>NC_091625.1:31303042-32599828 GCF_027580195.1 Bos mutus
GTATACATGTGTTCCCCATCTTGAACCCTTCTCCCTCCTCCCTCCCCATACCATCCATCTGGGTCGTCCTAGTACACCAGCCCCAAGCATCCAGTATCGTGCATCGAACCTGGACTGGCGACTCGTTTCATACATGATATTATACATGTATCAATGCCATTCTCCCAAATCTTCCCACCCTCTCCCTCTCCCACAGAGTCCATAAGACTGATCTATACATCAGTGTCTCTTTTGCTGTCTCATATACACGGTTATTGTTACCATCTTTCTAAATTCCATATATATGCGTTAGTATACTGTATTGGTGTTTTTCTTTCTGGCTTACTTCACTCTGTATAATAGGCTCCAGTTTCATCCACCTCATTAGAACTGATTCAAATGAATTCTTTTTAATGGCTGAGTAATACTCCATTGTGTATATGTACCACAGCTTTATTATCCATGGGCCAAAGAACTAAATAGACTTTTCTCCAAAGAAGACATACAGATGGCTAACAAAAACATGAAAAGATGCTCAACATCATTCATTATCAGAGAAATGCAAATCAAAACCACAATGAGGTACCATTTCAAGCCAGTCAGAATGGCTGCGATCCAAAAGTCTACAAGCAATAAATGCTGGAGAGGGTGTGGAGAAAAGGGAACCCTCTTACACTGTTGGTGGGAATGCAAACTAGTACAGCCACTATGGAGAAGAGTGTGGAGATTCCTTAAAAAACTGGAAATAGAACTGCCTTATGATCCAGCAATCCCACTGCTGGGCATGCACACCGAGGAAACCAGAGGGAAAGAGACACGTGTACCCCAGTGTTCATCGCAGCACTGTTTATAATAGCCAGGACATGGAAGCAACCTAGTTGCCATTTTAAACTATATCCTTGGGAAAGAATGACGTACTGGGAACAAGAAACGCCAGACCTGCAGCACTTATTCTCGTTGCGGCTTTATGAGTTTAACCTGTCCCTAGTTTTTGTTTTAGTGTTTATACTTACGCATGAATTCTGAATTGTCCAGTGTTTGTAACTCTCAACTGCTAGGTGTTTGCGTAGTCTCCTCACCTTTCTGCCTTTCTTCCTGCCTTTCTGAGGTTCTGTAATTTTGTTTAGGAAAACCAAGTCTAAGGAGTCTTTCAAAATACTAATTATAATTATCTGTGGTACAAATCGATTTTGGTTAAAATATTTTTGCTGATAAATTACCTTTAACATATTCATCTTTCTATATTTAACTAACTGCTTTATGTCTTAGGTGTAATGTCCTTTACAAATCATAATTCTTAAGATGTTCTTTCTTGTAGGATGTAATCATTAAAATAACAATGTAAGTAAAACAATCAAATGTAAGTAAAACAAATCAAAAATTAACAATTTATTTTTTAGGTTATCCTATGTCAGTATGCGTTCAACGGCCCTGTGCTGACCAGACAAAATAGGAGAGGGGGTATGTTGGTATATGTAATGGGAGGATCAATAAAACTATTTTAAGCAGAAAAATATCCTGGAGGTAGAGAATCAAAGTATTTACATAATTTCTGGCATGGATTCTCTTCCAATCTCTGACACTATAAAGATGGGCACTAGCTCATAAGGCATCAATGTTCTGTGAAGCAAATAGAAGCAACATATAGAGGGAATTCTGTTCATCTTGGAGACATACTAATATCTGACCCTGCTCTCCCACTGTGAATAATTACCCATCAGTCCCTGGTCTAACCTCAGGCCACATACCTAAAACCAGAGTAGGACAAACTCTCCACTTAGCAGATAGCAGATGGTAGAGACTATCTCTTACATCCAGTGAATCCACTAAGCTACTGTTTTTTTTTTTTTTTTTGCAAACATTCAATCCATAAGACCCTGATGCAGGAGTTGAGGGGAGGGCAGCCTGCATCTGTGGATTTTTTTTTTTTTACTTATTCTGAGGAAGTGTAAATTGGCTTCTTGTTTTGTTTTAAGAGTCTAAATGTCAAGAGTGCTTAATTTGATCTGCTTTACATATGTTAAGAAGGAAATTAGAAACCCTATTAAGGGCTGAATGCTAAGAGTTTTCATCAGTAACTTGAGTCTATTGGTATCATTTTTTTAAATGTTTATAAGTTGTTTTGAGAGTTATGAAATTTTTATTAATGTGGTAAAAAAAAAAAAAAAGCTATCACCTTGACAGGAAGCAGAGACATTTACCTTCATCCTAAGTTACTACTTTACTTTGATCCTTTGTGTACACTTCAACCAGGCCATCCCCATGCTAAATGAGATATAATAGGCTTAGAAAAGAGATAAACTTGAGAACATGGTTTAGTGGACTGGAATAACAAAGTGCATGGAAATATAGACAAGCAATTCTTAGTGGTAGCTAAAGAGGTGAGAGGGTAGAAAGACACAATACTGGAGGAGCTAAGCTAAAGGGAAGAAGGAAATGGTCATAAGGACAAAGATTGAAAATCTCTGGTTTGCTGGTCTATCAGGAAAAGAGAAGACAGAGAGGTAAACTGAGAATTGACCACCTGCAATGAGAAAAGGGATTGATCAAAAATAAGCATCTAGTTATGCCTCATAATATGCAATTTAAGGTCCTTCTGAAATCCCCCAAATTGCAGCATTCCTTTTCAGTTTTTTTTAGTGATATAATATGCTGTGACTGTTGTTAAAGTCAAGAGGAAAAAAACACTTTTATTCAAGTAGCATTTCAGGGACTTAGAGCATTTTAGACATAAATGAGCCCAGAAAGACCTATGATCATGAGAGTCAGATTGCTGAATTTGGGAGACAAGACAAAACCTGTGATTGGACTGCCCTTACAGTGCCATTTAAGGTAAGAGGTGAACTGGAAGAATTACCATAAGATAGGGAGAATGCCTGATCTGTAATTAGATATATCAAAAGGAATAGAGGGACTTCCTGGTGGTCCAGTGGCTAAGACTGTGCTCCCAAGGCAAGAGGCCTGAATTCAATCCCTTTTCAGGGAACTAGATCCCATATGCTGCAGTGAAGATAGAAATCATACGTGCTACAACTAAGATCTGACACAGCCAAATAAATAAAATAAAAAAAAAAAAAGGAAGAGAGTCTTAGGACTATGCGAGATTGCTAGACTGTTAAAAAAAAAAACCTAAGAAATCCCCTCATGAGTTTGCAGGAAGGAAATTAGTGTTTAAGCCACATCTACAGACACATAATTTATTGAAACATCTGAGTCATTCTTAGAGGAAGACAAGAGGTCTATGACAGGTACAACTGAATAGTTTTAGGACCTTTGTCTGGCCTCATAAGCTAAGACCTGATTCACAGTTGCTCAGACCTCAGAGCACTGAGAAAGTAAAGTAAAGAAGTTTTCAGAAGTTACATTCCAGGTCTGAAAAAGAGGTGTGCTACTGAGAGAATCAAAGGAAATAAAAAGGACTATTATAGATCTTACATTAAGAATAATTGGAGGACTTTCTATGCAGACTTCCATTTTTATGACTGAATGCCTATAGTAGTCCTAAGACAGAATGCAGAACAAGACAGGGAGCTGAGGGTAATTTATAAAAATGCATATGACAAAATCAAAGAATATTTCAATACTGACAAGATTGTGGATGACATATATTACTGTCATTTTACAAAACAAAGAAATATATGCCCTTTATTCATATTTGATTTTTTTATAAAATAAAACTTCCTTCCTCATTTTAGCAGTGTGTGACACAGCAAACTTCACTCCTTTAGACACAGTATGTAAGTGCATTTCTCAAAATTAACCATAACCTATTGACTCTATATCAGGAAAGCACTCAACTTTGTTCTCCATAAAGCCATGTAGCTAATTGATATTTTTATCATTTTAACTGAGTTATCACCATTCAATTCACATAATGAGGTAGAAAATTCTACTCTAATCAACTTTTCCTCAAAATACCACATCTGAAAACTGAACACACGTATGATTCTTCTTCGTATTATTATTTATCAACTGAATTTTGTAATCCAACCAGCCAAACTGGTATCAAATAACTTACATTTGTCTTTAAAATAAATCCCTAGTCCTGAGTACTACCCAAGTGTAGAATGTATTTTTTGCCATCTCTCAGCTGATCTCTGATTATTCTCTTCAAATCCTTAATAAGCAAAGATACCCACAGTGATAGTATGGCTTTCAAGCTCTTGATGATGAATTTACTTTTCAGTCTTTCAGATATAGCCCTTTTTCAATTCCAGTGTTAGCAACCCAGGTCAGATTCTCAATAAAACTCATTCTGACCATTGAAACTCTATACTAACTAGCTTTCTCTCTTTGATTTCAGAAGCCCTTGCCTCTGAACTAGCCCCTCTGATGTGGATGTCTCAAAGCATTTCATATCACTCAACTCTCCATAAAAAAATTTTCTGTGTACACTCACAGCATATGTGCATTTATTTATTCATAAATTATGTGCCTGTTTTAATTTGCTAATAGTTAATGTACATTTTTAAATATACAAAAAGAAATTTTAAAGGTGAAGTATAAATAAATGTCTCCCAAAAGCCCAGTGAAATCATATCCTTCTGCCTCAGGGTAGTGATCAGATGACTTTTAAAAGTCTGTAAATCCCTATATTTTTATGTGCATATATAGCTTTCAAGGGCTTCCCTGGTGGCCTAAACAGTAAAGAATCTGCCTGCGATGTGAGAGACCTGGGTTCAATCTCTGGGTCAGGAAGATCCCCTGGAGAAGAGCATGGCAACCCACTCCAGTATTGTTGCCTGGAGAGTTCCATGGTCAGAGGAGCCTGGCGGGCTGTAGATCATGGGGCCACAAAGACTTGAACACAACTGAGTGACTAACACTTCTATAGCTTTCAAATCATCTATGACCTCTTAGGTTAAGATTCAGCAAACATATCACTTACACTGATCCCCAGATTGATTTAATAAAACACAGATCCTATCCTAACATTTTCCCTTTCCAAAAATCTTTGTTTAAAGATTACACCATCTCTACTTTAGTTAGTGAACATAGTTCTACAAACTAAGAACTCTACAGCCTTAATCTCTTGACAAGCCTGCTAAATAACCAGAAAACATCCTTTTCTCTACTCAGAGTCTTGCATCATTTTCTACTTCTCTCTGAAAAGAACTACCACTTACATGTAAATAATATTACTAGTAACAGCTACAATTTATTCAACACTTATTTTGGGTTGCATATGTTCATTATCTTATTCAATCCTAACAACATTCAATTCAGTCGCTCAGTCATGTCCGACTCTTTGCGACCCCATGAATCGCAGCACACCAGGCCTCCCTCTCCATCACCAACTCCCAGAGTTCACTCAGACTCATGTCCATCGAGTCAGTGATGCCATCCAGCCATCTCATCCTCTGTCGTCCCCTTTTCCTCCTGCCCCCAATCCCTCCCAGCATCAGAGTCTTTTCCAATGAGTCAACTATTTGCATGAGGTGGCCAAAGTACTGGAGTCTCAGTTTTAGCATCATTACTTCCAAAGAAATCCCAGGGCTGATCTCCTTCAGAATGCACTGGTTGGATCTCCTTGCAGTCCAAGGGACTCTCAAGAGTCTTCTCCAACACCACAGTTCAAAAGCATCAATTCTTCGGTGCTCAGCCTTCTTCACAGTCCAACTCTCACATCCATACATGACCACAGGAAAAACCATAGCCTTGACTAGACGAACCTTTGTTAGCAAAGTAATGTCTCTGCTTTTGAATATGCTATCTAGGTTGGTCATAACTTTCCTTCCAAGGAGTAAGCGTCTTTTAATTTCATGGCTGCAGTCACCATCTGTAGTGATTTTGGAGCCCAGGAAATAAAGTCTGACACTGTTTCCACTGTTTCCCCATCTATTTCCCATGAAGTGATGGGACCGGATGCCATGATCTTCATTTTCTGAATGTTGAGCTTTAAGCCAACTTTTTCACTCTCCACTTTCACCTTCATCAAGAGGCTTTTGAGTTCCTCTTCACTTTCTGCCATAAGGGTGGTATCATCTGCATATCTGAGGTTATTGATATTTCTCCTGGCAATCTTGATTCCAGCTTGTGTTTCTTCCAGTCCAGCATTTCTCATGATGTACTCTGCATAGAAGTTAAATAAACAGAGTGACAATATACAGCCTTGACGAACTCCTTTTCCTATTTGGAACCAGTCTGTTGTTCCATGTCCAGTTCTAACTGTTGCTTCCTGACCTGCATACAAATTTCTCAAGACGCAGATCACACACACACACAACTCAGTTTTGAGCAGCTTGGCTTCTAGTGGTTTAATTAAAATGAATTAGCAATAAAATGCACGGGATACTGAATAAATTCATCTGATGGACAGGGTTCTACTATTTTAAGATTAAAGCACTGAAAAAGTGTACCAAAAGCAAACTTGATATTGTCAATACTGAACTCAACTTTCCAATGATAACTACGTAAATTATGATGCTTTTTGTACCCATTCCTAGGGCCAAATAATAAAATGACATCATCAGTGAAGAATATGCTGTCCATGCCATTTTTATAGCAGATGGACATTATTTTTTTTAATAGTCACAATAATTATTTTGAATATATTAAGGTGAATAGAAACAATTCAATTTTACAGACAATTCAAATGTAAGCCAGCTTATCGGGGACATACTTCTATACAATTAGACTGCTACTACCATGTTTATTTTTTAGGCTTTGCAAAATTCTTAAATCTGTGCTTAATTCTTACAAGTTTGTTCATACTAATTTTTAATTATAATATTAAAAACTGACAATACTTCAGTGAACTTTGCAGAGTACTAGGTTATTCTTGGCTATGTGTTTGCTCTAAACATCTTATATTAGCCTAAGAAATTGAGTTTCCATTTAAATGCAGTATTCTAGTATATGACTTATGGCAGAAATAACCTTCACCCAGGTAGGATTATACCCAGGAGCCAATTGAGGAAGCAATTGAGCAATCTGGACTAAGCAGAATAGACTGATGTTAGTATCAACACATAATATCTGGGTCAGATACTATAGACACGGTATTTGGCTGTATTCTTAGAGCCTCCTTAAGAGTTAATAATCTACTGGTGTACCATAAACATCAGTTTTCTAATGAAGTTAGAAATCTCATTATCTCAGCTTCTTAAAATTCTGATTCAATACAAACAGACTTTGAATAGCTATACCAAAGAAAAGATAACTTTCAACATAATCCAAATCATACATTTCAAATGAGCAAAAATGTGTATTAACAGGTAAGCAGTCAATAACACTGCCACCACTGCTTAAGGCAAAATTAAAATTGAGTCTAGACTTGTCCCACAAGTTATCAGCTAACAAGCATTATGAAGTGCGCTTATGGATAAATTTAGTTCTAATCTTAGCAACTCTTTCTAGAGAAATATTCCATAAGCATATTTCTATCTTCCAATGATTTCCAAAAGATAAAATATCAGTAGGATTGCAAATTATATCAATTGAAACCCCTTTAAGGTAAATTATATAGTTATGACATATTGAAGACAAGAATCCAAAAAACATTTTGGCAAGATAAATAGAAAGGTTAAGTCCAGTCTGGCTCTTTAAAGTGTCTGGATCTTAAACACCACAAATATTACTTTATTATATATGCTTTGTAATTGTGAAAACATTCTTTTAAAATTGCCAGTTAAACCTCTTTTATTTTTAAGAAAATTACTTCTTGTTATTGCCAGTAAAGAAAAGGCCTAAACTTGAGAATAGGAAATGCATTTTGCAAAATGCAGTCTTCTCAGAGATAAACATTCAACTAGAGCTAAAAGTCTTGTCCCCCCCCACCCCCATTGCTATCAGTTCAGTTCAGTCACTCAGTCGTGTCCGACTCTTTGCGACCCCATGAATCGCAGCACACCAGGCCTCCCTCTCCATCACCAACTCCCGGAGTTCACTTAGACTCCATCGAGTCAGTGATGCCATCCAGCCATCTCATCCTCTGTCATCCCCTTCTCCTCCTGCCCCCAATCCCTCCCAGCATCAGAGTCTTTTCCAATGAGTCAACTATTTGCGTGAGGTGGCCAAAGTACTGGAGTCTCAGTTTTAGCATCATTACTTCCAAAGAAATCCCAGGGCTGATCTCCTTCAGAATGCACTGGTTGGATCTCCTTGCAGTCCAAGGGACTCTCAAGAGTCTTCTCCAACACCACAGTTCAAAAGCATCAATTCTTCGGCACTCAGCCTTCTTCACAGTCCAACTCTCACATCCATACATGACCACAGGAAAAACCATAGCCTTGACTAGACGGACCTTTACTACACCTTTAATAACCCAGGAGAGAAAATGTTTACACAAAGGGATCTTCCAGTAGTCTACAAGTCAAGAAAATGTACAGCTATTTATTTGCCTTTCAGAATTTTGGAAAATTAGTCTTCTTAGAAATGACTGGATTACATCCTGAGGACATACCCATGAAGTTGCATTTAAAGAATTGATTTCAGTAATAAGGTGGCAATGCAGGGTAATTAAGATGAACCGATGTCAATTTTGATTTCTATGGCTGAAAGGCCAGGACTCTGGATCCTAACCCATCTGGGTTGATATCATGTTCCTGCCCTGACTAGCTCTGCAAGTTGTGGTCACCTCCTACTTAGATCCCCCGAGTTTTCTCTCCTGGACCTCTGAGTGATGGAGCTAAGAGGTGATATAAAGATAGCCCTGGTGATATAAAGATAACCATAGCACACTTCTAAGTAATGTGAAGACAGATTCGAGAGGACCTCAAACTTAGGAAGTCCTTCTGAAACATTGCCTTGCAAAAGGATTGATTCAGCTTGATTATGCTTATCCTTGGACAGAAAATTTGGCCTATGAGTTTTTAGGTATAAAATAATATTTTTCAAAAATATAAAAGAACAAAGGAAGTTGTATTAAACATTATGAGAAGCCAGCAGAGAAGTTTTCCATTTCTCTTTCATTTTTAAATAAGCCTGTGCAAGGCTGAATTCTCCATAATGAGATTAGTTTGGGAAATTGTTAAATGTTCTCATTTCCTTGCCAAAGAACCCTCAGAAATTCACAGCTCATTAGAACCTTCAGAGTAGTTAATAAACAAAGCTTGGTATTATTACCTAATTAAAATATATCTCATTTCAACATTTTATTACCCACCATTAAGATTCTTCTGCTACAGAGGTTACATAAAAATTATCATTCTACTTTCTTTTAATTGCAAGTTTCACAGGGTTGTTCTTTCATATCAAAATACATAGAATTACAGATGGAAAGTCATATCAGCCAACCTTAATTCATTTCAATAAGCTTTGAAACAGTATTCTGGATGCAGTATCATCTAGGAATCTTAGAATTTGTACTTCAATCATTACTTCCAACACATGCTAGCAAATCATAAATACAAAGAAAATTTAAATTAAAACCTGCTTATCATGGCATTTGCTATACCCTTATTCTTTCACTAACACATCTTGGCACAGTAGGAGGATCATCAGAAGGGGACCAATGTGCTGGTTTTGGCTTCTGCCATCTTGTGGAACTTGGAGGGAAGGAAATTTGTGCTCCATTTTCTCTTTTAATATGTGTTTATAACAATACCTCTCCTACACATCTCACATGATATTTTCAAGGATAAAATGGAATTAATGCATAAAAAATTTAATAAAATCTACTTTATAGGCTTTTCTTCTAATAGTTGAGAGGTGGCATAACGGGTCTACAGAATCCATGATTGTATGGCATCACTGACTTAATGGACATGAGTCTGAGCAAACTCCAGGAGATGGTGAAGGACAGAGAAGCCTGGCATGCTGTAGCCCATGGAGTTGCAGAGTCAGACATGACTAAGAAACTGAACACCACCACCACCTCACACGTGGGGAGAGCCCCACGGGAGAAGGAAGGCCTAGTTTCTGGGTAAGAGTACATGGCTTAGAGAAATAAGTGAAGACTGAAAAGTTTGCATTGGATTTGGTAAGTCTTGACCTTCATAAAGAGCTTCCTGTGTGGTTCAGACAGTAATGAATCTGCCTACAGCGCAGGAGATCTGGGTTCTATCCCTGGGTTGAGAAGATCCCCTGGAGAAGGGAACAGCACCCATTCCAGTATTCCTGCCTGGAGAATTTCATGGACAGAAGAGCCTGGCAGGCTACATCCACGGGGTCGCAAAGAGTTAGACATGACTGAGCAACTGAGTCAAAGGAGCTGGGTGGTACGAATTAAGGTGAAGGAAGGGAGGATATAAGCTGAGTGCCAGCATTCACTGTGAAAATGGCCTTGACAAGCCAAGTGTAGAATAGATGCTCTGATGGTTTGAGTGTCAAAATAGAAAGAACTCTTACAGTAGAAAGTAGGAGGCAAAAGCACTGGGGAGCTAGGGGAATGCTGCTCTTACCTTCAAGATGCATGGGTGTAGGTTAGAGGGGACTATATGAGCAGCCTTGGTTGAGGGTTAATGTTGAAGGTATAGTTCTCTGGTTCTATTTGAAGTAAAGAGGAGGAAGAAGGATTCTCCCAACACTCTGAGAATACTGTAGAGGTTGTTTCTAATAAAAGGAAGGGATCAATAGGAAAGTTGTGGGAAAGGAGGCAGTACATATTGAGAGAGGAAAATAGACAGCCTGCACTTTGAGGGGAGGAAATAACCAGTGAATGAAATGTACTTGAATTTCCAAACTGGATGTACTACTTTGAGGCCAAACCATCTGAAGCCTTGAGTGCTCTCAGAGGCTTGGTGTCATGGGAAACCAGTAGCCTGGGAAAGGGTCATTATAACCCTTGTGGGCTGAGGACTCTCTGCTGCTGGTAGTAGGGTGAACATTTCATATAATCTGGATTCAGAATTCCTTGTTAAATGTTAGTTACAAGATAGTTCAGTTCAGTCGCTCAGTCATGTCCGACTCTTTGCAACCCCATGAACCACAGCACACCAGGCCTCGCTATTCATCACCAACTGCCAGAGTTCACCCAAACCCATGTCCATTGAGTCAGTGATGCCATCCAACCATCTCATCCTCTGTCATCCCCTTCTCCTCCTGCCCTCAATCTTTCCCAGCATCAGGGTCTTTTCAAATGAGTCAGCTCTTCACATGAGGTGGCCAAAGTACTGGAGTTTCAGCTTTAACATTAGTCCTTCCAATGAACACCCAGAACTGATCTGCTTTAGGATGGTTGGATCTCCTTGCAGTCCAAGGGACTCTCAAGAGTCTTCTCCAACACCACAGTTCAAAAGCATCAATTCTTCGGGGCTCAGCTTTCTTTATAGTCCAACTCTCACATCCATACATGACTACTGGAAAAATCATAGCTGTGACTATACAGACCTTTGTGGACAAAATAATGTCTCTGTTTTTTAATATGCTGTCTAGGTTGGTGATAACTTTCCTTCCAAGGAGCAAGCATCTTTTAATGTCATGGCTGCAATCACCATCTGCAGTGATTTTGGAGCCCCCAAAAATAAAGTCAGCCACTGTTTCCACTCTTTCCCATCTATTTGCCATGAAGTGATGGGACCAGATGCCATGATCTTAGTTTTCTGAATGTTGAGCTTTAAGCCAACTTTTTCACTCTCCTGTTTCATTTTCATCAAGAGGCTCTTTAGTTGTTCTTCGCTTTCTGCCATTAGGGTAGTCTCATCTGCATATCTGAGGTTATTGATATTTCTCCTGGCAATCTTAATTCCAGCTTGTGCTTCCTCCAACCCAGCATTTCTCATGATGTACTCTGCTGCTGCTGCTGCTGCTAAGTTGCTTCAGTCGTGTCCGACTCTATGCAACCCCATAGACGGCAGCCCACCAGGCTCCCCCGTCCCTGGGATTCTCCAGGCAAGAACACTGGAGTGGGTTGCCATTTCCATCTCCAATGCATGAAAGTGAACAGTGAAAGGGAAGTCGCTCAGTCATGTCCAACTCTTAGCGACCCCATGGACTGCAGCCAACCAGGTCCATCCCATGCCTTGTGTGAGTCTCTTGAGTCTCTGTTTCAGACTCAAGGCCCTCATGCACACCCCCAGGTTTCCATAATATTCCAAGCTCCAGATATGGGGGAAGAGATGGGTCCTTTTAGTGACACATGGAATGGAGGGTGTGCAGCTCCACTGCACTGCAGAGCGGATATACAGGTCATGGGGGACGACACACTGCAAGGGGCTGGATCTTCTGCACTCTTTCTGTCCTCCTGCTGTAAGTAGACTAGTTACCACTTGAGCCTAGTGTGCATATTGTCTGTTTTCAGTAACCTACCATGCACTGGTCTCTTCCTTGTATGGCACTTACCTGCCTTTGACCTTGGTTCACTGCACAGCCTGGCCACCCACTGAATGGTGAAACCCTCTCAGTGGATTCATTAGTCATGGTCTAGACTTAAATTTTCTGCTTATCAGAGCATGTTAATGGGAGGATCATGGGTGATTTGTTTTTAAATATTGACATTTAATGATTATTTAGACATTTTCTAACTTCACAATTCTAATAGTGCTCTTAAAGAAATAGATAAAAGTGACAAAATGGGAAAAAATGTATAAATATGCAATTGTAAACTTCCTGGACTAATTATACTTTCTTCATGAGGTAAAACTCATTTTTAAACCAATGCTCTATGTGTGTGGGTTTTAAGTCCATAATAAATTTGCCTAGAACAATGTTCTCAATCCTGGGTAGGGAGTACATATCAGAATTATCTAGGGAACTTCCTAAGTTTAAAATTACATCCTTTTCCCCATTCTGAGGGTATATCAAAATTTTACATGGTAGGTGGGGGAAAGGGTTGCAGATGTAAAAAGAGCCTAGTCTAAGGCATCAGACTATTGAAATTTATGTTGAAGACATTCCTTGGGTGATTCTCGTAACCTTCATCTTCATCCTCACCCTCATCCCCACCCACAGAAATGGCTAGTCTAAAAGAAGTCAA
The DNA here is from genome assembly GCF_027580195.1 of Bos mutus. Classification (NCBI taxonomy): domain Eukaryota; kingdom Metazoa; phylum Chordata; class Mammalia; order Artiodactyla; family Bovidae; genus Bos; species Bos mutus. Next base: position 31,315,878 of record NC_091625.1, read on the forward strand.
AGTCCCAAATGTTAACCTTTGGTCAACATAAGAGAAAATCTGGAGATTTTAGATGGAGTGCTAAGAGGGCAGTAAGGGGATCTACCCAAGTCATAGTTCCAAGTCTAGTTTCAGTAACTATTGGCCACATCATCTCAGACAAGCTCTTTATGCATCTTTAGCTTCATTTCCTTCAGCTTTAAATCAATTGTTTTGAATTGAAGGATATCTAAGATCCTAAGAAGACAGGAGATAACATCATTTTTTCCACCAATCACAATGATATCAATTAAGTTTCATAAAAGAATCACTATAAAACTTGGTGAGTTCTCCAGAACAAAAATAAAAATAATATACAGGACTTACTACAAAAGAATTTAAAACTATCTTAAATGATAAATAATTATGAGGAAAATTATGTAAGGGAGAAGCAAAACTTAGTGACATTAAATAATTTAAGTGAGATAAACACCTGGAACTCAAAGCCATGATTCTGTATATTAATAAGCCTTAGATTATCTCTGAAATCTGAGGATGTGATAACAGTAGGACTGTCCTGATTCACATGACATTCTCTTCATTTTTTTTTAAACCTTTAACTAGCTTTCACTATTTCATGCAAAAGGGAACAGATTTCATCAATAATATAGAATCTTAATTTTAGCTGATAGTTCTAACCGTCACTCAAAATGTATTGCCTGAACTGATAAAAAGTATAAGACTGAACTGTTCCTTGTTCTTCTCTGATCAAAACACTAATAAGAGATAAGAGTGTGATAGAGGAGAGAGAAGGGTGAAGAGCAAGGAATCAAGTTTCCCATAACACAGAGTTGAAAGTCATCTCTGACTTTCTACGGTGCTAAGAATCCTATCCACGTAGCTTTACTAGTTTGTTTCAGGGTGATATTTTTACACAGTGTCTGATGATTCATTATTTTACAAACTGAAATTTAATGAATGTGTGATGTCAGAAATGTTTTATTGAAATGAGCCACAAAATTAGATGTTAACTTTGATATCTGGAAACTAGAGTATATGGACTAAGAGGGGCAGTAATTGTAAATCCTACATCTGATGCCTCACTATGCTGCCACATGGTCAGATACTATAGAGCTGTAGTCATTTAAAGTATATTTGGCAAAACTAATACAATTTTGTAAAGTTTAAAAATAAAATAAAATTGTAGTTGGGAAAAAAAATAAAAAAAATAAAAAAAACATGTAACATTATCTGGCTAGTAAAGGAAAAATTAAGATAGAAATGTTACAATAGATTGAAGCTTAAAAAATTATTCTTAATATTTTAATATTGAATTGTTATTTTTAGACACAAAAGTAAACTTGAATATGCATGTATATATTAATATGCACACATGTATTCCATAATAAGAAAAGGTACCACATAGATGATATTATGGGTGGTTGAAACGTCTACACAAGAGTAACCAATCTAAAAAGGGTCAGAGATCCAGTAAAGGGCAAAATCACTATAGTCATCAAACACTCAAAGGGAGAAGCTCTCAGAGATAATAGTAAAGAGGTTTTTTTCTGTATGGTCCCCCAAAATAAACCCTCTAAGGAGATAAATTTTAACTGAAAAAAAATTTTTTAATTCCAAAAGTCAGATGATGAAATATGAAAAATAGGATGGGTTTCAAATGATTTTTACTTATCCCTACAATAAAGTAATTAGCCTCCAATTAAAATAAATTTAAATTAAAAAAAATAATAAAGTCAAGAATAATCATACTTCTGCATGCAAAGTAAAAAAATAAAAATAAAATATCTTCAATCAGCTTGTATTAATTTACAACTAATAAACAGCTAGAAGGTTTTGGTCACACACAAATGAAACTGACCACGGCAGCACATAAGAGTTGTCAAGCAAAGCACCTGCTAGGATCATGGCTGCCAGAAATGTGTGCTGTGTGGTGTGGCTTGGGACTGAAGGATTCAGAGGACACTCGCACTGCCACTGATTGCCTTTAATCCAGACAATTCAATTATTCAATTCAGATCAGCATTTATTGACACTGAATATGAATTTAAGGAGGACATTCTCCTCCTAAATCCCTCCAATAACTACCCATTAGCATTGCTCCAGTATCATTGGTAAGTCATCTAACAAAGATTCTGCACCATCTGGCTCTCAATTCCCTCTGCAGTCTCATCCACTGACGCATAGTTAGTTTGCTGTAATCCAGTAATCTTGGCAATCTCTCAATTCATCTGACATACTGAAACTTCTACTTCAGGATCTTCAATGATGTTGGTTTCCCTGTTTCTCAGCCTAGATAACTTCTATTCTTCTTTTGGGTTCCACATCTTCATGGATACCTCTCTCGATCAGTCCAAACCATGGCGATATTTAGATCTTCCTTATCTACTTAGCATCCTGTCCTTTCTCTTTGTAATATATGTTTTAATGGTAATAATTTTTGTATCCTATGTTAATGGTGGGTCTTCCCCATTATACAGAAAGTCATGTGAGAGCAGGAATCATTTTTGTCTTATTCTTTGCTGTATTTTGAGCATCAAGCTAGGGTTTTCAGCAAACAGATTACTGACTTAGGGAGCTCACTCTGTAGAGTGTTTGCTCCTCAAAATCACATGCTCTTAGAACTCAGTAAATAAGGCATATGGTCACTGTAGCTTTAAGAATCCTATGATTTAGAATTGCTAGTTTGCATTCCCTTGGCAATGATACAAGAGATATTCCTCAAATCCCAAAATGCTTAATGCCCATTCCCAGTGACATAATGTTGTAATATTTAGTACTCTAGTTCCTCCAGAAGTGACTTCCATTTCCTGATCTGGGAATCCAACTACATAATAAGACTTTAATCATCATGTTCTCAAAATCACATTCAATAAACATGCAGAGGAACCTTAGGAAAATAATTCATCTGTAAATTGAAAATTGCCTATATAATACCTTCTGAATTCATTATGTTTTATTTTTACTTTAATGTGATATCCACATAAATTACCACAATTTAATCATAGAGAAAATTTCAAATATTTTTTTTGACTATAAATATTGGGTTGGCCACCAGACTGGAAAAGGTCACTTTTCATTTCAATCCCAAAGAAGGGAAGTGCCAAAGAATATTCAAACTACCAGACAATTGTGCTCATTTCACATGCTAGTAAGATTATACTCAAAATCCTTCAAGTTAGGCTTCAGCATTACAGGAACTGAGAACTTCCAGATGTACAAGCTAGATTTAGAAAAGGCAGAGGAACCAAAGATCAAATTGCTAACACTTGTGGATCATAGGGCAAGGGAATTCCAGAAAAATATCTACTTCTGCTTCATTGGCTATGCTAGTCTTTAACTGTGTGGATCACAACAAACTACAGAAAATTCTTAAAGAGATAGGAATACCAAACCACCTCACCTGTCTCCTGAGAAACCTGTATGCAAGACAAGAAGCATCAGAATCAACAAGGAACAGACTGGTTCAAAATTGAGAAAGGAGTATGACAAGGCTGTATATTGTCACCCTGCTTATTTAACTTCTATGCAGAGTACGTCATGAGAAATGCCAGGCTGGATGAAGCCCAAGCTGGGATCAAGATTGCCAGGAGAAATCAACAACCTCAGATATGCAGATGATACCACTATAATGGCACAATGTGAAGAGGAACGAAAGAACCTCTTGATAAGGGTGAAGGAGGATGAAAAAGCTGGCTTAAAAAAACATTAGTATTAAAAAAACAACAGTATTAAAAAAACAGTATTAAAAAAACAAAGATCATGGGATCCAGTTCCATCACTTCACGGCAAATAGAAGGGGAAAAAGTGGAAGCAGTGACAGATTTTCTTTTTGGGGACTCCAAAATTACTGCAGATGGTGACTGCAGCCATGAAATTAAAATTAATATTTCAATGCTTGCTCCTTGGGAGAAAAGCTATGACAAACTTAGCGTGTTAAAAAGCAGAGACATCACTTTGCCAACAAAGGTCTGTCTAGTCAAAGCTTATGGTTTTCCAGTAGTCATGTACGGATGTGAGAGTTGGACTATAAAAAAAGCTGAGCACTGAGGAATTGATGCTTTTGAACTGTGGTGTTGCAAAAGACTCTTGAAAGTCCCTTGGACTGCAAGGAGATCAAACCAGTCAGTCCTACAGGAAATCAACCCTGAATATTCACTGAAAGGACGGATGGTGAAGCTCCAATACACTGGCCACCTGATGCAAACAGCTGACTCATTGGAAAAGACCTTGATGTTGGGAAAAATTGAAGGCAAAAGGAGAAGAGAGTGGCAGAGGATGAGATGGTTAGATAGCATCACAGACTCAATGGACATGAGTTTAAACAAACTCTGGGAGATAGTGAAGGACAGGGAAGCCTGGCCTGCTACAGTTCATGGGGTCACAAGGAGTTGAACATGACTTAGCAACTGAACAACAAAAATTGGGTTGGCCAAAAGGTTCACCCAGGATATTATGGAAAAACCTAAATGAACCTTTGGGCCAACCCAATACTGCATCAAATACTCTTATTTTAACAAATACAAGAGGCAAAATTGACTCCCTATAAAACCCTACTTACAAGCACTGAATGCTTACAATTTTATAGTTTCAAATGTTTATGGTGTTCTTTCAATTTTTTTTCTTTGCCTTAAACCATTTTTTTCAATTTACTGATGATGTGCTTTATTAAAAACTCAATAATTGAACTTCAGTAGCAGAGATTGTGAAATGCTATATTACATTTATGGTCAGGGCATAAAGTTGTTTAAGACCTTTTTGGATAATATTGCCATGAAGAAAATTATTTTTTTATTATTGAAGAATTTTTAAGTTTTTTCAAATAATGTGGTCATTGGGTCAAATATGACCATGGGAAATTCTGCTTCTAATAAAGCCTTTAAAACCACATTTACTTAATAGAGATAAAGACTTTACCTACTGAATAATACAGACTCTAGCACTTGTTTGCATTTTCACAAATCAACTCTGCACTGTGAGAAAAATGTGTACAAAGAAAAATAATATTGAATTATTTAAACAGCCTTCACACTAATATAAATTTAAAGCTTCTTTTCATAGAAATTCAGTTCAGACTTTAGTCACTTTTTTCTTCACTACTCCTGTATTACATAATATGCTATCATTTCATATGTAAATACGTATTAGGCAGTCTTATTTCTTAGTGGGGATAAAAACGGGAGAGAATGCAGGACCCTGAGAAGCTTATAGAATGAAATAAGATTATTGAAATGTCAGCATTTCAGATATTCAAGATATGTTCTTAGGATGTTTTGAGTACAAATAAGTAACCCAGCTATTTCTACAGCCTACAGGAGGGGCAGTGTCAGACCCTTTCTACAACTCAAAACAAATATAAATCCATGCCAGAAACATCTGAGAATCTGAAACCCTTTTTTCACATACTTTGTAAGATCCTAGAAATACCTTAACAATTCCATGATACACTTTACCATCCTAACAGTGCAAAGTGAAAGTCAAGTGTGAGAGGAAATCTTTGACCCTTCCTCTGCATTTCATTGTATCTGTCCTTTCACACATACCTTGATTTTTCATTCCTCTGTCAGGTATTTATTCAACAAACATTGAGTATCTCTAATTTCCTAATAGTGAGGATACATGGTAACAGAGACATAGAATAATACATACTCTTGGTCCTTAGGGAGCTTCAATTAAGAGAGTCAACAGATAGGAAAGGGATAATTCTAGCACCATGTGACAAGTGCTAGAATGGATGTGTTTAGAAGGGATTAACGGGCAGAGGAGAAGGCAATGGCACCTCACTCCAGTACTCTTGCCCGGAAAATCCCATGGATGGAGGAGCCTGGTGGACTGCAGTCCCTGAGGTCGCTAAGAGTCGGACACGACTGAGCAACTTCAGTTTCACTTTTCACTTTCATGCATTGGAGAAGGAAATGGCAACCCACTCCAGTGTTCTTGCCTGGAGAATCCCAGGGACAGGGGAGCCTGGTGGGCTGTCGTCTATGGGGTCACACAGGGTTGGACATGACTGAAGCGACTTAGCAGCAGCAGCAGCATCAATGGGCAGAGAAGGCGCTTCTCATTCAAACTCAAAGAACTAGAGGGTTTTCTGGGGGTTGTGATGCTTTTGCTGGGTTTTGTGGAATAAGCAGAAAGTAAAGAGAGCAAAGTGGGGACATTTTTTCCACAAATATTCATATGTACTATGTCAAGGAGACACAAAAGAATGTGCTGCTTCCAGAGAACTAAGAACAATGGAAGTTTGGAAAAGACTGGTAGGAGCAAGACTAGAGAGACAACGCAAGATTACAATGGGCCTGTGCGCCAGGCTGAGTCTAAGCATCATGATAAAAACTATGAAACCCATTACAGGTTTGAAGTAGAGAAGTGACACAAGCAGACTTCAGTTTTAGAAAGATCACTCTTACAGCGCGGTAAGAGAATCAGACGGAAGAGCTCCAAATAAGGATTAGGAAACCAGTTAAGACAATTCTGCAGTAATTCAGGCAAAAGTAGCAACAGTAATAGCAGCTAACATTTATGGGGCATGCCTTCTGTGCTGACTTCTGTTCCCAGTGCTTCATTTACATTCATTCATTCAGCCCCATTCATATCACAACACAAGGCGTGTACTGTTCTTATTTTTATTTCAAAGATAAAAGAAATATATATATAAGAAGTATAGATATAGTAGGAAACTGAGATGATGAGACAAATCAAGAAAACAAGTGAAATAGACTCAGATCTATTTACATGAAAACTTGAGGAACTTAAGAAAAAGAACTCATCCCTTAAGAGTATAAAAGTCAAGGTGTAACTTTGGCTTCAGGCCAACAGGCTCAATTAACATACTAAGAACTAGTTAGTTGGGAAAATTGCAAGGTATTTTTGATTAAACTTTCCTCTGGTCCAGCTCCTATGGACACATATAAAAATTTTCCATCTTTCTCTTCTTCACAGAACATGGGGGTTCCAGGTAATGACTTTGTTCGTCCCAAAACAGCAGTGTAGGCAGCAGAGCTGGTGAGAGACGCAGTGGCAAGGATCCATAAAGTCAGTGCTGGCTATGACAGCCCCACAGAAGACTGTGGAAGGGCCCTAGTGATCCGTGAATTAATTTCCCAGCCAGAGGAAGATGGTATTGGGCTCTGTCTGAGTATTATGAACCCACCAAAATAATCATGAGGGATTGCAACCTTACCCCTGGACCAGACAGTGAATAGAAATTAAGTAGAAGAAGAATTCAATCACATAGGCTTTGAAGGACATCATGTCTCGGGTAACTCTAGCATCAAAGGCCCATAAAGGATTGGGAGAGGACAATGGTACTCTAGGCTGAGCCGCTCAGTCATCCCACATGCACAGGAAAGAAGACAAGTACAAAGTACAGTGTCATTTACAAATGCTGCTTCTCCAAGTAAGACCCCACAGCTAAGTGGCGGTGTCAAGAGTCAGGTGTGAGAGGAGAACATAAGTGAAGACTCTCACTTCCAGAAAAAAAGCCATCATTGCCAAAGTGTGTGAAATATATGAGGTAGTGCCAAGGTCTTCTTTTTCTTCTATAGACTTGGTGTGCCAGAAGTGTCACACCCACAGCCTGTCCCTGTATTCAAGAGTCTGTCCCCACAGAAACACTGGAGTGGCCCAGGCAAACAGCTATCTTCTATCATTCCAAGTTGGATTCTCAGAAGAGGCACAGAGAAATTTCACATATTTTACTGGAAGCAGTGTAGCAGAGGCTCAAGCTTATGCTTAAGTTCTGTTTGCCTTAGGTGGCAGTCTCACCTGGATTTGTCTAAAAGACAGGTTGCCGTAACTGGCCAAGAGTCTAATTAAGCAAAGAATCAGGGAATATCATAAAGAAAAAATAATTTAGGAGACCACTAAATCACCAGGTATGCGTTGGCAGTCATGGACAGCAACAGCAGTATCAGAAGCAGCCATGACTAGGAATCATGTGAGCCCCGTGTACTGGAGATCAGCATTTTAATTTTTAGTTTCCACAGCCTTAATGCAAATGAACAGCAGAAGTCAGAGCAAGATTTTTGTAAGGTAACAGCAATGGCCCTGGGGACTTCTGTAAGTTGATACTGGGGGGTAAATTACTGTTGATCTCAGAAGCAATTGAAGATATAAGGTAAAGAGGCTAAGTAACAGATCTGAAATGAGTGATATGTTTTTGAAATACTATGATACGCACTGGAAAAGTTCTGGAAGATCTTGAGGAAAACTAGAATTACTAAAAATTAGACAGCACTAGGGGTTCTCTTGGTTCAGAAGTAAAGAATCTGCCTGCAATGCAGGAGATGAGTTTGGTCCCTGAGTCTCAAAGATCCCCTGGAGAATGACAACCCACTCCAGTATTTTTGCTGGGAAGATCCCATGGATGGAGGAACCTGGCGGGCCACAGTCCATAGGGTGGCAAAGAGTCAGTCACTTTGCATGAGCATGAGACAGGCCTAGAGTCAAAGAAATATTGTTTTATGACTTATTATGTAGCCTTAGAAATGTATTTTATTTAGGAAATAAAAACTGTAAGACTGATTGAAGAATAAGTGATAGAAAATTTCTGAAATAACTTCAACTCTTTTTGCTTAGGCTACAGGCAGAAAATGATGGTAATCACCAAGACAATAGAAGGAGCAAATTTGGGGCAGGATAAAGGGGTGTGGCTGGTTTGAGAGACGATAAAGTTAGCTTTTAACTTGACCTCTGCAGATTGTACAAATGGAGATGTTCATTATGCAATATTAAGAGTCTTGATTTCAGCAGAGTAGTCAATAAGTTCAAACAGAATAAAAACAAAAAGCAATGATTGGATTTGCCAATATATATTTGGTGAATTTGATGAGAACATTTTCTGTGAAGTGGTAGAGGTATATAAGCCAGATTTTTTTGTGTGTTGAAATGTTACTGCACAGTGAGGAAGTGTAAACTACTTTTCTCACTCTCTTTTTTTTCCCCCAAATTCTTAAATAAGAAGGAAGAAAGAAAGATAGGACATAGTAAAGGTGAAAAGTGTTTCTTGGTTGATTTATTACAAGCAGAATGAAGGAGAACTGGAAAATGAAAGAAATACTATTTAAAGAAATAGGTACTGACATCAGACAACTTGAATTTGGGGTAGAAATAAAGATAATTTTCAAAAGTATGAGCCAGAACTCTAAGTCAATTAGGCCACCCTCAGAGTGAGGCTGCTTATGGTAACACATTTTTTTCCCATATTTCAAGCCTGTTTCTGCCTCGATATTTCTTCTTTCCAAGGAGAAACTGGCATCCCAGTTGACCTTCAGTGTAGAATGGCCTCCGCACCTTGTTGCTTAAGTGAACTTCGACACAAAGATTGGGAAAAGCTTTGGGGGTATATTTTATCTCAGATATCTAGAAATCTGGTGCCTGCTAGATGGCAGAAAGCAAGGGAATGACAATCCATAAACATGCCACACATCATCACAAGAGCAGTGTACTGAGATGGAAAGAGACTCGGTAAGCCCCATGCGACAGACGCTGCCCGTGCCTCTTCCTTTACCTCTGGGCCCACTTGAGAGCCCTGACAGTGGAAATATACAATTTTCAGCCTGCTGACAACTTTATGCCTCTAGGACCAACATCTCTCTTCTCATCCTGTTCGGCTGCAAGGAGGCATTTCCTAGAGGTATGGGGGAGTTAATGAGCCTAGCAGAGGAATCCTCTAAGAAAAAAGACACTAATAAACACACAGATTCCTTGGCCTGATTGCTGGTCTCTGTGGCTGGTTTCTCAGAAGATCCCCAGTGGGCTCCAGCCTCTGTTGCCCACATGGATAATCCATTCATTACAGCACCCTTTATTGGCTTTCTTATTTTTTCCTCACTTAATTTTTCCCAGTTCCTTACTTGGGTATTCTGGGATCTTCTAAATAAAGCCTTTGCCCCAAAATAGGTTTTTTTTTTTTTGGGGGGCAAACTCAGATGAAAAAATCTGGTAATTTATCATCTGAGAATCCATCTTTAAGAAAATCATTGGAAATATGGGGCAGGGAGACTTATGAACAAAGATTGAATACCATAGTTTTAGTCATGCTACTCAAATCTCCTCAAATATATCTGTAAGGTTATATTAACACTGGTATTTGCATCCCAATATTTAAACCTCAGTGGCTCTTAGAGCTTCTAGAATATTTCCTGCAAGTCCAGAAGCAGTACCTTATGTTTGCCTCCAAATCTCTCAGGGAGGTCACCTTCTGAAGCCTCTGCCTTTACCACCTTACTGGACTCTACTTCCCTGAGCTGAATTCTCTCTACTTGCCCCATCATGGATGCTCAAAATCATGATGGTGATTCTTCTCTGTAGCCTTTGTTTGTTTACCTGTGTGTTCTTTTAATTTTTATTTTATATTATAGTTGATCTACATTAGTGTGTTAGTTTCAGGCATAAGCAAAGTGAATTAGTTATACATATATATGTACACATTTTCTTCTTTTTCTCATGTAGGTTATTACAGAGTATATTCCCTGTGCTATATAGTAGGTCCTTGTTGATTATCTATCTATACATAATAGTGTGTATGTTAATCCCAAACACCTAATTTATCTCTCCCCCTATCTTTCCCCTTTGGTAACCATAAATTTGTTTTCAAAGTCTGAGTCCATAGCCTCTTCAAATTAGAAAGTTATGCTCAATGTAAGGTTCCACAACAGGTTTTTGTGACCATTACCCAGCTATAGAAGAACTACCAATAGCCAAACTTCAGTTTAAATACTTGTCTCTTCCTCTCCTCTCCTTCAAGGCACAGAGATACCAGTATTAGAGCATCTAGATGTAAAAAGGCATCCACATCATAATCACTTTGCAATACACATGTGTATCAATGTATCACATTGTACATCTTAAACAATGTTATATGTCAACCATACTTTAATAAAGCTGAGGGAAAAAAGGTGTCTACACCAATTGTCACATTAAACCCAAAACTATGAGGCCATGTTGTCAAACCTGCTGAAATGCAAATGCATTTTAGGAATTCTGTTTAATGGAGCTACTCATCTCCCACTGAAGCCTAACTTAATGACTGACATGTCTATACCTCCAACCCATCACACAGGTGAGCATACATACGTACTTGCACACATATACACGTGCACACATACATACAAACTCACACACACATGAGTCAAGGTTTTCTTTTGGAGAGTTGCATTGCCATTACGTTTTTTCTGTCAAGTTTCTCAACATCCAAAATTCATGTATATAAATATTTCTCAATATTTATATTGAAGCAAAAACGGTCACCCATTTTAAAATACCAGTCATATCTCAAAGTTTTGGCAGAGTCCCTATTAAAATGAGAAGGGATAAGAGAGAAGGAGAGAAAGAAAAGGCAAAAGGGAAAAAAATTTAATGTTAGAAAGAAATCAAAAGCCCCAAATATGGGAAATGGTTAAATAAACTATGGAATTACCCATGCTGTAGATTCTTGAAATGTGTTTAAAATGATGTCTATAAACAGTTTATAGAGGCACATGAAATGATCATTATAATCTTAAATTTAAGAAAAAACAAGATAAAAATGCAGGATAATTACAACTACATTGAATAAAGGCCTGGGGAAAAAAACAAAAAGATATTAGCACTAACTTCTCAATTACCTTTGGCTTATAGAAACATTCATTTTCCCAACTTTGTTTTTTTTTTCCCTAAAGCTGTCAGTTTGATAAATAAACTATATGTGTATGCATGTATGTAACATGTATATACACAGTTGTATGCTTGCAAATATGTATATGTATAATCAGCAAGTGTATACATCACGCCTGTTTTTGCAAAAGAGAGACTGAGAACTGACACCCCTTCACATGTAAGCCCCGTGTCAGCACGCTGATACAGTACACTCTCAGGTACTGTTCTTCACTTCCTGTTTTAGTACTGCTGGCTCTTAGATCCAAGTTTCCACTTCATTTAGAGATTTGCTAAAAAAGATACACAATCAGGCTGTGATGGTAGTTTGAACGGGCTGCTTTTAATTCCACAATTCTGTCATCACAGCAGGAACAAGGTAAAAAAGTTAGGCCAAGACCTAATCTATTTCCAAACTAAAAACGGTAGATCAGGATTGACCAACAATGGGGAGCTCTCCTACCAAGCAATATTAAAGTTCCAAGACAGGGCTTCCCTGGTGGCCCAGTGGTAAAGAATCTGCTTGCCAATGCAGGAGACCGGCCAATGCGATTAGATCCCTAGTCCAGGAAGATTCCACATGCAGCAGAACAAAGAATCCCATGTGCCACAGCTATTGAGTCTGCACCGTAGGTCCCGGAACCGCAACTACTGAGCCTATGTGCTGCAACTGCGGAAGCGCATGCACCCTAGAGCCGGTGCTCTGCAACGAGAGAAGCCATGGTGATGAGAAACCCACGCACCACAACAAAAAACAGCCCCTGCTTGAGCTCAAGCAGCTCAAGGCAACTAGCGAAAAGCCCACCTAGCAACAAAGACCACAGCACAGCTAAAAATACATAAATAAAATCATTTAAAAAGAAAAAAAAAGGTTGCCGGACACATTTAAACTACTTATTTCTTTTGAACTGGACTAGAATCCAGAGATAGGAGTATCTGCCTAGGTCACAGAATTTTTCTAATTTTTTTTTTTCCAAAACAATGGTTACCTGCCTGGTAAAGAATCTGCCTGCAATGCAGGAGACCTGGGTTCAATTGCTGGATTAGGAAGATCCCCTGGAGAAGCAAAAGGCTACCCACTCCAGCCTGGAGAATTCCATGGACTGTACAGTCCAAGGGGTCGCAAAGAGTCGGACACGACTGAGCGACTTTCACTCACTCACTCACCAGGTATTATGCTATTACTGGACTCTAGAAAACTTAGATGTACACAGTACTCTGGGGATTTATACCTCGTACAAGAGTGGATCATAGTGGTACCCATCATGGGATAGCTCTGGCTATCACTGTGAACACGCGGGCCTCGTCTCCAATTGCAGACGGGGCTACAGGCCCCATCTCTGTGTCAGATGCATCTTCTGAACAAAGGAAAGGCAAATCCCTCACTTCTCTTGTGACTCATATAGGCTGTAACATTTCAGTTGGGCGAAACAATGTAATATCTTGCTTCTAATAGCACTAATTGAAGCAGAAAAGAAGAAGGGGGAAAGGGGGCGAGAAAGGAAGAAAAGAATTTCTCTAGAAGTAAATTCAATATTTTTTCAAAGCATAAGAGCCATTAAAATGTATTTTTTTTATTGTTTGTCCTTGTAGCATGAGTTCACCCACATCACTCTTCAGACATCCTGAAAATGGCATTGGATTTTGCAAAGAACATGGAAAATTTTAATTCTTGATTAAGAGAACATTCCTCCTAAGGACACTGAAGTGTTATGAACAGAGGCGTGAGTAAAGCAGTAAAGATACTTCAGCCTTCCTCGAGTGCTGTTGCCTGCATCGCTCTCGTTTGCATCTTCTTTGGAGACCTATTTCTGTGTACACTGAGGATAGTGGTGTTTGTTTTTGCAAAGCATCTCTCCACTTCTGCTTCTCACACTTGCTTCTTGACAAAGCTAAGATTTTACAGAAGTGACGTCACTCTCAAGAGACAGCAGATGTTCCAGACTAAAGGAATACTGTCCCCCAATTTACATTTTGTAAGACTCCTTATGTATTCTGATACATTTCATTGCATTTATAACTCAAAGTCAACCCGATTTAAAGTTCACATGAAAACAAATTAGGTAGCTGGGAGACACTGACTGCTATGACATAATATTTCAAATGAGTTATCAATAGCCACACCTTTTTATACCTTTTATTAGAATAGTGAGAAATTCTGGCTACAGAAATGCATTCTATAGCACTTGGAAATATAATATTCCCATGGACTAAAAGAAGGCAAATTTGTGAGGAAAAGGTCTCTTCCAACGCTTGCAAAATGATTGCTAGCTCAAGGCTGAAACATAAATTTTAAAAAGACAGTATATTTAAGTGGGCAGGAATCCATGGTGGTCCATAAAATGTACTGACACAAAGGAATACAGAACTTACAGTTCAAATGAGAGGGATAAAACTTCTAAGGAGGAAAGGGAATAAAGTGTGGGAAAGGACATATGAAATTCACAGAAATGTTGACAATCATAGAAGCTAAATGGCAAACGGTAAATCTAGGCTGTGTTTCTAAGCACACTCCTGTCAGTGTTCAAACAGGTCTTAAGATTGTTGCTCCCATCCCCCTTTGACTAATGTCACTAAATTTCTTCTAATTATAGCGTTTACCACCCAAGCTAAACAACTGATGTGTCTCTCTCTTTAGGGTTAACATTCTCCATGTGATTGTAAACATTCCCACCCTCTTAGTCACCCCTTACCAAGCTATTGAATTCTTTCAATCATCTCTTCTAGCAGTAATCCTGGCAGTTCCCTAACCACTATTATCACTCTTCTCTGTACTTCTTCTATTTTGACTATAATTTTCTGGTAATGAGATCCCCAAATAGAAGTATTATTTATTATTCCAATTGTGATTGTGTTTCTGCCCTGTGAAGAGGTACAGCTCCCTCTGCTACTTAATGGGATGCTTCCATAGACAGCTTTAAAATCATAATAATGTTCCTGTGTACCATCACATTTCAACCTCATTTCCCATTTGTTTTTTTTCTCTTACCATAGATCTTTTTGACAACACTATTTCCAGGTTATGCTTTCCCTCTGAGGATCTTGTTTTTAATTATTTTTTCAACACATCTGAGTCTCCTTCCTTTCCACACAGGATTCATTTTCTTTGTCCAAATTTATTTTTTCATAAGAATACCATGCTCAGATGTACTTTGTACTCAGAAATGCACACTCCTGAAGACTGTATCTAATGATATAATACCATGTCACCACTTGTTTAATGCCAAACATAACTATAAAGGCTTTAAGTGGTCTCTGACCCTTCCCAATTTCCATTTGAAAGTTTCTTCCTTAATGAGGAAAACCATTCAGATGAATAAACAAACAACAAATCAAGATATTACAGAATACAAGGCCTAAGAACAAACATTTATGCTTAGTGGTTTGCAAAGTGAAGCTCATATACAAGGGCAGGGAGAGACCAAAGAAAGAAGCAGGCCACTCCAGACTGGTAGATGGCAGTTTTAATAAGCAAGGGAATTTACGTACAGTGCTTGCCTGGGGGTCGGGGGTGGGTGGCAGGGAGATGAGTAGCTCTCTGCATACACTAGCCAGAATTTTAATACTTTATTCATAGACCTTAACTGGATTCAGTCACATATACCTTTCAGATATTGGAACAACACATTGCTCTCTCAAGGCAGGGTCCTTGGAAGAACTCCCACTGTGGAACAGTGGGCAAAGGTGTACATTGTAAGGACAGGGGAGGAAGTGAAAAGCCTCTGACTACCTGGGTCCCATTTGTGAGTCAACCATGGTGGGTCGTGTCCTCCCCATGACCTCCTACCACACTCCACCCTCTCAAGACCCAGTTCTTGGCCCTTACAACCTCACGCACACCCCCTGTCCACAGCGTGCCTTGAGCGATCAGTAAAGGGTTTTGCTAGCATGGAGGAATTTCATTTAATGGCATTCTGGCTGCACTGGAGGCAGATACCACAGCAGTAATATAGGTGACTGCGAGAGAAAACACAGATCAAGATAATGATTTCCAAAATAAGTAACTTCCCCCCTCCCCAAGAGCACTGATTTATGAAGTCTCTTAGACTGGTGTTCTGATCCTTCAGAGCATTCACTTGTGTTCTTATGTGATTTAATAAAGACGATGTATCAGTTATGAGCTACAATATTCTGGATAATAGCACGGGTGCCTCCTTTTAAGGGAGTGATAATGTCCAAGGCCATGCAATTTTGAAAGACAGCTTTTCTCATTAGAGACATTTCAGTGTTCAGTAAAGATAGGTTTTGCCAGCTATCATCTAAAGCTTGCTGGGTGAATTTAGTAAAGGCTTCTATATATGCTACAATGTCCTCCAGGCCAATGGAGGGAAAAAAGCAGCCAAATGATTATACCAGTGGAAAACAGAACATGCCCATCTGGCCTTGAGGTGGGCAGCTTTAGGAACTTGCCCAGGCTGTACACACACACACACATACACACACACTCACACACACTCACACACACACTCTCTCTCTCTCTCTCTCTCCAGGGGAGGCAGCACTGTCAGCCAGGAGGTGATGGACTCGTGGGCAGGATATGCCAGAGCAGGATTTCCACTTCTTCCTCCTTTCAGTGGTGCATGTTCTTTTCCAGCAGGTCTGACTTGCAGCAAACCAATCCCAATGGAGACTGAGTAGCTCCCCCTAACCCAGGGGTGAAAGTAACTCACGTCTCCTGGTGAAACACCCCATTAAAATTTTAAGTATATAATGCCTTTTCCAGGCATGACTCAGTGTTCTCAGCAGCACAGCAGGTTGATCCACCGTGAGCATTGGGGCAATGGCTCTCTTGTGACTTTCATATCTTTAAGGTGTTGGTTATCTTGGCAGCGGTTCCCAGTCTGGCATATAGGGTAACAGACCATAATGGTAGATCATTCTCAAACCAGTCAATCCTAAAGTAAAGCAACCCTGGATATTCGTTGGAAGGACTGATGCTGAAGCTCCAGTACTTTGGCCACCTAGTGCAAAGAGCCAACTCATTGGACTCATTCCCTGATGCTGAAAAAAACTGAGGGCAGGTGGAGAAGGAGGGACAGAGGGAGATGGTTGGATGGCATCACTGACTCAATGGACATGAGTTTGAGCAAACTCCAGGAAACAGTGAAGGACAGGGAAGCCAGGTGTGGGGCAGTCCATGGGGTAGCAAAGAGTCAGACACGACTGAGTGACTGAACAACAACAATTCAAATGTATTAAAGCCTAAGACAGCACCTTAGTATACCTGGCTAAGGTTATTTACCTGTCAGTAATAGAATCTGCTGCTTTAATATTTTATTCTTCCTTTCTACCAACTCTTGTGGTTAAAATTTAGAGGCGAGAAGGAAGTCAATTTAAGGTCTTGTTTTTGTTTCTGTTTTGCCCAGTCTTGCATATCATGACCTTTGAAATGTGAGCCCCAGTCACTATCTGTTAGATGGGGGTATGGTACTTAGTTTCTCTAATCCCCTAATGGCGGCAGCCTCGTTTGCATGGTGACAACAGAGGAGGCTGGATTAAGCCAGATGCAGTGTCCACACAAACTAAGCATATTTAGAACACTCACTCAGAGGGAGGGGGCCAATTTAATCAATTGGCCAAAAGTAAATGTGGCCTGCTCCAGGGCTTTCAAACTCAGGGGAGTAGATTGCCTATCTTATTCTCAACTTCAGATTTCCAAGACTCCATGTGCCCATGGAGATCCTCCTGATTGGGCCCAGCCTCCCTGCAGACTGGAATATCCAATGTAAAAAGAAATAAGTTCTCTGAACACCCTTCCTGCCGTGCAGGTGCTGCCTGGAGGCAGGTGTGTGGTGATGTAGCTCATTTTCTCTGAATCCTGGCTGCTGAGAGAAACCCCAATGCCCCCTCCTTTGGTGTGCACTACCATGCCTGGATTTGTTCCCTGGCCTTTTGCGGGAACTTGGCAGCTCTGACAATAAGCTCCGCAGGAATATATTCTTTCAGCAGAAATGTTTCCTGAACTGGGGCCGCCCCACTGGCTGGGACTGTCGTTGCTATGTTTCTGTTTTTCTTTGTATTAGGCGTCAGACTGATGAGGCCTTCTATATGCTTCACTGTCATCACCATAACATCTTTCTCTTCATTCTCCTCACTATCCCAGCAATTCCGCCTCTTAGCATCCCAATCAGGCTTCATCACAAGCACTCAGATCTTAATCTGCAGCAGTTTATGCCTTCCTAGCTTTGCAAACAGCACACTAAAGTCTCCGACTTACTACTCTACTCTCCTACCTTGTCCTTCAGCCCTGAAGCTAGCAAAGCAGCTACCAGCCTGTCTTGCTCTAACCTCAATTCCTCTTCAAACTTTTTAACCTGACCTTTAGCCTCTAGTTTGGCATCAGCAACCACATGAACTGCTCACAGTGGAGGCCGGCCTGTTGCAGCAGCCATCCATTTCCCTTCTTTGCCACAGTGTGCTCTGCACAGCGCCTCAAATGAGCACATTAGAGCGCCGGGTGTTTTGGGGGCACCCCTACCCACATAGAGGCCCATAAGCACCTACCATATAGGTCATCCCCCACATAGAAGCCAGAGTCCAGCTCAGGACTTTACCCGCCAGTGCTTCTTTCCCAAGGCCCTTCCTTCAGGGTCCTGGCTGACCTGTCAATCGTTGGTTCACAAACTGGGAGGGAGAAACCAAAGAAAGAGGCAGATCACTTCAGACAGGCTTCGTAAGCAAAGAAACTTAAGAGGCTCGTGTTGGGCAACTGCAAGATGAGTGGATTTCCATATCCACCAGTCAGAATCTTAAGTTTATATAGTGGTGGCCCTAATTGGGCTCAGTCACATATACAATCCAGAGGTCTCCTCAACACTTTACTCTTTCAAGGCTACACCCTTGGAATAGCTCTCACAGTGGGAATGGTGGGTAGAATGTAGAACGTGGGTTCAAGGGCAGGAGAAGGGATGAGGTACCTTCAATTGCCCAGGTTCAACTTGCAGGTCAACCATTGGTTACATCTTTTCAATGCTCATACTTGGAAGTATGCTTCCCTCCCTCAGCAATGCTTCATACTTGGAAGGTAAGTAATCACTATTTCATAAGGACAATCTTTTATCTCCCTTTTATTTACAAAATGTTTCACACAAAATGGAATTGTAAACAGTCTGAACAAGCAGGCATATATTTATATGATAATTAACAGCAATTTTTAAATAATCATAAAGCAATATAGAGGAATGCTAATGTTTCCTTAAAATCTGCATGAAGTAAAGCAACATAGAAGTCACAGAAACCCAATTTCCAACTCTATGCATAAGTGAATGTAAACCTTTGATGAGCTAACCTTTGAGTCATAGTTTCCTCATAGATACAATGGATATAATAGGACCACTTTTACATGATATTGTGGGGAACAGGAAATAATGCAGATAAAGTCATTTTTACCGTGCCTAGTATACATCAGTCAAGTATCATATGTTTGATTAATTTAAAAATATTTGCTGCATTGGCACTTATAACATCATTGGCTTTTGTTATTATGATCCACTAAGATGATTCTAGGATAGCTAATTTTTTTTTTTTTAAACTTTACATAATTGTATTAGTTTTGCCAAAAATTCTTAAGTCTTCATTTGCTCTATTACTTTGTTTCAAAAGTTTGTCTAAAGCCACAACTTTAGAAGCAAAATTTTGAAGTTAAAAAGCTTTGGATTGTACTTGTAGCCTCTAGTTTATATCAACTAACACCAGATTATATCTAAGTATATGTCATACAATGTCATGTTATATATCTTTTTACAGAAAAAATTCCTATTTAATGCCAAAGTGTCATGTTTAAATAATTTAATTTGTATCCTGGAAGACATTGATAGTACATGCATATCTCACACTAACAATTTCTAATTGCTCATATCCTTTCAATTCATGTCTATAGTTCAGAAAATCTTAATATACCACCACTTGGCTATTATTCCAATTTTATCCATGTGATCTTGGATAAACAAGTTCATTTCTCTTAGCCTATGGAATATAAAGATAGGTAGACAGGCAGACAGAATTGGTCCTGTAAAACACGTTCATTAAATGGTACCATTACTGAGTTTTTCATTTACGCTTTCAGAAACCCAAGTAAGATGGTAGGTGTTGCAAGAGGGCATCAGAGGGCAAACACACTGAAACCATACTCACAGAAAACTAGTCAATCTAATCACACTAGGACCACAGCCTTGTCTAACTCAATGAAACTAAGCCATGCCCGTGGGGCAACCCAAGACGGGCGGGTCATGGTGGAAAGATTTGACAGAATGTGGTCCACTGGAGAAGGGAATGGCAGACCACTTCAGTATTCTTGCCTTGAGAACTCCATGAACAGGATGAAAAGGCAAAATGATAGGATACTGAAAGAGAAACTCCCCAGGTCAGTGGGTGCCCAATATGCTACTGGAGATCAGTGGAGAAATAACTCCAGAAAGAATGAAGGGATGGAGCCAAAGCAAAAACAATACCCAGCTGTGGATGTGACTGGTGATAGAAGCAAGGTCCGATGCTGTAAAGAGCAATATTGCATAGGGTTAGGGTTAGGACCTAACCTAACATAGGACCTGGAATGTCAGGTCCATGAATCAAGGCAAATTGGAAGTAGTCAAACAAGAGATGGCAAGAATGAATGTCGACATTCTAGGAATCAGCTAACTGAAATGGACTGGAATGGGTGAATTTAACTCAGATGACCATTATATCTACTACTGCGGGCAGGAATCCCTCAGAAGAAATGGAGTGGCCATCATGGTCAACAAAAGAGTCCAAAATGCAATCTCGGACTCTCGGACTTGGATGCAATCTCAAAAATGACAGAATGATCTCTGTTCGTTTCCAAGGCAAACCATTCAATATCACAGTAATCCAAGTCCATGCCCCAACCAGTAACGCTGAAGAAGCTGAACTTGAACGGTTCTATGAAGACCTATAAGACGTTTTAGAACAAACACCCAAAAAAGATGTCCTTTTCTTTCTAGGGGACTGGAATGCAAAAGTAGGAAGTCAAGAAACACCTGAAGTAACAGGCAAATTTGGCCTTGGAATACAGAATGAAGCAGGGCAAAGACTAATAGAGTTTGGCCAAGAAAATGCACTGGGCATAACAAACACCCTCTTCCAACAACACAAGAGAAGACTCTATACATGGACATCACCAGATGGTCAACACCGAAACCAGATTGATTATATTCTTTGCAGCCAAAGATGGAGAAGCTCTATACAGTCAGCAAAAACAAGACCAGGAGCTGACTGTGGCTCAGACCATGAACTCCTTATTGGCAAATTCAGACTGAAATTGAAGAAACTAGGGAAAACCATTAGACCATTCAGGTATGACCTAAATCAAATCCCATATGATTATACAGTAGAAGTGAGAAATAGATTTAAGGGCCTAGATAGATAGAGTGCCTGATGAACTATGGAATGAGGTTCGTGACACTGTACAGGAGACAGGGATCAAGACCACTCCCATAGAAAAGAAATGCAAAAAAGCAAAATGGCTATCTGGGGAGGTCTTACAAATAGCTGTGAAAAGAAGAGAAGCAAAAAGCAAAGGAGAAAAGGAAAGATATAAACATCTGAATGCAGAGTTCCAAAGAATAGCAAGAAGAGATAAGAAAGCCTTCTTCAGCGATCAATGCAAAGAAATAGAGGAAAACAACAGAATGGGAAAGAACAGAGATCTCTTCAAGAAAATCAGAGATACCAAAGGAACATTTCATGCAAAGATGAGCTCGATAAAGGACAGAAATGGTATGGACCTAACAGAAGCAGAAGATACTAAGAAAAGGTGGCAAGAATACACAGAAGAACTATACAAAAAAGATCTTCACGACCCAGATAATCACGATGGTGTGATCACTGACCTAGAGCCAGACATCCTGGAATGTGAAGTCAAGTGGGCCTTAGAAAGCATCACTATAGACAAAGCTAGTGGAGGTGATGGAATTCCAGTTGAGCTATTCCAAATCCTGAAAGATGATGCTGTGAAAGTGCTGCACTCAATATGCCAGCAAATTTGGAAAACTCAGCAGTGGCCACAGGACTGGAAAAGGTCAGTTTTCATTCCAATCCCAAAGAAAGGCAATGCCAAAGAATGCTCAAACTACTGCACAATTACACTCATCTCACACGCTAGTAAGGTAATGCTCAAAATTCTCCAAGCCAGGCTTCAGCAATATGTGAACCGTGACCTTCCTGATGTTCAAGCTGGTTTTAGAAAAGGCAGAGGAACCAAAGATCAAATTGCCAACATCTGCTGGATCATGGAAAAAGCAAGAGAGTTCCAGAAAAACATCTATTTCTGCTTTATTGACTAGGCCAAAGCCTTTGACTGTGTGGATCACAATCAACTGTGGAAAATTCTTCAAGACATGGGAATACCAGACCACCTGATCTGCCTCTTGAGAAATTTGTATGCAGGTGAGGAAGCAACAGTTAGAAATGGACATGGAACAACAGACTGGTTCCAAATAGGAAAAGGAGTTCGTCAAGGCTGTATATTGTCACCCTGTTTATTTAACTTCTATGCAGAGTACATCATGAGAAATGCTGGACTGGAAGAAACACAAGCTGGAATCAAGATTGCCAGGAGAAATATCAATAACCTCAGATATGCAGATGATACCACCCTTATGACAGAAAGTGAAGAGGAACTAAAAAGCCCCTTGATGAAAGTGAAAGAGGAGAGTGAAAAAGTTGGCTTAAAGCGCAACATTCAGAAAACGAAGATCATGGCATCTGGTCCCATCACTTCATGGGAAATAGATGGGGAAACAGTGGAAACAGTGTCAGACTTTATTTTTCTGGGCTCCAAAATCACTACAGATGGTGACTGCAGCCATGAAATTAAAAGACGCTTACTCCTTGGAAGAAAAGTTATGACCAACCTAGATAGCATATTCAAAAGCAGAGACATTACTTTGCCAACAAAGGTTCGTCTAGTCAAGGCTATAGTTTTTCCTGTGGTCATGTATGGATGTGAGAGTTGGACTGTGAAGAAGGCTGAGCACCGAAGAATTGATGCTTTTGAACTGTGGTGTTGGAGAAGACTCTTGAGAGTCCCTTGGACTGCAAGGAGATCCAACCAGTCCATTCTGAAGGAGATCAGCCCTGGGATTTCTTTGGAAGGAACGATGCTAAAGCTGAAACTCCAGTACTTTGGTCACCTCATGCAAAGAGTTGACTCATTGGAGAAGACTCTGATGCTGGGAGGGATTGGGGGCAGGAGGAGAAGGGGACGACAGAGGATGAGATGGCTGGATGGCATCACTGACTCGATGGACTTGAGTCTGAGTGAACTCCGGGAGTTGGTGATGGACAGGGAGGCCTGGTGTGCTGCAATTCATGGGGTCGCAAAGAGTCGGACACGACTGAGCGACTGATCTGATCTGATCTCTGATGGCATAATCTGGGTCACCTATGTTTTAAAAATAAAGCATCATCTGATGATTTTTGTCCTTCACACACTCTCCTGCATCTACATATTCATTTTGATTCCCACTGTCATCTTTCATCTGGACCCTCATCCCCAAATGTCTAAGTGATGATATCAACAGGCTCCCATCTGTTCTCTAGGCCTCCAGCCTCTTTCTCATCAAATCAAATTCCTGCCAAAGTAATTCTTCTAAAATATTTTATACCACGTAACCCTACTTAAAACATTTGCTAGCTTCCCTTTGCCCAGAGCAAAATTTACGAGATACATTGCACAGAATACTCACCCCATAAGATGCTGCTAAGAAACCAGGTTCTGAGAACATATTGGAAAACACAGCACACTCTTCTTCTACTTAAAAAGTCACAGTGAAAATCAGTATAATAAAGCCTCCAAAAATATTAACTCCTTACTTTCCAAAACTGTTGACATCAGGTTCCATCTTTATATAAGGCCTCTAGTTTGCATATCCAATTTGCATTTCTGACAGGCTCACTAAGATTAATTTGTCCTAAAAAACAACTCTTGACTCTCCTACTTTTCTTAAACCTGCTCCTACTCACACATCTCCCCACTCTCCCAGTTACCCTTGACAAGAACTTAAGCATCATTTTTTATTCCTCTCCTATTCCTCCCTAATACATTCAAAGCATCAGAAAACTATCAGTCTCCTCTCATGAATACATCCTAAAATCAACCAATTACTTCTTACAAAATAGGCTGAAAACATGGAAACCCAAATCATCATCTCACTCTTGCACAACTATGCAAGCCTTCTCAAGTGGCACTATTGGTAAAGAACCTGCCTATCCATGAAGGAGACATAAGAGATGCTGGTTTGATCCCTAGGTGGGAAAGATCCCCGGGAGGAGGGCATGGCAACCCACTCCAGTTTTCCTCCCTGGAGAATCCCATGGACAGAAGAGCTTGGCAGTCTATGGTCCACAGGGTTGCACAGAGTCAGGCAAACTGAAGTGACTTAGTATGCACGCACCTACGCACGAGCCTTCTAAAGGATCTCTCTGCATCCATCCTGATCCTCAAAATTCTGCTCTCCACAAAGAAGCTAGAATGACATTTTTAAAATATAGAACACATCATGTTACTTCCCTGTATAAAAATATTCAATGGATTCCTGCTCCTTTCATCATGGACTACCTGGAACCAGGCTAAGCTTCCCACCATAAACAGACATAAAACTGCTCAAAAAAAAGATGAAACAACCATGTTTAGACAACGGACAATTTTGTACAGTGAATACAAAATTGAAATTTGTAAGAGAAAGACACAAATGTCTTCTCTGTCAGAAGGGGAGATTCCTTAAAAAACTGGAAATAGAACTGTCTTATGATCCAGCAATCCCACTGCTGGGCATACACACTGAGGAAACCAGAAGGGAAAGAGACACGTGTACCCCAGTGTTCATCGCAGCACTGTTTATAATAGCCAGGACATGGAAGCAACCTAGATGTCCATCAGCAGATGAATGGATAAGAAAGCTGTGGTACATATACACAATGGAGTATTACTCAGCCATTAAAAAGAATACATTTGAATCAGTTCTAATGAGGTGGATGAAACTGGAGCCTATTATACAGAGTGAAGTAAGCCAGAAGGAAAAACATAAATACAGTATACTAATGCATATATATGGAATTTAGAAAGATGGTAACAATAACCCGGTGTACGAGACAGCAAAAGAGACACTGATGTATAGAACAGTCTTATGGACTCTGTGGGAGAGGGAGAGGGTGGGAAGATTTGGGAGAATGACATTGAAACATGTAAAATATCATGTAAGAAACGAGATGCCAGTCCAGGTTCGATGCACGATACTGGATGCTTGGGGCTAGTGCACTGGGACGACCCAGAGGGAAGGTATGGGGAGGGAGGAGGGAGGAGGGTTCAGGATGGGGAACACATGTATACCTGTGGCGGATTCATTTTGATATTTGGCAAAACTAATACAATTATGTAAAGTTTAAAAATAAAATTAAATTAAATTTAAAAAAAAAGAGAAATAAAAGCAGAGGAAACAGTCATATAGGGTTGAAGAGATAAAGATTATAATTTGAGGGCACAGACATTCACATTGTAGGGCAAGCTTCTAGAACAGTGGGATACACACAGAAAAGGGCTCCAGTTGCTCTTAAATCTAGTGTTAAATATTCATGCATGCACAGGATAAACTTTAACAAGATTGAGCAAGCAACAACCAGAAGTTATAGGCTGAACAGATCCTAGAACTCCCACAGAGCCAGGAGACATGAGTTTTCATCAAAGAGTTTCCATTAGCTGTAATATAGCTTCTATTAACTCTTAAGGTAAAGATACAGAAGATCCATGTCTTCACAGTAGGACTAAATTATCTCTAGACCAAAGCCTATTTAAAACATAGCCTAAAACTCTTAAAATAAGCCTAAGTTAATGAAACTTTTTGCACACAGCATGTCTATCAGAACAAAATACAACATTCTTTAAAAGAAAACACAACATCAAAACTGCTAGGCATGAAGAAAAGCAAGAAAACTGAAAAATGAGATTCATAATTATAAATCAATATAATCAGGGCCAGAAATAAGAGAAATGATGGATGGAAAATCCCATGGATGGAGGAGCCTGGTAGGCTGCAGTCCATGGGGTCACTAAGAGTTGGACACAACTGAGCGCTTGCACTTTCACTTTCCCCTTTCATGCATTGGAGAAGGAAATGGGAACCCACTCCAGTGTTCTTGCCTGGAGAATCCCAGAGATGGGGGAGCCTGGTGGCTGCCATCTATGGGGTCACACAGAGTCGGACACGACTAAAGTGACTTAGCAGCAGCAGCAAACAAAATTTTGAATAAAGAGTGAAGTGGAAGATACAAAGAATTCTAGATATTAAAAATGTGATATCTGAAATGAAACAATTATTGAATGGGATTAACAGGCAATTAGGCATTACAGAAACACTTAACAGTGAACCTGAAGATCTAGTGAAGAAAATTTTCCAAAATGAAGCAGGGTATACTGAAAATGAAACAGAATCAATTCAGGTGAAAGTTCCAATATTTAAGAGAGGATACCAGGGAATAAAAAATATATTTGAAGACATAATGACTGAAATATTTAAAATTCCATAAAAACTATATATTCTCAGATTTCAAAAACCAAACAAACCCAAGCAGGATGAATACAAAGAAAACTACAGAAAATACCATAATTATTTTACTGGGAACCAGTGATAAAGAGAAAGCATCCAGAGGAAAAAGACATATAAAAGGAACAAGGAAATAATATTCACACACTTCATGCTAGAAAAAAACAAAAACACCAAAAAAGCCAGAGAACATCTTTAAAGGACCAAAGGAAAAATCTATCAACCTAGAACTCAAAACAAAATCCTTCAAAAATCTTTCAGAAAAACAAAAGAGAGAATTTATCACTAATAGATCTGTATTATCAGTCAGTCAGTTCAGTCACTCAATCATGTCCAACTCTTTGAGACCCCATAGACTGCAACATCCCAGGCTTCCCTGTCCAACTCCTGGAGTTTACTCAAACTCATGTCCGTTGAGTCAGAGATGCCATCCAACCATCTCATCCTCTGTCATCCCCTTCTCCTTCTGCCTTCAAGCTTTCCCAGTGAGTCAGTTCTTCGCATCAGGTGGCCAAATATTGGAGTTTCAGTTTCAGCATCTGTCCTTCCAATGAATATACAGGACTGATTTCCTTTAGGATGGACTGGTTGAATCTCCTTGCAGTCCAAAAGACTCTCAAGAGTCTTCTCCAACACCACAGTTCAAAAGCATCAATTCTTCACCACTCAGCTTTCTTTATAGTCCATATCCATACATGACTACTGGAAAAACCATAGCTTTGACTAGACGGACCTTTGTTAGTAAAGTAATGTCTCTGCTTTTTAATATGCTGTCGAGGTTGGTCATAGCCTTTCTTCCAAGGAGCAAGCATCTTTTAATTTCATGGCTGCAGTCACCATCTGCAGTGATTTGGGAGCCAAAAGAAAAATAAAGTCTGACACTGTTTCCATTGTTTCCCCATCTATTTGCCGTGAAGTGATGGGACTGGATGCCACGATTTTAGTTTTCTGAATGTTGAGCTTTAAGCCAACTTTTTCACTCTCCTGTCTCACTTTCATCAAAAGGCTCTTTAGTGTTTCTTCGCTGTCTGCCATAGGGTGGTGTCATCTGTGTATCTGAGGTTATTGATATTTCTCCTGGCAATCTTGATTCCAGCTTGTGCTTCATCTAGCCTGGCATTTTGCATGATATACTCTACATATAAGTTAAATAAGCAGAGTGACAATATACAACCTTGATGTACTCCTTTCCTGATTTGGAACCACACTGTTGTTCCATGTCCAGTTCTAACTGTTGCTTCTTGACCTGCATACAGAATTCTCAGGAGGCAGGTCAGGTGGTCTGGTATTCCCATCTCTCTAAGAATTTCCACAGTTTCTTGTGATCCACACAGTCAAAGGCTTTGGCATAGTCAATAAAGCAAACGTAGATGTTTTTATTGAACTAATAGATCTGTACTATAAGAAATGCCAAAGGAATTTTTTCAGGAAGGATGAAAGAAAGGGTATCAAGTAAAGATTTGGATCTAAAATAGTCAATTTGGGGGCAAACATAAAAGTCTTTTTTTTTCTTTTTTGAATTTTTCTAAAATAGTTAAAATTCTAATAAGATCTGCAGTTAACAGGATCATGCCAATATTAAGTTCCTAGTCTTGAAAAATGTGCTATGTCATGTAAAATGTTAACATTTGGGAGACTGAAAGAGGTATACACAACTTCTCCTTATTAAATTTTACTCCTTACTATACAACATTTCTATATGTCTAAAATTAAATGAAAATTAAAAACAAAAAGATAAGTTTACACTTTAAAGCAAAAATGATGACAATGCATTTGGGGTTTAACATGCAAATTATTTGACAACAATAAAGAACTGCAGTATGAAATGAATCTTTGCTGTTGTAAGATTCTTACATTAGCGATAAGCGGCATAATATTTTAAAGTAGACTCTGATAAGTTAAAATGTATATTGTAAACCACTGAGCAATCTCTAAAACAATATAAACAAAAAGCAATAGCTATAAGCCAACAGTAGAGAGAAATTAGAATAGTAAAAAAATACTAAATTAATCCAAAAAGAGGTCAGAACAAGAGGAAAAGGGAAAAGAATAGGTGGAACAAATAAAAAGAAAAAACAAAGAGCAGCATGGTAGATTTAAACCCAACCACTTACATTAAAATATAAAAGATGTCAACTCTCCAAATAAAATAGAGCATTAAAACAAGGATGAAAAAATGTAAAATGATCAAAAGCATACAGAGTATAATCTGAGGCTCAAATGTAGTTAAGATATGAATCAATAACAGAAAAGTCCCGGCTTATCTTACTACAACAGGCATATTATGAGTTCTCATTGACAGATCTGCAGACAACTATTATCAGACTATCACTGTTGAAGCAAGATGTGAAACCTATTTCATATCCTTGAATTTTAAACAGAATTTCAACAGGTATTGGGCTTTCCCCAGTGGCTCATTGGTAAAGAATTCACCTGCAAAGCAAGAGATGTGGATTCAATCTCTGGATCAGGAACGTCCCCTGGAGAAGGCAATGGCAACCCACTCTAGTATTCTTGCTGGGAAATTCCATGGGCAGAGGAGTCTGGCAGGCTACAGTCCATGGGGTCAAAGAGCTGGACACGACTTGGCAACTAAACAACAGCAATGGGTATATCCCACCAATAAATTGAGAGGCCAGAGAGCATACATTAATTCATGTTATGTTTCCAGTGCCTAAGACAAACTTAGGTTTCAGTAATATTCAATGCCTTTTACTACAATGGCTTTTAACAGTGGATTGACTTTTAACGCTTATTCTCCTGCTGATTTGTCAATTAGTCTAGTGTAGCAAACATATAGGAGGATTCTAATGTATCTTTAATGCTTTCATTAAATGATTATGTCATTTTCCCAGGTGGTGCTAGTGGTAAAGAAACCTGCTTGTCAATGCAGGAGATGTAAGAGATACAGGTTTGATCTCTAGGTTGGGAAGATCCCCTGGAGAAGGAGATGGCAACACACTCCAGTATTCTTGCTTGGAGAATCCCATGCACAGAGGAGCGTGGTTAGGTTACAGTCCATAGGTTTCCAAAAAGTCAGACACAACTGAAGTGACTGAGCATGCACACACAGGTTTGAAATATTTCATATTTTTTAACAAATTAAGTGATGAAGAACAGAATCTGAAGGAGTAGAAACTCTTATCACTGTACATGAAATCATGCAGATCTACAAAGATCTACAAACATGTATGAGACACAGATAAAACAAATGGGAGCCAAGATGCACTTTGCCTAAAAAAGGAATATTAGAAGGACATATCTGGATCACACAGAAGGATATTCAGAGGGGTAGAATTAAACTCCTCATTCTTTCTTGACCCAGTTTCACTGTGATATAAATCAGAAGGCTCCATGTTTAGGTCATCCAAAATTTAGTTAACGGTGAAGGTAATAAAACTGATAAAAGTACTAACCCAATAGAAATTCAATGAAAATATGTTATGAAAACAAAAATAAATCCCCACCATTTTGTTTGGGAATTATAATCTATTTGATCTCTTATATTAGTTTTCTTGTATGTCTTATATATATCCCTAACATAGTGCATTTTTATACACACAAAAAGCACTTACTATTTACTGATTTGTATTACAAAATATTTTTCTGGTTAGACTATTATTTTTCCATTAAGAGTATACTTAAGGTTGGGACTTGTTATGTACACTTTCATACAGTCGTAAGTAGCCCTAAAAGATTCTTTATTTGCAGAATGAAAAGGATGAATGAGAAAATCTGATTTTATTCTAGCTCTAATATTCATAAGTCTATGGAAAATGTCCCTTCAAATGAGCCAATCAGAAAGCTGAGAGTCCCAAGGAGAATTGAATTGGTCCTGCATTTAATTATCTGAATGACAAGCACTTTTGTAAATATAAGGAAAGAATCACTTAATCTGTTCATTTATTTATGCAAAAAATATTTATGGAATGCCTGCTAAGTAAACTTCTGGAGCTTGGTGACTTTTTGGCAGGCAAAATTGTGACCTAAAATTCACTTTAAAATCTGAGATTGTCCCAGACAATCTCTCCTTGGACTTCTGACTGCTACATTGATATCCTCCTTCAAATCCTGCTGATCTTCTGGTTCTTTACATATACTTTGAATTTACTACATTGGTTTTCTGCTGGGGTGGGGGGAGGGGCGGGCAGTGGTAAGGGAGGTAGGAATGGAGAAAGAGATCTTGTTTGCTTATCCAGTCTTACCTCAATATTTTATGGACACTCAGTTTCTGGTCTTAGTTCCCAATTTACTACCTTAGCCTGCTGCTACTTAAGACCCAGATTAACAGCTGATGAGTAATCCAGACATTAAATTGTGTGAAATCAGAGAAAAGAGAGGCGAGTCAGCATGGGAGTGTGGTAAAGGGAAGTTCTCAAGGAAAGATATAGATAGGGGGTGCTTGAAGCGTGAACAGGGTTTTAAAAGCTGTAATTAAAAGTTAAAGATACCTCAGACATACAAGAGTGCCAAGCTAAGGCAGGTAGACAATATGATCAATGGAGGTAACTCAAAGAATTTGAAGAGACCAACCTACTGGAGGGATACATTTGAGTATTTGAGAGGTACAAGACAAAGGCCTGAAACAGCTCACTCCCACCCTAATTAACGTGGTCAAAGGTAGGTACATACTGAAAACTAAACAGGATGGCAAAATAGGCTCAGAATCCTTCTATTTTTGCATAGGCCTCTCTTTTTTTCAAACATTAGATAGCCTCTTATTATTCCACCCAGTCCTTTTCTAAGCTCCAAGAAGTAGCAGTAAAGCACGAGGCATGGGGGGGGGACGCAGGGAACCTAAAAGAAAAGTACTCCACAAAACCAACACAAAAATTCAACTCAGTATAAGACTGTCTGGGTAGAACTTACTCTTGTTTGCTTACAGGGCTTATTCAAATTATTTTCTCCTTTTGCATATTTCGAAAGACTCTCAATTGCTTCATAAATGTTTTTGGCACAAACTGCCACTCTTCTTTCCTTTTATTCTCTCCCACACATACTGCATCCATTAATTTTGACATTTATTATAAGAATCATCCCACTGGATTTCTATATGCATTAAAATACAATGCATTTTCTCCACTATTCTCCCTTGTGTTCTTTTTTTTTAACTAGTGTAGAAAACCCGTTCTAGATAGATCGTTTTCCTATATTATGGGTTATATATAATGGGTTAATATTGTTAATTTAATTTTAATTTAATTTTCAAGTAAAAATCACCAGCCAGTACTGGTGAATTCTGCTTTATAAATTACATGCATATTACATATGTGTAACTATACACATATACATTTACTGTACTTAATACATCATATTACACAGCATTATATACCTGTTACTAATATTCCTTTAAGATTTTTCCTTTAATATTTAAAAGCAACTTAAAATATGCTGTTTACTTTTATAATATTAACACTAGAAGCAAATATTTGTCTGAACTAATAAACAACTTTTCCAGAATTGGAAAAAAGGTATCTTTTTTATGCCTTTGAAAAATCTTCAATTTCCTCACTTCCCAAGTCAGACAATTTGTTATGTGAAAAGCTTATTAAAACACTAATGATGCCTCTATAAGAATTTCAGAAACTACTGAGGAAGTACAGACCAATGAATCTCACTTTCACACCAGAAAAGCTGGTTGGATTCAAATAAATGAAAATTCAATGTATGCTGAAGCAGGCATAATCTCTAAAGGAAAAGAAACATGACCAGAAATCAGGTCTGACTGCTTTGAGACATAAAATAAGCATGTTGAAAATAAGTAGATATGATTTCCTTGGTTTCAAACTTCTTTAACACTCGACTTTGACTTTATTGTTTCTATTTATCCCTGTATACTCAATGGGTACCTCAGTAATCAATATTTGATGTGTATTCAGAAGATGACTGTAAAATTGAGGGACCACACCAATAAAAATGTATATCAGAAATGTAGAGATGGTTTGTTTTTGCCATACACAAAGAATTGAGCTGTAAAGAGATGGTTATGTGGAGAAAAACACTGGCTCCTTCAGAGTGAAATGCAAACCGTTGGGTCCACAGGGATCAGAATTTCATAAGCAATCAGGCTAAAACAACATACAGTAAATTTCTTAAGTCTGCAAAAGACTGGCTTTGGGGAATAGCAAAATACCAACCAAATGGAGAAAAGGTACAAAAAATATTTTGCTATGCATGTGAAGTAAAATAGCAGGTGAGCTTCAGTATAAGTGGAAATCATGTAAACCACAAGCAGTGAAAGTTTATGAGTTATCCATTATGATCCAGTATCCACTAAACACATGATTTGTTGCATTGTACCTATCTTAGGACTCTTTTAGAGCTTTATTCTTTAAAATGCTTCAGTGTGGGCCACTGAGGACAATTAATCTATAGGAAAAAATAAGCACAAACTCCTGGGCACAGTTTAGATTTTATCATCATCAATTATACCTTTAGAAAGGTACTAAAATTTTGCTATAGACTATTCCTCAAAGAAGATAACACAATGTAGTGTTATTAACAGAGTCCAAAAATGTATTGATAAGTTACCCTCAAGAAAGTTACTAAAAAGCAACAGAAAACATTAACCCTCAGTGAAATCTGTGATGTGTCCATCCCTGAAACAAAAGTCCAAGCTGACACATCTGTTGAGATTCCCCACACGGGTGGTATATCAGTTCTCCAGGGAAAGAGAGCCAGTAGGATGAACGTCCATGCCCGCACACACACACACATGCATTTATTTTAAGGAATAAACTCACGCAGTTGTAGGGGCTAGCAAGTCTGAAATCTGCAGGGCAGTCTGGCAGACTGGAAACTCAAGCTGTTACAGTCTTAAGGCAAAATTCCTTCTTCTCTGGGAAAACTGTTTTTGCTCTCGAGGCCCTCAACTGATTGGATGAAGCCTGCTCATGTTTTGGAGAGCAATCTTTACTTAAACTCAACTAATTATAAGTGATAATCACATCTCCAAAATACGTTCACAGCAACACCCAGATTAGCATTTAACTAGACAACTGGGCACCATAGACTTGCCAAGCTGACACAAAACTAACCAATACAGGCAGCAAAAACAGTTAAGGGTCTACTTTACGAAGACAGACCAAAAGGGAAGAAAAGCTTTGAACAGATAAAGTGGGTTTATATTAGTTTCTCTATGATTTTTCAGAAGTTTATAGATGTAACTTTATGAAATTGCTACTAGTTGAGAGATTAATCAGCTAGGAAAGATATCCTAAAACACTGACTGGTGTTGAGGCTAGAATCAACGACTCCCAATCAGTTTTACTTTTGCTGCACAAAAGCAATTACTAAAACAACAGAATAAATAAGAAACATTCTTAAGAAAATTTGCTGTAAAGATGGTATTCACTTAAAGTAACAATGAATATATTCATATTTCCCAAACTCTGCTCTGTTTTCTCCTAATAGCTGTGACTGAAAGGAATGATCTTGTATTCCTATTATAATCTATCAGGATCTTTTGACACCTGGAGCTTTATATTCCATCTCAGGCAATCCAGGTTTCTCAAAACAGGTAAAATCCCTCTGCCAAGGGATATGAAGTCACAGATCTATTTTCTATTACCATTTTTCTTGTATTCAGACAGTAAAGCGTCTGCCCACAATGCAGGAGACCCAGGTTCAATCCCTGATTTGGGAAGATCTCCTGGAGAAGCAAATGGCAACCCACTCCAGTATTCTTGCCTGGAAAATCCCATGGACAGAGGAACGTGGTAGGCTACAGTCCATGGAGTCACAGAGAGTCAGACATGACTCAGCGACTTCACTTTCAACACCATTTTCTTCTGTGCCTAAGTTGATATTTGAAATTATTTGGTTCACTTAATTTTCTAAATCAGCTATTGGGGTACCAGTGCTTTCTTTTTCCAGAGCTTCAAGAACATTTTGATTCCAAACTCTGACTTACTGCTTGGATATGTAAGTTTCAGGATTGTCCTTGCTTATAACAATTTTTGGCTCTTGAGTACCTGATAGATTCTTTTAACTTAAACAGACTCTCAGTCCTGACCCCAATGGCCTTGTCTTTCCTATTTCTATCTGTACAACCTCATAACATACCTGATTGTCACTTATCCTATCCCTGCTGCTGCTAAGTCACATCAGTCATGTCTGACTCTGTGCGACCCCACAGACGGAAGCCCACAAGGCTCCCCTGTCCCTGGGATTCTCCAGGCAAGAACACTGGAGTGGGTTGCCATTTCCTTCTCCAATGCATGAAAGTGAAAAGTGAAAGTGAAATCACTCAGTCGTGTCCGACTCTTAGCGGCCCCATGGACTACAGCCTACCAGGCTTCTCTGTCCATGGGATTTTCCAGGCAAGAGTACTGGAGTGGAGTGCCATTGCCTTCTCCGATCCTAACCCTAAACCCTATTAATTCCTTTATTGGCTGTTTTCTACAGAGCTTGACACTGCTGGAAGATGTTCTATGTAAAATAAACAAGCTGTGGGTACCAAGCGAAGCCTTCCACACTTCATCCAAAGCAAGGATTAAATTTTTCTTCATGATTCAATGTGTCCACAGGAACAATTTTTCTGATTTTTTTCTCTAATAATCTTCCTATAAAACAAGTACTGGATGGTCCTGTAATGTCTTAAATGATTTCCCTGAATTATTCTCAAAATTGTATCATCCAACACAGTTCAACAAAAATACCCTTTGACTCCTGGAAAGCTGGGTCAATCATGGCCCGTTATGTATCCTTGGACAAGTGATCTAATTTCACTAAGCCTAAATTTTAAGATAAATACACTAATACTTTTGTGACTATATAACAATGTCATTTATGCACTCAACAAATATTTAATTCAATAACTATTTGCTGAAGAGCTGAGATGCTATCCTAGGAGTTAAAAATAGAATGTAAACAAGATAATGCCCCTATCCTCATGGATCTTAGTGATGGAAGATACACATGTAAACGAACAAAAAATCCATAATGTTTATATTAACAAGAGATTGTGATAAATGCCTTGAAGGAAATAGTCACTATTCTGTAGCAGTCTGTGGAAAGAAAGAGTTCTCCTTCAGATTGGTTGGGCAGAAAATGCCTCTTGGAGGTCGTGCTTTTCAGGTTTACAACTAATGTAGTAATATCCAGGAACATTGAGAGGGAAATAATATTTTAAGCAAAGAGTACAGAATGTCAAAAGTAGGAAAGAACTTGGAAAGAGACCAGCACAGAGACAGTGGCCAAGATAGACAGGGGGCAAAACATATGGGAATTTTCAAGGAGTTTTAAATTAAATTAATGCATTTAATCAAGGAATCAACATGATGAAATTAACACCTTAAAAATATTAAGCTGTCAATGGCATATAAAATCAAGTGAAGGAAAACATACTAGGACTAGCTGGGAGGCTATAAGCAATAATCCAAGTGAGACATCATGGTGGTTTTCTCTAGCAAAGTGGCAGTAAAGAGAGATATATATTTAGAGATAGAATTTGGTGATAGAATAAGGAAAGGGCAATGGAGCGTGATTGTTCAGGTTGTAAATTACATAAGGGTGCCACATCTAAAGGACACCACTGATGTTGTAGACACAAACGTGCCATACATGTTTCCATCAGTAAGAATAGCTGATGAACAGGGTGAAGAGGATAAACCAGGCAGGGGATCAAAGAAGAATCACATTTCTGCTTGAAATATTGTATGAAAGGTATTTGTCTCTGTAAACATCATAGAAAAAATTATTTTAGGGGTGGGGGAGATATGAAGTCACATTTTTGAAAAGTTTGGGATGTCTATTAAATATCCAACAGAACGTGTCAAGTTGGTTGAATACCTGAGTCTGCAGCTCAGGTCAGAAATCAAGGTTTAAGATATAAATATGACAGTTATCAGTTTAGAGATTTGTATTCAAGTTTTGAGACTGGTTCATCCACTTAAGGAGGCGCAGGAAAAAAACTGGGCCTACAAATGCAGTGTTCAAACAGCTGGTAATGGGATAAGGGGACGAGGACACAATTAAAGAGACTGAGAAAGCTACCAGTTAGGTAGGAGGAGAGGAGAAAGTCACTTCATGAAAGCCAAAAGAGAATTTTTAAATGAGGGAGTAATTGATTGAGTTGAACATTCCCTAAAAGTCATGTGAGACACAGAGAACTGCCCTTTTTGTTTCTGAAGATGGCAGTTGATACTTGCTGCACGATAGCGGTATGGAAAGAAGCCAAACTGGAGTGCGACGATGAATAAACAGGAGGAGTCAGGTATACAGTTTTGCCTTGAGAAACAGCAGAGAAATAGGATGTCAGCTTAGAAAAGATGTGAGGTCAAAGGAGGCGTTTTGAAGTTAAAATGGGAAATACTAGGGCATGGGAGTACAAGTGAGGGAAACGGACCTTGATGGGGCAAGGATATCTCTTCAATTATAAAAGGAGAAAATACAAAAGAGGATGTGTGAGGATGAAGATACGTTTGTTAACTTGGTGATGGGAGAATGAAGCATTTGCAGTCTGCTTTTATTTGATTAATGAGGTACGAGGTAGGCTATCAGTTTAGGATGTGGGGAGTATATAATGTGCAAGAAGGTTAAAGGAAAAGGAGATGTTTTCAGAGAGTTCTTCCAAAGAATAGTAAAGCAAATTTACCAGGGAAACCTAAAAGTGGTGCTAGGCATTATTAAGTGGAGTTCTGCTTTATAGAAACTAAAATAAAACTAGTTATTCAAGGCGGGTGATTTTTTTTTTCCCAGAAGTTTCAGTTGTTTGCTTATGGACATGGAAAAGACAGATGCTTGAAATAAAGTTACAGTTTTTACAAGTGCATATGATAGACACAGAGAGAGACAGAGTTTTGTATCCATAGGGAGGTAATCAAAAAATAAAACACAGACACTAAATTGAATATGGAAGGAAATGAGGGCAAGAGGGAGGTGATGGTTTTATGTAAATATAATTTTCATGTGGCATCATTCCAAGAATTGATATTTTGAATTAGAAAAGGAATGCAGATTTCGCAAAGTTCAGACAGAAGGAGAAAAGAATAGAAGAAAAGCAGAGACAAAATTGTAAGCGGTAGAGCTGAAGCTTCTGGTCCTGACTTAGCAAATTTTCTGAGAGTAGAAAAGCAATATTTTAGAGAGAAATGGGGGCAGAGCAGATCATAGACGGTAGAAAAGCCGTTGGGTAGGACTGACGGCCTTCCAAGGCTGGAGGTCATCAGTTTAAGATGGCACAAAATATTCAAAGTGAGGTGTTTTCTCAGGAAGTGTTCAGTGTTAGAGATATTGGAATAAATAGGTTACTTTGATAAAATGAAGATATGTAGGGCAGGTGCAATTAGAGAAAAAACACTAAATATAAATGATTAGGCCTATTCTTAGTCTCATTACTATTTTTGACAATTTAAGAATTCTTTAATAGAGCTCAGGACAGAGTCTCTTGCTTCCAGCTCTATGTCACAGTCACCTCTTCCAGCTCTGCTCTTTTTATCCTGCTTCTCTCAGGCCCTGAGTTCAGTTAAATGCATTTCACAGTGAAAACAGCTCTGCTTAGCCATCAGTCTAATTTGCTTTTGGTTTAGCAAAACTGGATGTTTTCTGGCAGGAAATACAAATTTCAAAGTAGTCTTACTTTTTTTTCAACAGTTTAAATATAGACTTAAATGCAATAATATTTTTGAAATAGTTATATGGCAGTTTCCTCACGTTGTCAAAGTCTAAAAACTCATTTCATCCACTACAATCTTGTTCACCAAATTCTGTAATAGAACTAAGAGCCACCCTAGGTAGCCTAAAAGCTGCAGCTATAAAACAACAAAAGTAAAGTACTAATTTACACAGCAGGCAGTAAGCTCATGAAACTTATTCCCCGCCCACCCCCCCAACTGGTGGCATAAGCCAAAAACACAGCTTCCTATAAATTTTTGGATGATAAATTCATAATAGGTTATTAAAGAAACTAGAACATTCGGTATGCAATCCTAACTTTTCTCAAGTAGAAGTTATGAGGAACAAAATTGATTTCTGCTCCCCCAAATTATTTATACTTATAAAAGACAACGTCTTGGACTAAATAAACCATGGACATAAGGAACTGATCCAGTTCCTTCTTCTCTGATAATACTTTGTGAATATGTGAGAAGAAAAATATGCAGCATGAGCATTAGTTCCATGAAAAATGCCACCTCTTTATTAAACATTGCCTTTTTGAGATAGTTGCAACTATGTGCCTAGCATATCTAAAAGAAAATGACACATCTTTAACTTTAATAAAAGTTGTTGACAGAAAAAATGCAGTTTAGTAAACTCAGCATAGATTAGAAACAATGGATTATAATCTTTAAGATTTTTTTTTCATTCCTGAGAAAATCATGCCATCTAGACTTCTAAAAAGAGAAAGCAGAAGTTACAGCATATGTCAAAAATAGGATTGCAGAAGTCTGCTGGTAACATGGTAGCTTGAATGGATGCAATTCTACATCCTACTTCAAACAAAAAGTATGCTAGATACAATGCAACAAACAAAATATTAAATACTGAGCCAAGACAAGAAACAATGAATAACACAAACATGCTATAAATTAAAAGAAAATTTAAACCAAGAGCCCTACGAGTATGAACAGGCTCCACAGTGGTCTGCTGGCTTCCTAGAACCTTATACATGCACAACTCACTACAGCCAAGTTCTGAGGTCTGTGCAGGAACAAAATATGATTTTAGGCTCTACAAAGCAAGAAATAAGAATGTTTCTATTTTATGTGCTTTATTGACCATCTGCATTTCCTCTTTGGAAAAATGTCTATTCAATCAGCTGCCCATTTTTTAATCAGTTTGTTTTTTGATGCTGAGTTGTGTGAACTGTTTATATACGTTGGATATTAATTCCTTACTGGTCATATCGCTTGCAGACATTTTCTCCCAGTCAGTGGGTTGTGTTTTCATTTTGTCAATGGTTTTCTTTGCTGTGCAAAAGCTTTGAAGTTTAACTAGGTCCCATTTGTTTATTCTTGCTTTTATTTCCTTTACTTCAGGATGCAGATCCAAAAAAGTACTTTTGTGATTTATGTCAAAGGGTGTTCTGCATATGTTTTCCTCTAGAAGTTTTACAGTAGTTGCTCTTACATTTAGGTCTTTAATCCATTTTGAGTTCAATTTTTGTATATGGTATTAGAGAATGTTCTGATTTCATTCTTTCACATGGAGCCATCCAGTTTTCCCAGCACTACTTGAAGAGATGGTCTTTTCACCACCGCATATTCTTACTTTGTCATAGATTTAACTAACCCTTAAGCATCTGGGTTTATTCCTGAGCCCTCTATACTGTTCCATTGAGCTATGTATCTGATTTTTTGCCAGTAGCATACTGTTCTGGGGAAATGTAAATCAAAACCACAATGAGATACCACTGCACATCTGTAAGAGTGGCTATCATCAAAAAGGCCACAAGTAACAAATGTTGGTGAGGACACAGAGAAAAGGGAACCTTCACACACTATTGGTGGGAATGTAAGTTAGTGCTGCCACTTTGGGAAGCAGTGTGTAGGTTTCTCAAAAAAAGAAAAAAACTTAAAACTAGAACTACCATGTGACCCAGCAATTCCCTTCCTCAGTTCAGTCGCTCAGTCGTGTCCGACTCTTTGCAACCCCATGAATCGCAGCATGCCAGGCCTCCCTGTCCATCACCAACTCCCAGAGTTCACTCAAACTCACATCCATCGAGTCGGTGATGCCATCCAGCCATCTCATCCTCTGTTGTCCCCTTCTCCTCCTGCCCCCAATCCCTCCCAGCACCAGAGTCTTTTCCAATGAGTCAGCTTTTCACATGAGGTGGCCAAAGTATTGGAGTTTCAGCATTAGCATCATTCCTTCCAAAGAAATCCCAGGGCTGATCTCCTTCAGAATGGACTGGTTGGATCTCCTTGCCGTCCAAGGGACTCTCAGGAGTCTTCTCCAACACCACAGTTCAAAAGCATCAATTCTTCGGCGCTCAGCTTTCTTCACAGTCCAACTCTCGCATCCATACATGACTACTGGAAAAACCACAGCCTTGACTAGATGGACCTTTGTTGGCAAAGTAATGTCTCTGCTTTTGAATATGCTATCTAGGTTGGTCATAACTTTCCTCCAAGGAGTAAGCGTCTTTTAATTTCATGGCTGCAATCACCATCTGCAGTGATTTTGGAGCCCAAAAAATATAGTCTGACACTTCCATTCCTTGGAATATATTTAAAAAAAAAAAACAAAAATACTGATTTGAAGATACATACACCTCAATGCTCACAGCAGCATTATTTTCAATTGCCAAGATATCAAAGCAGCCTAAGTGTCCATCAACAAATGAATGGATAAAGAAGATGTGATATACACACACACACAATGTAATACTACTCAGCCATTAAAAAAAACGACATAATTTTGCCATTTGCAGCAACATGGGTGGACTCGGAGGGCATTATGCTTAGTGAAATGAGTCAGGCAGAGAAAGACATATACTGTAGGATACCACTTATATGTGGAATTTTTAAAATGCAACTGTGCTCCTTCCTTATATCATGCACAAAAATTAAACTAGTAAATATAACAAAAAGAATCAGACACACATATAACAAACTACTGATTACCCATGAAGAGGAGGAAAGAGTCATCACAGGGGTGAGGAGTGCGAGGTATGAACTACTGGGTATAAGATAGGCTACATGGATATACTGTACATCACAGGGAATATAGCCAATATTTTATAATAACTCTAAATGGAGTATAACCCTTAAAATTTCATAAAAAATAAAAAGATATCATGGCAAAATGAATAAATACATTTTAAAATATAGACTAAAGCTCTATAGATACTTTTTAATTATCTGAACACTAATATATACAATGATCAGCATTTCTTCAAAAAGTATTAACAACTGGATCATGTACTACAAAATACACATTTTAAAACTACATATAATGAATTATATATTTTCCATACACATCAATAAATAGAAAAATTAAATTTGTAAAAAAAAAAAAAAAAAGAAACCATTTAATTAAGTGAAAAACATCAAATTCCAAGTAACAAAACCCACCAAAAAATGTACAAAGTGTTTAAGTCTATCAATAGAAATGAAAAACCCAAATAAAGTAGAAATATATCTGTTCTTATTATGTAACTCAATGTCATAAACATGTCAGATTTCCCCTAATGGATCTATAGATTTAACATAATTCCAATCAAAATATCAAGAGATTTGTTATGGGAAAATGAATGTATTCTAAAATGGATATGGAAATGCAAGATGAATTTACCTTACTAGTTATCAAGACAATTTAAAATCTTCGGCAATTCATACTTTTGGTGTGGAGTAAAGAAAGATAAACAGACTGATTAAGCAGAATAGAAGGCACAGACAGTATTCAATGTAGATATAAACCTGTCACTCATGGAAAAGATGACTTCTAAGTGCAGTGTACTAAGACTGATCTTTTTAGGAAAACAGTGTTGGGTTGCTGCGTTTACATATAAAAAAAGAAATGTGATCCTTCTTTATACAATAAATAAAAATTAATCCTGGATGGATTGTAGGTATAAATGTGACAAGTAATGGTGGTGGTGGTGTAGTCGCTAAGTTCTGTCTTGCAATCCCATGGTCTGTAGCCTGCCAGGCTCCTCTGTCCATGAGATTCTCCAGGAAAGAATATTGGAGTGGGTTGCCATTTCTAAATGATAAAGTTGGAGGACATCTTTAAGATTTTGTAATAGATAAATATTTCTAAAACAGGATACAAATGTACTAATTATAAAGGGAATGATTGGCATTATTGGTCTAAATTAAAATTTAAATGGCGAACTCCTGTTTCTCAAATGATAACATTTAGAGAGTGATAAGACGAGCATTAGGGTAGGACAAGATATTTGCAACATTCATAATCAAGAGTTTATATTCAGAATATTATAAAGAACTTATATAAAGTAGTAAGGAGAAATAAAGATTATGCAATTTTTTAAATACACAAGGTTCTTAATAAGCATATCATGGAAAGGACATTCAAATTGTAAATAGATCTACTGAAAGGCACTATAACTCATGAATGGTCAGGGAAATTAATATCACAATGGGATAACACTACACAAACCAAACTGGCCAAAATTATATAGCTCAACAATACCAAATAATGTTAATGATTTGAAGAAATGGAAACAATAATCACTAATAATGAAAGTTTAACAAAAGACTTTAAAAACTACCTTTTTTTTCGAGGGTGGGGGTTAGGGGGAGAAGTTTAAGGTTTACAGAAAAACGTGA
This sequence comes from Bos mutus, assembly GCF_027580195.1. NCBI lineage: Eukaryota > Metazoa > Chordata > Mammalia > Artiodactyla > Bovidae > Bos > Bos mutus. The sequence goes on from NC_091625.1 coordinate 31,358,287, forward strand.
GCAGAGAGTACACAAGGTACTCCAGAAACTGTTTTAGTTCATTTGGTAGTCATACCATCAGCTAAGTCCAATCAGTGTTGAATACTAATTATAATAAATGATATCTTTGTCTTGTTCTCGACTTTAAAGGAATTGTTCCAGTGTCTCGTGATTGTATTTTCTGTGGGTCTCCAATAGGTATACTTCACATTAGGGCCATCCTTTATCAGACTACAGGCGTATCAGATTTAGCCCTACTTTGCTACAAATTCATGTTAAGAATTGGTGTTTTACAAAGACTCACAGACTTAGAAAAGGAACTTAGATGGTTGCCATGGGGAAGGGATAGTTAAGGAGTTTGGGAAGATCACATACATACTGCTATATTTAAAATGGATACCAACAAGGACCTATTGTATAGCACATGGAACTCTGCTTAATGTTATGTGCCAACCTGAATGGGAGGTGGTTTTGGGGATAATGGATACATGCACATGTATGGCTGAGTCCCCTCACTATTCAGCTGAAACTACCACAGTATTGCTAATTGGCTATATCCCAATACAAAATGAAAAAGTTTGAAAAGGAATTGGCATTTTACTGTCTTTTCTACTTTTTCCAGAGTGATCATACATTTTTCCTCTCAATAAAATTTAAGGCAGTACATCACTTAATATATTTCCTAAATTTAATTATTTTTGCAAAATGTAAGTCACAATGTATTATTAGTAATATTATATTAGTATTATAATTAGCATTAATTAGTTTTAGTATTATATACTAATATATATTATATATAATATTATAATATTGTTTTATCATATTGCTGGATTCTATTTGCTAGTATTTTTAAATTTTTGCATATGTTAATGAAATGAACCTACAGTTGTTTTTTTAAGAAATTATCTTAATTGCATCATGATAGCAAGTGGTCTTTCTTTATAAGAAGCTTGTCTTACCAATCTAGAAATTTTAGGGTTTATTTTTATTCTTAATATTTTGACATTTCACCACATTTTGTCAGAATCTGTATTCTTTCACTCATTTTATTGCATGTTCAGCAAGATCTTTCACCAAAAATGTGTATATCTTCTCAGTCCTTTGAAATAATCTTTCATCATTCCTTCAATCACTGTTTCCTTCTTTATCTGTGTTATCTATACCTTGCTAAGTAGATGTACTGAACATTTTTATTTATGCATGTTTTTAAACCTTTTGTCTTTTTGTATTACATTTCATGAAAATCTTTGTTATCTTCCAACCCAATGTTATCTTCCAACCCATGTTCCAATGTTATCTTTAATCTTATGCATTTCATTTATTGAAAGTTTTTAAATTTCAGCTCTAATTTTTAATTTCCAAGAATTTTATGGATACAAAGTCCTCCCAAATTTATCTGAAATTTTTCACACTTAGTTGAAAACATTTTCTTTGTTACACTAATCTTATTCCTCAGGAATTCATTCTTATTGATTTTAATACCACTATTTTATGTTTTTTTGTTTCACTCAAAATCATGGTGATTGTTGAGTGTGATTATCTGTGCATTTAAGATTTCCTGTAAAGACTTACATGGTTCTCTTCATTATAGGCTATCTGATGATTTTGGAAAGGGACACAATTTATGGCACTGGAGTTGCTTGTATTTTTTCTTCAGTCTCAAGGAAGGTTACTTTTGTAGGTCAGTAATTGTCCGTTGCCTTGCTCTAACTCTCTGAATCTATTACAAAAATTTATTGATTTAGTCTCATTGTAAGTACTTTTGGTGTCTGGAGTATAGCACAATCAGAGGGAAAAAGAGAATCAACACACCTAGCTGCTCCAAACTCAGTTCCACAGGTATTCATCATAAAGATTCTTTCCACATCCACTTTTGCACCTCTTATTTACACTTGAGGTTGTTCCCCTGAAAGCAATCCTTTCCTTTGGTGCAGTTTCCTTCCATAAATACCTTTAGCCATTACATTCTCCTTTGCTCTAATTCAGATAATTTAAGCCTTTCAAAAATTTTTAAGAATATCTGCTATAATAAGGAAATCTACTTTTCATCAGCATAATATTTTCTTTTCAGCTCTGTGAATTTGGAGCTAGAGAGAGCTAAATGCACTCAGTCCACCATCTTGCTTCAAGTCTTACCAAAATTTTGACTGATATGGATCCAATAGCTTTTTATTTTTTGCATATGTGTGCTCAGTCATGTCTGAGTCTCAGCGGCCCCATGGACTGTGGACTACCAGGCTTCTCTGTCCATGGAATTCTCCAGCAGGAATACTGGAGCAGGTTACCATTTCCTACTCCAGGAGATCTTCCTGACCCAGGGATTGAACCCTCTTGGGTCTCCTGTATTGGCAGGTAGATTCTTTACCACTAGTGCTACTTGGCAAGCCTTTTTATTTCTTAGTGACACTCAAATGCCCATACTATATGTAAATGTAATTTGTTTACTGCTACTATTCTTTTTATTTCTTTATTTCACTTTGTTATTTGGCCACTGAATTATCACGTGTTTTAATATTCATGAGAAATTATCAGTCACAAGACTCTTGTCAACTCTAAATACAACACTAAAAAAAAGAAAACTTTCAAACACTGAAGGAAATAGGACTCTTTTCAAGGAAAGTCACCTTTTTTAAAAATAGCATCTACTTTATCCTTTCAAGCACAGCTTGTCCACTTATACATCATGTTACAAAGATATGGACAAAATCAGGATTAGATATGTACCAGAGATCCACATGTGTGGGTGTACACGCATGTACATAAATGTCTGTATATTAAGTCCCTACTCTTATTCCCTGCTTCTGTTAACCTGAGTTCTGCATCACATATGAAAAGCATCTTCCCTAGACTTTCACCCTTACTTTAGATCAACGGTTCCTAGTTCTGGTTGGCATTTAGAAAAACCTGGGAAGTTTTTGAGAAATACTAAAGTCCAGGTCCTATTCAGATCTATTATATCAAAACTTCTGAATAGGAAGCCTCAGTGATTTTTCAAAGGACTGTAAGTGACTAATATATACCCAGGGTTAAGAATCACTGCTTTTCTAGCTTTTCTTCCCTCCCCTATCTTGTTCTACACATAACTTTTCCCCATATATGCCCTAGTTTGCCCTCAAAATATTTGACTTAAATTTCTCTTGAGTATGTCTAATATCTACTGTACTGGTCAAGGGTAATTTCTTCTAGGAACTCAAGGAGCACCTTACCTGTCTGCTGAGAAACCTGTATGCAGGTCAAGAAGCAACATTCAGAACTAGACATGGAATGACTGACTGGTCCAAAATTGAGAAGTGAGTTCGTCAAGGCTGTATATTGTCACCTTGCTTATTTAACTTCTATGCAGAGTACATGAGAAATGTCAGGCTGGATGAACACAAGCTGGAATCAAGATTGCAGGGAGAAATATCAACCTCAGATACGCAGATTATACCACTGTAATGGCAGAAAGTGAAGAGGAATGAAGGAGCTTTTTGATGAAGGTGAAAGAGGAGTGAAAAAGTTGGCTTAAAACTCAACATCAAGAAAATTAAGATTATGGCATTTGGTTCCATCACTTCATGGCAAATAGATGGGGAAAAAGTGGAAGCAGTGACAGATTTTATTTTCTTGTGCTCCAAGTCACTGGACAGTGACTGCAGCCATGAAACTAAAAGACACTTGCCCCTTGGAAGAAAAGCTATGATCAACCTAGACAGTATATTAAAAAGCAGAGACATCACTTTGCTAACAAAGGTCCATATAGTCAAAGCTCTGGCTTTTCCAGTAGTCATGTACAGATGTGACAGTAGGACAATAGAGAAGGCTGAGCACTAAAGAGCTGATGCTTTCAAGCTCTGATGTTGGAGAAGACTCTTGAGAGTCCCTTGGACAGCAAGGAGATCAAACCAGTCAATCCTAAAGGAAATCAACCCTGAATATTCATTGAAAGGACTGATGCTGAAGCTCCAATACTTTGGCCCTGATGCAAAGAACTGTCTCATTGGAAAAGACCCTAATCCTGGTAAAGACTGTGGGCAGGAGGAGAAGCAGGCAACAGAGGATAAGACGGTTGGGTGGCATCATGGACAAAATGGACATTAGTTTGAGCAAACTTGGAGATAGTGAAGGACAGTGAAGCCTGGCGTGCTACAGTCTATGGGGTCAAAAAGAGTCAGACAGGACTTAAGTGACTGAATGACAACATCTTGCCCCACTTTAACCTTCCCAGACAACAACAACAAAGAGTATCAGAAAGAGAAAAAATACTAAGGAAATCAAGAACTCTAGTGAAGTAGATTAGAAATCACATTTCACCTGACTTTACCACTCTTTGTACCATTAGCTTTTATCCCCTCCATCTACACATTTTTCAGCCAGATAGCTGATGCTCCCCACCTACATCTAAAGTCACTTCATTCTGATTCCAGTACCAAATTATTTTTCTCCTTAGTTTCAACTAAGAATGGAGCCAAATTTTTTTTTTTACTGTACCCTTATTTTCAAAGTTAGAGCAATGGGAAAAATATATATGTTTATGTCAAAATGCAAAATACTAAAACACAAAAAGTGCAATTCAAGACAGGCTTGCAATAACAACTCTAGAATCCACAGGATCCTGTTCCTTTAACGTGAACTACAACATGAACTACAGCCACCATTCAGTGAATATCTTCCATGTGCCTAGAATCCTATCAGGAGTCTTAATCCTTAAACCATTACTGTGTAGTTATCACCCCAGTTTCACAATTGAGAAAAACTAGTCAGGATCACATAGCTGAGAAGTGGCTGAGCCGTGACAAAAACTCAGGTCTACTGCCAAAGCGTATTCTCTTTCCACTGTAGCACTTAGACTGAGCAAGCTGGCCTTAGATTTGGTTTGAATCTACTCCCAGGGTTATGACACTCATCTAGGATATACTATCTTCTCTTGTAGAACCTCCCTCCGCACTTCACCCTCCCCATCTCTACCTTTATCTCTTCTGATACTCTTCAGTTCTACAACCATTCTAGTCTCTGGGGTCAGTTCTGGTCCCAAACTTTTTCTAACTTTGAATTCATAGTTATTGCTTTTCTCCTCCCACAGGTCAGCTGGTATTTATAATCATTACAATTTTATAAGCTCAAAATAGCTTAATTTATAATCTCATGTAGCACATGATTATAAGGGCAGAGTCACTCTTACACATCGTATTTGGTACAAGTATAGACTCTACGGTATCATGACTCTCTGAGTGGCACTGGTGTTACTCGTTTTTTCAAAGTCTTCATTTTCTTTTCACCCAACTAGACCGTAAGATACCTTTTAGGCAAGAATGTGGGTCATATGATTCAGTTAATGCTAGGTGTGTATAATTAAAGGTACAATAAAATATGCCAAGTGAACTTAATCTACATTTCAGTAAAATGTCAGTTTCCAGGAGATACTACAGCAAAGGGTAACCTAACTCAAAAACAAAGAGACCCGAATTTACTTGCAAAAGCACAGGGTTTGAAGTCTCTTACTGAAGACAAAACGACATAGCTACATGATAGGATGCAATTAGAAAACAACTCTTCTGCCATTCAGAGCTCAGTTGCCAAGAATAACTCAGCTAAAATGCATGCTGTGACCACTCTTGAAAGAGAATAAAGGAAAGTAAGTGTGAGGCCACCTCCTCTTTATAAGGTTGAGAATTCAATCTTAGAAATAAAACAAAGCTTAACAAAAGAAGATGAAACACAAGACGAGCTACCGCAGACAAGGAAATTGAGAGGGAAAATGAATCAAGACTCCTTAATGCAGCACAACAATAGACACAAAATATGGGTGTTTTGAACACAGCAAGGAAGGAAATCTACAGGAATGTTTGAATTCATTATTTTGTTTTCAAAGACAATGACAGAACTAAAAAAAGGGTTGGGCATAGCTATGGAAATTTAAGAGTTTTTCTCATTTCCTTTGCTTATTGGTGAGCAAAGAGTTTGAAGACAGTCCAAGAAATGTGGAGTCTGGTGGCACAATGTCCAGTGATATATTGTGATGACAGGAGAAGTGTGCACTTGGGTGCCCAGGAACAGTGTACCTTACCTCTCCCCCATCCCGTATTGCCACTGAGGGCTTTCGGTTCTTTGAGAGTGAAAGGCAGTGCAGTATCTCATCATTTTCTCCAGAAACTCTTACAAAGGTTAAGACAGTAGAATCCAAGTCAGCTGAGGAGCTCACAGACTCTTTGCTCTGATTATAAGGTCTTATGCCCAACTCTAACTTCCTTTTGGCTCAGGAAGGAGCTATTAACACAGAATTTCTTGACAGGCAAAACTCATTCTTTAAAAATGCAGGCATATAGGAATGTAAACACAGAGACACACCAGGGCTATTTTAAAAAGAGCAAGGACTATCCTGTAAAAACATAGGAAGAAGACTTGAGAGACATCATGACCAAAAAAAAAGGGGGGCCAAAAAAATGGAAAATAAAAATATAGTTAGTAAAACATAAAAGTGGATCTCATAATACTAGTGCTTATTTTTCAAAATGTAAAGTTACCAGAGATAACTTTCCAGTTGACCAGAAATGCTGTATATAGAATCATGTAACCACAAGCACATTATATTCTTACTTGGTAGTTGCTTCTTATTGTATGTGAAAACATCTCACTTGAAAAAAGAAAAAAGCTGTTGAGAGCTCAAAGCAGAATTCAGGATAGAAAAATCATGGCAGGGGCAGGTGATGGGGAAGGAGAAAGTCTATGTCCAGGTACAGCAGTTGCTTTTCGAAGTGGGAAAACAACAGTATTTTGGCCCCTATCAGCAACTTCTATTATTATAAACAAATCAAGATTCTCTTTTCAGCAATGACTATGTGTGTTTATTGATTGTCAGCATAGGAAATTCCATTAAAATGGGAAAATACTGTCCATGATTCTCTATAAATATACAAGTTTGCAGGCTTAAATGTCTATAAAAACACCCATTACAGAATCTGCTCATCTATACAGAATAAGCTCACCATGAAGATTTAGTTTATTTTCCAGAGGTTACAAATCAGTTTGATCCGTGTGAGGTCCTGGGTGACCTATGAAACCAAACTTGGCCAAAATTTTGAAGTAAAAGCTGAACATGTATTAAACTCACAATATTTATTTTGTTATATTTGCCAACTTATCCACCTAATTCCCTATAGAAATAAATGCAAATATAAAATGTCATAGACTACATCTGTCTAGTTGCAAAATTGCTTAATATGAAATAAAAAGCATGTTATCATTTAGCAAAAAAAAATAAAAAGTATGAAATAATTCCCATTGTTATGTGTATGTGCAAACTCAGAATACTTACTAACTTTAACATAAATAATCAGGAATATTTGTGTACTTCTTACTACTTGGAAGTTTGAACAGTAAGATAATGAAAAATCAAACTGACACTAAGACGTTACTACGGTGATATGAGCAAAGCCATACCTATTAATATATTTAAATAAATCAATGATTCAAATGGGCTTTTTGTTCATTACACAAACATTATATTCAGAGTAATAGAGAAGATTAGAAGTAATCACATTTAGCTTGTGTCATTATGATACTAATCTACAAATATACAAAATGGTAGAAAAACATTAGTTAATACGTCAGTTTTATTTCAATTTAATACCACCAGCAAGCTAGACTTCAAAATATTTAATAATTACTTCTGTCACATTATTATTTGATTAGACTACATTTTTTGTAATATATATACATTCATGGAGTACTAAGTTTATGATGAATTTCCAACATCCAATATACAACTTATAAAACTTTCTTAGAAGACATGAGAAGAAATCAAAACTCCTATTTGCATGACCTTAACCTTATTTTGGGGGGGCTCCAAAATCACTGCAGATGGCAATTGCAGCCATGAAATTAAAAGACACTTACTCCTTGGAAGGAAAGTTATGAACGGCCTAGATAGCATATTCAAAAGCAGAGACATTACTTTGCCAACAAAGGTTCATCTAGTCAAGGCTATGGTTTTTCCAGTGGTCATGTATGGATGTAAGAGTTGGACTGTGAAGAAAGCTGAGCGCCGAAGAATTGATGCTTCTGAACTGTGGTGCTGGAGAAGCCTCTTGAGAGTCCTTTGGACTGCAAGGAGATCCAACCAGTCCATTCTGAAGGAGATCAGCCCTGGGATTTCTTTGGAAGGAATGATGCTAAAGCTGAAACTCCAGTACTTTGGCCACCTCATGCGAAGAGTTGACTCATTGGAAAAGACTCTGATGCTGGGAGGGATTGGGGGCAGGAGGAGAAGGGGACGACAGAGGATGAAATGGCTGGATGGCATCACCGACTCGATGGACGTGAGTCTGAGTGAACTCCAGGAGTTGGTGATGGACAGGGAGGCCTGGCGTGCTGCTATTCACGGGGTCGCAAAGAGTCGGACACGACTGAGCAACTGAACTGAACTGAATACCTTTAGGAAAGTAATTAAAGGAATTTAGATTTAAATGAAATAATAAAAAGGGAATTGATATATGGAAACATAAGTAATAATTCCCTTTCAATCACTGTATTAGGAGAAAAAAACGACAACCCACTCCAATATTCTTGCCTAGAGAATTTCGTGGACAGAGGGGCCTGGTGGGCTGCTGTCCATAGGGTCACACAGAGTTGGACATGACTGAAGCGACTTAACATGCATGCATGCACTGGAGAAGGGAACGGCAACCCACTCCAGTATTCTTGCCTGGAGAATTCCAGGGACAGAGGAGCCTGGTGGGCTGCCATCTATGGGGTCACATAGAGTCGGACACGACTGAAGCGACTTAGCAACAACCACCACCACCACTGTATTATTTGCCTAGAGGAAAAAAATCATTTTTCAAAATCCTGAGAGTACTGAGATTTTTTTCCCCCTAATTTCAGGTTCTTATTTAAGATAACCTAAAATAATTAATGCTCAAAATTCTCCAAGCCAGGCTTCAGCAATATGTGAACCATGAACTTCCTGATGTTCAAGCTGGTTTTAGAAGAGACAGAGGAACCAGAGATCAAATTGCCAACATCTGCTGGATCATGGAAAAAGCAAGAGAGTTCCAGAAAAACATCTATTTCTGCTTTATTGACTATGCCAAAGCCTTTGACTGTGTGGATCACAATCAACTGTGGAAAATTCTGAAAGAGATGGGATTAACAGACCACCTGATCTGCCTCTTGAGAAATCTGTATGCAGGTCAGGAAGCAACAGTTAGAACTGGACATGGAACAACAGACTGGTTCCAAATAGGAAAAGGAGTACGTCAAGGCTATATATTGTCACCCTGCTTATTTAACTTCTATGCAGAGTACATCATGAGAAACGCTGGACTGGAAGAAGCACAAGCTGGAATCAAGATTGCTGGGAGAAATATCAATAACCTCGGATATGCAGATGACACCATCCTTATGGCAGAAAGTTAAGAGGAACTCAAAAGCATCTTGATGAAAGTGAAAAGTGGAGAGTGAAAAAGTTGGCTTAAAGCTCAACATTCAGAAAACGAAGATCATGGCATCTGGTCCCATCACGTCATGGGAAATAGATGGGGAAACAGTGGAAACAGTGTCAGACTTTATATTTTAGGGCTCCAAAATCACTGCAGATGGTGACTCAGCCATGAAATTAAAAGACGCTTACTCCTTGGAAGGAAAGTTATGACCAACCTAGATAGCATATTCAAAAGCAGAGATATTACTTTGCTAACAAAGGGTTCATCTTGTCAAGGCTATGGTTTTTCCTGTGGTCATGTATGGATGTGAGAGTTGGACTGTGAAGAAGGCTGAGCACCAAAGAATTGATGCCTTTGAACTGTGGTGTTGGAGAAGACTCTTGAGAGTCCCTTGGACTGCAAGGAGATCCACTCAGTCCATTCTGAAGGAGATCAGTCCTGGGTGTTCTTTGGAAGGAATGATGCTAAAGCTGAAACTCCAGTACTTTGGCCACCTCATGCGAAGAGTTGACTCATTGGAAAAGACTCTGATGCTGGGAGGGTTTGGGGGCAGGAGGAGAAGGGGACGACAGAGGATGAGATGGCTGGATGGCATCACTGACTCGATGGACATGAGTCTGAGTGAACTCTGGGAGTTGGTGATGGACAAGGCCTGGCGTGCTGCGATTCATGGGGTCGCAAAGCATCAGACACGACTGAGTGACTGAACTGAAAATAATTAAAATAAACATGTTTAAGTCTGTTGGGTTCTGTTGATGTGTAATATGTATGCCCTCATAAGTGCCTGTATTTACAATTTAAATAACAAAAAGCACTATTTGGGTTGAAGGACAAGAGAAAAAGATGGACTTAATAAAGAAGGAAGCATCTGAACCAGGTGATGTCACAGCACAAAATGGGAGAGCCTCATTACACTGAACTTAACAAAACCTGTACTATGCCAGTCACTTCAACAGCCACAACAAAGTTTTCAGCAGAGTAATAATTTTAGGCTTCATCATATTAAAATTATGTTACTAGCTTTTATCAGTTGGTTATTGGCATTATATTATTTGCATATGGTTTTTAAATTTGTTTTATAGTTAAATATTTAAGTTTAAACAAAAGGCCATCTAGATTTTCTGTTATTTTCTAGGAGTTTCATATTTTTGCCCTTTACATTTAGGTCCATGAAGCATTTTGGGTTAATTTTTGTAAAAGCTGTAAGATAGATCTGTGTCTTGATTCATTTTTTTACATGTAGATACCCAGTTGTACCAACAATCAGGGCCAAGAAAAATTTTAGTAATTATACATAAACAAAATTAATAAAATATCATCTCTTTTTACAATGATGCCTAGAGAATATAATATTGCCCCATATTACTGACCGTTTTAGGACAAAATTCAAACTCATTTTTGGTGCTGGTAACATGGCCAACAAATCTCACAAATATTCAGCCAGTATATATAGTCAATCAAATCTGAAGAATTTGACCCTGGTATGTGCCAAAGACTCAAAGATGACACTGTAGCTAAGGTTGGTGAAATTTCACAGATATAAATGAAACAGAATAAAGTGAAATGAAAATTAAGTCATGACTTGATGACAAAGAATAAAAATTCAAACAAAGAGTTTGAGAACTGTACCACAAAATTAATTATGGAAGGTATATCAGATACTATAAATATTAATTTTATAACATAATAGAGATAGGATATGAAGAAATTAGAACTATAATTTTAATAATTTATATATATCCCCAATGTAAACAAAGATCAAGTAGAATCATTAATAGTCAAGCTTGATCATAGGGAAAGAAAAAAATAGATGAATGAGCAAGAAAATGAACCTTTACCCAAGTGGAAAGAACACAGAATTTTAAACCAATCTTGAAAAGAAAAATCCGCTTTTGTTTCGAGAGGCGCCATCAACATTAGCCACCATGTAAACAAAGTTATAATAATAATGGCTGAGAAGAAAACATCTATCGGATGCATGTTTCCTGGTAAGGTACCTTACTTTACTCACATGACACTGCAATGTAGATATTATCATCCCCAAAACACAAATGAGGAAACCAAGTTGAAATGGAGTCATAAAAGCATGATTCTAGGATAAGCTCTTCCAATTATGAGTTCTGTAGCTCTGGGGGAAATCACAGCCTCTCAGAGCTTTTGTTTCTTCACCTGTAATGTAAAGGTAATACTTGCTATGCGGGCCTTCGACAGTGAGCCTCTGTGATGGCAATTAGATAACATATAGAGCCTCCATGCTGTAGAAAGTGCCTCACAAACATAGGGATTTTATTACCATTATAAAAAACATGCTGATAAAAATGAACAAATAGAATAGAATCAACTAGCAAAGTGCTTAAGAGCTCAAAGCCTGGCCATATCCTAATTATGCATTATGGCTATATTATTTTCTAACTGTTCATTCTTAGGAAAGTTGCTTACCTTTTTTGGACCTTAGTTTCTATATTAGTGTGATGGGAATAATGATAATACCTAGTTATAAAATCATTGTTATTAATAAATGATACAACACATTAAAATTTCTTAAAACATACCAATCATATGAACTCATGTATGGAGAACCATTCTCTGGGAATCTTTGCCAAATTTCACCAATGACTAAATAATTTGTATATTTCAGGAGGTGTAAAGATAAATAGGATAGAATCTCTGTGCTTTGAGGACTCAGCCTGCTGAGAGAAATAGCACACAAATAATTGTAATAAAAGCTAGTGTGATAGATGAAGTATCAGAAATTTCCTACTTTACTACAGGTGTGAAACAAATGTTCTTGTCTTCGTTCATTCAAGTCTGCCCAGCTTCTTAGCCCATGGTAACTGAAGGACAACATACAAGAAAAATATTTTCACAATTAATGAGCACAATAAAAATTCATATTCATAATCTGGGTGCTATGTTCCAATATGAAATGAAGATGTAGATTTATACTAAGAATATTGGTCATTGGGATGTCTTCCAGAAATTGGACTTGGAATTCTTTTTCCCAGAGTGTGGAAGGATATGTGCTGATCATTTCATGTCCTCTTATTACTACTGCAATTCTCATTACAGACAGGTGCCTATGCCCAGGAATCAGTCTTTAAGCATGGAACCAATCAGGGGTAAAAGACATGTAAAGAGATTGAAACTGAAACCTCATTTCTCTAGGTTGCTGCTATGTCATCAGTCTGTTGAATTCAGATGTCCAGATACCAGACCAAAACCTTGATTCTTTTTTCTTTTCTTGAGCAAGGTCAGCCAGTGTTTACTCTAGATCCTTGAGACTGAGATTGTATACTTCAGCTCTTCATCAGAAATTCAATTAAGCCATCAATAACACCAATTCAATACCATCCCATTTACACTGCAAAGATAACTTTTTACTGTTTTTTTGTTGTTGTTGGAATTTTTCATTAAGAGATACTACCTGAAACAAAGCTTAAGCATCTTGCCCAGACTTTTGCATTAACTTACCTTTTAACTGGTCCTAGTCTTGCAATTTCTCTTATTTTTAAATCCATTCTAGAAAAATTTTCACAGTGCTCAGTTGTCAAAGTATTTTATGTGATCACTCAGTTACCTAGAGGCTGGATAGGCTCAAATAGTGAAAATAAGAAAATGTTTGATTCATATCTTAAATATAGTGGAAATATCTCTGATACCCCCATATATCACACTGTTTTAAATTATCATTATGTATATTTTTATTTTCCTTACAAGACAATGAGTCTTTAGAGTACAGGAATTCTATCTTATTTACCTTTGAATCCCATAATGTGCAAGATCATAATGTACAAATATATTACAATGCAGATCAGGAAATTCCAGCATTACTTGTTCCTAGTTTATTGAAAAAATAAAATCCTACCATCTATCTCCCAGCTACCTACATTCCAATCTTATCTCCTGATATTCTCTCATATGTAACCTATACTCAAGTGGATTTCAAACCTGAAGAGTTGCAGAGCAAAAGTGAGTATTCTGTTCCATCTTCAGACATTCTATATTAGTTAAGGTGTAAGTAGAGTTCAGAAATATACATATATTATACATATCATATTTATATATAAATGATATTCCCAACTCTAGAACAAGTAATCTATTTCTTATTGTCTAAAACGATTTTGCAATGTCCTGTACCAGGTCTTCTATTATTATCAGCCTGTAGTGGTAAGCTTCTCAGATTACTGCTTCTCAATGCCCATTTTAAATAACACCTCCTACATGAAACTTTTCCTGATTCCTTGCTTTTCGAAGAGATTCTATGACATTTTTCTTCTCTCTCTCTTGGATACTTATTATAGTCTGCCTTGTAATATGGGCATCTGCATATCTGTTATTTCCATTAACAAATATAATCTTTTTAAAAAGTAGGAACTGTCTTACACATTTTTAAAACTCTGATAGACTCTGTATAATGCTTTATATAGAGAGCTCATTTTTTAAAAATCATGTGTTACACTATCTTATTCTATTTAGCTCCTAGAGTTGGCCCTGTAATTTCCAAGTTGGAATTAGCCTCTACACAGTTAACACATCACATAAGAACCTTACCTGTCAAGCCTATAAGCACGCACCCAAAACTCACCTTAAATATCCTTCTCTTCTAAAACAAATGCATTAGAACAGTAAACCCAGCAGGCTTACTTTGTTCCACTGGGCCACATACAGTTGAAGGTTTCCAATTATCAGCACAGCAGCATACAGCTTTTACATAGTAACTTAGTCGTATGCACTATCATTGCTCTGAACAAGGGAGAAATGTTAATAGGTAGAGTGAAATGAACTATGCAGATGGACATTACAGGAAGTGGCACCTTTCGGCACTGCAGTTATTTCAGTTGTACAGGGTCCTATGCATAAGGCTTAGAAATGAAGTTCCCAAGCCACGCTGTGAAGTGATGCTTTAGTGCCAGAGAAAAAGGGCAGCTTGCTTAACGAAGTGCAGTTCTGACACCCATTACCCATTCAATGCAGCAGGAGAAATGAGTCGAAAGGCTAAAGCAAGGCTGTCTATGAACCCAGTTCCTTTATAAACCAGTCTCCCTGATGCCCTGAATGCCTTATGCCAATGGCTTCATCCTTCCCCCTTACACCAAATAGCTTTGCACCATTTCTGAAATGTGAATCATTTATGTTCCTTTTTTCTCCCGTTTTGAAATGGGGTGATTCTAGCCACTCCATAATTTGCATAAGGAATGACAACAGCGTTTCATCTACACCTGGACCTAATCTAGATGATGAGATTCTGGGCTTCTGAGCTATTAGTTTAATGAGATGAGAATTTCAGGGACCTGGGGAAGAGAGGAGGGTATTTTGCTTGTGGAAATGTTATGAATTTCAGGTGTGAGAAGGTGAATTGTAGCAATAGCCTCTAAAATATCCTCCAATTATTCCTGCCTCTTGGTATTCATCCTTTCGTGTAAATCTTTCCATTCAGGTGTATACTTAATTTAATGACTCAGTTCTGAGGAATAATATATGGCAGAGTGATGGGAGCCTTTATGTTCCTATTGCTTCACCCCTTTTTCTTCAACAACCCTTTCCTTCATCTTCCTAAATGTCTCCTGTGACAATCTTGTACAACCAATAGAAACCCTCCATCGTTTCACAAACTATCGTATCATGTAATATGATGCCTTGAGGCATTCTGGATTCTTGGGAACATGCAATCAAGTTTTCCAAACTTAGTTCAAAGGAATATATTTCCCAAGCTTGCTAGATCGCCTGAATACTCCTCTCCCAGAGTGCCTCCTCTCTCCTTAATGCCTCTGATGCTTTTCTCTCTGAGTTCCCTTAGGCTTACTTGTGTGGCAACTGACACCTTAAATATGCTCAATTACATAATTCTTACTTCCACTATGAGATTATAAGTTTCTTGAGAGAATGGTTTCACATCTTATTCTTGTCATGCCTTTCACTGGGCCTGGAGCTTTATCATGGGTGCATCAGGTGTTCAAGAAATGATCTGCCAATTACTAATTAATACATCCACGTAAATGCTTTTTAGCTGATAGGATAAAACAGGCATTTACTTTATTTCAGTCCCTGTTGCATTAAATCTCCTCTGATAATGCATGCTTGTGAACCAACTTGACAACATAAAAGTTCTGGTGTGTGCAACTCTTTCTGAATCTGCCTCCCTGGTCAGAGCAGCCAGGAAATGTTGACAGCATCCAGGCAGCTCAACCAGATCTGACAGGTGCTGCCCCACTCTTCCCAGCCAGAGACCCAAAAGGAAACAAGTACATCAAGGACAGGGAGTGTCAGGGAAACTCCAGGGTGCCATGACAGAACCACGGGAGCCATGTCTGACTAATACTAATGGGAGAGCAGTCCTCAGCGGTCAGCAAACCTCACTTTCAAACATCAGGAAAATGACAGCAGAAAACCTCTTATTGAGAGTAGGGAGATAAAAGGTAATCAAACACAGAGAAATTAAATTAACTCAAATGTTACCTTTAAATCTTTACAAACTCATCATTGATTTTTTTTTTTAACAGAATCAGGGACCTTGTTTTTTTGTTTTTTCCCCCATATCATCCTCATCAACACAAGGAATTGCTTGCAATTTATCAACAAGGACACACAGAAAGGCACAGAAGGAAGCCATACATAGCCATGGGGTGCCTGCTCACCCTAGCAAATCGACTTGTTTTGCTGGCTGCTTTTTCCTCTTGGCTGTCACAAAAGATTTAAATACCTAAGAGCACCTCACAAACATTCTTTCTCTTTATAATGCCTACATTTCTGAAATGTAAGAAAACAGAACTTTTTTTTCTTGGAAATGCAAAGTACCTTTGGTTAACCGGACAGCCCAACAAATCATAATATATTGGAAAAACATTAGTGACTGCATCCTCTGTGGCCCCTCCCACCTCACACACAAGAGTTATTTTCAAAGCACTGTCCTCGCTTCAAAGATGTCACTCTAGTAGTGTCACCAGCACAAGCCCATTAACAAGTCCCTGGAAATAAAAATAGAATCCGGTAATAAAATAAAGTCTAACCTTTTCTTCTTTTCCTTTGTGCTTGGTCTGGTTTCTCTTGCTCACCGTGTGGCCCAGGCAGAGGACTTGGCCTGGCCCTTCAGACTTGAGCTCCTAGTGCCTAATGGCTGCATGGAGGCCTCAGCTTGGTGCCGTGGGCAGAAGTCCGAGCAGGATGCCACTCTTCAAGATGGCGGCAGTGAGCCTTATATGGATTACGTGGAGACGCAGTGCCTGCTGGGTACTCCAATCTGTAGTCTTAAGCAGCACAGCTGTACCACATTTGTGAGAGAACACCATCTGTCCCTGCTGACAAGAACCCTATAAAGCAGCCCTACCCACAGCCCAGGGAGAAGACCATGCACTGGAGGGCACCAGCTCGCACCTCTCCATTCTCTAATTAAAGAATATAGGTTTCTTTTCCTTCTAAATCAAACGCAGTCTCATTCTACTGCCTCGAATCACACCAGGCAGGACCTTTGTTGGGAACTGATTAGGGAGGATTGGTAATAGCTGTGGTGATTCTGCCTGAAAT
Source organism: Bos mutus (assembly GCF_027580195.1). Lineage (NCBI taxonomy): Eukaryota > Metazoa > Chordata > Mammalia > Artiodactyla > Bovidae > Bos > Bos mutus. The sequence goes on from NC_091625.1 coordinate 31,375,209, forward strand.
GAGGGAACTCATAGCACCTTTCGTTCCTCCATTTCACCTTTCACACTCCCAACATACATAATATTTAAAATCACAAATTAAAACAATGTAATAATTCTGACCCTGTACTTGTAATGGAAAGAGGGCCTTAAAAGTAGAATTCTCCTTTGCTTCACAGACTGTAAAGCAGGAAGCTATCTGCCTCAGAATAGTCTCTCTCTGTATTTATCTTTCTAGTAACATCCTTATAGTACTGTTTAAGAAAGTGAAAATAAGTAGGTCAAGGCTGTATATTGTCATTCTGCTTATTTAACTTATATGCAGAGTACATCATGAGAAATGCTGGGCTGGATGAAGCACAAACTGGAATCAAGACTGCAGGGAGAAATATCAGTAACCTCATATATGCAGGTAGCACCACCCTTATGGCAGAAAGAGAAGAACTAAAGAGCCTCTTGATGAAAGAGGAGAGTGAAAAAGCTGGCTTAAAGCTCAGCATTCAGAAAACTAACATCATGGCATCTAGTCCCATCACTTCATGGCAAATAGTGGAAACATTTACAGACTTTATTTTGGGGGGCTCCAAAAATCACTGCAGATGGTGACTGCAGCCATGAAATTAAAAGATGGTTACTCCTTGGAAGAAAAGCTGTGACCAACCTAGACAGCATATTGAAAAGCAAAGACATACTTTGCCAACAAAGGTCTGTCTAATCAAAGCTATGGTTTTTCCAGTGGTCATGTATGGATGTGAGAGTTGGACTGTGAAGAAAGCTGAGTGCCGAAGCATTGATGCTTTTGAACTGTGGTGTTGAGAAGACTCTTGAGAGTCCCTTGGACTGCAAGGAGATCCAACCAGTCCATCCTAAAGGAAATCAGCCCTAAATGTTCATTGGAAGGACTGATGTTGAAGCTGAAACTCCAATACTTTGGCCACCTGATGCAAAGAGCTGACTCATTTGAAAAGACCCTGATGCTGGGCAAGATTGAGGGCAGGAGGAGAAGGGGATGACAGAGGATAGATGGTTGGATGGCATCACCGACTTGATAAACATGAGTTTAAGTAAACTCCGGGAGTTGGTGATAGACAGGGAGGGCTGGCGTGCATGTGGTCACAAAGAGTCAGACACAACTGAGTGACTGAACCGAACTGAACTGAAGAAAGTGAAAGTCACTCAGTCATGTCCGACTCTTTGTGACCCCATGAACTATACAGTCCATCAAATTCCCCAGGCCAGAATACTGGAGTGGGTAGCCTATCCCTTCTCCAGGGGATCTTCCCAACCAAGGGATTGAAACCAAGTCTCCTGCATTGCAGGTGGACTCTTTACTGGCTGAGCCACAGGGAAGTCCATATAGTACTATTTAAATGGCACCCCACTCCAGTACTCTTGCCTGAAAAATCCCATGGATGGAGGAGCCTGGTGGGCTGCAGTCCATGGGGTCGCGAAGAGTCAGACAGGACTGAGCGACTGCACTTTCACTTTTCACTTTCATGCATTGGAGAAGGAAATGGTGACCCAGTCCAGTGTTCTTGCCCGGAGAATCCCAGGGACAGGGGAGCCTGGTGGGCTGCTGTCTATGGGGTTGCACAGAGTTGGACACGACTGAAGCAACTTAGCAGCAGCAGCAGCAGCAAGGGAGATCTTAATTAACAGACATGTGCCCTGGATTGGATATAATTGATGTCAGTGAAAAATCTGGTCAACATTTGCCAGTGTAGCACACAGAAACATCTCTAACTGAATGAATGTTAAGTCCAATTGTATATTTAAAAATGAAAGCTAATTTACTGAAGAAATTTGAAATACATTAAAATCTGAGATAGGGTCTCACTGTGGAGACCTCTAGTCCATTTCCTGGGCTAACAAGTTCAGCAACTTTTTTGTCTAGACTAGTTCTAAGTTTCAGTGCTCAGATTAGTTTAAATGTTATAAGTAATTTATTCAAATAATGATTTAAACTATCAAAACTGAAATAAATATCTTTAAAAATAAAATAGAGCTTATGTAAGGTTATCCCTTTATAATACCCCACTCATTCACTTAGATACTTAGGAGAGAGGGTTGTATTTACAGCTAATTAATACATTAGAAGGACTGATGCTGAAGCTGAAACTCCAATACTTTGGCCACCTGAGGCAAAGAACTGACTCATTGGAAGAGACCCTGATGCTGGGAAAGATTGAAGGTGAGAGGAGAAGGGGATGACAGAGGATGAGATGGTTGGATGGCATCACTGACTCAACGTACATGAGTTTGAGTATATTCTGGGAGTTGGTGATGGACAGGGAGGACTGGCATGCTGCAGTCCATGGGGTAGCAAAGAGTTGGACACAACTGAACGACTGAACTGAACTAAACTGAATAGGCAATTTTATAATTAAAAATGCAGTTTTGTCTATGCAAAAGCCTAATAAGATAATATTTAAAATGTGGATACTGCCACACTATATTTCAGGTAGGGCTTCCATGGCTTCCCAAGTGGCTCAGTGATTAAAGAATCTGCCTGCAATGCAGGAGACACAGGAGACACAGATTTGATCCCTGGGTTGGGAAGATCCCCTGGAGAAGGAAATGGCAACCCACTCCAGTATTCTTGCCCGGGACAGAGAAGCCTGGTGGGCTACAGTCCAAGGGGTCACCAAAGAGTTGGACATGACTTAGAAACTAAACAACAACAAATATTTCAGGTTAGGAAAATATTGAAAGCTGCTATTGCAGTCAATGAGGAGCCATTGAAAACTTGAATGTCAATATCAATTCCTATTTCCAACCTCGATTGTAACCTCATGAAGGCTAAATATGATTTTTACTCATCCTTTTTGCTATTTCTTTTACTACTCCAAAGCTTTGCAACTTTCCACAGCCCCTTAATTCACTCTAACCCACTTCATTTTTCAACAGATGGTTTCAGCTCATTCATTTTTCCCTACCCAAGTTAACAGTATCACAATTAACCAATCACCCAAATTAGATTCTTCAGAGTTTTCCTCATCATCTCCAACTCCTCAACCCCGAACAATATGTTTTCATGTTATACATTCTAAATCTAAAATGCCTCTTCAACTCTCATTGCCTTAGGTCAGTACTTCAACATCCCTTACTTCAATTATTTCAGTGACCATCTGATTTTTCTTCTTAAATCTCTGTTCCTCAATCAATTCTCCTTGCTTACTTGCAAACAATTCACATTGCTATCTTGAATTTTTTTCTACTCATAGAGTGGATAAAGAAGACTTTCCTTTACAGGACACCAATAACATTTAAAAGCCACTCACTTCATTTCAGACTTCCCAACCTATACAGCTCAGCAGTCTAATTGTTGAGTATGAATGAAAACAGATTCTGTTCCAAGAGACAAAAGCAGTATGTTTGTTGTGGAGGAGGCGAATAGGAATTGAAATCATCATTTGTATGGTAGAAAGCACAGCAGAACTAAACATAAATATTTTATCAGGCTATCAATATGTCTAAAATTTCCCCCACTGTCAGTAAACTCTACTACCAGTCTTTCTATATATGTACTTCTTAAAAATTTATGTTAAATGTATAGTGACTAGTTTTCCCATTTTTAATACTCCTTCATAATCTTTGCTAATATTTATGTTTATAAATCAAAAACTTACCTTTTTTGGGCAGCACAGTTAATAAACAAAAATGTCATCATAATAATAAGCTCTCAGAATCAAAGCAATCAGATGTCTCCTAGATAATGCATATTTTTCCTCGACACAAAAAAAATTCTGTGCTCTTATTGCAATGGACTTCTCACCATTTCCTACATAGAAAACGCCACAGAAAATTCTAATCTCTAATCTAAAAGTATATTTGCTTATACTATTCTCTCTTCTTAGAATCTATTTTTACTTCAGCTGTGACTGACATAATACTTAATACCTACTGGAGGTAGTTATAATTTAGAGCCTTTGTTGATGGACCAGACATCAAAAGATAATTAATTTTGTCTTTCTGGGGCTACCAGGATATTTTAGTCATTCCACCAGTATGACATTTAGACCTAGAACACAAGGAATATTAGTCCAATATTCAGAGACTGTCCCTGGGATATTTTGAATTTAAAGTGAAAACCTCTTAGGTCTGAGGAACCTACTAGTGATTGATATCACTAAGAATTAGTACACATCACATGGATAAGTTCTCTAAGACCAACCTGTAAGTCAGAGTCAGTGACTATTGAAACAAGGGAGTGTTAAGGTCCCTTACCTTTGTTTTCATAGTTAAAAAAGAAAGATTTCCAAGACTAAAATGGCCAAAGGGGTGAAAACACTGACTCATCTGAGATAAATCACATCAACTTTGAAATGAAACTGAAAGGAGAAACAAAATATATATCACACATAAAATATATAAATATATTCAACACAAGATGTTTGTGTAATATATAATACCTAATTTGTAACATATTTAAGATTATATTTATATATAATTGTATAATGTATAACACACAAAATATGTTATAAACATCCTGAAAATTATTATTTTAATAAATAATTAAACTTTATCATTGAAGCTGCTGAAGCACAGAGAGGACCATCAACACACCCAACATCAAACATCTAATAATTGATAGAGCCAGCACTGCAATCAGACTTTCTGACATTAAATTTTTACTATTCCCTTCATCATACTCTGCTGTTACCAGTGTGCAGTTTATGCCTGTAAATTAGACACAGATAGATGTGGATACATTTTTGAGAGTAATCAAAGTAAGATGGACAGTTGCAGCAACTCAGTGCAAAGCAAGAAACAGTTTGGGCATGACATGACACTATGATTAAAGTACATGACCGATCTCTCATCGGGTAAAGGTGCAAGACTGAGATAATTGGTTTTCCCAGTTCTTCATCCAAAACCAAGTAAAATTCACCAATGTGCACTAAATGTTAAAGAGGCAGATGCTTGTCAGAAGAAGTCACTGAAGTAAGTAGCTTATACTGCATGGAGGTTACCTCTAATACACAGAACACTAGCATTTTGAAGTAAAAAGCGATTTAGCTTGACATCTATGCCTACCAACTTGATCAAAAAAGAGGTTTGGAAGGCAGCTACTGTCAAAAAAAATATGCATTTTTTGGTTCCTAAAGAAAACATTAGATGTTATTGCAGCATAAAAAATAATAAATTTAAAACAGCACAAAAGTTGAAATTATTTTGCAAGACATGGCTGATTTTGATCCTATTCTAGTTCTGCATCTGTGCACAATTTGACACAGCAAAAAAGATAACAAGTAGCTCAGAATGATAATAATAATAGCAATGATAATAATGAATATTCTGACCTTTTGTGTTTATTCCAGCCTTTAAGGCACAATAATCATAATTAAACTGTCAACACATTATACAACTACATTATTATCTATAAACTACAATAAGAAAAATAAGAGATTAAAGGCAAGATACATGCAATTTAGAGAGATGCAATGGTACAGAGTAAAAATATAGCAAAATATATAAACCAGGTGGAAAAAAAAATCAGAAGAAGAGAAGAGTCTCTATGAATGTCAAATCTACCAGAGTGTTGCTTAGATTGTAAAAACAGAAATGTCTTATAAGTTTTGGACACTTATTGAGGTATTCTAAAAAAAAAAAAAGCTAAATCCCCACTTGACAACAGCTAGAAACAAACTAAAAATAAAGAATTCTGATATTTAAATTCCCAAACTTTTCCTTGAGGAAGATGGCATTATTCTATATTCATTTACACAGCAACTCTAAACATTTCAGCCTGTAAGAAACAGCTTTACCTATAAGAAATGATATAAGATATATACACCCTGTCTGACAAACATGGTCCTTAACTTCTAGAAAGTCTATAATCCCTCTGCTGAAGAAGACGTCATGAGAGAATAGCAGGCTAGGCAAGTCACACAAACGGACGAGCCATCTAGTCCCTCCCCAGGCCTACAACAGGGTGAGCGTCTGCTGCATCCTGATGTGAATGCCATGATAAATCATGGCCTTAGAATAGACTCTCCATGGTCTCTAATAGGCTGCTAAGAACCAGTCACATTCAGTGTTATAAATAGGAGAGAAAGGCTGTGCAAGAGTCCAAGCATATAAACTTACATATTTTAATATTGTGCATGTCACTTACGTTATGGCTAAGTGGAATCATCTGCCTTCTCATACCACCTGTCACTTCTCAGAGGACTCCATTCACTTCTGTGATCAGAAAATGGCTTTTGAAAATGGCATGAAACATTTAGGAAGCAACTGACCTACTACATGAATATTTCGTTAGGGTACAAACACAGCCAGAGGCGGACACAATTTTCAGGGTCATTTCCATGGTAGAGGAAGACAGTAACTATATAGAGAACCAAGAGGAATTTGGCTAATTAAATTGGTATCTCACAAGTCATCTTCTGTAAAATCAAGACATCCAACTGCCATGGCAAAATGTCCCACAAATATGGATTTTCTTTGATAGTCTTTTTTGAAATCAGTCCTTCCCTTAAATTACCTTTTTGATGGCTATTACCACAACTATGGGACATCATGTGGCAAGTCAGAATAGCATACTGACTGATGAAGAGTATAAACTCTGGAGTTAGAGTGTTTTGATTCCAATTAGGGCACAAGTATTCCAATTTACAGCTGTAATATTATTTAGTACCTCTAACTCTCAACTTATTTGCTTTTTATTTTTTTCTGCTTTAATCTCTGAAAGAGGTATAATAATATCTGTCTTTTAGGGTTGGTCTAACAATGAATTTTTAAACATCTATGTGGAATGCTTAGCATCTTGCCTGAAACAAGTGATTAATAAAGGTTCATCATTTTTATTACTCTTGTTCACAAGAAGACTTCAACTCTCAAAACATATTTGGCCTAAAATCCATCATCATTACCAAATATTAACTGAATGTCTATCATATGCGAAAGCATTCTATCAGGCTCAGGGTCTTCTCATGCATTTCCACATGGAATAAATTAAAAACTGCCCTTAGAGACATTTAGAGTCTAGAGCACTACCTGTCCATACGTTTGTTCTGTATATCTGTCTCTCAGTTCAGTCACTCAGTCGTGTCCAACTCTTTGTGACCCCATGGACTGCAGCACGCAAAGCCTCCCTGTCCATCTCCAAATCTCAGAGCTTGCTCAAACTCATGTCCATTGAGTTGGTGATGCCATCCAACCATCTTATTCTCTGTTGCCCCCTTCTCCTCCTGCCTTCAATCTTTCCCAACATCAAGGTCTTTTCAAATGAGTCAGTTCTTCACAGGAGGTGGCCAAAGTATTGGAGTTTCAGCTTCAGCATCAGTCCTTCCAATGACGCACTACCTGTCCTCGGTGAACTTAGAAACAAAGCAAAGCAAAACAAAAAAGATTTCCCAGGATATCAGCTGACCCATTTCTGAGTATCAATATTAACATTAGTATATTCACCTGGTTTTTAAAAAAGGGGAAAAATAGCTTAAAATATGACATCACTTGATTCAAACATACCACAAGTCTTCATTTCCCTTCCTACTTATTTTCCTGTGACAGAAAGCTATAGTACACAGTTCTCCTAGGATGTGAGATATGCCCTAAGACATAGAAATTTTTTAGTGTTTTATTTTATATTAGAATACAGCTGATTAACAGTGGTGTGTTAGTTTCAAGTGTACAGCAAAGTGATTCAGTTTTATGTATACAAAAAACTGAATATATAAAATATACAAAGTATTGGAGTTTCAGCTTCAGCATCAGTCCTTCCAATGAATAGTCAGGACCAATTTCCATTAGGATTGACTGGTTCGATCTCCTTGCAGTCCAAGGGACATCCGTGTCTCTACCTAACCTCATACCAGTCAGAATGGCCATCAGCAAAAAAACAACAAAAAGTCTAGAAACAATAAATGCTGGAGAGGATGTGGAGAAAGAAAAGGGAACCTTTCTACAATGTTTGTGGGACTGTAAACTGGTACAACCACTATGGAGAATAGTATGGAGGTTCCACAAAAAATTAAAAACAAAACTACCATATGACCAGAAATTCCTAATCTGGATATACATCCAAAGAAAACTGTAATTCAAAAAGATACATGCACCCCAATGTTCATTGCAGCACTATTTACAATAGCCAGGACGTGGAAGCAACCTAAATGTCCATCAACAGAGGAATGGATAAAGAAGATGTGGAAGATATATACTGGGGAATGTTACTCAGCTATATAAAGGAACAAAATAGTGCCATTTGCAGAGACATGGACAGACCTAGAGACTGTCACATAGAGTAAAGTAAGTCAGAAATAGGAAACTAAATATCATATAATATTACTTATAAGTAGAATCTAAAAAAATGGTACAGAACATCTGACTTTTTTTTGACATTTTAAATTATCATTACTAATAAATCCCTTGGTACTCCATACATTCAACCACAATATAACGTTTCATCTTATGGTTTTATCTTGGTAGAAATTAGTTGAAATAAACTGGTCTCTCTCAGACTTTAACACCTAGATTATAATATTCATTTTTCTGACCAGAGAAAAATAGGTTCAGCAATTCAACCCCCAGAGACATCACTTAGTTTTTATTGTCTGATACTTATACAGAGAAGGAATACAAATATATATGAAAAATCATTAGGATGAATGAAAGTATAATGAAAACTCCAAATGAGAAATAAGACAATAAATCCTGTAGGGATGTCAAGGACAGCAAGATCTCAAGTAATGTTTGAAAAAAAAAAAAAAAAAAGCAAACGTTTTCTAGGAGGAAAACAATTTATTCTGAGCTTATTTGGTCAGCAAGTTTAATCAAGTATCACAGACACTCTATGAATTAGTATGATTCAAGAAAATCCATAGAAATGTTATCTATCATCTAAAACTATAACAGATGTCACACCTATCTATATGCGCATTAATGTGAGCTGATATATGCTTGCAGGAAATCAGTGTTATAAAGTGGTTTACCCACAGGAGGCCTTTCAATATTGTAATGCTCACTTAGACTCTCATTTCTTTTATAAATAAAACATGATTTTTCTATACTTTCTATGAAGCCCCAACATCATTTTCTTAAAAGTTAAGGACTTGGCAAGTTTTTAGACTGAATGAATACATCTATATATATGTATGTGTGTGTGTGTGTGTGTGTATATATATACAATGATTTAGCAAAAAATACAAACATTATATCTTGGATACTTATTTTCTTCATCAAATGTCCCCTTAAACCTAGCTCTGCATTCTACCACTCCTCAAATGATCATTCACAAAAGGAAACTCTCCTTTCCCAAAAAGCAGTTTGACATTTATGTTCATATCTCTTCATCTCCCTTACGGACTCAGATCTGTTTACAGGCATCTCATTTAAGAAGCATTCTGATGTGATGTGGAAGGAATTAAGAATGAAGGAAATTGATCTGATCTAATTTGATGTAACATAAGCCAAGTGGTTTCTTATAGACAAATTCCCTCAACTGTGAGTTGTTGCCCACCAAAGGAAGCTTCATATAAATGATTACATGGATAGGGAGATGTAAAAATCTGGCAGACATAGCTACCACAATATTAATTTTCTTTATCCATAAACAATATTTCATGATACCAGGTGCGTCCAAGAAAAGTCACTCAAATGCAAATTACAAAAATACTCTAATAGGTATATGATGCAGTTAACCACCCACATTTGAAGATTTTTGGGAGTTTAACAAGTCAAACTTGAAAGATCAACCACAGGAACCCATCAATCTCCAATCCTTTACTCCACAGATGAAAATAGCCTCGATCATAAATATTGCCACAATCTCCAAAACGTCTCAGCTAAATGGTACAAGAGATAAAAACAAAAAGTGAAGACAGCTCCAACCAAAGGCATGGCCTCTCTAATTTTTACCTATTTGGATATGAATTAATGAGTCGTCACTGTGAATTCTTTGCAAATCACATTATATATTGATTTATTTCAATAGCAAATTATGGAAACATGGCAGTCAGGAGTCCTCGGTAAATGGGAGAAGTTCCAGAAGTTGGATTAGATCAGGGCTGCTTAAAGTGGGAGCCATAGACCTGTGAGGTCCATGTGAAGAAAGTTTAGAAAGAGTTAACATCTATAACTTCTTATAAAATTTGATATTGCCAGGACATTTTTATTATATTTCATAGAAGTGTCCATCTTCAACATATTGTGACTTTAAAGTAATAAGGATAATGATGATGATGAAATTTTGGTTAGACTACACATTTGGTCCTACTAATGTCCTGACCAGGGCCCAGGGTAGAAGACAAAATAAAGGCACAGTAAAGATGATTTGTACTTTCTCTAAAGTTTGATCTAACTCCAGCTTGTGAATGATATTCTTCTGGGTAAAGATCATGGGTATAGGGGACAGAAAGACTTGGATTATACGGTCTTACTTGCTGTGTACCTTTAGGGCAACATTGCCCTTAAACCCAGATAGCAGGGCACCTGCCCTGGGCCCATGAGTAGGAGGCCCTACATTGTGGGGTACTACTCTTAAAATTGTCTAAGACTCCCACAGAGTGCCTGAAACTGGAGCCTTCCAGAAAGGGTGCCTACATGGGTCCTGTTCACCAGGAGCGCCCATCTTCAAGTTCCCCATCCAGTCATCTCCTCTAGCCTGTTTTTCTCCTTCAAGGAGCTTTCCAGTCCTCTACAACACCCTCCTCCTCTCTCTCACATGCTGAATGAACTAGATACCCCCAAGGGACTCCAGTACTCATGCCTACTGCCTCCTCTTGGGGCTGTGTGGCTGGCTTGACTGTAGGAGAATGATCCGGCTAGTGGACTGATTCCAAGTGATTTGAGATATCTGAAATTGCTTATACAGATAGGGACCCAGCAAAAAGTGTTTGCCCTAGACACATACACATATGGACTTCCCAGGTGGCACTAGGGGTAAAGAACCTGCCTACCAGTGCTAGAGGTGTAAGAGACACAGGTTTGATCCCTGGGTCGGAAAGACTCCCTGAGGAGGGCATGGCAACCCACTCTGGTATTCTTCTTTTTTTAATAATTTATTTTAATTGGAGGCTATTACTTTATAATATTGTGGTGGTTTTGCCATACATTGACATGAATCAGCCATGGGTGTACATGTGTCCCCCCGTTCTGAAACCCCCTCCCACCCCCCTCCCCATCCCATCCCTCTGGATTGTCCAGTGCACCAGCTTCGAGTGCCCTGTTTCATGCACTGAACTTGGACTGGTCATCTGTTTCACATATGGTAACATACGTGTTTCAATGCTATGCTGTCAAATTATCCCACCCTCATCTTCTCCCACAGAGTCCAAAAGTCTGTTCTTTACATCTGTGTCTCTTGTGCTGTCTCATACATAAGGTTGTTGTTATCATCATTCTAAATTCCATATATATGCCTTAATATACTGTACTGGTGTTTTTTCTTTCTGACTTATTTCACTGTATAATAGGCTCCAGTTTCATCCACCTCATTAGAACTGATTTAAATGTATTCTTCTTAATGCCTGAGTAATACTCCATTGTGTATATGTACCACAGCTTTCTTATCCATTTATCTGTCAATGGACATCTAGGTTGCTTCCATGTCTTAGGTATTGTAAACAGTGCTGCGATGGACATTAGGGTACACGTGTCTCTTTCAATTCTGGTTTCCTTGGTGTGTATGCCCAGCAGTGGGATTGCTGGGTCGTATGGCAGTTCTATTTCCAGTTTTTTAAGGAATCTCCACACTGTTCTCCATAGTGGCTGTACTAGTTTGCATTCCCACCAACCGTGTAAGACGGTTCTCTTTTCTCCACACCCTCTCCAGCATTTATTGTTGATAGACTTTTTGATAGCAACCATTCTGACCAGCGTGCCACTCTAGTATTTTTGACTAGAGAATCCACTGGACAGAGGAGCCTGGCAGGCTATGGTCCATAAGGTTGCAAAGAGTTGGACATGACTGAAGTGACTTAGCATGCACACACACACACATATACACTGTGTGGGGTCTAGCCCTGACTTTGAGCAAATAACTTTACCTTTCTAAAGCTCCATGTCCTTCCTCTATTTCCTTTGTCAGTTTAATGGGGAAAAATAATACTTATATCACTATGTTTTTCAGAGAATTAAATTACATAAAATATGTAAGTCATTCACTTCAGTGCCTGATTCAATGTAAGTAACCAGTTAAAAATGTTGTGAGTATTCCAAAACCATAATTCAGATGCACTGAACAGATTGGTTTTATATGTACTTTCTTTGCTTAAAGAGAAATAGAAAAATGAAACAAAATTTTTGCTTTACAGTACTTTTCACTCTGGTCACAATCTATAACTGTATAGTTTAAAATATCAACCAACTGCAGACATTTTTATTACTTGCTATGTCAGTTTTTATCAATTATACATAATCATCCAATCTTCAGCAAACATTCCATGATCGTCATCTATGTGCCAGACATTGTGTCAAGGTCCTTATCTGTCAAGTTATTAATATTTTACAGTGTGAAATATAACATTGAAAGGGGGGCATACTGCTTGTGTAGTAGTAGATTCCTTTATTATTATCCCCATTTTGTAGATGAGGAAAGTAATTCTTCAAGAGGACTGCAGCTTTGCAGGAGGTCACTCAGGTATGGAAGTCAAGTTAAAATCCAAGTGTTCTGACAGAAAACAAGCAGATCTCATAGTATAAAACAGCCTATGTGCAATTAACCCCCAACCCACAGAAGTGATATTCTTCAATATGTGATGGATTTTCAAGTTAGAGAGAGTGGAATAAAACTGATTGGTGCAGCAAAAGGTCCAGTTGAGCATGGCCACAAACTTCTCAACAAATAGTCTACAGGACAGTGACGTGGATATAACCTGGGAAATGCAGAGTCTCAGTCCTCAAACCAGGTCCCTGAGCTGGAATTTGTTTCCTAACATGATTCCCAGGGATTCAGTGGCATATTAAGTCTTGAGCGGCAATGACCTGCAAACCTGACAGCACCTTATCTTCACACTGCTTTGATTCTCAAGTCTCAGTTTACCAATTCTCTCATCTGCTTTAGAGATTTACAGTTAGAGTTGCATAGGCCTTAGTTCTGTGTGAATTTGTACAAGGAGACTCAACGTTTCCACGTATAAATGAGTTTAGTAACTCCTGTTCTCAAGGGTTACTCTGAGAATTAGCAGAAAGCATGTACCCCTGTCTAGATACACATAGTAGGTGCCCAATAAGAATGCATTCGTTCATGTCACCATCACTTACAGTCCTCATCCCTCCCTTATAATACACCTCAGCTCAGTCCTCATTTCCAGCTTTGGTCCATACCTGGTTTCAGCTCTTCCCTGCTGATACTTCCTGCCTTCTCCCCCATCTCTAGATGGAGTCCCTATGTGTCTCAGTGTGGTCTGCCATTCTCAAGCCTAATCATGTGATAGCCGAAGGTCATGGATTTGGAGCACATGTGCAGAGATGCTGCAAAGCAATTGACTAGCACAGCTCATTTCATTTCCTTTGCGTGAATTTGCAGGCCTCCTGGTGGAGTCCTGTAGTTTCAAGTTGACCACAAACCTTTAAACACCCTTTGTCTTAACACCGGTCACATTCTCAGAAGTATATTTCTTGTCACACCCCTGCAGGCTTTTGAGTCGGTGAGTTTTTATACCCCAACTCCTTTAGCTTTTATCCTTATTTACTATTGAAGAATAAAGGATTTGCAGGTGGTGCTACTGGTAAAGAATCCACATGCCAACGCAGGAGACACATGAGACATGGGTTTGATCCCTGGGTCGGGAAGATCCCCTGGTGGAGAGCATGGCAACCCACTTCAGTATTCCTGCCTGGAAAATCCCATGGACAGAGGAGCCTGGTGGGCTACAGTCCACGGGGCCTCAAAGAGTTGGACACGACTGAGCACACACTATTGAGGATCGAAGGGCAAATAGTTTAACCCTGTAGCCTGTGACAGACACAGATCCCTTTACTTAAGCACCTGCCCTGTCCCCCAACCCGTGACTCTCTTGGTGTGTGGTCCTCTGCTGCCCTCTAAGGGCCTCTGCTCACTTTACCCACTGACCCTGATTCACAGCCATTGAAAACCATTGAGAACACTTACACAAAACACTTAGCACAGTCAGATTCGGAGTCAGAAAGTACGTGCCGGGGGCCAGAGGGACTTGGGGAGGGGGATTGGGGAGTTACTGTTCAATGGGGATAGAATTTCAGTTTAGGAAGGTGAAAAATTCGGGAGATGGATGATGGTGAGAGTTTTACCACAATGTGAATGTACTTGTGCCCCTGAACTATACAGTTAAATATGGTTAAAATAGTATGTTTTATATCTGTGACTTTTACCACAGTAAAGAAAAATATATATTTTTTTAATTGTTCCAATTTTAGCACATGGAAGGCAATGTATGGAGTGCATACAGGGATAATTACAAAGTTTCACATTGTAAAGGATATATTTGAAGTATAAAATATACTCCCAACTTGAAAGTGCTCCTTTCATGAAGTCCTTTCCATGGCACTAATCCTAATCTCTCAAAATATCATTACCTGTCCATTTATAGTCCCCACTGAATGGACAGTGCAGACAGAGCAACAAAATTCAGCCTGGGAACAAGGGAAGGCCTCCAACAGGAACAAGGCCATGAGAAGATAATGCTACACACACATTAAAGTGGGAAATTAAAAAAAAATAAAAACAACGACAATGCCAAATCTTGGCAAGGGAATGGAACAACTAGAAGTCTCATTATTGTTAGAAGAAATGTTACAATTTCTTGGGAAATAGTTTGGCACTTTCTAATAAAGCTAAATATGCAGTTATCATATTCCATTTCTAGGTATCAATCCAAGAGACGTGAAAACATATGCCCACACAAAGATTTATAATCAAATGTTCAAACAGCATTATTCAGAACTTGCCAAAGCAACTCAATGTCCTACAACATGTAATTTGTGGCATATGCATACAATGAAATATTAGTCATCAATAAAAAGGAGTGAATTATTGAAATATAAATAAAAGCACTTGACTAAACCAGGAGAGCTACAAAGAAAAGTGTATATGCTGTACGAGTCCCTTTAATAGGAAATCCTAAAAATGGCAAACCTAACACATAGGAAACAGATCAGTAATTACCTGGGGCAAGGTGAAATGGACTGAGTGAGAAAGAACGTAAGAGAACTCTGGAAGGTGATATGTATTTTTTAGATATACCCTGATTGTGGTGGTGTTGACACAGGCGTTTAAATTTGTCAAAATTCCATTAACGTACACTTAAAAGGCGTGCATTTTATTAAGTCAATAAAACTGACTTAAAACAAGCAAACAAATACGTAGATAAGTACTTAGTGATTTCAAAGGTCAGAGTCAACAACTGACAAGCTACACATGATAAAGTTTCTTTGGCTTACTTACCTCTCCAGAGCCCCGTTTAATTGAATTCTAATAGCAAAACATTGACATGTCTCAGCAGCATTATGAAGGACAATAAAAAATCAATTTTCAAGTTTTTTTAACTAATGTGTGATATAGAGCATTAGGATCCTTTCTAAAAAAATATTTAGTTCTGTCTAATTATTTCAGAATATTTTCAGTTAACCTTTTTGCAGATGTCATCCTATCTAATAAAGAGCCTAGTTGAATCATCACAAAAGTGAAAACAATCACAAACTAATGTGGCAGGATGAAAAAGAGGCTGTACTAATGATCAGTGTTAAAACATCCACTAAACAGCTGCTCAACTCTTCCCAGAATCAGCTTTAGCCTTGACTACATCTTCCTGAGCGTTTCTCTTCTGGCTTTGGACCATCTGTCAAATGACAGCTAAGCCATATTCCGAGACATCTATATTCAACCACCATTCTCAAACTCTGTGAATGTGCACTAATTCTAGGCAAGACCATGCTGATCTATTTTAACATTGTTGTTTTCCTTAGTTTCATTTAAAACCCTATCACACAAGGGAGAAACTTAGAAAATTTCAGTGGCAAAATGCAGCATAATTGCCTCTGGGACGTTCCTCTTACCTTCTGTAAGCTTTTGGTAGCAATTCAATAAATTGTCAAGCCTTGCAAAGAAGGAGAATACCATACAATTTCCTCTAGTCAATAATAAAGATTCACAGGGGATTCAGCTAATTCTGACGTCTCACAGATTTTAAGCATCTGTAGGATTTTTTTTCTTTAGCTGCCTTTCAAGCTCATTCTTGAATATAATATTTTAATTAATTCTGACCATATTCAGTTATCATTCTCCTACTTCCCAGCCTTTATGTATCACTTATGAGAATGAAGACAAAAATTGTCTTTCTTGATCTTTGAAATAACCCAGAGTACCCAGTTAATTTCCAAATCTATTTTCTCAGCTGAGTAGGGGAAAAAAAGGAAATGGAACCAGCTTGCTGAACTAAATAGAAAAAGTTCAGAACTGAAATGAGGAGCTAAATTACCATTTCCAAAACATCATATCAAGTTCATAGCCCAGGAAATCCTACACTAAACCTTTCTACTGAACATCCCCTGAATATATCATCTCGGATAAGACGAGAAATATGGAGGCAACGTCATCTTCATTTATGACTATTCCCAGGAGTCTGTTTTGTTTAAACCAAGTTTATCAGATTATTACTCTCTTGACAAGCTATCTGGCTTGTACTTAAGTAGTCAAAATACTTGACTTAAAATGTAAAATGAAAAGAGTTCTTACATGTGATAAAACCAATTTAATTTTAATTCAGAAATAAAAGTAGACCCTAGTGCAACCCACTGTTTACCCTTCTACTTGAACATGTTTTTATATTTTGAGAGAGAAACACCACTTTACTCTCTATACAAAAGCAAACATTTGAAACAACCACAGGGCAGAATGTGGAGAGTCTCCAAACAGGAAAATTATTTTCTCTCTTCTGCTGTTTTAGCCCTTCCCATTTTCAGTTTGGAGCACTGACTGGTGACATATCTTTATGTCTAAGAATTAGGGGCTATAACTAAACTAAGGAATAAGAGTTGTGCTGTAAAAATGATCACTTAAGAGGCAGAGTGCTGGTGCTCCCATCACTGGAAACTAACTACTGCTTTGATTTATTTGCAGCTCCTGGTACACTAACCAGGAGAACAGAACAGCCAGCCACAGATCAAGGCAGTTCACCGGTTAGAATGCTCTGGTTACCAAGAAAGCACCTACTATATTTGAAAGAACCTTTACACAGAAACAAGCACAGTGGAACTGAAGGCAGTTCTATAGTTAACTACATTCCCTCTGAAGAAAAACACTGTTTCCACTAAACATCCAAGCAGATTCATATTACTGTCAGCCCCTAGTGGCCTGGTAGGCACTGGGGGCTTCACCATTAGCAAAATACAAAGGCTACCATAGCGTAACCCTGTTACTTCCTGCTAGTCCTTCTTTTGCTCTTTCTTTTCTAAAGACCAAGCAAGGAAAAGTCTAAATAAGAGTAGTGTTTTTCTTTACTGATGGAAACAGAGTTTTATGAATATACAGTTTCACACCATCCCCAAAAAACCTATATTTGGGGGTCCTCTTATAAGTAAAACAAGTTTCCATTTCAGTCTTCAACATTACCACAAACCACACACACACACAAAAAATGTATTCACAATTTTCAGGGAACCTTTAGCTATCTGGAGTATGTATTAAAATCAGTTCAAATCCACAATGCAACCACGCACAGCCATGTATTTGGCCTGTCAAGGTATGTTCAAATTTGAAACAGGTATGCTAAGTGAAGGTTATATTCACCTTTGAGCCTTGGACTCTGCATCATCACAGACGTGACAAATGAGGCATAGAGGTCTCCTCCCTCTCTTGCTGCCCACAGTAAGTACTAAAGATTTAGAATGAAACTAGAGAAGCTCTGGCCTAAGTTAGCAAGCGAGCAAACCAATTAAAGGAAAAAAATCAAGACTGACTCTAATCTTACACTTGAGAGGTGACTGACTTCTGGTGCCATTTCAACACATAGGAGAGAAACAGCACAATCAAATTAGTGCTGTTAGCTCTATTTAGTAAAGCTATTTCCTTATTTCCTAAGAGAATGAGTTTTGGGGGACAAAATTTGATTAAAAAAAAAAGCCAAATTAGTCAGAATTAAGTGATAAGTTTCACTCACAAAGCTACAGGGTACATTTTTCTGTAGTTGTGTGTGTGTGTGTGTGTGTAAACATGATTCTGTACCTGTTTTTCTAACCTATGACTAAAATAACAATAAATGTGCTTTCCAAGGAATAGTTACAAATGATAACCCATTTCCTTCACTGAGTAGAAGCAGGGGACAAAATTCCAAAGTCATTGTTGGCTCTGTCATTGTTAGATTTTGCTTTCTGCTTAAGGTTTCCATTATAGTTTAATGCTATGAAGTATGAAGAAAAGAATTAAGAGGTGGCAGAAGATGAAAATCTCAAACCTCCAAATGAGAACACCACTCTCATTTCTCTACCGGCACACATGGCTCCGTCCCCTAGTCCCCAGCCTCCTCCTACCCAGGACAAGGACCCTCTCCCATCCCTGCCCCACCACCCTCCATTTATCCCTAAGAGACCACTTCATTATACAATTTGACTTCTCCACTCTGCCTACTCTAGATTTGCCTAGCTTTTGCAAAGCTTTTGCAATTGTTCAAAGTGTTGAATTCTCTACTTGCAAAGCTTTTGCAACTGTTCAAAGTGTTTAACCCACACTTGGAGAAAAGCAGCCACTTCATGCTCCCCAGGTGGTGCTAGTGGTAAAGAGCCTGCTTGCCAATGCAAGAGATGCAGGTTCGATCCCTGGGTTGGGAAGATCCCCTGGAGGAGGAAATGGCAACCCACTCCAGTATTCTTGCCTGGAAAACTCCACGGACAGAAAAGCCTGGCAGGCTACAGTTCATGGGGTCGCAAAGAGTCGGACAGGACTGAGCATGCACACGCAGGCAGGGCGATCTCTTCATGTCCCTCAGTCCACGTGCAGTTACAGCTTGCAACAGAACATGCCCACGTGCCTCCCTGCACCTGAACTGACATGGATTCAAAGTGCCCTCGCAGTAGCATCTCAGGCACGCAGAGAGAAGAGACCACCTGCCCCAAACCCGGGCCACCAGCGAGCTCTCCCCCTGGTTCTCCTCAGCCCCCACGCAGCTATTACAGTGCTGAGTGGGAAAGCCCAGCTGCCCCAGTTTGACTCACACCTACAGGCTTTTCTTCATTCCCACTCTCATTTCTGTGAGCCCCAACTGCTTGTCTCTCTCCTCCCCTTTTATCTGTATTAGAGGAAGTATAACGCCGTGGGCAGAGTCCCCTTTGTCTTCCCGTTTAGATCAGACATGTAAATAAACACATCTGTTTGGCTAGGGCACAAGCAAAGCCTTAAATAGTAGCATTGCCTAAAAGATATCACTGAGTTCTGTGAAAGAATTATTACAATTAAGACTTCTCATGACAAGGCAGCTTTCACACAGCTAATCAAACAACAAGACAGCATCTCACAAACTCACTTGCCTCTTTTTTTGCATATATGAAAAATGCTGGTACTTAGAGAACCATAGAAGGCAAGCAATTGCATATAACAGCCAAGTAAATCCATGTTCTCAAAACAGGGCACCAGAGAGAAAATCATAGTCTTTTGAAATAACAACTCTCTCTAAAGCACATAAAATCCTTTTTAAAAAACCTGCCTTAGAATATTCAAGTTGTTTTCATGAATCTCCCTCCTCCCAATCTACTCCATATTTGTCCATAAAAATGGAAGTCAATACTAGATTTATATTTTGTTATTTATGAAAAAAAATCTCTTGATTGTCTACTTGTTTTTTGTTTTTGTTTTTTCAGTAGACAGATCGTTAACCATTTTCTTAACTACTTTCCATAAAGGGAGAATTAATGGGCTTTGTTTATTTCTCATGTTTAAAATAAAAAGAAATCCTAATCTACACTTATATGATATCAGCATAATCTGCATCTATCTAACACAATTTGCTCAAATAGGTACTTCCCAAATATTTTGTAAAGCTTTTAGCTGTACTCAGTTTTCATATCCAGGACCAAGTGCTGTGCTGTCTAGAATAACAAAGTCCATTCTCTCTCCTTTAACTACCCATTTTTCAGCCAACAAGGCAACCGGGCAAATGCTAATGGCTGGTCTCCAGCGACAGCACTGTATCACTCCCAGAATTAACCACAGGCAGTTCCTGAGCCAGGTCAGCCCAGAACGCTGCCTTGCACACTTTCTCAAGTATTAATTACCTTTCTAAAGGTCGCAGTGCCTGACATGAGGACAGAAAGGCAGGACTTCACCAGCCAAGCTCCCTAGACCAGTTCACACAACCAGTTGCACTTTGCTTGAGGCTGGGTCACTTCACTTGCTTACTTTCTCATATGATGTTATAATCTTCAAATGGGTCTCATGCTGAATCTGACCCCCTTATCCACCTGGAAAATCCACTCTCTTGAAGTGCAAGCAGCCCAGGGCAAGGCTTTGTTGATGCCACAAGGCACTGTTTATCTTCCCTTTTTCATTGCAACCAGCAGGTTCTGTACTCACTTCCTTTCTTCTACTAGATCCCTGATGATTACGCTGTCCTATGGTGATATATTAACACATACACGTCCATCCTTCTACCCTGGCCCTACCTTTGCCCTTAGATTTTTTCTTGGGTCTAATCTTAATGTCACTCCTCAGGCTGACCTTTCCTGAAGGCTCAAAGTTGGTTTTCTCTGTTATGTGCTCCCATCCTATTCTACTTTATTCCTTTATATAAAATCACATGTCAGCATCTATATCATTTCTAATTCCCAAACCTTAAATTCTGTAGGGACCTTAACAGCCCTGCTTACAATTGCATCCCTAATGCCTTGGACAGTGCCTGAAATTTGTTAGTTCTCAGCTGTGAAAACATTGGGTGAATAAATAAGTGCATCATAGCTTCTTGAAAGCTGGAACCATATCTTATTCAAGTTACTATGCCCAGTCTATCCAAGTCAGTAGTGGAAATTTTTTGAATCAATGATGAACTCAGTAAACTGTATGCTATTCATTTATAACTCTACAAATACAGTCACATTATAACAATCTTGATTCTCAAGGAACGTGTACAACCTAATTTCCCCAAATTTTTATAAGTTTCACAGACATGGAAGAGTAAAAGAAAGCATTGAGAATATAGATTTTTAAGTATAATTTATTTTTCACTAGTAGTATCTTGAAAATATGGTACCATGCCATAAAAAATTGCTTTGATGTATGTCCAGCAGCTAAACAAAAATCAATACATATTTATCTATGTTTATTATCAAGCATGGGAAAATTAAATCACAGGTAATTCAGAGTAATTCAAGCCTTCACTTTAGTTTTGCTTTCAATGTTACTTTCTACTCATACTTGCATATTTCAAAAAATAATCAATTAGTCATAGTCAACATTTATGTGCAGAGACCATATTAGGCAATATGGAAAAATGCAAAAGAAACAGGAGGGAGACAGATGGCTCCATGAAAAATACATAATAAAATGTCCTGCTTTGCTCTGCCTTACTTGGGTATTATGCATTCAATCTGTAATGCTTTGTATTCTTTTGCATAGGTGTGGGTTCTTTCTTCTGATTAGACCTAAAATTCCTTGACAACAAATAACTTGACTTTTAGTTAACGCCTTTTGATTATCATTTGACCTTCTTTCTTACTGTATCAACTCATACACTTGCTCATCAAATATTTATTGAATATCTGCTATGTGTCAGTTACTCTGCTAGACCTATGCTATAGAGAACAAGATAAAGGCCCTGCTCCCATGAAGCCATATTGAATGTGTATGTGGGAGGTGAGGTGGAGCAAATATTAAACAAGTACACAAACAAGTATGAAAAATGCTAGCTAGAAAAAGTGCTTAAAAACTTACATAACAGGCTAAAGGGCTATGAATTGATAATCCTGAGAGTTGTTTCAGATGAAATGGCCAAGGAACAACTAAGCAAAAACCAGAATTATTGGAAAGCATTGAAAGATCTGGTTAGAAGAATGTTTCAGGCAGAGAGAACAAAAAATGCAAAGGCTCTGCGGTGGTAATGAGCCCTGTGTGTTCAAAGAGCATCAGAAAGATGCTGTCGCTGAAGTTGAGTAAGAGAAGGGCAGAGGGGTATAAGATGGGGTTAGAATGAGCAAGATCATGTAAGGACAACATAGGCTACGGTAAGCAATTTAGATTTTGTATTTATGCAATGAGAGGCTTATGGAAGGTTCTGAGCAAAGGAATGATATAATCTGATTTGTCTTTTAAGATTAGCTGCTCTGTGGCTAGTGGGTTATAGGGTTGCAAAAATGGAAGCTAGACCAGTTGAGAGATATTACAATCCCCAGGCAAGAGGTGGCAGTGCCTTGGACTGGGGTAGTAGCCTAGAGGTGATAAGAAGTGATCAGATTTTGAACATACTTTGAAAGTGGAGCCATAAGACAGGACTTTCTAACGGTTTTCATGTTAATCGTGAGGAAATAAGAATTGAGGTTGCCTTCTAGATTATCAACCTGAAAAGAGTTGAACAGTGTGCAGTTATGAAATGCAGAAGACATGGAGAAAAGCCTAGATGAGGGCTCCCAAGAGCAGATGCTCTACAAATGCTAATTTGATAATTTAAAAACAAAAAACTACAAATTAATACCACTGCAAGCTGTTTATATAAGTGATAATAAGTTCATAGCTTCAAATTCCAGATCTGTAGCATTTTTTAAAGTAGCAATAGTAATCAGAGCAGGAACAAGGAGAGAATTTCCCAAGAAAAATCATCTTTAAGAAGCATAATTGAAAATCATTTCAGACAATTGCAGGACTTTAACTTCAAACTTCACAAATTCTAAGAGCTCTTACATTAATTAAAATCAGTTTAAAGTTATCTGTTGGATGATTAACAATGATTTGATTCATTTATCTCTCACTTATTTAGCAGAAGACATTACTGTTCAGCATTAAAAGACTCTCCTACCTCTAGATACTCATGTTTTCAGAGAAGTTAGAACAGAAAAGCTACATCATCTTTATTAATTGTCACGATTGTAATCAGCTGAGAACTTTCAACTTGACCTCTGTGTAGCACTCAGAATAAAGATTGGTTGCTATGATATCTTAATAACATAAATATCCATTCCATCAAGCCAGGCCCTGGAAATTCATCTTAGAGTTTAATAGTGAAGTACCTGTTCCTTAATTGGTGAGGTTTGATTAATATGTCCTTTCTTACAACCACACGGCCCATTTGCAGTAGGTTAAATTTGTTTCATTTTTCAAGTTACAACAGTGTAGGGACTTCTGCTTCCCTCTCTTCTCTGATGTAAAGTATTACACCTAAGAAATGTGCACTAACCTATTTTTAGCAATATTCTAGACACTTAAATTCAAAGCTCTAGACAAGTAATAAAGCATTGTTTCTTGATGGTTTTATAAAGATCCAAAGACTAGACATTGGAACAAGAAGTATCATTCCATTTGTATAAAATTTTTGAGGAAGGGAAATAGGGGGAGTTTTCTTTTGCTATTTATCACCTAAGATTTGAAATTTTTGCCATTACACTGCTCAGTAAACCCTAAGGATAGCTTCCAATTGATCTGAGTTACAATAATCTTGTGAAGATTTACTGCTGAGTTTCATGTTATTGTAAATGAAGGAAATTCTACTTACAGTCCAAATATCAAATGCAGCTTCACATAGGGTCAGGCAACATCAATGTGCCACAGGCTTTTATCATAAATCAGATACTCTGGAACAAATTCAGAGCACTGACTTCCCAAGTTTCCATGTAATATTCTGTGCTATTTTTTCATTTGAACACACAGAGGCCAGCCGTAAATCATACACTAACGTAAAAACTAGGAGACTATTTTTTTCTCCCTGGAATAAAAACTAAGTTAAGGGCTGATTCAAGAAAATACTACTATTGGCAGGGAGTGGTGCAGCCTTAGAGGACAAGCAGAGGCACATTCAATCCCTGGCTATTTAACAAGATCTGCTAATTCTATACCGAATCTGTTCACACCAGACTCCTGCTCCAAACTGCACCATGGATTTGCTTTCATTTTGTTCCAAGCAGAGAGTTAGTTTTCTGTTCTATAACTGCTGGCTGGCCGTTTCATATGTAACTTACACAATCATCTCCATAGGCCATGGAGAAGTTTTGTTTGTGTCAGTAAAAATCCCTATCTTTTTTTTTTAATCCTTTCTCTATGAGACCAGCATTCTTCTTCTGCTCCTATCCTCTCACCTTTAATAGATAGTCCTATTTAATGAGATCTTTTCAAAATGTCTCTAATTTGGTTCTTTTCTGAAATGACTCTTTGGCCCTGATAACACAGTGGTCAGGGAACACCATGCACTGTGTTCAGGGCACAGTACCAGACAAGGGAGAAACCTTCACTCTCAACATCAAACTGCGTGAGCTGGAACAGGGCTGTGTGTGCCTGGAGCGAGGACTGTTTTACCTTATTCACACAATGGGCTAGCAACAGCTCTGTTTTTACCCTACAAAGCCTAGAAGTCCAGACTTCCCTCGACTCTATCACAGCAGGCAATTCTAACCAGCTTCTACTCTGCAGACTTGTCCAGGCTAAAAAAGCCTGATACCAGCATCTGTGCCTCCCAAAACTCCAAGATACACAGTCAATATCCCAAAATCTGTGTACCCATATCCAACTCTGAACCCATGTAAAACTGACCCTACCTTAATGTGAATAGTGAATGCAATGGATCAAAATCTTAAGATACGTGCACACGTGCTAAATCGCTTCAGTCATGTCTGACCCTGCAAGCCTATGGACTGAGCCTGCTAGTGTCCTCAGTCTATGGGATTCTCCAGGCAAGAATACTGGAGTGGGTTGCCATGCCCTCCCCTCAGGGATCTTCCAGGGATTGACCCTGTGTCTCTTACGTCTCCTGCATTGGCAGGTGGGTTCATTACCACTAGGGCCACCTGGGAAGCCCCAAACAAAATATGGTATTAACCAATCAAATCTAGCTGAATATTTAAAATTAATATTCTTCGTGCTTATTCCACAAATGTGTGTTACATTAAGAAATGTATTAATAAAGTTCATACTATAAATAATCAAGTAAGAAAAAAAACAACTCAACTTCTAATACATTGAAAAAAGGCATCTGATAAAATTTAATACCCACTCTTAAAAACTGAATAGAAAGATGAATATTAAAATCAATCACAAGTTGTCCAGCCTCATACTTAAACACTGAATGCCTGATCATTCATGGCAGATAATAGCAAATATTAGTAGGTCCCAAATAATAATCATTCTCTCCACAAATAATGCATACCTGATTACTCTGAATCAGGCAATCAATGCAATTGAATAAGAAAATAAAATATAAGTGAAAAGTAATGAAATAGGGGAAAACATTTAAATATTTGTCTACCTAGAAAAAAAATAAATGAATTAACTAAGAAGCCATTAGGAATAAGAAAGTGAACTCAGTGATTGGACACCTAAGCCAAAAAATTAATATGTTTCCCAAATTATAAAATATAAAGAAAAAATATTTCACATGGAATAGTAATAATAAATGGAAAAGAACTAGAGAAGAAATTAACTTCACAAAAAATTAGATCATTTCTTTGAAGAAAATTATAAAATTTTAGTCAGAAGCATAAGAACCAAATGAATATGTGGAAAACATACAGATAATGAGATAAGAACATTTTAATAAAAATAGAACTTATCCAAATTAAACTATAGATTTATTTCAGTTTCAGTCAGAATACTGAATATTTTTTCAGTGAATTGATAACAATTATCTTATAGTTCTCCAGATATCTAGGAAAATTATGAAAAGGAAGAATGAGAGAGGGAGGACTTGCTCTTTCAGAATCTAAAATGCAGCCTAAATTTGTCATAATTGAGAAATTGTGTTATTTTCAAAGCAAAGAATAACACAAATATATAAAATTTGATAGATAAGGATAAAGATGACTTCAAGTTAACACAGGAAAGATAAATAATTTAACAGAGTTGGGATAATGCTCAAGTACTATGGAAAAATGTATCAGATAGATTCCTGCTTCATCCTTATCATAAAATGAGTTGGAAATAAAGATTAAATTTAAAAGCAAAACCATAAAAGTGCCACAAGCATATAGAGATGATATTTATATGCTTCGCATAATACATTATATGATTTTATATTATGTCACATTATAGATGCAGAAATATAAACACAACATAAAAATTGATAATCATAAAAGAAAATATGCTTGACCTCACATAAATTTAAAACATTTGTATTAGACATATACTGAAATTATAGCATTGATATATATGCAAGCAAAAGGTTATGTGCATATATATATAGAGAGAGAGAGAGCATGATTTCATTTTGGAAAAAATAAATAAGTATATGTTTAAAAAGCATGACTGTATTATACAATTACAAAGTTGGATGTTTAAAAACATAAAGCTCTTTTGTCTTGAAGTAAGTTTATTTTCTAAATCTGGATTACCAATTAGCCAGCCTTACATCAGGCTGTTTAATTTAGCTCTTGCATTATAATTCTTCCCCATCCCCTAATTTAATAGTCCTCTTAGATTGTGTAAAGAAATAGAGGAAAACAACAGAATGGGAAAGACTAGGGATCTCTTCAAGAAAATCAGAGACACCAAAGGAACATTTCATGCAAAGATGAGCTCGATAAAGGACAGAAATGGTATGGACCTAACAGAAGCAGAAAATATTAAGAAGAGATAGCAAGAATACACAGAAGAACTGTACAAAAAAGATCTTCATGACCCAGATAATCACAATGGTGTGATCACTGACCTAGAGCCAGACATCCTGGAATGTGAAGTCAAATGGGCCTTAGAAAGCATCACTACGAACAAAGCTAGTGGAGGTGATGGAATTCCAGTTGAGCTATTCCAAATCCTGAAAGATGATGCTGTGAAAGTGCTGCACTCAATATGCCAGCAAATTTGGAAAACTCAGCAGTGGCCACAGGACTGGAAAAGGTCACTTTTCATTCCATTCCCAAAGAAAGCCAATGCCAAAGAATGCTCAAACTACCACACAATTGCACTCATCTCACACGCTAGTAAAGTAATGCTCAAAATTCTCCAAGCCAGGCTTCAGCAATATGTGAACCGTGAACTTCCTGATGTTCAAGCTGGTTTTAGAAAAGGCAGAGGAACCAGAGATCAAATTGCCAACATCCACTGGATCATGGAAAAAGCAAGAGAGTTCCAGAAAAGCATCTATTTCTGCATTATTGACTATGCCAAAGCCTTTGACTGTGTGGATCACAATCAACTGTGGAAAATTCTGAAAGAGATGGGAATACCAGAACACCTGATCTGCATCCTGAGAAATTTGTATGCAGGTCAGGAAGCAACAGTTAGAACTGGACATGGAACAACAGACTGGTTCCAAATAGGAAAAGGAGTTTGTCAAGGCTGTATATTGTCACCCTGTTTATTTAACTAATATGCAGAGTACATCATGAGAAACGCTGGACTGGAAGAAACACAAGCTGGAATCAAGATTGCCGGGAGAAATATCAATAACCTCAGACATGCAGATGACACCACCCTTATGGCAGAAAGTGAAGAGGAACTCAAAAGCCTCTTGATGAAAGTGAAAAGTGGAGAGTGAAGAAGTTGACTTAAAGCTCAACATTCAGAAAACGAAGATCATGGCATCTGGTCCCATCACTTCATGGGAAATAGATGGGGAAACAGTGGAAACAGTGTCAGACTTTATTTTTCTGGGCTCCAAAATCACCACAGATAGTGACTGCAGCCATGAAATTAAAAGACGCTTACTCCTTGGAAGGAAAGTTATGACCAACCTAGATAGCATATTCAAAAGCAGAGACATTACTTTGCCAACAAAATTCACCTAGTCAAGGCTATGGTTTTTCCTGTGGTCATGTATGGATGTGAGAGTTGGACTGTGAAGAAGGCTGAGCGCCGACGAATTGATGCTTTTGAACTGTGGTGTTGGAGAAGACTCTTGAGAGTCCCTTGGACTGCAAGGAGATCCAACCAGTCCATTCTGAAGGAGATCAGCCCTGGGATGTCTTTGGAAGGAATGATGCTAATGCTGAAACTCCAGTACTTTGGCCATCTCATGCGAAGAGTTGACTCATTGGAAAAGACTCTGATGCTGGGAGGGATTGGGGGCAGGAGGAGAAGGGGACGACAGAGGATGAGATGGCTGGATGACATCACTGACTCGATGGACATGAGTCTCAGTGAACTCCGGGAGCTGGTGATGGACAGGGAGGCCTGGCGTGCTGCGATTCATGGGGTCGCAAAGAGTTGAACACAACTGAGGGACTGATCTGATCTGATCTGATCTGATCTAGATTGTGTAAATCAGTTACAGTTTGGTTCTCTAGTGCATCCTAGATATTTTTCTCCCCTCATTTTCTAGCTGTCAGTGTTCCGGGGTATCAAGCACCTGCCTTCCGCGGGCAGCAGCTGGCCACCTACGTGTAGTGGAGAGAAGCTGTGAGGAGGAGTGACGAGATCACCTTTCTATGCTATATTCCGCCACTTCTGTCAGTGTAGTCTATTGTCTCTGAACCACATCTGGAGGGGTGCTGACAGGGGCCGCATTTGGCTGCTGGCAGCAACCTGGAAGGGTGGCATCTCAGAGATGTAGCAGCTCTGCTCCTCTCTCTTTCGTGCGCACATGGGGTGCCCCTCTCAAGCAAGTCATGAGATTCATCCCTGTTCAGCTCACTGTCAGCGACTCCCTGACATGCACTCTTGGACCAGCTAGTACCCTGGAGACTGAGTGGAGGGTAGGGGGCATTTGGAGGCCCTTCTCGTATCTAAACGAACCAGGTGGCCACCCCCCCTTGCTTTATCAATGCAGGATGGTGCGGTGCACAACTGCCTGCCACTTTTAAACTGTGGCCAGAAGACAGTGCATCCAACTTCTTTTCTCAAGTATCTGCATACTCCTTGGGGGCTTCTTATATTTCTGTCCTGGTTTTCAATTTGGTATTCAGTACAAGGAGGCGTTCCCAAGTGGCACTAGTGGTAAAGAACCCGCCTGCCAAGGTAGGAAATGTAAGAGATGTGGGTTTGATCCCTGGGTCAGGAAGATGCCTGGAGGAGGGCATGACAATCCACTCCAGTATTCTTGCCTGGAGAATCCCATGGACAGGGGAGCCTGGCAGGCTACAGTCCACGTGGTCTCAAAGAGTTGGACACAACTGAAGTGACTTAGCATGCACAAAGCACAGCACAAGGAGTCAGGGAACAAAACGGAAAAGTCAGGCCAGTTTTCCCTCTCTCCTTCATCTAAAACTCGAATCCTCTCTATGCTCCACATGGTTCAAAGTACTTTATTATGTGAAAAGCAGTGTAAAGGAGGTTCCTCATCTCATTACCTCAGCAGATGTAGCTGGTCTCAGTAGCCCTTCCTGCTCCATAAGAACTCATGACCTAAATGGGAGATGGTCACAAGAAGTAAACGTTCTTTGATACTGCAAGTTGTTATAAGGAATTATTATTTCATATTTCATTCTTTATATATATATATCTGTATATACACATATTTATAAATATTGTTGATATGGATGCAGAGATAGATGTAGCCATAGATATACAGATAAAAAGAGATCTATAGAAATTAGCTTGCAGATGTTGCTGTTGTTTAGTCACTCAGTCGTGTCTGACTCTTTTGTGACCCACATGGACTGTAGCCCATCAGGCTCCTCTGTCCATGGGATTCTCCAGGCAAAAGGACTGGAGTGGGCTGCCATTCCCTTCTCCAGGGATCTTCCCAACCCAAGGATTGAACCTGTGACCCCTGTTTTGGCAGGCAGATTCTTTACCACCAAGCCACCAGGGAAGCCCCACTTGCAGATGATACATATCTAAATGTTAACAGAGGTTGAGAAGTGTTTTACACTTGCCCAACATTTATTACATTTTAGATAAATACTAAAAAAAAAAAGGGGGGGGTTTAAAATGTGATTTTCTAAATTCATAGTTGTCCAGGCAATCTTCTAATTCACCTGGGTAGCAATTATGTTTCAAAAGTGTTGAGAAAACCACTGACTCATGTAGCCTCATTTATCAGTGTGGCTTAAGCCTTCATTTGAAAAATTCTTTCTAGGAGAAAAAGAGACTACATCAGAATGTGTACAATTATGTGTTTCATTAGGCAAAGCAGAAAGAATCTGTAAAGTAAAATCCTGCTTTACTTTCCAGATATTAAAGCCACCGGGCAGTTAAGCAGGGTTACCAGGTATTATCTTTCTAATTCCTACCACTGTGCTGCAATCAGAAACCTCTTTAGCATCATTTTGATATATAGTAACACCAAGTATTTATACATTATTCAGTGTAAAACTAACATTTGTTTTTTAATAAGTGCTTTTCAATTCAGAATAGTATTAGGAATGTCTTTCCTTTAAAATTGATTGTGCTTGATCACAGCAGCCCACTGATTATAAACCGTACTTTCCCCAAGGATATGAAAAAAGATTATGACGGACTCATCATACTAACCACAAATCCAAAGCCACAAATGCTAAAGGCAACTACATTAAGTGAATAGTAACTCTGAAATAGCTAATCGTAACTCAGAAATCTCAACACCCAGAGTGCTGATTTAGCAGGTATAACGTTTCTGTTATGTTTCAAGAATCATCATATTTTCTAACTGAATAATCTGACTTCTTGCAGGAAATACACTAGGATTGCATCTTGGAATAACCAGCGATGTTAGAAATTGGTTCAATCCTTTACAATTTCAAACCTTTAAGTTTCCCAAGGGACATCATCCATAGGAAAAAGAAGAAAGCAAGAAATAGCCCAGTACTCTGACTTTCAGAAACTTCAAATATACAAGTGCTGCAGAAAATTCTAGTCAAAGGCAGTAGAGATCAGGAATAGAGCATAAAAGTAAGGAAGTCACCCAGGACCAAGTGCTCCTGCACTGCCAGATCCTAAATTATTCAAGAAGTGTTAGGCCACCCTCCTATACCACCTACTCATTCAGCCCTGACTCCACTGCCAAAGCTTAAGCAGAAAACTTAATGTAACTTGATTCCTCAGGAATCAAGGAATACAGTTATTCCTTTCCCTCTGTGAAGAGTTACCCACTCTGACCTAATCCATTAAAGCTTTAGGGGACATATCATAGGGTATGTTTTGGTTAAATTCCATTAGTCGGATAACATAGCAAATCTTATGAGTGTATTAATTGTAATAATCCCTACATCTATATAGCATTTTAACAAAGCATCTTAAAATATGTGATTAATTCCATGTGATCTTTGTAAAGCTTTAGGCCAAGTATCAGAATTCAATACAATAAATAGAAACGCTAGATGTTTTCAGAAAAATGGGTTTAAGAAATAAGATGCTTACAAAATAACTAGAAGTGTGGAAGCGATGGAGCTTCCCTGGAAGCTCAGATGGTAAAGCGTCTGCCTACAATGTGGGAGAAGAAGCACTGAGCTCTAGACTGGGCCTCCAGGAATAACCACCAAACACAACACAACTGAAACACCAGGAGGGCTGCTGATTCTGCCACAGTCAGAAGGTAAAAATCAAAAGGCTACAACTGAAACTATTATTAAGTCAAGAACATTCTGCTATGGGCTCACAGATATAGAAAACACACTGGTGGTTGCCAGTGGTGGGGACTGGGGGGCTACTAGAGGCAATATAGGAGTTGCGGAGTGGGAGGTACAAACCATTGGATATAAGATAGGCTCAAGAATGTATTGTACAACATGGGGAATATAGCCAAGATTTTGTAAAATAATCTTTAAAATTATAATAAATTTTTAAGTCTTTAAGTAAAATAAAACATAAAAAAAGGACATCATGCTATGGCTGTAACCTGGAAATGAGAACACAATTGCTGTTGTCACCTTAGCTACTTACATAAAACTGGACACCAGAACACTCCTAGAGAAAAACCCCAAATCTTTACAATCCTTTGTCTGAAAGAAAAAAATAAAGATGCAGGAAGATGACTGTCTTATTACTTTTACCTTATAAATCTTGAATCCGTTCAGTTCAGTTCAGTCACTCAGTCGTGTCCAACTCTTTGCGACCCCATGAATTGTAGCACACCAGGCCTCCCTGTCCATCACTAACTCCCGGAGTTCACTCAGACTCACATCCATCGAGTCAGTGATGCCATCCAGCCATCTCATCCTCTGTCGTCCCCTTCTCCTCCTGCCCCCAATCCCTCCCAGCATCAGAGTCTTTTCCAGTGATTCAACTCTTCACATGAGGTGGCCAAAAATCTTGAATAAATACATCTAAAATAATAGGATCAAATTTTCTTCCCAATCTTAGTGGTAAGGCAGTCTGGGAAATACGGATTTTTAGCTTTCCAGCTTCTACAGGGCAAGAAGGCTAAGCAGAAGGAGTTATAAGTGGATGCTGAGGATAGACCAATCAGCCATACTCCATAGGGAGCTTTTTGGTACTTCCATTTCACAGATGAGGAAACTGAGATTCAGAAAATTTAAGCAACTTGCACAAGACTTCAATGTTAAATAAACTGAATCACCAGGAATAAAACCTAAGAATTTCTATGCCATGACCAGAATACTTTCCAACTCTTTATAACCCCATGGACTATACAGTTCATGGAATTCTCCAGGTCAGAATACTGGAGTGGGCAACCTTTCCCTTCTCCAGAGGATCTTCCTAACCCAGGGATCAAACCCAGGTCTCCCTCATTGCAGGAAGATTCTTTACCAACTGAGCTATCAGGTAAGCCCTTCCAACTTGCCATTCTGTATTAATTATGAGGAATTATTAAACTAGAAAAAGAAATAATTTATTATGCCTGTAAGAGGGACTAGCATTTCCTGATCAGTATTAGTTCATCTATCAGGCTATTATTATGTTTCAAAGAAGTCAATTTAGGAAGAATCCCTAGATATACAGCATTCCTTTGCAACGGATATTAAGCAGTTGATAGAGCTTAGGATATAGATGAAGCAAACTTGTAAACTTCAAGCTCTCATCGTCCTTCAAATATTCAAAAATTACTCAAAACCCAAAAACAGAAAAAGGCAGTTAAAAAGGCAAAATTCATGTTCTTGATTTTTATCCACACTCTCTCCCCAAATGAAAAGATTATTTGCAGAGATTTATAAAAATTCAAAGAATAAAAGAAAAATTTACTTATGTTATCTGAATTAAATTCAGAATTGCTATTTAAGATAAATGTATATATAAATATAAGTTAACTAAATACTGGTGAAATTATCTCTTAAAGATATACAGGCCTTAAAGATGTAACTATACACTGCTATTGAATATAATTTGGCTTGCTTATCAGTTCTCTAAAACATATCTCTTCTTAGTAATCAGTTCATTTTTTAAAAATGAACTATTATCCATGTCTTTTCATGTGGATCTTAATTTAATTGCACATAGAATTTTAGATTAATTCTTAGCATATTCAAACTCATCCCAAATCTACTAATAGACATGCAGAAAATGGTTTTGCTGTCACTTTACAAATCTCCACGGCAATGTTCAATGCTCCTTTTGTGACTACCTCTTAAAGCGAAGCATTTTGGAAGAGATTTCATGGGAGCATTTACAATAAATCTTTCCTGAGTTTCTTTTAAGCAGGAAAAAAAAAATCCATTTAAGACAATGCTTTAAGGCAAAATGTTACCTGACTTCAGATTCAAACTTTTCATTTATTAGGGAAGAAGTGAAAACCTCCAGGGGGTGCTGAATCAGTCTATTCTGAGAAGTAGAAATGGAGAGACTACTTCGGGTAAATGGTGTCTCACTCAGGCAAGGAGAGAAGTCCCAGCCCTGCCAACATTCTCTCTCCTGGAAATATCACCAGTCTACTCCACTGGGAAGGTATATTAATTCCATAACTGAGAAATGAGAAGACAACAATGAAGAATTACAGCAGCTTTTATTTATTGAATCCCCACTATATGCCAGCCATGTTAGATGTGTCAAAACATTACTATGAGCATTAATCTCACATTGCAGAAAAGAAAACCAAGGCTCACAGGAGCTAAAAGTGTGCCTAATGTCACACAGCTAGTAAGCAGAAGAAGCAAAACTCAAACTGTGGCCAAATGGCTTCAAAGTTTGCATGTTTTCCCCTACAACACAAAGATGAGAAACCCAGTATCTCGAGTAAAGGCCACTTTCTACTCAAATAGAGATGGTGTGAGACAAGCAATGTAGATTGACACAATGACCAAAACCCTACACCATGTAAAACTGAGAAACCACAGAAAAAGCTTTGCAATCTTACCTGTATGTCTATAGCAATCAATGTGTAAAGGTTATTCAAGTTCAGCAAACATGCCTTCAGCAAAATACAGCTAAATTTGTTCTACTTCTGGGAATGGAAGGAGAGTAAAGATTCCTGTTTCCTCATTTGCAGATCTATCCCCAGTGTGAATTTTCACCTTCACAGAGTTAAGAACGCATCATAGAAAGGAATACATGGCTATGAATAAACAAGCTATACTTGAAATGACAATCAACACCTCCGCCTCACTTCTGTGTATGACTGATTTATTTTTCTCAAGAAAAAATTATGCTACTGATATAGGAGTGATCATTTCTAGCCAGGTTTCTCATGCTCAAGGTACACATTCCCTATATATAGTCTCTATGAAATATGTCTTAATTACATTATACTTATTATGATTGTTAAGGTAAAACTTAATTTTCCACCTATAGAGTCAAGCCAATTAATCTATTTCACTTTGGGTTTTGGGTGGAGAGGAAAATATTTTTGGCTAGTAAGGCTTTTTTCTTTTACTTAATTGTACATTTTCCCTTTCCACCACCCTTTCTTCCACCAAATGTCTGCAACTTAATGTAACTCAGACATTTCAAATCAGATGTGATGTCTGAAGCATTATAACTGAATTGTGTGGGAAGAAACAGTCAGGACTGTGATTATTCTTCATGTAGTTCTTCAAAAAAAACATTCAGCTTTTCTGCTGCCACATCACATTATAAATTAATCTTGCTTCCAAGTAATGCTCACCTTAATTTTCTTTTACTTCACTACTCTAACAAGTTATCTTGGCTCAGACTAAGATGCGCTAGGCAACAATCTCCCTGGAGGCTCTCACGTGCCACAACCACATACAGTCACCATAACTGGGAATTCTTAAGGACACTTAAAGAGTTCTAGCCATATTTCCTGGGGACTATGAGGCCTGTAGGAAAGAATTTCTGACAACTGGGGGATGGGGGGTTGGGGGTGGGATGTGGTATGAAAAGGGATTGTTATGTTGGCACAAGGAGCCTGAAAAAATACAGCTTCTACCAAAGGGAATAGTACTTCTGAATAGAGTTGGAGATGCTTCTTGAATTCACCACGATTGCACAGCCAACTCCCACAGCCACCATACTGCCATCATCATACTGTGATTATTCTCCATTCAGCCATTCTCCAGTCTCCACTAGCTAGACCCATGTTCTGCTATGCTCTGTGTATGCCTATAGTGGGCTGGCCCACCATATCACCTGGCCTAGTGGCAGTCCAGCAGGAAATCAAAAAAATAGGAAGAGGAAGAGGGCAGGGTTCTTCTCACTCGTGCCTGGAGTCAGTGCTAGGATTCTCACAGTAGACGCACGCCTTCTGAACACAGCTCTGGCCAGGCGGCCTCTCCTTGAGGCTCCATCCCTTACAGGGCTTCACTGTGTGCTCTGCTCCTCAGGTTTAGGGATGGGAACACCTCTCCACTGTTGCTCCTGTTTGTTATCCTCCCCAGTCCCACATGTCTCTAGCAAGGACTTTCATTAAACTCTCCTCACAGTCCCATCATTGTGTCTTCTGACTCTCACTGGGCCCCTGGCTGATACAGTAATTGGTTCCAGGAGTAGTTTCAAGAAACAGCCCCTGAAGTTGAAATTCCACTATTGACTCCACACATATCTGATAACACACAGATGACTTGCCTACTCAGGTGGGAGGACAGGGGAGGGTAAAGAGAAGACGACAAGGTTTTGGAAGACTAAGTATCTATTGGATCTGTTTCATTTGAAAATTATGGTGATAAAGATTGTAGGCTGCTGGAGAGATTGCAAAAACAAAAATATAAGCTAAATACCTTGAATTTTCAACTCAAGGCATGATAGAGAACCAGAAAGGTTCTAGTTAGCTTTAAATGTATCTCTTACCTTGAGTCTATGTACCACAGACATAGCTGATGATCAGAAGCATGACAAGGTGATATGAGTTGCAGATACCAATGAAATATTCAGGGGGGTTTTGGAAGTCCAAATTTAAATTAAGGTTAGCACCCCATCTCAAGTCTCAGGATCCCACTTCTTTGTATCCAGGGTTATAACTGCTATCTAAGAGATTTGTTGTAATAAAACATTGGTTGAAAACAGAGGGAACCCTGAGACTTGAAATGAGGCCCTTAACTTGAATTCTCAAATTCTTCTAATCATTCTTGCCAGTTAATACAGTCTTTCCAAACTAAAAAAAAAAAAAAAAATCACTTTCAATGACTTCATCTGGAATGATTACCTTGAGAAGACATTTTCCCTACTGTCAAGGCTAATCCCCACCATCAATCATTGCTTCCATGCCTAGATGGAGAATTGAAAAGTTCTCTTAAAGATAAGATAGCTTGAGCATGAAAGGGTGGATGGGAACTTGTCAATTTTTATAGTCAAGAAATGGGAGTGGAGAAAGCATGTTTATAAATAGACTCTCAAGGAATTAAATCAAGGAACTAAAAATATCAAGTTGGTTCAAGAAGAATTTATCAGTATGGGAAAGCTTATCTAAGATTCTAGATACATCATATCAGCTGAAGCTCTAATTAGTTTGCTTAAAGCCTGAACTCAATGGTGACCTTCAGTAATGAGGTGAGATGTTGGGACTTCTCTGCAACAAAGAGGAAAGAAATTAAAGGCTTAGGGAGATGGGGACGCTGGAGTGGACCTATTATCTGTAAACTATTCAGCCACTCTTACCATAACCTCCAGGAAGGACCAAAGGACACTTTCTTCCCTAAAGCAGAAAGGAATACTTGGTGGTGAGTACCAGTATCCCCCAAAAGTTCTGCCATGGCTGCCTTCTGTGGCTAGAGATGCTATTGAAGAACCGGGCTCCCTACTCTCAATAAGAACGATGGGGTCTTAGAGTGGTAGAGGCCAGGTGGCAGTGCCCAGTTTCAGGGGTGATGTTGTCACCACTAGTGCAACAAACCACACACAAAGATCGGCAATACAAGTCTTTTGACTACATGGATACGTGGTTGCGGTTAATTTCGTGTGTGAGAGAATTTTAGGAATGAAACAGATTGTCAACCTTCTAAAATATTATTCAGTCTATGTTATCAGAGCCCAAATAAAAGCACTATATTGGGAATTCATGGCCTCTTACCCAGTTCACAAACCCAGAGCCTTTTCAGATAGAGCCAAGTTTTTTTGTTTGTTTGTTTGGTTTTGTTGTTTTAAAGGAATCACTCTGGAAGGTGGACACAAAGATACGCTGCAAATCTTCCTCCAAACCTTCCCTCAGAAGATCCATGGCCATTTAACAGAGTGACAGTGACCTGGGGAGGAGAAATAACCATACTACCTAGGAGTTATTACCCACAATTTAGCACTAATCAGTGTAGGCATAAGGTCAGGAAACAAATGGACTCTTCCACGTCCACCTTAGAGTGGTCAGTGGGCTGTATCTCTTTGGACTGTTATTTCCCATGCTCCTTACTGTATATACTTAACAACTGAAAATACCCTTACATTGGTTGTCTGAGCTGAAATTAATGCTATCGTGATGTTAACAGCCAAGTAGAGTTTCTGGAATGTCCCATATCAAGTAGTAAATAGAAATCAATAACCTGAAAAAAGCTGCAGAAACTTGTACTACTATCAAAGATTAAAAGAATCGGGAATGGTAATTCCTGTCCCTTCCTTATTTTATACCAACTCCTTCAGTTTAGCTGTTAACAAAAGCCAAATGGATGGGTAAGAATGATCCTGAATTACTTTGATTAATTAAGACATAGTGCCCATACTGGAGCAAACCAACACAGCTGATCACTCCAGGAATGGAGTTATTGATCTAGGAAGTGGTTTGTTTTGTGGTGGGTTTTTTCTCCACATGTTCATTAGTAAAGACAGTCAGAAACAGTTCAGCTTTATCTCAATAGTAGGAGCATAATGGTACCTTCAATGTTTTACCTCAGGACTATAACTGTCTTAAAAAAATCTTGTCCATGTTGAAATCCCAGAAAATATCACTGTGATCTATTACATTGAAGACATATTATCTGACTGGACCTGATAACCAGGCGGTCACAAGCGCCAAGATGCATTAACAAAACCATGTGCACTAGTGAGTAGAAGATAGATCCCACAAAGCTTTGGGATACTTTCAAATTATAAAATTTCT
The DNA here is from genome assembly GCF_027580195.1 of Bos mutus. Classification (NCBI taxonomy): domain Eukaryota; kingdom Metazoa; phylum Chordata; class Mammalia; order Artiodactyla; family Bovidae; genus Bos; species Bos mutus. The sequence goes on from NC_091625.1 coordinate 31,413,517, forward strand.
AGCAATCCTTTATTGTAGAGCACATGTGGGCTTCTCTGATGGCTCAGCAGTAAAGAAGCCGCCTGCCAATGAAGGAGATGCAGGAGATCCATCTCTGTATCTGGAAGATCCCCTAGAGGAAGAAATGGCAACCCACTCCAGTATTCTTGCCTGGGAAATCCCATGGATGGAGAAGCCTGGCAGGCTACAGTCCATGGAGTCACAAAAGACAGGACTTAGTGACTAAACAAGTGTGGATATTCCCTCTAAGGCAAGTTACAATTAATTGCACCTTGAATTTACTGCTGTGAAGAAAGAGCACCACATTAAGCTTAAGCCTCTAGAATCTGGAGAAAGAATACACTATAATTGGGAATACCATTGTAACCCATTTCCTGAATAATCCACAATGTCACCATTTTCATTGTTTCCCAGAGCAAAAAAGGTATAGCAATAGGATCAGGTTACAATGCAAGCTTCTCCCTCCTTGGATTTCATAAACCAGAATATCTAAATGGTACTTGAACTCTCTGGTATAACTAAAAAAGCTCCCTTTGGGGCGTCCAATGTGTCACAATAGGAGAAACATGGTGTAGATCCTAATATTACAGGGCAAACCCAAACTCTCTCCTGCAAAAACTTATTCCATTTGTAAAACTATTTCTGGTTTGCTACTGACCCTGGTACAACCAAACAACACCTGTGCACATATCTAGGGGACCATATGACCTGAGCTACTCATCCCAAATTGGATTTATTTGGTTAACTAAGCCCTAAAAGTAGATGTGTGCATTGAATGACTAAATTTGAAATGGAATGTATCTAACATACCCAAAGAAGTCCAGGAAACTCAAATAATCCCTTTGAGTAGAATCAGACTTCAAAGTACATACTCCTAGGACCTAGGGATTGTCATATTAAGTGTGCCATCAGTCAGTCAGTTCAGTCACTCAGTCGTGTCCAACTCTTTGTGACCCCATGAATCACAGCACGCCAGGCCTCCCTGTCTATCATCAACTCCCAGAGTTCACTCAAACTCATGTCCATCGAGTCGGTGATGCCATTCAGCCATCTCGTCCTCTGTTATCCCCTTCTCCTCCTGCCCCCAATCCCTCCCAGCATCAGGGTCTTTTCCAATGAGTCAACTCTTCGCATGAGGTGGCCAAAGTATTGGAGCTTCAGCTTCAGCATCAGTCCTTCCAATGAACACCCAGGACTGATCTCCTTTATGATAGACTGGTTGGATCTCCTTGCAGTCCAAGGGACTCTCAAGAGTCTTCTCCAACACCACAGTTCAAAACTAAAGATTAATTTTTCATATTCCTAGGTATTATGTAGACAGGATTCTTAGTTTAAAAACACCCCTTTCTGTCAGTAACGTACAGTTTTAAAATGGATGTTGGCAGTGGGGTAGGGAAGGAATAGGGGTTGGCACATTTTATTTCTCTTTAGTTTTTGTAAAATCCTTAATTTCCCCTCTGTGTTAGTTTGCTCAGGCTGCCATAACAAAGTGCAGTTAGATCTCAGAGACACTGTGAGCTCAATTACAGACCACTGCAATAAAGTGAATATTGCAATAAAGCCACTTGCACACACTCAGATACACACAAAGTAATACTCTTATTGCTGTCAGCAGTTCCTCAAACCATATATTGGGGCCCCTTGGGAATTTATCCATGACTATTGGCCAAGAAGCCAAGAAGGAAAAAATTACCTGTCTTTTTGATGGATGTTGACCCCATCCAGGAGCAGATAGCTGCTACACTCCAGCCCCATTTGTGTCAGCCTGAAATTCCTAAAGGGAAGTATTTCCAGTAGACAGAATTTTGTATTGTTCATCTGTACACTTTGTGTGGCGGTAGAGATGGTCCACTGAATAGATTCATAATGACTCCTGGGAGGAGCTGATGGGATTCCTTTTCCATCAGGGGCTTGAAAAGCAAGATTAGAGGATTGGTAAGAGGAGTTCTGGGGGAAAGGTGTGTGATAGATGGATAGATGATAGTCATGGACTATTAGGCATTTTATGTCCTATATAAAAGTCCTCCAGAGGGCATCTATTGCTGAGGAGTCTCTTAATGATCAGAGAGATTCCTGTTATAGATGTGATGCTATTCAGCCTCTTTACCCAGCCAATCCAGTGCTTGTTCAAAATGGCCATAGTGTCAAGGTTGAAGGATAGACAAGGAACTCAGAGACATAGACTTGCTATCCCCAAGGCACATCTAGCTCTTATAATGCCTAAGGTACCCAGACTTTCAATCATAGAAACCAAAGACGTGTTCTGATATGCCAACATTCTCCAAAAGGACCAGCCTGCTCCCCAATGGGAAGTTAATTACCCTTTCTACTTATGAGTGGGATAGGTGTTTGTCCTCCGGAACCTAAACACCTGTCTCAGATATGCATTTGGCCTCCCAATCCACAGTGCTTCTTCCAGCATCCTACTGTAGGTTGAATTCTATCCCTACAAAAATACGTTGAAAGTCCTGACCCTGAGTATCTCACAATGCAACCTTATGTGGAAATAGAGCCACTGAAGATGTAATTAGTTAAGATGAGGTCATAATGAAGCAAAATGGGCCCTTAACTCATTATTAATGATGTCTTTATGAGAAGATGGTATAAGACACAGGGGCAAAGTTTAACATGACATTGGAGGCAGAGATTTTAGTTATGCAGCTATAAGTCAAGGAACGTCAGTAACACCAGAGGCTAATAGCATAGAAGCGATTCTCCTAGTCCCTTGAGAAATCATAGCTATACTGACACCTGGATTTCAGATTTTAGCCTCCATCAAGAACTGTCCAAGAATATAATTCTGTTGTTTTAATCCACCATGTTTGTTTCTTACAGTGAAAAAGTGAAAGTGTTACTCGCTCAGTCATGTCCGATTCTTTGCGACTCCATGGACTATAGCCCACCAGGCTCCTCTGTCCATGGAATTCTCCAGGAAAAAATACTGGAGTGGACATGAATGAGCAACTTTCACTTTGTTACAGCAGCCCTAGGTATATAATACACATCACTGTCATGTCCGACTCTGTGTGACCCTATGGACGGTAGCCTGCCAGGCTCCTCAGTCCATGGGATTCTCCAGGCAAGAATACTGCAGTGGGTTGCCATGCCCTCCTCCAGGAGAGCTTCCTGACCCAGGGATTGAACCCACATCTCTTACATCCCTTGCATTGGCAGGTGGGTGTTTTATCACTAGCACCACCTAGAAAGCCCAATATACATCATTCAGTTCAGTTCAGTTCAGTTCAGTCGCTCAGTCATGTCCAACTCTTTGCAACCCCATGAATCACAGCACACCAGGCCTCCCTGTCCATCACCAACTCCTGGAGTTCACTCAAACTCATGTCCATCAAGTCAGTGATGTCATCCAGCCATCTCATCCTCTGTCATCCCCTTCTCCTCCTGCCCCCAGTCCCTCTCAGCATCAGGGTCTTTTCCAATGAGTCAACTGTTCACATGAGGTGGCCAAAGTATTGGAGTTTCAGCTTCAGCATCAGTCCTTCCAATGAATACCCAGGACTGATCTCCTTTAGGATGGACTGGTTGGGTCTTCTTGCAGTCCAAGGGACTCTCAAGAGTCTTCTCCAACACCACAGTTCAAAAGCATCAATTCTTTGGTGCTCAGCTTTCTTCGTAGTCCAACTCTCACATCGATACATGACCACAGGAAAAACCATAGCCTTGACTAGACGGACCTTTGTTGGCAAAGTAATATCTCTTCTTTTCAATATGCTATCTAGGTTGGTCATAACTTTCCTTCCAAGGAGTAAGCGTCTTTTAATTTCATGGCTGCTGTCACTGTCTGCAGTGATTTTGGAGCCCAAAAAAGTAAAGTCTGACACTGATTCCACTGTTTCCCCATCTATTTGCCATGAAGTGATGGGACCAAATGCCATGATCTTCGTTTTCTGAATGTTGAGCTTTAAGCCAACTTTTTCACTCTCCTCTTTCACTTTCATCAAGAGGCTTTTTAGTTCCTCCTCACTTTCTGCCATAAGGGTGGTGTCATCGGCATATCTGAGGTGATTGATATTTCTCCCGGCAATCTTGATTCCAGCTTGTGCTTCTTCCACTCCAGCGTTTCTCATGATGTACTCTGCATATAAGTTAAATAAGCAGGGTGACAATACACAGCCTTGACGTACTCCTTTTCCTATTTGGAACCAGTCTGTTGTTCCATGTCCAATTCTAACTGTTGCTTCCTGACCTGCATACAGGTTTCTCAAGAGGCAGGTCAGGTGGTCTGGTATTCCCATCTCTTTCAGAATTTTCCACAGTTGATTGTGATCCATACAGTCAAAGGCTTTGGCATAGTCAATACATCATTACTCATGCCTTATTCAGTGAAATGTTAGACCACAAAACATTGACCTCAACCAAGAAATTCACTTTATAATGAAAAACAATGATACTCTCACACTTATGAAATTCATGAGCTTTACCACACGTCCCATCATCTAGAAGTGGACAGCTATGGCACTGGCTGAGAAGGGTGGGGCTAGGGTACTTTAAACCAGTGACCAATATATAGTAATGTCCCTACTCCACTCTACTGTCAAGACCCAGAACCAAAGGGTGAAATTGGTAGTGGTCCCTTAATATTAAACCTGAAATTTCTACGTTGAAAATTTTGCTTCTTGTTCCTGCACCCTTGGGTTCTACAAATTTCAAAATATGATTTCCTAAGAGAAAAATGCCTCCAACTGGGAATGAAATCATCTTCCATTCTATTGGAGACTAATTATACTTCCTGATAATTTAGAGCTCTTGTGCCGCTGAATTGAAAGCAGAGAGTGTGTAACACTGTCGGAGTGATCCATTCCAACTGTTATGGGGGGACTATACCACTGCTGCAGAATGGGAATAAGGGGAGATATGGGGAGTCCTGTAGACTCATTGGAGTTCCTCTTATTCTCACAATAATTTTTACAGGAATCTGCAGAAATTCAAAGGTAAAGCCACAAAGGGTTCAGACCCTGTGGTGGACGGAGGTTAGGGCCACCACACCGGATAAAGAACCCAACCAGTCAAATCACTGGAGAGAGAACTCAGAGTGGGTGCTGGAAAACAAAGATGTCAAAGATCATGGACTCATCAGCACCCCTGGTAGGGCAGCCTGAGCAGAGGGCCAGGAATTTCAGTAAAGCACCAGATGTTTGAAGACAACTGCAGTATGGAGGCTGAGAATTACTGAAATGAGAACAGCTCAGTACAGCAGTTGAAATAAATGTGAATCAGATCTTCCCCTCCTGGGGATTCTGAGGGCATTTCAGAACAGGAAAGCCAAGACCCTACCAGTGGGCATGTGTAAGACTAGGATCAGATTTGGAGACCATGATGGTTATTTTTTGGTGTCAATCTGGCTATGTCACTGGATTCAGGTACCCAAACAAACACTAATTTTGGCATTCCTGTGGAGGTGCTTTTTAGATTTGGTTAAGATCTGCAATCAATCAGTTGACTTTTAAGTAAACAAAATTATCCCTGATTATGTGGGTGGACCTCATTCAATCAGTGGAAAGGTCTTAAGAGCCAAACAAATTTCCCTGCAGGAGAAATTCTGCCTCAAGACTGCAGCATCAGCTCCTGTGGCCTGGCCTGTTCTACAAATTTTAGACTTGCCAGCATAGCCAACTCCTGAAATGTATATATTTACACTTTTATGCATGCATGTGTGATGATCTCTCATTTTATTGGTGCTACTTGCATCAGTTTTCTGTAGTTCACAGTGGCATGCTGAACTGCAAATACAAACATGATGCTTTGGGTCCAGTAATGTGAGCTGTTTTACCTGTAACTAAGATGGGTTATTTGTACGGGTGCTCTGCTGAACCATAATACATGTCCAGGAGGGCTGGCTCGCTGCCGTGGGCAGCTAGAAACTACAAGTGAAAACCACTGAGCTTCCTATCTTCATGCCATAAACTTGGCCTCATTGATATAGTGTCCAGACCAAGAGAACTGACAAGCTGCTTCTTGGTGTTCAGACAAAAGATTGAAATTACTGAAGAAAATGCAGAGAGACACAGTGAGAAATTTCACATAACTGTTCAAAACAAATGTATTGGACCCTAAGAAAGTGCTATAGAATACATAAAATATTGGGTGCACTGGATAAATTTAGGAATTTACTTTTAAAAATGGAAAAAGTCAAGTGAATAAAGAGAAACTTTCATTTCAAAACAACTACTGAATTCAGAATTTCTCAAATTTAATAACACATGGAACTTCTTTGAAGGGAAAAATATTAGATACCCTATACTATTACCTAAATTATTTTCCTAATAATATCTGTATATATACAGATATGCATACAAATATCCGTATGTATAAATATTTGCATACATCCAAGTATTTGTATGTATTAGGTATCAAGTCCTTAGGTTTATGATCGTATAAAATACCAAAGCAATTTTACATTAAATGATAGCAAAACTACAAAACCAATGAAATTGTAATTTAAAACATTAAATTAGTATAACAAATATTTGTTTATTTGGTTTAATTAGACTTAATGCAAATCACCATTTAGTTTCATGGAAAAAATATATGTTTTACACAGACGCTTTAGAACACAATGAACCACTATTTGGGTCTTTGTCATTGTTAATGTTACTTATTTTTAGATAATTCTTTTTTAAACACTGATTAATTATTTTGATGAACCAATGAATTTAGTAAAGAACCCGAAATTATAAAACTTGGCAGTAATGTTTCAATATTATTCAGGGAGAAATCTTCATTGTGGATTTACTATAGTAATGACTGTTAATGAGCTATGGCTATTAAATACCAAGACAGAATGCATGAACCTTCATTCACAGCCAGAACATGAAACTCTTACGACTTAAGTTGTTCTGAGTTAGAGATGCACAGACGAAAGGAAGGCTGTCTTGTCTTAGACTCTTTTGGATACCCAGAATAGAGGAATAGAATCAATTCAACCTGGCTTCAGAACAAGGGTTTCTGCTTCTGTCCTCATTAGGGAGGAGGAGTGGGCTTTTGTGGAATAAAGAACTAGTGAGTTGTTTGGATCTGAGTGCTGTTCCAAATGTATCTCTCCTTCCCTCTCTCTTTTCTCTTTTTCTCCCTCTTTCTCTCTCCCCCAACTGGCTGATGAATCTCCCTCTATCTCTGTATTTCTGTATCTATATCTTTTTGTTTTTGTCGCTCACGTCATGAGGTCTTATCTCTGCTTCTGTCTCCATGTCTCTGTTATCTTCCCTGTGTGTTGTCCAGATTTAGCTACCCATGTGTATATGAGTCAAAGACAGACTTACACTCCAGGCTTAGCATTCTTTACAAATGTAAATGCTGATTTGGGAGGAGACCTGTGTCCCCACTCCAAATTTCTAGAAGAGGGAACAGCTTAACAGACCACTGATTTTAAGCTGTGGCTGGTTTGGAGTGAGTGTCACACGTATGGTTGCCCACTCAACAGTGGCTATTAGAACACACTTTCTGAGAAGGACATAGGTATTATGGGAAACATGTCTATTTACATGTCTATTAAGGACCCAAAGCATCATTTTCTCCTAGCAACTATTCATTAAGGTACTTGAAATATCCAGTTGATTCTGACAGTAAAGATAGTGTTCAAAAACCAGTCCAGAAAATTATACCATAGGATAAAAACAAAAGGCTTTTTTAAAACATGAAAAGAGCCCCTGACATCACCTACAAAGAGATAAACGGTCCAAGCCAAGGACTACTGGACTGTTCCACGAAGTGACCACTCAATAAAACACTCACCTGAAGCCTGTGGAAGGACTTGACATCAAGACTTTGGATGGAGACCCTGGCCCACCAAAGGATGTATTTTTCACCAACACTTTTTCTGGTTAAAAAAAAAAAAAAGCCTGGATAAGAATATTTAATACTTAAAAATTAAACATAATACTACACAATCCTTCCAAGATCACTGCCTTCTTTTAAGTACTTTTATTTATGCACAACAGTAGAAACACGAAAATAGCTTTAATCTAATCACAAAAATGTTAATAAGTGAAATTATATCCTCATCAAATTATGTCCCCTTTAATCACAAACATTTTTAAATGTGAAATTATATCCTCATCAAATGTGAAATTATATCCTCTAATGTTTATTAGATAGAGGCAGAATAGGTGCAAAGTTTATGCCCAGGGCTTATAATTTGAGAGAGAAGGAAGACAGGATGAAAACTAATATGTAGGAAAATCATAATGATAACCTTTTATAAGGGTGCTAAAAATTTAGAGGTTACAGATGCAGTTGCTTAAATGCAACACATCCTCCAAAAAACGCTGAGCTGAGTCTTTCAAAAAATGAGAAGGACACTGAGAGGAAAGGTCAAATAAACAGATGCAAAGAGTATGAGTGAAAGAAGGCAGACAACTTGGCGAGGGGAGTGCAGAGGGAAGCCAGGGCTCTCATCTGGTGGCAGGCAAGGTGCTAAGGAACGGAGGTGTGAACAAAGCAGTAACCAGAGTTTCTTCTGCATGGGGTTCAAGAGAGGCGAGAGTAAAGCAGCAAAGTGGTAAATTAGTCTGGCAATGATATGTGACATAAATTGAATGAAGAAGCAGACAGAAATGATAACTTTGCCTGTTACAATCAGCATGATGCCCTTCAGCAATGAAACACACCTGGTCAGTCCAGGACCTAAAGATCTGCAGGGTTCATTCCCTGTCACCTCCCCTACACAGCAAGCCTCACACATCAGCCCGGTCCCTGTAACTGAAATTCATTTTTCCTGAACACTGACTGATTCCTGATTCTGGCAAGAAGCCAGATCACAGCTAAGCTGGACACAGGAGACACTTACTGTACCTCATGTCCCTTGCTCTAAATAGAACTCTCTTCTGCTGCCAATACCAGACAAATCTAAATGAGTCTTGTCTCAGAGTGCACACGGATGAAAGTGTCCAAGTGGCTCCATGGGGATCAGAAGGAAGAGAGATGATGGAACGGAAAAGAAGCATCTATGTGGTGGAAGAATTACTAAGCACTGCTGGGAGGAGGTGATTAGGAAACAGGACGTGGAGGGTGATGTAGGGGAAAATGAGAATCACAGAGAAAAAAAAGAAATGAGGAGAATAGGAAGGACACAAGAGAAATATTTGAGAAAATAAAAGGAAAGGGAGTCATGGAGCAGAAGAGAATAAAAATTAATCAGAGACAGAGGAGGGAAAGGAGATAGAAGGAAAGCAACAGAAAAGTCAAGCCAGTGAACTAAGGATGAGAACAAGAAGAGAATATGTATGGACTATACATACTTTCGGCCATCTCTGGCCAGGGTTACTGCTGCAAATCCACATTTCATCTGGCTAATAACAGAAAATAAACAAAAATAAAAGAGAACGGCAGAGATAGAAACGTCTGCATAAAAGCAAGCCTAAGACAAGGTTTTAAATAATACTGGATTTTTAATTCTCCTTTGATAATCATAAAAAGACATCAAAGTACCTGGCTTTTAAAATTATGTATTTCTATAATTTGCTTGTATCTAGACTGAGCGACTTCACTTTCACTTTTCACTTTCATGCATTGGAGAAGGAAATGGCAACCCACTCCAGTGTTCTTGCCTGGAGAATCCCAGGGACAGGGGAGCCTGGTGGGCTGCCGTCTATGGGGTTGCACAGAGTCGGACACGACTGAAGCGACTTAGCAGCAGCAGCAGCAGAAACTACCTACATTTTGGAATATGTGGCTTTAAGTGTATAAACTGTCCTTCCACTTATAACCAATAATTGGCCTATCAGCCCTAAGGCTTCATTCATACTGCTGCAACATAAAAAATTCATTAATTTCCTAAGTTCAACAAATCACAAAAACCTTAAATGAATTAAAAATCTGACAGTAATATAAACACAAGAGCCTTCCTCAACCTCCTCATCATTAAATATAAACGCAGTGACCAAGAACAGGATGCTCTGTAGGAGTTATGGGAAAGTAAATTTTAGCCTATGATTTTATTCTCTCTGACAAAGGAGAATAATGGAGAATGATAAAAGTTTCTCGAGAACCATGTACATTCTTGGTTATGTCATTTATCCTCTTACCTGGAGTTAAGCGCTGTCTCAGATGGATTATATTCATGGGTTATGCTCTCAGGACTATCTCACTCAGATGATATTTGATGAGTCCTCCTTGGTACCTTTCAAGATTTATCTGTAAGAGATCGTATGCTGAAAGCTTTTTATATCTGTATTATGTCACTGATAGTATCACATCAATACCTACTGAATAATCATTAAAAGTTTAGAACCACATTTGCTTGAAGAGCTCAGTGGAAAGACAATCTACAAAACTGTTTACAGTTGTCACAAGGTCCTTTCTTTCTCTCTCTCTCTGTCTTTTTAATTCATTTTATTCAACTATTTAATATAAGGGTTGGAAGCTTCTTGAAGGGTCCTGTGGGGATGTTAAGATGAATAGGTTTCAGATTTTTGTTTTGTATATGTTTTCATTGATTGCTGAAGAAGGCTTTCTTATCTCTTCTTGCTATTCTTTGGAACTCTGCATTCAGATGTTTATATCTTTCCTTTTCTCCTTTGCTTTTTGCTTCTCTTCTTTTCACAGCTATTTGTAAGGCCTCCCCAGACAGCCATTTTGCTTTTTTGCATTTCTTTTCTCTGGGAATGGTCTTGATCCCTGTCTCCTGTACAATGTCACGAACCTCATTCCATAGTTCATCAGGCACTCTATCTATCAGATCTAGGCCCTTAAATCTATTTCTCACTTCCACTGTATAATCAGAAGGGATTTGATTTAGGTCATACCTGAATAGTCTAGTGGTTTTCCCTACTTTCTTCAATTTCAGTTTGAATTTGGCAATAAGGAGTTCATGGTCTGAGCCACAGTCAGCTCCTGGTCTTGTTTTTGCTGACTGTATAGAGCTTCTCCATCTTTGGCTGTAAAGAATATAATCAATCTGATTTCGGTGTTGACCATCTGGTGATGTCCATGTATAGGGTCTTCTCTTGTGTTGTTGGAAGAGGGTGTTTGTTATGACCAGTGCATTTTCTTGGCCAAACTCTATTAGTCTTTGCCCTGCTTCATTCTGTATTCCAAGGGCAAATTTGCCTGTTACTCCAGGTGTTTCTTGACTTCCTACTTTTGCATTCTGGTCCCCTATAATGAAAAGGACATCTTTTTTGGGTGTTTTAAAAGGTCTTGTAGGTCTTCATAGAACCGTTCAAGTTCAGCTTCTTCAGCGTTACTGGTTGGGGCATAGACTTGAATTACTGTGATATTGAATGGTTTGCTTGGAAACGAACAGAGATCATTCTATCGTTTTTGAGATTGCATCCAAAATCACTACAGATGGTGACTGCAGCCATGAAATTAAAAGACGCTTACTCCTTGGAAGGAAAGTTATGACCAACCTAGATAGCATATTCAAAAGCAGAGACATTACTTTGCCAACAAAGTTTCGTCTAGTCATGGTTTTTCCTGTGGTCATGTATGGATGTGAGAGTTGGACTGTGAAGAAGGCTGAGCGCCGAAGAATTGATGCTTTTGAACTGTGGTGTTGGAGAAGACTCTTGAGAGTCCCTTGGACTGCAAGGAGATCCAACCAGTCCATTCTGAAGGAGATCAGCCCTGGGATTTCTTTGGAAGGAATGATGCTGAAGCTGAAACTCCAGTACTTTGGCCATCTCATGCGAAGAGTTGACTCATTGGAAAAGACTCTGATGCTGGGAGGGATTAGGGGCAGGAGGAGAAGGGGACAACAGAGGATGAGATGGCTAGATGGCATCACTGACTCGATGGATGTGAGTCTGAGTGAACTCCGGGAGTTTGTGATGGACAGGGAGGCCTGGCTTGCTGTGATTCATGGGGTTGCAAAGAGTCAGACATGACTGAGCGACTGAACTGAACTGATATATATATGCTGCTGCTGCTAAGTCACTTCAGTCATGTCCGACTCTGTGCGACCCCAGAGATGGCAGCCCACCAGGCTCCCCCATCCCTGGGATTCTCCAGGCAAGAACACTGGAGTGGGTTGCCATTTCCTTCTCCAATGCATGCATGCATGCTAAGTCGCTTCAGTCGTGTCTGACTCTGTGCAACCCTGTGTACAGTAGCCCACCAGGCTCCTCTGTCCACAGGATTCTCTAGGCAAGAATACTGGAGTGGGTTGCCATTTCTTTCTCCATATATATACGTAGAAAATCTACATAAACTATCAGACATGTTTGACAATACAAATAAATAAAATCAGTCTAGGGAATCAATCAGGGAAAGAGTTTCTCCAAACAAATACATTGCTAGTCAACTAATCCTGAAATTTTTTTCTAAGCAGAAAATTAGAGATCTCAGTATGTCCTGACCTCAGTACAAAAAAACAGGTGTTCAAGTACAGAGAAGAGAGATCCTGATTTAAAGGAACTATTTTATGGTATTTTCCCTAAAATATAAGGCACTACCTCTTTTTAGATGGATGATTCCTTCATTATTTAACCATTTCTTGATGAACTATAAACACTGACTATCATGCCATGTATCAATATAATCAGTCTGCTTTTCGATTTCCAATTACTGATCTTCTTGTCACTGCTCCACAACAGCCTCAATTGCTTTCTAGTTGTTTTTCTTAATCCTGGTTTGTCATGGGCTGAGACACTGGAGACCTAAGTTCATTAACATGTGCATAAGGTCCAATGTGTGTTAAAAAAGGCCCAGTAAATCTATAAGGGGAGTATGTGAGTCAATAAATTTCATCCACTGGTAATATATATTATTTTCACTTCCTTTAACTTACGTAATATTGATAAAAACCTGTACATAAATATTAGGTATTTTATGCTTTTACCAAAAAGGAAACTGAGATTTGGACAGATGAAATAACTTACCCAGTGTTACTTAGCTGTAAAATTATTGCATAAAGTCTCAAACCCAATTCTTCTCATTCCAAATCAACTCTAAGGACTTTGTTCAAAGCAATTTCAGGTTTTTTTGTGCTTCTGGCTGAGGAATTTGTAATCCAGAGTAAAGCTTCCTAAAACATGTTTCATCAAAAAATAATACAAGTTATAAGCAGTATGCAATAAAAGAGGAAAACACTGGTTCAAACGACTTGCTTTACTGGACTTCTCAAAGATTTCAATAAGCTAATATGCTTCATAAATCTCCAAAACCAGCATTTCCATAACTACTTGGACCTCCAAGGTGACCCTCTGTAACAGCCTACATCCAGACTTCCAAGGAGCAAACTGCAGGAGGCAATGTCCCGAGGTTGGGGGGGGGAGGGGGTGGGGCGCGGGCAAGAGGTGGGGAAGAGGGTTCAGCAGACCAGGTTAATCAGATCTGATCATCTTAGTCTTTGTATGCACTTCCCAATTACAATCTGTTTATATAGCAGAGATTAAACAATAAATTTTAGAAAAGCTTGATATTTACGTGACTTATTGTGTTTTGATAATACAGACAATTACGTCTAATACAAGGAAGAAATAACTCTTTCAAGAGTCACTACAAAATGCACCTATGATAAAAAGAAATGAAGTCACTCAGTCGTGTCCCACTCTGTGACCCCATGGACTGTAGCCTGCCAGGCTCCTCCATCCATTGCCAGGCTTCTCCATCCATTGGATTTTCCAGGCAAGAATACTGGAATGGGTTGCCATTTCCTTCTCCAGGGCATCTTCCCTACCCAGGGATTGAAACAGGGTCTCCCACATTACAGGCAGACTCCTTAATGTCTGAGCCACCAGGGAAGTCCCAATGATAAAAACATACTATAATACTAATAACATTTCATCAGATTTTCAAAAAGTTTAAATTCCCAGAATACATGGCTATAAAATGGAAACTCTTAGGCTGGATTTGGAATTAAACCATGCACCATGACAGACCACAGCACTTTGTACCATAACCTTCCCCATCATATCTCAGATAGCCCTCAGGTCTTCATGATCTCTGTAACAAAAAGAATTCCCAGTGAAATTCAATAATTTCCATTTTCACAAATTGCCTATAATAAAAATATTTGAGCAATCCTTCAAAACTGAACAAATAACTTAAACTAAGTCTATTTGTAGTTAATTAAAATATTTTCGTGAAATACCACCATTTTAGTAATAATAATAGATAATGTCATTATGTGGCTCATGAAAGAAAAGATTCTCTAAAGAGAAATGATTCCTAACTTGTCTATTGATAAGATTTCACATCATGAAAACCCTCTTGGCCATATGTTGTCACCAATATCTGTGAGTGGAAATTTTGCTAAACACTTTGTATTTAATAATTAAAACAGTCCAATAATGTGAAACACTATAAATAAACTCCAGTTTTACAAATAATAAAACTGAGGTTAAGAGAAGTGAATTAAGTATACTAAGCACGTGGAGCTAGAGTTGGAAGTCAGGAATCTTATTACAAAGCACTTCACTTAATCTACCTGTCTTTGCAACGCTCATATTCAGTTACCTGTTTCATATATTAAATATACATTAGCAACCTTCCCACTGGCTTCCCAAGTGGCTCGGATGATAAAGAATCTACCTGTGATGCAGGAGACCTGGGTTTGATCCCTGGGGCAGGAAGATCCCCTGCAGAAAGGCATGGCAACCCACTCCAGTATTCTTGCCTGGAGAATTCTATGGACAGAGGGGCCTGGCGGGCTCTAGTCCATGGGGTCGCAAAAGCCAGACACGCCTGAGCAGCTACCACTTTCACTTCCGTACGCGTGCATGCGTGCTAAGTCACTTCAGTAGTGTCCAGCTCTCTATGATCCTTTGGACTATAGCCTATCAGGCTCCTCTGTTCATGCGATTCTCCAGGCAAGATTACTGAAGTGGATTGCCATGCCCTCCAGTGGATAGACCCCTATCTCTTATGTCTCCTGCATTGGCAAACAGGTTCTTTACCACTAGCGCCACCTGGGAAGCCATAGCATCCTTATACTCCTATTTTAACCTTATGGGAGTCATGGAAGGTTTAAAAGTAAAAATGTATTTTCAGTAAGATCCCCCTGTTTTACCTTAGCAAGCTTCTTGAGACTATAAAGACATCCTTTATTTACTTTGACCTATAACTAATCTCCACTTTTCAACTGGAAGTCAGATGACCATAGCATCCTATGATTTCTTCTTCTCTTTTGACATTTCTGCTGTCTCATCAAGGCCTTTACAAATGGAACTTAAATATGATTAACTGCAGCACGAGCCAAACCCAAATAAAAACCAATGAAGCATACATGAATGTCAAAGCAAGCCAGTTCTAAAACCAAAGATAGTTTTATCAGAAAACTAGTAGATGCTCAATCTGTAATTTTGGATTTTGTATAAATTAACTTTAATTCAAAGGTCAGTAAAAAAAGAGAAGGGATCATATAACTAACTCACCTGTCAGTGCAGGAAGAGTCGGAAGTGGTATAATTGAAAGAGTCTAGAAGGGAATCTTATCAGTCAATCCTCAATTATTTATTGAATACCCACCATCACTAACTACTATCATGCCACAGTGTTTTGGATCCCAACCCCTGAGTTATCAATTGGGATAAAAGCATGACCAGAGAATGAGTAGGTATTAATGTAAATATGTACCACTCGAAGCCAGGGTAGCAGTAACTTCTGGGCCACTATTAAGACGATAGCATAATATAACACAGAACTCCAAGGGGATAGAATGAAAGGTAAATTCTGACTGATTTTGGAGAAGTCAAATCAATGCAGTAAAGGACCAAAAATGCACCTGAGCTATATGTTTTAGTTTCAGATGGGAGAATCACTGTACTAGGGACTGGGTACTAGAAAAGCGAAATAAACAACAGAGCCGAGGTAGAATATTGAGGTCAACACCAGAAGTTTACCTTCAACTACCGGAGAAGGCAATGGCACCCCACTCCAGTACTCTTGCCTGGAAAATCCCATGGACGGAGGAGCCTGGTGGGCTGCAGTCCATGGGGTCGCTAAGAGTCAGACACAACTGAGCGACTTCACTTTGACTTTTCACTTTCCTGCATTGGAGAAGGAAATGGCAACCCACGCCAGTGTTCTTAGCTGGAGAACCCCAGGGACAGGGGAGCCTGGTGGGCTGCCATCTATGGGGTCGCACAGAGTCGGACACGACTGAAGCGACTTAGCAGCAGCAGCAGTGAGAGCTTTTTATGTCTTCCATTTGTCTGTTAAGTTGGTTATTTTTTATAATGTAAAATGCATTCTGGAATTTGAAGTGAGATGCCACAAACAGAAAAGAGTCCCTCTCCACACAATATAGGAAAAGGTCACAGAGGTCTATTATATAAAACTGGAAACATTACTTGGACAGAGCTGGTGTTCAAGGGAAGGGACAAGCATGAATTTCTCTCATATTCTCATCTGCAAGGAGTATTCATTTTCCAACAACATGCCCTCTATCCATGGTGTGCTGATAAGGGTTCAACAACTGACTTTCCAAAAATATATATATATATATATAAATTTTCCTGCTTTAAAAACATAGCAACCCAATTTACAAACAATGATAAAACATATAAAAATCACTGTTGCCTGCAATGCAGGAGACCTCGGTTCAATTCCTGGGTCAGGAAGACCCCCTGGAGAAGGAGTAGGCTATCCACTCCAGTGTTCTTGGGCTTCCCTGGTGGCTCAAATGGTAAAGAATCTGCCTGTAATGCGGGAGACCTGGGTCAATCCCTGTGTTGGGAAGATCCCCTGGAGGAGGGCATGGCAACCTGCTCTAGTAGCCTTGCCTGGAGAATCCCAATGGACAGAGGAGCCTGGTGGGCTATAGTTCACAGGGTTGCAAAGAGTCGGACATGACTGAGCATCTAAGCACCGAGCAGCAATCATCACTCTAATAAATTCCATTCCAATGACTTCAGTGCAACTTGCTGTTTCCTATTAAAGAGTTTTTTCCTAAAAAAAAACACTTATCAGTTTCTTTTTCATTCTGTCCCCAGCAATGATGCCACAATAGATTATGTATAAATGTTTGATTACAATCTGATTCAAAAAAGAAATTCTCATGTCATTGACAAATCAGTATAGTTCTGACACAGACGGTTGATGTTTTCTTTTACATTACAGGATGAGTTTAAAATAAAACAACAAGGATGTCTGTCAGAATTCATTCAGTTTTCAGTGACATGAGCAATTTCTTTGCTAAATCAGATAGTAGTTTTCAAATGCTAGAAGAATATTTTCTCAATTTTCTGTGCTATTTACAATGTAACAGCTGCAGACACAACACGATTTAAAATTTAAGCTGCATTATTAATGCTAAAAATATTACTTGTTTAAGTCTAGACAATGAACAAAGAGATAATTTTTAGCATTGATGACTTTCACAGTATAAATACTTCCATCATAGTTGATTCCAAACTATCAATGCAGGACTGGGAAAAGCAGATAGTATTATATAGCATTTCCACCTTACAGATACTAGATAAGTAAATAACATCAAAAGCATAGATAATAGTAAAGTATATTAAGATAAGTAAGAAGTAACAACTCTTTCATATTTAATATCTTTGTTGTTAACATAATATTCAATGCTGTTTACACAATTTCATTTTTATTAATGGCTGGTTAACAAAGAGCAAAGTCGCTGTAAATTTAATAATTTGTCTGTTGAGAGCCCGTAGGAGCTAGCAAGAGCATGCCAACTACCTCTACCCATCCCAGCCTCCAGAAGAACAGTATACTGCCCTTCTAACCATCTTTCTAGGAGTATTTCCTCAGCTGCAGCATGATTTTGGAAATTCTCTACTATAACCTCTTTGGTTTTAAAAGATTCTCATTATTACTTCCTACACTGGAATGAAATTTGAGAGATAAAGAATGCTGGTGAAGAAGAGTGGGTCCATTTTCCACTGAGGAACAAACTAGGAGATAGTGACAAGAGCTCTGGGATTTGCAGTCAGAAAACCTGGACCTGCAAACCCCGTGCTGCTATCTCAGATGTGCCTCTTCAATTCTCAGCTCCGGGATTCTTATCTGTGAAATGCAGCTAATAGTCAATCACCTCACAGGTTTTTTAATAAAGGAAATATCTGTGAAAGTGCTTTATAATTAAAATTTATCATATACAATAAGTCATTTTGTAACATGCTATTCTTTAAATGAGTTTAACCTTTCAGAACTTCTTTTTTCAAAGAGGAAATTAGTCATGTTTTAATTTTTTTTTTTCCTGCTAGCTTATTACAATTGACAGTTTACAACTCAAGACACGTTTCTGGTTTGGAAAAAGTTTTGTTTGTATTCCAAAGTAGGTATATTTGGTTATGAACATATTAAAGGAGATACCAAACATATTCAAAAGAGCTTGACTATAGAAAAGACATTCAAGAGACCAGGACTTCACAGCTAGTTCATTCAACAAAACCTATGACACAATTTTCAATTTCTCTGAGCCTCATTTTGTTTGTCTTTCAACTACAATGGTAGACTTAAATAACCTGATGCTCCTTCTTAATCCAAATTTTCCTATAATTTCCTTATAATTTCCCTAAAGTGTCCCCTTAAATATTGATAAATGGTGGTTATTTACAAAATATAAGCTGCCATTTCTGGCTTTTAGACTCCTAAACTCACAATTAATTAGACCTTACATAGAAACATGCTTTGAAATAGGTCATTTACTTATAGAGGAACAGTCCACAGTCCTTTTGTTATTAGAACTACAGAGTGGTGACTATTCTTTTTAGTCACTGGGGTACATAGAAAAGGTTCAGAAAAATTTAAATCCAAAACATGAGAAGCTACCTTCTCAGGATGTAAAAAAAAATAAGAAAAGAAAAATGGAACATCTCTGAAAGTATAAGGCAAATAAAATACAAAGATCTATTTTATTCTATTCTTCATAACATATCAATTCCATGAAGATCTATAAAATTTTGGAAGCATTTCCTTTTTTTTCCTTTTCTTTTAATACATAACTTCAAGTTTTCCTGTTTTGAAGGGCAATTCCTCACCCCAAACTCTTCCTCCAACCTGCTTCTCCTTCGTTATAGGTCTGTCCTGTGGCCACAGAGCTCCGAAATACACTCCTTAGCCCATCTTAGAACATTTGCTTCCAATTTAAGCACAAAGAAAACTAAAGCGAAAACAACAACAACCTCGAATACAAATAAAAATCATTCTACACATAAGAGAATGTGTGACAACTGCCCGACTCATACAGGGTTAGGTACAGAAGTGAAAACGGGAACTGACTGATTCCTTAGATAAGAGGAAGCCTTCCTGGAACTTATTTATTACATGATGAAGAAGAAAAGGATGTTCTTTATGAAACAGTTTTCTTGGGAACTCAAAATGTAAGCTTCTACCACTGACAAGGTGGCATTTTTAGATTAAGCCGTGGGAAATCTAGCATGATTTACAAATACACCCGTCCAAGAATAACAGCCTTCCTGCCATTCGTGATTGGCATCGTTATTACAGACTCTATTATAATCTTATCTTGCTGTCCAACAAAGCAATTCATTCAGCAACTAAGCTCACGTCAAAGACAAGGCAGAGTCTACTTATTTGCAGAAAAATGCTTTTGGAAAACATAGTCTCATTGCTCAGACAGAACCAAGAATGTACATGACATGGTGCAAGGTGCTTATGATAGAGGGTGGCAGCAAACGAAGTCGAAACAGAAATACCAGCTGAGAAGGTGTTTAATCTTCAAGGTGTGAGGTATTACATTCTAGCACTCTCTCTGACTGATAGCAGGCATGAAGGGAAAAACTACCTAAAACATAAGGGGAAAAGTACACTTAGGTCCCTTTGATGTCTGTGATGGCAAAGCACTTCAGCTTTTACCTCCAGTCTTTAATAAAACAGCAGAAGTTTCTGGTTTGTAAATAAAGGAAGCTAAGAGATTGCTGAATCAGGTATGTCACACACACAAAAATGCAACTTCACTTTAATGGATGCCTGAAACTAGTCATGTCAATATCCACACACACACACACACACACACACACACACCCTCCCTTAGAGTTGTCTTTTCAGCTACTCTGTATCTACTTTTAACAAGGCTTCTATGTTCAAATAATTTTTCCCATGGAAAAACTAATGAACTGTTAAAAATGCATGTAATCAAAATGTGGAAGGAAGTTGGATAGCCCCTCTTTTCCCAAAAGGCAGAAACAAAAAGCTATAAAGCACAGTGGGGATGAGGCCAATATAGGTCTCTGCACGAGGAATGATTAATGAAACACATCAATTGTTATTGTTTTGTTTTTTTTTTTCCCAGCAGGAATGAGGGGCAAACACAACAGCAGCAAACAAAAAAAGGGAGATTTTGTTAGTAACTCAGATACTGCTCCAACTGTCCTGGACCTCCAGATCCACAAAAGCAGCAGGGTTCTGCCAGAGACCATAAGTGAAGCAGATAAATCTCAACACCGGGGAATCCAGGCCCCACCTCCCATTGGTCTTCCCTGTGGATTCTGCTGATGATCCACACAGCCTAGGTGTGTAGAGAGCACCCCTTCTCCATGCCTACCCTCACCAGTGATGCACACATGTGCTTCCACACTCCTCTGGAACTACCAACTCACACCATCTCCTGCTAAGTTCTAATGGGGACACCTAGAAAGCATTCAAAGAAACGTGTGCTTTTTAAGCCAGTCTATTCTATGCACCCCGGGCTTCCCAAGTGGCGCTAGTGGTAAAGAATCCACCTGCCAATGCAGTAGACACAAGAGAGGCTGACTCAATCCCTGGGTCAGGAAGATCCCCTGGAGGAGGGTATGGCAACCCACTCCAGTATTCTTGCCTGGAGAATCCCATGGACAGAGGAGCCTGGCGGGCTCTAGTCCATAGGATCACAAAGGGTCAGACACGACTGAAGCGACTTAGCACCTGTGCATGTATTCTTTTCACCCAAGACAGATGTGTAGAATTCTAAGGAACTAAGAACTAGGGCCAAAATCTGAGATCACTTACATTCAATCCCACCCCAAAAGAATCCCCTCATTGCCCTCCCAATTGTGATGATGATCCCACTTCAGTCCGTCCACTGCAGGCATTGAGAACATGACTGTGATGCTGGTTCAGATTTGGGCCACTCTAAATAAATTTTAAGGAAATTCTTACCTTAATTTGCCATCTGGTTCCCTGTGGTTTCCACCTAGAGAATCTGACTGGTGCTAGAGAGAAAGGAAGACAAGAACATTTTTCTAAGAGATCATTAGTAAACTATTATGGTTTCTAATTATAGACAGCTTTTAGCACTGATAAGTATATCAACACCCAATTTTTATGACTCTTTGACAAACTTTTTAAAAAAGTTATAAGTCTCTTCATGAGCTGTCTCCCAATTAATCATGACTATAGAATATTGCTGATAGAAATTCTGCAACTGTGTTTATAAGTCCTTTCAACAGTCTATAAGGTCACTTATTGAAACTAAGATTTTTGTATAAAGGTGATCAGTGTCACTTATTGTTTCATGTGTTTCAGACTTTAATTCTACTTTTCCAGTTGGAAAACCAATTTTCTTGCTCTTGAATACGTTGAGTAGAAACGTATCTACCATCTTGAGTAACACACCATCTAAGAAAACAGTGGTCTTGCCTCGTCCTTGTCCATCTTGCTCCTTGCCTTCTGTCGCAGTCTTCTATAATTCTCTAGCCTTTTGCCTGTTTTCATATTCTTTCAGCCTTCTGCCACACTTCTACATGCACGTGGCATTCCCATCTTTGGGGTTCCTTAGAACCTGAATCATCAAAACATTTTCTGTGAAGTGTCATTGATTTCTTTGGTTGTCTCCTCTTTATTTTTCTTCCAAGAATAATTAGAAATCTTACTAACAGATTTTCTCATTTTTAGAGGACCTTGTCTCCCTTTAGGAGTGTCTGGTTCTGTGATGTGCCTATGTTCTTTTTTTTCCTTCCACCTTTAGGAGTGAGGCTTCCATAAATACTAGAGATATGTTTGCCTAAGACTAGTATTTTCTTTTTATTTTTTATGTATCTTGAGAAATTTTCACCCCAAACTTCTATCACTTACCACAACTTCAAAATTGCTCTATTTCATCCAAGCAATAAAGTTTTGGCCGGGCTCAGTCCTATGACTATCTCCCTCAGAATTAGAATTCAGATGTAACAGGGTTTCATGAAGACACGTATGAATGCATGTAATTGAATTAAGAAATGAAAGTAACAGTTAAGTCACTTAGTCATGTCCAACTCTTTGCAACCCCATGGACTGTAACCTATCCGGCTCCTCTGACCGTGAGATTTTCCAGGCAAGAATGCTGGAGTGGGTTGCCATTTCCTTCTCCAGGGGATCTTCCTGGCCCAGGGATCGAACTTGGGTCTCCTGCATTGCAGGTAGACGCTTTACCATCGGAACCACCAGGGAAAAGTCAGACTTTTTCTGACAGTAAATATGTCATTTGGCTGATTGATTTGATTTGAGGATTGGCTTTGCCAAATAAGCAGCTTAAATATTTTCCATAAATTAGCTAATTCTGTAGCTCTGAGATTTTAACAATAGTATATTTAAAATGCATGAAAAAAAAGCTTTTTATCAAAACTGTTTATTGGTAAATGTGTATCAGAATTGTTAATAATAGTGATTGAATACATCTCAGGAAAGCCTTTTAGGTGTAATGCCTATAAATTCAGAAAGAAAATGACTCTAATGACAGGATGACAAATCCTTTTGCAAGTCAGGATCAAAACTGGAGAGAACATAATTAAATTGTCAGATGTTAGATTAATAAAAATATTTTTGATGATAGATCATTATATGAATTTTTGGCACATAAGTCAAAAAGAGCTCAAAAAATTGAATGATATTATTATACCAAAACTTCTATTTCTACCTTCTTACTTAACGTTTTCTCAGTGCTTACACATATATATAATATAAAAATATAATTGATGCTGAACTTGGCCTCAATTAAATTATATCCAATATTCATACATGAAAAACCTGCTATTCTTACTGAGATTGTCAATATTATTTTTCTTTTTGCATTTAATAAGTTTTAAAATTTATAATATAGTCATTTTTGGCCAATTGAATTGTAATAATAATTTTCATGAAGTTCAATCTAGAAGAATTTTTTTAATACTTAAAGCCTTATGGCTAGAAAAATAAAAAATAATTAAATTTTAATTTATAAAAATTTGTTGCAGAGATACGTGATAGTGAAATGAAAGCCTCATCCAACTCTTTGCAACCCCATAGGCTATATGGTCCATGGAATTCTCCAGGCCAGAATACTGGAGTGGGTAACCTTCCCTTCTCCAGGGGATCTTCTCAACCCGGGGATCAAATCTAGGTCTCCCTCATTGTAGGCAGATTCTTTCCCAGCTGAGCCACAAGGGAAGCCCAAGAATCCTGGAGTGGGTAGCCTGTCCCTTCTCCAGCAGATATTTCCAACCCAGGAATCAAACCAGGGTCTCCTGCATTGCAGGTGGATTCTTTACCAACTGAGCTATCAGGGAAGCCTGAGATATATTATAGGTGACAAGTAAAAGACTTTCAGAAGTATAAAAGTATATATTAGAGTAAAAGTTTATTGGAAAAATATAATGGAATTATGAGTTCAAAGAAGAAAAAAAATTAATATTTATTTAAGATTTTGTTTGTATATTTCAAATAAAAGTGCCTTGAATCACAGAATTTAACAATTGGAAGAAAAATTAAAGATTAACTATTAACTGATCTTCACACATTTGCCTGCATTACCCCACATAATGCTGAATAATTTCTTATTCGTTCAAACATTAATTGACATAATTTTTTTCTATCTGAAGTTTAAATGATTACCAAAGATGCAATTTCTGTCACAGTATACATATTTACATTAATTTTTTTTAAAAACACCGTTACTTAACTGCTTCAAACAGGGCCAGAGGGAATCATCCTGTAAAGGCTACTGTAATCTGATACCACCGTTATCCTGTGTCTTCGGTCTCATGGCTGTGCTTCTGCGGTGTCCCTCCTCTTCTCTTCTCCTATTATCCTGAATATTGCCCTCTGTGTCTCCGCTATATCAAGAAAAGAATTTTTGACAAAGTCAGTATTTTTCCAACCTACTTTTTTTTTTCCTTTTTTTTTTTTAAATAAAGGAGGGTTCAGGATAGGGAACACGTGTATACCTGTGGCGGATTCATGTTGATACATGGCAAATTCAACCTACTTTTAAAATTCAGTTTATTTTGAATCATGAAGTCGCTCAGTCGTGTCCAGTTCTTTGCGACCCCATGGACTGTAGCCTGCCAGGCTCCTCCGTCCATGGGATTTTTCAGGCAAGAGTGCTGGAGTGGATTGCCATTTCCTTCTCCAGGGGATCTTCCTGACCCAGGAATCGAACCCGGGTCTCCCGCATTGCAGGCAGTTGTTTACCGTCTGAGCCATCACGGAAGCCTGCATAAAGCATATACCACTTGTTTACTAGGGATCACCTCCATCCTTTCAAATTCTGGTGATAACTATGAACTTGCATTTACTTTGTGTTCATATATATTATTTATTCACAACATACCTAGCACCTGGATGCTCAATCAGTGTGTTAGCCTTTAAGGTTATAATGTTGATTTCTTCAATAAATACTTCAAGGACACTTTGTTATCAATCTCATACACATTGTTTTTTATATATGTCATATTTTAACTATCTTTTAATATTTTTAGGAGAACTTGTTGGTTTGATAGTTTTAAATTTTTATTAAGAGTTTTCTTTTTCACTTCATCTTGCTATTTAAAAATATATATCTAAAATTGAGATAGTACTTCCATGACCATGGGTATTATATACTTCAAAATCGTTATTTTATGCTTGAAATATTATCACAAGTGATTTTTTTCTTGTCTGAATTAGTGACCAAGCTAGCCCAGGAAACTAGACACAATTGAAGACAGGGCTTCCCTGGTGGTTCAGTAAGTAAAGAACACACCTGCAATGCAGGAGACCCAGGTTTGATCCCTCTTGCCTGGAGAATTCCATGGACAGAGGAGCCTAGCAGGCTATAGTCCATGGGATCACAAAGAGTTGGATATAACTGAATGACTAACACTCTCACTGGAAAATGAAGAAACTGTTACTCCACTCTCTAATGCCTCCCACGCTTCAACTGGTCAGCTTTTGTCATTATATACCATTGCTTATCCACTATCAAAGTTTATAACATTTATATTCTTTTATGCAACCATAATTAAATCACATGGGTGTATAACTAAAATTGAGTTTCAATTCTAAAGGTTGAAAAATGTTAATATTATCATTATGTGAATATCATTCACTACAGAACCAAGTATAGTGATTGGGCAAATAACCAAAAGACCAATACTTTTATTAAGAAAGCCATATTAAAGAATATTAAAGGCTCATGATCCAGAGTTATTTATTTTAAACTCTCAGCTACTCAGTTCACTGTATGTGTTTAAGATGATTTTTTTGTTAGACGTTTGCTTGATTTCTCTTGAAAGCCTAACGTTTCCCCCCACCCACTCTCTCATTTATTTTCTTATCAAAGAAATGTCTCCTTCCTCGCCCAAACAACTAAGTCATCCAGCTTCTTAATCAATTAAATATGTTGAATGGATTTTTTCTTCCTTGAAAACAATATTCTTAGAATCCTACTGCTTTTTTTTTTTTCACTCGTGTGATGAGGCCACATGGTATTGTCCTGCGTGGCACCACTGCAGCATCACTTCACACATGCTAAGTCACTTCAGTCATGTCCAACTCTTTGCGACCCCATGGACTATAGCCCGCCACACTCCTCTGGCCATGGAATTCCCCAGGCAAGCATACTGGAGTGAGTTGCCATGCCCTCCTCCTGCGGATCTTCCCAACCCAGGGATTGAAACTGCAAAATATGTTTCCTGAACTGGCAGGTGGGTTCTTTACCAGTAGCACCACCAGAGAAGCCCCACTTCACACAGAGACCAGACTGATAATGTTTCAGAAGTCTTGCTGCAATGAAAATTCTTTACTTTTTCCCCTTGGGTATAAACCCTGTTTTCTCCCTATTAATTGTATTTATTCATGGAAATTAAAGGTATCATAAACTTAAATCCTAACAGAACCTTGTTTTTTTATTTGTTTTTTACCTTTAGACCTCCTCCATCCACTTTTCCCACCCCTCGCCCCCTGTCTCTGGCAACCACCAATCTGTTCTCCACCTCTATAAGCTTGGGTTTCGTTCGTTTTTAGGTTCCACATGCAAGAAAGATCATAGGGTATTTATCTCTTTCTGTCTGACTTATTTCATTTAACATAATGCCCTTGAAGTCTATTCATATGTTACAAATGGAAATTTTCATTTTTTGTTGAATATTATATTGTATATGTTCTGCTGTGCTGTGCTTAGTCTTTCAGTTGTGTCCGATTCTTTGTGATTCCATGGACTATAGCCCGGAGGCTCCTCCATCCATGGGGATTCTCCAGGCAAGAATACTAAAGTGGATTGCCATACCCTCCTCCAGGGGATCTTGCCAACCCAGGAACTGAACCCTGGTCTCCTGCATTACGGGCAGATTCTTAACGAGCTGAGCTGCCAGGGAGGCCTTATATTGTATATATATGCAATATATATACTATACACACACACACACACACACAATTTCTTATCATTCATCCATTGATGGACACTAGGTTGTTTCCATACCTTGACTATTGTAAATAACATTGCAATGACCATTGGGGTGCATGTATCTTTTCAAGTTAGTGCTTTTCTTTAAATAAATACTCAGAAGTGGAATTGCTGGATCATATTTCAGTTCAGTTCAGTTGCTAAGTCGTGTCTGACTCTTTGTGACCCCATGAATTCCAGCACACCAGGCCTCCCTGTCCATCAACATCTCCCCCGGAGTTCACTCAAACTCACGCCCATTGAGTCGGTGATGCCATCCAGCCATCTCATCCTCTGTTGTCCCCTTCTCCTCCTGCCCCCAGTCCCAGCATCAGAGTCTTTTCCAATGAGTCAACTCTTCGCATAATGTGGCCAAAGTACTTCAGTTTCAGCTTTAGCAATATTCCTTCCAAAGAACACCCAGGACTGATCTCCTTTAGAATGGACTGGTTGGATCTCCTTGCAGTCCAAGGGACTCTCAAGAGTCTTCTCCAGCACCACAGTTCAAAAGCAACAATTCTTCGGCTCTCAGCTTTCTTCACAGTCCAACTCTCACATCCATACATGACAACTGAAAAAACCATAGCCTTGACTAGACGAAACTTTGTTGGCAAAGTAATGTCTCTGCTTTTGAATATGCTATCTAGGCTTGTCATAACTTTCTTTCCAAGGAGTAAGCATCTTTTAATTTAATGGCTGCAATCACCATCTGCAGTGATTTTGGAGCCCAAAAAATAAAGTCTGACACTGTTTCCCCATCTTTTCCCATGAAGTGATGGGACCAGATGCCATGATCTTAGTTTTTTGAATGTTGAGATTTAAGCAAACTTTTTCACTCTCCTCTTTCACTTTCATCAAGAGGCTTTTTAGTTCCTCTTAACTTTCTGCCATAAGGGTGGTGTCATCTGCATGTCTGAGGTTATTGATATTTCTCCCAGCAAACTTGATTCCAGCTTGTGCTTCTTCCAGCCCAGTGTTTCTCATGATGTATTCTGCATATAAATTAAATAAGCAGGGTGACAATATACAGCCTTGACGAACTCCTTTTCCTATTTGGAACCAGTCTGTTGTTCCATGTCCAATTCTAACTGTTGCTTCCTGACGTGCATATAGGTTTCTCAAGAGGCAGATCAGGTGGTCTGGTATTCCCATCTCTTTCAGAATTTTCCACAGTCTATTGTGATCCACACAGTCAAAGGCTTTGGCATAGTCAATAAAGCAGAAATAGATGTTTTTCTGGAACTCTCTTGCTTTTTCCATGATCCAGCAGATGTTGGCAATTTGATCTCTGGTTCCTCTGCCTTTTCTAAAACCAGCTTGAACATCAGGAAGTTCACGGTTCATGTACTGCTGAAGCCTGGCTTGGAGAATTTTGAGCATTACTTTACTAGCGTGTGAGATGAGTGCAATTGTGCGGTAGTTTGAGCATTCTTTGGCATTGCCTTTCTTTGGGATTGGAATGAAAACTGACTTCTTCCAGTCCTGTGGCCAATGCTGAGTTTTCCAAATTTGCTGGCATATTGAGTGCAGCACTTTCACAGCATCATCTTTCCGGATTTGAAATAGTTCGACTGGAATTCCATCACCTCCACTAGCTTTGTTCATAGTGATGCTTTCTAAGGCCCACTGGACTTCACATTCCAGGATGTCTGGCTCTAGGTCAGTGATCACACCATCATGATTATCTGGGTCATGAAGCTCTGTTTTGTACAGTTCTTCTGTGTATTCTTGCCACCTCTTCTTAATATCTTCTGCTTCTGTTAGGTCCATACCATTTCTGTCCTTTATCGAGCCTATCTTTGCATGAAATATTCCCTTGGTATCTCTAATTTTCTTGAAGAGATCTCTTGTCTTTCCCATTCTGTTGTTTTCCTCTGTTTCTTTGCATTGATCGCTGAGGAGGGCTTTCTTATCTCTCCTTGCTATTCTTTGGAACTCTGCATTCAGATGCTTATATCTTTCCTTTTCTCCTTTGCTTTTTGCTTCTCTTCTTTTCACAGCAATTTGTAAGGCCTCCCCAGACAGCCATTTTGCTTTTTTGCATTTCTTTTCCATGGGATGGTCTTGATCCCTGTCTATTGTACAATGTCACGAACCTCATTCCATAGTTCATCAGGCACTCTGTCTATCAGATCTAGTTCTTAAATCTATTTCTCACTTCCACTGTATAATCATATGGGATTTGATTTAGGTCATACCTGAATGGTCTAGTGGTTTTCCCTACTTTCTTCAATTTCAGTCTGAATTTGGCAATAAGGAGTTCATGATCTGAGCCACAGTCAGCTCCTGGTCTTGTTTTTGCTGACTGTATAGAGCTTCTCCATCTTTGGCTGCAAAGAATATAATCAATCTGATTTCGGTGTTGACCATCTGGTGATGTCCATGTGTAAAGTCTTCTCTTGTGTTGTTGGAAGAGGGTATTTGCTATGACCAGTGCGTTCTCTTGGCAAAACTCTATTAGCCTTTTCCCTGCTTCATTCCATATTCCAAGGGCAAATTTGCCTGTTACTCCAGGTGTTTCTTGACTTCCTACTTTTGCATTCCAGAAAAGGACATCTTTTTTGGGTGTTAGTTCTAAAAGGTCTTGTAGGTCTTCATAGAACCGTTCAACTTCAGCTTCTTCAGCCTTACTGGTTGGGGCATAGATTTGGATTACTGTGATATTGAATGGTTTGCCTTGGAAATGAACAGAGATCATTCTGTCGTTTTTGAGATTGCATCCAAGTACTGCATTTTAGACTCTTTTGTTGACCATGATGGCTAGTCCATTTCTTCTTAGGGATTCCTGCCCGTAGTAGTAGATATAATGGTCATCTGAGTTAAATTCACCCATTCCAGGCCATTTTAGTTCGCTGATTCCTAGAATGTTGACGTTCACTCTTGCTATCTCCTGTTTGACCACTTCCAATTTGCCTTGATTCATGGACCTAACATTCCAGGTTTCTATGCAATATTGTTCTTTACAGCATTGGATCTTGCTTCTATTACCAGTCACCTCCACAACTGAGTATTTTTTTTTTTTGCTTTGGCTCCATCCCTTCATTCTTTCTGGAGTTATTTCTCCCCTGATCTCCAGTAGCATATTGGGCACCTACCAACCTGGGGAGTTCCTCTTTCAGTAACCTATCATTTTGCGTTTTCATACTGTTCATGGGGTTCTCAAGGCAAGAATACTGAAGTGGTTTGTGATTCCCTTCTCCAGTGGACCACATTCTGTCAGACCTCTCCACCATGACCCGCCTGTCCTGGGTGGCCCCACAAGGCATGGCTTAGTTTCATTGAGTTAGACAAGGCTGTGGTCCATGTGATTAGATTGACTAGTTTTCTTTGATTCTGGTTTCAGTGTGTCTGCTCTCTAATGACCTCTTGCAACACCTACCATCTTAATTGGGTTTCTCTTACCTTGGACGAGGGGTATCTCCTCACCGCCACCCCTCCTGACCTTGTTGGATCATGTGGTAGTTCTATTTTTGAGAAAACCTTACACTATTTTCCATAGTGGCTGTACCAATTAACAGTCCCAGTAAGACAGCACAAGAGTTCCCTAAATTTCTCTTAGTTCTGACATTCAAGAAGTTTCTCTGTGAACCTAAAGACTGGCTGCTTATAAATTCTTAGACATGAAGAGTTATGCAATGGGCATTAATCTTGATAGCCCTAAAATTCAAAGAGTAATAATGCTGAAACCAGATTAGATGCTCTTGTACAATAGCCTGCAAATGGAAATGTAAACAAGCCAATCTCTGGTTGTAGAGCTAGAACTAAGGATAGCCACATGAAGGATGGACCCAATAAGATAATTGAAGCCACTGTCTTAGTGACAGTAGTAAAGTAACAATATTAGATTGGAAATCTCAACGCCCGTACTCTAGGCCTGTTTCTGCAACTAACAGCTAACGTAAACCTGTAAGAGAGCCATATCCTGCTTGGATTAAAACATGATGATGCTTGAGGCCCTGTCTATCCCCAAATTCTGTAATAATAGGAATTTACATGATCATAAATAGTCTTTCTACTCCTTGGATGTACAACCAAATCAATCATTCTGTGTTAGTCCTTCAGTCATGTCCGACTCTTTGGGACCCCATAGACTGCAGCCCACCAGGCTCCCCTGTCCATAGAATTCTCCAGGCAAGAACACTGGAATGGGTTGCCATTTCCTTCTCCTAAATCAATCATTAATACCATAGAAATGACATATCAATGTATATAACATATATATATATACACACACATATTTATTAAATAGGCACTGTATTTAGTGCTAATGCCAATTTTTCTCCTCTCCAGGATGCTGTGATTAGTCTCCACATAAATTTTTTATCCCACAGAAGCTACTGATGAGTTTTTAATCACACAGAACTCAGAGAAATTCTTAGATTACAGTGCTATGATATATTTAATCAACAATATGAAACAAAAAAATTGGGTTTTCAAATGAAACATCCATTTTCACATGCAGCTTTTGTTTTTTTTTTCCTGACTAAATCTCACACAAGCCTTGAACTTCTTATTGGTTCAGTTATAGCTGTTATCTAAGATCTCTGCCAGTATTCAATGTTTTGGCTACTTCTAATCCTGTTGGAGAAGACTCTTATGCTGGGAGGATTGGGGGCAGAAGGAGAAGGGGACGACAGAGGATGAGATGGCTGGATGGCATCACCGACTCGATGGATGTGAGTTTGAGTGAACTCCGGGAGCTGGTGATGGACAGGGAGGCCTGGCGTGCTGCGATTCATGGGGTCACAAGGAGTCGGACACGACTGAGTGACTGAACTGAACTGAATCCTGTTGTCACATATGTCATCTTACTTACCTTAGATCCGATTGCTTCTCTTTTTCATAAAATAGCAAAATGCCTTTCATATTCTTATCAATCAAGGAAACAAATTTAAACTTTATAATTGACAAATATATGTGTTACATACAAAAATGATAAAAGTTATCATTCTCCCTATTTTCCATACCACCTAGTCTTATATCCTATAAATAACCAAGATTATTGAGTATATATTTCTAGATTATTTAATAAGAACAACACTTTTAATTTAATAACTCTGATATATGGTTTAAAAAACTTGTTTAAATACATTACCTCATTGAGTCTTTGAATTAGTCTGTGGCATACAAAGACAAATGTAATCCTCATTTTATAGATGGAGAAGATGAGGTAAGAAGGTGCAGAAGGTTGAGTTACATTTATATCCCAGGATGCTAAGGGCCAGTTCTGAAAATATTTGCTGCATACTTCCCCTACCAAACTTTGCATTCCATTTTTCATCTTTTTCTAATGTCAGCTCAACTTCAGCACCTATTTTCCACAAATCTTTATTCCAATCTTCTTTTATTCATTAAGTAAACATTAATCAGTCTGTACCATCTGTGAGACTCTATGCTAGATACTAAGGCAGAGCTTGGACCACTGAAGAAAAGGCATTAATCAAATAATGACAAAAGAAAAATGAATACTGCAACTGTGACACAGGCTTCAAAGTAGAAGAAGCATCCTGTGTCATCAGACCCTGTGATTAGGAGATTTGATACAGTCAGAAGGGTCAGGAGCATCCATTCTGAAAGAGTAACATTTGGGCTCTTGTTGAACAATGAGACAGAATTTACTGGATAAGAAGAGAAAGAGAAAATAACACATGCAAAAACCTTTAGCAGCAAGAAGCATTCTAAGTAGGGAATAAAGAAAGAAGCCTGATGTGAATGGATTCAAGAGATGGAGGAGAATACAATTTGAGATGAGACACGAGAAGAAATGGAGACCAGGCTCCACAGGGTTTTAAAGCCAAGGTTAATGATTTTTGTCTTTATCCAAAAAACAATGGGATTGTATAATTTAATTTATATGAAATATAAAAAGTAGACAAATTTGTAGAGACAGAGGTAGATTAGTAGTTGTCAGGGACTGAGGGAAGGGAAGAATGGAGTGTGACTGGTATTAGTTACAAGTTTCATTTTTGAGAAGAAAAAGATATTCTAAAATTAGAGATGATAATTGCATAACTCTGTGTATATTCTAAAACCTACCGAATTGCACACTTCAAAAGGGTGAATTTTATGGTATGTAAATTATATCTTGTAAGATTATTATTAAAAAAAAAAACTAAGTGGGAAAAGATTTTAAGAAAGGAATCCTCTGATAAGATTAGAGTTTTGAAAGGATCACTCTGGCTTCAGAGTGAAAATACAGATCTGGGAGTGGAGAAAGGAGGCTATTATAATAATACAAGTGAGGGTAATTAAGAAAGGAAAACCAATAGAGCTTAACTATAGATTGAGTACTGGAGACAAATAAAAAGGAGATGTCAAGGCATAGTCCCTCATTTTCTAGCTTGAACAAGGAAATGGATTTCAGTGCCATTCACTGTGGTCCTAGCAGATGATCAGATTTTGAGAGGAGGGGTTTGGATCTTGAGTTCAGTTCTTTATCATATCATATTAAAGTCTGACATTCCCTGGAGATATGTCAAATAAAAATGAAAATATATAGGTCTGAAACTCAGAGGAGAGTTTTTAGTAAAGGAAAAACTTATGAGTCTTCTGCATATAAATTAAAATAGTAGACATGGATACAGAGAAACAAACTGGGAAGAGAATATATAGAGAGGAGAAGAGGGCTATGATCTACCGTAGAGGAACTCCAGATTCTTGGCTGTAGAGTATAAATCTGCACTGGAAAAATTAAAATAAACAGAAGCCAGAGAAATAGGGAGAAAGTCAAGAGAGTGTTCTGTCAAAGAGGACAAGGAGACTGTTGAATCACCTCTATGACAGCTCTCACACTATATAATTCCTACCTAGCTTCTCTGCTAGATTATGAGGTTTTTGAAGGCAGGCATATCTTCTTGTATTTTACTTAGTAGTGGGCCCATATCAAGCAATCAATGAATATGTGTGGTTTGCAATTAAATGTTTAAATTTGCTATTTGGTGGGGAGGGGGGGAACTGTTGCTTTGATAGCTCATAATTTTATGCTAGAAAATTCTTAGTGCAACAGAGAGAAGTTCCCATTTTTCCTGACTAAACAGAAATATCTCTAACTCCATAGTATAATGCAAGTGCGTGGCATAAACAGAGCTCAGTGAAAATGTCTAGCAGAAGCAATAAGCTAGCAGGAGTGGTGCTAAAGGCAGAAACACTTGCACAATAAAATCAAGGCTTAAATAAAATGAAAAAGGAGTCTGAAGGGTTACCGAGTTAAGATATTTTCCGAGCTAGATCTTTTATGGAAAAAAAAAAAAACAGCAAGACAAAATGCAAGGAGGCTAAAGAAGACATAAATTTGTGAACCATGGCTGCAATTTGGCTCCCACCCACCCAGAAGTCCGAAAGATGTGACCAAGCCCTACTGGAAGGATTGTTAATAAACAAGTTTACTTGTATATAAAGTACATAAAACTCAGCACTATATTCATAATTAAACATATATACACATAACAAGGTTAACTACTTACTTTATAAGCTGTTTATATTGTTCTTATAATCTGATTCCTTTCTTTCCTAATCTCCAGGAGTTTGTGGAAAGCCTACTGGCCAGAACTTTGATGCCCAAGCAGGCACTTCCTCATATTACATGCATTCAACTTCAAGACATCTTCCTCACAGCTGCCATGAGGCGCTGTGGGCATGCCAGCTAATACTACGCTGAGAATAACACTGAATGCTGGGGAGAGCTTCAGGTGACTCTTGGGGCAGAGATTACTGCTGTATATTTGCATAACACAAGGAATATTTTGTGGGAACAGATGCTACTTTACAAAAGTTTGCGCTGATTGGTGGCTCAGCTGGTAAAGAATCTGCCTTCAATGCAGGAGACCTGGGTTAGATCCCTGGGTTGGGAAGATCCCATGGAGAAAGGAATGGCTACCCACTCCAGTATTATGGCCTGGAGAATTTCATGGGTTAGTCTATGGAGTCACAAAGAGTTGGACATGATTGATTGACTTTCACTATGCATTTTCCACTTTCCTATACGTCTCCTGATGAATGTGGCAATTCTGGACATCTATTTATAGCTGAACTGAAAATTTTACCCTAAAAACTTTTCTGGGCAGCTCTTGTCAGTTGTGGCTTTGTACATTGAAAAATAAATAAATCTATGATCTGCATTTAGAAAATCCATCATGTCCTTTTCCCTCATTCTAACCTTGTCTCAAAAGTTTCACAAATCACACAACAAGGAATTTGAAATCTCCCATATGACTAATCCTGTTATCTTCTCTTGCTCTTATCATATCACATATTTCTTTGCCTTGTCTATTCTCTCCTAAAAGTCTATAGTGTACCTGTTTTTAGACACTTTATTTTTAAACCTTTTAGAGAAGCACTAACTTAGTCTCTAAAACAAATTCTTCCTACATGAAAATTAGTCAGTAATGCTCTGATTTATACCCCTTCAATTACCCCTTCCACTTGCAAGCACATTGCATAATAACATGTTCTAGACATTTCTGCTATCCTGCAGCAATAAGACTGTTTCTTTTCAAATATAAAATCTTTGTTTCTCATAATTTTCTTCTGTCACCCATGCTGTGGATGTTCTGTTTCTAATACTACTAGCCTACAGGCACAGACACTCAATAATTTTCATTTCCTCTACTTGTCTGACTTTGTCCAAATTTATTTGGATGATCATTTCCTCTCCTATTTTCCCCAAAACGGAAATATAAAAGTAAATAACGGTACTGCCTTTCTGTTTATTTTCCATTTATGTGGAAAGCCTAGAAGCTTAACCCCCAAAAGCAAGCACTCTTAAGCTTTTGTTCAAACCAGGTGTTTTTGGCTCTCAGCACCATGACTGTAACTTGAGAACTAGTTTTATGGCAGAACCATGCTGATCAGTCTTTCCTTTGCTTGCCAGGGGCCTGAGTGCTAGTCAGACGTGGGAACCATTAATTTCAGCTGCCATGGGTCAGACAGAGCAGCTCTCAGGCTGCTCCCCTCTGCTGCCTGCAGTGGGAGAGCAAGCAGTAGAGGGGTTGTGAATTACTACTTCCACAACGACAAAGTGCTCCACAAAACAGGCCAACCAGCAAGCAGTTTGGGGAAGTTATGCTTCTTATTTACTCCAGAGAAATCCAAATAAGTAAATCTAAGACTCAGAAGCACTGCAATAAAGCACGCTATTTCCCTTGGTTTAATTTTGAATTTCCTACTCTTCTCAACTTGAGATCATTTTTTGTATTGTGCATGTATGTAAAGACTATTCATGTTTGGTGACTCAAGCTTTAAGAAATAATCCTCTGGAAACCTTTAGATTAAGAACCAAGGCTGATCCTCATGCATCTAAGATTAATAGCCTCTAGGCCAGGGGACAAATCTTTCCAGGACAAGGTTTTCCCATGTGGCTTTTCTCCTTGGACTTCTACAAGAAGTTTCATTTATTATGTAAGTCTACATTTTTCAAGGTGCTCCCTCCATAAACTATCTTCAACTCCACCTGAAATTTGAGATTCTAAATTCAGTAGGACAATGTTCAAATCCCAGCTCTGTTATTTACCAATCATTGGTCAATTAATTTAATTCCCTTTAGCCTCAGTTTGCTCCTCTGTAGAAATAAGAACAGGTCTTCCCCAATATTAGCATGGACTAAGGCAAAACAACAAATGAAGGCCAATGTAGCATATGTCAAAATACCTAAAAGTTATCACATAAACTCTGCCCCCTAAGTGGCCTATTTTCCACTCAACCTCCCTTCCCCCCCTCCTCAAGCCTAGTCCTCTGGAAAGTACTGAGCACCCAGAGGACAGAGAGCCACTCTGCTCTCCCTGGGCCTGCCCCTGCCCCACTCAAAGCCTGTATGGGATTACGGATCTGCCGGGGCCAGAAGGTAGAAACTTCCCAGACCTCCTGGCTGATGACTGAAGTGCCAGGATTTGCCGATGAGCCTGAGCATCTACCAAAACTAGACCATCCAAGGAGAGGGGGTGAAGTAGGGAGGAAGAGAACGTCTAGGCATACCACTTTGGTGATTTAGGACATAAGCAACAGCACTGATTTGTTTTTAATTTTAATTGGAGGCTAATTACTTTACAATATTGTGGTGGTTTTTGCCATCCATTGACATGAATCAGCCATGGGTATACATGTGTTCCCCATCCTGAACCCCCCTCCCACCTCCCTCCCCATCCCATCCCTCAGGGTCATCCCCGTGCACCACCCTTGAACACCCTGTCTCATGCATCGGACCTGGACTGGCAATCTGTTTCAACGTTATTCTCTCAAATCATCCCACCCTCGCCTTCTCCCACAGAGTCCAAAAGTCTGTTCTTTACATCTGTGTCTCTTTTGCTGTCTCACATATAGGGTCATCGTTACCATCTTTCTAAATTCCATATGATTCTTTCTCTAGTTTCCCAGGGCAAAAAATGTCACACACACACACACACACAAACACACACTCAGCCCAGCATCCTCTGGCCTGGAACAGGCACTGTGGCTAACACAGTTATTTTCCATAATTCTCTGTAATCAAATTAATTCTACACATATAAAAAAATTAATAAAAGAAAAGCTTGAAAAGGAAAAACTGTGTCTTAATATCTATAATTTTCATTGTCTTCTAAAGCTCAAGGTACTGACTAGGAGATGCCCTTCTTATTCATGTCTAAGGGCAGGAATGATTGTGATCATTTTACTTATCTCATAGAATTGTGTAGGAAATAAATATGAAATGCATGTGAATTATGAATTATACCACTATCAAAATTAGGAGTAACTCTTCTCTAAGCTTGACCTCTAATTCTCACTGGGGAAAACAGGCAACGAAGCTGTATTTTTAGAAATTGAACAAATCTGAGACCAGTGTTATCCCATCGTCAAATCATTTGAAGATTTTTAGGCATTAGAGCACTATATTGGACTCTGGGCTTTAAAGATGATCAATTTTCTCATATGTTCAAGAATAACTAGATACTCCAACTCTTTGAGAGTAGGCTACGCTTGCCTTCAGTTGATTGCTTCATTGAGGTAGGAGAAATGAACTCTTTATAATCTCCTTAGAAATGATAAGCAGAGATGGCATCAAGCAAACGCAATAATCTTATATGGAATATTTTTAAGCAGCAGTTCCTTCCCTGATCTTTCACATTAATTAAACAAGTAGTTTGGTCCCATTTTTGGACAAAGAGTTTGCATGACACTTTATGAATATTATATATTCCAATTGCAACAATGATACAAAATTAATTTTTCTGAAAACCAAGCACACAGATGAGACTGGCTTGAAGTACAATTTGCTAATCTCATATTAGAGAAGAAAAACTTACTATACTGTGAGTATTGCAGGGTTTCAGGCCTCTGAAATGGAATTTGACTAAGGACATTCTGAGCAAATGGATAATACCATATATGATATATATGCTATATATTTACCTTACCTATAAGATTCTTACACATAGTCCTCAATTCAATCAGGCCAGCTGCCCACTAAAGAGCCCATGCTCACTGCCACCTCTACACCCTCTAAGCTTTTATCCATGCCTGATGATGCACGCCCACCTACAGGTCTTTCAGGAAAACTGCCCTGATAGTCTCCTCTCTCACTCCTTTGGTCTCTAATTTTTTTCTAATGTCACATGTGCATGTTTTTCCTTGCTATTAACATTTTAAAATAATTGAGATAGAGAACAAAAATCCAATGACTGTGTATCCTTCCAGAGTGCCTAGCATAGTGCCAATGACTTCAACACAGAAGAACTAGTTATCATTAATACATGGCAGACCTCAAAGGTCCACACAATTACTTGGTGTGTGGCCTATCTTTTCTTTTATTTCTGGAAGTAAGGTTACACAATATAGCAGACTATTTGAGCTCTGCTTTGTCCAACATGCTGTGAGACACTTGACAGATACAGATTTAAACTAGGTAACATGAACCCTCAAATAGTTAAGTGGTTTAGTGTGTGTGTGTGTGTTCCTCTAATGAATAATTAACAGAAGCAATTTGAGAGACTCACCCATCGTAATGTGCTAAGAATGGCATTTGGGTTTGATTTCTCTTCTGTGTTTCTTCTGAAAGCATTCACACACCAGC
Organism: Bos mutus; assembly: GCF_027580195.1. Lineage (NCBI taxonomy): Eukaryota > Metazoa > Chordata > Mammalia > Artiodactyla > Bovidae > Bos > Bos mutus. The sequence continues at coordinate 31,452,080 of NC_091625.1, forward strand.
CACCATCCTTGATACTACGTTTATAGGTATGTCATGTCTGGAGCCTCTGAGGTGGAAATTATGACAGTTGTTCTAGAAGCAGTGATAGAAAGATAATTAAAAAATAATTAACAAGAATAATTAGCATGGGGCCAGGGGAGGGGAGCTTTTATTTTATCAGCTAGACTGATCTGATTAAATGTGTATAGAACACAGCAAGCCAAGTATCTTCACATGGCAATGTGGAAGAAACAATGATTTTTTCGTGTTTAATTTATTTTCCTGCTATTCCTTCCCCACCAAAAATCAGCAAGGAGTAGTCACTGTGATCCTCATTGCCTTTTAAAAAATTCCATTCAGCATCTCTCACAGCATATTTCCATTTGATTGAAGACATAACTGCACAGCTCCAACGAAAACACAGAAGGGGAACATCAGGATCTGTGAGCATAATGCTTCTGGGGGTTGTGTATTAGGTGATTACTTTGGCACTAGCTAAGGAGAAAAGAAAGGGAAACACAAAGGCAGTAAGCAGCCATCGAATTTTCACTTGTTTTTGCTTATCATGTTTTAGTTTCCTGAAAGCAAGCCTAAACTATATAAACTATATTTCCTGAAAGCAAGACTAAAGAATAGAAGCATTAACATTCACTTTCAGCCAGTAAGGTGTTCTCAGCACTGATTGTCTTTTAATTGGACAAGACAGTATACAATTCTATCCAGTAATTTCCCTGTTACAGGGAAGCTGTACATCTTCAAGAATGGCCCCCTGCTGAGAGAAAGCCCTTAGTTAAACAAGCTAGTCAGCTAGGAAAAACCACGTGCTGGGGTGAGACAGACTGGGCAGGAACCCTAGCCTTGGTCACACATCTCTACTAGTTGAGTGGCCTTGAGTGGAGTGCTTTCTCTCCTTGATCTGAAACTGTCTAATTAAAATAGTGATAACAGTACCTAACCAGCCTGATGTTGGAATAATCATATATTTGAGTGCTATGCTTCTGTCACAATACTTGTTTTCATTATCAGGTTCCTTAACCTCTCAGAACCTGCTCTCCCACCTGCAAAATGTAGGTATCACTAATCTCATAGGTTTAGAATGAGAATTAAATAAGGCCCCTAAGAAAATTACCTCCCCAAGCTATATCGTTTATCAAAACCAACTTGGGTAAAAAATTATGGAATGGTAGAAGATAACTAAATTCTTGACTTACATTTATTGAGAGGGAGGGGAAAAAAGAGAAAGATATGATACAGCTATAATAATAGGCATCAGAATATGGCTTTGAAACACATGTGTTTCAAAGATCTGAATATAGTATTATTTGGTAATTTGTATTTGCTTATTTGCTTTTTGTTTTGTTCATTTGCTTATTTTTAACATATGCAGGAAACTAAGTTGTGTCCTAAGCACTAGATATTTGTTAAGGCATAAAAATATAATTAGCACATCATCACACTATTCTGTTTCTCCCAGAACTTGATAGCACTGAAATGAAGAAATAGAGTAAATGAAGTGGGTGAAGGCTTTAACAGTGATTGTAATGGTAGGCAGAAAATAATTTATAATGATTTGGATTCTTCAGATGAGTTTCTCAGATGCAATTTGCCTAGAGGATATTTGAGATGAAAATGCAGAAAGAACAGGCAACCAATCACATTAGAGGGTGTGAGAACGGCTGACCTGTCTGAAGTTCACATCACAGAGTTTCATCTCAGAAACTTCACTCCCCAGGAGCCATGGGTCCTCTAAGGGGTCACTTGATTATAGCAGAATCCAGCCATGGCTGGCATAGCCTAGATAACTTCACTAGACTCATGATATCTATTTAGCATGACGTATCCATTCATTTAACAAATATTTTTGAGCCACTCATTGTCCTTCTGGACTTGTAGTCTGGTGGGAGAAGAGGCAGAAAAGGGCTATCTCAAGTCTAGCTCAGATAAATAAACATAAGGGCCCCAATATTTATTGCATCACTCTTTGCATCACATAGCCAGGACATGGAAGCAACCTAAACATCTATCAAGAAAGGAATGAATAAAGAATAAGTGGCACATTTATACAGTGGAATATTATTCAGCCATAAAAAGGGATGAAATTGTGCCATTTACAGAGATGTAGGTGGACCTAGAAGCTGTCATACAGAACGAAGTCAGAAAGAGAAAAACAAAGATCATATATTAATGCGTATATATGGAATCTAGAAAAATGGTACAGATGAACTTATGTGAAAAGCAGAAATAGAGACATAAATGTAGAGATAAACATATGGATGACATTAGCTCTGAAAATGTCTTAGCTATATATTGGGATGAATTAGGAGATTGGGATTGACATATACACACAACTAAATGTAAAATAGATAGCTAATGAGAACCTAGTGTGTAGCATAGGAAACTCTACCCTGTGCTCTGCGGTGACCTAAACAGGATGGAAATCCAAAAAAGAGGTGGTGTTATACACACACACACACACACACATATATACATTTATAGCTGATTCACTTTGCTGTACAACAAAACTAACACAACTTTGTAAAGCAACTATATTCCAATAAAAATTATTAAAAGAAAAGAAGGTTTTATATACATTAAAACCCCCATCACCACAGCCATCAAATCTCATAATTCATGTAGAGAGATTATGAGAGAGGAAGAGACTGAAAGTGCAAATGAGTCTTTTCCTTCCAAGTAGGAGATGTTTGCCCTTGGTAGTGTCATATCATGATTTTACTTTTCCTCATGAGTTTTTGACACCTTGTTATACAGCATGACCCATTAGCTCTGAAAAAGCCTCAGGAATATCTGGTTGCTCCCAACATGTTAGAACCAAGAATAATTCTCAAATTCTTCCATGTTCAAAAATACTAAGACTAAACTTTCCAGCTTGACACCAGGGCTTCCCTGGTGGCTCAGATGGCAAAGAATCTGTTCACAATGCAGGAGACCTGGATCCCTGAGTAGGGAAGATCCCCTGGAGAAGGGAATGGCACTCCACTCCAGTATTCTTACCCAGAAAATTCCATGGACAGAGGAGCCTGGTGGGCTACAGTCCAGGGGGTCTCAAAGTCAGACATGACTGAGCAACTAACACAGACAAACTTTCCAGCTCAGGTGATTGGATTCTAATTATTATGCCTGGAGCATATCACTCAAATATTCATTGACTAAATAAATGAACAACAAAAAGCTCTGAAAGAGAAGAGTGTGAAGGAAGTTTGTGGACAATAAGGAAACATTTTCAGAAAAACAAAAGGCAAGTTGGCTGCTTCCATAAACTGAGTGTTTCTCAAATTTATTTGAATTCTCCCTTTCAAAACATCCACAACTGTGAGATAAAAGAGAGCTGACAGTTGGAGGACATTAAAGTTGATTACCAATAGATTGTTTTAACATGCAAAGCAACTAGGGCTTTGCTTTGTGTACCGATCATAATTCTGAATCTGTGACAGTTAACCACGTCCGCAGCCAGCCTTAGGCATTATGATTCAGGCTTCAGAAATAGCATTTGTCAATACCATTACCTGTGCCCTCTTCACAGGATGAAATTCAAGGCCTGTACTTGTCCAATCAAATGGCTGCCTCTTGCTTTCCTTAGTCTCCTGTGATTGGCCAGGTGCTGTCAGCAGAAGAGATTCCTATTGAAGTCACTATATATTGATGACATCCCATCTCAGATGATCTTTAACACTGCCAAATAATCTTTCTGTTTGTCCACATTTATCTCTAGCTCCCGTTTCCTCAACTGTTATCCCAAAGTCTCACTGAAGCTCCATCTGCCAGTACTCCCTTCATCATTCTTAGATGACCGATGACTTCCTAGTTCACAAGTTAGGTAAAGCCCATGAGAATTCTGTTTCCTTTGTCCATCTCAATACGCACAGAGATGCCCCCTCTTCTCCCCTCCTTTCTTCATACCTAGTATTGAGATGCTCCTTGTTCTGTCTGTATTAATCCTTCAGCTGGCATCTTATGCCTCTGGCAAATCATTCCATCAATTATCCCATCTCTCTCTTGCAATTCAGCCTTTTCATGTTTAGGAGTTTACATAACTATGTTCAGATCTCTCCTACTCAAAGTAACAAAGGCTCAGTCCTGTAATCCCTTAATTATCTTAATACACATTATAAAAATTGGTTTTCAGATATAGTATGCCATTTTAAGAATGAATTTTCTTTACCAAAAAACTGATAATACTAATTTACTTAAAACCAGTGGATACTACTGAATAAAACATAAGTTCTCTAAAATAGCACACCAAGTTCCTAATTACCTATTCTCTACTCAGCTTCCCTCCTCATCTCCTTCCATCTTCCTTGGGAACCCTGTGCAATACTGAACTACTTCACCGGACGTTCTCTCTCACCACTCAGCATTACGATGTGTTTTGCTCCTACTGGGATATAATAATAGTCGTGTTGGGAAGTCCTCAAAAGGAAATTAGGTAAGGCAGCAATTTGACTTGTTCACTGTAGCCATGCATGTGTGCCTGGTCACTCACGTCCGACTCTTTGCAACCCCATGAACTGCATCCCATCCGGCTCCTCTGTCCTTGGAATTCTCCAGGCAAGAACACTGGACTGAGTTGCCATTTCCTTCTCCAGGGGATCTTCCCCATCCAGGAACTGAACCCACGTCTCCCACATTGGCAGACAGATTCTTTACCACTGAGCCACGTGGGAAGTCCTCATTGTAGCTATAGGCAATGGCAATAACTAAGGTTTTGTAAACAGGGGAATGATGGTAGTGGGTTTCAATATGGATCATCTACATGAGAATAGATTTAAAGAGGACAAGGATGCAAACTTAGAAGTTTGCTGAGGTCCTCCAAATGAGAGCTAACTGGTCTGAAATAGAGTCATAGCAGTTAACATGGAGCCTCAAAGAGGCCCAAGGCACAGTATCACAGAGGTCAGAGTTTAAAAAGAGACCATTGTCACAGAAACCTAGAGTGTAGAGAGCCCAGCCTAAAAATGACTGATTCGAGATCAAATGCCACAGAAAAGACCCAAAAGAAAAATGTGGCCATTTGATTCAGTAATTAAGAATCTAAACAGCAGCAACTGCAATAGAGTAGGAGCAGAAACAAGGATGGAGAAGGCAATGGCACCCCACTCTAGTACTCCTGCCTGGCAAATCCCAAGGACAGAGGAGCCTGATAGGTTGCAGTCCATGGGGTCGCTAGGAGTTGGACACAACTGAGCGACTTCACTTTCACTTTTCACTTTCATGCACTGGAGAAGGAAATGGCAACCTACTCCAGTGTTCTTGCCTGGAGAATCCCAGGGACAGGGGAGCCTGGTGGGCTGCTGTCTATGGGGTTGCACAGAGTCGGACACGACTGAAGCGACTTAGCAGCAGTAGCAGCAGCAGAAAAAAGGATGCAGAATTGAGGAGTGAATGGGAGACAGGGAGTGACTCGCTAGTCCAATGAGTGGCTAGTACTTTCCAAGAAATTTGAATAGAAGGAACTGGAATAGACTAGACAGGTCTGGGCTTCCCAGGTGGTATTAGTGGTAAAGAAGTAAAGTGAAGTTTCTCAGTAGTGTCTGACTCTTTGCGACCCTGTGGACTGTAGCCTGCCAGGCTCCTCTGTCCATGGGATTCTCCAGCCAAGAATACTGAAGTGGGTTGCCATTTCCTTCTCCAGGGGATCTTCCCAACCCATGGACAGAGGAGCCTGGCAGGCTACAGTCCATAGGGTTGCACAGAGGTGGACACGACTGAAGTAACGTCACAGTCATGCAGACAGGTCTAGGAGCTCTGTAGAGACAAAAGGCTAGTGAGGGTGAAAAAGGTTTACATGTGCCTAGGCTAAATTCAGACTGAAATTGAAGAAAGTAGGGAAAACCACTAGACCATTCAGGTATGACCTAAATCAAATCCCTTATGATTATACAGTGGAAGTCAGAAATAGATTTAAGGGACTAGATCTGATAGATAGAGTGCCTGATGAACTATGGACTGAGGTTCATGACATTGTACAGGAGACAGGGATCAAGACCATCCCCATGGAAAAGAAATGCAAAAAAGCAAAATGGCTGTCTGGGGAGGCCTTAAAAACATCTGTGAAAAGAAGAGAAGCGAAAAGCAAATGAGAAAAGGAAAGGTATAGGCATCTGAATGCAGAGTTCCAAAGAATAGCAAGAAAAGATAAGAAAGCCTTCCTCAGCGATCAATTCAAAGAAATAGAGGAAAACAACAGAATGGGAAAGACTAGGGATCTCTTCAAGAAAATCAGAGACACCAAAGGAACATTTCATGCAAAGATGAGCTCAGTAAAGGACAGAAATGGTATGGACCTAACAGAAGCAGAAGATATTAAGAAGAGATGGCAAGAATACACAGAAGAACTGTACAAAAAAGATCTTCATGACCCAGATAATCACGATGGTGTGATCACTGACCTAGAGCCAGACATCCTGGAATGCAAAGTCAAGTGGGCCTTGGAAAGCATCACTACAAACAAAGCTAGTGGAGGTGATGGAATTCCAGTTGAGCTATTTCAAATCCTGAAAGATGATGCTGCAAAAGTGCTGCACTCAATATGCCAGCAAATTTGGAAAACTCAGCAGTGGCCACAGGACTGGAAAAGGTCACTTTTCATTCCAATCCCAAAGAAAGGCAATGCCAAAGAATGCTGAAACTACCACACAATTGCACTCATCTCACACGCTAGTAAAGTAACGCTCAAAATTCTCCAAGCCAGACTTCAGCAACATGTGAACCGTGAACTTCCAGATGTTCAAGCTGGTTTTAGAAAAGGCAGAGGAACCAGAGACCACATTGCTAACATCCACTGGATCATTGAAAAAGCAAGAGAGTTCCAGAAAAACATCTATTTCTACTTTATTGATCATGCCAAAGTCTTTGACTGTGTGGATCACAATAAACTGTGGAAAATTCTGAAAGAGATGAGAATACCAGACCACCTGACCTGCCTCTTGAGAAACCTGTATACAGGTTAGGAAGCAACAGTTAGAACTGGACATGGAACAACAGACTGGTTCCAAATAGGAAAAGGAGTACGTCAAGGCTGTATATTGTCACCCTGCTTATTTAACTTCTATGCAGAGTACATCATGAGAAATGCTGGGCTGGAGGAAGCACAAGCTGGAATCAAGATTGACGGGAGAAATATCAATAACCTCAGATATGCAGATGACACCACCCTTATGGCAGAAAGTGAAGAGGAACTAAAAAGCCTCTTGATGAAAGTGAAAGTGGAGAGTGAAAAAGTTGGCTTAAAGCTCAACATTCAGAAAACGAAGATCATGGCATCTGGTCCCATCACTTCATGGGAAATAGATGGGGAAATAGTGGAAATAGTGTCAGACTTTATTTTCTTGAGCTCCAAAATCACTGCAGATGGTGACTGCAGCCATGAAATTAAAAGATGCTTACTCCTTGGAAGAAAAGTTATGACCAACCTAGATAGCATATTCAAAAGCAGAGACATTACTTTTCCAACAAAAGTCCATCTAGTGAAGGCTATGGTTTTTCCAGTAGTCATGTATGGATGTGAGAGTTGGACTGTGAAGAAAGTTGAGCGCCGAAGAATTGATGCTTTTGAACTGTGGTGTTGAAGACTCTTGAGAGTCCCTTGGACTGCAAGGAGATCCAACCAGTCCATTCTGAAGGAGATCAGCCCTGGGATGTCTTTGGAAGGAATGATGCTAAAGCTGAAACTCCAGTACTTTGGCCATCTCATGGGAAGAGTTGACTCATTGGGAAAAAATCTGATTCTGGGAGGGGTTGGGGGCAGGAAGAGAAGGGGACGACAGAGGATGAGATGGCTGGATGGCATCACCAACTCGATGGACATGAGTTTGGGTGAACTCCAGGAGTTGGTGATGGACAGGGAGGCCTGGTGTGCTGCGATTCATGGGATCACAAAGAGTTGTACACGACTGAGTGACTGAACTGAGGCTAAAGGAGAACTTGGAAATTTTTTCTTAAAAGATCAAAGGGTAAATGTTTTCAGCTCAGTGGCCACAAGGCCTCTGTTGCAACTATTCAACTCTGCTATTATAGCACAAAACATTCAGAAACAATACCTAAGCTAATGGACAGAGCTGTAATTCTATAAAACATTACCAAAAAAGAGTGGAAGCAGACCCTCTGGCTATAGTTTGCTTGTCCCTGAGTGACTTCAGACAGACAGAAGGAGTGGGATTCAGAGCAAATCTTGTCCTTAAACCCGAAGAAAAAGGACAAGAATTCCTCCACACTCTGCCAAGGGCCTGGGTTCAACCCCTGTTCTGGAAACAGAAGTCCTATAAGCCACAGCTGGGCCTAAAAAAAAAAAAGCGGCAGCAAAAGGAATAGTGATATATATACACCTGTCAAAGAAGCTGGATTAGCATTAACTAAAAACTTGAATACTTCATTAAAACAAAAATTCAATCTTTTTAATGTTATAAAAAGATAACTCCTAAAAGTGAAACCAGATGTTTCTAAAATGGCTCTTTACAGGACTCTAATGAAAGAAATATTTACTTAGTTGTATTGAAATGATTTGGATATTTTAAATTCTCAACCATGATCCATCAGTACCATCTCTCAGAAACTGAAATAGCATTCATGATAGCAGCAAGGACCGCGCCCAACACCGCCCCCTCACCCCAGCCTCACCCCTTACGTGCTGCCTGAACTTGGTGCAGCACAAGCTCATCACTGCCTGCTCTAAAAGGAAGATCTGATTTGAAAAGAAGGAATGCATTATTCTCTTTCCACCCTAGATCTACAGATATCTTACTTGAAAAGCTGATTGTGGAATCCTGGCTTATTTCCATGACTAAAGCAATGTGATTAAGTTCCTATAGGCTTTAGATAATCACCCAAGCTTTTTGATTATTATAATCAGGTCAGAGCTTCAATCAATGAAGCTCTTCTAACACTATTGACTCCTTTAAGAATCTGGACAGGATAGCACCTAAAAACAAGAACTACAGGCATGCTGAGCAAAAGCTTTCTTTGCAGGGTAGTTTCCTTGGTACAGCTTAACCAGTGTGACAGTGAAGGATTAGCGTACCGTGGATGTCCACGTCCTGAAGCACGATGGACAGGGGCATATTTGTGCAGCAAAGTGGGCTGAGTCTATTACGTTTTTAATTTTCTAATAATTGTAATAGTCTTTCACTGAGAAAGTGAAAAATAGTGAATGTGGCTCAGTAGTGTCCAATTCTTTGCAACCCCATGGACTGTAGCCCGCCAGGCTCCTCTGTCCATGGAATTCTCCAGGCAAGAATACTGGAGTGGATAGCCATTCCATTCTCCAGGGGATCTTCCCTACCCAGGGATTGAACCCGGTCTCCTACACTGCAGGTGGATTTTTTACCATTTTAGCCTTTCACTGAGACAGATACACTAATCACCCTCATCATAATTAAGCTGGCTGGGCTTCAGTAGCTTTTCCAACCCAGCCAAAATTTGCCAGGTGAGCCATTTTGCTAACTTAAACCTTGTGAACAGTGTTATGAATTCATCCAAAAAACATATCTGGCAAGTCAACTTTCTCCTCTGTACAAATAAAGAAATCATGAAAGCTGGTTGGCTAACAGTGTTCTTTGCCACCCACCTACCATCAGTAACAATATTTCATTTGGTGCAGAGGAGCAGGGTGGCGGATATTTTGTGGCAAAGATCAGCCATGCTAGAGTTAAAGAAAAAATGTTCTTGTGCCTGTCAGGGGAGACACTGAAGACTGTAACTCCTCTCTAAGACTGTTCTGCAGAATGGCTCTGGGGAAAAGCTTCAGGCAGCCCTTCTCTGCTGTGGATGGAAAAAAAGAAATGGAAGAAAAATGTGTTAGGAAGCAAAGAGGTGGGGGCGAGGGAAAGAACAGGCAAACAACAAATAAATCTCTTGATAGTGTTTTGGATTGATAGATAGCACTTCATCCCGAAGCATTTCTCAAAACCCCACACATGCAGTCTCACAAAAGAAATGCAAAGCCTTCAAGAACAGAAGAAAACTAGAAAAACAAATAAATAACTAAGATTCTAATGGTGAAAAAGGAAAGGAAATACTTTGGACCAATTTCAGTTGGTCAAAAGACATTACAGAAAAGACTACCACTCTTAAATTCCTACCAGGTCTGGGTAAGAGTTCATTTTTTATGGTCTCATCCTTCAGGCATTCCATTTGGTTGGCTGAAAGGTTGAGTCACAGCCCTGCTGGGAACAGACTCCGTCCCAGAAAACCAGGCAATGACAAATGTTATGGCCAGTCCACTAAATCACACCATAGGAAAACCTTGACTTACTCTAAAGCTGTATTTTCTCAGTTCTCAGAATCTGAACCTGGCTCCAAGCATCATTTTGATGATGAGTTATCTCCTTTAAGTCCTCTGTAGAAGCAGGAAGTCCTAAAGCCCTTGGAGCCTTTTAAAAGTTTATTTTCCCCTGAGATAAGATACCAAAATCATAGCTCAGAACTAAAATTTCCACAACAACCAAAATAACTTGTTCACTCCCACCTAAAAATCTTCATATGACATCTCAGGATGCCACTTCATCATTTTTGTAAAACTAATAGCTTCCATTTTTAAGCCATTTATATTCTATCCATGTGCTTTTATATAGCATCACAGTTACACCCTATCTCTTTGAAGAGTCACTACACTTATGTGTGATCTATATTTTGCAGGCTATTCAAGCACATAACCACAAAACAAAAATGTTTCTAATTCTCTCTTACTTGTTCTTTGAGAACTCAAGCATCATATAATACCTGGGAACATGTCTAGGAATCAGCATAGGATTTTTTAATTCTCTTGGCTACCAACATTTTCTTATCCTCCTCCTTTAGGTCTTTATTGTTTGTGTGCTTTTTAGCCGACATCAAAAGTGGCAGCTACGCTGATTCAGTTTTTCAAAGACTTGACCACCATCATTGCTGACTGTGGCCACCAGAGCTGTGGATGTCAGCCATCGGCATTGCCCTTTCATTGCTCTTCTCAGTATCAGAAGTGATGCTGAGGTCCATGCCATTTATGATGACTAATATTAGAGCCCCATCCACTAACTCCACCACTGCTATAACCCACACTACTCACCACTGCTGCCAGTGCTACAGCTGACTCTGTTAACTGCTGTCAAGGCAGCAACCATTGCAGCTCTTACTGCTGCCAATGCTGGGATTGCAACAACCACCCTTCTGAGGCCCAATGTTGATTTTATCATGGCTCTGGTGATAGCTCTCATGAAAAGTTTCTTTTTAACCTCTATTGGTCTTTATTGTATCCTTCTTATGGTAGAATCAAGGCAAGTCTCCTCAGCGGTAGACTGACAGATGGCTGAAATACCAACTTAATTGTTCCAATAATTATTCGAGGACACATCCTTGAGAACAGTTTCCTTCATCCCATAGTCAAAACATCACTAAGGTTACTAACTACTTTCAAAACATATCCAGAATCCAACTACTTCCTTCATTTGTATCCCTACTACTCTTATTCAAGTCATAATCCTATTTAGTCTAAACTTTGAAATGACCTCTGAACTGGTCTTCCTGCCTCAAGTCATGCCCTCCTATAATCCATTCTCGGCATGTCAGCTACAGGGAGAATTTTATAAATATAACTCAGACCACAAAACTCCCTTGTTTGGAGCCCTCCAGTGTTTCCGTGCCTTACTCTAGTTTACGTGATGCACCCCCCAACTAACCCCTTCAACTTCACACCACTCTTGACTTAACAATGTGTCTTCAGCCACTTTGGCGTTCTCTCTTTTTCCCAGATACACCAGCTCATTCCATCCTGAAGTCTATGCACCAGCTGTTTCTTTTTGCTTGAAATACTTTCCCCCACCCACCCAGTATTTTTGTGGCTCCTTTTCCCTCAGAGAAATGTTTCCTGACCTGTCGGTCCAAAGAAGCTTCCAAGTCATTGTCTTCTTATTGTATTTTAATTCACTGAAAAGCACTTATTGGTCTATTTTCCTTATTTATATAATCATTCGATTGTGGTTTACATAAATCGATGCTACATAAATATATTGATGCAAAATAAAATCTTTAACTGCAAAGTCTACAGGATTATGTAAAAAATTTGCTTCAGAGAAAAACTGCACCTTGACTTGCCAAAAAGTCACAAATCAGTAATTGATAAGTCCAATTTCAGAGAACATAAAAACTCAGAAATTCAACTGACATTAAAATACTTCTGTCCAATTAAAAGGAAGGTGTGGGCAGTTTCCTTCTCTGTTCGCTAGTTCCCCATTCCCTGTTTACCACTCCTAGATGCAGCTCCCAGCCTTTTCCATGTTTAAGGAGGAGAGAAGAGAAAAAAAATGTGGAAAAACCTTCCAAGACTGGTGCCAGTATCCTCAGGAACTGGTTTCCTCTGGCCCTGATGGCTATTTTAAGTTTACTCTTTCTCCTTTCCTTGGATTCTTCAAAACTGCAACCACCCCTATCTCTAGAAATACCTCCCCTGCAGTTCCCTGACATAAATATTCACCTTCCCTCTGAACACCAAGGAGTCCTCCTTTGGCTCCCAGTCTAAGCAGTAGGCCCCTAGCCAGATTCTTGCTGTTAGAGTGTCCCAGTTCCCCCAGAAGTTCTCTTAACACTTCCCTAGACGGGTCAGGCTCCTGGCGGCCATCTTGGGTCTTAAATAGTTCTGTACCACTGTGATCTCTTTCCTTTTCACACTGGATGAGGGTAGCTATGGTTCTTACTGCCTTCTTTACAATACTACTTATGGAGCCTAACACCTCACTTTGAAACTTCTTATCATGGGCTCAGTCAAAAGTAATTTTACATGTTTCTGCATTCTTATCAAAATATACAGATTCTATTAGTCAGTTCCTCTTATGTGAAACATTTGCCCCATAGGAGGTCATTCTTTATAGGATCAGCTTAGACAATGAGAAGAATAAACGTGTATTAAGCCCAATATATGTAGTTCAGAATATGTAGTCCAGCCTTGAAAACAGTCACCCACATGAAAATTCTAAATTAATGAACTTTCAGAAAAGAAAAAAAATATATATTGATTTGGTTCACTTGGTAATGAATATTAGTCCATGAATATATTTTTACAAGCATTTCAACATTCTTATTCTTAAGGTTTATTATATACCTGATGGAGCAGAGTTGATCTCAACATCTAGATAATAATAATGAATTATTAAAGATACTCAACCCACCTTTTCTACAGATCTTGGCTTGCTTATTATTGATGCCATTTGTATTAATATGCAGACTTCATAAAGCTCACTTGTAGAAGACTCTCCAAATTCCTAAATACTCGCCTCCAGAGCAACTCAGAGTCCCCCAGTTAAAATTATTATTAACTCCCAACCCCCTTATTAACCCCCAAGACTTCTGAGGGTTGGCCAGGGAACCATTAAATTTTTAGTGCCAGAATTAATGCCAGATTAGAGTCACATGGGTATTATCCTTGCTGATTTATGACACCATGTAGCACAGTAAATGAGACTGTTCCCCTTAGGCCAGCTGAAAACTTCTAATACTTTGTTTCTCATGGCACATCTTTCAGGGCTGGGGCAGACAGTGAGAGCAAAGAGGAAAAAAAAAGTATCCGACAATGTCTTTGATATAAATCCCAGGTATTCTCTTTCCTCCCCAAACCAGCCTAGATTACCATTATGGAGAAAAGTCAGAACTGCACATAAAACAAAAATCATAACAAAGAGAAACATCTCACATCCCCTGACAAATCAGAACAAAGCCGTGAAGGTCATTTACCCAAAACAAGGAAGAGAAAATCTGAAAGAAATTGTGTATAGTATTTAAAAACACCCTGACAGAACTCAAATTAATAAAGATTTAAAAACAATCCTTCATTATAGACAAAATGTCTTCTTTACTCACTAGCTATGTGGCCTTGAACCCAAATTTCCTCGAATGTGAAGTAGAATAGCATTGCTTACTACCTATGGTTGATCTAAAGTTGGAGTAGTTCAAGATATAATGATCTGAGATTGGATTTTAGAATGCATGTAGATTTAGGAGGCCAGAAAAAAAAATGATTCTTTTGGTCAGAAGATTTTTTTTTTTTAACTTGCTTCCAAACCAGGTTGTATTCATCCTTTTAGTCCAAAGACCCTATGTGAACGCGTCTTACTTAGAATAGTAACACAAAGGAGGTTCTAGAGCTTCATTTCACAATTCCTATAGCTATTTTATATCAGAGTCTTGACCTCATTGTAGACAATTATATAAACATTTCAGGTTCCCTGATGGCTCAGTGGTTAAAAAGCCCTCCTGCAATGCAGGATACATGGGTTTGATCCTTGGGTCAGGAAGATCCCCTGGAGAAGGAAATGGCAACCCACCCCAGTATTCTTGGGAAATCCCATGGACAGAAGAGCCTGGTGGGCTATGATCCATGGGGTCACAAGAGTCAGACATGACTTAGTGACTAAACAACAATGACAAATATAGACATCTGTATAGTAGATCTTAGAGGCTATAAATCCTATTTACTTGGTTGACTCAGTCTCACATCTGAAGAAAATGACCCAAGAATACTAACACACTTAGCACTTCTTGCTTCCAGCAACAAAAATGACAACCTTATTTATATAATTATTTTTATATAAAACGCCAATATTGTCCCACATGGGTAAAATGAAAGACATTTGTTGTTTTGTGTCTAATACTTTTTTTAGACTGAAGGAAAAAAAGGAAAATCAATGCTTCAGATTACTTTGCAGAATAACGTTCAGATGTCTAGGAGAAACAGCCTAGGGCAAGGAGTCATGGGTGGGGGCAGCCTCTTCACCTGGCATGTTCACAATCTCTTTGTAAATGACTGTGCCTCTGAATCCGAATCTGGCTGCCAAGCATGTCCCAGGCCCCAGGCTGAGGAGCTCTGAAGAGATCAGCCACAGGCATTGATTAGGAAGAAGTTCCTGGAGGACAGCAAAGCCTTCACCACGTTGTTTAATAAGGATTTTCATGTGGAGTGACTAGAGAGCGTGCAACAGTGACTGTAAGCCCCGGGAAGTTGTCAAACACTGAGCCCACATGGCTGAATTCACCCTGTTTACCTTGCTTGATAGAAAGCCAGAGGAAGGCCAGACAATAGCCATAAATTCAAATAAGTTTTTAAAGCCTTCTCAATTGATCACGACACAAAAAGACACAGAGCAATTGTATAATCACCTCACACACCAGTAACTAAATATATTGCCCTTTCCAAATCCACTGATGTAAAACACAGAGCCTTTTCTCCCCAGCTAATGGTTGAGAGCAGCTTTAAGTAGCTTTCTTGTGAACTTAATACCCAGCAAACAAAAGACAGTGTTGGAAGCAGCTCTTTGGGTATGACAGTAACATACATACGATGGTATTTTCCTGTGGTAAAATAGCTTTTATAAGTGAAGCAGAATTAAAGCCTGGGTTGCACTTCTGTCTCTTACATGTATATTAAGTTTTTCTCTGAAAGTCAAAGAAAACGAGATTTTCTCCTAAATTGCTTGTCTTCCTATGTCATATTAAAATACCGAAACTTGACTCATGAGATGACACAGAGTGGAGCAATAAATAAAATGACACACAGGATATCTGTGAGTTCACAAACTGTTAATTAACTCCTGAACCTACATTCAAGCCAGAGGCAATGTGGCAACGGGGAACAGAATCCATCATCATACCTAAATGGGAAGGTAAGTAGATGGTAAGTACTGGTAATAATTTCCTATTGCAGACGTTGTATGTGGTAACTCGGGCCAATATAAAGTTGAAGTCAGAATTTAAACTTTGGATTTTACCCTTGACTCCACAGTCTGCGAGCACAGACTCTTTCATTGAGACTCTTTCATTGAGGTAATTTAAAAGGGGGGAAAATGATCCCCACCTCAATGACACTTCCAAACGATTACATTTCCTCATATGACTGTCAACTTAGAAATAGGCATCCTCAAAAATCTCATAACCTTTTGCAGGTTTCTTTTGTTTCAGTGTCTCCATGTTTTCAGAGAGTATGGGCTTCACAATGCTTGCAATTCAGTCTCAACTATATTTTTCACACCTAATAGATTATATAGGTACAGGATTTCGGTCCTTCTATCTTAGCATATTTTAAATAAATAACTATCTTATTTCTATGGTACATATCCAGTAGCTCTAGAACTCGGGGTGTATCTGCTAAAAAGTCATAAAAACTGTAACTTTTAGTAAGCTGATTCTTTCACAGTAATCTAAGACTTCAAAGACTGTCCTTCCTCTGTGACCTTTACAAAACATACAAGGAGGGTTCAGTTTGATTTTTATGGACATTAGATGAACATTCCATAGTTTTTACCATAAGCAGAAGTGCAGTGTGTGACTAGCCAGTACAGCTAGAATTAGTAGCTGAGATGGGGTTGCAGGAGGTGATTAGAACCAAAACACTGACTTCAGTGAGCCTTGCTACTCACAGTGGGGTCCCAGAGCCAGAAGCATCAGCAGCTCCTAGGAACTTGTTAGAAATGCACAATCTCAGGCTCTGCTCCAGACCTACTGAATTGGAATCTGCATTTTAATAATATTGGAGGGTGATTTACTTGCTTAAGCTTTGAGAAGCCCTCAGCTAGAGCTGAGGAGAGCCAGGTGCTGTGAATTCAGTTCAAGAACCCATAGCAAAAGGGGGAGGTCAAGGTTAGGGAGACCAAGTGCAAAAACAAGTCAAAGACCAAGAGGCATGAGTAAGGTCATAAACAGGAGCCATAAACATAAACAAGGTAAAGCAAAAAGGGATGAGGACTGTATTGAACAGGATTGGGATGGAGTTAGGTTTAAACTTCAGGTGGACAACCTACATAATGCCAGAAGAATTCCAAGATTACTGTTCAAGGTGGATAATTCAACCTACTCCTGTAAATTTCCAAGTCAGTAGAATTGACTTATAATGGATGATGACTATACAACTTGTTACCTTTCTGTATCTCCAAGACCTTCATCCTTTATTACTTTGGGATCCCTAAACAGAACCCTAAAAACATAAAACCCTAAGCAGGTTTGCTTTTTTTTTCATTGAACCTTCACAATTTCCTATTGGTTAAACAATTTTTTAAAAACATTTTCTGTTAAAAAAGTTAGACAATGCCAAAAAGAATATGTTTGTCTAAGGGTTTTTCTATTGAGGAAAGACTTCTGAATGGGCAAGCTCATAAGCAACTGAATCTGGTGAGCAACACAGGAAACACAGATGTTAGACCCCCAAGGGTCATCGTTGACTTAAATCCTCATAATTCGGAGTTCAATCTTATTATCTCTCATTTAACCCATGTTACAGCCGAAGAAATTAAGGCTCTGGGAAAAAAATAATTTTTTTCAAGTCTGACAGAACGAGGACAGTGTCCAGAACTTGTATTCTTAGCCACTGCACTGCACCAAAAGAAAGACAAGCAAAAATAGCCCCATTTGTCAACTGAAGTGTCTCTGTATCTCCTGTGTGTCACACAATGCAGGAAAAGTAATCATTTCTGGAGTCACTGGGAAGCCCATAACCATGTACACCATCCCTGTAATATAATGAAGAATCTGAGCAGATTCCTAAGTTTCATCTTCAGAACTTTGTATCTCCTGACATCAAACAAGATACTAAAAGTTTTCAAAACATAGAAAACCTGTGTATGTGCACACACATATAAAAATTATATTATTTCTAATACATTCATTCTAAATAAGGTCTAAAGCTTTGCTTACCATGTTCCATGATCTATAAGACTTCTTATCACAATGCTTGGCATATAGCAGAACAGCAGGCTATCAGTAACCCTTTATTAAATGATTATGATTATGATAACATTGAAAGCTGAACTCAGAGACTTCTACCAAAGAGATTCATTTTCATGTTTGCTGTGAATTTTTCTTAAACCAAAATGTTAACTCATGGTCATGAAAATATCAAAGGTTTTGTTTTTTCTTCACACCAAAATTAATTGTGATAAACACAGGAAAACTGCAGGCTTGCCAGAAAGATAAATACCAAATTCAAGAAAGAGCTGGCAGCCAAAATTGTCCATATTTGGGGAATAATACACAATTGAAATTCTCCCCCAAGGAGATACTAGATACAGCTTGTAAGCTATTACAAGAAATTGCTGGCGTAGCTTCTCCAATTACAGATTAAGTATCAATCATAGCAAGCCAGAATTGATGCCAAACTTACTCTAATATCATACCAAATGATGTAAATTCTATTTTGGTATATATAGACATTTTAGCTTGATTCTCTAATTCTTGTCCAAGAGAAATGAACAGTCCACCTTCCAAAATTAATATAAATAAATTCTTATCTGATACATACATGTGCTCTCTCCATTAACCATTATTTGTATGAGATTACATTCTGAGGTCCCCAACCCTAAGGAACAAAGTCAAATTGCAAGAAAACAAGCTGATATCATGCAGTTTGAGAAAATCATTTCCACTGAGTCCAAAAGTCAGAAGAAATTTAGCTCAGTTTCCTAAACAACACAGAAAACTCTGATCTTCTGAATGGCCACCATGAATCATTTATTGTAAGTGTTATAATGAAAAAAAAAAGAAAATTCAAATATGTTCAGCGTATTCTACTAAGTCACTCAAGTGGATGCAGATTTTTTTATTCCCATCAACATAAAAAGATTATAAGCTTGAGCACCAATTAATCAAAAAATTCAGTGAACCCTAAACCCTACTCTCTAAGAATTTTATTAAGCTTTTATAAAAAGCCAGAAATAACACAAAAAAGAAGAAAATTAAATAAAATGGCTCAGTAAATTTGCAATGATCACACCATACCATATTAATTATCAAAATCTATTTTAACAACTTAGTGTTTAGTGCCAAAGATCAGAATTTTTTTGACCTTCCAAAAGTCAATCTGCATATTTTGAAGGACACTGAGTCACTTCTGCTTTCCTTTGATATATTAAAGGGAGAATGCTGATCTATTTCTAGATAAAGTTGCACACATTTACAAATAGTCTAATGTGGTTGGCTTCCAAAGTTGATTAGGATAGAGTTCATCAAACAATTTTTAGCTCACAACCTCATTTCTTCAAGATGTTTTTGCTACCCTGTATTCCAACTGTTTTTTCTGTGAAAGCTGTGGTAAGATTTCAAAACTTAAGTGAGGAAAACACTTTCTCTTTACTAATTAAAATGAAATACACTAGGCCCTTGACATTTATATCAGATAGTTCCAGGATCTTTCACAACTCTGAAATTTTAAAATATCACCACTGAGAATCAAAACTCTGCTGTATAAATGGAGTGCAATGCTGTCAGCGGGCTCAGTCACTAGCTTGCAGCTAACTTTTAGCAATCACCACACCAGCCTCAAAGAGTTTATAAGCCAAGTTCATGCCTCAGCAAAATCACAAATTAGTTTCTGTCATGGATCTTCAGTTTAATTATGAAGAAATGAAACCAAAAATTTTAATGTGCAAATGTCAAAGTTATAGTATAAATAGGATGCTCGCCAAAAAAATATTTTTTCGATAAATATAAGCTCAGGGACCAAAGCCTTTGGGTAGGCATCAAAAGGATGTCTTTTGGACTCTGTGGGAGAGGGAGAGAGTGGGATGATTTGGGAGAATGGCATTGAAATATGTCTAATATCATATATGAAATGAGTTGCCAGCCCAGGTTCGATGCACGATACTGGATGCTTGGGGCTGGTGCACTGGGATGACCCAGAGGGATGGTACAGGGAGGGAGGAGGGTTCAGGATAGGGAACACGTGTATACCTGTGGCAGATGCATGTTGATATATGGCAAAATCAATACAATATTGTAAAGTTAAAAAATAAAATAAAATAAAAACAACAACAATAAAAAGGATGTCAACAAATCTGTCTAAAGTTTTTAATGTAATACTCTTTAAAAAAAAAAAAAGGAAGCCAAAACTACAGCTCTAGATACCTTAAAATTACTAGTATCAGGGTAAACAATAGAATTTATTTCAGTTTGGGGGATAAAAAGCAATTATCACCTTAAGGAGAATATTTTTCTAGGAAAAAGCAATTCAAAAAGTTTCAATCAAGAGGGGACTAATGTGATGCTCAATTCAAAAAATCTATCAACAAAAGTACACTTCTCTATTCACATAAAGTTTTTGTTAAGAGCACTCATTTTAATAAGATAGAAACAATAAAGTCAGGATTGTGAAGACATCTATTTCTGGTTGTTATTGTTGTTCAGTCACTAAGCCATGTCTGACTCTTTACAACCCCATGGACTGCAGAACACCAGGCTCCTCTGTCCTTCGTTATCTCCCGGAGTTTGTTCAAATTCATGTCCATTGAGTCCATCTAGTAAGTATTTCTGTAATGGTAGGCAATTTGAGCCAACTCTTCAGTTGAGGACAGCTATAAAAGCTGGACAGAATGTTTATTTTTAAAGCTGCTTGAGGGTGTTAAAGACAAATTTCAAAAACATAAATAAAGGAAATAGGCTCAGAAAAGAAAGTCCACTTAGAGGTTTAATTTTTCCCTCAGGGCATCGACTGATTGTGGAGGGAGCGGTTGAGAGATTAAAAGACTGAGGCAGAGCTTTGGGTGGCCTAATGAAGATAGATGGACGGTGAATGATGTCCAGGATGACCATGTAAGGGACCTTGGTGAATCCACCTTAATGCATTTCACAGGAACTGTAGCCCAACTTTGAATCTTATCAATCATTGAAATTGTATTAAGTGGTCTGAGAGCAAATGGTTCTAGCACCCATAATGGTAGGTCTCCAGGGAGAAATGAACATAAGTTTTCTCAAAAGGAAGATGACATCACTCTAAGCATTGAATTATTTCTTTACACAATATTACAAACATAATATCAGGTTCCAAATAAAAATTTATACATATGTGAACAAGAGAATATGATTTAAAAGCAACAGTAATAAAAGATAAGAGAAACACAGTTTTAAGGTCTACAGATACTCCACAGAATTTAAAATGAGTGTTCTTACTCTACACAAAGATATAAAAGACTAGAAATTTCATCAAAGAACTAGAAATCATAAAAATTATCCAAGTGGAAACTAGATTAAAAAGTAGTATAAAAAATTAACCAAAACTAAGAATTTAGGCCTCGCAGGTGGGTCAGTGGTTAAGAATCCACCTGCAATGCAGTAAATGCAGGTTGAATCCCTGGTGGGGAAGATCCCCTGGAAAAGGAAACGGCAAGCCACTCCAATATTTTTGCCTGGGGAATCCCATGGACAGAGGAGCCTGGCAGGCTACAGTCCATGGGGTTGCAAAGAGTTCAATAAAACAGAGACTGTGCAAGCGCACAGTGATCATTTTACCAGCAGATTAAACACAGCTGAAGAAAGAATCAGTGAACTGAAATAGAAGCCCCCCAAATAATATATCCTAAATAGTGTACAAAGAAATAAAACAGTAAAATACAGAAAAGGGAATAAAAGACATGAAAGACAATGAAAAGATTTACAATGTGGTTAGTTTTCTGTTGCTACATAACTACTACAAACTTGCAGCATTAAACAACACAACTGTATTAGCTCACAGCTATTTTCATCAGAAGTCTGGCATGACATGTTAGGTTCTCTGCTTTGGACTCACGAGGTTGAAGTCAAGGTGTCAGGCTGAGTTTTTGACTAGAGGTTGTGAAGGAAAATCTACTGCCTTCTCGTAGGCACAATTTAATTCTTAGTATTTTGTGTGACTGAGATCCCCATTTCCTTGCTGGTTATCAGTGGGGACCACTTTTAGCTGCTAGAGGCTGCCACACTTCTTGTCATGTAGCCTCTTCCATCTTCAAATCAGTAATGTCACATCAAATTGTTCTCACACTTTGAATTGCAGGCTTCCCCTCCTGCCAATGGCCAATAAAATGCTCAGCTTTTAAATAGCTCATGTGATTAGGTCAAGTCACTAGATAAATGTTATTTTAAGATTAACTGTGCCATGTAACAGGCTTTTCTGGTGGCTCTGTGGTAAAGAATTCACCTGTCAATCCAGGAGCCACAGGAGACAAGGCTTCAATCCCCAGGTGGGGAAGATCCCCTGGAGTAGGAAATGACAACCCATTCCAGTATTCTTGCTGGGACAATCTCATGGACAGAGGAGCCTGGTGGGCTATAGTCCATAGGGTCACTAAGAGTTGGACACAACTGAGTGACTAAGCATGCACACATGTACCATATAATATAATATAACCATGGGAAAAAATCTTCCATGTATACCAGTTGAAGGAATATGCAAGGCCTGAACACCAGAGGAGCAGGAAATTCTGAGGACCACCTTAGGATCTTGCCCATCACAAGCATTCTCATCAATGATCAGGTCACGTTAACAAAAGAAGCCATGGAAGACAGAGTATTCCAAATAATAATCCTGGAAGAGATTAGGAGTTTGGGATTAACAGACATATACTATATATAAGGCCCTGGGGCTTCCCTGGTAGCTCAGATGGCAAAGAATCGGCCCACAAAGCAGGAAACCGGAGGGAGTTCAATCCCTGGGTTGCGAGGATCTCCTCGGAGGAAGGAGAGGAGTATTCTCCAGTATTCTTGCCTGGAGAATTCCATGGACAGAGAAGCCTGGTAGGCTACAGTTCATGGAGTGACAAAGAGTTGGACATGACTGAGTGACTAACACACACACACACACACACACACACACACACACACACACACTATCTATCTATCTATATGGCTTCCCAAGTGGTGCTATGGTAAAGAACCCGCCTGCCAATGCAGGAGGCATAAGAGACCTCTGGGTAGGGAAGATCCCCTGAGGAGGGCACATCTATCCACTCCAATATTTTTGCCTGGAAAATCCCATGGACAGAGGAGCTTGCCAGCCATGGTCCACAGGATTGCAAAGAGTTGTACACAACTGAAGTGACTTAGCACACAAGCATGCACTTTATATAAAATAGATAAATATCAAGAACCTAATGTATAGCACTGGAAACTATATTCAGTGTCTTTTAAAAATCTATAATGGATAAGAAAAGAAAAAAGTAGAATATATATATATATATATATATATATATAAAGAATGCTACTGCTAAGTCACTTCAGTTGTGTCCGACTCTGTGCGACCCCATAGACGGCAGCCCACCAGGCTCCCCCATCCCTGGGATTCTCCAGGCAAGAACACTGGAGTGGGTTGCCATTTCCTTCTCCAATGCATGAAAGTGAAAAGTGAAAGTGAAGTCACTCAGTCATGTCCGACTCTTCACGACCCCATGGACTGCAGCCCACCAGGCTCCTCTGTCCATGGGATTTTCCAGGCAAGAGTACTGGAGTGGGGTGCCATTGCCTTCTCCATATAAAGAACACATATGAATATATAAAAGTAAATCACTTTTCTATACACCTGAAACTATATCAACTGCACTTCAATATATAAATTAAGTATTACTTTTGAAAAGCAAATCATCAGTTAACTTGTATTTTGGCAGCTCCATTACAGTGATTTTCAGACTTACAGATTTCAACCTATTAGTGGTCATAATATCAGTTTAATGTGTTACAACCCACTAGTTGTATTATTGTTTTATTGAAATAATTAAAGAGAAGAAAAAGGAAACATCACAAGCAACTTAGTGGGACTTTGAACATGATGAAGAATTCATTTGAAATCTTTAAATGGATCCTAATATGTCCCAAGTGGGAGGAAGCCCACAATAATCATGCTTTCTGTTACACATATACACATATATCCAAAGATATTGATACATATTTATCCATATTTGAATATATATATTTATATATATATAGTGATCAGAAAACATTGAAAGGTACTAACAGATTACAGAGAATCCTATTATTTATGTATAACTATCATTTGACTCTATTCCTTATGTACTGTCTCTAGGGTCAAGTCAAATATTCCTTTGTGCTATTATGGAAAATACACTCAGGACTCCTAAATTTCTGTGGTTTAGTTGCATGAGTTTTTTTTAAAATATGAAATAAATGATTTTTTGTTCTTTATCATATAATTATTACACTATCCATTTTAATTTCTTTTGCATCAGCCATTAGAGTCTTCAGGACCTGCCCATATCTGGGTCTCTTTATGCTTTGAGTTTAACTCATCTTTATATGAACAAGCATTTTTTATTAGTGTAATCAGCACATTTCCATATCATTTCGTTATTTTTTAAAAGACATTGTGATGGGTCTTTAGGAACCAAGAGTTCCCATTGGACATTTCTGTCCCCAGGAATCTGAATAGCAGTCTAATTCCCCACGCAACCACATCTGAGGTAATTCACCTGACAGTTACTTAATGCTTCCCCATACATCAGCATGGGGCTCAAAACTGAAGATTTAAAGATGAATAAAACTAGTCCCTGTACTCAAGATATTTATGTACCTCCAACCTTTTACTGTACTGTGAGTGCTTTATGTTTTTTAAAATTTCTGTTTCTTATCAAACTGTTCATTTTCTTCTCAAATCTACTTTTGTCTCACTGAATATACTGTCTTTAGGTATATTCCTCTGTAGGGTAAATTTGGGTTTTTGAGCAAATGATCAATATATTTTTACTTACCAAGTTATCCCTAACTGTATTACATGTAGTCCTGTAGTACAGATTGTAAAAATCAATAAACACCATCATTATCTCTAAGTATTAAGTAACTAACATTACTTACTGGTACCTTAGTTTATCACCTTTCTATCTGGGTTTTACTCCAAAATGCATTTGAAATTTTGAAATCAGATTAGAAAGTATATAATGGAGAGAGGGAATCTCTATAATCATGTTTATTTTTTCCCAGAAATATTAAATCAAAGCCCTCTTTGAAAGAGGTATTATAATGAGTGTTACTTCATATTTATTGTGTGGGTTTACATGTTTGTAAAAGAAAAAAAAGGTAACTGATTCTCTCTACATCCTTTGGAGAAGGGTCATGGTGGTCAATGTCTGACTAAACAGTATATTAAAGATTCAACTAAAACCTTAAAACTAAGTATAATGTACTACAGGCAATAAATTGAAACCCATCAAACGGAGGATCACCACCATAAATGGAATCACAGTACTGATTTGTCCAATTCTAATTCATTCTTGTCACTGAATCAGGGCATCAAGCTAAGGTTCTGCTACACAATATGCCAAAGAAAAATAAAAGACTGCTAGGAGAGTTTTCTTTCCCAGAGAGCAGTTTGCCTAAGGTGTTCACACATCCACCCACTGAAATTTAATCATTAATGTAGCACATTGCCAGAGAGATGAAAGGCAGTAAAGTGACATAGGTTAGTTAGATCTCAGGAGAAAAACCAACATATCAAAGTCCTGTCAGAATACGAGGTAGGAACCCAAAGGACAACAGGAATTTTGTTTTGCACAAAAGAAATATTTCTATTTATCAACTTCTACTTATTTTGTAAATGTCTCATCTTTTTCCACCATCATCCATCCCACCAATATGATGATGCAGTAAAGTTTTGAAAATAAAGGATGGTCAAAATAGCAAAGTTTAATAAAATTGCTGGTAAGGTCGATAAGGACTGATTTTGCTCGGCTGTTCTAACATGTTAGGAAAATGATGTTTTTGGCAAGGTAAGTTAAAAGGCTTGCAGGAGATAATTTGAAGGAGGATCAAACCAGACTATCAAAATCCAAGTCACAAGTTCTAATACTTACAGGGCCACTCAGGTAAAATAAGTAATGAGGCTAGTCTAACATAACACCATAAAGAGTGGTGAAGTGAAGTGAAGAAGTGAAGTCACTCAGCTGTGTCCGACTCTTTGCAACCCCATGGACTGTAGCCTACCAGGCTCCTCTGCCCATGGGATTTTCCAGGCAATAGTACTGGAGTGGATTGCCATTTCCTTCAAAGGATCTTCCAAACCCAGGGATTGAACCTGGGTCTCCCGCATTGTAGACAGACGCTTTACCATCTGAGCCACCAGGGAAGTAGCCATACTGAGTGGTACCATACTGTAAAACACCTGCTCTTCTTGGATATGTAGTACTCTTCCACTCCATTAAGGCATTTCCATGAAGGAAATGGGGAAAGTGGTCCTAGATCTTTTACTTTTTCAAGAGTATCTGAAGATCTGGATGCTTCTGAGAATGTTCTCAATTTTTATTGAACTGAAAATAACAAACAAAAAATATTAAAGCTGTCTTGAACTCAAATTTCTGCTGTATGTGACCTCTACTCGAGAAGGAAATAATTAGGTGATATAAGAAAAGGTGTGCTCTGTAATTCAGCTAATATTAACAAAAATATAACAAAGCTTTGGAAACAATTATTTTTATCATTACCTCTGGGTTCCGATTCAGTTTACCTTATACTTTTGGTTAATGTTGAAAATAAAAGATACACAAAATCACCCTAAGAGGGCATTGTTTATCATCAGGGAGTATCTGAAAGTTATCAGGACCTGGTGTTCAATTTGCATGTTGGTCTCAATGCCCAAAAAACCACTGGAGCAACACTAGCATTATAAATTACAAACTTCTTTAAAAAGGCCTTCCCTGCTGGCTCAGACGGTAAAGTATCCATCTACAATGCGGGAGACCTGGGTTCAATCCCTGGGTTGGGAAGATCCCCTGGAGAAGGAAATGGCAATCCATTCTAGTACTATTGCCTGGAAAATCCCATGGACAGAGGAGCCTGGTAGGCTACAGTCCATGGGGTCACAGAGAGTCGGACACGACTGAGCGACTCCACTTTCACTTTCACTCTAAAAAGGCCAGTTGTTTAATTCCCTAATCTTGGTACATAGCCTAAAGAGTGGGGGAAATATGATTTTAATATTTTTCTCCAGTGTAAATGTCACTCAAATGCATCAGCATATTTGAAGGGTATTTTGTATTCTTTCCAGTCTCTTTATGGCCTGAAATGTCAACACATAGTCAATAGCTCATTTCCTGTTGATCTTTCAGAATTAATTTTTTTAAACGAAAACAACAATTTATTTTTAAAACTCCTTGGCTCCCCATTAGGATAACACTGCTTTGGGTTCTGCATATACCTCCCAATTAATTGGATGTCTTTCCTCATCACCCTATCAACATCACATCATCATAAACTGAGTTGTTTCTCAGTCTTCAAAACCGGTGCCAGCTGGGGCTGAGCTTTCCTTACGAGAGGTCCTCCGTTATCCTACACGGAGTCCTCTCTCTTCAATTTACTCAGCATCCTCTTGACACAGTTGATTTGCAGTGAACCCTGCCTCAGTCTTCAAGTAACTCTAGCCTTGATCCCTGGATCCAAGTAATTCTAGTGTCAGAGACAAAACTTGCTAAATAGTTTAATTTGGCCTCAATAGCTGACCTGAATTTCAGCTATTGAGGGCAAGACTCCTGCAAAACTAGTTAAATGTGGCCTAGCCCTGGCATCTTGGAAAAATTTATGAAGTTCATATTACTCTACACTGTTTCATCAAATGAAGCACTGATCATTTCCTAATATTTTTAAAAAATCACTCCTCTCCTACAATATGGCTCCAACAGGAGGAAATTTCAATTGGTTCTTTCACTGCATTCCAGGTGAAGATTTGTAGGATATAAAATATTAAAAGTTGTAGTCAGAACACAGAAAATGCAATAGCTTTTAAAAAATGACTTTTCATGGAAGTTCAAGGAATACTTAGTAGCACATATTTCCTTCTCAAGGAAATCAAATTTGCAAATACACCTAACATCAAGCACCATTATCTAGCTCAGCAGATTGCTGTGGTCGCATTGTTGACTCTTTTTCAAGGGTTGTGAATAAAGTCAGGTAGATTTTCTCAGACTGTCAGTTCCAGTAACTCTTCTTTGGTGGGTCTATGGAGTAATATCAGATATACAGATACCATAAATGGCAAAGTAGAAGAGAGTTAGTCACTGAAAATCAATCATCATTTTCCTACAGTACAAAATGTAAGGATTGTGTATATTATAAAGTATATATATATATATTTTTAATTGAAGGATAATTGCTTTACAGTATTGTGTTGGTTCCTGCCAAACATCAAATAAATCAGCCATAGGTATACATATGGCCCCTCTCTCTTAACCTGCCTCCCACCTCTCTCCCCATCCCACACCTCTAGGTTGTTACAGAGCCCTGATTTGAGTTCCCTGAGAAATACAGCAAATTCCCACTGGCTATCCATTTTACATAAAGTAATGTATGTTTCCATGTTACTCTCTCCGTACATCCCACTCTCTCCTTTCTCCCCACACCATGTCCATAAGTCTGTTCTCTATGTCTGTGTCTCCACTGATGCCCTGCAAATAATTTCGTCAGTACCATTTTTCTAGTTTCCATATATATGCATTAATGTATGATATTTGTTTTTCTCTTTCTGACTTACTTCATTCTTATGCAGAAACTGTTCAGTCACTAAATTGTGTCCAACTCTTTGCAACCCCATGGACTACAGCACACCAGGCTCCCCTGTCCTTCACCATCTCTAGGAGTTTGCTCAAGCTCATGTCCATTGAGTCAATGATGCCATCCAACCTCTGTCACCCCCTTCTTCTCTGCCCTCTACCTTACCCAATATCAGAGTCTTTTCTAATGAGTCAGCTCTTCGCATCAGGTGGTTAAAGTATTGGAGCTTTGGCTTTAAAATCAGTCCTTCCAATGGAATAGTCAGGGTTGATTTCCTTTAGGATTTACTCTTATTTATGATCCAACTCTTACATCCATGTATGACTCTTTCTCTCTCTCTACTGATATATATATGGGTGTTACATGTGAATGTGGGGGACTGGCGGGGAGGAATATTACAGTAATTATGTGAAAAAGAGAGACTCCAAAGAGAATAGAGTTTTAGGGAAAGAAGAGAAAATGTGAACACAGAAATAAATAAAAATTAAAACAGTAGCTTCTTTCCAGAAAGAGGCCTGCAGGTGTGAGATAGCCAAGATTCCATGGATACTTGGTGTGCAAAGTTGATGGATTGCCAAGAGAGAGAAATTGAGGGAAGAAAGCCCTTCACCAACTCCCAGAAGGTGGGACGAAGAGTACCTCATTATATAAAACCAAGAAGGCATCATGAGGAGAAATTCCATCTATAACTAGGAGTCTAGGAGTGCTCACTAATTCAGAGTTCTCTGATATAGTTGATGGGAAAGGAGAGGAAAAATGGGAGTTTCCCTTCTCCCTAAAATGTTAAGCTAATTTTAAAATATTATATTTTGGTGGATTAAATCAGTTCAGTTCAGTCACTCAGTCATGTCCAACTCTGTGATCCCATGGACTGCAGCACACCAGGCTTCTTGTCCATCTCCAACTCCTGGAACTTACTCAAACTCAAGTCCATTGAGTAGCTTATGCCATACAGCCATCTCATCCTCTCTTGTCCCCTTCTCATCCTGCCTTCAATCTTTACCAGCATCAGGGTTTTTTCCAATGAGTCAGTTAATTATTTTATGCCAGGAGCATTTTTTTTTTTTTGAGGTTTATATGGACCTTGTTTCTTCAAAACAAATTGAAAACTTAGATAAGAAAGGAATACAGACCAAAATAATATATTTGCCAAACATAAAGACTGTTAAAGCAGATAACTTACTATGAGAACCATGATAACCCTGTTCAGTTCAATTCAGTTCTGTTCAGTTGCTCAGTCGTGTCCCACTCTTTGCGACCCCATGGACTGCAGCACACCAGGCTTCCCTGTCCATCACCAATTCCCAGAGTTTACCCAAACCCATGTCCATTGAGTTGGTGATGCCATCCAACCATCTCATCCTCTGTCATCCCCTTCTCCTCCCACCTTCAATCTTTCCCAGAATCAGGTTCTTTTCAAATGAGTCAGTTCTTCCCATCAGGTGGCCAAAGTATTGGAGTTTCAGCTTCAATATCAGTCCTCCCAATGAATATTCAGGTCTGATTTCCTTTAGGATGAATTGATTGGATCTCCTTGCAGTCCAAGGGACTCTCAAGAGTCTTCTCCAACACCACAGTTCAAAAGCATCAATTCTTCGGCACTCAGCTTTTTTTTATTGTCCAACATTCACATCCATACATGACCACTGGAAAAACTATAGCCTTGACTAGACAGACCTTTGTTGGCAAAGTAATGTCTCTGCTTTTTAATATGCTGTCTAGGTTGGTCATAACTTTTCTTCTAAGGAGTAAGCATCTTTTAATTTCATGGCTGCAATCACCATCTGCAGTGATTTTGGAGCCCAAAAAAATAAAGTCTGACACTGTTTCCCCATCTATTTGCCATGAAGTGATGGGACCGGATGCCATGATCTTAGTTTTCTGAATGTTGAGCTTTAAGCCAACTTTTTCACTCTCCTTTTCACTTTCATCAAGAGGCTCTTTAGATCTTCTTCACTTTCTGCCATAAGGGTGGTGTCATCTGCATATCTGAGGTTATTAATATTTCTCCCATCATTCTTGATTCCAGCTTGTACTTCATCCATCCCAGTGTTTCTCATGATGTACTCTGCATATAAGTTAAATAAGCAGGGTGACAATTTGTAACTCTTTGCGACTCTTGATGTATTCCTTTCCCGATTTGGAACAAGTCTGTTGTTCCATGTCCAGTTCTACCTGTTGCTTCTTGACCTGCATACAAATTTCTCAAGAGGCAGGTCAGGTGGTCTGGTATTTTCATATCTTTCAAAATTTTCCACAGTTTATTGTGATCCACACAGTCAAAGGCTTTGGCATAGTCAATAAGGCAGAAATAGATGTTTTTCTGGAACTCTCTTGCTTTTTTGATGATCCAGCAGATGTTGGCATTTTGATCTTTGGGTCCTCTGCCTTTTCTAAATCCAGCTTTAACATCTGGAAGTTCACGGTTCACATATTGCTGAAGCCTGGCTTGGAAAATTTTGACCATTACTTTGCTAGTGTGTGAGATGAGTGCAATTGTGTGGTAGTTTGAGCGTTCTTTGGCATTACCTTTCTTGGAATTGGAATGAAAACTGACCTTTTCCAGTCCTGTGGCCACTGCTGAGTTTTCCAAATTTGCTGGCATATTGAGCACAGCATTTTCACAGCATCATCTTTCAGGATTTGAAATAGCTCAACTGGAATTCCATCACCTTCACTAGCTTTGTTTGTAGTGATGTTCCCTAAGGCCCATTTGACTTCACATTCCAGGATGTCTGGCTCTAGGTCAGTGATCACACCATCGTGATTATCATGAAGATCTTTTTTTGTATAATTCTGTGTATTCTTGCCACCTCTTCTTAATATCTTCTGCTTCTGTTAGGTCCATACCATTTCTGTCCTTTATTGAGCCCATCTTTGCATGAAATGTTCCCTTGGTATCTCTGATTTTCTTGAAGAGATCTCTAGTCATTCCCATTCTATTGTTTTCCTCTATTTCTTTGCACTGATCCCTGAAGAAGGCTTTCTTATCTCTTCTTGCTATGCTTTGGAACTCTGCATTCAAATGGGTATATCTTCCCTTCTCTCCTTTGCTTTTCACTTCTCTTCTTTCACAGCTATTTATAAGGCCCCTTCAGACAATCATGCATGCATGTGCAGTTGATTCAGTCAGGTCAGACTCTCCAACTCTGTGGACTGTAGCCTGCCAGGCTCCTCTCTCCATCGGATTCTCCAGACAAGAATACTGGAGTGGGTTGCCATGCCCTCCACCTGAGGATCTTTCTAATGCAGAGAACACACGTCTCCTGCATCTCTCACATTGCAGGCAGATTCTTTACCACTGAGCCACCAGGGAAGCCTGACTAGGCCCAATAATTAGGCAGATTTTATGGTTTTTTTACAGGAAAAACTAGACAGCAGATGCTCTCCTCATTCTGAGTGGTATAGAGACTCCTGCTTCCTGGATCAGCTAGCTCCCAACAGAAGAGAAAAAAAAAAAAGGCAGAACTGAGACAAACACAGTACTTTCACTATTACCAAATTCTCCACTCAGATAAGTCACTCTTACTTGCAAGATGTAGAGTGAGCAAAGAGAGATTCTGGGAGCTTTATACTAATCAGGCTCTACCACGGTGGACCTATATTAGAGATAATGATGTGGGGAAGTCATATTCCCGCCTAATACAGTGTTTGCAAGAACATGGTTGAAAAATAACTGCTCCTCACTTTATTGTAATAGACATATCTCAAATAATAGAATAATAGAAGTTCGATATAAGATCTTTTATCCAGGACTTTAGTTCAATAAATGGAGGAGAAGAAGTTGCACATACAAAAGAAAAGATGAGTTACAGGCCAGATTTTTTAAAACTTTAGAAAATTATATCTATCTTTGGACAATTAAATTTCTTAGCTACCACTATCTCTTCCCGAAACCATGAATTTTAGAATTCAGTTCAAGGAGAATCATCATTCTACAGACTGGATCATAACAGCAACCAATGCCCATCTGATCTAGGGGAAAAAAAAACACTGATAGGAGAATTGTGTCCTATTAGTTCAACAAGTTATGATTTTTAAGACCATCAGGAGTCAACTTTGAGCAAGAGAAAGAGCACTGATTAGTTACAAAGTCCTTTACTCAAGCTTTAAAACTGTCATTCCTTTGAACTATTGCACTGAATATATCAGGATCATTTTTTTTCTTTCCATCTAAAGCACAGGAGCTGAACAAAGCAATTTCTGAGGGGTCTTTCAGTTCTAAAGTTTCATACTCTACTTCTAATGTTATTGAATTATTTCTAATGTTATTAACTATTCTCAAACCAAGTTGAAACCACGTTGAAATATCTTATTTTCTTCTCTATTTCTCAATATTTTCCCAGACTCCTATACTAGACCCCATGCTAGATATACCTCCTCACTAGATACAATATCCAATATGCAATAACAACACAGATGAGCAATTTCCTGGGTAATGACCTCTTACTTTTTTCCCCAGTGGTGAATACTTAACCTTTCTTCATCACATATTTGTGAAAAAATACAGTCTTCCTTAACAATGGTCCTATTTACAGAGCAGCGAATGTCAATGTTGAAAATGTGCACCCAAATAAACACAAGCCTCAGTCGTGCCATTGTCTAAGAAATTGCTCAAGTGAGGGATCAATAGAAATGTGTTGCCAACACATAAGCTGATTGTTAAAACTAAATAAGCACTTAGAAATAGGTATTGAATAAATACAAACATGAATATTAAATCATTCCTGTTACATTGCAAGATGGCTTGACAATAAGGATTTACCATCTCCAAATATTTGAAAAGCATAAACTGATTAAAATGAATATAAAGTGCAAGTGAAATAAACAAGAAAGTAAGCAATACATAATTTTAGAAGTTTAGGAATCACAACCTTTGGAAATTTCCATGAGGTTTATTTGCATTTCTATTGACATTATTCAGAAAATATAGACAGGGACTTCTCAAATAATATACTCTCGGTGCTAGAACTAGTTTTTCTATTTTCATAAAAGGAAGTCACCTTTTTTCAAATATTTTCATTGCAGAATTTTGTGGCCTGACCCTGGAATACTTAGCTTTCTCTCCACCAAGATTTCTCCAACTTGGGCTTTTATCAATGATTACATTATACTCAATAGTCCTGTTGAATCATTCTCTTTTGATTTTCTTTTTTCACATGATACAAACTTAAGGAAATATTTATGCTCCATATCTATAAAATTAAGGTTTTGTATTATGGCAGTATTTTATACTCACTTGATTAACCTTAACAGAGGGTTTATAGGATTAAAAAAAAAAAAAAAAAAAGTCTTGTTAATTAGCCTGGGCTCTCACACTCACAAATTATTCTGGGTGTTAATGTAGGCAGATAGAACATCCTCACAATTACAGTACATCTTGTTAGTATTTCACTTGGCTAAGTTGCTGCTGCTCACTGATTTCAGACATCCCCATGTGGAGATGCTGGTAAGTATGAGAAGAGCTGATCAAGTGTTTGCAGCCTGGTAGATCAATGAAATCTATCTGTAGTGCTAAGTCTATTTTATCTCTCTCCAGCACCAGAAACTGGATGGAGAAGCTTACTAATGAGGACCTAGTCCCTTCAAGTGATTGAAAACAAGGCAATGACTAAAGGAGTTCCAGTTGGTGCAATTTGAAAAGAATACTGATGATCATGGAATGCTTGGTTGCCCCCTTTTCCCTTCTAACACCAAAATTCTTCCCTCTTCACTGCTAATGCTACTTAGAATGTGGACTTTATAGTAAGTGAAATGGTATAGATACAAAGAACAGTCTCTTGGTACACTTTGGCAATTAATATTATATGTAATGGTGTAAATGGTCAAAAATGTAATACTTTTAAAATAGTTTAATAGGCCTTTAATGAAGGCCAGATAAGCTAGAGATCTCACACTGCAGCATCAATTGAATTTTAATTAGGGAAAAAAAAAAAAAGCAGAGTTGGCTTCTTAATAGGTTTAGCCAGTTCATAGAAAATGTTGCTTAAGTCATCCTAAATTTATTATAACAAAATGGGACTGGATGAGTCAGCACGTTTGTCACCCCTGGGAACTATATCCCTGTCATGATTTGGAAAAGGAGCTAAGAGTCATGAAACACTCCCTAGAGGAAGGAATTCTTTTCCAGAATTTCTATTCTTCATTTTGAGACTTCCCAAACTTGTGTTAAGAACCAACAAGGACCTACTGTACAGCACAAGGAACTCTGCTCAGTGTTATGTGGCAGTCTAGATGGGAGGGGAGTTTGGGGGCAAAGGGATACTTGTATGTGTATGACTGAGTCCTTTTGCTGTCCACCTGAAACTATCACGACACTGTTAATCGGCTATACCCCAATACAAAATGAAAAGTTAAAACAAAATAGAACAGTTTGGTGGATCTTATAATACTAACACTGAACTAAAATAAAAGATTCAATTATTCTTTGGGCTGATCGTCTATAGGAAAATGTGCCTTTCTATAGCTCAGCCTTAACCTCAAGATTCTACTAAATTAAATAAAACAGCATGTTTAATCTTTTGGTCAATTTGGATAAATTTGGAACTTATGTACTAAGTATAATATTAATTCCCCATATATACATAGGATGCTCTCAGTTAGCTTAGGCTGGGTTATATGTAATAACAAACCATCTCAAACTCTCAATGGCTCACAGCAACAAAAGTTTTATTTCATTGTGTTTTTCCTCTTATTTATACCACATGGTTCTGCTCAATGTTATCATCTCCATAACACTAAGGCTGATGGAGTAAACTTCATCTAAGATGTTGCCCATCTCAAAGTGAGCACACTCTGTCTTAACATTTTCACTAAAAGTGACAAACGTTATTTTTATTCACATTTTCTTGGCCAAACAAAACAAGTCATATTGCAGTCTAACACTGATAGAATTCAAATATATAATCCTCCCATAGGAAGATATATGACAAGAAAGGACATTGCAAGGGAGGCCGAAAAAAAGAAAAAAGTTAAACTGCAGTATGAGGTTTAACAGTCTGCTCTGTTATTTACAAATATTTAACATCCTCTTTGCCATATATAAAATATAATTTCCAAATGATCTCCAAAAGGAATCCAAAGGCCCCATGATGTCATAAAGGCATGAGACTCACAATCTCATGAGAGTTTCCACACTAGGTTCATATGTGGATCCTCTTTGTCTAAAGACCCAGACAGAACTAAAGAACCAATTTATCAGCCCTCCTATGCAACCCTGCTTCATAATAATCACACCAACTCCAAAATAGGAAGAATGGGGTACACCAGTGGCCACTGATCCATAGTAATTCTAAAATCCTGCTAACAGGCAATGTAAGGACCTTACTGTGAAGGTAGGAATTATGGACTTAATGTTCATGTGCCCTCAAAATTCATATGTTGAAGCTCTAACCTTCCAGTGTGGCTGTATTTGGAAGTAGGACCTCTAAGGAAATAAATAAAGCTAAATAATGTGATAAGATTAGGACCTTGATTGAATATGATAAGAATTCTTACAAGAAGAGATATCAATGAGCTTACTCTGTCTTCTGACACCAAAGAAAGACTATGTGATTATATGTTTAAAAGGCAGCTGTCTGCAAACCAGGAAAAGAGTCCTCACTCAAAATAACCATGCTGGCACTCTGATCTCAGACTTTCACCCTCCACAACTCTGAGAAAATAAACTTCTGTTGTTTAAGCCAGCAATCTGCAGTATTTTTTTACAGCAACCCTAGGAGACATACAATAGAGTATGTTTCCTGATTAAGCCACATTTCTGCCTGAAGGAATAGCTTTCTATCCCATTGTCATCGATAGCCCTTGGCTCAATCCTCTGGAAAGAATTTTTTCATCATCTCCCTTGACTTCTTTAGGAAGACGTTAGATCAATGACCTTTTTGGAATCTGAGATAATTTGACATCCTGTTTTCTACCCATAAAAGATTGGATACCTAAGAGTCATATTAAGTTTTGCAAATTGAGTCTAGTGAATTTTGGGGTCACACTAGTCTATAAAACATAGTTTCTTCTCTACTTGACTGAAACCAGAACCATGTGACCAGAACTGCAATATAGCTATTCTTTTTGAAACATTTCTCCACTTTACTTCAGGTTTGTCAAGCTTCCAGGAGACCATGATCTTAGTCTCATCTCCCTAGGAAATTTTATCCAGTTGAAAGAATTTAGTGGCTATTACCTTAGTCAACTGAAGATTTTACAGATTCTTTACCTTCTGAGCCACTAGGGAAGCCCAACAATGAGATGAATAACCACACTATTGTTTTTACTCAAGCCATTTTTTCTGTTTTAATTAGTTCATGTTGCTGCCAGATGTTCACAGTTTTATCTTCTAATGGTTGTCTTAGTCACACAGTCATGTCCGATTCTTTGTAACTCCATGGATTGAAACCTGCCAGGCTTCTCTGTCCATGGGGATTCTCCAGGCAAGAATACTGGAGTGGGTTGCCATTTCTTTCTCCATTTCTAATGGTTGGATCATATTTAATACTCTTAGTTATGTTCAACAATGTATTATAAAAGAGAAATGAACTCCAAAGAAAGCAGCTGGTTTGCAAGCAAAAATGAAAGAGAACAGAGTCAGGGAAAAGAAATCAAAAACTTCCACTTAAAACATATCAGTCCTGCTCATATTTCATTGGCCATAGCAAAACACATGTCCAATCAGATATCAGCTGAAAAGGGGAAGTATAAATCCTTCCATAGGGAAGGACAGTGAAAATTTTGAACAGTAATATAGTTTATCACAAAGCTTTACAGTATCTACATAAAATTTTCATTGTGCGCATATCATTCCTGTAAAATGGGTAGAAAAAAATAGATGGTATTATTAGCTTCATTCTCCAGAGTATGAACTGGAAGTTCAGGGGATATTTAAATCCTAACTTAAGATCATAGAGTTAATAAAATGAAAAAGTTGACCTAGAACCCCAGATTCCAGACTTACAGTACAACATTCTTTCTACTACTTTCAGCTGGTACTCATGAAATACAAAAGTTACACGACATGGGTATGCAAACACGAGTGCCCTAGGAGACAAGGAGGTTAGGAACACCATCTGGATACCAAAGAACTCTGGGTGTCTGACCCAGCTCTCTTACTTACTAACTGTATGAGCTTCAGCAAGTCATTCAACTCCTCTATGATTCTGTTTCCTCATCTATAAACTAGAAATTGTTTTATCTAAAAGTGTCCAATGCAGAGTCTCATATACTAGTTTAATACATAAGTTTGACACTGCATTTAAAATCAGATCCAGAATATAGAAAAGATGAATGCAAAGTAAGAAGAAAGTACAATGGAGGCATATTTGCCTGGACATCCCCCCGACCGATTATGCTCCTATTTCTCTCTATAGAAAGTGATATTGTTTTTAAAAGATGAGCACATAAACTATGCAGTTGAATAATATATGTGATTAATATGAAGCATCAAAATGGCCATTTAAAATTCCTAACCCTGGGACTTCCCCCGTGGTCCAGTAGTTAAGACTCCACATTTCCAATGCAGGGGACACAGGTTTAATCTCAGGTCAGGGAACTATACACCACATACTTCAATGATGGTCAAAGATTCTACATATTGCAACTAAGACCTGGTGTAGCCAAATATATAAATAAAATAAAATTCCTAACTGTTTCCATTAGCAGTAAAAACATAGGATTTAGGCAATAATAAAAATGAGAAAAAGACAACATTAAATGCATATTTGATTTCATGTCAAATATAGATTTGTTTTATTATAAATACATTGTTTTGTATGTGGAGCAGGAATAATATTATCTTATTTTTCCAGAGTAAGTAACCTTTGTTCCAAGAGGTTAAATTGCTTATAGGTTAAGATCTTAGAAACAATCATGTGACAATAACTCAAATATTCTTGTTCTGGGTAATCATATTCTCAAGGTCTTAGGCATAACTGACATGAAAAATTTTACTTGCAGTCCCTTTTCTCATCAATTCTTCCCATGCACAGATGTCATAGTGTCAATCTCACACAAAACCAAAACAAATGCCTCTTTTTGCTATCCCAGTATATACTATTATATTATGGAAATGTTAATATACAATGTTTTAAATTTTGAGTGCCTTCCTTTTACTAGACTTATAAAGTTCAATGCATTTTTTAAATAAAACAAGCAAAAATGTATTCTATAATTACTATGAAGTCCAAGTTTGAACACAGAGAAATAATGTGTCTGCTGGAAATTTTAATAGCTATTAATGTCTACTGACTATTGACTTTGGACATTTATGCTCTGATCCATGCTAAAATTCTGATCCATTGCTGTAATTTATACAAGCAGAAGTCATATACACTGCCATACAAAGGAAATTGTTCGAGAAAAAATAAGCCAGTAAGTAACAGGCAAATCTTAAATAGAAGCTATTTTCAAAGCTGCAAAAATCACCATTAAGTTAGAAAGAAATAGGATCCACTTAGTGAGTCGTGTCAGGATCAGCATCAATCTCATCAAAGGACAGAGAACCATCCCTCTCAGTTCATGCTGCAAAGAGAAATGCACTCTTCCAGAAAGAGAGGCGTCCATACAAATTACAATAAGGATCACTAACTCCAGTCACAACATTACAGGAAGAGCACTGGCAAACACAGAGGCTTCCTAAAGAGACACGAGAGAGAGAAAAATGATAACATTTAACATCTGCACCAAATAATGAGGAAAATGAATGTATCCTGTAAACTTTTTTCCTTTGATTAGTTGTTTTTTTTTTTTAAATTTGAGCTGCTGCATAAGACTGAGGCAAAGGGTCAGTGACTCCAGGGCCTTATTATTTATTTATGTATTTATTTACTTATTTATATTGGTTTTTAAACATGATAGAAGCAAACACTGTAGAATGCTTACTGTGAAATGTTTAATTTCCATCTGTCATCATAGAGTTGAAAAAGCTGGTTTAAAACTGTCATCACACAGTGAAAAAGCTGGCTTAAAACGCAACATTCAAAAAACTAAGATCATGGCATCTGGTCCCATCACTTCATGGCAAATAGATGGGGAAAAAATGGAAACAGTGACAGACTTTTTTGTTCTTAGACTCCAGAATCACTGTAGATGGTGACTGCAGCCATGAAATTAAAAGACGCTTGTTCTTTGAAAGAAAAACTGTGACAAACCTAGACAGCATATTAAAAAGCAGAGACATTGCTTCTGCTGATAAATGTCCGTCTGGTCAAAGCTATGTTTTTTCCAGTAGTCATCATGTATAGATGTGAGAGTAGGACCATAAAGAAGGCTGAGAGCTGAAGAATTGATGCTTTCGAACTGTGGTGCTAGAGGAGACTACTGAGAGTCATTTGGACTGCCAGGAGATCAAATCAGTCCATCCTAAAGGAAATCAACCCTGCATATTCACTAGAAGGACTGATGATGAAGCTGAAGCTCCAACACTTTGGCCACCTGATGCAAAGAGCTGACTCACTGGAAAAGACCCTGATGCTGAGAAAGACTAAAGGCAGGAGGAAAAGGGGGTGACAGAGGACGAGATGGTTGGATGGCATCATCTACTCAATGAACATGAGTTTGAGCAAACTCCAGGAGATAGAGAAGGACGGGGAAGCCTGGTGTGCTGTAATCCATGGAGTCCCAAAGAGTCAGACGTGACTGAGCAACTGAACAACAATAACGATCATACAGTTGATCCCCTTTACCTATTCTGCCCTCTCCCTACCCCCCTTCCTCTATGTGTTTGGTTTTTATTTGATTTGTTTATGTATTTTGGATTTTTTTGCTTGTTTTGTTTTTTTAGATTCCTCATATGAGTGAAATCATGCAGTATTTCTTTTTCTCTGACATTTCACTTGCATAATACCCTCAAGTTTCATCCATGTTGTTGCAAATGGCATTAACTTTTTCAAAAGTTAAATTTTACTCAACTTTTCAACTAGTTGAAATATAACAAAATCATAAAATACCACTTTCTACCTATTATTCCTATAAACATTAAGAAGAGCTACAGATTCCAATACAGAATGCATGAGGAAATAGAATTTTTACACTTGGAATACAAATTGCACAAGATTTTGGATGGTCATGTTGCAATGCACCCACCCCAACAATCTGTTTATTGTCACCACAATCCTATGTTCTAGATTTATCTACAGAAACAAGCCCCCCCACCAAAAAAATGCAAAGCTACATGTCATTGTGAGTTTACTGAGGTGTTGGGGGTATTTGTTTCACTAGTAAAATCTGAAATAATGTAAATGCTGTCAATAAAGTTTTTGAAATAAATTAGAGTATATCCATACAGCAGAATACTATAAAACCGTTAGGAAGGATCTGATAATTGCTAGGTATCAGTTTATCATATATTAAGTGCAGATTACAGTTCAGTATGCATAATATAGAAAATATACATATTTCAGTGTGCACTGAAGAAGGCTGGAAAGATAAAACATTTTACAAATAACAGATTTTATCTCTGGAGAGTGGGATTAATGGGTCTGTAAGATCTCTCACACTTCTGCAGATCTGACAATTGGACCAAAGGAACACAGTGGACAAGGAAAGATGCCGATGTATGTACATATGTGATGTTGCTCACTTTATAAGTGCATTTTGCGTGAGATATCTTTAGATGCTTTGTATACCTTCAAGATACAATAACTTCATTTGCAAGGAAATAACATGCAGGCTCAAGATTACCTCATATCTTATACTATACCAAAGGGTTAGTACTTGGGATAGATGAGGGGGAAATTACCTAAATTTGAATTAAACTATATACTAACAAATTTATCAATCACATACCTTGCAACATTATCTGCCCTAAGCATTCTTTTCCTGAATATGAGGACACTCAGCCAGACTTGGAAATATTCTTTAATACACATGTATACCTGTGGCGGATTCATTTTGATATTTGGCAAAACTAATACAATTATGTAAAGTTTAAAAATAAAATAAAATTTAAAAAAAAAAGAAATTAAACGGATAAAATGCAAACACACACTGTGCCTGGCTAATTAAAAGCACTTGTGAAGTTTTAGGTTACAACTTATACTAACAAGTCTTCTCTTTAAGTCTCTCTGTCTCTCTTCTCTCTCTCTAACATATATAATAATTTCACTGCTGAAATTAGTGTTTCAGTTAACCACACATTAGCTCTATTATTAAAAGTTAAATATGACACATCATACATTCCAAGTTTTCTTCATCTAGCTCTAAATAAAAGGAAAGAACAGTGAACAAATTTCAGACACACACAGGATAGGATCAGGCAAAAGAAGAGCAACAGACGCGAGGCAGAGTTTCAAAGATCCCTTCATTGTTGACAAAGATGCTTCTGCAAAGTGTCTCTCTTCTCCACCTCTGTTAACTTACAAAACGTCTTAATTATGTCATCCACATAATGATACTGGAAGAAAGGTTCTGGCAGACCCACTCCAAAATGTTAATAGAGTACCTCAGAAAATAAATATTTGTTTGATTTATCTCATCCATCTTGGCCATTCCTTCCTTCCCTTCAGGCAACCTGCTTCAGAAAGGCAAGTACTTTATCCATGTGACAGAGCTATAGGAAAATTGCCAGTCAGACTTAGAAAGGAGCCTTTTCCATTTCTTGACAACCATTTATCTCTCTGCCATCAGGCAATATATAAAATTTTTATGTGGACTGCATCTTAAAGATGAATTCCTATGGAGTCTCAGGGACTGTCAATATGTTTTTAACCTTTGAAGGAAATGCTGTTTTTCCAAAACAGTCATATTTCCTTTTCCAATGGTAATATTAATACTACCACTTAAAACAATTATTTGAAAACTTTGGCAGGCTACTATATTCTGAATTCTATAACATGACCTCATTCTTAAGTAGTTCACAAAAATGTGTTTTGAAAGAATTAAACATCATTGATGTTTAAAATGCAACATGCAAAAAAGCAGACAGGAAAATTGCATAAAATTATTAAATTTAGCTTTAAATAATCACAAATAACAAAATTCTAACTTATAACTTCAAATCTCATTTTTAAACTTTCACTTTTATACATTTTTTATCAAGAAATATACCAAAATGTATGTAATATATAAACGTCTCCTACATTATAATTTTTAAATTATCATCATTTTATTCTCTTCAGTTTCTGTATTCTCTTTACTATAATTTGTATCAGCTTTCTTAGCTCTTTCCCAGACCCCCACGCAACATTTACTTGTAAAGTATAGCATTTTTGCTATTCCAGGGGGTTTTTATCCCTAAATTGATAATTTTTTTGTTCAGTTTTTATGTCAATGAGATTCCATATACTGCTTTTTTTTTGTTACTATAGCTTATTTTCTTTCTCCCATAATATTAGCTGTGTTCAAGAATACTTTCACTACTTGGAACATTGATTAATCAGGTTTCTCCTTCATTTGGAAGATTTTGTGTCAACCAATCCTCCAATTCTTATTGACTTGAACCAACAGTTCATTATGTAAAGAATTTCTTATGAGATTCACTCAGACAAACTCTGGGTTGTTGGTTTTTTGGGTTTTGTTTCATTTTGTTGGTTTTCCTAGAGCATCTGTTCTGTATTTTCTATTTCTCATCCAGATCCATTCTCCTCCCTCCATCTTGGTCTGTGCAATGAGAAGCCATTCTTCATCCATAGGCTCCCTTGCTTTCTGACTTCTAGTTGGGAGGTTACCCAAGGGGGAGCATAGGCAGGAGCTTGGAGGACAAGAGGGAAGTAAAGCTGAGATCAGTATCTCTCCTAATCTACATCCTAGTGTCCCTGTATTGGCTGCCTTGGTCAGGAACCCTTCTGCATCCGGCTACCCTTTCCCAGGGCTTGAAACCACCATCTTGTTTCCACTTCAGATCTAGAGGCAGAAATACCTCCTCATTTTGCTAACCCTGGGGTTCTGAACTATCTCTTGCTAGTTTCATTTAGCACCTTGTAACAGGTGGCACCAGTGTGGTCATGTCTGACTCCTTGCAACTCCATGGACTGTAGCCCTCCAGGTTCCTCTGTCCATGGAATTTTCCAGGCGAGAATACTGGAGTGGGTTGCCATTTCCTCCTCCAGAGGGTCTTCAGACCCAGGGACGGAACCCATGTCTTTTGTGTCTTCTCCATTGGCAGGCAGGTTCTTTACCAGCTGAGCCACTGGGGAAGCCCAGTGGTAAAGAATCTGCCTGAATGCAGGAGACACGAATTCCCCCTCTTGCTAAATATCTATGTTGTTCCTAATTTTCACCATTTTTAATAACACTTTAATAAATATCATTGTGCCAAAAACTTTGTCTCTATTGTACACTATTTCTTTGGGATTGATTCCTAGCAGTGGGATTAATAAGTCAATAGTGATAAATATTTTGGTATTTTGATGTTGTTATTCAATCACTCAGTCATGTCTGACTCTTTGCCACCCCATGGACTGCAGCACACCAATCATTTGATACATATTATTAAATTGACTTCTAGAAAGTTTCCACATTCATAAGTATGAATGCGTGACTCACCATGTTACACTATTATCAATTGTTAAATCTTTACTATTATCTGATATGTCAAAAGTTGTATTTCATTGTTTTCTTGAATTTGCACTTCTCTAAACGGTAATGAGGTTGAACATTTTACTTTCTCTTTTATCAGTTTTCAGTTCATGTTCTACTGTATTTGCACTATGCCTCTAAGCTATATAAGCTCTATGTTTAGAGGATATAAACTCTGTTTTTGTTTTTTGGGTTTTTTTGCCAATATTTTCCCCAAATTAATGCTTGTCTTCAGATTTACATTGTTTTGAAGAATCAATGTTGCTTGAACTTGTTTTTCAAGTCGATTACATTTCTTAAAAGTTCTTTCCAGTGCTTTTAAGGTTATGTTTTTCCAAATTTAACCCCAAGATAAATTTTAATTTTTTCCAGTGTTTTATGGCTTAATTTTTTCAATGTGTAGCTCTAACTGAAATTTACCTTGGTAGAGTATAAGATGAGGTTCTAAGTCACTTTTTTAATATAAATAGCAAACTAAGTGTTCTAGCATCATTGATTT
Organism: Bos mutus; assembly: GCF_027580195.1. Classification (NCBI taxonomy): domain Eukaryota; kingdom Metazoa; phylum Chordata; class Mammalia; order Artiodactyla; family Bovidae; genus Bos; species Bos mutus. The sequence goes on from NC_091625.1 coordinate 31,496,322, forward strand.
ATGATAACTGTTACTTATATCACCAGTATTGACTAAAAACAGTTTGACTACCAAAATTTTCCTTCCTCTCACTTTCTCATTCCTTATAATAATACTTTGCTAATTTAATGATCACTTTTGTAAACTAAGATATGTCTTACTACCTAGCAATGCCAAAAGGAAGTATTCATTTCATTCTCCAGTTCTCTTCAGTTTAATTGAACATTTATCTATCTATTTATTTATTTATCCCATCCTAAGACCAGAAACTTTTATTTGTCCTAGGAGGTATACAAAAAACAAATTTGATACAATCTCAGAAAGTTTATAAAATAGTGAAAAGAACAGGCATGAACACAAGTGACTATAATACAAGTAGAAAGGAAGTGCTATTAGAAAGTTATTAGGTTCTATGAAAGAAAGAGAATTTGAGTCACTAGAATCATCTGGAAATTTTTTATGTAAAGATAGCATTTGACATAGGCCTTCAAAAAGAGCTAGAATTCAGCGGGCAAAAAGTGGCAAAGAAGAACATGTCCATCAGAGGAGCCACAATAAGCAAAGTCATTAAGGTGAGACAATGGAAGACTACTTTGGGAGATGGTAAGCAACTGAGTGTAACAAGCATGTGTGGTGTTAGAGGAGGACACAGAGGGAACTGCTGCAGTTTAGCCAGTGGTCTGGACAGATTAGCTCTATATTCCAGGAAAATTATCACATCCGTCTTCTATTGCACAGGTAACTATCCTTTAACATGTTACCTCCTATTTTGAACAATAATTTCTCTTTAGGAGAACTTTCCCATTTCACTAGTTTGGGAAGAAGAAACATGAAGAAGGAAAATTAGATTCTACATTTAACCAGCACTAACACTGCCAGCCAGAGAAGGCAATGGCACCCCACTCCAGGACTCTTGCCTGGAAAATCCCATGGTGGAGGAGCCTGGTAGGCTGCAGTCCATGGAGTCGTGAAGAGTCAGACATGACTGAGTGACTTCACTTGCACTTTTCACTTTCATGCATTGGAGAAGGAAATGGCAACCCACTCCAGTGTTCTTGCCTGGAGAATCCCAGGGACGGGGGAGCCTGGTGGGCTGCCGTCTATGGGGTCGCACAGAGTCGGACACGACTGAAGTGACTTAGCAGCAGCAGCAGCAGCAGCAACGCTGCCAGCAATTACCATCATATTCTGCCTCAATATTGACATCTCCAAATGGTACATGTCATATCTGACTTTCTCTCCTTTCCTCTTGCCTTAAAAGGCTTGCTTGAATTCATCTGGGCAGGTTCATTCATTGAGCTCTTTTTTTTTGGTTCTTTTTTTAGAATTTTGTACCCTTGAAATGATTCCAGCAACATCTGCTGTCTTTTAATCTGCTTTTCAACAGACGGCATTCCTGTATGTCACTCTTCAATGACATTGGCTAAGCAAACTTAACATTCAGATGTTCTCCCGAGTTTCACCTGTAGCAAGTCATTGACTGTGGCTTGGTACCTGTGGAACCTTTACTGGTCAGCATAGGCTACACTCTGTTAACAAATAAACCACAAAATATCATTGGATTAGCTCCATTACAGTTTGTTTCTCATCAGGCACAGCATGGCAAAAACTGGACTGCCCTCCTCCAACTTGTAGCTATTCCAACTGCAGCATTTGGCATTCAAGGTCAATGCCACAGAAGAGAGAGCTGGGAAGTCAAGAGAAATGTTTTAAGGTCCCAGCCTGAAAGTGGTTTATGTCATTTCTGCCTTCATCTCACTGGCTGAAACTCTAAGGTATTGCCCCAACCTAACTCCAAGATGTGCCCAGAAAAAGGGAATGGTGTGATGAAACACAGTGCATATTGACCCCAGACTGTTAATCCCATTTAGATCCTCACTTTAGTTCTAACCAATACTTACATCCTTTTATTATGACATTTAATGCAGAACAATGAGTCCTACATCTGAAATCATACATTTTCCTAGACGGAATGAACAAAACTTGGACAATTGTTCTGTTAAGTGGGCTAAAACATTTTCTTCTAATGCAGTCATGGAAATAACAGCAATTCTCTGCAAGCTAACATTCACATAAAACTCCAGAAATCCAAATTATTAAGAACGTGTTTCTTGGGTTCATCATAACTGATTCTAATCAGGATTCCACTACAAAGTTCTCTTCCTGGAGAATTAACTTTATGTACTATAAAACATAATATCTGGACAACTACTTCTTCCAATCAAATTTTAGGTCATCTGCTCCACTTCCTTAGGCTACATTTGTTTCCTTTTTTATTTTGTTTATCTTAACTATATTATCACGTGAAATAAAAAAGATTAACGATTTCTGGCTTTCTTTCCATATTCTTGTCCCTCTGTCTGCTCTTGCCCTTTTTTCTTTCTTTTTCCATCTATTCTTTTCCTCTAGATTTCTTCTGTCATTCCTTTTCTTCAAAGTTCTCATGTATATCTGGCTTACAGAAATTGTCCAGAGAAAAGCCCTTACTGTTCTTTTACTTTTATCAGAATATTCTTGCCTCAGACCCATGTATATTCACTGGCATTCACCTCCACTTCTTAAATTTCTATCACATCTCAGAATACTGCTCCCTCAGACCCCCAAATTATTTTGAAGCTACTTAATGTCACTGTTAAAGTTAACAAACACCCTGTGAGCTTGATGGGCAGAAATCAGCCAGGTTTTTTTCTTTTTTAACAGATAATATAAATATGCAGCAAATAAGAATATATCTCTGAAACTAGCTCTTCTATATACTAGAGCAGGAGGAGTAGACATACTAGAGCCAGTTTTTTACAACCTGCAAGATAAATATGGTTTTACATTTTTAAAAGTTGCAAGAAAAACCAAAGAATTATGTGGCAGAGGATATATGTAACCCATCAACTTTAAAATATTTACAATTTGACACTTTACAGAAAGTTTGCTGATTTCTATTCTGGACTATAGTTCTACTTATTAGACTTCAGTCATCATAAAGATGCAATTCTGGGACCTCCAGGAAACAAATATCAAGAAAGAATTCAATAGCAAGAGATTTACTAGTGGTGGGGAGAATATGGAACAAGAGTAAGCAGGGAAAGCTTTTAGACCAAGGCTGGCACCTATGACAGGAAATGGGGGAGTGGGGAGGATACATTAGGAAAAGTCTCAGACAACAGTACAACCTTGAGAAAGTCTTGACCAGCCCAACAGGCACTCTGATACAAAGATAAATCATAAAGGAGTCCCATACTAGGCAGAGGTCTCCAGTTCCTGTCACCTCCCCACCAATTCTTGAACATCTGCTGGTAGCATCTCATGACTTCAATGTGTTGCAAGCCCAAAGTGTGGTGATGGAGACTTATCAGCTCTCTACGCCTAGTCAAGGCTATGGTTTTTCCAGTGGTCATGTATGGATGGGAGAATTGGACTATAAAAAAAGCTGAGTGCCAAAGAATTGATGCTTTTGAACTGTGGTGTTGGAGAAGACTCTTGAGAGTCCCTTGGACTGCAAGGAGATCCAACCAGTCCATCCTAAAGGAGATCAGTCCTGGGTGTTCATTGGAAGGACTGATGTTGAGGCTGAAACTCCAACACTTTGGCCACTTGATGCAAAGAGCTGACTCATTGGAGAAGACCCTGATGCCAGAAAAGATTGAAGGCAGGAGGAGAAGGGGACGACAGAGGATGAGATGGTTGGATGGCATCACCAACTCAATGGACATGGGTTTGGGTGGACTCCGGCAGTTGGTGATGGACAGGGAGGCCTGGCGTGCTGCGGTTCATGAGGTCGCTAAGAGTCAGACACGACTGAGCAACTGAACTAAACTGAACTGAACTCTCCTAATAGACTCTTCTCTGCTGTCTCTTCTAGTCCACTACTTTCATGTGCAAGAATTCATGTTTCTTTATCACTAGCAATCGATTTAGATTTTCATACAAGTGTATTAGAGATCACTCTAAGGAATACTTATGGGAAAACAATGTAGGCTGATGCAAACTTTTTCAGCATGTTAAATTTTGCACATAACAGAATATTGTTGTTTCTCTGTGTCAAAAAACTCAAAAAATTTAAATATAAACAACTTGAACTGCCATGGACTATTTTTGCTCTTCATATTTAAAGATGAAACTGCTAACAAGATTATTCTCAGCTAAGGGCACACACATGACTGATGCATGAGCTGCAATCATTCAGGGCTATATAACAGCTTCTCCAGGGCCTGTCATTATTCAGTGGGCTACAGGAGACAGCGCTGGGTCCCTTACTTCTGACTGGTACATGCCATCACACTGTCTAACGGCATCACTTTCCCAATCTCTCTTGTCTGCCACAATTATTCTTTAATCACCGCATGAAATCACGCACACACACACTATCGTGTACCTTCTCACTAAGCCATACACATCCTTATGCATTCTTGTCTGGCTGTGCCTGGGAACTTCACCTTAAATACACTGCCTCTCCTCTCCCTAGAAGCTCTGCCCATCTTCAAGGTCCTATTCAGGCTCTGCTCCATCCATGCACCTTCCCTGACTACTCTAGCTCTCAGATATTTCTCTTAACTCTGACCTCTTACAGCTCTTAAACACTTCACTGTTCACTTTCACTTCACATGTATATGTCTTGCCTCTTCAGGTAGCATTTGACTTCCTTGTGATAAGACTATTCTTTGGAATGCCTCTGCACCTCTCATAGCACCTAGCTGGCTCTCATACATACTGACCTCAATGGAATACCCTGCTTCAAACCTCTACCCTCCCTTCAAGGCTAATTTCAGGTTCCACATCTCTTAAGTATTCTTTCTAAGTACAACTCAAAACGGTATCTTACTATGTATAGTATAACTTTGCTTGTACATTTAGTATATAATTGCTTCTTCTTTCAAGCATATCAGCTGTTCATATATTTTCTTCTTTGCCCGTGAGGTTATAAGATGTTAGAACATGCACTCATCTTTGTATCCTTCACTGTACTTTTGCTCGGCTTAAGCCTGATCTTCAGTTTTGCTTGGAATGAAAGAATGTATGAAGATAAAATGGTAACAGTTAAAACTTTGTATGAAAGGAAAGTGACATGAAAGAAAATGTAACCAGTAACGGGAAGAAGCTTCAACAAAAAGCCTCAACTCTACCACTGGGTAGCTGTGGGGTTGGAAAGCCAGGTAATTTATCTAAATAAGAATTTCATCATTTGTGAGTGGCATACTGAGTGGAGTGAGTCAGATGGAGAAGGAGAAATATCATATGACATCCCTTATATGTGGAACCTAAAAAGAAATGATATAAATGAACTTACTTGCAAAACAGAAAGAGAGTCACAGACTTAGAAAATGAACTCATGGTGGGAAAGGGATGGCTGGGGACTTTAGGAAGGTCATGTACACACTGCTATGTTTAGAGTGAATAACCAAGAGGAACCTGCTGTTACAGCACATGGAACTCTGCTCAGTGTTATGTGTCAGGCTGGATGGGAGGGGAGTTTGGGGAAGAATGGATACATGTATATGTATGGCTGAGTCCCTTCACTGTTTACCTGAAACTATCACAACATTGTTAATCAGCTATACCCCAATACAAAATGCTTTGGGTGTTAAAAAAAAAAAAAGAATTTCATTATTTGTAAAAATCTGTGGGTATAATATGTGTGCGCATGATAGATTGCTTCAGTCATGTGTGACTCTTTGCAATCTTATGTACTGTAGCCCACCAGGCTCTTTTGGCCATGGGATTCTGTAGGCAAGAATACTGGAGTGGATTGCCATGCCCCTCTCTAGGGCATCTTTCCAACCTAGGGATCAAACTCACATCTCTAAACCTCCTTCATTGGCAAGTGGGCTCTTTACCACCTGCATCACCTGGGAAGCCCATGGGTATATCAAACATTAATAAAAAACATAACATGTGAGAACAGGAACTCTGCACACAGTATTTGAATCTCAACTTTGCCAATTACCATCTGGGCAAGTTACCAAGCTATAATAATAAGTTTATTTTCTCACTTATAAAATATCATAGTTCAAAGTGATAGCCTACTTCATAGTGTTATTCTGAGGATTTAATGAAATAATATATATAATGGATCTTAGTAAAAGATCCAGGATATAGAAAGTCTGATGTGCCTGGTAGTTGTTAGTATTACTACTAATATCATCATTATCTAAGATTCCTTTCAGGTTTAAAAATCAGTATTCTATAACAACATAGTCAACAGATCCACTAATCTTTGAACTCACACTCTTGCTTCAAGACTCAAGTCATCACTGAGCACCATTTGTCTGTCTGCCTGTTGACATAAATAGGATTCCTGATGATGATTTCTAATTTTTAAATGTTAATCCACTACAATGAGAAATCTACATGGAAATTAGAATGTACTTAAATATCAAGACCTAACTGTTGACTTTTCTATCAAAGACTTCCCAGGTGGCCCTGCAGGAGACATAAGAGACATGGGTTCCATCCCTGGGTCAGGAAGATCCTCTGGAGGAGGGCATGGCAACCCACTCCAGTATTCTTCCTGGAGAATCTCATGGACAGAGGAGCCTGGCAGGCTACAGTTCGTAGAGTCTCAAAGAATTGGACATGACTGAAGCGACTTAGCACACATGTATGCACATTCCAGCAAAGCCTTATAAAAGAGATTGATCAAAGCAGCCACCATCATAACCCTCTTAGAATTACTGCAGTAGCTGTATAGCACATTACATTGAATTAAATCAACAAGTTCAAATTTCAGCTCTGTATTTATTGCTCTGAGACCTAGGACCTTGTGCAAATTGGTAAGCTCTTTGTATTTCAGTTTCCTCATCAGCAAAATGATACCATAATTATTGCCAATTCAAAAACTTCTGGACATTAAATAAGCACATGCAATGAGTGTCTGACATTTAGCAAACACTCAATATATATTGACCATTATCACTATGCAAGCAAGTGTTCTGTGCCTGCAAAGCCTTACAAATAAAGTGTTGCTACCAATATAACCCACTTGAAACTGTTGTGTGGAAATACTAACCAGAGAAGGAAATATATATCAGGGCAAGAAGGAGAAAACATCAAGCTAGATTATGGAAAGACAGGTTAATTCAGGGAAAATTCTGCAAATTATGTAGACTTTGAGGTGGACCAGGAGAGAAAAAGAGAGACGATCTCCAAGTGGGCCTTGAAGAGGGATTGAGACTAAACAAGGGGAGGAATAGGAGGCAACAGTGAAATGACTTACATATTTTAAATCACTGATTGAGAGAAGGAAAGATAATGAGACTAGAATCAGGTACAGACAAAGGCTCAGGACAGGCTTTTCTGTGCATATGCCATGGCTAGTTTTCCTGCTACACTTATGATAACCACAGTAGAATAGTATAATATAAATGCAGGAGAAGTGCAATCATGGGTCATGTCTTCAAGAACCATCTGGGAAGAACTCTTGAAAGAATTTGTATCTTTGACCAAAAATGGTGTCATGAAAAAGATTATGGCATAAAAAGTTAGTTAACTTGAGCCTGTTGCTAGCATCCCGAGACTGCTTATCTCAAGCTCCTTCCAATTATTTGGTTTGGCATTTTGGTATTAGCATTAAACAATAAATCCCAGAGATATTCCATGCTTTCTCAACTGGCCCTTTTGCCAAGCTGATGCTGGGAAGGAAACCACAGAAGTCAGGGACCTACGGCTAGAGGAAGGTAAGTGCTCACTCTCTGTTGCTCATCTGCCCTCCTAACACCCTTACCATAACCCACCACCACCATCACCTGTCCAGGGTTGGGTGTACCAGAGAAGAGTAAAAAGAACAACAAGGTAGACCACTTATGTTTGGTCCTCTGAAAGGAATAAGGAAGGCTTAACAAAAAAAAAAAAAATCAAGACCATTGATAATGTATTTATCCAGCTTCCCAAGCTAGGTCACAAATAAAAAGAAAATTCACATGATAAATATGGGAAAATGACTTCATTAGAGAAGACTGAAAAAACATTATAAAACTCTTCCCCAAAGTGGGTGGTATTCACATATTTTTAAAAGATAAAAGAATTTCCCTGGCAGTTCAGTGGTTAAGACTCTGAGCTCTTAGTGCAGGGGGCACAGGTGTGATTCTCAGTCTGTGAACGAAGGTCCTGCAGGCTACTTAGTGTGGCCAAAATTGATTAATTAACTAAAATGAAAAATAAAAGAGAAATTAAAAAAAAAAAAACAGATAAAACAGAAGTTTTCAAGAAACTCTCGCACAGGACCGTAAGAGTCTATACCTTCTCTGCCACGCCTCCTCTCTCCTCCTGTTTTCTCACCTTAGATTCCCCGGTAAACCTGTGATTTCACCTACTACTAAGGCACTTTGGTAGCAAAGTTTAAGTATCACAGGATTTTTGTTTCCTTCTCGTCATAAGACAAATACCCTCAGATGAATGTGCTGGTGCAGAATGAAAAGTTTCTCACTTCCCACACAGTATTTTAATAAGCAACAGCTAAAAAGCCTCCTTCCTCCACCCTGTGGTTCTTCAGTTCTGCATCTGTCACTACCTTTGTGTTACTACATTCGTAAATCTCCCTCCTTTGAAAGTCACAATCTGTCCTTCACCAAACACACCACCCAACAGCTTCCCTGATGAGAATATGTAAGTTTGACTATTTTGGTTTCCTGATTAGACCCAGGAGAATGTAATAACCACTTTCCAGTTTTTCCCCTCAATGAGATGGAAAATTGCTGGTTTCCTCTGTGTATCAGGAGCCATGAGCGTGGAGCTGGGTGCCTTGCTTCTACCCTGCTGTTCAGCCGTAATCTTTATCAAGAGGATCTCCATTTTCCTTAACGATTTTCCTAGGATTTGGAGAAATCAGCCCATCAAGCTGCAGGCCATTTCATGAGCACACAGTTATTTTAGATTTTTCTACAAAATATAGTGCTAAGCACAGTCTTCCCTTTTTACTAAATATTTAGATTATATGAATTTGGTGTTAACTGTCATTAAAGAGCATGAGCTAAACCATTGTTATTAATAAATACTACAAATACATATGCAATATTTCCATAGATATGCATATGACTTTCATCCCACCATTGAATGCCATTGCTTCTCTGTTCAACACACATTTGGTGATATAAGGAAGAATGTATTCTTCCTCATTAAAAGCAGAATAGGTAAGGCACAGCAAGATGAAGTGATTTGGACAGGAGTAAGTTGATACTTGATTGAGAGAGCTCTTTAAAATAAGAAGTTTGGCATCAGTTGAGATTGAACCATAATGAAAACAAGTTTTGTCTGATTGACTCTCAGTAGATTTTGGAGTGGTTGTGAATGATGCAAAGCTGGAAACTGCCAGCTTTACTTCATTCACTTCATCCACTTCATTCACTTCATCCACTTCATTCACTTCATCTAATGGCATTAGATGGTAGAGGTTGAAGTCAGGCAGCAGGTGTGGACAGTCAGTCAGATGGACGAGTTTCCACAGTGTCTCCCTCATAAAGTTGTGATGATTAAACCACACCATACATGTAAATCCCTTAGCATACTGCTAAGTGTGATTTTTAAACATGGGATGGGGCTACAGATAGAAACGAGGATTGGATACACAAAGAAACAAATGTAGGTCTACAACTTGTTCTAGACACATACAGGAAACTAGCAATTTTTTAAAATTTATATATAGTAAAATGTATGAATCTTCAATGTTCAAAATACTAGTTTTAATAAATGTATATAGCTGTGTAACCACCAGCCAAATTAGGAATATAAAGCATTTCCTTCATATCATAAAATTCACACATGCTTCCTTTCAGTCAGTCCCCACGTCCATAATTTCTATTTTGCATCTTAGTTTTGCTGCTGCTCTACTTCTTGAAATTTATATAAATGAACTTATACTATATGTACCTTCCCAATCATATTAACTTCTTCACTTAACATGTTTTTTGAGATGCTATTTGCATGTATAATGGTTTATTTATTTATTTATTTATTTATTTGCTAAGTAATATTCTATTATACCTGGAGAAGCAAACGGCAACCCACTCCAGGATTGTTTGCCTAGGAAACCCCATGAACAAAGGGGCCTGACAGGTCATAGTCCATGGGGTCATAAAGAGTCGGACATGACTTAGAGACTAAACAACAACAATTCTATTATACAGGAAAATTTATTTACATTCAAATGGACATTTGGGTTGTTTCTAGCGGGCTATTATGAATAAAGCTGCTCTAAATTTCCTTGTATAACTCTTTTTGTAAACTTAAGATTTTATTTATCTTGGGCAAATAGCAAATATCTAGGATTGGAATTGCTGGATTATATGATTTAATAACAGTTTCCCAAAGGGGTTGTATTATTTTATACTCCCACCAGCAATGTATGAGTGCTCAAGTTGTTTTATATCCTTAACAACATTTTCATTTATCAGGTCTTTTTTTATTTTAATTATCCTAGTGAGTATGAAATTATACCTCATGTTGGATTAATGTGCATCTCTCACCTAATATTGTTGAGTGCCTATACATATACTCATTTTATTGGTATATTTTCTTTTGTTAATTGCCCAATTCTCTTACCCATTTTTTTCTCTCTGTCATTATTGATTTGTGAGCATTCTATAGGTAATCTGGATACAGTCCTTTGGTGGATGTGTTAAGAATATTTCTCCAAATTGATGACTTGTTTTTTACATCCTTAGGGCATTCTGATGAACATAGATATTAAAATTTGATGAAATTTAATTTATCAAGTTTAATTTCATGGTTAGTGATTTTTATTTTGTGTCTATAAAACCTTTGTTTAGCCGCAGGTCTTAGAGACATTTGCCAGTGTATTTTCTGGAATCATTATACCTTTAGTCCTGCTCCAATTTAGGTCAATTATTATGTGGAATATGAGGTAGAAATCATTTGTTTTCATACATACACCCAGCTGCTCTTGCTCTATTGGTAGAAAGAATTTCCCTTCCTCATTCAAATGTATTGGTACCTGTTTCTGAAAATCACTTGGCAACATAATTATGGATCTCTTTCTAGACTTCCCATTCTACTGATCTATTTGTCCATCTTTATTCCAGTACCGCATCGTCTTAAATACAATAATTTGTAGTAAGAGTCAACATCAGCTATTCTTAAGTCTTCCAACTTTTTTCCTTTTCACTATTGCTTTAGCTATTGTCATTTTTTCGTTTCCATATAAAGTTTAAATCAGCCTGTCCATTTCTATAAAAGACTGGATGAAATTTTGGTAGGGATTACATTGAATTTACTATTGTTCCAAACCATGAATATGCTATCTTTCCATTTATTTGGAATGTCTTTAATTTCACTCAGCAAAGTCCATGTAGAGAGGTCTCACATATATTTGCTACATTTATTCCTAAGATGTTTCATATTTATTGACTCTATACTAAATAAGACTTTTTAAATTTAATCTTAAAATTGTTTGCAGTTATTGTATAGAAATGCAGTTCATTAGCTTTATTGACTTCATAACCTGAGAACTTGCTAAATCCATTTATAAGTTAAAGTTATTTTTTGTTTGTTTGTTTTTGTTTGTTTATTTGGGTGTTTTTAGTAGATGCCTTGATGGATTTTCTGTGGACAATCAGTGAATAGATTTACATCTTCCTTTCAAATATATGGACCATTTATTTCTTTTATCTTTACTTACTGAACTGGCTACACCTATCTAGTACAATGTTGAGCAGGGTGGTAAAAGCAGACCAACTATTTATTACTACTCTTAAGGATAAATATTTCAGGTTTTTGCCATCAAGTAAGTATGTAGCCATAATGTTTTATAGATGTCCTTTATCAGATTAAGGAAGCTTCCTTCTACTTCTTGTTCATGAATGGATGTTGAATTTAGTCAAATTTTCTACTTGAATTCCAGCCTCCCTGAAGGCCATACTGACCCATCCTGAAGGAGAAGCCCATAAATATGGACTTCACTCAAAGTATTTATCTTTTATAGCTCAAATCTCTCCAGTTTGTCTGCTTATGATTGTTATGATTGCTCTGCATGACTTTACATACTTGTGTGCATATCTGTGTGTGTGTATGTCTGTGTGTTTTAATTTTGTTCAGAATTTATCATTTTTAAATGCAAGACCCTTATCCTGGCAATCTACTCCTACTCCTTCACTGTTGATCATCAATTTCCTTATAATATTTTTCATTTTATGACAGCAAATTGATGAAACAAATAAATAGTATTGCATTCTCTTATATCTAACATATAGTATCCTTTATGTTCTCATAAAAGCTTGGAGTGAGTGAGATCAAGAGGTACTGGAGAAGAACATATTGTGACTTTCAAAATAGGGGGATTTACAAATGTGTAACACAAGTGGGGTATAGTTTGTTCTGCTGGCTTATTTTTCAAACAAGAATATTTAAACATTAACGTGTTCAAACACCTTTTCCTGCCAAGTCAACATAATCAAACAAATAGATTAAGAAGGTGAAAGAGCACTCAAGGGTATCCTAAGGCAAACTGAATAACATTCCTATGCATGAAGACTGTTAAACAAATGAAAATTATCTCAGGGAAATAGTACTGTTCCCTAACATCAATTTAGCCCCCTCTGCCTGAAAATAAGGTTATTTCCTTCTCTTTAAGGTATTCAAATTCTTGCTCCCACTGTTATTTTCTTCTTGTCAGACCTGGGGCTGAAGCAGCAATGGGACAGGAGAAATAAAGACAGGGGTTTAAACAGAAGATCTCAGGTTAATCACTCATGGAAAGGAGCTGTAGAAAGTTGAGTCATAGGTACAACCATCATCAGTGAGCCATCATCCCATGCTACAGGTAAGGCAGAAGACAGAAACATGGTGACAAAATACCCACTCTTTTCAAAATTAAGAGATAGTTTCAAACACAAATAGCTAATGAGGATTTTTTGGTAGTGGCAAAGGGCATGAACAAAAGTGTTATCAGAGGAGGAGGGTTTTCTTTTTGGAGTGGGGGCTACACCTGTGGCTTATGGGATCTTCCTTTCCTGACCAGGGATCAAACTCAGGCCCACAGTCGTGAAAGTGCTGAGTCCTAACCACTGAACCACCAGGGAATTCCCTATCAGAGGGGCAATTTGATATCTAAAATAGAGACAGTATGATACAGGACATATATTACAAAGGCATTTTCAATAGTAAAAGTAATGTTGTTTCAGACCTCCTGCTTTCAACCCCAGATCCTTCATCTTCTAGCTGTATGATCTCGGGAATGTTGCTTTAATCTCTGTGTTTCTTTAGGACATCCGAGAACAGGGGTGTACTGCCTGAGGACCAGACCTCAGCCTCCAGACATCTTAATCCACCCATAGATGCCTGAGTGCTGGTGTCAGTCGCTCAGTCGTGTCTGACTCTTTGCTATCCCATGGACTTTAGCCCTCAGGCTCCTCCGTCCATGGAATTCTCAGGCAGGAACAGGGATGTGGGTAGTCACTCCCTTCTCCAGGGGATCTTCCCAACCCAGGGATCGAGCCCACATGCCTAGCATTGCAGGTAGATTCTTTTCCATCTGAGCCACCATGGAAGCCTGAGTCTCTTCACAATTTGACATTTTCAGTTCCACCCTGGCCATTTCAAACTTTCCTTTCTCTACTCCTATTTCCCATTGTTTCAATCTCTCCACCTTCATTTCTTAGTCTCTCGAGAATTAAATGCAAATATTTCCAATTCCTTAAAAAAAAATTATCTTAGATCAACTTTCAAGCCAACCTATATACCTTCACTTCAAAGGCTGCCCTCGGAAAAACCATTAGTCCAGTTGAAACTTCCTATACTCCAGCAGATGTTTCATATCTATTTATGTAAGTAACCACATACTACTGCTATAAGCACTTTAACAGCACTGTATCTAAGCATTCCATATTCCTCCTTTGCTAAAGGCAATATCAAAAATGCTACTGAAAACACAAATAAAGGGAAATAAACACAAAAAGTGTCTTTAAAAGCTTACCAAACCTGTTCAGAAGAGCAGCTCTTTTAATTAGAAATGCTGCAAGACTGCATGAAGTAGCAAAATGTGATTCCTTGAAACATAATAGGATGTGCTGATTCACAGGCAGGAGGGATAAAACGCAGAATCTGCCTATCTGCTACAGCAATCCTGGCCCTTCCAACTTCGTTTCTGAAAGATCAGCCTTAATAGGAACCTTTACACACTAGCTTGGACTCTTCCAGAGGAAAAATGGGCACAGCATTTCAGTTGGCGAGATAACTGAGTGTTTCTCAGCAAAAAACATAATGTCCCCATCCCCGAAATCTCTTCTTGTCCTCCTAGGATCATGGAGATTTGTGTAGGTTTTCCCCTCGTTTAGGGCTTCCCTGATAGCTCAGTTAGTAAAGAATCTGCCTGCAATGCAAGAGACCCCTATTTGATTCCTGGGTCAGGAAGATCCACTGGAGAAGGGATAGGCTACCCACTCCAGCATTCTTGGGCTTCCCCTGTAGCTCAGCTGGTAAAGAATCCGCCCACAATGTGGGAGACCTGGGTTGGAGACCTGGGTTTGAATCCTGGGTTGGGAAGATCCCGTGGAGAAAGGAAAGGCTATGCACTCTGGCCTGCAGAAGCAAAGAGTCAGACACAACTGAGCGATGTTCACTACCCCTGTTTAAAATCCTTCAAATCTGCAACAAATAATTTGAAATGCTTAAAACCATCATGGAAAATATATGGTTGGGTTTATTTTTCACAGGAGAAAATGAAAGGGGAGTGACTATTACCAAGGAAAGTAATTTTTTCCCACACACCTGAGTTTAAATGATTTGAGAGTTCTATGTCTTATATGAGGGTTTTTGTGAGAAATACTTCCCAGCACAGATACACAGAGTCACTGCCTGTCTGATGTCAAGAGTAGAATCCCCGGTACAGCTTTCCCAAGGCAAGTCATCCTTGGGTGGACTTAGCATAAACAGACATCTTAGCTTTTAATTTTACATTGCACAGTTTTCATCTGAGCCACCACATGAAAAATGTGAAGGGCTACTCAGCACCTATGACCTAAAACACTGTAAGTAGGGAAATGTATCATCTGAATGTTTCCAAAAAAACAAAAACAATTTCCTATGATGCAAGCCTTTGCTCCTGCCTCTGAGACCTGCCCCTATGGACGCCAACAGAAATAGTAGACATTACAACATACTTCAATTTTAGTAGCTTCTAACAGTGGTTTGTTTAAGAGTATTCCTGGATCCAATCAAAACAACAAGCAAGAAGTTTATCCTAGATGACTCCTCTTCCTCTGCCACATAAACCCTTTATGATGGTCAATTTTATGTGTCAACTTGCCTGAACTAAGGGATGGCCAAATAACTGATTACACATGACTTCTGGGTATATCTGTGAGGGTGTTTCTAGAGAAGACTAGCATTTGAATTAGTGGACTAAGGGAATCAGATGGCCCTTTTCCGTGTGTGTGGGCACCATCTAATCAAATGAGGAGTTGAATAAAGTTAAAAGGCAGATGAAAGCTGAATCAATTCTCTGACTGCTAAGCTGGGACTGTCACTTTCTCCCATCCTTGGGCTCCTGGTTTTCCAACCTTCAGAACCATATTGGGTGTCCAGCTTGTTGACAACTCAGTCTCCATAATCACCTGAGAAAATATCATAAAATAAATAATACCTCTATACAGCCTATTGTTCTCCAGAAAACTGTAAGTAATACACCCATTAAAAGCAAGAATTTCACAAAGTTCTCACTCACACTTAGCATAGTAAAAAATAATAAATCACATTTTTAAAAATTATTTACTGATTAAACATTAAGTAAAAGATACCAGACACAACTGAGCGACTGAATAACAACAAAAGATACTAGAATAGGAAGTAAAATAAGGAAGATTAACAGTTTCTCTTAAGAGGCATTGACATTTTACCAATTCCAAAATATAATTCATCTTCAGAAGAGGAGAATTTGCCATCAAAGCTGAAACATTTGAAAAAACTGTGTTGTTGGCTTAAGGAACAATTCTCTAACATTATTCTAATCAATGGTGAAGCAAGTAATCCTAATTCAACAGAGGCAATAATATCTATTTAGATGACCAAACTATATAAATGTTAATTTGAAATTAAATAAATATTTATTTTAAACTTTTATTATATTGTACCTTTGATTGACATTGAACCCACCTCCCTATTTTCTGTAATTCTTAGACTTCAGAGCAAAGTCATGGGATTTTAGTAGATATTTCTGGTCTGTCTTCAGTTTATAGAATTAATGGGATAAAAGAATTTCCTATTTCAAAATCCCAAATTCAACACAGCCTTTAGGATGCACTCACTGATGTTGGGGAAAGACATGAACTCTGTAGTCAGAGAGTCCTGGGTTCTTTTCCCAATCAGATACTGCAACTCTGACAGCGTGACCATGGGTCAGTGAACTAACTTCACTGTTGTCTCTGAAAACAGGTATTCAATTTCCCTAGTACACAACACCTTACAACTATTATGAACAACAATAGCAACAAAAATTGCTCATCTTAGTTGAAGACCTGGGAGGGCCTCGGGGCAATAATTCTAAAGATTTGATGATTATTAGATTCAAAATCATTTTAGTGCTTGCAGGGGGCAGATCTAACCTCCCCATTCCACACATGAGGACAGTGAGATTCAAAGAAGGGAAGGTAGTTATCCAAGGCCACACACTTAGATAGTGGCCACCTTGGATGGGTCTTGACACCTAATCTAGTCCCCTTTTCACAGCACAGTAGATATGTCTGTGAAAAGTACAGAAAAGTAGACCGACTTTGTAATGATCTTTGATATCTGAAAATTAGGGGGTTTCCTATTTGAAACATATCTCTTTTAAAAGATGGTTGTTAGAACTCTGAATTTTCCTTGATATAACAAAAAGAGTGATCTTTAACTCCAAAAGTCTTATCGTCAATTTTCTATTTTTCTAAATGAGAAAAACAGACTAAAATATGGATAATTGAAAGTTCTGGTTAACTGGGTGCTAGTTTATCTAGGTTTTATTATTTCTAAGCTGTTTCATTACAAAGTCCTATTCGTATAATTACTTTGGAGGCCATTCCATATGGTGCCTTCTGTTCTCTAAGCTAAGCTGACCCCAAAATGAAGAACCCTTAGAATTCAATCTGAAAGCTGTATTTAGCTCTTAGAATTAAGGTGGCATTTTGGCCTCCTCCAGTTTTGAGCTAGTGCCTTTTCCTATATTTTTACACTTAAAAATCTAGTTCAAACTTTGTGCCTCATATCCTCATCTCAGACACCTTAAAATAAAATAAAAAAAAGGGGGCGGGGGGAGTCAAATAAAATCTTTTCCCACAGAAAATCCCACATATAATGATGCCAACAGGCCTTTCATTTTATTGGTTGCCTGGCTGACTAGTATATATATTAGAAATAAGATGGGAAAATAACAAGGAACTAGTTTCCGCTGAGGGGAACAAATTTTACAGTTATGAAGTTGTAAGGAAAAGCACAATGGAAATAATCTTAGTATCACAAGAGAAAGCAATTCTCAGTAGTAAAGCAGTAGCAAAGAACTGAAAATCTCAGGGCACACTCACAATAGGCAGTAATCGCGCAAAGGCATCCCAGTGTTGTAAGCAGCAAGGGGGACTGAATGATGGAAGAAGGACTGTTGAGAACTCGCAAATGTAGTTCTCGGTTGCGTTTTATTTGCTTTCTCTCTTTTTCTGAGTGATTACCTCATCTGTACAGCTTCTATCTCTGTATCAGGAAAAAACAGTTATGACATTCAGTAATTAAGACTCCTTTTGTAGTTATACTGTGAAAGACAATCACTCGTTAGCATACAATGGGAACTTATGACTTAAAATTTTACATGGCAGGCTCTCTGCTGTGAAGTTAGACTTCAAAATTCAAACTGATGACAGGAACCAGCTAGATCTTTTAAATGAAGCAACTATTTTTCAAATTCCAGCAGAAGAGTAAGAAAAATCCTTAATTAATTATTGGAATGGAACAAGCAGCAATTCTGCCTGACTTTATGTATTCCACATCAGTTATTCTGTGCAAAACAAAGAGAATACTGTTGTTTAAGTGTTTTTCAAAGAACTAAAGAGAAAGGATAGGCAACAAGAATTTTTCCCATATCCACAAAAAATCAACCGCAATGACCTAACTAGTAGGTCTAACTAACTCTACCTAAATAGTAGAGACTTTTAATTAGATACAATCTGCCTTAAAGATACCAAAACTTCTCTTTCATACCACCTTAACCAAAGGTACTTTAATAACATCTTACGAGCTGAGTAGGTGTCAAGGATCATCTTTCTTTTACTTATGAGAAAATGGAGCAGAGACAGTTCTTTGATTTACCCAAGATCAAATGTCACTAAGCAAACAATCTCAAAATCAGAGGCTTTCAAGTCTCAGTTGACAGCCCCAGCGCAGAGGGTCAAGTCGCTGAGTATTATGTGAGAAAATCACCTGAACGCATCATGGTTCAAGTTTTACGGGCTCTGGGTTTAGTTCTCTTTTTTTATTGTCACAATTTTTTTTATTCTTCTCTGCAAAAATTAGAATATTTGTCTTACAATTTTATCTGAAAACTCTAATTAAAAGTTGGTTATTTGCAGGGGGAAAAAAATCCAAATTGCATGATTCAATTATACTTCATGTTAGTTTTACAACTGAATTCTTACTTGACCACCAAGCACATACTTGTATGTTTTAGGCAGATGTAAAGAAGGCATTTTAAAGTAAACCTATGAAAGGAACTGTGAACACTGGGAAAGCAATATACATGTATCAACTCTTGCCTCTTTTGCAGACTTTGTGCTCTAAAATCTCATTCAAAGGAATCATTTTTGCTTCTGACATTAATGGTAAGACAGGCTCAAGCCTTTATAAATGAAGAAAATAGCTATGAGGATTTTGCTGTGTAGTACTGCAGCTATTACAGATTTTCAATTAACCTTTGTGCCTGCTTGGCAAATACCATAATGGTCAGACTCCAGTGCCATAGAGTAAGTCACAGTGCACAATATACAGCTAAAGATTTTACTAAGACTTGAAGGCAGTTCTGCAAAGATAGAAAAGTCATTCTAATCATTTACTTGTATAGAAATATTGATCAAAAAAGGAAAACTTCTCTGCTTTTGACCAATAAATATCTATTATACTCTATGCAATGTTAAATATCATTAATCTAGCTAAGCCTAATATCGTCATTGTTATATTTTAATCCAAATATAAGTAGAATATTGGGCATAGGTATTGTACAGATTGGAGCTTTCCTAGGTTGTGCTGGTAGTAAAGAATCTGTCTGCCAATGCAGGAGATATATGAGATGTAGGTTCAATCTCTATGTCAGGAAGATCCCCTGGATGAGGGAAGGGCAACCCATTCTTCCCATGGACAGAGGAGCCTGGCAGGCTACAGTCCACGGGGAGACAAAGAGCTGGACATGACTGAGCAACTGAGAACACACACATGCACACTCAAATAAGACAGACATAATCCTTTCCAGAGCACAAAGAAAAACACTGTTATATGCTGTTGTGTGAAAGACACAAATGTACAATACACAAATAAATGACACTAGGAAAAATATAAACTATTACTTTGCTATTTTCAGAGCCAGTTGCCTGTGTTCTGAATATATTTATCACTCAATTTGTGCATAAAAAAGGAAAGAAATGGCTCTATTCTTATGTAAAATGTGAGCTCTTAAATTTACTATTCTCCAATGTCAAAAAAAGGTCAAAATGAAGCACAGAGGAAATCCAAAGGGTTGCAAGAAAGGGAATACTTTTGGTATTTACCAGTTTTGCCTTATCAGCAGCCAGTGAAGGGTGATCTGTTCCCTGGAAGTAATCTCACAAGTTTCAGAATCCATATAATTACTTTTAAGGCTTAGATGGGTACACTTGAGTGCCTGGTCTCAATAGCTCTTTTACTCAGATAAAGTACTCCTCCTTTGCATACTAGAAAATGGCATGCATTCTAATCCTCATTGAATTCCTAAATAATCTATCTCATTTGAAAGATTGTTCAATTCATATACTAAATCAATAGATTTGGTATTCATCTCTTAACAAGAGCCATTCATACACAGAATTCAAGCATTCCTAAACAGGAAGTTACAATAAGGAAAAAGAATGAGAAACATTATCCATCTTAACTAAACCAAGTTCATTCCAGAAGCAGAAAATCCATCAAGAATGGGCTGTTCTTCTTTGAAATATGTTTAGAAAGCTTCATGACAAGAAACAGTTCAAGAGCTGCAAAAATTTCCAGAAATGGTGGGATGCGACAATTACAAAACATGAAAGATTGAGGTGTTTTGGACCTGAATTACAAGAGACCTCTGCTAATGCACAGAAAACTGTACCAATGACTCATGAAAAAGACAGGCAGGAGACAAAAAAGATAGATCTGTCAAGAGCAGACGCTGAACCAGACCTGAGGGTATTGTAAGATATAATCAGATGGCGAAGCCTCATATCTTCATGGGAAACCAAGAGACATGGAGAGTGGGGGAAGGAAAAAGGAGGGTCCTGTTAATATTTTTCCATTTTTCTTCATCTTCTCATTCTAAAGACTGGCCTCCTTTCAAGCAAAGTAGATTCAGCAGAACACAGTCTCGTGGTGTGGGGCTGTTGAGTCAGTATGTATTCAGGACTCCTGATTTTCCTTTTACCTCACTGACTGCTCCCCGGTCCTCTCTCCTGTACCCTTTTCTTCAACATACATCAAACCTTTTTAAACTCATACAGTGTTAGTTCCTTGGGCCTTGTTTCTCCTCTACCTACACTTGCTTCCTTGGCAAACTTATCCAGTCTCATCATTTTTATGACAATAACTCCCTAAGTCAGATCTCTAATCCCTACCTTACCACCTACCTGTTTAACTACTCTATTAGGATAGCTAATGGCCATCTAATATTTAACTTGCCAAAATTAAATTACTGATCTTCACACTCTCCCCTCCCAAACCATCTACTCTGCTTGTGGTTTCTTATCTCAGATAACAGTAGTTCTTTCCTATAGCTCAAGTCAAAACCTTGAGGCCACTTTGACTCCTCTTTTGTTTTTGTTTTATTCTTCCAATCTTCCTAACATTCATCCAATCATCTTTTTACAAACTGTTATCTCTTAGTTCAAAAATGCATTTGGTATCTAACCCTTTCCCACCACCTCCACTACTTCCACACTGTTCAAGCCACTGTCATTTTGTTAAATTGCATCTCTCAGGTCTTTGCTGAACACGGGGAGAACACAACACTCATCACAAGCACTCAGTAGAACCTAAATTGTCTTGGGGTTCTACAGATTGTTTTGCTCATTTGTTTCTAGTTTGGGGGGGAACTTTAATGTGCTTTGTCTTTGAGTTAGCGGAAATAGATTCTTATCAATAAAATGTATATTCTTCCAAATCTATTGGTAGCCAAGTCCTATAGGATCATTTTTTTTGATATTCAAAAGCCTAGATTTTCAAAATCCAAAATCCTCTTCTCTGCCTCGGGGCTGTAATAACTCTAACTGTGACAATGAATGCTTTACAAATTCTATCTTAAGTGGAGAAAGAACAATAATTTGAAAAATATAATTGCTGGCAGTGAAAAATAAATTGTAGTAGATGACTCTCCCTTAAATGCAGGCAAATTGAAGGGTAGTCTAGTTTAGCTGATGTTGCTGGAAGGACTCTTTCTTAGCCAGGAAGAAGTTTAACTGTTTTAGAAATTGAGAGTCCCTAACAGCCTCAAAAATCACCTTCTATATTTCCCCTTTTCTTCCTTTACCAGTTATTCTGAATCTAGGATTTCTTTTAACAGGTTAATTTAAGACCTTATATGGTTCTCTTTCATGCTAAAACTTTCATTGAAATCTTTAGTAATTTCTGAGTCCTTCTCACTTCTACACACCAAGTCCCTCACAGGAAAATACCTATTACCTCTAGATGATTTTGGATCAGGGTTTACTATCAATATGATGTAGTGATGGGTGGTCATGAGGATACTTGAAAATTCTGGACAATCCCTAATGGGAACAAGTATAAATATTGTCACCCTGCTTATTTAACTTATATGCACAGTACATCATGTGAAATGCTGGGCTGGATGAAGCATCAGCTGGAATCAAGATTCCTAGGAGAAATATCGATAACCTCAGATATGCAGATGACACCACCCTTATGGCAGAAAGTGAAGAAGAACTAAAGAGCATCTTAATGAAAGTTAAAGAGGAGAGTGAAAAAGTTGGCTTAAAGCTCAACATTCAGAAAACCAAGATCATGGCATCTGGTCTCATCACTTTATGGGAAATAGATGGGGAAGCAACGGAAACAGTGAGAGACTTTATTTTCTTGGGCTCCAAAATCACTGCAGATCGTGATTACAGCCATGAAATTAAAAGACGCTTCTCCTTGGAAGGAATGTTATGACCAACCTAGACAGCATATTAAAAAGCAGAGACATTACTTTGCCAACAAAGGTCTGTCTAGTCAAAGCTATGGTTTTTCCAGTAGTCATGTATGGATGTGAGAGTTGGACTATAAAGAAAGCTGAGCGCCGAAGGGCTTTTGAACTGTGGTGTTGAAGAAGATGCTTGAGAAGTCCCTTGGACTGCAAGGAGATCCAACCAGTCCATTCTAAAGGAGATCAGTCCTGGGTGTTCATTGGAAGGACTGATGCTGAAGCTGAAGCTCCAATACTTTGGCCACCTGATACAAAGAACTGACTTATGTGAAAAGACCCTGATGCTGGAAAGATTGAATGTGGGAAGAGAGGGGGATGACAGAGAACGAGATGGTTGGATGGCATCACTGACTCAATGGACATGAGTTTGATTAAACTCTGGGAGTTGGTGATGGACAGGGCAGCTTGGTGTGCTGCAATCCATAGGGTCGTAAATAGTCGGATGTGACTGAGCAACTGAACCGAACTGAACTGATAACTAATCTTAGGTAGACCAACTCAAGTATTTAAGAAAAATAATTTTCTGTTTCATGTTGATTTTAATTTCCATTTTGAGTGCTGGTTTTGCTAGGTGATCAATAAAAAATTTAGTTAATCCAGGTCCTCTCCCACCTTCTTTCTCCCAGATTCTACTGTACATTCTGGTCAAAGAATAAAAAGAAATTGGTTAGAGAAACAACATCAACAAAATTGAGCAATATCAATGGAGAAATAGACTTTGCAGGTCACTGAGATCAGAATTCAGAGTGTCTAGGGCAATGACAAGTATGGCCAGTTGCGGATGCCCTGGTTGGTTCAAGAACTGAAAAACTCTAATGTTTGTAGTATGTGTGTGTTTAGTCCCTAAGTGGTGTTCAACTCTTTGCAACCCCATGGACTACAGTCCATTAGGTTCCTCTGTCCGTGGAATTTCCCAGGCAAGAATACTGGAGTAGGTTGCCATTTCCTATTCCAGGGGATCTTCCTGACCCAGGGATTGAACTCACATCTCCTGCATCTCCTGCATTAGCAGGTGGATTCTTTACCACCACACCACTCGGGAAGCCTTTTCTGTGTGTGTGTGTGAAGCTCAGACTCTAGGCACTCAGCCTTAGTATTTGTGGCAAACAGGCTTAGTTGCTCCATGGCATGTGGGATCTTCCAAGACCAGGGATCGAACCTGTATCTCCTGCATTGCAAGGCAATGGAAGTACCAACAATGTTCATGTAATTCTTCTAAAACAGTGTTGTAAATGTCAGTAAAAAGAGTTGTGCCTGACAGAAAACCAATCTTCATTCTTATTCTGGCAAGATCTTAGCTAAGAAGAAATTGTCAGGGGCTATATCTTGCCCAACGTGGATAAGCAGAAGGGAGAAACTATGCAAAGACACTTGCCTTCTGCTCCTGTTCCATAAAATAACCTCACTCTTGTTACATACTGTAGCATGGCTACACAAATGGGGGATTTTAGCTGGTGTGTGTGCAGTATTTTCTTGCCCGTTCAAAATCCTACATGTAATGCTAGAATATCAAAATATCTTTTTCTGGTGATCGTGGATAAGTCACCACTAATACAAAGCCTGGAAGGCATAATATTCTTCATAAGGTGGGTAGATAGGTCGATGACTGACTAAATAGATGGATGAATGAATGGTGCAATTATTTGATTATTTTGGTTTCCTACCAGTTGCACATGTTTCCCTGGACCTGACAGAAGACTGATTGGGCAGCAGGGGTTTACAAGACTAGCTTCTGAGCCTTGTCGGGTAAAAGGCAAACCTCTTGTCTCTGTTACGTTACTGCTACTGCCTCACCCCACCCTTGACTCTGAACCCTGGGGTTCTGACCCAAGCCCAGTGGCTAACCTAGATTTTGCTGGGCTGTTGCTGACTGTGAGCTCTGACTCTGATTAGCCCGGAAATAGCAAATCTGGAACAAGTCACTGCATCTATGTTCCTGCCAAAATTAGCATAGAATTTTTAGTCTTGAGGACAAGATCACTATAAAAATTGCCCTGTTTACACAACTTTATATAAATTATATTAGTTTTCCAAGTCATCAGCAGCAACACGAGGCTAACCTCATTTGTATGTATTAAATAAGGTTTTTTTTCTCAAATCTAACTCTGGCTTAGAGCTGTGTTGTCCAATACAGCAGCCTCTAGCTACATGAGGCTGTGGAATAGTTAAAATATAACTAGTGTGATTTTGATTTTCTGTCATTTTAATTTATTTAGATGTAAATTTCAAAACTTACTCATTTCAGTTGTTAGAAAATTTTAAGTATTTTGGGATAACTTAGATATGAGTCTATTTTTTCTCTTGTATGTTTTATGGACTCTAAATGCAGATAAAATATTTCCATATTAGTTCACGTGTTCTGTAAGTATAAAATTTATATTGGATTTTGAAGACAGTACAAGAAAATTAGAACCTCTCAATAATTTTTTATTCTTTATACCCTGAAATGATAATATTTTAGATATATTAGATAAAATAAAATATAGTATAAAAGTTACTTTTACCTGTTTGCTTTTATCTTTTTTAATGTGACTATTAGTTTAAAATTACATATCTGGTTTGAAATATATTTTTATGGGACAGTGCTGGTTTAACTGCTCATTAAACTGCCTTGGTGTACTTTAAGAGTTGTATCATTTTCTATAAAAGTTTACCCAAATACTCTGTTAACACTTTAACCTGAATCCCCTACTGCAAAAAGTAAAATTCCTGGGGCTTTATTCCCCTTTACAGAAAATACTATAGGAAAACCTCTCTCTCTTTCTGATAGGAACATAGGCTTAGTTATGCAAAGCAAAACAGGAAGAATTACTTAGCCTCCTAACCTTTCTCCAAAATTTGCATCCAATAATGCATTCCCCACGTTATTTCTGCAGCTTCCACCATCACTGAAGCTTTTTCTGTTGAAAATCCTCCCAAATGAAATAAAGAGAGCAGATGAATGAATGAAACAGATTAGGATGCGATTTCCTTCTTCTTTTGTTAGCTGCAAAATGTACCATATGGACATATCACAATGCGCCTTGCAGAAATTTGAATCTCTGAAAAAGTTGTTTTTTTTTTTTTTTAAAGAATGACATAAAGTACTCATGATGAATGAACTTTGAGCATTTTATGATGAATGAGTTTTGAAAAACATCTTTTCAGAAGTTATATCAAGTTTCTAGTAACATAAGCATCTAAGTTCTTCTGTTTTAAGTGGCTTATACTTCAGGTTTTTGAACAAATCTAATGCCTCTATAAAACCTTATAGTGAAGTAAAACCTACATATACCAGTGTTTATATAGGAACAGATTTTAGAGATTTTCAAATTAAGACTTTAATCAACACTTTCAGTTTCTTAAGTGAGGAAACTAAATCAACTTTACTTTGGTCTTTAAAAATATGTATTGCTAACTTATTTGAGCTTACTCAGGAATACTGCTAAAATAATACTATTAAAACCTTATGGAAGACACTACTTAGCCAAATACATACTAAATCAAAGATTCATTGGGAACTTTATTTTTACTAAATAAAATGAATTAAAAAGACAAAATAAGTGCCCTTACTCTTCAGCTATTACGTCTTCCCAGAGGTCAGAAATACACACACTGCACATTTACGCATCAGACTTTGCATGCTTTGTATAGGCAAAGGAGAATAAAAAGAAAAATAATGGGAGGGATCACCATAAGCTAAGACATAAGACAATAAAGAAAATCTTGACCAATGGAAAGAATGTGCTCCAAATAGGGCCAGTAAATTATTATGGTTCAAATTCAAACATGGTTTTACTTCTGTTTCTGGTAGCATGGCAGGCTAAATACCTGGACAATTTTTGACTGAAAATAACTAATCATCCTGAGTATAATGTTGCTGCTAAGCTGCTGCTGCTAAGTCACTTCAGTCATGTCCGACTCTGTGTGACCCCATAGACGACAGCCCACCAGGCTCCCCCGTCCCTGGGATTCTCCAGGCAAGAACACTGAAGTGAGTTGCCATTTCCTTCTCCAATGCAGGAAAGTGAAAAGTGAAATTGAAGTCGTTCAGTTGTGTCCAACCCTCAGCGACCCCATGGACTGCAGCCTACCAGGCTCCTCCATCCATGGGATTTTCCAAGCAGGAGTACTGGAGTGGGGTGCCATTGCCTTCTCTGTCCTGAGTATAATAAATATGTTTAAATATCTATAACAGAAACAATAAGCTGGCAAAAATAAAATTCTCAAATGAAAAGCATTCTAATTGAGAACTAAACTTCAAAGTAGGCAGAACATGGAAGCCAACTTTAACCCTCAGATCATTTGCTGAACTAGCTAATATTAAACTCAGTTTTCATAAACTCATAAGAAATTGGAGATTGTAACACCATGTAACACCAAAGAGATAAATCCTTAGTAAACAGTCAACCAAATATACTGGAGAAAAGGAACTCTCCTACAGTTAGTGGGAATGTAAATTGGTGCAGCCACGACAGAAAAAGTCTGGAAGTTCCTTAGATAACTAAAAATAGTTACCATATGATCTAGCAATCCTACTCCTGGCCATATATCTGGAAAAGATGAAATCTGTAATTCAAAAAGATATATGTACACCAATGTTCATAGCAGCACTATTTACAATAGCCAAAATGTGGAAGCAACATAAATGTCCATCAACAGATGACTGCATTAAGAAGATATGATACATATATATGATGGAATATTACATATCCATAAAAAGAATGAAATAATGCCAGTTGCAGCAACATGGATAAACCTAGAAATTATCACATTAAGTGAAGTAAGTCAGGCCAAGAAAGATAAATATTATATGATAGTACTTACATGTGGAATCTAAAAAAACATAATACAAATCAACTTATTTACAAAACAGAAACAGACTCACAGACATAAAAAACAAACTTGTTTACTGAAGGGGGAAGGGAAAATGGGAGGGATAAATTAAGAATACAGGATTAATAGATACACACCAAGGATTTACTGTACATCGCACAGAACTATATTCATACCTTGTAATAATCTTTAATGGAAAAGAACCTGAAGCTGCACACTTGAAACTAACACAGTTGATTATAAATCAACTATGGTTAAATTTAAAAGAAGAAAGAAAGAAAAACAAATATAACCCTTTGCCCCTCATCCCTGGAGACCTGAAAAAGTACATCTCAAAACTTAGTGCTGAATGAAGGGGAAAAATCATCACTGAGAATTTGGAAATACAAACCAATCCTCACCAACATCCACAGGACAAATGTACACTTCCTCATGTTTGGAAGAAAATTAGACATTCCAGAATTGAATTTTCCCTGGTTGTCAGACAAAGCAAATTAAAATCCTCTCAAAGAAACTTCTCTCATTTCAGAGAACATCAAGAGTTCACAAACAGAAACTAGAAACAAAAAGAAAGAAGCATCATGATTGAGAAACAGCAAAAAGAAAATAGACTGAAAGAACTTTGAATAAGAAGGGGCATTTTCAGACAGAGACTATAAAATAATTATGTTTAATGTTCTTAAAGAAACTTTTTAAAGCTAGGAAATACATGTGAGACAGACAAAGCATATTCAAAACAAATAAACATGATTTCTAGATGTGAGATTTTAAAACACAGTAGAGAGGTTTAACAAAAAATAAATGACAAGAGAATTTGTGAACTGGAAAATATCTACTGGAAAATGAAGAAATTATCCAGATTGTAGATAGCATGGACAAAGAGATGGGACATAAGAAAGAAGGTTAAGAGATATAAACAAAGTGAAAAAACACTACATACAACTATTTAGTGTCAAAATGAGACATAGAAAGAAGAGGTAATATTTAAATGGATGGTGGTTAAAAACTTGTCCAGAACCATTGAAGCACTCTAATACACAGATGCAAAAAGACGGACAAAACCATCTTAGACACCCCGTAGTAAACCTGATGAAGAACAAAGCAAAGAAATTGTACTGATTATTTAATCGATTGAGATCAGATTATCCACTTATGTACCTAGCAAAAATATCTATCAGGAACAGAGACAAAACAGAACATTTTCAGAAAAACAGAATCCAAGATATCTATACTCAGCTGTTTTTCACTAAAAGAAATTTGGTAGGATGCATTTCAGGAAGAAGGCAAGTGATGACAGAAGAATGGTCTGAGCTCTAAGAAGAAATGAATAACATGTAAATCGATTAGTGCAGTTAAATAAATCTTAATATTCAAACCTATAATAACAATGTGTTGTAGAATAAATAAGACAATTAAAATATAAAACCACCAAAAAAATTAATGAAACAAAAGGTGAATAGGGTTAAGGAATCTAACATCATTTATGTTATCTGAGAAGGCAAGAGGTATTAATTATTTTTAATAATTTTATTTATTAAAAAAAAAAAACCTGTATGTGGGTCAAGAAGCAATAGTTAGATCCTTGTGTGGAACAACTGACTGGTTCAGGATTGAGAAAGGAGTATGACAAGGCTATTTATTGTCACCCTGTTTATTTAACTTACACACAGGGCACATTATGAGAAATGCCAGATTGGATGAGTTACAAGCTGGAATCAAGATTGCTGGGAGAAATATCAACAACCTCAGATATATGGATAATACCATTCTAATGGCAGAAAGTAAAGAGGAACTAAAGAACTTCTTGATGAGGGTGAAAGAGGAGAGTAAAAAAGCTGGCTTAAAACTTAATATAAAAAAACACTAAGATCATGGCATCAGTCCCATCATTTCATGGCAAATAAAAGGGGAAAAGGTGGAAGCAGTGACAGATTTCCTCTTCTTGGTCTCTAAAATCACTGCAGACAGTTACTGCAGCCATGAAATTAGGAGATGATTGCTTCTTGGCAGGAAGGCTATGACAAACCTAGACAGTGTATTTAAAAGCAAAGATATCACTTTGCCGACAAAGGTCCGTATAGTCAAGGCTATTGTCTTTCCAGTAGTCACATATGGTTGCGAGAGCTAGACCATAAAGAAGGCAGAGCGCCGAAGAATTGTTGCTTTCTAACTGTGGTGCTGGAGAAGACTCTTGAGAGTCCCTTGGACACAGCAAGGAGATCAAACCAGTCAATCTTAAAGGAAATCAACCCTGAATACTCATTGGAAGGGCTGATGTTGAAACTGAAGCTCCACTACTTTGGATGATAACAGCCAATTCTTTGGGGAATAAAACCCTGATGCTGGGAAAGATTGAAGGCAGAAGGAGAAGAGGGTGACAGAGGATGAGATGGTTGGATGGCATCACCAATGCAATGGACGTGAACTTGGACAAACTTGGGGAGATGGTTAAGGACAGGGAAGCCTGGCATGTTGCACTCCATGGGGTCTTGAAGAATAGGATATAGCTTGGTGACTAAACAACAACAACAAAATATGTTTATTTATTTAGGCTGTGTTGGGTCTACACTGCTACACAGGCTTTTCTCTAGTTGCTCCAAGTGGGGGCTATGCTTCATTGTAGTGTGCAGGCTTCATGGAGCACGGGCTCTAGGGCATACGGGCTTCAGTCATTGTGGGCTGTGGGCTCACTACTTGTGGTTCCCAGGCTCTAGAGCCCAGGCTCAGTCGTTGTGGCATAGGAGCTTAGCTGCTACACAGCATATGGGATCCTCCTGGACCAGGGATTGAACTTGTGTCTCCTGCATTGGCAGGCAGATTCTTCACCACTGAGTCACTTCTTCACCACTGAGTCACCAGAGAAGCCCCCCAAAATATTAAAGAAATGTAGCCTTTAATAGGTTAAACAGGCATATTGTCACTAAAAAAAATAAAAATAGAGTATATAATTTCTAAACAGGTAAATGAAAAAACAAATGAGAAAATTAAGGAAAAAGGAAATAAATAAGAGAGGTAACAAGCTGAAAGCCAATAATAAGACAGTACAGTATATATAATTGTATCAGGAGTTATTATATTTAAATGTTAAATTACTGAATGTTCCATTTAGAGGCTTCCATTTAGTTTCAGAACAGATTTTTAAAAAACAAAAGCTAAATGTTTTCAGAAACACATTTAAGTGTGTTAAGAAAATTATACATTGTAGACAGACACATTGGAGACTGCCTCTTCCAGGAATATAGAGGAGACTAACTTTTCCCTACTCCTCCCACTAAGTATTAATCAGAACTTGTATAAAAAGAAACGTAAGACAACCTTGAAAGGTAGAGAGAAGTCAGCTCAGCTCAGAGCACTGAGATGCAAGAAACAACACAACGGCACATTCCCAGGTTTTTCTTTTGCTTCACGGATCTCTGGATGGGAAGGTCCCCTGGAGGAGGAAATGGCAACCCGCTCCAGTATTCTTGCCTGGAGAATCCCATGGACAGAGGAGCCCAGCAGGCTTTGGTCCGTGAGATGGCAGAAAGTCAGACACGACTGAGTGAATAACATTTTCACCCACACTTTACAGATCTCAGAAATGTTGCTGAGGAAGTCAGCAACCCAGAAACACCAACAAGGAAAAGCCAAAAAGCACGTGCAAAACTCTGCTTTCTGTAGCCAAAGAAGCAAAAATAAGGTCTAGCGATAAAGAAAACTTTCAGACAAACACCACAGTAAAAACTGGGGCCCCACACGTGGCAGCAAAAATGGAACAGAGAGCCTGGACTTGCACCCATAGCAGGCTACAGGGCCGTGCCTCGGTCTCCCCACCCTCAGATCTGGTGCCAGAGAGGACAAACAGGGGACTGGAACTTTGTCCCTGCTGGGTGGAAAGGAGCTCAATGCTCCGTAATATCAAAGTAGACCACATGAAGGGTATGGGCTGTGAGCCCACCGTGGAGCAACTGAATGTCAAGGAGGCTTATAGGAAAGTCACTATTTTCATCACTGCCATTGACCTGAGGTGGGAGCACTAAGAAGGCACTCCAATCCCCCAGCCAGTGAAGTATCTGTGTAGACCTAGCAGGGAGTTAGAACTCCACCCTGAATGCGGCTGCTTCACCCTCTGCACCATTTCCCCTTCCAGAGAGGTGTGAGACAGAAGGTTTAAATAATGCCTCCTGATCTAATACTCAAAATTCACAGATTTCAGTTAAAAATCACTCACCATACCAAAAATCAGGAAGATCTTAAACCGACTCATTCAAAACTGTCAGAATACAGAAAGGCTGAATGCTATACTAGAAGAGAAGGCGGGCAGGGGGCGGGGTGGGGGGCGGTGTGGGAGATACACCAGGCAAGAACCAACAGAAAGAAAGCTGGTTTCTTATTTGGCGGTATAAACTACAAACACAAAATAAACTTTAAGACGAGGAACTCTACATGAGATAAAGTGGGTCGCTTCATCAAAGGTTTCAACAGATCAGGAAGACAAAATTTTAAAGTATTAATAATACAGCTTCAAAACATACAAACATCATTAGAACTGTCAGAAGAAATGGAAAACAGGGGTCTATTCATTACCACAGCCTAGTCCTATTCTAACTGAAACTGCTGCACAGCAGATTTAATTCAGCAAGAAGCCTTGTTTAATTCTGGAGAAAATGAGGTATCGAGTACAGAAGAAGCTTTTTCAAAAAGAAATATGGTATAGTCTCACACCAGCCACACGTGTATCTCATCTACTCCCCTGGCGTTCCGTCCTAGGAGGTGTTTTGATGTGTCAAAGTGATGGCAACACTTCTCCTATGGATGCAGGGGTGGGTGGATTGCAAATGAGAGGCAGCAGCATGGAAGTCAGCTGTGCCCGATGCTTATTGCAGATTTCACTGCTACAAAGTCTGAGACTTCAGTGAGAGTCAAAAAAAGCATTAGGCATTTCCACAAATATGAATAACATCTGTTAAGATTATGGCATTTTCTACAGCAAACACAACAGTAATGATTATCGAATGCTCCCATTAGAATATTTCATGAGTCATTCACTCAGAAGCAAACAAACACCCAAGATTAATCTAAAGTAGATTGCTTATTACTGGTTCTTGGCATTATGCTTTCCTAGGGGTACCAGACTCTCCTGTGAACACCAATAAAAGTATCCTAGGGACCATCCTAACTTTTTCTTTCCCTGGGAGGTGTTGAAAAGACAGTGTTAGAGAAAGGAAGGAAAGTTTCTCTTGACCAGCCCCTTGCTGGTGTTGTTCGGTTGCTAAGTCATGTCCAACTCTTTGCAACCCCATGGACTGCAGCACGCTAGGCACCTCTGTCCTCCACTATCTCCCAGAGTTTGCTCAAATTCATGTCCACGCAGTCGGTGATGCCATCCCATTACCCCATCTTCTGCCGCCCCCTTCTTTTTGCCTTCAATCTTTCCTAGAGCAGGGTGAGCCAGTGGTCTCCCATTACTTGTTCTTCAACAGTCTTAGAGACAAAAGCCGCATGGAACAGTCCTTCAACTACAGGAGAATGTATTAAAAGACAGTATCTCTAGAAAGGACGTCATAAAAACCCGGATTTTTCTCTCCGTTCCCATGGCTCTGCTTGAGATTGTAGCTTTCATAGCACAGTATGAATGGACAGAACTACGTGCTGCAGCTTTCAAATGTACCACCGACAGGGGGCACCAGAGGAGAAGTCAGGACCCTAAATGAAACTCGGGGCTAAGTATCTCTCAAGGGCAGTCTTCCACAATCTACCTTTTCCCAACCACCAGGACTGCAATTCATTAAGAACATTTGTGAAATAACAGGTAACAAGTGAAGAAAAGGGCAGGGGGAGGGTCTACCTTGGCAGGCAAAGTTGAAACCAAGTCTGCTAGATGTGTTTCTCTCTCTCCTGGCATCAGTACTAGGAAACCCCAGGAGAAACAGCTATACTGTTCGAGGATTTGAAGTCTCAATGTATCGATCGTGTGGATTGTACATAGTCTTCTTAACCGGAAGACCTTTTATCCCAGCCTATAATCTAAAAGACCTGAAACTTCAGTGCTGGCACTGCTGGAAGCTTTTCCATTGAACCACATGCTTTTAAAAAAAAAAAAAAAAAAAAAACTCTACATTTTAGTTTTCATCTCTTCAGCAGAGCAAATTATCCCATCAGCCTGTGGAGAAGTGGGAGGTTATTGTTCATGAAACTATGAAAGAACATAACACCATAATGCAAATGAGAAGCTTGAAGTCTCTTTCACCCATGAAAGCTATCCTGGCAAATACTCATTCTCAGAGAAAAGAGGAGGGGAAAAAAAACAAATGCACTGTAGCCTTTATATAGAAAGTTTAGAGAAGAATATTAGGACTGTATTTGAGGGAAACAAGAAATAACTATGCAACTGCACGCCTCCCTCCATCATTTCAAGGCCACCTTTTAAGGAGGTTTTGTTGTTATGAAATAGAATGATGTTTTCTGCCTGTCTGACCCAGAGAAGCATATTGGTCCACACTTCTATAGTTTCTGCCCAGAACGTACTGCCTGAATGCTATACACAGTGCTGAAGGACATTAGCTATCCACCATACAGACAAACTTTCGTCTCCTGCCCTGGTGTATTCTCACTCAGCATTTACTTTAGGTAACAGAGGCCTCCTTTCTGTAAAGGGGGAATTGGGGAGCCAGCTAAAAGCCAAGTGCCAGGAAAGAGAGTAGAGGAAAATCCATTCTAGTCTCCAGGGTAACCCTTGGGTATTCTCCCTGTTTTTCCAAGACAATGAGCAATTTCTTTGATTTTAGATCATCTACATCCTGGAGTAGGTCTTACCGTTCTATTTCATGCTTTGTGGAGAATAATCAATGCAAGTCACAAGATATAAGTACATGAATGGAGAATCTTCACCTTTGAAAACCAACTGTACTTTGAAGAGCTTTGTGTGTTTGGGCTCGTTTAGGAACAGCCAGAAACTTAAAGAAGCCCAATTGGAATGCTTCTGTTGTTGCAGGACAAAGGAGGAAGTCACACAAGACCCCCAAGAGTTACAGCAGACTGGAAATAATGGATTCTTAGAATACTTTCCGGGCTTCCCAGGTGGTGCTGGTGGTAAAGAACCTGCCTGCCAATGCAGGCAATGTCAGAGACAAGGGTTTGATACCTGGGTCGGGAAGATCCCCTGACAGAGGGCACAGCAACCCACTCCAGTATTCTTGCCTGGAGAATCCCATGGACAGAGGAGCCTGGTGGGCCACAGTCCTCAGGGCTGCACAGAGCTGGACTCAACTGAAGTGACTCAGCACAGCACAGAATGCTTCCAAGGCCCACTTTAAATAAGCACCTCTCTGAGGTCTTCCCCTACTTCCTAGATATCTTCCTCTACTGCAGTGTTGTTCACCATATTACCTAAAGCCCAGTAATATAAAACTATGCTTCTCGATGTCTGTTCCCCTCCAAGGGCAGTGTATTCACAAAAGGCAGACGCTTGATTCCTTTGTGCATATATCCCCAGCATTTAGCACAGATTCTGGTACTCAGTAAATGTCTGGTGAATGGCTTAGGAGTATTTCATTGGGAATTCTTAAGCTGAAGGAACTAAAACATCTATTCTTGCTCCCAGGTCCCTTGATAAGACTAACAAATGATCATAAACGTATGCTAATTAGATCTATTATAAACCCAGTTTTCAACCTCAGCACCTATGGTGATACCCAGCAGTTCTATCACTTTTTCCACTGCCTGCCTATCTCCAACTCTCACGCAACTATTTTAAAGGTTTACTCTTTTAATCTTCTCCTAATCCCCCTGAAATCGATTTCAAAATCTGACTGCGGACACTAAAACATGGAGACCTTCACGTACAACATTTCTTCCATTTCATTTTTCTTTACCTCCTTGGCTTTCTTATTTAACTATATACTCATCCTTTTCTTTTTTTCTTTCCTTTCTCAGAGGAAAGGGTGATATCCCATTTAATGTGAACTACCTATGAAAGGGGAGGACAGGGAAGCATGGCGTGCTGCAGTCCATGGGGTCACAGCACTGAGCAATGGAGCTGAACTGAACCTATGAAAGGGTCCTCTCCTTTTCAATATCCTCCAAGGCTTCTTTCCATCAATTAATCAGCTCATTCTTATACTGTATTCTGTCTCAATTGAGAGACTTGAAGGCAACAGATCTGTGTCATCAGTTTCAAGCTATGTAACCAGTTTCCTCATCTGCAAAATGGGAGTAGCAATCCGTGTCTCACAAGAGCTTGGAGGAGGATTAAATGAGATACTTCACATGAAGCACTTGGCCCAATGTTTGATACACATGCTCACTCAATAAATATATATCCCTTTACTTTTTTTTCCCCATCCAAAATAGAATCAGTTCTAAGGATTTTGCTTCCCAGGCTTAATGACAACATCTTTCCTTCCTTCCCTTCCTTCCAGACCCTGAATTCTGTGCCCACAAGTTCCTCCCTTCTCATTTGCTCCTCAGCCCACTGCAATCTGGCTTCTCCCCCATCACTTCACTGAAACGTCTCTCACACATGAAACCAAGACTCTTAAGTGCTCTGAGTTTCACAGATTTAAATATTTTCTGAAAAAGCCAAGGAATGAATCATGGAATAAAAGACAGGATGAATGCATTGAACAGATAATATTCTCCCTAGTTGATCTTAGCTAATTTTCATGGCTTCAACTTTTACCCGTATATCATGATTTCCAAAAGTACCTCCTTGAATGATCTCTCTCCTAAACCCAACCATTTATTTCCTTAAGGGCTTTCTAATACTCTGTACCTAAATAGATCATAATATTTATATCATAATTAAGATTGAGGCATAATCCAGCTGGTTGTCCAAGTTGGAAATTCTAGCACAGCCAGGCCCAAGGAAAATCATCTCTTCCCTACACATCAGAGCTAGTCAGTCACTAACCAGTGAAGTTGCTCAGTCATGTCCAACTCTTTGCAACTACCAGACTCCTCCATCCATGGAATTTTTCTAGGCAAGAATACTGGAGTGGTTTGCCATTTTCTTCTCCAGGGGATCTTCCCAACCCAGGGATCAAACCCAGGTCTCCTGCATTACAGGCAGGACGCTTTACCATCTGAGCCACCAGGGAAGCCCAGTCAGTCACTACTACTACTACTACTACTAAGTCGCTTCAGTCGTTTCCGACTCTGTGTGATCCCATGGACTGCAGCCTACTAGGCTTCTCCGTCCATGGGATTCTCCAGGCAAGAACACTGGAGTGGGTTGCCATTTCCTTCTCCAATGCATGAAAGTGAAAAGTGAAAGTGAAGTCACGCAGTCATGTCCAACTCTTAGTGACCCATGGACTGCAGCCTACCAGGCTCCTCCATCCATGGGATTTTCTGGGCAACAGTACTGGAGTGGGGTGCCATTGCCTTCTCTGAGTCAGTCACTAAGTCGAGTCAATTCTATATTCAAAATATCTCTCAACATTGATCAAATTTCTGGAGAATGGAAGGTTTTCTAAATGTTAACTACGTATGCTAAGACTCAGCACCTGTAGGTACAATCACACTTACTTAAATAATCCAAGTTCCTTTTTTCTTTACAACCTGTGTGTGGGGGCCTCTGATATCCCCAATCTGCCAAGGAAGAGCCTTAAATGTGCTCACAAACCATCTGCAACTTTTGTTCTCTCGGCATTAGCTCCTCTTAGTAAGCGCAAGGTTTGCCCATGACGCAACACTTAGGGGATTCATAATTGAGACTAATGGTGCCCAGTGTCACAAAATAAATGATGCCACCTAGAAGCTGTCTGACAAGTCTCCCTTTGCGACACCAGGGAGTGTCATATTTTATGTACAAATGAAAAAACACAGTTCTTCGTACCACTCAGGCTGCTCATCATCTCCTGGTCTGGAAGCAGAATTACTGGTACCCAGCTCTTACAGCATCTCTCAGAAATCCATCCCACTGTCTTTCTCATCCTTCATTTCCTAGAACCATCCCCTACTTCAAAGAGTCAAGGAGGAAACCAGTGGTGTTCAATTCTCTGTGCTGGACTGGTCAGTGAGTCAGCATCTCTGGCAAAGACAACCTTTTCATTTTTTGTCTAGCCATTTATCTGAATAATAATATCATCCCTAATAATTACATGCTATGTAAATGAGGCGGCTCTACCCACAAGTTCCATGAACAGCCAAACTCAGAATCTTAGTTTTGGTTACCTAGGAGACCTTACTACATTTACTTGAGACATGAATATACTAAAAAGAAGGAATAGAAAAAAATGTTTTAATTCTGAAAATTATTAGTTCCTTTGCATTAAAAAAGAATTAAAGGAATTTATGTATGTGTGCAGTAATATTTCAAGTGTATAATAAATTCAAATTGATATGAAAAACATTAAAAACAAAGGCATAAGTGGGTAAATAATGTGAATGAATTATTTTAAAAGATGAAATGCAAATGTCTAAGTAAGATATGGGAAAATATTCAGACTCACTATCAATGAAAGAATTGCAATTTAAAACAGCAATTATATAATGTTTTTTTCTATCAAATTATAAGCATGAAAGCATCCAAGTAATCTTAGATGAAATAAACTTGTTCATATACTGCTTGTAGGAGTATAAATTGATACAACTATCCCAGAAAGCAATAAATAGCAAAATGTATCAAGAGTCTTTAATTGCTCATTTCCTTTTTACCCAGTAATTGTTCTTCTGTGAAAATATCCCAAGGAGATAATCAGAAATGTAGACACATTCTGAAATCAAAAGAGTACTTATTTCAACGTTTTCAGTAAAAACCACAACAAAAACAAAACCAACAAGAAGGTCCAGCATTAAGGAATTGATTAAATATGTCATAGTACATCTACTAATAGGATATTATGATGCATTATGCAACATCGAGTTTCTGAGGTTTCCAATGACATGAGAAACTAAATGGATTGTAATGTTCCCCTTCAAGAGCAAAACTCAAAATTTTTATATAACATGAACTCAACTGTGAAAGAAGTCGTAGGAAACTGAAAGGAAATATGTTAAAATATTGAGAGTGACTGATACAAAAGCATGGAATTATGAATGACTGGCATAGAAAGAGGAATCTTTATCTTCTGTAATACTTCAAAATCTTCTATACAAGGGGAAAAGGACATAAATTATTTTTACCTATAAACTTAGCAAAACAATCATGATCAATGCTAGACACAATATGGTGAGTCAGGCTCTCTCACTGACACCTGGAAGATGCTTGAAAAAGATTTAAATAAAATGTACCAAATTATTAATAGCAATTACTTCAGGGAGTTGGTATTAATTTATTTCCCAAATCCTTCATAGTTTTCAAATGTATTAGTTTTCTAGGGCTGCCATAACAAAGTACCAAAAACTGGATGGCTTAAAACAACTGAAATTTGTCTCTCACTTCTGGAGGTTAGAAGTCTAGATCAAGCTGTCTTCAGAGTCGCATGCATTCTGAAGCTTCTAGGGGAGAATTCTTTCTGCCTCTTCTAGTTCAGGTGTTTGTGGCAATCCTTGAAGTTCCTTAGCTTGTAGATGCTTCACTCTAGGCGCATGGCCATCCTCTCCCTCTGTCTTCACATCATCTTTCCTTTATGCATGACTGACTCTGTGCCCAAATGTCTCCTTTTTATAAGTCATGGTGGATTTGGGCCCACCCTAATGACCTCGTTTTAATTTGATTACCTTGTTAATCAAAGGTAATCAAAGGTGTTAGTCACGCAGTCCTGTCCGATTGTTTGCAACACCAGGGACTATAGCCTACCAGGCTGCTCTGTCCGTGGGATTCTCCAGACAAGAATAGTGGAGTGGGTTGCCATTCCCTTCCCCAGGGGATCTCCCCGACCCAGGGATCAAACCCAGGTCTCCTGCATTGCAAGCAGATTCTTTACTGTCTGAGCCACCAGGGAAGCCCCTTGGTGTAAACCCTATTTCCCGATAAAGTCACATTCTGAGGTATTGGGGATTAGGACATCAATTGTGAGGGGACACAATTCAATCTATAATACTGTACTTAACAGATTTGTTCAGTAGACATGTATTATGTTGATAATCAGGAGAAAGTATAAAAGAAATTAACTTGCCCCAACCCAAAACAGCTTTCAAATCCATTCTCTCGTCTCTGTTCCTACTATATTTTCTACTGCTCTGGTCCCCATCATCCTATCCTCTCTCCCAGGGCTCCTACATTCATAACCTTATTGGTCTCCTTTGCTTCTAGTTTTCCTTCTTTCCATCCACTTCCTC
The DNA here is from genome assembly GCF_027580195.1 of Bos mutus. NCBI lineage: Eukaryota > Metazoa > Chordata > Mammalia > Artiodactyla > Bovidae > Bos > Bos mutus. The sequence goes on from NC_091625.1 coordinate 31,535,692, forward strand.
ATTGTTGCAATATTTTCCTGATTTTGTCACTTGTCAGCTTAATGACTCATATATCCATAGGTTCAGAGGGTTAAACTCCAACTCTTTAAACATGAGTTGACAAATTAACCCTGTCCTCCTCCTTTAATCCTATCTGTCCCAACTTTCTCTATATAACTCTCTGTTTTCCCCAACCCAAGCAGTCCATAGAGGAGACTTGCCACACTGCACAGTTTCACACATGTGCCAATTTCACATCTTGGTTCTTAGACTCCCCACTCCTTTGACCTCATTTATTAACTTATGCAAGAAATACATTATATACTGGGCACTCATCAGCCAGGCATTGTAGAAATTTGCCGTTTAAAAATGAAACCATACCCTCCAATTTTTAGGAGCTCAATTTAGTAGCACTCATCAGACATATGTAAATAGTATGTTCTAAATATGGTTTAGGAACTGTTATAAAATCACTTAAAGGGCAGAAAAGTGGAAGGAGTCAATTCTACTAAAAATAGGGAGAGATTTTATAGCACAGGTTCACCAGATCCTTAAAAACGTAAGTGGCTGTTCCAGTGTGCTGCCCCTTCCTGCTTCCCTTGACTACCTGATAAAATTCTATTTACTCTCCAAAGACCAATATTCTCAGACGCCAGCAAACCATTCACCTGTCATTCCATGATCAGTGAGTCATTCAAAGCATGTTGCTGTTTGCACTGCATTGCCTTTGCTCTGAAGGTAAAACAGATATCTGCTCTCCTATTGCCCCACCCTATGCTACACTGTCACATGCAAAGTAACTTTCATGCTACTGTCTTACCCAAGGGGCCCTGTTATTTATAATAGGCTTTATAAACTTGCCAAAGGCTTTTTCTCACATTACCTTATTTGCACTGCATACACAAGTTGAGTGTATGTGATTATTCCTATTCTACAGATAGGTAAATCACACAGCTGGTGAAATGCCTTGCCCCAAGTTGCACCATGGGAGAGTTAAGTGCATGGGCAAAAATGAAGACAGACGGCCTCCTCTCAGAGGACACATTCTCCTGTGGCATTGCTCTTCCCAACAGCAGGTGCAACATGTCATCACTTTGCCATCTTTCTCAAGCTATGCTTTAGCTTCTAGATTCTCTTTTATTCACAGTATTTGTGGTGCAGATTTCTGTACAGGATGTAAATAAATGACTTCACACCTCTGTGTGAAAGCGCTGCTGCTGCTGCTGCTAAGTCGCTTCAGTTGTGTCCGACTCTGTGCAACCCCATAGACGGCAGCCCACCAGGCTCCCCTGTCCCTGGGATTCTCCAGGCAAGAACACTGGAGTGGGTTGCCATTTCCTTCTCCAATGCATGAAAGTGAAAAGTGAAAGTGAAGTCACTCAGTCGTGTCCGACTCTTCACGACCCCAAGGACTGCAGCCCACCAGGCTCCTCCGTCCATGGGATTTTCCAGGCAAGAGTACTGGAGTGGGGTGCCATTGCCTTCTCCGGTGAAAGCACTACATTTGTGTAATAAATGTTATACAGTAAGGAAGATTCAACAGAAAATATCAAGATGATCTCAAACCTTACAGAGTCATCCACAGTCACAATTAGCTCTTCACCTGATTGCCTTCTGTGGGCTGTTGTTGATGTCTGGGGATAATCACTAACTTAGCTATCCTAGTACTCTTAAGCTATATGACCTTTCCAGTATAAGTTTTTTGCCCCCATCAGTATTTATTGCATCTTTTTACTGCAGCTATTTTCCATTAGGAAACACAAACAAATAAATATTGATATCATTCTCTAGGAATACTATGTTCTCTGCACTATCGCTCCTTTAACAAGTGAATTTTAGTAAATCCAATATAATCTGCTATTTCCTAAGACCTCAGTGATAAACTCAGTCCTTGAAAAATGCATAAATTTTAAAAGTGAGCCAATGTACTTCTCAGGGCTGTGTTTACAGTGTGAAACCTCACTTCATGCATCCCAACCATGCCTATTGAACTTGCTTAAAACAGATACTCACCTCTGCCTTTCTGAAAGAGACAGACCCTCTGAATTAGTTTTCCATGAATTGTTTCCCTCGTGAGACTAAGGCCAAATAAGCCATCTGGGACAGGAAGAAAGCACATCTTTTCCCCCCTTGTATTCCAGGACATTTTACACCTTAAAATCTACCAAGATTGTGTCACATCTGAATATCTCACCAGGGTCCCAGGTCAGAAGTGACAGAGCACACCTGTGCAGAGCTCTGACCGACACCTACGGAAGGGGCAGGGAGGCTCTTGCGAGGGGGCCTGGGAACAGCACATGGCAGGGCTGAGTGCAGAGTGCTTGCTAGCACGCCAGGTGAGCCCGTGCAGCTGTTACAACATTCATATCAATAAGATGGGGTCTGTAGAGTATTTCATAAAGCTGTGAAAAAAAATGAGATGGAACCGCTACTTGTCAAAGCTTATTAACCTGCCCGGCATCTTTCAGACGCGTGACTAAGTAGCCATCAGTAGGTTGTAAATTCCCCACAGGGTTGCTGTTTCCAGGAGCTTCTCCTGGGTTAGTGTGTAGCTTCTCTCCCTTTTCAAACTCTGTCTTAACATTCTCTTTTCTACCCACTTCCTGCCACCATTTTCTTTTTCTTCAACTTCAAACTAGTGTGAGATCTCTGTATTGTGGAAAGGTTTGTCTGCAAACGTACAAGGAAAATCTGTGCTCACATCTTAACTTGCCTTCAGGAGATAAGACTCCAAACCTGGAAGATTAGGAGGAAGAGGGGAGTAGTAGGGGTGAATTGAGTAGGAGGAGGGCATGAGCAAGAGAGTAGCACTCAGCAGGCACAAATATTGAGATAGGTTTTCCTTCTGCAGAAACTTAGAGTCACCTGCCACCCATACATACCCCCAGGATCCAGATGGTGACACAGTGTTAGCAAGGGGGATGCAGCTGCCCACTCTGACCCACCAGAGCTGGCCCTCTTCACTCCAGGCTGGAGTCCACCCCAGCTCCAAGCAAGCAGCAATAAGCTGTTGGGACTAAGCTTTCAGGCAGGGAAAAGCTGCCTCCACCCTGCTGGCCAGGGAAGCCCAATGGGACACACCACACAAATGTACCCATCAGCTCCCCAGAGAGAAGCTGAAATGGATGCTGATGAGTTGTTCCCTTCTCCTCCTCTAGGCACCCAGACAGACCCCACCGGCATCAATCAGGTGAATGGCATTGACTTCCCAGCCTCTGCCCTCCATCAGCCTGTTATCAGGGATCAAAATTCAGTCAGACTGCATGAAACCATCCTATTCCTCCGACAGGAAATGAGTACATTTTAATTTTTTTTTGCTGTTTTTAAATCTGTGCAATAGCATCAGAGCAAGCCTGAGGAATAATGATTCAGTACCTCCCTAAGTGCATGTCCGGAATGCAAAGCCACTCCCCAAGCCCCTGAAAAGCAATTTAAGGTGGGAAAAAGAAAAAGTCCAGAGAAGTGACTATGCAGTTATTATGCTGCCTGACTTCCTGACTAAAATAGAAGCCGTGCCTAACAGTGCTGGCAGGTGAGGCAGATGCTTCTTGTCCTTTGCATCTGAGAACCTGAATTTAAGCCGACTTTGGAGTCATAGTGAAAGCTATTTCCCAAACACAACTGATGCACATTGCAAGCTCCTCGCCCTCCTGAGGTCATTGTGGCTCCATGTTTATTGATGAGTGTGCCTCATCGTAATCAGTATTCAAATCAGAATGTCTGGCTTATTTTAAACTCAGTTTTACATATACTGTGGTTTTAGAGGTGTTTTAAAAATGAAACAGCACAAAAATAACAAGCATGAACCAACAGAAGGTTTTGCAGAGCCTATAGGAAAAGGGGAGGGGGGACGGGGGGAATGCCAGTGATTACTCAGGAAAAATCTTTGAAAAATGTTCCATGCAGAAACAATTTCTGCTGATGTGTCACATCTTGCAAACTTTCTATGAGGCATCAGTGTCTCTTTTAAGAAACATTTGTCAGAAAGGGTGAGCTCGAAATGTGTCATCTTAATTATTACATGAGAAACCTTCAGATTCAAAATGATTTTTTGATTCACCTCCTGAGTGAGATACTTGAAAGCTAACCAAAACAATTTTTTAACATTACCAACAATTTCTGCTCCTGTGACTTCCAATCCCAATAGCCTAGCAACACTACGACAGAGATAAGTCTAATAGTTAAACCTTATTCTCCGAACCATGAAAAAAATCAATAAAAAATTGTTGCTGATGTGATGAGAGTGAAGATAAGACTGTCACCTGTGCCGGTGTCACAGATGGGCAGGTTAAGCCTCTTGCAGGTATATGTAATCATGAAGGCATTCTAAAGCCCTTCCAGCCCTCTCTAAGCTGAGCAATCTTTAGAAACGGAAACATCTGGAGAAATACTACGGCTTCTCCTATTGGTTTCTCCTCTGCTGTGACCCTAACTTTCCAAGATGATCTTTAGTGTCCATAAAACAAGAGTTGCTGCTGCTGCTAAGTCACTCCAGTCGTGTACGACTATGTGCAACCCCATAGACAGCAACCCACCAGGCTCCGCCGTCCCTGGGATTCTCCAGGCAAGAACACTGGAGTGGGTTGCCATTTCCTTCTCCAATGCATGAAAGTGAAAAGTCAAAGTGAAGTCGTTCAGTCGTGTCTGACTCCTAGCAACCCCATTAGGAAACAATATGAATTGGGGGCCTTGTTTACATTAGTTCATTTGAATTACAAAATTAATGAGGCTAGAGAATACCAACCATGCAGGAAATGTGTGCCTTTAGGACTTCCTAGAGCCCTAAGCCGGAGAAGGCAATGGCACCCCACTCCAGTACTCTTGCCTGGAAAATCCCATGGAGGGAGGAGCGTGGTGGGCTGCTGTCTTTGGGGTCACACAGAGTCGGACACGACTGAAGCAACTTAGCAGCAGCAGCAGCAGAGCCCTAAGCAGTGTGTGGACCAGCTACAGATGGGGAATCAGCCATGAACCGGTTTGACTGGTGAATTGTAAAGATGTTCTGTGGCTGAGGGTAGGTATCAGGGATTAAGCCTGTATGTGCGTGGGTGTCATCCAGGGGGAGCAGGCAAATAGAAGAAAAAGGAATCCAACTGCAATCTACATTGCACCATAACATCCTAGAAAGCAGAAACCGCATATCTAATCCAGGACTTTTTTTTAAATTTCCATTAAACAAAACCCTAAATGGCAGAAAAGAATATTTAAAAATCAATACAAATATGTACCATAACCTGGAATGAATCTTTATTGGTTGTAATATAAATTCATTTGAAAATTGTTTTCCATAGAATAAATTCTGCATGTTTATTCTGTGTGAACTGAGAATAATCCAGTTGCCAACCTGAGAAGCAGGGTTCTGACAACTGGACTCCATCTGCAAGAAAAACTGTGAGATAACTGACACATCAATGGTTTCATTTTCTCCTTAATTAGATGTTTTGGGGGTGAGATGGAATTGCCATAATGTAGAAAAAGTCTGCTCAAGTGATCTGGAGAGCACTGTTGCTTAGGTTAGGCTGAGATGCATGGAGACTAAATAAGAAATAATCAGTCTTAGGGAAACACAACACTTAGTGAAACCTCAGTGTAGAAGCTAAAACGGTTTAAGAAAAAACTACTAGCCAAACTGAGACCTGTAAAATATAATTGAAACTGTGAAAGCGAAGGTGTTAGTCTCTCAGTCATGTCCAACTCTTTGTGACCCCATGGACTATAGCCCGCCAGGATCCTCTGTCCATGGAATTCTCCAGGCAAGAATACTGGAGTGGGTTACCATGCCCTCCTCCAGGGGATCTTCCCGACCCAGGGATCTTCCCGACCCAGGGATCAAACCCACGTTTCCTGCATTGCAGGTGGATTCTTTACCATCTGAGCCACCAGGGAAGCCCAAACTATAATTAACTGGGGGCTTTCAAGGGGTCCTGGCCTGCAAAGAAGGCAAAACACAATAAACTTTATATTGGCAAAGTTGGATCTAGAGAGTGCTGGGTAAATTAGTCAATAACATCAATGATCTCAGTCTAGGAAAGACTGTATAGAGTTCTCTCAAGTCCTTACCACTCAACTTTCAACTATTGCTGTCCTCAACTTCCCTATGCAAAAATCCTACAACCAGCACTAGATTTCACCTGGAACTGTTAATGCTGCTGCTGCTGCTAAGTCGCTTCAGTCGTGTCCAACTCTGTGCAACCCCATAGATGGCAGCCCACAAGGCTCCGCCGTCCCTGGGATTCTCCAGGCAAGAACACTGGAGCTGGTTGCCATTTCCTTCTCCAATGTATGAAAGTGAAAAGTCAAAGTGAAGTCGTTCAGTCATGTCCGACTCTTAGCGACCCCATGGACTGCAGCCCACCAGGCCCCTCCGTCCATGGGATTTTCCAGGCAAGAGTACTGGAGTGGGGTGCCATCGCCTTCTCCAGAACTGTTAATAAGCAGAGGCAAACTATTTCATTACAATAAAGGTGACTTTTATAATGTAAGTTATTTGTTGTAATGGTTCTTTGGCATCTACGTGTCCTATGAATTGGCATTTAAGTTTATTCCAATTTTTGTCCTATTAAAATACTACTCCATTGAGTTCACATTTCTGTGTAATTATCTCTTTAAAGTGAAATAAATTAATGAGATGTAATTGTTGAATCCAAAACTCTGAACATTTCACATTTTGAAACCCTTGGGAAGAGTTGTTCCAATCTCCTCTCTTGCTCCCAATCTGCTCATCACTTCATGGCAAATAGATGGGGGAAAAGGTGGAAACAGTGACAGATTTTATTTTCTTGGGCTCCAAAATCACTGCAGATGGTGACTGCAGCCATGAAATTCAAAGACGCTTGCTCCTTGGAAGAAAAGCTATGACAAACCTAGACAGCGTATTAAAAAGCAGAGACATCACTTTGCAACAAAGGTCCATATAGTCAAAACTATGGTTTTCCCAGGAGTCATGTACAGATGTGAGATCTGGACCATTAAAAAGGCTGAACAGGTGAAGAATTGATGCGTTCAAAACTGTGGTGCTAGAGAAGACTCTTAAGGAACCCTTGCACGGCAAGGAGACCAAACCAGTTAATCCTAAAGGAAATCAACCCTAAATACTCACTGGAGGGACTGATGCTGAAGCTGAAGGTCCAGTACTTTGGCCACCTGATGTGAAGAGCCTACTCATTGGAAAAGACCTTGGTGCTGGGAAAGATTGAGGGCAGGAGGAGAAGGGGACGACAGACGATGAGATGGTTAGATGGCATCACTGACTCAAAGGACATGAGTTTGAGTAAACTCCAGGAGATAGGGAAGGACAGGGAAGCCTGGCATGCTGCAGTTCATGTGGTCTCAAAGAGTTGGACATGACTCAGCAACTGAACAACAACAACTCTCCTGCCAATGATCCATAAGTCTGAAAGGTTTTCACATACCCTTATTGGCTTAAAATTTTGATATTATTTTTATCTTTGCTAATCTAACAGGAGAAATTTTATTTCTAATGTTTTTATGCAATTCAACATTTTTTCATAAATGTATTGGCTATTCATATTTCCACTTTTTAAACTGGCTGTTCAGGTCTTCTGTCCATTTTATTTTGTGATAAAGGTACCTTCTTATTAATTTCAAAGAGCTGTTTCTCAATTAGCAATATTATAACCCTTTGTCCCATGAAATACAGTATTTTCCTAATAAATAACTTTTTAAATTGTAGATACATTTAACATTTTTGTGCTATAAGATACATTGATCTTTTCTTGCTTAGAAAAGCTAGATGTTATCCAACATTTCTAGTAGCCATGTTTTCTTTCAAAGTTTCTACATTTAAATCTTCAATTTATTTAAATTTATTTTGGTGTTATAAGTACACAGCTTTATTTTCTTGCAAATGGGTAATAGTTACCAACAGTCTTTTATTAAAGCCACAGTCCAAGATCAAGCTTTCGCAACATAATCATAGAAGTTATCTGGGGGATTAGTTAAAAATAAAGATGTCCAGGTCCTAACTCAGTTTGCAGAGTTAGAATCTCCAGGAAAGCAGCCTGGACAACTATATCTCTTAAGAAACATTGCAAATGATATTTATAATTGGGAAAGTTTGGGAAATAATTGGACAAAACATGTAAAGTTATTTGTACCTATAAAAGACCAAATGGAATTTTATTTTATTTTTTTTCTTTTTTGCAAATCCCAGGTGATGGAGACTTGTAAACATAAATATTTGAGGTTATTGCAATGCAACAACTAACAGAAACCTTAAATACTATCTTGAATTTAAGGTGAATTGTGGTGCGCTGGAACTGACTCTGGAGAAAGCAGTGGCACCCCACTCCAGTACTCTTGCCTGGAAAATCCCATGGACGGAGGGGCCTGGTGGGCTGCAGTCCATGGGGTAGCACAGAGTCGGACATGACTGAAGCGACTTAGCAGCAGCAGTAGCAGGAACTGACTCATTGGCTGATGAGAGTTGAATGTTAAATATTTAGGAATTTTGCAAGCTGAGTGTTAAACATAGTCATTATTAAAAATTATATCATATAAATTTACAAGTAAATAAATTATTTTAGAACTAAGGTAATAACATTCAAAAGTCATCAATTCCCAATTATTTTACAACACTTGATCATCATGTGTTTTTAAGGTTATAAACTGCATTGTGTCTATGGTGGGAATATAAATTCTACTGTGTCTATAGTGGAAATCTCTTACTACAAATCTCTTCGCAACTCTGTGTTCAGTGATGTCAGATTGGCAGTTTGAAATTAGCCATAGTGTGAACATTTACAACAAGGAAATCAGTAATATCATAAGTCTTGACCTGTTTGCTGACTGCCTATAGCAGGGTTGACAAATATTTTCTGTTAGAGGGCCACATAAGAGATATTTTATGTTCCGTAGGCCATGTGATCTCTGTCACAACCGCTCAGTTCTATCACTGCTGCCTAAAAGTAGCCAATGACAACCCCAAAATGAATGAGGATGGCCAGATTTTACCCATGGCCAAACAGGTTTGGCCTGAGGGTCATAATCTGCCAAGCCTTGAACTGAACTTAAAGTGTATTAGTGTGCCATAGCAAAACTCCATTGCCTGGGTGGCTTAAACAACAGAAATATATTTTCTTAACAGTTCTAGGGGCTGGAAAGTCCAATATCAAGTCTGTCAGGGTTTAGTTTCCAGTGAGAGCTTTCCTTCTTTGCAGATAGCAAGCTTCTCTCCATGTCCTCACACAGTGAACAGAGAGAAAGAACAAGCTCTCTGGTGTCTCTTATTATTAGACTCTAATCCTATCAGCAAAAAAACAAGACCAGGAGCTGACTGTGGCTCAGATCATGAACTCCTTATTACCAAATTCAGACTTAAATTGAAGAAAGTGGGGAAACCATTCAGGTATGACCTAAATCAAATCCCTTATGATTATGCAGTGGAATTGAGAAATGGATTTAAAGGACTAGATCTGATAGAGTGCCTGATAAACTATGGGCAGATGTTCGTGACATTGTACAAGAGACAGGGATCAAGACCATCCCCAAGAAAAAGAAATGCAAAAAAGCAAAATGGCTGTCTGAGGAGGCCTTACAAATAGCTGTGAAAAGAAGAGAAGTGAAAAGCAAAGGAGAAAAGGAAAGCTATACCCATTTGAATGCAGAGTTTCAAAGAATAGCAAGAAGAGATAAGAAAGCCTTCCTCAGTGATCAATGCAAAGAAATAGAGGAAAACAATAGAATGGGAAAGACTAAAGATCTTTTCCAGAAAATTAGAGATACCAAGGGAACATTTCATGCAAAGACGGGCTCAATAAAGGACAGAAATTGTATGGACCTAACAGAAGCAGAAGATATTAAGATGAGGTGGCAAGAATACACAGATGAACTGTACAAAAGAGATCTTCATGACCCAGATAATCACGATGGTGTGATCACTAACCTAAAGCCAGACATCCTGGAATGTGAAGTCAAGTGGGCCTTAGGAAGCATCACTATAAACAAAGCTAGTGGGGGCCAGTTGAGCTATTTCAAATCCTAAAAGATGATGCTGTGAAAGTGCTGCACTCAATATGCCAACAAATTTGGAAAACTCAGCAGTGGCCACAGGACTGGAAAAGGTCAGTTTTCATTCCAATCCCAAAGAAAGGCAATGCCAGAGAATGCTCAAACTACCACACAATTGCACTCATCTCACACGCTAGTAAAGTAATGCTCAAAATTCTCCAAGCCAGGCTTCAGCAATACATAAACTGTGAACTTCCAGATGTTCAAGCTGGTTTTAGAAAAGGCAGAGGAACCAGAGATCAAATTGCCAACATCTGATGGATCATCAAAAAGCAAGAGAGTTCCAGATAAACATCTATTTCTGCTTTATTGACTATGCCAAAGCCTTTGACTGTGTGGATCACAATAAACTGTGGAAAATTCTGAAAGAGATGGGCATACCAGACCACCTAACCTGCCTCTTAAGAAACCTATATGCAGGTCAGGAAGCAACAGTTAGAACTGGACATGGAACAACAGACTGGTTCCAAATAGGAAAAGGAAGTATGTCTAGGCTGTATATTGTCACCCTGCTTATTTAACTTGTATGCAGAGTACATCATGAGAGATGTTGGACTGGACGAAGCACAAGCTGGGATCAAGATTGCCGGGAGAAAGATCAATAACCTCAGATATGCAGATGACACCATCTTTATGGCAGAAAGTGAAGAAGAACTAAAGAGCCTCTTGATGAAAGTGAAAGAGGAGAATCAGAAAGTTGTCTTAAAGCTCAACATTCAAAAAACTAAGATTATGGCATCTGGTCCCATCACGTCATGGGAAATAGATGGGGAAACAGTGGAAACAGTGGCTGACTTTATTTTTCTGGGCTCCAAAAATACTGCAGATGACAATTGCAGCCATAAAATTAAAAGACGCTTACTCCTTGGAAGGAAAGTTATGACCAACCTAGACAGCATATTAAAAAGCAGAGACATTACTTTGCCAACAGAGGTCTATCTCGTCAAGGCTATGGTTTTTCCAGTAGTCATATATGGATGTGAGAGTTGGACTGTGAAGAAAGCTGAGTGCCGAAGAATTGATGCTTTTGAACTGTGGTGTTGGAGAAGACTCTTGAGAGTCCCTTGGACTGCAAGGAGATCCAACCAGTCCAACCTAAAGGAGATCAGTCCTGGGTGTTCACTAGAAGGAGTGATGTTGAAGCTGAAACTCCAATACTTCGGCCACCTGATGTGAAGAGTTGACTCATTGGAAAAGACCCTGATGCTGGAAAAGATTGAGGGCAGGAGGAGAGGGGGATGACAAAGGGTGAGATGGTTGGATTGTATCACCGATCAATGGACCTGGGTTTGGATGGACTCCAGGAGTTGATGATGGACAGGGAGGCCTGGCGTGCTGCAGTCCATGGGATCGCAAAGAGTTGGACATGACTGAGCAACTGAACTGAACTGAACTGAATCCTATCGGTGTTGGGGCCCCACCTAATGACCTCATTTAACCTTAGTTGCCTCCTTATATATAGATTTTATCTCCAAATACAATCATTCTGGAGACTAGGGCTTCAACATATCAACTTTCCAGGGACACAATTCCATTCATAGCAAAAAATGATAGAGAAAATATTACCAAAGTAATAATTTAAATTTAATTTAAATTAAATTATTACTTAAAAGTGTGTCATCTGTAGCCATTATGTTGTGAGAAAATATTCTTCCACTATTTGAAAGGTATTACCTAGTTCAGCAAAGAACTCATTCATGTCACTGAAGGATAAGCGAAGTTCCATCGTATATATTCATCGTTTCTCTTTCATCCTAGTTATTAACATAAACATTACTGTTGGAACTATGCTCATCCAGCAATAGCAATCATAGTTTGGTTATAGATGCTGCTGCTAAGTCGCTTCAGTCGTGTCCGACTCTGTGCGACCCCATAGACGGCAGCCCACCAGGCTCCCCCGTCCCTGGGATTCTCCAGGCAAGAACACTGGAGTGGGTTGCCATTTCCTTCTCCAATGCATGAAAGGGGAAAGTGAAAGTGCAAGCGCTCAGTCGTGTCCTAGTCTTAGCAACCCCATGGACTGCAGCCTACCAAGCTCCTCTGTCCATGGGATTTTCCAGGCAAGAGTACTGGAGTGGGGTGCCATTGCCTTCAAGTCTGATAAAAATCAATGAAAACATTTTATGACAATCAATTGGCTATATTAAATTTCCAGTGAAGAGTATTGTAAATTATACTATCAGTAGTAAATTTTGTGCTACATATTCTTTATGTTGTAAAATTATAATTACTTGTGTGTGCTTATGTAGGTATGTGGATTTAGGAGGGAAAGGGGACCCAGTTGTTAGACATTTGCCAGCACTCCACTTTCACAACTCACAGCTCTCTTATGTGATAAATAAGGAAAATGCATGAGAGATGCGTACTGTCAGCTGCCCTGATGGACATCTCTTGGTTTTGTCTCCACTACATCTTCCCCCAGTTCTACTGGTTTTCTGTCTTGATTTTCCTTTGAGAACTTTCCTCTCTCACATTTTAAATTGTGTAGGTGAACAACTGTGTATTACATTACACACTTCTGACTTTAAAACCATCACTATGACTAAACAATGATTCTGATACCCTCTTTGAACAGATAAGGGCACTGCAGTTCATAACACACATGTTACTTACTGGGTTCTACCTGGGAAGTAAGTGATGGCGCTGAGCCCTGAACTCAGACCATCTGACCCTTCCCTTCCTCCCTGACTTAGTTGCTGTGTCCTCTTAGTTCTACTGTGACACACCCGGTTGTCTTCCCTGCCTTTGACACACCTCCCTGTGCTTTCTGTGTCTACACAAAACTCTCACCTTGCTGCCTCCCAACTCCCAGCTGTAGCCTTGGCCCTCTTAGTCTCCAGCTCATCTCTTTCTCCCCACTCTCTGCACTCTCTGCTTCACATGAAAAACCAAGCACCACAGCACTTTTCCCAGGCCCTGAGCTGAGACTGGACTTCTAGACAGCAGCAGCAGAAGCAAGCCTCTCTCTTCCTGGCTCAACAGCATGGTGTGGCACATAGCAGAGTGCAGTGAATGGTCAAATAAAAAATTACCATTTTCTCTTTCTCTCTCTTTTTTAAAGGTTTTTTTTTTTTTTTTTTTTGAATCATGCTTCACAGCACACAAGATTAGCTCCCTGACCAGAGGGCAAACCTGTGTTCCCTGCACTGGAAGCACAGAGTCTTAACCACTGGATCACCAGGGAAGTCCCTGCAATGACCATTTTCTGATTGCATAGACACAACCAAGACATGAGCAAACCTCAGTTTTAAATTAGAGGCTTTCTTTGCGAAAGCAGTCTTAGAATAAATAGCTCATTAGAGCAAAGTAAATGAGATCCTTACTATAGATAGACCTATATTACTAGAGAGGAAAGGCCAGAAAGTCAGATACTCCCACAGTTACTTCTCTTGGACTGGCAAACCCTCAACTTGCCCAGATTCCTCTACTGCTTTAATTTGTTGATTTACTCATTCATTCACCATGCATTCACTAATATTTTTCAACTAGTATTTGTTGTTTATAGAAAAGGGTTATAGAAAAGGCAGAGGAACCAGAGATCAAATTGCAAACATCTGATGGATCATCAAAAAAGCAAGAGAGTTCCAGAAAAACATCTATTTCTGCTTTATTGACTATGCCAAACCTTTTGACTGTGTGGCTCACAATAAACTGTGGAAAATTCTGAAAGAGATGGGAATACCAGACCACCTGACCTGCCTCTTGAGAAACCTGTATGCAGATCAGGAAGCAACAGTTAGAATTGGACATGTAATAACAGACTGGTTTCAAATAGGGAAAGGAGTACGTCAAGGCTGTATATTGTCACCTTGCTTATTTAACTTATATGCAGAGTACATCATGAGAAACGCTGGGCTGGATGAAGCACAAGCTGGAATCAAGATTGTTGGGAGAAATACCAATAACCTCAGATATGCAGATGACACCACCCTTATGGCAGAAAGTGAAGAAGAACTAAAGAGCCTCTTGATGAAAGTGAAAGAGGAGAGTGAAAAAATTGGCTTAAAGCTCAACATTCAGAAAACTAAAATCATGGCATCCGGTCCCATCACTTCATGGCAGATAGATGGGGAAACAGTGGAAACAGTGGCTGACTTTATTTTTCCAGGCTCCAAAATCACTGCAGATGGCTAATGCAGCCATGAAATTAAAAGACACTTACTCCTTAGAAGGAAAGTTATGACCAACCTAGACAGCATATTAAAAAGCAAAGACATTACTTTGCCAACAAAGGTCTGTCTAGTCAAGGCTATGGTTTTTCCAGTGGTCATGTATGGATGTGAGAGTTGGACTATAAAGAAAGCTGAGCACTGAAGAATTGATGCTTTCAAGCTGTGGTGTTGGAGAAGACTCTTCAGAGTCCCTTGGACTGCAAGGAGATCCAACCAGTCCATCCTAAAGGAGATCAGTCCTGGGTGTTAATTGGAAGGACTGATGTTGAAGCTGAAACTCCAATACTTTGGCTACCTGATGCAAAGAGCTGACTCATCAGAAAAGACCCTGATGCTGGGAAAGATTGAGGACAGGAGGAGAAACGGACGACAGAGGATGAGATGGTTGGATGGCATCATCAACTCGATGGACATGGGTTTGGTTGGACTCTGGGAGTTGGTGATGTACAGGGAGGCCTGGCATGCTGCAGTTCATGGGGTCGTGAAGAGTCTGATATGACTGAGCGACTGAACTGAACTGAACTGAAGGGTTATATATATTTGTTTTACATATACGTTTACTCAACAAGTTATTATTAAAATTTATTTATGATACTTATAATACTCATATATATGTGATATATCTCCATGAGGAGGAATTGGTGAGTTGACAGCTTCAGAGAAGAAAGGGAATAATGAGTGAGGGCAGGCAGGCAGACAGTAAGTGAAGAAATCAGAAAGAAAACCAATATTTATTTAGCTATCATGTCCCAAGAATTATAGGAAGCAGTGACATGGGTTCAAGCCCTCACTTTGCAGTTTAATAGCCAGATGACTTGAGACCAGCTTCAATTCCCTGTAAAGCTTAGTGTCTTTAGCTGCAAAACAGAAATAATGAAAATGTCTACTTTTTAGAAATGTGATGAAGACTAAATGAGACCATGCATATAAAGAGTGTTTTGTAAACTGTGATTCAGTAAACAAATGCTAATTGTGATTTTTACTATCTGTGGTTCCTTTCTCTACCATTAGCTTGAAATTAAAAGACATGAATCATTGCCATGCTCTCCTTTGTATACAGAGGACACTTGAATGCAGGTGCCTGACTGATATGATCATTGAAGAGAGAATATCAGAGTTAGCTCAATCTGAAAGAAGATAACATTAGCTAAACAGACAGGATCAGCTTTGCATACAGACAAATACTGCTGTACTTTGTGGAGATGACAAAGTTCCCAGGGGCTTAAATAACTACCTCTACTTCCTGATTCCTGCCTAAAATTTTGTTATGTATTTATCGCCTCAGGTAAAATATCTGATGCCTCTAAAATGAAAATATCTTTGGAAGGGTATCCATTTCAATTATTTGCCAGTCAGATCTAATGAAAGATCAGGAAGACAATCTTGGTGGAAATGGGACTCAAGTACACTTGCTATCCTAGGATGAAAAGGAGAGGTGACATTCATTGGAAAGGCTGGTAACCAAGAGAACAACCTGTCTTCTTGCTTGCAGTCAATTTCTATCCCTAATTTCACTGTATTTTAGTAATATTCTTTCCACTTTATGAGCTTGAACACTTCTGGAAATTTCTCAAATTAAGATATATTTATTATTTGTAAAACTGCAGGTAAAGTTTTTGAATAAAAATGGCCATTTGCAAGTCTCCCAGTCAGGAGATACCCACTTTTTAAAAATACTTTATTCAATACCAACTGAAGTGAGAAAAATGCCTAAGGTTTTTAATAGAGCTGTGGGTACAAGTTGAAAACTTCAGACCTGTCACTTAAAAGGTTCTCTCTTAGTTGAATGCACACTTTAGAACACTTTTCTGCCCAAACTCTATAAAAGAAAAAACTTGAATCTATGTCCTTAAGACAGATTCTACCTGTTTGTCACATGAATCTTAACTTGTTACTATTTTCAACTTCTAGAGTTTTTGCATAAGCAAATAAATGATTCCTTAAAATTACATACTTAGCAAGAAACACAAGAAATAAAGTCCAGTATGAAGTTATCTGATTGCCAGCCTTAACAATGTTCCTTTTGAAGTTATATACATATATAAACATTACATATATGTATATATTTAAAGAAGCATATAAAGGGACTTCTGATATAGTAAAGTGATTAAGTCAGACAAACTTATCCCAGCTCTGTTTGTTTAAGCTACTTAACATTAAAGAAGTTTCTTAAATTCTCTATGCCTCAGTTTATTTGCAAAACGGATATCACAACATTTATTCATAGATGACTTATTGTGAAGTGTAAATGAGATAATTCATTTAAAGCAATTTATATAGTGTTAGCACATACCTGTATTTCAATAATTGTTAGCTATCACAATTATTATTATTATCATTACTACTACTAAAGAAATGGAAAAGAAATAAATGTCCTGAGTGGAATGTCTCACAGAATGGGAACAAAAATATCTTTCAAAATAGCTACTTAATTCCTTCAGTCATATGAAATGAAGAGTAAAAAAATCTCTACCATATCTTGAAATCTAAAAACCATATTTCAAATTGACAAGCTCAATCATGCACTCCTCCAGCTATTCAGGATGGAACAAAAGGAGAATGTTAAACACAAGTTAAAAGCAGGAGTCACGCCAACTATAGCATTTTTTCCAAAACTGCCAAAAAGTTTCTTATGGTTAATTATGGGAATCTCATAGATCAGAGTATACAAAAATTAACCAATATATATCTCCAACACTGTCAGAGGTAACATAACATCTTTATGATACACTATGAAGACCCTGGACTTCCCTGGTGGCATCAGTGGTAAAGAACTTGCCTGCTAATGTGGAAGACATCAGAGATGCAGGTTTGATCCCTGGGTCGGGAAGATCTCCTGGAGAAGGGAATGACAGAGAATTGGACATGACTGGGCAACCAGCAACTGTCATATACATACATGTACATATATATATATATATGACATATATATATAACTGAATCACTTTGTTGTACACCTGAAACATTGTAAATCAACTATACTTCAATAAAAATGATAGTAAAAAGTTCAATGTTTAATAAAACAAATGTTACAATTCAAATGAGAAATATACAAGGAGTGCAGTGAGAGCTAAAAAACCATAGAGTCTCTCTCATCATCCCCCTTATCCAATCACTAGGTTAATTTTATCTCCCTTGTTTTCCATTGTTATTAACACTACCCTTTTTCAGTCCCTTGGCTTTGCTCACCTGGATTGAGATATAAGGACACATAAGGATATAAGAAGGAAGATTACTTTTCTTTTCCTGTTCCCGTCCTCCATTCTTGCCCTGCATCCATCTAAAATGCAAGGTAGAGCTTGTCATTCTCTGCTCAGAATCCTCCAATGGCTCTCAGAGCCTTTGAGATAAAGGACAAGCTTCCTGGCAGCCAAGGTCATTGTTTGCATCATCCCATCCCTAACTCCTCCTACACACTTGCCTCACAGGCAATATCGAATGTTTCTAAGGCTCTGAATATGCCCTGTTGACTCACGTGTCTCAACTATGCCTTGGCATATATAATTCCCTCTGCCTGAAATGTCTGTGTAAAAACTCCTACATACTCATCTTTCAAATTTTGACTCAAATGTTATCCCTTTTTCTTACCTGCTCTTTCCTCTCTGCTCTCATTTTGCTTTGAATATATTCTTGAGAGCTGCTTATCTCGTTTTGTTAAATGACTTCTTTACCAGCCTGTGTCACTACCATACTGTAAGTGCTCTAGCGTTTGCTCTCATAGGTTGTATGTATTTCCCTTTTATATGGTGCCTGGTCTAAAGTAGGATCTCTAGGAAGAAAAGACGGAATGAAAGTGGGAAGAGAGACAAGGAACGAAGGAGGAAAACATGCTTGTAAAATTAGAGGACTGTTCTATTAAATGCAGATTCTTAGACTAAGAAAAAAGGTGGCTAAATGGCTGGATAGATAGATGACATACAAAGTAAATGGTAGGTAGGCAGAGAGATAATAAATTATAAACAAAGTGAAAAGTCCTGACACAATCTTGATTATCAGGATCTCTGGGCTAAATGTCAGTTTATCGACCTTTCAGAATTTATCAGTGAAAATCTCTAGAACTTCATACTTCGATCTTCATTAAGGTATGGATAAAGGATATATTTCAAAAAAGCAAAGAGCGGGAAAAAATAGCTCCCAAGGGTTTTGGAATGGCAATATAACTGATCATCTCTGAATGGTCAGTGAATCAAAGTGAGTGACATTTAAAATTTTAACAACATATATAAATTGATAAAGCCATTATCTCTCTTTGATTGAAATGTATCATTTATCCTGTATATCTTTATTCTCTTAAGGACAGAATTTGGGACAGAAATGATAACTGAATCTTTCAAAAGTCTAGAATGCTTCTAAGAGCACTGTTCTCTATTGAGATACTAGCCTGGCTTTATGAAGGGAGATTGTCAACAGAAAATGATTATGCTTTTTCTTTCTATTTCACAGAATTTCTCCTATTGTTAGGCTCTGACTTGGCTAAATTGTAAGGACATATTATTTATATTGATAATCCTCTTTCCTAACATTTTGTTTTTTACAAAAAAATAATCCTAAACGTTTTACCCAACCTTGAATTCTGAGTTAAAGTCATTATTTTGAACTTTAAATTTTAACTTTAGATGTTTCATAGATATATGGTAGGAGACTATCAGAAAGATTTAAACAATTTCTAAACATTTAAATATTCAGTTTGAGTCTATAAATATGGTCTCTGGCATTAAGAAGTTTACAATCTAGGAGGAGAGAGAAAACACATACATAAATCACAGTAATGCAAGAAAAAAGTTGTGTCCATATGATAGTAAAGATATAGATAAATGTAGTATAGGGCCACAGAAGAGAGAACAATTAATTCAACCTGTAAAGATCACAATTATGCATAAAAATTTATGTGGAAGATGACTGTGATGCATTCCCTAAAATTTTACAACTTGATTTATAGGTCGAGACAACAAGCTCCTATCATCGCTCTTTCTGTCTAGGACTCGACTGAGATGTTTCCTCCATAAATTTGGTTTGGGTGTAAGATGGCACGTTGTCTGGCTGAAATGGGTGCAGACAGCTCCATACATCACTCTCCCTTCCCCATCTGGGTCTTTTCACTTGGACAGGCATGGGAGCTTGAGTTTTATAAATAGAGAAAGAGGGAATGTGTTTGTCTTAGGGCCTATGGATTGATTTTTTGGCTGCGCTGGGTCTTCACTGTGGTGCTTGGGCTACTCAAGTTGCGGCACATGAGCTGTAGAGCACGTGTGCTCAGTAGCTGCAGTGCATAGGTTCTTTAGTTGCAGAGCACAGGCTTCGTTGTCCCACAGCATGTGGGATCTTAGTTCTCCCACCAGGGATTAAACCTGTGTCTCCTGTATTAGAAGACAGATTCTTAACCATTGAACTACCAGGGAATTCCTCCCATTGACTAACTTTAAACTCTGTGTGTGTGTGTGTGTGCACGCACACACACACACACACTAAGTCAGACTCTGCGACCCTATGGACTGTAGCCAACCAGGCTCTTCTGTCCATGGGATTCTCCAGCAAGAATGCTCAAGGGGGTTGCCACGCCCTTCTCCAGCGGATCTTCCCGACCCAGGCATTGAACTTGCGTCTCTTATGTCTCCTGCATTGACAGGTGGATTCTTTACCAGCTGAGCCACAAGAGAAGCCTCCTGATTTTCGGTTCAGTCAGTTCAGTCGCTCAATCATGTCCGACTCTTTGCAACCCCATGAATTGCAGCACGCCAGGCCTCCCTGTCCATCACCAACTCCCAGATTTCACTCAAACTCACGTCCATAGAGTCGGTGATGCCATCCAGCCATCTCCTCCTCTGTCGTCCCCTTCTCTTCCTGCCCCCAATCCCTCCCAGCATCAGAGTCTTTTCTAATGAGTCAACTCTTCGCATGAGGTGGCCAAAGTACTGGAGTTTCAGCTTTAGCATCATTCCTTCCGAAGAACACCCAGGACTGATCTCCTTTAAGAATGGACTGGCTGGATCTCCTTGCAGTCAAGGGACTCTCAAGAGTCTTCTCCAACACCACAGTTCAAAAGCATCAATTCTTCAGTGCTCAGCTTTCTTCACAGTTCAACTCTCACATCCATACATGACCACTGGAAAAACCATAACCTTGACTAGACGGACCTTTGTTGGCAAAGTAATGTCTCTGCTTTTTAATATGCTATCTAGGTTGGTCATAACTTTCTTTCCAAGGAGTAAGCGTCTTTTAATTTCATGGCTGCAGTCACCATCTGCAGTGATTTTGGAGCCCTAAAAAATAAAGTCTGACACTGTTTCCACTGTTTCCCCATCTATTTCCCATGAAGTGATGGGACCAGATGCCATGATCTTTGTTTTCTGAATGTTGAGCTTTAAGCCAATTTTTTCACTGTCCTCTTTCACTTTCATCAAGAGGCTTTTTAGTTCCTCTTCCCTTTCTGCCATAAGGGTGGTATCATCTGCATATCTGAGGTTATTGGTATTTCTCTGGGCAATCTTGATTCTAAGTTATACTTAACAAAAAGTCAGAACTCTCAGAATTGTTTTCCCTAAGAGACTTACTGAGATTCTGGATGCCTGTTACATAAAACTCAACAGACTCTTTCAAGAGTAGCTATGGGCCTGAGCAGAGATGCTTTAGGCCTGAAATTTGAAAGAATAAAAAGTAGTGTGGAGTTTCTAAGAATACCATTCTGCACCTTCCTATATAGAACCCAGCAGTTGATTCCACCCTACACAGAACAAGCTGTAGGCTCACCTTAAAACAGTAGCAATTCTTCACCTAGTGAATGATGCAAAGACAGTGGAAAAGGTTAGCTGGGATGGCACACTGGGCTTCCCTGGTGGCTCAGTCAGTAAAGAATCTACCTGCAATGCGGGAGAACTGGGTTTGATCCCTGGGTTGGGAAGATCCCCTGGAGGAGGGAATGGCAACCCACTCCAGTATTCTGGCCTGGAGAATCCAATGGACAGAGGAGCCTGGTGGGCTACCATCCATGGGGTCGCAGAGAGTCAGACACAACTGAGCAGCTAACCACACACAACAGATGGAAAGATTATAGCATCCTGCCAAGCCCCACTCTGGGGATGCTGGAAATGGTTGTGATACCTTTTGGGAGTTGCTGGTTTTGAAGGCCAGGGGGCTCAAGCCTTCTTTTGTAGACACATTTCCTGATACCATCCTGACATCAGAATTAGGCAGACCTGGGTTTAAATCTCACTCAATTAGCTGCAAACATGAGGTCTCAGCCAATTTAAACTTTGAGTCTCAGTTTCCTCACTTATGAAAGGAGGAAAATAACACCCATCTTGAAGGACTATTGTCACAATTAAATGAGACATGGTTAGATAACAGATAATTCTTGACACAAAGAGAAAGATTCATTATGGGACAGCTGGTTTTATCATTGTAATTATTATTTTATAAATGTGTCAATAGTCATAAAATAACTCCATTTGCTCATGCTGACATTTTAACTCATAAAACCAGATTTTCAGAGGCAAAAGCTAGCCTTTCAATTACCTCATCTGGTTCTTCATTTTTCAAATTAAGAAAATGTGGCCCAGAAGAGTTAAAAATTCTCCATAGTCATCCAGGTAGTTGATGGAAGAACAGAGTAAGAACTCAAGGTCTCTATTGTTCTTTCCATGCCTGGTTTTGTGCCTCTTATTCTGCAAGATAAACTGACTTTTAATGTACCTTTTCACACTTAGAAATCATGAATTTTTGTAAACAAAATAAATCTGGGACCCCACGTGTCTTGGGCACAACTCAAAGTCACATTCAAAGCAGCAACTAAGAGTAATTTAAAAGAAATTGCAGTCTTTACTTGCATATAATACAATTTTAGTGGTTTAATTTATAACCCACAGCAACAGTTTAAAAAAAATCATTTTTTTCTTCTCTTTCACTCTTTTGCATAACAGCTACTCTCTATTGTCTCACCCACCAATCCAGAAAAACTTTCAGCGCTATTACTAAAATTCTACAGACACTCTGCTTTTCTGTTTTACCTCTCTATTTCACTTCCTCATTTCCCCTATCTCATTTAACATCACTTACAGAACTGGAAGAGACCAAAAGGACCTCAGTTCCCAGCCACACCTGCCCACTAGCAGCTCTGTGGTGGTCAGAAGTGCCCTTTCCACTGCGCTTTCCTGGTACCTCCTCACTACCCACTTCCTTTCAATATGACTGTCTTTCTCATAAGATATTCCTTATAAGGACTTTTGGGTGAATCGTTCACCTCATCACAATTTCAAATTTTAACTGTTATATAAAACTAGAAGTTTCACATTATGTTCCTAAAAAAATATGCTTCAGATTTAGTAACTAGAAAGCTAAACATTTTGTGCTCTTTGAGCCTCTAGCAATAGAGTGCAATTACCCACATACCACTGATGAAAGAAAAGCTCTGAAAGGGTAGTCATCTTGGTTTGAATTTACTTCTTTGGAAGAAATCCAGGAGAACTAGCGTAGGAGGAAGGCAGCCACTTAGGTAAATCGATCAAACTGTCAGTCAGTGGGCTTATCACTGCTGCTACATCATACTTAGGTCACTTACAATACTTTAAAAGCAAACGTATAAGCAATAAGTGTTTGTGTGTACATATATGTATGTATATCAACAAAAAAGAGGAATACAAACTCATAATAAATTGCAAACAATAGAATAAGAATAAAACAATCCAAGGGAACTCCTTCTCTTTCAGTTAAAATCTAACTTAAGTTTGTCCATTGCCAGGCAACTAGAGAATAAGATAGAGAGAAGCAGCTGGAGGATCTAGCCTCTTTGGTGGAGCCCTTTTTTATTTGTATATATAGATACTCATAGAATTTACAGGGTCTGTGTGCTGTGCTGTGCTTAGTCTCTCAGTCATGTCCGACTCTGCAACCTTATGGACTATAGCTCACCAGGGGGATTCTGTCCATGGGGAGCCTGTCCACAGGGATTCTCCAGGCAAGAATACTGGAGTAGGTTGCCATGCCCTCCTCTAGGGGGTCTTCCCAACCCAGGGATCAAACCCATGTCTCTCGAATTGCAGGCAGATTCTTTACTGTCTGAGCCACCAGGGAAGCCCATGAATACTGGAGCAGGTAGCCTATTCTTTCTCCAGGGGATCTTCCTGACCCAGGAATCGAACTGGGGTCTTTTGCATTGAAGGCAGATTCTTTATCCCCTGGACTTCCAGAGAAGCCCCTACAGCGTCTATAATTTTAATTTTTGATGGGAGTTTTACCTTCCACTTCCATTTTCAAAACTTATAGCTTAAAGCTCTCAGCAAGGTTGATGTGACTAACACGCACTACAGTATCTAGTCCTCTTTTATATCAACAAAGTTTTCAAAGTCGCATTTGTGTATTTGAGGAAACCAAGAAATTTTAGTTAGAATACTTTTAAGGAGAGACTGATAAAGGATATGCTTTATAACTTTCACAAACAAACACAGTTAGGAACATTATAATACTCTTCAGTTTTCAAGTGGTTAAGGATACTGCACTTGAGTTGAACTTGGTAAGTTACAATGCACAGTCTTACATTCCTTAACTTTTCACAAGCCTAATAAAAATTACAGCAACCCTGATGGATGGGCAGTTGCTTGGACATTTGCATATTTTCCACCTAAAATATTTACATTTATACTAGCAAATGCCCCAAATTACTTAGAAAATCCATATGTTAGTTATTAACAATGTTCCTTTTACTTTATAAATATCCATTCCACTAAGTAACCATATCTTTACTTAAGTGTCATATGCACATAATGACTAATGAAGAAAAAATAATTTATTACTTACATATTTTTATAGCTTCTAAAAGGAGACAGAAAAACAGCGTCTAAGCAGGGGCTGGGGGGAGCGACGAGAGGAAAAAGAATAGAAAAGAATGAAACTGATGCTAAGCCCTCTGACCTACTAATGGATTCTTGAAGAAAGACTTTGAGGAGATTAATTTGAAAGGAAAATGAAGTGGAGCCCTGAGCTGTTACTTGCTGAACACTCTCACTGTAGAGTAATGCGAGTTATTTTCTCAGTAAATGTATTGCCACAAGTCAAGATCACTAATATATATTCAACCATTCCCCGTGAACAATTTATAATTATTCAAGTAAAGACTTCTTCTCCTCCATGGCCTCTTCATTTACCTCCTCATTCGTCCTCTATTGTTCTGCTTTTCATGAACACAGCTCACTGAAGCCTGAAGACAAAAATATCCTAATCAGGAGTAGTCATGGGATTATGAAGCCAAAGCAAGAAGGAAAACAAAATCAAAACCCCATTTCAACTGCCATGCTGATAACTTTGTGCTCCTTAACCATAGTGCTCAAAGAATGCATATGATAACTGTGTTATTATTTAAGTACTGCTATTGATAATCATGAAGTTACTGATATGTATTAATAGATACAGGAATTATATGCTTGTGAGTTCTGAGACATTTATTTTTGATGGTTTCTTTTTAACCTCACCCATAGATAAATTTTGGTAATAAAAAATGTATGGATAAACTATCCATAGTACATCTACACTCATTTTTTTTTGTCATCTACACTCATTTTATGCCCAAGTAAGAATGATGCCAAAACACTTCCAGTAATAAAAGCACAATTACATTTACTAAGTCAAAAGCAAAATGATAATGAAGGAGAAATGGAGGTGAAATTGGTAATAATAAATGTTCACAATAATAATAAGATAAAAACATGCAAATTCTCTGTAGTATAATATTAACAATAAAAATGAGGTTTACTATGTTCCAAGGGTAATGGTAAAGTAACTTGTTACCAGCGTAATTCTCCTGCCCAAACAATTGCAAACTGTAAACGAAGTATAAAATGCAACTGTGGAAAGGCACTGGAGAGTCACAGAAAGCATATGGAAACTGGAGGGGATTCAACTCTTGAGAGAAAGGAACCAAAGTAGGTAAGATCACATTTGTTTGGCTTTTCCCCCAAGCCTTTCCCCAACCCAAATACCTAAATTCAGATCAAAAAGAAAGCTGCACTCTCATTTCCCTGAGAAGTCAGAGAACACATTTAGTTCATATTTAGAGCCCCTGGAAATCGAGGGACCGACAGTGGAGAACACCAAAATCTGTACAGAAACTCCTCTCAAATCCTTAGTTGACTGCAGAACAGCTCATAATGGGAGGGGTGGCGGCAGGCGGGGGGCAAGGTTATCAACTAAAAGTCTGAAAAAGCTGAGCAAAAATTTCCGCAGCTTCCCATAGCAAGAGGAACATTGCAGTTCATGTCTGGCCAAGTCATAGTGACTTTCCATTGAAACAAAAACGTATCAGGACTAGAGACTCAACTGCAAAATAAAAACAAAGACCTACTTAACAAAGTGAAAGCCAAGCCTCCACCTTCCTAATTTCTCAGAACTCAGCCTGCCCGAACAAAACCCAACCTTGTTCAGAGAAAAACAATGGTGTCTAGAGTTGTAGAGTCTACAGCATATCATTTGAAACAGAATAGAATGAAGGAATTGGTAAAAATGAGACAAAGACCTTAATATGGTTAAAACGATTTCTTCCACTTTATTCTTCTATTTCAAGATCAACTACACTAGAGACTATGTCTTTCCATATAACTTTTAAAAAAGTTTGTCTATGTCTATAGGAAATTTTGCTTGGACTTTGATAGGAATCTAATTAACCCTATGATCAGTTTGGGGAAAAGTAACATCATTATAATATTGAGTCTTCCAGTCCATGCACATAATACACCTTTCCATTTATTTAGGTTGTCTTCAATTTTGTTCATGAACATTTTGTAACTTTTAGCATATGGAATCTATAAATATTTTATTAAGTTTTATGTCTAATGTTACAATTTCTTTAGGGTGATTGTAAATGGCAGTGTATTTTAAACTTTGATTTCCACACGGCCATTTTTAATACGTAGAAATGTGATTAATTCATTGTATCTTGTGAAATTGATGAACTAACTAATTAAATAAAGAAGACTTTATGTTGATTCATTGATTTTCTACATAGGCAATCATGTCATCTACAAGTATAAGCATATTTATTTTTTATTCTCCATTCTGTAAGCCTTTGATTTCTTCTTGCCTTGTTGCAGTAGCTAGAATTACTGATATTATGTTGAAATAAAAGTGATAAAGGCAGACATCTTTGTCTTGCTCCTGATCTTAGAGGGAAAATGTTTAGTGTTTCTGCATTGATGCCAGCTATAGATAGTTTATAGATACCTCTATCAGTTTAAGGAAGTTCCCCTCTATTTCTAGCTTGCTGAGAGTCTTTGTCATGAATGTTTTTTGGGTATTGTCAAATATTTTTCTTCATCATTTGATATATTCGTATGATCTGTCACTTTTAGCCTATTGATAGTGTAGATTAAATTGATTGATTTTAAAAAGTTGAACTACTCTTGTATTCCTAGAATAAATCTACTTGTTTAAGGTTTATAATTCTTTTGATGTGTTGTTGGATTACATTTATTAATATTTTGTTAAGGATTCTTGTCTAAATTTATGGAATATATTGTATCTGTAGTTTTCTTTTTTGGTACTGTTATTGTCTAATTTTGAGGTCAAGCTACTACTAGCCTCATAAAATGAGTGAAAATATTTCTCTCCATTTCTTTTTCCAGGGGTAAATTGTGTGGAAAATGGTGTCAAATATTTAAAACTTTTGTACACTTCTCCAGTCTTTTTCTTTTTCAAGAGATTTTAGTAACAAATTTAATTTCTTTAATGAGGATGATACAACCATTCAGGTTATTCCATCTTACTTAAAGCTTGTAATGTATGGTTTGAAATTTTTTTGGTCTATTTCTTTTAAGTTGTTGAATTTGTGAAAATAAAGCTATTACAGTAATACCCAGTTATCCACTTAAATGTCTGTAGAATCTGTCATTATATCACATATTTTACTCCTGATATGTAGAGTTTTTGCTAGTCTTGCTAAAAAAAAAGTTATCAATTATGCTGTTTTTAAAGAAACATCTTGAAAAATATTATGACACTGTCTTTTGGCCTTCGTAGTATCAGATGAAAAATCCACTGTTTCCCTATAAGTAATATGTTAGTCTATCAGGCTCTTTTCAAGATTGTTTAATGTCTTTCACTTTCTGGGTTTATCCAATCTGAACTTCACTCAGCTTTTTATATCCATAAGTCTTCTACTAACTTTGGGAAATGTCAGCCTTTATTTCTTCAGCTAATTTTTTAGGTTCAATTTCTATTCTCTTTCTGAGTATCTTATGATAACCTGTTAGCTCACTGTTGGTTTGTTATTCATTTATTGTCCCTGACATCCTGTTGATATTGTTCTTATTCTCAGTCTACTGTCTCTCCGTTGTTCAGATTGGGTAATTTCTACTGATTTGCACTTAGGTTCCATGATTCTACCCTCTGTCATCTCCCCTCTACTATTAAGGTGACCCAGTGAGTTTTTTAATTTGGTTATTATATTTGTCAGTTATATAATTTTCATTTGGTTCCTTTCCATAATTGCCCTTTCTTATCTATACATTTCTTTTCATTTTCATTAAAAATTCATACTGCTTGTTGAAGCATTTTTCTTATGGCTGTTTAAAATCCTTGTTAAATAATTCCAACATCTGATTGATTTCAGTATTGTTTCTACAGATTTTCGTTTCTCATTTATGTTATTTTCTTGTTTACTGGTATGGTAAGTAATTTTCTGTTATGCATGCATGCATGCATGCTAAGTCACTTCAGTCATGTCAGACTCTGTGCAACCCTATGGACTATAAGCTCACAAGGATCCTTTGTCCATTGGATACTCCAGGCACGAATACTGGAGTTGGGCTGCCATGCCTTCCACCAGGGGATCTTCCCAACCCAGGGATCGAACCTGAGTCTTCTATGTCTCCTGTATTGGCAAGCAGATTCTTTACCACCAGCACCACCTGAGAGGCCCCAGTTTTCTGTTATATCCTGGGCACTTTGCATATTATGCTATCAGTACTCTTGCCTGGAGAATCCCATGGGCAGAGGAGCCTGGTGGGCTGCTGTCTATGGGGTTGCACAGAGTCGGACACAACTGAAGAGACTTAGCATAGTCACTTCAGCCGTGTCCAACTCTGTGCGACTCCACAGACGGCAGCCCACCAGGCTCCCCCGTCCCCAGGACTCTCCAGGCAAGAACACTGGAGTGGGTTGCCATCGCCTTCTCCAATGCATGAAAGTGAAAAGTGAAAGCAAAGTCACTCAGTCATGTCCGACTCTCAGCGACCCCATGGACTGCAGCCTACCAGGCTCCTCCGTCCATGGTTTTTCCAGGCAAGAGTACTAGAGTGGGGTGCCATTGCCTTCTCCGTTGCATATTATACAAAATGCAAAAACCTTATGCATCATTTTTTAGTAGGGAGTCCCCCTTTTTAGGTATAGTGTGAGGGTTGAATGGGTATGGTTGACCAACTTCCCTGTGGGTCCTGTCAACATCATGCCAGCAAAAGCGTAGCACTGACTCGCACTGCCACGTTGGCTCTGAATGAGGTTTTAAGATCACCTCCCCTCTGGACTCCACTGTCACTAAGCATAGAGTAAACAGAGGACTGACTCATACTTCTCTGTTGTCACATGGTGGGGGTCAGACACTCGGCTCTGCACAGGTCCCCCTGACACTACAGGAGGAAATAAAGGCAGAGTGCCAACCAGCACTGCCTGCCACCACCTTTTTTTACCTCATAATGCCAGGTGGGGGTGGAGGCTCAGCTCCCCACCAGGACAAGAGATGGCACTTCACACTACCTCAGTGAGTCTCATTGCTGGGTAGGGTTCAGCTCAATCAGCAGACCCTGCCAGCACTACCCTGAGAGGCGGGATCAGTGTCATCTGCTTCCACCAGGTGAGAAAAGTAAGAGCCACTTCCCACAGCCTCCCTGATAACGACTCTGACAGGAAAATCAAAGGGCTGCCTACTTCTGCCCTATGGGGAATGGAAGATCAACTACCCCCTCCTTCTTACCAATTGTACCCTGGCAGGGGAATCAGACAGCTGCTGCCTGCTTCTGCTGGGCAGAGATGGAAGAACAGCTTCCAGCTGGGCCTCACCGACAGCTCACGGTGGGGGAACCAGAGTGCGCTGCCGCTCTCTGTGGGGAGTGATGGTGGAACCGTGAAAGGCAGAAGGGGATTTTCTCGTCACTACTGTGTCATTCCTAAAATGCTGAAGTCCATGGCTGCCGACCTTATTTCCACCTTTCAGTTTTCCTGTGCTTAATGTTATGTTATATCCAGAGATTTTTTTTAGCTGTATGAAGAAAAATCTGGGAGGAGTGTCAGGCTTCTTCATTTTGGGTAAAACAGAAATACTCCCTTACGGCAGAGCCAGGAGCATGCCCTTCAATTATATATACATATATATATATATATATATATATATATATATATATATACACACACACATATATATGTAATATGTGTGTGTATTATTGAGGATTAATTAATATAACCATAAAACTCACTTCATTTATTTAAACACATAATTAATGGTTTTTAGTATATTTATATGGCTTCCCCAGTGGCTCAGTGGTAAAGAATCTGCCTGCGATCCAGGAGCTGCAGGAGACATGAGTTTGATCCTTGGGTCAGGAGGATCCCCGGGAGGAGGGCATGTCAACCCACTCTAGTATCTTGCCTGGAGAATTCCATTGACAGAGTAGCCTGCCGGACTGCAGTCCCTGGGATCTCAAAGAGTTGGCCAGGACTGAAGCAACTTAGCACGCACAGTATCTTTATAGAGGTGGACAACTATCACCACAATCAACTTTAGGACATTTTCATCACCCCCCACCCAAAATCCCATATGCACTAGCAGTCACTCTTCATTTCTCCCCAGCTTCTCCAGCCCCAGGGAACCACTAATCTACTTTCTCTCTAAATATCTGTCTATTCCATTTCATATTAATGGAATAATATAAAGTCAGTCTTTAGTGATTGCCTTCTTTCACTTAACATAATGTTTACAAAGTTTACCCATGGTGTAGCATGTATCAGTACTTCATTCCCTTTTATGTCTAAATAATATCTCATGGTTTGGATATACCATATTATGCTTATCCAAAAACTCATCAGTTGAAAGACTTTTGGGTTGTTTCTATTTGGGAGCTATTATTTTAAAAGCTACTATGAATAATTGTGTATAGGTTTTCATTTCTCTTGGATGTACACCTAGAAGTAGGTTTGCTGAGTCTTTATCATAACTCTATATTTATCCTTTTGCAAAACTGCCAAATTGTTTTCCAGAGTGGTTGCACCATTTCACATACCCACCAGTGTTGTAAGAAACCCCTAATTTCTCTACATTCACTCTAACATTTTTTATTATCTGCCTTTTTTGTGTAGTCATCTTAGCAGGTATGGTTTTGATAGTCATCTCCTTAATGCCTATGTCTACTGAAAAATATTGCACAACCTAAAACTTGAGAATTATGGTTTATTTGGTGGGACAAAACTGAGGACTTAAGCCCAGGATGCAGCCTCTCAGAGAGCTCAGAGAAACTGCTCCAAAGATGTAAGAGAAGAGCCAAGATATACAGGAGCTTTTGCAACAAAGATCAGGTATTGGAACTTCAAAAGATTGCTGTTGATTAAAGAAAACCAGGTATCTCAAGTTAAGGAATTTAACACTAGTTTATATATAGGAAGATGTAAGAGTTGAAAACTTTCCTTGAATATGCACCTTAGCTATCTAGGGCCAGTATTCTGGCTTTTTCCCACCCGGAGTGCCCGCAGGGTGCACCACTCCAGGTGGCAGCAGTGGCTGGGGGCTGGGCAGCTGGCAGCC
This sequence comes from Bos mutus, assembly GCF_027580195.1. NCBI lineage: Eukaryota > Metazoa > Chordata > Mammalia > Artiodactyla > Bovidae > Bos > Bos mutus. The sequence continues at coordinate 31,566,643 of NC_091625.1, forward strand.
AATTTGTCTCCATCTTGAACTTCCTCAGGGCTCATTATCAGGGGCAGTAATGTGAAAGGTTGACAGCGGCAACATCCTTTGTGTACTGATATGGCAGGCAACACTTTTCATTCACAACTAGTAATACTGAGAATATTTTTATATGTTTCCTGGCAATTTGTATACTTCCTTGGAGAGATGTCTATTCAGATCCTTTGTCCATTTTTTTAACTGGGCTAAATTGCCTTTTTATAATTGAATTGTAAGACTCTTAATACATTCTATAGGCAAGTTCCTGATCAGATATATGTTTAGATATATGATAAATGCTTTCATGAGTTCTCTTTTTACTTTCTTAAGAGTATCCTTTGAACAACAAAGGTTTTTAACTTTGGTGACGTCCAACTTGAATTCAGTATTTAAAAATCAGGTAGAATTGTGATGGATATTGTTTTTCTTCAGTAGTATATACACTCTATATTTGCTGCTGCTGCTGCTGCTAAGTCGCTTCAGTCGTGTCCGACTCTGTGCGACCCCATAGATGGCAGCACATCAGGCTCCCCCGTCTCTGGGATTCTCCAGGCAACAACACTGGAGTGGGTTGCCATTTCCTTCTCCAATGTATGAAAGTGAAAGTGAAGTTGCTCAGTCGTGTCCGACTCATAGCGATCCCATAGACTGCAGCCCACCAGGCTCCTCCGTCCATGGGATTTTCCAGGCAAGAGTACTGGAGTGGGGTGCTATTGCCTGCTGGTCTGTCTTTATTTGTGTTATCTATTGAGTAGATACCTAGAAAAATTTAAGGCATCCTGTAAAATTTTCCTGGGCCACCTTTTAAGCTCATTAAGGAGCACCTATTGGGGATAAAGCTTATATGACTATTACATAAATACATGGTCTGTGTGAAGTTTTTACTTTATTTTGTTTGCTCTTATCTTTTCCTCTTAATGGGTGTCCCATGTAGCTCAGCTGGTAAAGAATCTGCCTGCAGAGGAGACCCCGGTTCCATTCCTGGGTTGGGAATATCCCCTGGAGAAGGGAACGGCTACCTACTCCAGTATTCTGGCCTGGAGAATTCCGTGGACCATATAGTCCATGGGGTCGCAAGGAGTCAGACACAACTGAGCAACTTTCACTTCACTTCACTTTCATCTTAACAGTTTTAGGAATATTTCCAAGTATCTACAAATTGTTTGATTCATGTATATGATTGTGTCATGAATGTAAAATTCAGCTGTCATATGTGGCACAGGAGAAAAAAAGGTAGAGAGATGTATTAATCAGTGTTCTTCAGAAACACAGAGCCAACCGGATATATACATATATAGGTATATAAAAGACTGCCAATGTCTAATGCAGTGTAAGATGTATCAGCTCAAGGAGACAGTGAGAAAACAGTGAACATACCATTCCTCTGTGTTTTTGTTCTATTCAGGCCTCCGAGGGACTATGCGATGCCCACCAGTATTGGTGAGAGCTGTCTTCTTTATGCAGTCTACTGATTCAAATGCTAATCTCTTCCAAAGACACCCTAACAGACACATACAGAGATAATTGTTTAGCAGCCATCTGGGCATCCCAGTCAAGTTGACACATTAAATTCACTGTCACAAAAATCGTGTGACAGTCATCATAGCTGTTTATATCTAGGAAAGGACCAAAATCTTGACATGAAAGTTGCATTCTGTCTGAGCTAGATGTAGAGTTCAGGGAGGACTCCAAGGAATTGTCTGTAGGTGTCATAGATGCCATCCTGTGCATGGCTTGAGGCCTCTGCTAAAATCTTCCCATGAATCATGGGCAGCCACCAAACCATCCAGTATTAAGAGTTCTCTGTCACAACAGAGATAATAGATTCTGAAAACAGCAAAAGAAAGTGATCAATATTCTATCATGTTTCATGGTGTTTGATTTTCAAGAAAAATAAATGCCAACTAAACTGCTTTAAAATGAGATGCACTCAAGGGAAAAAAGCCTAAAGCTTGGACCCAAAAATCATTTCCTAAAACAATTTTATGGGGGCATAAAATCCCAGCATTATAGCATAATGTGTAATACTATTTTATAGTGTAGAGTATTAGTTTAGACATTACACTTTGTTCAGTAATAGCTTATTGAATATGTAGCATGTGAAAAGACAATAATAAAAGCATGAACATTGTAAAACATGGATTTGAAGGTGCAAGCAGTTGCTCATCCTGAGATTTTACAAGCATTGTATTTTGGAATGGCTTGCCTAGAGTTTTGTAATTTATTGATCACGGATTAAATAAACTACAAAACAAACTAATTAACTGAGTTCAAAGAATGTAAATCTTATTTGAGATGTAATATGCCTAGTATTCTGGGATTGCAATTACTCCATATTATAGAAAAAACTACATAAAAATATTTTCCCTGTATATTCCCTACAGATGTGTTTTTCAATTTCTTAAAACTGTCCCCACAGAATGTTTGGCTGACCAATTAAGTAGCATGCACAATCTACATTAGAGGCATTAGAAGAAGAAGAAAATAAGTAGTTTGAATATGGGCTTCTTAGAAAGGAACAGCTCATGAAATTCTAAAGGTATAAATGTGGCAGAGGATGTATATTCCTTTGCCAGTGGCCTGTGGAGCAAGGGAATGCAAAACAGTAGCAGTCACCTGAAACCGTACATAGGACCTTGTTCTTTGATAAAAATCATTTTTTTATAATTTCTAAAAAGAAATATATCCATGACAGAAATTTTGAAATAATAGCAGATTATAAAAAAGAAAATTAAAATTACTTTTTTACAATAATAATATGTATAATTTATACATAAAAATAAAATCATAATCCTATATCTGGGTGTATATTGCGATCAAGTAGATTTCCAAACTATATGACTTTCCCAACAAAGGTCCATCTAGTCAGTGCTATGGTTTTTCCAGTAGTTATGTATGGATGTGAGAGGTGGACCATAAAGAAAGCTGGGCACTGAAGAACTGATGCTTTTGAACTGTGGTGTTGGAGAAGACTCTTGAGAGTCCCTTGGACTGCGAGGAGATCAAACCACTCAATCTTAAAGGAAATGAGTCCTGAATATTCATTGGAAGGACTGATGCTGAAGCTGAAACTCCAAAACTTTGGCTATCTGATGTGAAGAACTAACTCACTGGAAAAGACTCTGATGCAGGGAAAGATTGAAGGCAGGAGAAGAAGGGGACAACAGAGGATGAGATGGTTGAATGGCATTACTGACTCGATGGACATGAGTTTGAGCAAGTTCTGGGAGTTGGTGATGGACAGGGAAGCCTGGCGTGCTGCAGTCCATGGGGTCACAGAGAGTTGGACACCACTGAGCTGAACTGAACTGACTGAACTGAACTGAGTATTAATTACATAGAAAGTATACTATATATTTCACAAAATCGCCCCCATGACATTGTCACCTTGGCCCCAAGTGGCATTCACCTCATCTCTGAGCAGCAGTTATAGTCCCCTCTCACCTTAGATACCACCACGACTTCAAATCGTCATTTCTTATCCTTGCAGGGCCTTTAGTAAAGATGTCATTGTGAAAAAAGGAAGCTATAAATGCCAAGAAGGGCTGAGCTATAGGTCTTGAAATACTAGCATTTTCACTTTTAATAAGTGAGATTTACAAATCCTGAGTATGCAAAGATATAGCCTCCATTATACTGTATTTATTACGTAGAGAGTGTATTATACTTTTCACAGAATGGCCCCATGACATTGTCACCTTGGCCCCAAGTGGCATTCACCTCATCCCTGAGCTGCAGCTACAGTCCCTCTCACCTTAGATACCACCACCACTTCAAGTTGTCATTTCTTATCCTTGCAGGACTATTAGTAAAGATGTCACTGTGACAAAAGGAAGTTATAAATGCCAAGAAGGGCTGAGCTACAGGTCTTGAGATACTAGCATTTTCAGTCTTAATCAGTGAGATTTACAAATTCTGAGTATGCAAAGATATAGCTTTCATTATACTGTACTTTACTGAATTTAAGACACCATCATTTGTAAGATGCACTGTTATTTTACGTACCATTAGGAAAGAAAATTCAGTGCAAACTAAATTCTGATATGCCATGGATTGTGAGCTGCATCGCAATTTCAGATATGTTAAAATGTGGGGGAAAAAGGTATATTTTGAGGTATATCTTGGAATCAGTGAACTAAGGTATTTCTATAACTGTACTTAACTTTCAACCTCCATTTTTAGTGATAACAGGAACACTGATCTTGTCAGTTCAAAGTAAACTCTGTCTTTTCTGGATTTTACTCAGTCTCATTTGGATAACAGTCAATTCAGAATTCTCCTGGAGATAGTTCAGAGGGAAGGACCTGCTTTTTTAATTTCAAGGTATTACATCGTCTTAGCCTCAGTCCTCCACAGGCCATGGTAGCCTCCACTGGGATATGACACAACCTGTTTTAGACATCGGTGGCCCCTCCTTGGCTTTGTTCTCCTGGTCGATACATTCTTTGCCCAGCATAACCAAACTGCAGGGTGCCTCCATGTCCTCCAGCCCTTTTGGCTATCAGTCAAGAAGCTCTGGCACTCCCAGCTAACATCCCCACCTTAGGTGAGATGCAGGACCCATCTGTGTATGCATCTCCCTCAACTAGGCCACGTTTCTGCTCTGTCTCCATACTGGGCTCTATGCTTCTCAGGAAGACTTGTAATTTTTCCTGATTACAACCTGGGGAGAAAGATTTAGATCTTCTTCTTATGGAGACCCTCCAACACAGGGAATTTCAATCCCAGGATAAGCCAGGTATATGTCCTTCTCACCCCTTTACAGATCACTGTCTTGTCCTAGCAAAGGGGCTTGTATAATTCAATGGAGCTATGAGCCATGCCATGTAGGGCCACCCAAGATGGATGTGTCATTGTGGAGAGTTCTGACAAAATGTGATCCACTGGAGGAGGGAATGGCAAACCACCCAGTATACTTGCCGTGAGAACCTCGTGAACTGTATAAAAGGACAAAAAAGACATGATACTGAAAGATGAGCTTCCCTGGTCTGAAGCTGTCCAACATGCTACTGGGGAAGAATGGAGAAGAACTACTAATAGCCCCAGAAAGCATGAAGCATCTGGGTCAAAGTAAATGATGCTTAGTTGTGGATGTGTGTGGTGACGAAAGTAAAATCCGATGCTGCCGAGAACAGTATTGCATAGGAACCTAGAATGTTAGGTCCATGAATCAAGTAAATTGGAAGTGGTCAAGCAAGGGATGGTAACTTGGATGAGTTACAAGCTAGAATCAAGATAGGCAGGAGAAACATCAACAACCTCAGATATGCAGATGATACCACTCTAAAGGTAGGAAGTGAAGAGGAACTAAAAAGCCTCTTGATAAGGGTGAAGGAGGAGAGTGAAAGAGCTGGCTTAAAACTAAATATTAAAATCATGGCATCTGGCCCCATTACTTCAAGGCAAACAGAAAGGAAAAAAGTGGAAGCAGTGACAGATTTCCTCTTGTTGGGCTCTAAAACCACTGCAGATGATGACTGCAGCCATGAAATCAGAAGACGTTTGCTTCTTGGCAGGAAAGGGATGACAAACCTAGACAGTGGCTGAAAAGCAGAGACATCACTTGGCTGATAAAGGTCCATCTAGTCAAGGCTGTGGTCTTCCCAGTGGTCATGTATGGTTGTGAGAGCTGGACCATATAAGAAGGCAGAGCACCAAAGAATTGATGCCTTTGAACTGTGGTGCTGGAGAAGACTCCTGAGAGTCCCTTGAACTGCAAGGAGATCAAACCAGTCAATCTTAAGGGAAATCAACCTGACTACTCTTTGAAAGGACTGATGCTGAAGCTGAAACTCCAGTATTTTGGTCATCTGATGCAAACAGCTGACTCATTCAAATAGTCCCTGATGCTGGGAAAGATTGAGGGGGCAGAAGAAGAGGGCATCAGAGGATGAGATGGCTGGATGGCATCACTGCTGCAATGGACATGAACTTGGGCAAACTCCGGGAGATGATGAGGGACAGAGAAGCCTGGCGTGCTGCATCCATGGAGTTGCAAAGAGTCAGACATAACTGGTCAACTGAGCAACAACAACAACTTTTCTCGGGGATTCGCAGCAACCAATTTTATCCTTCTCTTTTCTTCACTCCTTCCCTCAATCAACTGACTTTATCTTTACTCCCAAGAGCAGAAAAATCTGGCTAAATATTCAGACTAAACAATTATTTGTGCCAGAATCATGGCTGGCACAAATTCAAATTCAAATGGCTAGAGTTTAACTCTTTCTTGTTCTGGTTGATCCCTCACCCTAAAGGCAGCTTATATGGAAATTTTGGGGGAAAGGAGCAAGGGAGCTGAGCAGTGGGAATGAGAAGAAATCTTAGGGAACTTGTCAAAATACAATGCCACCAACAGTAATTCTGTGATACCTGGCCACATTCCTCCTAAAATACCAGAAGGGATTAAGCCTTTGCTTTATATGAGTATGCACAATTTAATCATATCTTAAGTTAAATTTTCTGGGTGGGTACTTTTAGGAGGACTCTGTAGGACTAGCAAAACATTAGACATTACTTCAAAGATATACTCCATTTCCAAAGATCTGAGGTACTGGGTACAACAATTGAGTTAAAGTCCAATGTATTTTAGGAGTTATTCCAGTATTGTCCCTGGGAAGCAATGGAACCATATGTGGCAACCCTACAGTACATGCTTTGAGAACTACTTTGCTCCCTTTGAGAAAAGCCAGGTTGCAGCCTGTGGGCTTCCCTGTAGCTTAGCCTGTAAAGAATCCGCTTGCAATGCAGGAGACCTGGGTTTGATCCCTGGGTTGGGAAGATCCTCTGGAGAAGGAAATGGCAACCCACTCCAGTATTCTTGCCTGGAGGATCCCATGGAGAGAAGAGCCAGACAGGCTACAGTCCAAGGGGTCGCAAAGAGTCAGACACGACTGAGCCACTAAAAGCCAGGCTGCAGCCTGTAGCCCACTGAACTGACTCCACAGAACCGCAAAGCCACCTCTATTGCACTAGGGGAACCAATTTCTCAGTTTGAGATTGTAGTACACTGATGTCAAAAAATGGCCTCAATTCTCCACTCTTCTTTTATCCACAGGTTGGCCTTATGATTTAATGTGGCTGATAGAAAGGGCAGAAGTGGCTATTTCTGAACCCAGACTACCAAAGCTCTTGCATATTTCTACTTCCTCTCTTTTAGAACACTGTCCAGTACCATGAGAACAATCTTATGCTGGTCTGCCAAATAATGAGTTGCCTCAATCAACCAATGGCTCCCCTGATACCTGAGTTGGTAAAGAATCCGCCCGCAATGCAGGAGACCCCGGTTTGATTCCTAGGTTGGGAAGATCCCCTGGAAAAGGGAAAGGCTATCCACTCCAACATTCTGGCCTGGAGAATTCCATGGACTGCATAGGCCATGGGGTCTCAGAGAGTCAGACATAACTGAGCAACTTTCAGTTCAGTTCACTTCACTTCCATCAACAGAAAACAACCTACCCCCAAACATTCTATTTCAGGCAACCCCAGTCATTCTGCTGAGTGACTCACACAAGCTCAGCCAAGATCAAATCTGCCAAGCTGACCTATAAGCTCAGGAACAATAATGAAGTGCTTATAGCTTTAATGCTACCTTTGGGAGTGGTTTATCATTCAGCAATAGAGAAGGACCAGCGAGGGCAGCCCTTTGAGCACCTGATGTGCCAGAAATCTCTATAGAAGTTAATACCTAGGAGACAATGCTGCCTTAACAAAACACAGGACATATACCATTAGCTTTGGGACTAAGTAAGGAGCAGACGCTGAAAAACAGAGAGCAAACTGTTGGCAAAAGTTGGGGAAATGGTGATGAAATTATACTGGAGGATGGAACTATAATGACCTGTATTAAAGAGAGCAAAACAGTTGACAAAACAATTGTCTGGTTTAACGGAAGATGTAAAATATATCAAATGAACCTTTGGGTTTGACTCAGGAAGTCTCTAGGCAAAATGTTTAAAGTGTTCTAGTTGTACCTGATATGATACAGACAGGGAGGGAAAAAAAAAAAAGATAAGATAAAGAAGTAATTAACCAGTTTGGAAACTGACTTTGGAAGAAATATCATGACCATAACATAATGAGGTAGAAAATAAAACTATTTCTCATCACCAGTTTCCTTAGCTTGAGGACAAAAGTGAAATCAAGTGTTAAGGTTTGCAAAAGAATTAGGTGGTCCCTTAAAGGTCCTCTGACTTAAACAAAAGGACTTACTGGAATCTTCAGAGTTGGTTCCACAGAAGTCATCCCAAAGTAGCAGCAAGTCTAGAGAAAGAGAGTAATGTTTGGTTTTTGTCCAATGGAGTGAAATTTTGTTCAGTTCATAGGAAGATCAGAAAGTTGTGAGAACACCACTAGGATGGATTAAAAGGAACAGATTGTTCAAATTTTAAAGAAGTCTTGGTCTTCAACTTGCTATACAAGGAAACAGGCTACAAGTTTCTTATCTGTTAGTAAAAATGAGCTGCTTCTTCAGAGTCAGAGCGAAAGGTGATGAAAAACAGAGGACCGCAATGCTATTCACAGGAAGCAGTAGAGACAACGGGGCCGAGAAGACAGTTCCAGGGAGAAGAGCCCAGGTCTGATCAAGGAACATCACCAGCCTCCAGGAGAGGAGGATCTGGCAGTCTGTTCCCAGCTGGGTTTCCAAATCTCTACAAACCAGTGACAGCTATGTACTGCCCATCCTTCTCTTATTTAACAAGAGTGTTGTCTGTAGTTACCTTGTTATCCCTGTGGTGTGTATGTGGGTGGTAGTTAACTTATCATTTCAGTTCATACGTTTCTGTATCAAAAGAAGCCACATCTTATAGATCACATTTGAATCTGATTTAAATCTTTAAACTCTGGAATTCAAACTTGATATCATGATTGATTAAAACTTTTGGGAACCTGGAGATAAGGAGGCGGAAGGCAGCTTTCATAAAATGGCCCCAATTCTCTCCCTACCCTCTTTTATCCATAGCCTTTGTAATGTGACTTTGCAGCTCCTCCCATCAAGAAGTGGACTCTCTTTTCCTTGTTGAGTTGTTCCTCCTAATGAATTGTGGCAGAAGTAATGGTACACAAGACTTGAACCTAGACCTCTAAACATGGTACAAATCTCTCTCTTTCTCCTCTGTCCCTCCCTAGCTACTCGCTAGTCCACTGGAGGGACAGGTGGCCTTGTTATCTTTTTCACTGTAAACAGCAAGCAACTAGCTCCCAAATATTTCAGGGAGGAACAGATACACCAGTTGACAGCAAATTCATGAGTGAACTCTCCAAGATCAGCCAACCCTGGCCCAGATCAGTAAAATCATCCAGCTGACCTACAAACTTCCTGATCAAAAGCAAAATGTCCACTGTTTAAATCATTAAGTTTCAGATGGCTTGTTACACTACAACAGTTAGCTGATATAAGATGATGCTCTACCAGGAGGATCATAGGGAAAATATCATCAATATTTTTCTATCAATTCTTAGGCATACCTTATATCTTTTTGAAAAATTATTTTTCTATTAACCAATTTCTGTTGCTTGCATCCGAACATCTAATTTATAAACTGATTATCATAGATTATCGTCAAGGAATGTTTCACAAAGTTAAAATACATACTTTAAAAATTATTTAAAATTATATATACTTTAAAAATTTATTTAAAATGCATGTATTAACATTATACATGCATAATAAGAGAAAAAATGTTTAGAAGGCTCTTTGGGGAGCTGGTATGTAATTTAATAATTCTGCCTCAGTTTATTTTTTCAGTAAAATTCAATTTTCAAAATTACATCTTCAACGTTTAAGACCATATGTATAACAAGTTCTATCTTTCTAAAATTATTTCTACCATTCCATGTATATTTGCCAACAGAGAGATATCTGAGAGCCACATATGTATCAGGATTTGTGGTTACTATGTCTGAAATATGTTAAACAAGTGACTCCACTCAGTCTAGGCAAAGATCAATCAGTTCAGGTAAGACAAAGATGTTCAAACTTTCTCTTTGACCAAATATGCTGATTGATCTATTGAATTAAATCAATATAATACAACTTGTAACTCTATGAAGATCAAGATTAATTATATCAGAAGTATTCACTGATGGAAAAACTCTAATAAAACTAAAAGACATATGCCTTCATATTTTCCAGACCTTGGGAAAGAAGAACAAACTACAGCATAACATGATCCTTTTCTCACTTCCTATAGGATCAACATTTTTTAATCCACTCATTCTTCATGAGCATCATCTAATAAATCAGATGATCCCAAAGAAGACACAGAATGACATTAATTGTGGGCCATCATACTTTTGTTGAATAACTCTCAGTAGTAATTTTCTAATTGATTTCACAAAACAAAACCAGAAATTCAGAGAAAATTCCTAAAATATTAGTCTTTGCTTTTTTTCTAAAACAATTTTGTTCAGGATAATCAATCATTTTCTTAGGATTTATATATCATAGAATTCTAGATTGCTGTCAAATCAAGATCATTGTCTCAGGTTTTAGTTTTTTTAAGCTACAATTTACATTGATACATCTTCTTCACATAGGTCATATTTCACAGTCTACAGGCAAAAATTAGGTCACCCTTGTCATTGTTGTGTTAGTCATGTTAGTTGCTCAGTTGTGCCCAACTCTTTGCCACCCCATGGACTGCAGCCCAACGAGGCCCCTCTGTCCATGAGATTTTCCAGGCAAGGATACTGAAGTGGGTAGCCATTTCTTTCTCCAGGGGATCTTCCCAACCCAGGGATCAAACCCAGATCTTCTGCACTGCAGGCAGATTCTTTACCGACTGAGCTACAAGGGAAGCCCATACCAATCTCAAAACTCTGTTTTAGGGACTTACCTGACTGTCCAGTGATTATTACTTCATCCCCACTCCATCCACTGTCAATGCAGGAGGTATGGGTTCAGTCCCTGTTCAGGAAGCTAATATCTCCCATGCCTCTCAGCCAAAAGATCAAAGCACAAAACAGAAGCAAATTCAACAGACTTTAAAAATGGTCCACAAACTTAAAAAGAGTTCTCTTTTATCTGTATTTACTTACAATAGTGTAGGAACTCTTCTTTTCCATCAAGTTTTATACTAATCTATCTAGAAGTCCCTTAGGTGCTATCTCTGTGTCTCTGATCTCATGTTCTCTGTTATTATGTGGCTGGCAATCAACATCTCACTCTTCTGTTGTGCTATCTCACTGTTATACTACTATTACTTAGGCCACAGATGCCCATTACCAATATACATGCAGAAGCAGAGAAGCTGACAGTGCAGCAAGAAAGAGCCAGAGAGACTGAAGATGTCTCCATCCTGTTGATAGATAGGGCTGTTCCAGCCTCTTATGTCCTCCTGACAGTGCCATTTCTCCAAGTCATACTTTTGCCTCCATCACTGCTGCTAGGAACCAGTGATACTGATGATATGTTTTCAGAGATCAAAAGAGATTTTGATTAAATGGTGTTTTTAGTGTTTGCTTTTAGCTTTTTAAATTTATTCACCCTTAGTTTAGGGTTCCACCTTGAGATGAATCTTGGAGGTGGCAGCCCAACTGGAGGCACCACAACCGGAAGCTTTTTTTTTTTTTTTTTTCGGCTGTGCTGTGTGGCATGTAGGATCTTAATTCCTCCACCAGGGACTGAATCTGCCCTGCCAGCTGTGGAAGCACAGAGTCTGAACCACTGGATGGCCAGGGATGTCCCCAAAATAACGTTTTTTATCTGATTTTCACCAAAGCAATGTGCCTCAAATCTCTTGTTAGGCCCCTCCAGGAAGCAACATAATTCCTCATATAACCTCCTGACAAGACCCTCAACTATCAGGCACACAACTAGGCCAGCTATTATTCAAGAATAAAACATAGCTTGGGCTCAATTAGGGTCTCCTCTATTTTCATTACAAAGCAAGTGAAAACAAACAACAACAAAAACCCAACAACTATGACACTGAGTTGCTTTCTACTTAGTTGAAGTAGATTTTTATATGTGTCAATACAGGCAAATACCCTGTAAAATTTACTGTTCATAATAAACCCCATTTATCATGAGTTTATTATGTTCCAAACACTACACAGGGATTTACAGGAGCCTCTCATTGATCACTTTTTCAAATAAGATTGAGGTTTAGGGAAATATTTAGTAACTTGATGAAAGTCATAGTTAAGCCAGGCCTACTTGATGACAAAACTCTTGTTCTTAATTGCTGTGATCTAAAGCATCACAGACTCAATGGACATGGGTTTGGGTGGACTCTGGGAATCGGTGATGGACAGGTGTGCCTGGCGTGCTGCGGTTCATGGGGTCGCAAAGAGTCAGACACAAATGAGAGACTGAACTGAACTGAAAGCAGCAAGGGGTATCTCCTACAGAAAGAATGAGATTTCCAATATGAAGACCACTGATTTTGTTTTATTTAATGACCATTTTTACATTCTTATTTATACTTTAATCTATGCTAGACACTTGGAAGCCGATGAGCAAGATGGCCTTCATAAAGCTCAAATTCAAATTTTCTTTCCCATCCTTCTTGACAGATAATCCAAGACCAATAAATGCAATTTTATTAGAGAGAAATATATGAATTCAGACTAACCTCAAAGGGTAATGAACCATTTGACCTGTAGAGAAACATATACTTCAACTTTCCTGGAAGTTACTGAATTAACCAGGGATCAGCATCATCATGCATGAGCTTTATTTAGTACAAGGTGCAACATAAAAATGCATGAGTTACAATCTAGTATAGTCTTAAACTCAATCCTTTTGTTAGTAAAAATGTCTAACTTAGATCAATTAATATACAGAGCCATCTATAGAATGATAAACTTACAGTATAATTCCAAAATGAATCCATTTCTGCAATATCTGCTCTGCCAGCTAAAAAATTTAGAATATACTATTTGCAAAAACAAAAATACTATCTTTAAAATAAAACAGGCCTCAAGGAAACTCTGGTTTATAGTTGATATTATTTCAAAAATACTGAAATTTCTTAAACTTGCGTTTACAAGGACTAAAAGGAAAAGTCAATGCTCTTTCTCTCCTCCAGAAATATTGAATATCATCTTCAATTACTGACACTATATAATATTTTAGAGAGTTAACTCTATGTGCCAAGTGGGACTTATGGGAAGGGAGGGGAAATCATTTACATGATCTGAAAAATAAAATGAAAAATTTTAACTACATTGATTCAATAAGATCTTCGATAACAATAACAAAAAGGAGAGTTTCCTTGACTTGTTTTGTACTTTAAGAGAACCATTCACCACATTAGAAATAGGAGGGAATTCCTGTCAGCCAGAAAGACACAGAACCTGTATTTAATCTTCTTCCAGTTAGAAAAAGCTGTTCTGCTGTAATATTATGTCTAAAATTAGAATGAAGGAAAGAGTAGAGAATTGAATTAATTTATATGAAGGAGTAAATCTGTCATGCAACCAAGTGAGATTGACTAAGTGGCTTACCATGAGTAAAAAAATAGAACAAGCGGTGATACAGAAAAGACCATAGATTATTCTACATTTTTATAGCTTAAGTTTGAGTCTGTCTTTGGTAGAAAGGACTTTAACTTCATGTAAAGACAGAATGTCAAGACTAGTTTTCTTCCTGCCAGTTCAGTATATAGTAGGATGTTAGCCTCTATAGTATAATTTGAACAACTGATCAAATCTCACTATCACACCTATCCCCCATGTGTCTGAAATTCCTTATTAGCAGTTCAGTCCTTTGAATCTGGTAGGATTTTTTTTTTTTAATTCACCCTGGTCTTTGGTGGTTTAATCTGTATAATTGCTTTCGGCATTTCTGAGTTTCTCTGTAATTTCTCTTCTGTATCGAATTTTTCATGTGGTTTGTATTAGGACTTGAAATGATCAATTAAGATAGAGTGAAAACATGATTTTGAAAATTAGTTATGAAAATACAGGAAAAGATCTTAAATTTTGATTAGAAAATAAGCTAACTTGCAAGATCATGATATCCATCCTTTCCCTTTCAAAGATATGAAATTATTTCATTTTTAATTACATAACCTTCAGGAAATAACCTAGACATCCTACTTTGGTATCTAAACCAATGATGAACAGTCATCATAGACAAGCAATTTCTCACCTAAATAATAAGAAGTTTTCATTTGGAAGCCTACATCTCTATCTCTTCAGTACAATTTAAACATTATTTGTGAGCATTCACTAAGGACGAGTCACTGTACTAGGTACATCAGAAAAAACAAGATAGGACATGGTCTCTGTCCTTAAGGGAACTCCCATCTTCTTAAGGCAAGAGACACATAAATTCAAGGAGTTCTAAAGCAGGACAGATTGTGACAAATGCAACAGAAATATAAACAAAATGTTAGTAATTAGCAGAGAAGTTCCAGAGAAGGCAATGGTAATCCACTCCAGTACTCTTGCCTGGAAAATCCCATGGATGGAGGAGCCTGGTAGGCTGCAGTCCATGGGGTCGCTAAAAGTCGGGCATGTTTGAGCGACTTCACTTTCACTTTTCACTTTCATGCACTGGAGAAGGAAATGGCAACCCACTCCAGTATTCTTGCCTGGAGAATCCCAGGGATAGAGGAGCCTAGTGGGCTGCCATCTATGGGGTCGCACAGAGCCGGACACAACTGAAGCAACTTAGCAGCAGCAGCAGAGAAATTCAGAGATATATATCATCTTAAAATTGGGGCAACGAAAGGATCTTTTAGAAAAGGTGAAATCTAGGGACTTCTTGATGGTGCAGTGGATAGGAATCCACCTGCCAATGCAGGGGACATGGACTCAGTCCCTCGTCTGGGAAGGTCCCACATGCTGGGGAGCAACTAAGCCCACGTGCCACAACTACTGAGCCTGTGCTCTAGGGCCCTCCAGCCACAACTACTGAGCCCGCGTGCTGCAACTACTGAAGCCAGGTGCCTTGAGACCATGCTCCACAATAAGAGAAGCTACTGCAATGAGAAGCCCATGTATCACAGCTAGCGAGTAGCCCCCACACTCCACAACTAGGAAAAACCCATACGCAGCAGCAAAGACCCAGTGCAACGAAATATTAATTAAATAAAAAGAAAACGTGATAGCTGCTGAATAGTCTACCTCGTGCCAACAAAGCAAGACAGGAATAAATAATACCTGTATTTATGAAAACTCTCAGGAGAGCAGGTCCTGAATATACTACAGGGGGCCAACAAAGAACAGTGATGGTGTGAATAAATTGCAGTACCATAGAAGAGAAGATTTTCGAAGATTTGTCCTTCTACAAGGGTTGGGGAGGGGTCTGCCTTGAAATGGAAATAAGTTTCACCAGCTAATGCAGGAGAGTGAAGGACATTCCAAGCAGCAGAGTATCACATAATTGAGGAATGGCTCTAAAATAAGGGTGCAAGTTTCACAAGGGTAGACAACGACAGGGATTTCAGAGACAAGGGGATAAACAGCAGTTCATTATCATCTGCAAAAGAACACTGTGTAAGTTGGAAGACAGCTATTGACTCAAATCTGAATTTTGTTCTTCCTGAATTTTATTTTCTAATTCCTTCATTGTGCTGTTACTGAGCCCTCTCAGGGTCCCTAAATTCATCTCAAGGCTGAATTTCACATTTCCTCCATACTAAGAGTCTTCGCCTCCCAAATTCTATACACAATACACTCATTGGCACATTTAAGTCTATTCTCTAGTTGACAAAGGCTGAGAGACTTCTCTGTTTACAAAGACCATGAGGTTTTTCCTTGTACAATTTCACGTTGTTGTTGTTTAGTCGCTCCGTTGGTTCCAACTCCTTCGTGACCCCATGAACCGTAGCCCAACCAGGCTCTTCTGTCCATGAGATTTTTTCAGTCAAGATTACTGGAGTGGGTTGCCATTTCCTCCTCCAAGGGATCTTTCCAACCCAGGGATAAAACCCGCATCTCCATGTCTCCTGCATTGCAGGCAGATTCTTTATTGCTGAGCCACCACCAAGGAACCTCACAACATATTCATGCCATTATTCTAAATAGCCCAGACCAGACGGCAGCATGTCCCCACAGGCACCACCACAGCTTGCGTTATCAGGCCAAGTTATAAGATAGTTACCATAGAAGTCTGGCTTGAAACTTGTCTCCTTTCTCCCCACAGTTCCTCAGAATGGGTACTCATTGTTTCTGCCAGGTTTTGTTTTGTTATTTTAAGTGCTTCTGACTTGACCTTGCTGAACAAAATATCTGCCCAGTAATCTATTCATCACAAACCTGTGGTTCAACAAGTTGCAAAGATCTTCCCTGGAATTACTATCATCTCCGTTCTACGTGAGGGTTATTTTCCTCCAGGAGGCACCAGGTTACCATTTTTAGCCTCTGGTCCACCAGATAATAACATCTCTTCTTGGCGGCCAAGAAGAGCGGGCAGTACCTAGGATTAGGCAATAAATATTGGGTTGGCAAAAAAGTGTGTTTGGTAATTAAAAATCCGAACAAACTTTTTGGCCAACCCCACAGTTCCCATATCCAGCACTCTAAAAACCAATGCAATTACTTGCTGTTTATCCTTGCCTTTACCATAAAGCTGTTTCAAATGTACATGGTTCTACCTTAGGGCTACTTTCCCAGATAGTCACTCTCTTGCTTGTCCATTTATTTATTAAACAAATTTTGAGATCATAAAAAAGACAAATAACAGATATAAAGAAAACATAACACCATTTAGTGGGGGAAATGTCAACACATGTAATACACTGGTATATAATATTATATCATGTCAGGTAGCAAGTGCAACAGTGGAAAAATAAGCAAGATAAACAGACACCTACAGATCTCATCTACATGTGAGACATGATATGAAGATAAAGGTGATCCAACACAATATATATCAAAGATGATTCTTAAATGCCCACTCAGTTGAGTTCAGTTCAGTCACCCAGTCATGTCCGACTCTTTGTGACCCCATGAATTGCAGCACACCAGGCCTCCCTGTCCATCACCAACTCCTGGAGTTCACCCAGACTCATGTCCATCGAGTTGGTGATGCCATCCAGCCATCTCATCCTCTGTCATCCCCTTCTCCTACTGCCCCCAATCCCTCCCAGCACCAGAGTCTTTTCCAATGAGTCAAATCTTCACATGAGGTGGCCAAAGTACTGAAGTTTCAGCTTTAGCATCTGTTCTTCCAAAGAACACCTAGGACTGATTTCCTTTAGAATGTTCTGGTTGGATCTCCTTGCAGTCCAAGGGACTCTCAAGAGTCTTCTCCAATACCACAGTTCAAAAGCATCAATTCCTTGGCACTCAGCCTTCTTCACAGTTCAACTCTCACATCCATACATGACCACAGGAGAAACCATAACCTTCACTAGACAGACCTTTGTTGGCAAAGTAATGTCTCTGCTTTTGAATATGTCATCTAGGTTGCTCATGACTTTCCTTCTGAGGAGTAAGCGACTTTTAATTTCATGGCTGCAATCACCATCTGCAGTGATTTTGGAGCCCAGAAAAATAAAGTCTGACACTGTTTCCACTGTTTCCCCATCTATTTCCCATGAAGTGATGGGACCAGATGCCATATTATTAGTTTTCTGAATGTTGAGTTTTAAGCCAACTTTGTCACTCTCCTCTTTTACTTTCAACAAGAGGCTTTTTAGTTCCTCTTCACTTTCTGCCATAAGGGTGGTGTCATCTGCATATCTGACGTTATTGAAATTTCTCCCAGCAATCTTAATTCCAGCTTGTGCTTCTTCCAGTCCAGTGTTTCTCATGATGTACCCTGCATAGAAGTTAAATAAGCAGGGTGACAATATACAGCCTGACGTACTCCTTTTCCTATTTGGAACCAGTCTGTTGTTCCATGTCCAGTTCTAACTGTTACTTCCTGACCTGCATATAGGTTTCTCAAGAGG
Organism: Bos mutus; assembly: GCF_027580195.1. Lineage (NCBI taxonomy): Eukaryota > Metazoa > Chordata > Mammalia > Artiodactyla > Bovidae > Bos > Bos mutus. The sequence continues at coordinate 31,584,501 of NC_091625.1, forward strand.
CAGGTCAGGTGGTCTGGTATTCCCAACTCTTTCAAAATTCTCCACAGTTTATTGTGATCCACACAGTCAAAGGCTTTGGCATAGTCAATAAAGCAGAAATAGATGCTTTTCTGGAACTCTCTTGCTTTTTCCATGATCCAGCGGATGTTGGCAATTTGATCTCTGGTTCCTCTGCCTTTTCTAAAATCAGCTTGAACATCAGGAAGTTCACGGTTCACGTATTGCTGAAGCCTGGCTTGGAGAATTTTGAGCATTACTTTACTAGCGTGTGAGATGAGTGCAATTGTGCAGTAGTTTGAGCATTCTTTGGCATTGCCTTTCTTTGTGATTGGAATGAAAAATGACCTTTTCAGGTCAGTTGTGAAACTGCGGCCACTGCTGAGTTTTCCAAATTTGCTGGCATATCGAGTGCAACACTTTCACAGCATCAACTTCCAGGATTTGAAATAGCTCATCTGGAATTCCATCATCTCCACTAGCTTTGTTCATAGTGATGCTTTCTAAGGCCCACTTGACTTCACATTCCAGGATGTCTGGCTCTAGGTGAGGGATCACAGCATTGTGATTATCTACTTTCCCAAGAAAGAAGACTACATCCAGAAAAATGTTTAAAAATAAAGCAGTCTATTAAGGAAAGAATAGCCATCTTTTAGCTACCACATAGATACAGTGCCTGATGAACTATGGACTGAGGTTCATGACATTGTACAAGATACAGGGATCAAGACCATCCTCATGGAAAAGAAATGCAAAAAAGCAAAATGATTCTCTGGGGAGGCCTTACAGACAGCTGTGAAAAGAAGAGAAGCGAAAAGCAAAGGAAAAAAGGAAAGATATAAGCATCTGAATGCAGAGTTCCAAAGAATAGCAAGAAGAGATAAGAAAGCCTTCTTCAGTGATCAATGCAAAGAAATAGAGGAAAACAACAGAATGGGAAAGATAGAGATCTCTTCAAGAAAATTAGAGATACCAAGGGAACATTTCATGCAAAGATGGGCTCAATAAAGGACAGAAATGGTATGGAACTTACAGAAGCAGAAGATATTAAGAAGAGATGGCAAGAAAACACAGAAGAACTGTACAAAAAAGATGTTCATGACTCAGATAATCACGATGGTGTGATCACTGACCTAGAGCCAGACATCTTGGAATGTGAAGTCAAGTGGGCCTTAGAAAGCATCACTACGAACAAAGCTAGTAGAGGTAATGGAATTATAGTTGAGCTATTTCAAATCCTGAAAGATGATGCTGTGAAAGTGTTGCACTCAATAGGCCAGCAAATTTGGAAAACTCAGCAGTGGCCACAGGACTGGAAAAGGTCAGTTTTCATTCCAATCCTAAAGAAAGGCAATGCCAAAGAATGCTCAAACTACCGCACAACTGCACTCATCTCACATGCTAGTAAAGAAATGCTCAAAATTCTCCAAGCCAGGCTTCAGCAATACATGAACCGTGAACTTCCTGATGTTCAAGCTGGTTTTAAGGCAGAGGAACCAGAGATCAAATTGCCAACATCCACTGGATTATGGAAAAAGCAAGAGAGTTCCAGAAAAGCATCTATTTCTGCTTTATTGACTATGCCAAAGCCTTTGACTGTGTGGATCACAATAAACCGTGGAAAATTCTGAAAGAGATTGGGGATACCAGACCACCTGATCTGCCTCTTGAGAAATTTGTATGCAGATCAGGAAGTAACAGTTAGAACTGGACATGGAACAACAAACTGGTTCCAAATAGGAAAAGGAGGATGTCAAGGCTGTATATTGTCACTCTGCTTATTTAACTTATATGCAGAGTACATCATGAGAAACACTGGACTGGAAGAAACACAAGCTGGAATCAAGATTGCCAGAAGAAGTATCAATAACCTCAGATATGCAGATGATACCACCCTTATGGCAGAAAGTGAAGAGGAACTAAAAAGCCTCTTGATGAAAGTGAAAGTGGAGAGTGAAAAAGTTGGCTTAAAGCTCAACATTCAGAAAATGAAGATCATGGCATCTGGACCCATCACCTCATGGGAAATAGATGGGGAAACAGTGGAAACAGTGTCAGACTTTATTTTTCTGGGCTCCAAAATCACTGCAGATGGTGACTGCAGCCATGAAATTAAAAGTCGCTTACTCCTTGGAAGGAAAGTCATGAGCAACCTAGATGGCATATTCAAAAGCAGAGACATTACTTTGCCAACAAAGGTCTGTCTAGTCAAAGCTATGATTTTTCCTGTGGTCATGTATGGATGTGAGAGTTGGACTGTGAAGAAGGCTGAGCGCCGAAGAAATGATGCTTTTGAACTGTGGTGTTGGAGAAGACTCTTGAGAGTCCCTTGGACTGCAAGGAGATCCAACGAGTCCATTCTGAAGGAGATGAGCCCTGGGATTTCTTTGGAAGGAATGATGCTAAAGCTGAAACTCCAGTACTTTGGCCACCTCATGTGAAGATTTGACTCATTGGAAAAGACTCTGATGCTGGGAGGGATTGAGGGCAGGAGGAGAAGGGGACGACAGAGGATGAGATGGCTGGATGGCATCACTGACTCGATGGACGTGAGTTTGAGTGAACTCCGGGAGTTGGTGTTGGACAGGTAGGCCTAGCATGCTGCGATTCATGGGGTCGCAAAGAGTCAGACACAACTGAGCAACTGAACTGACTGACTGATGATGAATGTAGAGCTTCCCCGTAGAGCCAGTGGTTAAAAAAAAAAAAAAAATACCTGCCCATGCAGAAGATGTAAGACACGCATGTTTGATCTTGGGTTGAGAAGTTCCCCTGGAGAAGGGCATAGCAACCCATGCCAGTATTCTTGCCTGAAAAATTCCATGGACAGAGGATCCTGGCAGGCCACAGTCCATAGGATTACACAGTGTTGGACACAACTGAAGCACCTTAGCATGCCCACACACATGATAAATGCAATGTGTAAATAACAAAATATTGCCTGAGGTATTGAGACAAAGGTCAGTTGTCTAAACTGATCATTGGAACAAATGCGCCTGAGGCAAGAACCTGAAAAAGAACAGGAAAGCCAGGAGCTACCAGGGATCTAGGAACAGGACTCCAGGGAGCAGTAGATCTGGCAAGTCCAGAAATATCAGGGGAAATTTATAAGATGAGAAGCCACCAACACCACAGCTCTGGTTAGTTTTTCAGAGCTTCATGTTCATATATGTGGGCACAGTGGTTAGATGCCCCAGGGCCAAGCTAAGATCGATATTAATGGCTAAATCATCTTCACCTCAAGCTAAATGCTTCTAAAAGGGTAAGTTCTTTGAATTCTAATTTCATGGCTGATTTTTCATCACATTATTCATAAATACAATAAAAAGGACCAGATAATGTGCTATCAATTTTCTCTTCATTTTATTGAAATGAAGCTGATTTACAAAGTTGTTAGTTTTGATGTACAACACAGTGATTCAGTTATATATATATACATACTCCTTTTCAGATTCTTTTCCCTTATCAGATCAGATCAGATCAGTCGCTCAGTCGTGTCCAACTCTTTGCGACCCCATGAATCGCAACACGCCAGGCCTCCCTGTCCATCACCAACTCCCGGAGTTCACTGAGACTCACGTCCATCGAGTCAGTGATGCCATCCAGCCATCTCATCCTCTGTCGTCCCCTTCTCCTCCTGCCCCCAATCCCTCCCAGCACCAGAGTCTTTTCCAATGAGTCAACTCTTCGCATGAGGTGGCCAAAGTACTGGAGTTTCAGCTTTAGTATCAGTTCTTCCAAAGAACACCTAGGACTGATTTCCTTTAGAATGGTATGGTTGGATCTCCTTGCAATCCAAGGGACTCTCAAGAATCTTCTCCAATACCACAGTTCAAAAGCATCAATTCCTCGGTACTCAGCCTTCACAGTCCAACTCTCACATCCATACATGACCACAGGAAAAACCATAGCCTTCACTAGACAGACCTTTGTTGGCAAAGTAATGTCTCTGCTTTTGAATATGTCATCTAGGTTGCTCATGACTTTCCTTCCGAGGAGTAAGCGACTTTCAATTTCATGGCTGCAGTCACCATCTGCAGTGATTTTGGAGCCCAGAAAAATAAAGTCTGACACTGTTTCCACTGTTTCCCCATCTATTTCCCATGAAGTGATGGGACCAGATGCCATATTATTAGTTTTCTGAATGTTGAGTTTTAAGCCAACTTTGTCACTCTCCTCTTTTACTTTCAACAAGAGGCTTTTTAGTTCCTCTTCACTTTCTGCCATAAGGGTGGTGTCATCTGCATATCTGAGGTTATTGATATTTCTCCCAGCAATCTTAATTCCAGCTTGTGCTTCTTCCAGTCCAGCGTTTCTCATGACGTACCCTGCATAGAAGTTAAATAAGCAGGGTGACAATATACAGCCTTGACGTACTCCTTTTCCTATTTGGAACCAGTCTGTTTTTCCATGTCCAGTTCTAACTGTTGCTTCCTGACCTGCATACAAATTTCTCAAGAGGCAGATCAGGTGGTCTGGTATTTCCATCTCTTTCAGAATTTTCCACAGTTGATTGTGATCCACACAGTCAAAGGCTTTGGCATAGTCAATAAAGCAGAAATAGATGTTTTTCTGGAACTCGCTTGCTTTTTCTATGATCCAGCGGATTTTGGCAATTTGATCTCTGGTTCCTCTGCCTTTTCTAAAACCAGCTTGAACATCAGGAAGTTCATAGGTCACATATACTACTCTGTGCTATACAGTTGGTCTTTGTTGTTCCTCTACTTTATATATAGTAGTGTATTTATGTTAATCCCAACCTCCTAATTTATCCCTCCCCCCAGAATACTATTAATTTTTATCTGTGCTTAATAGTTGATACTTCTTTCAATATTACTATCCTGCTTTCTTTTAGGTGAAAGTGAATGTTTCTGGGCAGAGCAAGAGGAGGCAGGCGGCAAACCAGCTTGGGGAGGCACTTGCGGGGCTGCAGCATTGCGGAGGGGCCATGACAGAATTACCCCTGAAAGTTTGCATCGTGGGCTCGGGGAACTGGGGTTCAGCTATTGCAAAAATAATTGGTAATAATGTCATGAAACTTCAGAAGTTTGCCTCCACGGTCAAGATGTGGGTCTTTGAAGAAATGGTTAATGGGAGAAAACTGATAGACATCATAAATAACGACCATGAAAATGTAAAATATCTCCCTGGACACAAGCTGCCAGACAATGTGATTGCAGTCCCCAACCTCAGTGAGGCTGTGTGGGATGCAGACCTGCTGGTGTTTGTGATCCCCCACCAGTTCATCAACAGCATCTGCGAGGAGATCTCTGGGAAAGTGCCCAAGGGCGCCCTGGGCATCAGCCTCATCAAGGGCATAGATGAGGGTCCCCAGGGGCTGAAGCTCATTTCTGACATCATCCGAGAGAAGATGGACATTGACGTCAGTGTGCTGATGGGCGCCAACACTGCCAATGAGGTGGCTGCCGAGAAGTTCTGTGAGACCACCATCGGCAGCAAGGTAATGGAGCACGGCCTCCTCTTCAAAGAACTTCTTCAGACTCCAAATTTTCGAATTAAGGTGGTTGCTGAGGCAGACGCTGTTGAACTTTGTGGCGCTCTGAAGAACATTGTGGCCGTGGGAGCCGGGTTCTGCGACGGCCTCCACTGCGGCGACAACACCAAAGCTGCCGTCATCCGCCTGGGGCTCATGGAAATGATCGCCTTCGCCAGGATCTTCTGCAAGGGCCACGTGTCCAAAGCCACCTTCCTGGAGAGCTGCGGCGTGGCCGACCTGATCACTACCTGCTACGCGGGCCGGAACCGCAAGGTAGCTGAGGCCTTTGCGGCGACCGGAAAGACCATTGAAGAACTGGAGAAGGAGATGCTGAACGGGCAGAAGCTGCAAGGACCACAGACTTCCGCCGAGGTGTATGGCATCCTCAAACCGAAGGGACTGCTGGACAAGTTTCCATTGTTCAGGGCGGTGTACCAGATCTGCTATGAAGGCAGGCCTGTTGAAGAGATGTTGTCTTGTCTCCAGAATCATCCGGAGTATACATAAAGGGAATCCTGCAGCACGTTAGGGAAAGTCCTGCCTTTCTGATTGCTTGTCTGGATTCAAATGGAAACCAGGATTTGGCCACAAGATGCTTGTGTGACCGTAACCCCATCACAGGTGCTGTGAATTTTTACAGGTTCATTTTTTAGCATATATGAGTCTGTGTGTGTTCCTTCCTTGTTCTGTGGATGTTTCTATGAACCAAAATTAAAGGCCCCTTTAAAAATTACTTCTGAAATTCTCCCACTCTGATACTTTATAAAATTGGAACTATCAAGCATTGCCATATATACACTACCACATGTAAAATAGATAGCTGGTACACAGGGAGCCCAGCCTGGAGCTCTGTGATGCCCTAGAGGATGGGATGGGAGTGGAATGAGGCTTAAGAGGGAGAGGAGATATGTATAATTATGGCTGATTTGCAGTTGTGGTAGGATAGAAACCAATACAACATTGTAAAGCAGTTTTCCTCCAATTAAAAAACAAATTTAAAAATAAAGATTGGAACTATCACAGCTAAAAGTTTTGAATCTAATTCATATGCATTTTGGTGAAGGAATTTTTTTTCTCATTCTCTTGATTTAGCCAGCATTAACATGGTAGAGTGCCAGAGTGAGTGGGTTCAAAAATCTATATACTGTAACTTTTAAATACTGTCTCAGAACCAACATAATCAACTACTTTGATTTTGGGTTGATGCATTATTTTAAACAATTACGTATTTTTAATTAGGCTGTATATATTCCTCTCATTTCAGTTTTCTGCATTTTTAGCCTCTTTTCTCTTCATCAACTACCAGAATATGCTCTCTTAAAGGCTGGGCAGTAGCAGAAGACAGAAAACTCATCTGGAATTTTCCTGATGTGGCTGCCACAGTCTTCTGATTAACAACATTTGTACGATGCTTGGGAGACCCAGGTTCGATCCCTGGGTCAGAAAGATCTCCTAGAGAAGGGATTGACTACCCACTCCAGGATTCTTGCCTGGGGAATTCCATAGACAGAGGAGCCTGATGGGCTACAGTCCATTGGGGTCCCAAAGAGTCAGACACAACTGGATTCCTAACACTTTCACTTTTCTTTTGTGCAAGCATTTCCTTTAAGCCTCACAGATCCCCTGAAAGGGGGCTGCTATTATTCCTCATTTAAGATGTAGTCACTGTGCCTGGTTGCCTGGTGAGTTGGATCAGAGCCAGAGTCAAGCCCAGTGCTTCTCCCCCTTCCTGAGCTGTGCCAGGACCTGCTCAGGCATCAATGAACTGCTTTGACCTCCTATTAATTGCTTGTAGGATACACAGCCTTTCCTGAGGCCATCAGCAGGCTTCCTGCAGCTGAAGTTTGTATGGGTCCTTATCTGGAAGGATGCCATGCAAAGTGTGGACTTCTTTCCATCAGCTTCACCTGGAGACTCTTAGAAATGGTTCAACACCTGGTTCGACTCCAGCTCTCTGAAGTGGGGTCTTGAATCTGTGCTTTTGGCATGGCTTCCATGTGTTTCAGCACTCACTACAGTTTGAAAACCACTACTTTAGAAAATTTACTTTAGATTGGCATTTCTCAAACCATGTTCCCTGGAACCCAGTGGTTGTTCCAGTGTTCCTTCACAAGGTCCAGTGAGTTTGGAAAAAGCTGCATCTGTACACCCCTCTTGAAGGGGCAGAATGTATGTTAGTTTGTTACTGGGACTTGTTTTTTTAACCCAGCAAGTCCCAGACATATTAGATTATGGAATTTTTTTGGACAGGGGGCAAGAAAACTTGCCAAAGTTTCCAAGGAACACTGTTCCAGGCTGAAGTGGCCTTAGCACAGCTCAAGTATCCCCCTCTCTCTGCAAGAAATGAGGATAGATAACTACCTGAACCTTTGTGGTTCAGGTCTGCCGTGGATCTTTGATGAAGCTTTAAGGTGCGACACTCTCAGGTACAAGCAAGTGAATGTCAACCTCATTGAGACACATTGTATGGACTGCTGCTGCTGCTGCTGCTGCTGCTAAGTTGCTTCAGGCGTGTCCGACTCTGTGTGACCCCATAGACAGCAGCCCAACAGGCTCCCCCGTCCCTGGGATTCTCCAGGCAAGAACACTGGAGTGGGTTGCCATTTCCTTCTCCAATGCATGAAAGGGAAAAGTGAAAGTGAAGTCGTTCAGTCGTGTCCTACTCTTAGCGACCCCATGGACTGCAGCCTACCAGGCTCCTCTGTCCATGGGATTTTCCAGGCAAGAGTGCTGGAGTCGGGTGCCATTGCCTTCTCCATTGTATGGACTAAGTGCTTTTAATTCTAGAATAAAGAATGGGAATTTCTGTATCTTCTTAAATGAGATAGGCTACCTTACATAGAACATGGTAAGTGTTAAGGGAACATATGACTATCACTTATATATTCATTGACTTCCAGTCACTTTGAGATTTTGATCCTTCTTGTTTTCCAGCTTGGGGATTTTTTCTTCTTCCCTTTTTTCCAAACATATCTGAAATGATTGTCATAGATTTTGTGAGAATTTTTTAAATTCCTATACACAGTAGTATATGAAAGCACACATACTATAATATATAAAAAAACCTGTCTTAAAATCTATCCTAGCAGGTAGAATTGAGCTAAATTCCTTCTGATTTTCATTTAACTCTTATCTATAATATGGCCCCATGGTATTGACCCAAGGAACAGTGAGGTGCCTCTGTACTAAAGAATTTTTGGTTTTTCCCACTAGTTCTAATCTAAGAGTACTATACATGCATTATATTTGGTTTTCTTACCTATCATGTACTATATTTGTTTACAGACTATAGAAGGAAATGATTTAAAAGCTTAATAAACATTTTAATGCCCCAAACCTATGCTACTGATCCTACTTTTTAACCAGCTTATTTTATAATTTTATTTGTTTAGGTAAACTTTTTTTTTCTCCCTGAATTGTGTTGCATTGACAATAATAAAAAGGGAACTTTAAAAAAATGAATGGGACTTTCCCCCATTTTCTTCATTTTCATGTACCCCTGGACTCTAGTCAATGGGTTAGTAAATGGACATTTTTTTCTCTTTTTCTAAAAGGAATATATGTGTGCACAGAGTAAAATGTATTCTAACAGAAAATCAATCCCACTAATGACATCTTACTTAGTATTTGAAGAATAAAAGGACCATAAACAATGAAATCCCCAATGAGGTATTTACATCTTCTAAGAAAATAAGCAGAAAATACTTTTAAAGTTGCTGAAACCTGTCTCTCTCAACCCAAAGAAAGCCTGTTGGTTAGGTCACCAAACCCAAGCAGAAAATATATCCACACAACCTCTTTACAGAGTTAATATGACTGCCAGAGCCAGGCTAAAATACAAAGTCAACACTGAATGAATAATATCTAGACCATAACAAATACTAACAGGTTCATTCCTATCTAACTCTCAAAGTTAAGGTGACTTCACCAAAGGATAATCTTATGACGTGCATTTTTGTACAGTTTCAGAAGTAGGTATGTCCTAAAACTCCTAAAGGACCATAAAGAACGCTGAGTGCTAAAGAATTGATACTTTCAAATTATGGTGCTGTAGAAGATTCTTGGAAGTCCCTAAGAATGCAAGGAGATCAAACTAAAGGAAATCAACCCTGAATATTCATTGGAAGGACTGATGCTAAAGCTAAAGCTCCAATACTTTGGCCACCTGATGTGAAGAGCGGACTCATTGGGAAAGACCTTGATTCTGGGAAAGACTGAGGGCAGGAGGAGAAGAGGGCATCAGAGGTGAAATGGTTGAATAGCATCACCAACTCAATAGACATGAGTTTGATCAAACTCCAGGACCTAGTGAAGGACAGGGAAGCCTGGCATGATGCAGTCCATGGGATCACAAAGACACGACTTAGCGACTGAACAAAACCCCTAAAAACTCCAACTAGAAAATGGCATCATGGAAATGTGCTATATATAAAAATACATATATATGCATATGTACACATACACATTAAATATATATACATATTTGATAAATATATTCCTTAAAAATCTAGAAATATATATAAGGTGTATACATTTTTATATATGTACACACAAATATATATATAATGTGTGTGCTTGTATATATATTTTATAATTTTATCTCTGACTTTAAAAGTGTATGTTTCTTTTGATCTAGGACAAAATAAGGTTATAAATCTGATCATGTTGTAGTTTTGTCTTTACATATCAGACGATTTAGAGAGAGAATTAATTCTCAATTACATCTAGCATTCTTAACCTAAATTTTTAATCAAATCTTCTCTCCCTTTCTCAAATTTCCTCATCCTCATTATTTAATTTATTAATCTAAATAAATTAGGTTTATTTATTTACTTATTATTTGTTAGGTTTATCTTTTATTTATTATTTATGTATTATAACTTATTATTTATTTATTTGTTAGGTTTATTCATCTTAATTCTAATCTGTTTGGCCTCCTATTTTTAACAACTTTCTATCTTTCATGTTTTTAAGTATAATATATATAAAGAGAGATAATATAAGTATACTTATATATAATAAAAACAGGATAATAGCTATTGTTGACTTACATTTTGTACTGGAAGTACTTTGCTCTTCCTCAAGTGGAATCTGAGAGTGGGCTTTTATATGGAAGAGAGGACTTGGGGTCTAGGAAATAAAAGAATGGGCACTCAGATGGAGGGAGCAAGTGCTAAAAGCAGTCTTCTTCATCACATTAATCTCTAGTCAGCTTTGTCCAGGGAAGAACTCTGGTTCTGAACAGGTTCAGGTGGGCAGAGAAGAAGATAAAGGAGAGTAGGTCCTTAGTAGTCAGGCGACTGCCAAATGGGAGTTGAAAATTCAATTGCCCCTAATTCTTCTAGAGGAGGTTCTGGAGCCGGTTGCAACTCAAGAGCTACTGAAGAAAAAATAGGAGCCCTGAATTGGCCCTAGAACTTCTTTGTCTCTTCGAGCTATGACAATGGAAAGGATGATGGATCAGCTTCTCTGGCTAATAGAAAAGCAGTCACACTGAGTTTTGCCCCACAATGGGGAAGAGTTAGATGGAAAAGTTCTCATAGAATGGTACTTTCTACTGTATTATCACAAAAGAATTTTCTTGTCGAGAGAATATATTTCACATTTGTTTAACAGAAATCAACTCAGTTATAACCACTGAACTCAGACCACATCCAAAACACCTTGCTAAGCTAACTCCAATTAATGATTGATCTCAACCAATTTCATGATTCCTGTCATAGTTGACCAAGCCCTGGTGACACTCAGGATCTTCAAAACCATGAGCTGAGGAAAATCTAACAATAAGGCAAGGCCACTGTGGGAAGAGATCTGCAGTCCCATCAGAGTACACTTAAAAATATCGTAAACTTAAAAATAATCTAGGTATATCACCACATTTCCAAAAATCTCATTTCAAGGAACAAGAGAGGGCACACAGAACAATATCCAGTCAATGAAAGAGTTGTGCATCCAAGTACGAGGCAGAGCAAGATTAGGAAGGTCTATTTAAGTCTTTTTAAAGGATGCTAGAAACAAGATCCAGGCCCAAGGAGAAAAGCCTGGCAGGAGCTTGGAAATAAGGTTCAGTCCCAGCCAATTCCATGATCCAAAATTAAGTCCCAGGAGAAAACTAGAGTGAGAACCAGAAACCAAGAGCCCATCGACAGAAGATCCGTACAGCAGACTGGCTACACTTCCAGTGAGATGGCAAGGTAAACAGAGGTGAGGGTACTGATTTCTTCTTAGCCAGACCCTGAATCAGACAATGAGTGCACAGTGACTATACAGATCATTCTTTCTGGTGGGAAAGAGGCCCTCAATGTACTACGAGTCAGGCTTTTTCTGGTTCAGAAACCAAGCAAGACTGTATAAGCCTGTGGTTGGCAGTCCTGAATACCCAGAGCCACAGTTCCTGCCAGCATCTGATATTGTGTCTTCCTTGTCCCTGACACAGAGACATCTGCTCAGGGAGAGTGTGAGACAGCCCTACAGAGAGCCCAGCCAGAGTCATGGGGAGACCTCAGTGGGAAGAGCACATAAAGGAGATTGATCAGTTCAGCAGCTCATCTCAAAAAAGAGAATGACCTTTATTGAATTGCAAGCTATACTGACTCTACAAAAGATAATTTTATCATAATTTTTTATGAATAAATCAGGAGCCTTTATTTTCTTTTTAGAAATTTTTCCATCTAAATATTTTATGTGAGCTCTTTTTTCTTAAAAAATTCAACATTTTTATAATGTATCAGCCTGATATATTTTACAATACATGCTGTTTGAGTTAATGAAACTCCTGAGATGAAACTTATTACTTAAATTATTTTAAGGTACATTATACAGTTCGTAGGAAGCTGCCATTTTTCTCTCAGGATAAACCACTTCCCTCTGGTTTTGCATAATAAAGACTTGCAATTCACAAAGTCTGGCATTATAAATCACTGTATCCCCTTGAAACACAACTAGTCAATTGTCTTCCTCAACTGAAATGTATTGGGTTGCTATTTTGTAGACTATTATAATCCAGAATAAAAGCTAAACCAAAATTAACTGTATATAAAATCTATTTCAAAGGAGTTTATAAATTTACCACCTGAAAGTTTTAAACACTAATTTAAAAAATGCAAGAAAGGGGGAAGTTTAACATGAAAATCATTATAGGGAATACCTCTTTATAATTAACTAATGACTACAGATATCCAACATCGTAACTAAAGTATGACATGTCATAATTAGAAGTAATGAGTTTTATTCTTTAAAAAAATTGCACCCTATGAGCTTTTTCTTTAGGCACAATGACAGGGTGAGGAAGGACCAGGATTATCTGGTCTACCTTATGTATCTGTTCTATAGGAATAAAATAGAGTACCCTCTATTTTCCTCATGAGAAAGTGAAAAGACAACTGCCCATACGCAGGGCAGACTTCACAGATATACAGGTTGAGCTCTGCATGTGATCCAATGCTCTGCTCTCACCATCTTGAAATTCTTCATTTTTGAACAAGGGGTCCTGCAATTTCATTTTGTACTGGGCCCCACAAATTATGTAGCCCTGATAGCACAGTTGGTAAAGAAGCCACCTGCAATGTGGGAGGCCTGGGTTCGATCCCTAGATTGGGAAGATTCCCTGGAGAAGGGGAAGGCTACCCACTCCAACATTCTGGCCTAGAGAATTCCATGGACTGTAGAGTCCATGGGGTTGCAAAGAGTCAGACACAACCAAGCAACTTCCACTTTCACTTTCAACTGCATATTAAAGAGGCCAACAATTATACAAATCAAGAAACGTCATCACGATTGCCACATGATGTAACAGGTATCTAGTGCATAGCATAAAAAGAAGAAATGTTCAATGAATGAATTAAATCAAACAATTCACTAATTTCCTAGATAGATTTTAATCCAAACAATTGAGTTTCTTTAAACCAATTTATAGTGGAAAAAAATCAGAAGAGGGAAACTTCCCCACTGATATCTCTTTCCTATGTCAATGTATCCATATTATTATTCTCTTTTTTTTATAAATAGATATGCAAAGCTTATTCATCTGTACTGTGTGTGGCCAGGTGTCCTAATTATCAAGAGCACAGAAGACTCCAAGATATTCAGTCAGGCCACCTGAACACATGAGGATCCATTTCTGTAAAGATTTCTTTAGGGAAACATAAATGACAACTTTGTAACTTGGTGGTTAGTTCTCTGAGGCCCATGAGCTCTCAAACTCTTTGATTCCAGATAACAGTGAGTCATCCTATTGCAGAAAGAACTAGAAAAGTGATTTGATTTTGGCAAGAAGGAGTGCTGCATGGGTAAACGTCATTCAAATGCACTTCTGTAGGCAGTTTTGGGGAGAAGGCGATGGCACCCCACTCCAGTACTCTCGCCTGGAAAATCCCATGGACGGAGGAGCCTGGTAGGCTGCAGTCCATGGGGTCGCTAAGAGTCGGACACGACTGAGCGACTTCACTTTCACTTTTCACTTTCATGCATTGGAGAAGGAAATGGCAACCCACTCCAGTGTTCTTGCCTGGAGAATCCCAGGGACAGGGGAGCCTGGTGGGCTGCCGTCATGGGGTCGCACAGAGTCAGACACGACTGAAGTGACTTAGCAGCTTAGCAGCAGCAGGCAGTTTTGGGATTCCTGCCCAACCCATGTCAACTTATACGTTACAGCACAGCATCAACTTCAGGAGTCTAGGTGGGTCTAGGTGGCCATATTTTTACCAGAAGATCCTCCTCCTATGGCCACAGGTGATTGAGCAATACATGAGCACTAATCTCCAAGGTCTCTTCCCTGAGACCTTGAATTAAGACTTATATAATAGAGCTAGAGTTAGATAAGTGGGATCTTACCTGAAATATCATGCAGAGATGGGGCCCGAGTGACCTCTTCTGACCAAGTGTGCACTAATTTTTAGGTCATAGAAAGCTAAATTGTACAGATAAATAAGAAAATACTGCAAACATGCCGAGAAACCAAAAACCGGAAACCCAGAGAGAGAAAGAGAGAGTAGCTGTCTCCATTCCTAACAGCTTTCCAGTTTCCAACTCCATTCTCACAAGCCTGGCTTGTTTTTGTGTTTCTTATATTAAATAAAAATCCTTTCACTAAGCTAACTCGAGTGGGTTTTGTTCCTTGCAATCGAATGTGTCCTACAGCATCCCTGAAGAATGTATTCTAAGTTATTTGACAGCACTTACTGTGAAATTGAAACACCAAACAGCTGGAGTCACAAAAAAATTAAAAAGAAAAAACAAGACCATCTAGGGTTGGCCATAAGAGCTCTCATTAAATTAGAAAAAAATTTATTCTCTCAACCTCAAGAAAAAGAGAGTCAATTATAACAGTCCTGTACAAGCTGAAAATATTTACCTCCTTCCTGTGCCTGTTTCAGCTGTTCTAAATGCACCCACCTCCTGCTTACACCACTCTGTTCCTCTCCTATTACCTAAGAGAGGTTAGACGGTCCAGCCCCTTCTAGGACTTCCCGGAATCCAAGGACTTGGGTAGCCACAGCCAGAGCACAAAAGCCATAAGAATGATACCAGTCCCCCACAAGTGCCCTGGAACCCAAGAGAAAGAAAAGAATTTCAAGAACAGGAAAAAAAAAGAAAAAAATCTAAGCAGAGGTCTATATTCAAAACCCAATCCAATGGTCATCGACATCATCCCTTACTTATTCTCATCATTGGTAGAATCTGAGAAAGCAAGAAGTCAGTGCTTTTGATGGCTTTTTGTTAAATTCATTTAAGATCTTTGTTGTAAGTTTCCTCTATCTTTTCATACTGCTTCACTGACATCTCCCCCCAATATATTTTCAAAAGCAAGATATTGCCAAGAACTATCTTTTATTTTGCACAATATTCAGCACAATGCTGGACACATAGAAGGTATTTAAAAATATCTATTCAACTGAATTAATTGAATGGCTAGTTCCTCAAATGGAGCTAACAAATTTCTGTTCATCATGTGGTAGCCCAGTATCTTGATAGATAAAAGGGAAAAGTGTAAAAGTACAAGAGCAAAATGCTTCACCTACCCTAACCTCTAAATCCTAACTGATCTTCAAGTGTTTGCTGAATTTTCCCCCAATATTATTTGACTTTTTCACAACATGGATTCCTGCCAGGCCAAGTTTGAAACACATTATTTCAGCCCAGCTGAAGTCACACACACACGTGCGCGCACATGCACGCACACACAGGGCATATTGTTTTTTGCCTAAAACAGATTTGTTGTATGTTGACCTTATCTTGAGCATAGAACTTAGCATCTCCCACGGGTGTGTGCATACACTTAATACTTAATAATGCTCTGAAGTTTCAAGCAGTTGTGTGTTCCTAGAGAGTCTTTAAAATAGCCCAAGACTAAGGGTAAAAATGAAATCTAAATGATTGTTTTTTTCAAAAAGTGCCAGAAAAGAGATGTCTATAGCTGCTTCTCGTTTTCCTCAACCACTGCATCAAATACACCCTTGAAATCAGACTTCCTTTATGTTTATAGTTCCTTGTAGTGTGTATGTGGCTAACCCTTGAGCTCTGACCACCTGACCTCAATCTGGTTGGTAATCCATGCCACAGCAGTTTCTCTCCTTGCCTGCCTTGCCTCTCTTGTTGATTTACTTAATCCTTTATGTTCTAATACTGAATAAGCACTAATGCACTGACTTCCTCTTACCCACATGACAGGAACTTAGGACTCTGAATCTCCAATTTTACACTTCATCATCATTCACCCAAGTTTCTGACACATGGCTGTCTCACGCCCAGCCCTACATGGACCGTAAGAATCAGGGTGCTATCCATCTGTTCTTTCTTTTCTTTTTTCCTTCTTTACTTTTCATCACCTTTTTTGTAGACATTAAATAAGGATTACTATGACTCTAAAGAAGCAAAGGTTGAATAAGATAGTTTCTGATTTGAAGAAGCCCATAGTCTAGTGAAGGAGACTGTCAACTGAACAATCAATAAGAATACAATATGAAAAATATTTTTAGATATATACAGAGTGAAATATTTGCTTCTTTGGGGAGGAATAAGGGAATTTTGGAGAAAGGATTATGCTTGACCTAAACTTTAAAGACTATTTATTAAATTGCCCAAATGCTATGCTATTGGTCAATGTTTTTATACATTGTAATATGAAGAAGATCTATAAATTTAGACTCATATTCTCTAATTTCACTCAGGTAGGTGTGAATGACCTGAAGGGTAAGTATATAAAAATATGCCATGTGAATTTTGGAAGATTTTACTTATATTTAAGCCTTTATTATTCATAGCTTATTATATTTACCATTTTCCTTTCATTTAGTAAAAGTATTTAATGATATCTTAAAGGTCATAATGAAAGTAATAACAAAAAATAACCCTGGATATTCCTGAGAGATTTTTCTATTTTTTATTGCTGAATACAAAAATTAGAGTAAAATTTTCAAACTATTACTAAAATATACTTTACTTTTATTGCTAATACAATTTTTTTAAATTATCATGCAGGCCTTTCTTATAAAATAAATAATAAAACTATACATATAAATAACTAAGCTTGATCACTTTCATATTTGGGTAAAATTTTTCAAACTTATTTGAGAATTCCTGCTAATAACCCTTATAAAAGTATCTTTATAAACACCTACTATCAAGGCTTAAAATTCTACTATTAGAGATGAGACTTTAAATTTAATATAAAGTCCTCTTCCAAAAAGACACTTATAAGGGGGTTGTGGAATACTGGCTAGAGAGATAACCATTATCAGACAATAGCACCTTAAAGAGAATTAGTTTATCAAGTGTGTTACAACTGATAACTAAGTTCAGGTAGGCTGTTGAGAAAATGGAATTCTTAACACAGCTGGAAAAATACTATGAAAGAAATGAGTACTGGCCTGGGTAAGGTTTTAAACAGGAGGCATAAAAAAGTCAGAAATAGACGTGAGAGTACTGTGTGTCTTGGGAAAGAAGCCTCAGAATAAGGCAAGAAGAAATCAGAAAAGACAAGCAAAGAACGTATCAGATCAGATCAGTTGCTCAGTCATGTCCAACTCTTTGCGACCCCATGAATCGCAGCACGCCAGGCCTCCCTGTCCATCACCAACTCCCGGAGTTCACTCAGACTCATGTCCATGCAGTCAGTGATGCCATCCAGCCATCTCATCCTCTGTCGTCCCCTTCTCCTCCTGCCCCCAATCCCTCCCAGCATCAGAGTCTTTTCCAATGAGTCAACTCTTCACATGAGGTGGCCAAAGTACTGGAGTTTCAGTTTTAGCATCATTCCTTCCAAAGAACACCCAGGACTGATCTCCTTTAGAATAGACTGGATTGATCTCCTTGCAGTCCAAGAGACTCTCAAGAGTCTTCTCCAACACCACAGTTCAAAAGCATCAATTCTTCGGCACTCAGCCTTCTTCACAGTCCAACTCTCACATCCATACATGACCACAGGAAAAACCATAGCCTTCACTAGACAGACCTTTGTTGGCAAAGTAATGTCTCTGCTTTTGAACATGCTATCTAGGTTGGTCATAACTTTCCTTCCAAGGAGTAAGCGTCTTTTAATTTCATGGCTGCAGTCACCATCTGTAGTGATTTTGGAGCCCAGAAAAATAAAGTCTGACACTGTTTCCACTGTTTCCCCATCTATTTCCCATGGAGTGGTGGGACTGGATACCATGATCCTTGTTTTCTGAATGTTGAGCTTTAAGCCAACTTTTTCACTCTCCACTTTCACTTTCATCAAGAGGCTTTTGAGTTCCTCTTCACTTTCTGCCATAAGGGTGGTGTCATCTGTTTTTCTATGACTGAACCCTAAATTTTCTTCTCAGGACATGCCTTAAATTATTATCTTCATTAAAAAAATTAAGGACAGCAGTGGTCCTGGAATCAGCACTGGACATAAACACTTCACAGCCCCATTCCTCTAGTTAATCACAGAAAAGCAAAAAAAAAAAAACCCACTTTGTTGTAAATTACCTGAGAGCTCTACAGTCAACTTCTGAGGCTTCTGAAAAGTAAACCAAAGAAGGCAGATCGCAGAGAGGAGCAAAATATAGAAAAGAAAGTGAGGGATGTTTCCTTTTTTTCCTCACAGCCTTGCCTTTGAGGATGAGCCCCAATTATAAAGTCACTTACCAGTGGTAGCAGCCACAGGGGAACCTCCTTTTTACTGATCAGAGAAATAAGGAACAGTAGAGTCTATGCGCTGGAGAGTATAAAGAAATCCCAGCACACTGATGGCTAGACAGGGAGTTTCCATAAATCTGTGAACTTACACAAGTTTCAGGCTTATCTATCATCAAGAGATGGCAAGAATACACAGAAGAACTGTACAAAAAAGATCTTCATGACCCAGATAATCACGATGGTGTGATCACTGACCTAGAGCCAGACATCCTGGAATGTGAAATCAAGTGGACCTTAGAAAGCATCACTACGAACAAAGCTAGTGGAGGTGAGGGAATTCCAGTTGAGTTATTCCAAATCCTGAAAGATGATGTTGTGAAAGTGCTGCACTCAATATGCCAGCAAATTTGGAAAACTCAGCAGTGGCCACAGGACTGGAAAAGGTCAGTTTTCATTCCAATCCCAAAGAAAGGCAATGCCAAAGAATGCTCAAACTACTGCACAATTGCACTCATCTCACATGATAGTAAAGTAATGCTCAAAATTCTCCAAGCCAGGCTTCAGCAATATGTGAACCATGAACTTCCTGATGTTCAAGCTGGTTTTAGAAAAGGCAGAGGAACCAGAGATCAAATTGCCAACATCCACTGGATCATGGAAAAAGCAAGCGAGTTCCAGAAACACATCTATTTCTGCTTTATTGACTATGCCAAAGCCTTTGACTGTGTGGATCACAATAAACTGTGGAAAATTCTGAAAGAGATGGGAATACCAGACAACCTGATCTGCCTCTTGAGAAATTTGTATGCAGGTCAGGAAGCAACAGTTAGAACTGGACATGGAACAACAGACTGGTTCCAAATAGGAAAAGGAGTACATCAAGGCTGTATACTGTCACCCTGTTTATTTAACTTCTATGCAGAGTACATCATCAGAAACGCTGGACTGGAAGAAGCACAAGCTGGAATCAAGATTGCCGGGAGAAATATCAATAACCTCAGATATGCAGATGACACCACCCTTATGGCAGAAAGTGAAGAGGAACTCAAAAGCCTCTTGTTGAAAGTGAAAGTGGAGAGTGAAAAAGTTGGTTTAAAGCTCAACATTCAGAAAACGAAGGTCATGGCATCTGGTCTCATCACTTCATGGGAAATAGATGGGGAAACAGTGGAAACAGTGTCAGACTTTATTTTTCTGGGCTCCTAAATCACTGCAGATGATGACTGCAGCCATGAAATTAAAAGACGCTTACTCCTTGGAAGGAAAGTTATGACCAGTCTAGATAGCATATTCAAAAGCAGAGACATTACTTTGCCAACAAAGGTCCATGTAGTCAAGGCTATGGTTTTTCCTGTGGTCATGTATGGATGTGAGAGTTGGACTGTGAAGAAGGCTGAGCGCCAAAGAATTGATGCTTTTGAACTGTGGTGTTGGAGAAGACTCTTGAGAGTCCCTTGGACTGCAAGGATATCCAACCAGTCCATTCTAAAGGAGATCATCCCTGGGATTTCTTTGGAAGGAATGATGCTAAAACTGAAACTCCAGTACTTTGGCCACCTCATGCGAAGAGTTGACTCATTGGAAAAGACTCTGATGCTGGGAGGGATTGGGGGCAGGAGGAGAAGGGGACGACAGAGGATGAGATGGCTGGATGGCATCACTGACTCGATGGAGGTGAGTCTGAGTGAACTCTGGGAGTTGGTGATGGACAGGGAGGCCTGGCGTGCTGCGATTCATGGGATCGCAAAGAGTCGGACACGACTGAGCGACTGATCTGATCTGATGTGATGCATGTGTGGGACAGACCCATCCCACACAATAAAGGCATAGAGAAGTAAAGAGAGATTTGATCCACTGCCCATGTCTCACACTAACCTCTGAGCTACTTGTATGTGTAATGGACTCAAACTAGCTTATAAAATGCTTTGAAAACCAAACTGAGATATAAACTAGAAGCAACAAAATAGAACACATCATCTTAATCTACTCAAGTTCTCCAACATTCCCCAGAGGAGTATAACCAGCTCCAGTGTCTACACAATATAACATTCTCATTGTCCAGAATAAAATCACAAAGTGTACAGCTTGCTGAGAACGAGGAAGCTTTCACCAATTCTCAAGTGAAGATACAATAAGCAGATGCCATTCTGAAGATGATCCATGTTTTGGAAGTATCAGGCAAAGAATTTAAGCTATGCCTTGTGAACTACAGAAAAACACAGTTGAAATGACTAAAGGATAGGAGTTCTTAGAGGAATACATACTCTAAAAAATAACCAAATAAAAAGTTTTGAACTGAAAAAGTCAGTACATGAAATTAAAAATTCACAAGATGGGTTCAATAGGAGATTAGAGGTAACACAGAAATTATGCAATCTAAAGAAAAGATAGAAAAATAGTTTTAAAAATTAACAGATCTGTAAGAGTCAGAAAATAATATTTTAAATGGGAATGGTAAGTTCTTTCTCATCAGTAATTTAATTTAAGTATAAATGGGCTAAATTCTCCATTCAGAAGATGTAGGATGAATGAATAGATAAAAAAAATAAAATAAAAACAAAATCCAAACATATGCTGACTAAAAGAGATTCACTTTAGCTTTAAGGACATATATAGGCTGAGAAAAAAGAGACAGAAAAATATTTCAAGCAAATGGTAATCAAAAGAAATCAAGGGTAACTACACTTGTACCACAGTGAATAGACTTTAAGTTCAAAATGGTCACATGAGAAGATCATCATATAGTGATAAAAAGTCAATTCATAGAGGAGCTGTAATAATTGGAAATATTTATGCACTCAATATTGGAGCACATAAATATATCACATACTAACATAACTAAAAATAGAAATGAACTGCAATACAATAACAGTTATGGACTTTAACACCCCACTCAACAACAGATAGATCAACCAGACAGAGCATCAGATTTGATGGAAAAAGAAGATTTGAACACTATAGATGAAATAAACCTAACATATGTATACAAAACATTCCATCTAACCTCACCAGAATATATGTTCTTCTCAACTGAACACTGAAAATTTTCTAGAATAGATCACATTTTAGGTCACAAAACAAGTCTCAACAAATTCAAGAAGATAAAAAACATATCAAGTATCTTTTCCAACAGAGATAGTATAAATTTAGAAACCAATAACAAGAGAAATTTGGCAAAACTAATAAAATTATGTAAAGTTTAAAAATAAAAAAAAAAGAAAATTGAAATCAACATGGAAATCAAACAACATATCCCTGAACAACCAATGAATCAAAGAATAAATCAAAAGAGAAAACAACTGAAATTAAAAGAAGAAAACATAAGGAAAAAACTACTTGACATTGGACTTACCAATGAATTTTTGGAAATGATGCCAAGTGACATAAGCAACAAAAGCGAAAATAAATGAGTGGACAACAACAAACTGCAAAACTTCTGCATAGCAAAAGAAATGATCAACAAAATTAAAATCAATCTATAGGAGGATAGGAGAAAATATTTTCAAACCATGTCTCTGATAATAGATTAATATGCAAAAGATATAAGGAACTATGTAACTGAAAAAAAATCCAATTTAAAATGGATACAGGACCCAAATGGATATTTTTTCAAAGATATACAAATGGCCAATAAGTGCATGAAAAAGTGCTCAACATCACTAATCATCAGGGAAATACAAATCAAAACCACAATGAGCTATCGCCTCACGTCTATCAGGCTGGATATATTCAAAAAGAACATAAATAACAAGCATTGGCAGGGAGGCAGAGAAAAGGGAACTCTCACTCAGTATAGCCACTATGGAAAACAGTATGAAGAATTCTCAAAATAACTAAAAATAGAACTACCATATGACCTAGCAACTCTACTTCTGGGTATACACCCAAAAAAATCAAAAACACTAATTGGAAAATGTACAGTCTCCTCAATGTTCAAAGAAGCAGTGTTTACAATTGCCAAGATATGAAAGCAACCTGTGTCCATCAACAGATGAACAGATAAAGAAGACAAGGTAAAAAGATAGATAGATGGATGTACATGCACAATACAATGCCACTTGGCTATAAAAAGGGCTTCTCAGGTGGCGCTAGTGGTAAAGAACCCGCCTGCCAATGCAGGAGATAATAGAGATGTGGGTTCGATCCCTGGGTTGGGAAGATCCCCTGGAGAAGGAAATGGCAACCCACTGCAGTAGTCTTGCCTAGAGAATCCCATGGACAGAGGAGCCTGGCGGGCTACAGTCCACAGGGTCGCAAAGAGTCAGACACAACTGAAGCAACTTAGCGTGCATGCCTGGCCATAAAAAAAGAATGAAACTTTGCCATTTGAAGCAATATGGATGGACTTGGATGGCATTATGCTAAGTCAAAGAAGTGGGACAGAGAAAGACACATACAAACACGATATCACTTACGTGTGGAATCTAAAAAATATAAGAGAAATTCCCTGGTGGTCTTGTGGTCAGGTCTCAGAGATCTCACTGCCAGGGCCTGGGTTTGATCTCTAGTTGGGGAATAAGATCCTGCAAGCCATGTGGCATGCTTAAATTTTTGAAAATAAATGCAAAATGTCTTTAAAATTATGATAAACTAGTTAATATAATGAAAAAGAAACAGACTCACAGACATAGGGAAGAAACTAGTGGTTACCAGCAGGGAGAGGGAAGTGGGGAAGGGCAATATAGGGGGAGAGGATTAAGAGGTACACACTATTATGTATAAAATAAGCTACAAGGATATATCGTACAACACTGGGTATATAACCAACATTTTATAATAACTATAAATGGAGTATAAACTTTAAAAGTTGTGAATCATTACACTATACACCTATAACTTATATAATATTGTACATCAACTATATAGCAATAACATGTATACCTGTGGCGGATTCATTTTGATATTTGGCAAAACTAATACAATTATGTAAAGTTTAAAAATAAAATAAAATTTAAAAAAAAAATTTAAAAGGTTAAACGTGCTTCTAAGTTTTTTCTGTGTCAATTTTCTTTTTATCTCAACTGTAAGAGTTACTGATTGTAAGCAGCTGGGGTCTTGCCCAGGTCTTCAGTTCAATGATTCATACAGCTTCTCATCGTAAGAAGACAATTTGGAACTGAGTTTGTGAGCAGCCCCCTTTCTTTAAAAGAATGTGCTTAGAAGAAAGGACAGTGGAAACTTCTGCCCCCTGCTCTCCTCTTCCAGGGAGAAGAGAAAGAAAAATATTCCATGCCTGTTTATTTAAAGCATATTTTCAGAGTCCTTGCAGAGTAGATCAGAACACATGTGGCTGTTTTACTTTTTAATTTTCCTTCTCTAATCTATAGATTGATAAATAGCAAAGCTCAGGGTAAGATATCAAGAGTTTCCAGTTTGGAAAGTCTGGATGAATCAAGAGTTAAAAGAGAGTAATTAATGAGCAATTCTTTTTCTTTCTCTACCCTCATCCTTACCTGTATTTCAGGAAGATAATAAAACATGATAAAATTTCAATCTTGTCATTATCATTAAAGTTCAAGGTAGCTTTGCAGGCAGATTCTTGGGAGAGGGAGCATCTGAATCTTTGGATAATCCCTTTCTTCTTTAGGGTATATGCCAATTAGCCACAGAATTGACTTTTTATCTCAAATTTTAATTTAAATTGTAGATTATGAGTGAGCCCTGTTTAGCTTGGATAATACATTTTTTTTCTCCTTTCTGGGTTCCCAGGAACTCAAGAATAAGCATATAAAGAGAATGATTTAAGATGTTTTGTATTAATATATATTGCCTTTCTGGTTTCCAACAGAATCATTTTTTTTTCATATTTAGATCTATTTTTTGTAGTCTTCATTTCATTGTAGTAATCCATATATGTGAAAATATAATATTATGGTGATTTCTGTAATATCTTACAAATGCCAAAAATTGCTTAGAATGCTGTTTTCAAAAATAAATTAAATATCTTAAAGGGAAAAAAAAATTCAAAAAAATCCACAATAAACTATCACCTCATATCTATTAAAATAGCTGTTATCAAAGAGACAAGAGGTAAGAAGTATTCATGAGGACATGGAGAAAAGGGAAGCCTGGTACATTGCTGGTGGGAATGTAAACTGGTGAAGCCACTATGAAAAACAGTATGGAGTTTCCTCAAAAATTAAAAATAGAACTACTATATGATCCGACAATTCCATTTATAAGTTCATATCTAAAGAAATAAAGTCACAAGCTCAAATAGATATCTGCACCCACATGTTCATCGCAGCATTATCTATAATAGCCAGGATACAGAGATAACCTAAGTGTCTGCCAATAGGTGAATGGATGAAAACACGTGATACACACACATACAATGGGATATTATTCAGGCATTAAAAGGAAGAAAAATTCTACCATTTATAGCAACATAGATGCATCTTGAGGGCACTTCGCTAGTTAAGTAACTCAGATAGAAAAAAACAAACAGTGATCTCACCCATATGTTGAGCTGAAAGAACTCAAACTCATAGAAACAGGAAGTAGACTGGTGGTTGCTGGCAGGTTGGTGGGAAAATGGGTAAAGCCGGGCAAACTTCCATTTATAAAATGAATAGCTTCTAAAGGAAAAATATAGGGAACATCAGAGGCCTGTGGGACTTCATCAAAAGGTCTAATGTACACAACGGGACTGAGTATCTGAAGAACAGCCAAAAACTTGGTAAATTATGATTAAAAATGAACATTAACATATCCAAGAAGTTCAGCATGGTCCTATTGGAAGACAATTCCTTATGGCAGTTCTGCATACTCTGTATCAGCTTTTGTTTTGGACTATCTTTTTCAAGCATGCTTGTATAGCAAATAATCTTGAATGACAGAGACAGTGCTTCCCTCTGAGGCAGAGGATAAATTTGTTTCATGACCATTATGATAATGGTAACGTCACTTTTCAGCGTCCTTTAAAAGATTGGGGTTTCCTCAGTTGTGATTCACCTCTGCATGCACAGCATCCTCCTGGGCTGCCCTGTATCCTAAGATAGGACCTAGGAGGCAAAAAATTTCATGAACATGAAGTTCATGCTGTCTGCAGTGTCATAGGTATTAAAATCTTTTGCCTCTTTCCCAGGGGTATCATGTCTTCTGCCAGCATCCACAAAATTATATCAGACTAACATGTTAGCTAACAGGAAAGGTAAAATCTTAGATCCTTCACAGTTCTTGACTATTCAAACAAGATAACTTCAAAAAAGATCCTAACCTAACTTCTGAGCACAAACCATAAAGACAAATCTTGAAAGCGGCTAGAGAAAAAACTCTGACATACCGTGGAACAGTGATTTGAATAATTATGAATTTCTCATCAGAAGTAATAAAGGACAGAAGACAGTGGAACAACATCTTTAAACTGTTGAAAGAACTGTCAACTCAGAATGCTCCATTCAGCAGAAATGTATCATTTTCCTTCAAAAATAAAGGAAAAATGAAGACATTCTCAGATGAACAAAAACTAATAAAATTCATCATCAGCGGACATATTCTACAAGACATGATAAAGTAGATTCTGATTGTTCAAGTTGAAAGGAAATAACACCCCAGGAAAACATAAATCTTTAGAAATAAGGAACAATAGAAATGATAAATATCTGGACAAGTAAAAAAGATTATATTTTCTGTTAAGATGTTGAAAGTAAAAAGTATAACACTCTGGCCTGGAATTTTCAATGTATGTACAAGTTGTACATATGATATACATAATATAAAGGACCACAAGAGAGAGTTATATGGATGCAACTTTTCCACATTTGATATGAAGTGGTTCAAAACTAACCATAGTAGATTATGAAAGGTTAGGTATGTATATTACAATCACTAAAACAACCATGAAAAATAATATAAAGCTATATAGTAAAAAATTTAGTAGGCAAATGTAAATTGAGTACTAAAGTGATGTTCAAGTAATCTAAAAGAAGATAGGAAAGGAGGTGGGGGAGAGGTGGCGATAGCTGAGTTAGAAAACAGAGAAGACAGAAAAAAATGATGAAATGGTAGACAAATCTAACCATTTCAGTAATTATATTAAAAGTTGATGGCCTATTTTCAGGAAAAAATGGAAAAGGAGGGAATACTTCATAACTCACTCTGTGAAGGCAGTATTACACTGATACTAAAACTGAAGATATCAACATAATAAAAAATGAAAACTGTAAACCAATATGGGAGAAGGCAATGGCACCCCACTCCAGTACTCTTGCCTGGCAAATCCCATGGACAGAGGAGCCTGGTAGGCTGCAGTCCATGGGGTCGCTAGGAGTCGGACGCTACTGAGCGAATTCACTTTCACTTTTCACTTTCATGCATTGGAGGGGGAAATGGCAACCCACTCCAGTGTTCTTGCCTGGAGAATCCCAGGGACAGGGGAACCTGGTGGGCTGCCGTCTGTGGGGTCGCACAGAATCGGACACGACTGAAGCAACTTAGCAGCAGCAGTAAACCAATATCCTTTGTAAATATATCAATAATTGAAAAAAATCCTCAACATAATGCTAGCAACTGATTCCAGAAATACATAAAAGAGAATTATACACCATGATCCATGGTGCTTCAACATGAAAATCAACCAATGTAATATTATATTGATGGGCTGTTAATAGAAAAAAGGAATTAAAATACATGTTCATTTCAATAGACACATAAAAAGAATGTGACTCAACCCAGCACCCTTTCATATAAATAGGAATAGGAAGAAACTTCTTCAAAATCCATATGAAAATCCATAGCTAACATCATACTTAATGGTGAAAGGTTGAAAGCTTTCCCCCTAAGATCAGAAGTAAGACAAGAATGGGTGTTCTTACCATTCTTAATCAACATTTTACTGAAGGTTATATTAAGAGACACAGGCAAGAAAAAGAATAAGAAGTATACAGATTGTAAAGGAAGGAACAAAACTATCTCAATTCTCAAATTACATAGTCTTGTATATATAAAATTCTGAAAGTGAAAGTGAAGTGAAGTCGTTCAGTCGTGTCCGACTTTTTGCGATCCCGTGGACTGTAGGCTACCAGGCATCTCCGTCCATGGGATTCTCCAGGCAAGAATACTGGAGTGGGTTACCATTTCCTTCTCCAGGGGATCTTCCCGACCCAGGGATCGAACCCGGGTCTCCTGGGTTGGAGGCAGATGCTTTAACCTCTGAGCCACCAGGGAAGCCCTAAAATTCTGAGGAAGTCACTAAAAATTATTGGAACTAATAAATTATAACTCAAATTAGAAAAAAATATAACATTTAGAGACAGAACCATATGAAATAAAATATTTACAATCAACACATTTGATTAGACATGACAAAAATTATACATAAAAACATGCTTGGATAATGTAATAATAGCATCATATAGGATAAGGATAATAATATAATAATAAGAATGATTATCTGGAACCATTTCAATATTTCCAGAGGATTATTCTAAATTTAAGTAGAACCTGGTGGCTCAGATGGTAAAGAATCTGACTGCTATGTGGGAGACCTGGGTTTGATCCCTAGGTCGGGAAGATCTCCTGAAGAAGAAAATGGAAACCCACTCCAGTATTCTTGCCTGCCTGGAGGATTCCATGGACAGAGGTGCCTGGCATGCTACAGTCAATGGGGTCGCAAAAAGTTGGACACAAATGAGCGACTAACTCTTTGGCTTTTTTACTTTAGATTCTATCATATACATTGAAAAGAGTGGTGTGCGTGACAGTTTCCTTTTAAAATACAGTAATAACACCTGCCAGTAAGTATATCCTTTGCAAAGGTATAAAATTATGACTTAAAAATTTTAGATATCAACTTACATAGATTCCCTCCTTATGATAGGGTTTTGGAAGACAGAATAAAGAACCACTTTTTCCTCAGCACATCCAAGAATGATATGCTTAAAGACAGCAACCCCAGCATCTAAGAATTTTGCAGGGTAAAAAAATCATGTGGAAATTATATAAAATGAAAAACTGACTACCGGCATCAAAAGCACCCCTCCTTTAGTGGCTCTGGATTCCATGATCCGGGTCAGAACTCACTTCCACTGTGCAATTAGCTCCAGTATAGGTGGTGCTAACCCACTCCAGTACTCTTGCCTGGAAAACCCCACGGACGGAGGAGCCTGGTGGCTGCAGTTCATGGGGCGCTAAGAGTCGAACACGACTGAGAGACTTCACCTTCACTTTTCACTTTCATGCATTGGAGAAGGCAATGGCAACCCACTCCAGTGTTCTTGCCTGGAGAATCCCAGGGACAGAGGAGCCTGCTGGGCTGCCGTCTATGGGGTCTCACAGAGTCAGACGCGACTGAAGCGACTTAGCAGCAGCAGCAGTCATAAAGAACCCACCTGTCAATGCAGGAGACATAGAGACATGGGTTCAATCCCTAGGTTCAATCCCCTAGGTCAGGAAGATACCCTGGAAAAGGGAATAGCAACCCTCTCCAGCATTCTTGCCTGGAGAATCCCATGGACAGAGGAGCCTGGAGGGCTACAGTCCATAGCGTTGTACAGAGTAGGACATGACTGAAGCGACTTAGCCGCACACATGCATAGCCAGAGTGAATACAGCATTTGAGGCAGAAGACTAATCTTTTCAAAGGAAAAATATAAGCTTTGCCATCCAGTTTCTACAACTCTCTCCCAAAATAACCAATATCACACTCTTCCCTTCCAAGAAAAGGGGGGAAATGATCATTGGCTAAATAAATTGTAAAAGAAAATTTAGTTGTGTTGTTTGACAATGTGTACATGAAAAGTTTTCCATTAAGAAGAAAGAAAACAAACCCAAAAAATGCATACACGAGGAACATTGTCTCTGGTAGCTATCTGGCCCACAACAGAAGCTGCCTCTCCAAACATGCAATGATGCTTCTGCTACACTTTCCTGAAGTCAGAGCATATTTCTTGGACTCCACGTCCAATCCAGACATGATTAAGTTCCCCCTACACTTGTATAAAAATTAAAAGGGGGAATTGAGAATGAGGCTGTACCTCTATGGCTCTCTTGTTTCTGCTGGCAAGCACCATCACGGTTTTTGTGTGGTATGTTCCAAACTACACTCTCTCCCAGATTCTGCTATTCCCTGGTCATGGCAACTTTCCTGGTCATAAAAGAGACAGAAGCTCTTTTTAGTGATTTGCCTCTGTGTCATGAGCCCAGAATTGTCCCTGAAAGCGTAACTTTCTGTTTCTTCTATTTTCTACCTATCCTATAATCAATTTTGTAATTGTAATGACTATAGTTAATCATTTATTTCAAACAAGCTGGACTATCAGAAACTATCTCTGTTGGGCCTGGCCCAACACTAACAAGTTGCCATTCCCAAATTACCTTCCAGATTCCATTCCATAGGCGTTCTCTTGGGGGTTGATTAAAATTAGGCTATGTATGAAATGTGCATATTCAGCCTCAGTGCTTCTCTTCAACAGTCCTGGGAGCTCAGCTCTCTCTTCTCAAGGGTAGCAAGGTAACTGCCTTTCTCATTTATAACTGGTGCTTAATCAGAGCTCCCTAATAGTCTTATCTCCGCCTAGCTAGTTTCAAGCCTCCAGACAGGAGTCATCTTTGGTCTCTCTTGTCTTACATTTCAACATCATTTGTCTGAATCACCTCACAGTGAACATCCCAGTGAAATGTCTCTTTCTTTCCTGAACTACACTACATGGACATTACCAGATTATTTAACTATGCCATCACACTCCTGTCTCTGCTCATTTAGATTAGAACACTATCTCATATCTCTCAAGAAAAGAAAAGTTTTACATAGCTTATTCCCTTCCTAAACTTCAAACAAGTATTCTGTGCAGGTGTCACAGCTTACCGATTTTCTAATTCCCTCCTCTTCTGAAAAATTGAAGTCCTCTGTTTGCTTTAAATAGTAATTTTATCAACACACACAAGCCGAAGCAATTCCTTTAATTCAGGCTATTTGATGCACTGCACAAGGCTCCCAAGAGGAAAGAAAATACGTTTTGCTTCCCAAAAACTCACTTCCAACCACAGGCAATCAAGGCTAAATTATTTTAAAGCAGCATGCGCTTGAAACTACATCCATCAGAGGATATTAGGCCAGCAATCAGGTCTTTAAGATGTGTCTATAATTTTCCTAGATCTGCCTATTCATCTGGTAGCATCTGAACTTCTTCCCAGCCTACTAGGCTTTTTTCTTCTTTCCAGACTGATTCATTTTCAAACATACTCATCAGATGTTTTCACCTCTTTGTTGGATAACAGCACTATAGAGACGACTTCAGGTCTACTTCATGTCTTCTATTTCCTGGCCGCACGATAACCCCCTTTCTGAGTTCTTCACCACCTTCCCTGCATGCTCACCTGAGAACATCACACCTTGCCTCCCATGAGTGATACCGGGGTTGAGCAGTTCTAGTGTCAACCCCCTATTTGCCTTGAGTGCCAAGGGGCAAGTTATTTAACTGTTTGAGCCTTCGTTCCCTCATCTATAAAACGGGGTTTATATACAACTTACCTCAGTGCTGTATGTTGTCAGAGAAAACAAATGAGATAATTTATGTAAAACACCTGGCTCAGCGCCTGGTGAAATTAAAGGGAAAAAGATGAGTCTTTTGAAATGTAATTCTCCAGATGTGGTTTTATAACTCAGCCTATTGCTCATGACTAATAGAGGATTTGTTTAAAAGCCCTTGAGGCACTTTCCCAGATGCTATATGATTCATTTCTGGAAACGGTCTACGAATAATCAAAAAAAAGTTGTTGTTGTTTTAATTTTAAGTGATGTGTTCTAGACTTACTGAAATTTAATGCCATAATTATACAGGTAGTAGGGACGCCAGTGAACGCTTCTTCAGCCCTGGCCCTCTAGGTCCTGCCTTTCCTCAGTCATTCATCTGCTCTCTCACAGTACTCCTCCAGTGGTACTCCTCCTCAGGTTAATTCAGGACAGGAATGCTGTCTTCTAAGTCTTTGTATAATAAAAGCACGTGTAAAAGCTTTTCTTCCCTATTCTGACCTCAGAGTGCCCCATGCTCTTAAACACAGTTTCTACAGTATTGTTCTCTAAACAAATCTCAAGTTTGTCCTAAATTCCGAAATGTAAGTGACCAGCCCAAAGTTGTAATGCAAAAACAAGCATGTAACCAGAAATTGTCATGTCAGTCAGTTTTGGAGTTGGGGATGTGTGCCCATAATTAAGGTCTGTGACTCAGACTGAGGGTCTAGTACAAGGGGTCAGCAATGTTTCTAAGTCACACAGGAACCTGAAAGTTGCTTGCCCGCTTTTATCCATCACTACAGTTTGAAGCAAGACTCATCATCTTTATTGTGAAGCTAATTTAGATGGAGAGTTGATACAGGGTACCATTCAACTTATTTTGTCTCTAAACAAAAGAGGTTACACTTTCTATTTGGTCAGCTGTAGATTAAATGTTATTAAGGTGCAGGGGTCACATACCAAATTTAATTTGTTTCCCCAAGAAGATACACACATAAAGAATTGTACTTAACTACTAAAATACTGAAACAAACAAATTTAAGTGATTTTCCATATTTCAGTGTACTTAGAGTATTTGATAGTAAATATTTTTAAAACTTGTTCTAAGGAACTAGCTGCATTTTCTGAAAAATTTATACTGAAGTAAAGATTAAAAAGCCAAACTAACATTGACCTTCATGTTTTTAAGTCAAATTTTATAATGATATAGAAAACTTAGAATAAAATTTAAACTGTCCAGAATCAAACTATCCAAACTTTTTTCATTTTTTTGAACATTTTGAGGTAATTTCTCCCATTCTTTTTCTCTGCTTTTGAAAATATTTGCAATGATAAAATCATTAAATTTTAAATCTTGTTTTTCTGCTAATGTATCATTATAAGCCAAATACTCTCCACATCATTAAAAATTATATGCATAATTTGAATAATTCCATATTATATATATACATAATTGATTTAACCAGACCCATCTGTTTACTTTCAATAGTTTACTTTTTACACAGATATTTTATATACTCAAATTTGTTAAAATTTGTGATTATTCCCTCAGTATAGAGTTAGAAAGGTATAACACTTTTCTTGATAGAGCACCATGGTTAAAAGGCTGGATTTTAAACTTAGATACCCATGAATATAATCCTAAATCCATGAAAAATTATGAGATTTATGTCCTGGCACATTACTTAACCTCTCTGACACTCTTTCTTTATCTCTAAAGCAGGATTAATACCTCAAGGGAAGCAGTCCTAGGAGAATTAAATGATATAATATACGTGCATAAGGCATAGTAGTTACAAGCTTAAATCTATCTGGTTTGAATCCTGGTTCTATCGAGGTCTAGTTATATGATTTTGGCCTAATCTGTTTATGTTTTAGAGTTCTCATCTCTAGAATGGAAAATATAACAGTGTCTTCCTTATAGGGCTATTGAAAGATAAAAAAAAGTTAATGCATATATAACAAGCCAGGACCGGTGAATGGACAGCCCAGCCATCCAATAGTAAACTTCCTGTTGGCTATTACTGGTTTTCCAATCTTGGCAAATGGTAAGCACTCCATTAAATACTCTGGCGACCTGATGATAAGAGTCAACTCATTGAAAAGACCCTGATTCCAGGAAAGACTGAGGGCAG
This sequence comes from Bos mutus, assembly GCF_027580195.1. Taxonomy (NCBI): domain Eukaryota; kingdom Metazoa; phylum Chordata; class Mammalia; order Artiodactyla; family Bovidae; genus Bos; species Bos mutus. Next base: position 31,617,685 of record NC_091625.1, read on the forward strand.
GAGGAGAAGAGGGCAACAGAAGATGAGATGGTTGGATGGCACCACTGACTCAATGGACATGAGTTTGAGCAAACCCCAGGGGATAGTGAGGGACAGGGAAGCTTGGCATGCTGCAGTCCATGGGGGCACAAAGAGTCAGACTTGGCTGAGCAACTGAATAACAAAGCACTCCACTCCAATGTTAACCATCCATCACTATACATTTCTTTCTAGAAAGATTGTACATATTTTCTTACAGCCAACATTAAAATGCCCATATGATTCATCCATCTCATATAACAACAAAATGAAAAATTAACAATTTCAGGGATCATATAGTTTAACTTGCCAGTTATGATTAGGAAAACAGGGCCCTTGGAGAGAAGGAATATCTGAGAATTCACCCTATCCTACCCAATTATTTTCCTGTATTTCATCATCCTCATTTAAGAAAGATGAAACAGACTATTTTTTTTCTAATTCATAACCAATAAGTCATACATTTTTAAAAGCCATTGACAGGAATTGGGAGATTGGGATCAACACACATACACAATTGGTACTATGTATAAAATAGATAACTAATAAGAATATACAGTATAGCATAAGGAACTTAATGTACTGTGATGACATGAAGGGAAAGGAAGTCCAAAAGGGAGGGATATATGTGTACGTATGCCTGATTCACTTTACTACAGTAGAAACTAACACAACATTGCAAAGCAACTACTCCCCAATAAAAATTAATTTTTCAAAAAAAGCCATTTATTCTTCTCACTTCATTAGGCACACCACCAACTACATAGCTCCTATGGACGTCCAGGTTAGTGGGATCAATTGCTGAACAATCATTTATTGCTTACCTACTATGTACAGTTTCATGTAAGTGGAATAAAATAGAATATCCTTTATGGATATGTGTCTGGATATTTTTGAAACATTAGCCCAATATCTCTTCTTCCCAGTACCTTCCTCCTCCTTCTCACCCACCCTTCAATCAGTCATACAAACAGCTGCAACCTGTGTATCATTGCCTCAGAGAAATGATCTTAGAGCAAAAAGAAAAAAAAAATAGTCCTTTCCTTGCTTCTGTGTGCCATAACTGAGACCTTCACAGCATATATCAGAGATTTGAGGCAAAATACGATGAAGAAGGGCAAGGCTTCCTTCTCTCCTGTTCCCTACAGCTAGAGAAAAGGTTTCCTGGTCTTAATAAGCCAGGGGACAGAGTCAGAGCGAAAACAAGGGGAGTGTAGGAACGGTGCTTTTCAGAGAGAGGGCACCAGATCTGCTTTCCAGGCAGGTTCTAATAAAGGCTTTTAAGGTCCAGTCTGGAGGAGGGGAAAGGGTTTCCCGGCTCAGACAGTAAAGAATCTGCCTGCAATGCAGGAGATCTGGGTTCAGTCCCTGGGTTGGGAAGAGTCCTTACCCAGGGTAGGGTCTGGGAATGAATATTCACTCCAGTATTCTTGCCTGGAGAAAGCCATGGACAGAGGGGCGTGGAGGGCTACATTCCACAGGGTTGCAAAGAGTCAGACACGACTGAGAGACTTACACTTTCACACTTTTCAGGAGAGAGTGGAAGGAGGACTATTTGAGGGAATATAAACGGGCATAAAGGAACTTTAGGGATGATGGATATGTTTATCATCTGGATTGTGGTGATGGCTTTGTGAGTGTATACATAAAGCAGAAAATATCAAAATCATACACTTTAAACAGATGTACTTTACTGTTTGTCCATTATACTTCAATGATATTAATGAGAAAGAGAGAGAGAAAAAAAGGGATCTGTACATCAATTCCAAATTGATCCCCAGGGAGGATACAGCATTCAGGGAATAAATGGCTGGCTGCCTGATGGAATGTGTAGACAGATAGGATCTTAAGAAGTCTGTCAGCTTCCAGTCTCTCTGGGTGGTAAAGGAGACATAGAATGAACATTCTGTACCCAGAAGCGGCACAGAAGCAGCAGGGAGCTGCCTGGAGTCACGTGGGTAGGGACAAAAGACATTTCCAGGCCAGCGTGGGGACCACTGACCAAGCAGCTAATGGAGCAAAGGCCATTTCAGCAGATGCCTGTGCAGCCGGATTACAGCAGGGACCGGCAGCACCCCATCTCCCAACCCCAATCCTACTCTCTAGTCTTGGATCAAATTAAACTCTCTGAAACTCTGACACAACCCTGGGGTCCTGCTCTAGGAGAAGAAGAAATCTCTGAACTCACTGACATTTAGTTTCTGTCGCTCTGGTAGAAAAATACTTGAAATAGAAACTGGGTATAGACGAATAGATACTCTTGTCCCTCAGTCTCCAAGAAGGATTGTTTCGAAAGCCCCCTAACAACACCAAAATCTGTGGACATTCAAGTCCCTTATACAAAGGATGTAGTATTTCATATAACCTACACACATTCACCCGTATACATATATCATTGCTAGATTACTTATATAATATCTAATTTAATGTAAGTACTACCAGCTTCCCTGGTGGCTCAGATGGTAAAGAATCTGCCTGCAGTGCAATAATCCTGAGTTCACTCCTTGGGTAGGGAAGATTCCCTGGAGAAGGAAATGGCAACCCACTCCAGTATTCTTGCCTAGAGAATTCTATGAACAGAGGAGCCTGGGGGCTACAGTCCCTGGGGTTGCAAAGAGTCAACCACGACTGAGCAACTAATACTTTCACTTTCTTTCACTACATAAATAGTTGCCCATGACCACCCAATTCAAGTTTTGCTTTTGGAACTTCTTAGAATTTTTTAAAAATATTTTTGATCCACAGTTGATTAAATTCACCCATATAGAACCTGTAGATACAGAGGGCCAACTATATACATTGCTTTTATATCTCAGTTCCAGAGTCCATGACTTCAGGCTGAAACGCAGTCCTTCCCTTCCTGGACAGTATTCTAAGTTAGGAGACTATGAATAAAAATGCAAGAGCAAGAGTAGGTCTTATGGTAATGTTGCACAACTGCCATCTAGTTTGATATCTGGCACATAATTATACTTAATATGTATTCAAGGAATGTTCAAATGCATGGATAGGCAAACTCAAGTATATAATAAATTGTTGCTAACCACCCAGAGGAGCACATGATAAGGGAATAATGAGAAATTTTAAACGTAAGTACAATAAAGAGAGACTGCTAAGGACTGGAGTCACCACCAATTTCTTCACTGAAGGAGAAAGAACTAAGATGGTACTTGAAGAGTAGAATTGGTTCAATAAAGAGACAGGATGAGTAGAGAATGTGGGCAGGTAAGCCAGGGTACAGAGAGGCTGAAAAGGTCACAAATTAAACTGAAGTAATTTCGGTACCAATACAATATACTTTCTTCTACTCTTTTCTAAACACAGTACGTGGCAGGGATCTGTTGATAATATTTGATGAATAAGGGATGGATGGATGGAGTGGAAAAATGTTAAGAATAAACTTTTTTTTTTAATTAAAAGAATTGGGTCTGAAATCTTGAGACAATTTAGCCTCTACCTAAAGTTCAGCTTTTATTTTTTTTTAATGCTCTTAACTTTTATTCTAACAGCAGAACAGATATCTATGGAGGATTGCACAGTTCATCAGCCTCATACACTGTTTGTTTGTTTTTTAACCTGGAATTCAAGCAATTCTAGGACTTATTGGGTAAACTGTTTCTAACTCTGCCCACCTAAAAAGAGCTCTAAGTTCATATCATTGTTTAGATAACTGTTCTGCAATAACAGTTAATGTTGTGTTTTATAATTTACTAACCTCTCTCACATATGTTGTCTCATTTATTCCTCACAATCCAGCCTCTGAAGTAAATCTGCATGTTTAGACATAGGGAACTCAGACCGAGCAGTCTCGCTTACTTCCTATAATTTACCAGCCAATAAATTGTGTTAAATAGTGATTAGTACCAAGGCCGCAAAGAACAAAGGGTTTTATTTGTGTTCTTAGTAAGTAAGTAAAATCCATGTCTAACTCTTTGTGACCCCATGGACTGTAGCCTACCAGGCTTCTCTGTCCAGGGGATTTCCCAGGCAAGAATACTGGAGTGGGTTGCCATTCTTTCTCCAGGAGATCTTCCCGACCCAGGGATTGAACCTGGGTCTCCCGCATTGTAGGCAGACACTTTACTGTCTAAGCCACCAGGGAATTACATTTGTGTTCTTAAGAACTGCAACTCAGGAGACACAGATTCCAGTAAAACCGAAAGTGTTCTGGGGAAGAGGAGGAGTCAGGGGTTTATAATGGCAAAAAGCCACGAGGTTATCAGAGTTGCCCAGTGAGAACTGCCACTGACCCTGACACAAGTCAGCAAATATGTGTCCTTAAGGTATGACGAGTTATTCTGGCGAGGCATGCCATAAGGAGATAGGCTGTTTTGAGTTATTTTTAGGATAAGGGTCAATAAGTATCTTGTGTTTCTGGCAGATCTTTTGGAGGCCTTCGTTAGGACAATAAGTGGTCAAAGGGTCAGATTTCTTCCAGGCTGAGACATGTCTAAGTCACACTTTCTCAGTGGCTTCCCGGCTCTATTTTAGAGAGCTCTCTTATCAATACTGACTCCTCTTCTATTTTCCTTTCACAATGGTAACACTAGTGTCACAGCCATGCATTTCCCCAACACCGTCTTATTTTGCTCTTGTCACCTGAAGTCCTTAAAGAATGCGAAAAAAATACTAAACTGCTGGACTGCACATGTTTGTCTGAAGGAGAGGGTAAAATGGAGAGTTAGCATACTGAAGGAGTTTAATCCTGATGAAACATTAGCTGTCATTTGAGTAAAAAAGGAAATATTTACATTATAACAAGACAAGAAAAGCACATTCTTTGTTCAGCTACTCCACATTAATTATGTATATTTGGGGGAACTTCTATATGATCTCCCACAAAGTTTCCCTCCTTTTTAAATTCTCCCCCTGGAACTAAAATGCTAGAGATAAATGTTTATGGGGGAAAAAATTAAGTTTTCTCACAGAGCAAATCCCACCAAAGTGAAGTATCATAAAGAAAAAAAATTGAACTCTATTTTTTTCCTACCTGAAAATATTAGGGTACAAGTTGTCTCACAACAGGAAGTCCTAATAAGGAATGAGGGGCTGCTTTGAAAACTCACCAGCTAATTAGGCAGGTGCCAAAAGAAGGGAGGAAATTCCAGCCCATAATATTGTCCTACCAACCTCCAAGATCAGTTTTCATTCCAATCCCAAAGAAAGGCAATGCCAAAGAATGCTCAAACTACCGCACAACTGCACTCATCTCACATGCTAGTAAAGAAATGCTCAAAATTCTCCAAGCCAGGCTTCAGCAATACGTGAACCGTGAACTTCCTGATGTTCAAGCTGGCTTTAGAAAAGGCAGAGGAACCAGAGATCAAATTGCCAACATCTGCTGGATCATGGGAAAAGCAAGAGAGTTCCAGAAAAACATCTATTTCTGCTTTATTGACTATGCCAAAGCCTTTGACTGTGTGGATCACAATAAACTGTGGAAAATTCTGAAAGAGATGGAAATACCAGTGGCCTGCCTCTTGAGAAATCTGTATGCAGGTCAGGAAGCAACAGTTAGAACTGGACATTGAACAACAGACTGGTTCCAAATAGGAAAAGGAGTATGTCAAGGCTGTATATTGTCACCCTGCTTATTTAACTTATACGCAGAGTACATCATGAGAAACGCTGGGCTGGAGGAAGCGCAAGGGAATCAAGATTGCTGGGAGAATTATCAATAACCTCAGATATGCAGATGACACCACCCTTATGACACAAAGTGAAAAAGAACTAAAGAGCCTCTTGATGAAAGTTAAAGAGGAGAGTGAAAAAGTTGGCTTAAAGCTCAACATTCAGAAAACAAAGTCATGGCATCTGGTCCCATCACTTCATGGCAGATAGATGGGGAAACAGTGGAAACAGTGGCTGACTTTATTTTGGGGGGCTCCAAAATCACTATAGATGGTGACTGTAGCCACGACATTAAAAGACGCTTACTCCTTGGAAGAAAATTTATGACCAACCTAGACAGCATGTTAAAAAGCAGAGACATTACTTTGCCAACAAAGGTCCTTCTAGTCAAAGCTATGGTTTTTCCAGTAGTCATGTATGGATGTGAGAGTTGGACATAAAGAAAGCTAAGCATCAAAGAATTGATGCTTTTGAACTGTGGTGTTGGAAAAGACTCTTGAGAGTCCCTTGGACTGCAAGGAGATCCAACCAGTCTGTCCTAAAGGAGATCAGTCCTGAGTGTTCATTGGAAGGACTGATGTTGAAGCTGAAACTCCAATACTTTGGCCACCTGATGCGAAGAACTGACTCATTTTAAAAGACCCTGATGCTGGGAAAGATTTAAGGCAGGAGGAGAAGGGGACGACTGAGGATGAGATGGTTAGATCGCATCACCAACTCAATGGACATGAGTTTGAGCAAACTCGGGAGTTTGTGATGGACAGGGAGGCCTGGCATGCTGCAGTCCATGGGGTTGCAAAGAGTCGGATATGACAACTGAGCGACTAAACTGAACTGAACCAACCTCCCAGAATCCTTTGCACTGGCATCTATCTCAGCCGAGAGATGCGCAAGCCACGTTGGAATAACCCTGAGTCAGAACAGATTGACACAAGCAAGATGATCAGCCAGAGACAACCCAGAAAGCTAACCGCAATACTGTAAACCCTGAGTCTGTGAGCTGCATGGCAGAGCAGTTCTCCTGATTTGCATTACCCTGCTGCTCTCTACACAAATGTTCTTCCCAATATATTCTTTTGTTTTATCAATGTGTGTCTCCCTGGATAATTCATTTCTGAGTGTTAGACAGGAGCCTATTCTCAAGCCCTGGAAGGAGTCCTCCTTCCAAAAACAGAAGTGTGTGTGTTAGTCGCTCAATCATGTCCAACTCTTTGCGATCCCATGGACTGTAGCCTGCCAGGCTCCTCTGTCCATGGGATTCTCCAGGCAAGAATACTGGAGTGGGTTGCCATTCCCTTTTCCAGGGTATCTTCCCAACCCAGGGATCAAATCCAGATTTCCTACACTGCAGGAGGATTCTTTACCATCTGAGCCACCAGGAAGTCATAAGAAAAGTACTAATTTAATTTTACTATGGAACAGCATTAGGGGTCCTAAGAGCAGGATACTCACTTCCTACAAATACAGCTTTGTTTCATACTAAGAATTATTTTGGACTTTGTGGAGTGTGGTTTTAAATGTTTCAAATAATAAAGCTTAGGCTACTTAGAATGGAACAGTCTGCTTCCCTAATACTAATTAATTTTAGTCCTCTTTCTCCCTTAATGAGAAATGAAAGCAGAGGTAATTTTTCAGGGTAAGGATGAAATGTTAGGTGTCATGAGGCAGTCACAAGTGGCTGTCATTTGATACTTTTCAAACTCAAGTATTTATAAACTGGAAACACTTTCTCCTTCCCACTTCTTTCTCTCTCCTCACACTGACATGGTAACCATGTTCACCCAAAACAGATGACAGACGAAAATGTTAATTTGAGAGATTGTATTGACATCTCTCTGGGGGAAAAAAAAACAAGTTTGAAAAGTTACTGATATATGGTGCCAGGCATTTTGATGCCTTTTGCCATAAAGCAGAACAGCGTATTCTCAAGTATATGCAATCTGTTTCAAAGTTTTATTTATTCATCTGATATCTGGCTGTTAAAGGAGAGTCACAATTGAACAATGGACTCACACTCTGAAAGGCCAGGCTACTACTCCCGCATTTCCACTGCAACCTCCTGATGTGAGAATTTTGACATTTCTATTTTGATACAGTCATGTTAAGGCAGCCTCATTGACACAATCTGTCAAAATATAAATTCACTGTTTTGTATTGCCAAGTAATTCCTGTGACCCATCTCTCTCACTCAGTATTTAACCCTTCCGCTGATTACAGGGCACTTTCATCTCCTAACTGATCCATTGTTTATGTTTGCAAAAGTTCTTAAGTGAATTTCATTCTTAGAAGAAACCAAAAGTTGCTTTAATTTTAATCTTTGAGAAGCAGTTTGGCCCCTGAAGTTTGCTTATTGTCTATCCCCCAAACAATCATAAAAAAGAAGCATGTATACTTTACCAAATCGCAAGACGACTGTCAGAGAGTTCATTGAGACTTCCTGGGTTCTTAGGAATGGACAATAAGAGAATATATTTTGGAGGTCTGCCAAAAGAAAAAAAAAAAAAAAGCTGTCCATGTTCTAGATTTTCAAACAAAAAACAAAGAACCATTATCAAGCAGAGAAATCAATTCATTAATTAAAATAAAGGAACAATATTATATGCAGAATAGTCAGGATTCACATGAATTCTCAGGGATTGACTGAATAATTAATACCTTGTTTAGCATGATTAAGTCACCCTTTCTGGGATGAGTGTTAGGCAGATATACAACTCCCACTTTATGTGATTTTGCCTATGTAGCAGGTTTGAATTTTACTCAGTCATGCCACCCAGGTGTGCATAAAGTGCTAATTTCTTTATATTTAAGTTAAGCTTTTCTTTAACACACAAGTCCCTATATTTGCTAAATTGGGTGAAGTCATGATACCTCATCACTTCCAGCCTTCAGGTATCCAGTTATCAAAACTGCCATTGTTCTCCTCCTCCCAATTACATGTCCTGCTCCCAGCCACCTGCCCTCTCACTCACATCTACATTCACCTCAGTGGTCTGGAGATGTGCTGGTTACTCTCCACACACCTGTGGGGCCGAGCAGACCACGCCATGTACAAACCAACATTATGAATGTGGGCAAAGATGGTCACGTGCCATATCAGTTAACAAACGACGTTGCAGCCATCAGGCTATCAGCCACTGCAACCCCCACCCAAAGCCCACCCCAACGCCTCCAGAAGGGATTCAGGATGGAGAAAACAGGATACTGGCCCTAGATAGTTAAGGCGCACTATCAAAGGATGGGTTTCAATGAACCCAAACTCTTGCATCTTCTCATGTATAGAAAAGTGCTAAATTCATCGCCTCGAGATGCCCATTTTTTCTTTAATGATCATGCACTGGAGAAGGAAATGGCAACCCACTCCAGTGTTCTTGCCTAGAGAATCCCAGGGACTGGGGGGCCTGGTGGGCTGCCGTCTATGGGGTCACACAGAGTCGGACACGACTGAAGTGACTTAGCAGCAGCAGCAGTCTTTTGCTTTTTCAACTACTTTGTTTTTGTTGCAAAAACTCCTATACATCCTGACTCCTCCCTTATCTCTTCAAAACAGTCCCTCAAAACTATCTGAGAGGCTACATCCTGGCTTAAGTCCTTGGTATGTCTGCCAAATAAAACATAATTCTCAACTTTTAGGTTGTGTTTTCCTTTTTTCCCTGTTGACAAGCAGATATAGAAATAAGAGAGAAAGAAAACAAACAAACAAAAAAACCATGGGGGTTGGGTAACATAAAAAGAAAAGCAGGCATTTGGAAAGTGGCTGAGTCAGGCTAAAGGGCAGAGACTAGATATTCTTGACCCTGTGGCTGAAGCTTCCAGGGCCTCCCCCAGGACCTGATCTTTCATGCTTCCTGAGGCCAGATTGTTGGATTTTCCCTCCATCTGTGGCCACACTACTTAACTCTGAACTACTGTGAGTGGGAACAACTTGAATCTCTATTGTTTGAAACCATAAAAAAACAAAAAGAAAAAAGAGACATAAAACACTTAGGATATCTACCTTGAAAGAAAAGCAGTTTCTGAAAAACAGCAAGTCATTTGTTCCATGTAGTCACCTAAAATTGTCCTTATAGAATAGTCTCCAGATCTACCTGCCAACAGATGTGTGGTGGCTCAGATGGTAAATAACCTGCCTACAATACAAGAGACCAGAGTTTGATCCCTGGGTTGGGAAGATCCTCTTGAGAAAGAAATGGCAACCCACTCCAGTATTCATGCCTGGAGAATTCCACAGACAAAGGGGTCTGGTAGACTACAATCTGCGGGATCCCAGTGAGTCAGACATGACTGAGCAACTTTCACACATTTTCCGTGTTACACATGAGAGAAATTTCAAATAGTTGTCCCATCTATAAAATATTTTTTATCCAATTCAGACAAAATTATACAAATAATATCAATTTTAGGGATGTTTTTCAAGCTAGAATCAAGATTTCCAAGAGAAATATAATAACCTCAGATATGCAGATGACCCCACCCTTATGACAAAAAGTGAAGAGGAACTGAAGAGCCTCTTGATGAAAGTGAAAGAGGAGAGTGAAAATATTTGCTTAAAACTCAACATTCAGAAAACTAAGATCATGGCATCCACTCCCATCACTTCATGGCAAATAGATGGGGAAACAATGGAAACAGTGAGAGACTTTATTTTCTTGGGCTCCAAAATCACTGCAGATGGTGACTGCAGTCATGAAATTACAAGATGCTTGCTTCTTGGAAGAAAAACTATGACCAACCTAGACAGCATATTAAGAAGCAGAGACATTACTTTGCCAACAAAGGTCCATCTAGTCAAGGCTATGGTTTTTCCAGTAGTCCTGTGTGGATGTGAGAATTGGACCACAAAGAAAGCTGAGCAGTGAAGAATTGATGCCTTTGAACTGTGGTGTTGGAGAAGACTCTTGAGAGTCCCTTGGACTGCAAGGAGATCCAACAAGTCAATCCTCAAGGAAATCACTCCCGAATATTCATTAGAAGGACTAATGCTGAAGCTCCAATACTTTGGCCACCTGATGCAAAGAACTGACTCATTAGAAAAGACCCTGATGATGGGAAAGATTGAAGGCAGGAGGAGAAGGGGACGACAGAGGATGAGATGGTTGGATGGCATCACCAACTTGATGGACATGAGTTTGAGCAAGCTCTGGGAGTCGGTGATGGACAGGGAGACCTGGCATGCTGCCAGGTCCATGGGCTCGCAAAGAATAGGACATGACTCAGAGACTGAACTGAACTGAATTGGGGATATTTTTAAAGTCAGTTTGCCATTATTCAACCTTACTAAAGCCATTATGGCTCAGACAGTAAAGAATCTGCCTGCAGTGCAAGGAGACCTGGCTTCTATCCCTGGGTGGGAAAGAGTCCCTGGAGAAGGGAATAGCTACCCATTCCAGTGTTCTATCTGGAGAATTCTATGGAGAGAGGATCCTGGTGGACTACAGTCCTTGGGATCCCAAAGAGTCAGACAAGACTGAGTGACAAATACTTTCACTTTCAGATGTATATATAACCTATTCTTTGAATACCTTAGATTAATTTTGTAACTTTATTAATATTTCAGTAACATTTCCATATTCCATTTATATATTTTTAAATATTCCTCACTTTCTGAGTTTTAAGGTTTTACAATTATATCAAGTTGAATATTAACATCCACTGGATATTAACTATAAGATTCTGTACAAACGTCATTATTATTGTTACTAAAATGTGGTTCCTGTCCCACAATTTTATTTACAATAATACAAACTACCATATTCCTTTAGATGTTTATAAATATCTTAATGACTTTTAAATTGAGAGGTATTTTCAGAAGCCTTTGGACACAAGATAAATGCATAACTGGTGAGAAAAGAATTAGAATTCTTGTATCATCCTTGTTACTTGAATGTCTGGTTTAAGCATTTCTATATCTGACACACTAATTTAGCTACAATATAGCGAAACCAGCATTGTGGTAATGGAATATTGATTGTACAGTGTTCAAAGACAAAGAACTTATGTTGTTGTACTTTTTATACATGCATGATAGTGCAGCCCAATATCCGTGTCAATATCTTCACAAAATGCACTCACTACCACTGTGCTCAATTACGAAATAGCCAATCTTTTGATTAAACACTTTATCTTACATAAGCCTAAAATTTAAGTAACCATGCTGGACTGGTAGAGTTCAGTACAAAAACACAGTGAAAATATACTTAACAAGTTCATTATTTTTCTAGTTTTTATTACCAAGATTTGTATTCTCATTATGATTATTTGAAAGAACTTTCTCAAATAGATTTTAATCTCACAGGGATCAAATATTAACCACATGTAGTCCATTTCCCAGCACACAAAAAAATGAGTAGAAATTTTATCAAGGTGCTGAAATATAATTTTAAAAAGAATCCCTCCTATGGGATCAGTTTTATGGATATAGTACTGATGCTCTTTTTAGAAATAAATTAGTCATGAAGAAAATAATGAAGAAATCTTATTTTTATTCACTTGGAAATGCAAACATAAGACCAAATGAGAATTTTAAGTAGAAACCAGAAGGTAATCTTGGCATCAAGATCAACAAGTCTTTATTAGAATGTTGTTTTGAGAGAATTAAGCAGTGAGGATGAGGAACAGGAAATTGTACCTTTACAAATTTGAGAGTTGAAACGGTCATTAAAATCTAAACCAACTGCCATTCAAAATTCCAACATCCCTAACAGATATTTATTCAATATCTACTTGAATATCTTCAGGACAGCTGTTCTGTTAAAAGGTTGTATCTTATATTGGGACAAAATCTACTTCTTTCTCTTAAGCTCATCTCCTATACCACAGGTGAGAGTCTAAAAGGTACAACTTTTCTGAAGTTTATTCTGGCAAAACAAATCACGGAACTCTAAAATGTACCTATTCCTTGGGCCTGTAGTTCTAGGGCTTTTACCTAAGGAAATAAGTTATATACAAGGAATATATACAAATTCCATATACGTGTGTGTACATAGTTGCTTCAGTCATGTCCAGCTCTCTGTGACACTATTGACTGTAGCCCACCATGCTCCTCCATCTATGGGATTCTTCAGGCAAGGATACTGGAATGGGTTGCCATTTCCTGCTCCAAGAGATCTACCCTATCCAGGGATCAAACTCACATCTCCGCGTCTCTGGCACTGCAGGAGGATTCTTTACCCACTGAGCCATATGGAAAGCCCAAATCCATATATTTCTGTTGTTGTTGTTCTGTTGCTAAGCTGTGCCTGACTCTTTGAGACCCCATGGACTGCAGCATACCAGGCTTCCCTGTCCTCACTATCTCCTGGAATTTGCTCAAATTCATGTCCATTGAGTCAGTGATGCCATCTAACCATCTCATCCTCTGCCTCCCACTTCTCCTTTTGCCTTCAATCTTTTTCAGCATCAAAGCCTTTGATTGTGTGGGTCACAATAAACTGTGGAAAATTCTGAAAGAGATGGGAATAGCAGACCACCTCTGAGGTTATTGATATTTGAGGTTACTGACAAGCTGGAAGCAAGATTGCCAGGAGAAATATCAATAACCTCAGATATGCAGACTACACCACTCTTATGGCAGAAAGTGAAGGAGAACTAAAGAGCCTCTTGGATGAAAGTGAAAGAGGAGAGTGAAAATGTTGGCTTAAAGCCAAACATTCAGAAAACTAAGATCATGGCACCCAGTCCCATCGCTTAATGGCAAATAGATGGGGAAACAGTGGAAACAGTGACAGACTTTGTTTTGGGGGGCTCCAAAATCACTGCAGATGGTGGCTGCAGCCATGAAATTAAAAACGCTTGCTCCTTGGAAGGAAAGTTATGACTAACCTAGACAGCATATTAAAAAGCAGAGATATTACTTTGCCAACAAAGGTCTGTCTCGTCAAGGCTATGGTTTTTCCAGTAGTCATGTATGGATGTGAGAGTTGGACTATAAAGAAAGCTGAGTGCCGAAGAATTGATGCTTTTGAACTGTGGTGTTGGAGAAGACTTTTGAGAGTCCCTTGGACTGCAAGGAGATCCAACCAGTCCATCCTAAAGGAGATCAGTCCTGAATGTTCATTGGAAGGACTGATGTTGAAGCTGAAACTTTAATACTTTGGCCACCTGATGCAAAGAGCTGACTCATTTGAAAAGACCCTGACGCTGGGAAAGATTGAGAGCAGGAGGAGAAGGGGACAACAGAGAATGAGATGGTTGGATAGCATCACCAATTCAGTGGAGATGAGTTTGAGTAAACTCTGGGAATTGGTGAAGGACAGGGAGGCATGGTGTGCTGTAGTCCATGGGGTCGCAAAGAGTCGTACACAACCGAGCAATTGAACTGAACTGAACTGAACTTTCTCAACATCACAGTCTTTTCCAATGAGTCGACTCTTCACAGTAGGTGGCCAAATTTTTGGCTCTTCAGCATCAGTCCTTCCAATGAATACTCAGGGTTGATTTCCTTTAGGATTAACTTGTTTGATCATCTTGCAGTCTTAAGGATTCTCAAGAGTCTTCTCCAGCATCACAATTCAAAAGCATCAGTTCTTTACTTTTCAGTTTTCTTTACGGTCTAACTCTCACATCTGTACATGACTACTGGAAAACACTATAGCTTTGACCATGCAGTCCTTTGTTGGCAAAGTGATGTCTTTGCTTTTTAATATGCTGTTTAAGTTTGTCACAGATTTCCTTCCAAAGACCAGGCATCTTTTAATTTCATGGCTGCAGTCACTGTCTGCAGTGATTTAGGGGCCCAAGAAAATAAAATCTGTCACTGCTTCCACCTTTTCCCCTTCTATTTGCCATGAAGTGATGAGACTAGATGCCATGATCTTAGTTTTTTAGTACATATATGAAATTTCTTGTAAGGTATTTATATATATAAGGAATTTCTTTTATTTGTTACTTATAAAAGTAAAAATTTTGAAACAAACTACTGTTTGACAATGGAGAATTGTTAAACTATGATTAATCCATACAATAAAAGCAATGCAGTCACCAAAAATCATGTAGTAGATAAACACAGTCACAAAATATTTTAATGAAATAATGTATATAAAGTGCTTAGTAAAACTTTCTGCAACAGAGGAAACAAAAAATACATATTAATTTTTATTATTATTTTTAAATTTAGAAATGAAGCATATTCAATATAGCACTTATTTAAAATGTATATATGAACAATTATTAAAATATGACAAAATATTAATAAAATTTGTGCTAAAGTGGTGAGATTAGAAGAGATTATAGTTTTTGCTCCCTTGTCTTTCTGTAGTTTCAAGGTTTTTGCATTAAGTACGCCTTTAGTTTTTGCAATCTAAAACTAACTGCTATTTTAATAGACTTATTTCTCTAATACTTGATAAATACCTACTTTATGCCAAATACCAATGAACAGGCTTACTTGTTGTTACATAACAATGCTATATACTGATTGTGAAAGTATTTGTAAATACACACACATATATGTAAATATATATGTATAAAATAAGTACCAAAAAGAAAAAACTAAACAGGAATAATATACCAACTTTATGAAGGTTGAGGCTTCTGGAAAGGAAGAGAAGACAGTAAGTTTGTACAAGATTAGAAAGAAATGTAAATTGAGTCCATAAAGTTTTATTTCTTTTAAAAATAAAGGAAAATATCTAAAACAAATGGTAGGATGCTACCATTTTTCCATTATGGGGAGTAAGTATGATCATTCTGGGTTCCTTTTTTAAAAAGATTAACAGTATAATAAAATGTAAAACTTTTAGCAATAAATAAAACAAATACTGCACTATAATAAGAATTATAAAAAGAAATGAACATGAAAATTATGTGTTCTATGACTAAACAAGTCCACTCCAACTTAAATGAGTCCATATGTTTACCAAAGAACACATTTAAAAATGTTTATTGCAACTTTGCTCATAATAGTGCAATACTGGAATGCATGTGTCCATTAACTGTTCAATGGATAAATAAACTGTTAACAACTTAAGTGAAATATTTAAATCTCATAACATTCACCCAACTTAAAATGTACAATTCAGTGATATTTAGTAAATTTACAAAGTTGCAGTAAGATCCTTCATGTTACTTTAGAGTTAATTCCTGTTTCCTCCTCAAGAGGAAGCAACTACTAATCTACTTTCTTTCTCTATAGATTTGCTTACTTGTGGTAATTTCTTGCAACTAAAGCAAATTATGGTATAATCTTATAAAGAAAAACATATAGCTACACTCAATAATAATGATGAACTATCAGAAAAATATTACACTTAAGTAGCCACACAAACAAAAACATTTTATGCTATATTGTTTCCATTTATAGAAGTTCAAGAAGAGCAAACACAATTATGTGATGACAAAGGTCAAAATAAAGTTATCTTTAGGACAGGTATTGACTTGGAATGGAAAGCTACTGAAGTGCTGGAAATACTCTGCACGCTGACCTGGGAGGTGACTATATCGGTATACACAGATGTGAAGATTAAAAATCATTTCACTTAAAATTTAAGATTATTTTATTCTTATTTTATGCCTTAATAAAAAATTTTGAAGAAATACAGTACCCTCACACATACCAATTCTTCTTAAATCCTCATTTACCTCATTATTTATCCCCTCCCATTTCATTTACATTTATAATGCATCACTGCCAAGTTCAAACATGAATGTTCTGAGAAATGTTACCAAAGCCATTGAGATATTTAGTTAAAAGACCCAAGAAAAGACAAAGCTAATGACACAAACTCACCTTCTCTCTTCTCTACTAGTCTGTATTTCTGAAGTGGTGTGTTATCATAATGGATATCTGATTGAGAAGAGGAAATGGGTTTATGAGGATAATAAAGCAACAGTGAAAGCAGAATGACACACCCACTTTAGCTGAAAATAGTGTTACAACCAGCACCACAGCCAAATTGTTATGTCTTTCTTTAAAAAAAAAAAAAAAGGAAAAAAAAGAAGGAAAGGAGGAAGTAATAAAGGACTTGCCACCCAAGCTGTTCAATTGCTTAAATTTTTACATGCCTTTTTAAAAGTGTGAAATGTATCATGTAAAAAGATTTTTTTAAAAAATTGAAGGATTTTTCCTTTTGAAAGTCACATTTAACATCTTAAAGTGGTAACACGCATTTTACTACTCTGATTTTAAAAGACTAGGGTTTGAACGTTACTATCTGGTATTCAAAAATCAGCAGTGTAAAAAGAGGAGTAACACTTCTGTGGTTTCTATGCCCTGGATAGTGTGCTTCAAGAGTAAGTCAATCATGGTAACCCAGCACCACAAACCCATCTCTAAATAGACCGCTTAACCACAGGGCAATGACACCATCTACTGCATGACCACATTCTCTAGGGAATTCCAGCCATTTGGAACCATTTAATCAATCCCTATCACAACACCTGTGTTTGACAATTTGCATCTTAAAGAGCTACTACTGTTCACCGGAGGAGGCTGTGGAGAGCATAGTTTAGTGACCCACCCAACTCTTAGCATCACTTCAAAATCATTCTTTAATGATAGAGCCATTTTCAGAAAAGACTTACGCAATCGATCAGTAGCAAATCAGAAAATAATTCTCAGGCCCTTTTATTAGAGTATTATCTCACAGTTTCAAAGTCATGTTTTTTCCTCACCCTATTCCTATTTATCCAGATATCAAAGTATAAAATCAAGCCATCAGCATCTACTCAAAAATAATAATCTTGAGCATCTGCAAGACTGTGACTTTACTGAGGTATTAATCAAAAATCTTTCAGTTGCAAGTGACAAAAAAAGCAGTAACAATTTAACCTCATTTTTTAAAGCTAATTTCTTAGGTAAATATCTATGAGTCGAGGGTTTAGTACTCATTTCAGGCTTAGCTAGATTCAGGTCCCCACTGCTCCACCTCACCTCTTTCTCCTCTTCTTTCCAAGTTGATCTCAATTTCTTTTACAGAAGAAGTAAAGAACATGACTTTAATAAGCTCTAACTGACATTTTCAATACAGTTTATCACCCAAAGAAAAAGTAACCCTCCCTTCCCCAACACCCCAATTCAAAGGCTGATATATCACATTTTAAGAAAAGCTTATCCTAGTTTTGAATCATGACTATCATTGAACAAATCATGAAGACCAAGAGAGAGAAACATGTAATCTAATTGGCTGTTCTGGTTATAGACCCATCCCTGATGCGAAAAAGAGAGAGCACCCAGAGGACTACATGGAGCTGAGGAGAGGATATTTCCCCAAGGAAAACTGGTGGGCCGGTACAGAAGGAAGAAGAAATGGTGAGGAAGCCAAAACAGCAGATGTCTACTGTTGTCATCACACTTACGAGCCAATTCTTTCCATGTACTCAGCAAAGGTTTTCTGAAAAACAAAATGTGTAAATCTGGTCTTCTTCAGTATTGCAAAATATTACTGTAGTGGGCCTTCAAAAAAGTTGAAAGTCATTTGAGACATTTAAATGCAGGGGTGGGGGGGAAGTACTTTCATTGTTTTATACACTTGAGAGTAAAAATTATGAAAATCCCCATAGGAAAAAGTTATTTCTGTGCCCATCCTGAATATGTTTTTAGCAATTGAATTGACCAACCCATTTAAACATGAATATTTTGACTTGGTTGTAGCAAAATGATAACCAGGATATGTAAAAATACTGGGGTTTCTTATTTGTTTCAATGATGTGTAAAGTCAAACTGATGCCTCTAAGCCTTATCCTATCTGCCAACTTTGCTACATCTGATGAAGTTGAGAGTTAGATAAAGCTGAAAGATGGGCTGAGAGTATCTGTTTTATACCATATTGATGGTCAAAAACATGAGAAACTAAAAAACTAGAAAGAAATCTGGATAAACATTTCTATAACTATAAACTTGGGATGTCAAAATATTTCTAAAGCAAAATATGAAGGCCAAAACCCATAAACTAAAGACAGATATATTCACCTGCAACAGTGAACATAGTCATTTACAAAATTACAAGAAAATGGGAAATTAGTTTTAAAATATTAAGAACACATACCATGGACAGAGGCTTCATATTTTTAATATAATACAAATTTAATTACATTAAAGTACTAATGTATTTTAAAAATCAATAAAAGGTAAATGCAGCAAAAGAAAAATGGTCAAGAAATACGTACAAGTAACTCCAAAAGAAGTAAAAGAAAAAATATAGCCCATTGACATGTGAAGAGATATTCAGATTCATTATTGATTAACTGTTAATCAAAGAAATTAAAATTAAATGTTAGCTTACTTATAATGGAAAATATTAAAACACTTAATAACACCCACTGCTGTTTTATGTTTAGATTGGGATAGCCTTTCAGAAAAGCCATTTAGCACTATATATGATTTTAACTTTTTTTTTTTTCCAGCATGATTTTTTTTTTTTTTTTTTTTTAATTTTTAAACTTTACATAATTGTATTAGTTTTGTCAAATATCAAAATGAATCCATCACAGGTATACATGTGTTCCCCATCCTGAACCCTCCTCCCTCCTCCCTCCCCATACCATCCCTCTGGGTCGTCCCAGTGCACTAGCCCCAAGCATCCAGTATCATGCATCGAACCTAGTGTATATTCCCCTTGGCCCAGTATTCCCGCTTCTGAAATTTATACCAAAGGGTAAAACAATGGAACCATGCGAAAAGATTATGAGTGTATATATGTGTGCATTTGAGTGTATATGTCTGAGACTATGTTTTGCAAAAGTACTATAGAATAACGAACAACTTTAACTCCCTAAATGCTCGCTAACAAGGAATTAATTAAATAAGCTGAAATTTGTCTCTAAGATGGATCATCAAAAAATATTAATTGACAGTGTTGATCTCTATGTGGAGACTTAAAAAGATACTCCTGTTTTTTAGGTAATGTTAGCCTTTTCTTTGCCAACCTCAACTATTTTTTAAATATACACATGACTATGAGATCAAGATTCAGACCACATATTTCCATGCATGTTTCTCACCCCTTCTTTGGGACCATTGTTTTTTATTTAAATTCTTTGTGGGGAGAGCACATTTCTCACCACCAGCAGAGTTTTCTTCATGGCCAAAATCCACAGACATCCAGGTCACTTAAATCCTCTAAGCAAAATGGTACAAAATGGCAAGCATGCACAATTTTCCTTGCCAGAGGATATGAAACACTGAATTTTGCAGAATATTTTATGCAACTGATTCTATCCTAGTTGTGAAGCATATAAACTATCTCATAAGATAAAATAGTTATGCCCAAGCTCTAGAGACAATAATTCAGCTTATTAATCAAATCTTTCCAGAATAGGGGAAAATATTCATATGACTTATGACCACAAAACTCCCAAAAGGCAATACTAAGGATATCATCTACGGGTCTTTTGACCCGTGGGACACAGCGGGTGGGGAGGATCTAGATTACCAAACAATATAAATGATGTGTTCTCATTTTTACTTTTTGAAGTGTACATATGTGAAATGTATTAGCAATGATCATAGCTGAGTGGTACGATTACACTTGATTTTTCTTTTCTCTTTACATAACTCATAGTTTGTATGAATCTTTTATGGTTACAAATAGCACTATTCTTTTTAAGTTGTTTTCTTTTTTTTTTTTTTTAGTTTTCCTTGGAGGTGGGGGAATCACCTTATTGGTTAATTTGTAGAACTCATTAAAATATACCCTTGTCAAAACAACTATAAGCTAAAACTATTGGTATTTCATATATTCTTTAGGACAAGTCTGTTCACCTTTTATAGCCATGGCTTCATTTGCTAGGCCAGAACTTCCTAAACTTCTATGATATTTGTTGTTATCACATAAATATATATGAGAAACACTAGAATTTTAAGTAGGTTTCATTGCTTCAGAACTTTTCAGACTATTAAATACACTAACATAATATGTGGTAGTGGTTATGTCTCTAAGTCATGTCTGACTCTTGCGACCCCATGGACTGTAGCCTGCCAGGCTCCTCTGTCCATGGGATTCTCCAGGCAAGAATACTGGAGTGGCTTGCCATTTTCTTCTCCAGGTAATCAACATAATATGCAATTCCTCCCAAATTTATTTTGCTCCAGGTTTTTTTTTAAGGAAGTATCTCACAGTATTAATGTTCCAAGGAACAGAGTTAAGCAAATATTCTGATCTTCCTAACCTCCACACAACTCTATTTACAATTGGGTCCCACCAGTGGTACAATTTACTTCTCCGCCTAGAGACAGAGTTCACCTCATTTTCTCAGCCAGTCCTGATTAACCCAAGATCATCAGTGACCTTTGTTGTAAAGCTGGAAATGGAATCCTTTTTTCCATTCCTTGTTTTACTATGCCAGTCCTCAAATTCTGACAAGCTGGACTTTGACATCTTTGAAGGAGTCTTCTTCCTGAGTTTTTTTTCCTATTGTCTTGGCATTCTCGTTGAGTTTCCTTTGCAGCTGTTGTTGCATTGTTAGCTTCCTTTTCCCATTTTGCTTTTCAAATGTTGATTTTCCTTGGAGATTCTGTCTGGCAAATAAGCTTTGGACTCCAAACACTCCCTGGGTGATCTAATTTTCACCTATTATTTTAATAGGCAGCTCTAATAAGTACATGATCCATAGATCATAACCTTCAGCCCAAACCTTTCTTAGTAGTTTACAAAACTACCCTCCTTAACACTCCTCCTGGAAGTCCCAGGACACATCAAAACAAATATATTCAAAACTGAAAAAGCTTTATCTCTCCCCATGTGACATTGGTGCCTACATTAGCAAAGATGTCACTTGTCCATGTAGGTTCCAGCAGCTTCACTTACCTCTCTGCCTCACTACCAAGCCTTATTAATAATCAATTACTGTTGATTCACCTGCTTAATATCTCCCCAAAATTCTACTCCTCTTCATCACTATGGTCATTATCTTAGTTCTTATCACTTTCATTTGCCACTGAAATTATTAGTCTCCCAATTTGTATCTAATTCAATGCTAACACTCAATAAAAATATGGTGAATGAATGATTTTCCTTTGTCTTGCCCGTCCAATCCACTATCTCCTCTGTGACATGGTGATCATACTAAGGCTTAAACTGGATCATTTCGTCTCACTCTGAAGGGTAAATCCTGCCCCAAAGAAAAATAAAAATTGCATTAGGCACACCAATTAATGAGTTGACTCTTACACACCTCCCTAGCCTCACCTATCACCACTCTCCGCTCAAAGCATGTCCTCCAGCCAGTGATACTGAATCTGCACAGCTTCTTAAATGGTACCAGAATCATGTTTCTCCTCTTTCTTTTGTCCTCCCCCAACCTCATGTGAACCTAATTCTTACTCAGCATTCAGGATTCAAAATGGATGTCACCACTTTGCGAAATCTCCCAATTAGCCAATATTGAGGTAGGTGTCCTTTCTATAAGACTCTATAGCACTGTATTCTTTCCTCTATTATTACACACCTCACACTGATGAGTTGTTTCCTGGTGACTTGACTGTAGTATCCTTAAGGCAGGATCTATGAATTATGCATCATCTCATGCTCAAGAATAGCTTGGGATCTGACACATAGAAAGCAACTCAGATTTAAGGTCCTCATCTATATAATGGGGGAGATTGTCTTACCAAATTTACAGAGTTATCAGAAGACCAAATACAGAGCTGCCAAATAAAATACACAAAAACTGGTTAAATTTGAATTTCAGGCACACAAGGAATAACTTTTAGTATAAGTATGTGCCATGCAATATTTGAAACATAGTTACACTAAAATTGTATTTGTTATATATCTGGAATTCAAATTTAACTGCATGCTCTTTTTTTGTTGTTGTTAATCTTGCAACCTTAATCAAATATGATTATATATAGATGAAAGTGCTTTACAGTCTATAAACATTTCTATACGAATGTAAGCAAATATAAACTCTTCCTCTCAAAATTCATTACACCTTTGAAATGAATAATGAGAGATGTTTCCACGTCAAGCCTCTGTGATTTTCATCCATAATTGACATATCTTGCTATATGAATGTATTTGCTCTTCCCAAATTAAACAATATTATTCTTGAAAATAAAAGTACATTTCTTGGGGAAATATGGTTAATTCAGGGCTACCAGATACCCAGATGCAACCTGATCACTTAAAATGATCATTACATAGAAGAAGAATGGGAGCAAGAGAAGAGAGGGAGGGAGGAAGGGAGAAAACGAGAGAAAATTACAACTGTGTTTGTATCAAGTAATTTCAAGAGGAAAATCCCTGGGGCTAACTCTTCTTTTAACACTATTTCTACATTTACTACCATACATTTACTGATCTACTGATCACTCTTTTCCACACTGATTAACCTAAATAAATTAATGAAACATCAGTTTTCTAATTACCTGCT
Source organism: Bos mutus (assembly GCF_027580195.1). NCBI lineage: Eukaryota > Metazoa > Chordata > Mammalia > Artiodactyla > Bovidae > Bos > Bos mutus. The sequence continues at coordinate 31,640,641 of NC_091625.1, forward strand.
TGATTTAAAATGTAAGAACCATTATAAATGTAAACTAGAAAAATCTCTGTCCTGGAAAGAGCTAAGATCCCTAGTTTTTCAACTATTATTCTTACCAGCTGGGTGACAGGCTGTGTCTGTCATCTTCTTTTTTTCTCATCTTTAAAAATGACAGTATATGCAAGTGATTGCTAAATTTTTGCTTAGATCTAACAGTGAAATTTTATGAACTATTCATTGATATCACCATGCAATAGACATTAGAAGAAATAAAATATGTTTTAAAATGTCCTTTTTGAGTATTAATTTATCAAATGAAACTTTATCCAGTGAAATTCACAACTCCCTTCTTCAATCTATTATAATTATACAAGTTTAGGCCACCCACAGACAGCAAGTAATGCTACCAAAGTTTTAGTGGTGGCAGAATCATAATGCTTGAAATTTCAATAAAAGTACAAGAGATCCACACTGGTGATGTTCAGACAGAAGAACATGTCTCCTCCCCCTTCTCCTCTTCAATCTTCCAGGAGGGGAGAGAAAGAAGACACTAATTTGGAACTGAGCTTGAATGTCACAAGTGCAGGACATTAGGAACAAGGACAATTACCAGAATCACTGGACTGGAAGAGATTTAAGAAATCATCCTAGACAGACACAAATCACCCCTGGGAAACTGATTCCCTTGCAAGTTGCAAAGTTAAAGCACAGATGTTCCTGTTTTGCACATACCAACATCACAGAGGAGGCTCCCTGAAAGACAACTAACCTTAAGTATGTGAGTGAAGTAAACATAGTTTGCTCTGCTCATTCTTCTCGTATCTTTTTTTTTGCCCTCACTCACTGAGCCCCACAAGCTCTCAGAATATTTGGGCTGGTGATCAGGAAAGTCTTAGGCTTCCCTTGTGGCTCAGCTGGTAAAGAATCTACCTGCAATACAGGAGACCTGGGTTCAATCTCTGGTTTGGGAAGATCCCCTGGAGAAGGGAAAGGCTACCCATTCCAGTATTTTGGCTTGGACAATTCCATTTAACTTTGTTCAATGTGGGAGACCTGGGTTCGATCCCTGGGTTGGGAAGATCCCCTATAGAAGGAAATGGCAACCCACTCCAGTATCCTTGCCTGGAAAATCTCATGGACACAGGAGCCTGGTGGGCTGCAGTTCATGGGGTCGCAAAGAGTCGGGGACTACTGAGCAACTAACACTTGCTTACTTACTTACTTCAGGAAAGTCTGGGGAAAGTTTCTAAGGTGCTTGAGGTGATTCCTGGGAAAGAGATGGAGTCAGCTAGTAAAGACAAAGAACATTTGAGGGAGATGTTGACTGTTTGAGAGACTGTTCACCTCCTTTGCTTCTGCTGAGTCTTGCAACCTCCCTGTTGTAGAACATGGCCCTCCTCCCCATGGTTGCACTTAACAGGGAAATGCCATCTTCCTCAACAGTCCTGCTTCTTGGGCCATCATGATTGGCCCAGGTGGAAAATGACATCAGATGGGCCAATCATATTCTTTCTTCATGATTTTCTCAATTTCCTTCAATTAGAAGGAAAAGAATGTCGAGACTTCAGTTCTTTGATGGTGAAGCAAGGAAAATGTCAGGCAACAAGCTTTTTGCAGCCATATTCAAGGCCACAGGGAAGAAGTGAAGTCGCAGAAGAGAGAACTCAGCCAACAAGCAGACAAAAGCAGAGATCACTGGCAGCTGGAGGGAGTCCTTGCTCTATCTGAGGCTGGGTTGCACTTGTATTCCTGCCCTTCTCTGCTTTGCTCAATTTACGTGACCTGACAACCCCTCCTCTTCATTCTCTGGGGTTTTTGCAAGAAACTTCAATGATGATATTAAAGACTGAGGGAATAATATCAACTAAGGCAAGAAGCAGTGGCATAACCACTAAAAAGTCTAATCTGGGTCTGCAATCTCTGACTCTCTCCAAAAGACTGGGAATATATGCCATACTATAATAAGGTAGCCAGAGTATGCTTTTTCTAAGGATTTATGGCATCATTAATTTGGGAGAGGTCTTTACATGAGCAGAATAGCAAAGTCTGAATTATGGCAGGAAAACTTTGATAAGTACAGTAATGTATTTGGTATTGATTATACTCTCATGGATATTTGATCTGGAATTTATAATTTGGCTATTCAACAGTTCAGGAGGGTGGGGCTTAAATTGTACTGCGCAGTAGACAGAATTATGAACTACCCATGGGCCACTTGCTAGAGCTGACTTCACAGTCTGTGTTCTGAGAAGAAATATGCATGCTTACTCAGGCTCAGGAAACTGCCTGATAAAGCCTTCCTTCTGGAGATTCACAATGCATATTAACACATAAGAACAGAATCAGTAAATAAATCTGCTTAATTTTGTGTAACAGTTAAATAAGCAAACTTATTTGTACAGGGAAATATTTGTTTTATTTTTCTCACACTGAACAAACCTCAAAGCAGTTTGCCCTTCACATCAGTTTGTATTTAATACCAGTAAGGGAAGCTTACATATTAGAATATTAGATATGACTAATATTTTAGGTAGTTCCCCTTCCTCTCTAGTCATTGAGACTCAATGGAAAATTAGATTATGTGTTCCAATACCATAAAATCACAGGCAGATTTTAAAGAGCCTCCAGTAAATTTCCTTTCTATTCAAGTACATTTTTTTCTTTACTTGTTAATGGTATTAAAACTTACCTGTGATTCATTGGGAATTTTATCTCTGATTTATACTAGAACCTTTAAAGCCCAAATGAGCCCACAGAATGCCTGAGGTATGGTGGTGTTAGCTTTGGCCCCGGAAGAAAAATGGAAAACAACAGGATTCATTCAGGAAGTATTTGATAAGAGAGTAAGCGCAAAGGCAGGTAAGGCAAGTAAGGGAAAACGTGGGTCCCAGATGTGGTAGTTAAGATGAAGACAGGGACATGGGTACAAAAGATTAAATAAATGCTAGCTGGCCAGCCTGGGAGGGGGTGAAAGAGAGCCATGGCTATGATGGAGTTTCTGGCCAGACTACTGTCTGTGTGGTGGACTGAAAATCAAGCAAGCAATTTCTCATTCCTGTCAGAAGCAGGAATTCAGGCCCAGTAAAGAGTCAGAGAAAGGAGAAATTCTCTCCTTCTTGCTGGGCCAGCTCCTTTTTGATATCCTCTCACTGTCATACGATTCTAGAACATCAAGGGCATTTAAATCAGCACAAGGTGACAGAAACAAGAGCACAGAAGGAACCTTCTCATTCACAGATAAGCACGTCTACCCGAGCATGGAGAATCGTTTAGAACCATCCGAAACCAAATGAACTGTCAATACACACTGGATGAGAGCTAGCAGAGGCAAAAATTGTAGTCCGTCCTGCCTCACCTGGGCAGAATAAATACAAAATGAAATCCACTAGCAAGTACTGAAGATGCTTCAAACTGACAAGCTTGCTTTGATGATGTGAAGGATGAAGGATTAATTTTCTTTTAAAAAAGAGTTTGTCACATAATAGCCAGTAGTACTAAAGTGTTAGAAATAATGACAAATGGTTCATAAATAGATTAAGCAACTATATTAAATAGGATTTTAAAAACCCATGAGGTGCCATCCTTTGCTAAACTGTACAAAATTTTATAATATTTTAATGACTTGACAGTATGATAATACAATCAGGATTTCTAGAATAAATCATTTCTGTTTTGCACTATTGAGAATATAATCCAAAACTTTTCATGAATTCTACTTGACTATATTCAAAAGGAAATGCCATATTCAACCATATCCAGAATATAATGGAAAAATTCTAGGGTAAACTCTAGAGTAAAGGTGTTTTCTTTATTATTTTCTAAATAAATCTTTTAAATATATTTAGTAAATAATTCGGAGAAGGCAATGGCACCCCACTCCAGTACTCTTGCCTGGAAAATCCCATGGACGGAGGAGCCTAGTAGGCTGCAGTCCATGGGGTCGCAAAGAGTCGGACATGACTGAGCGACTTCACTTTCACTTTTCCCTTGCATGCATTGGAGAAGGAAATGGCAACCCACTCCAGTGTTCTTGCCTGGAGAATCCCAGGGACGGGGGAGCCTCGTGGGCTGCCCTCTGTAGGGTCGCACAGAGTCAGACATGACTGAAGCGACTTAGCAGCAGCAGCAGTAAATAATTCTTCTTAAAAATATATATATATTGCATCCTTAGTTATTTTATGCTATCCTCAAAATTGCTTATATACTATCATGTTTTATCTCCTAAGTGATATCTTGATTTCCTAGGGAATGAATGATTGAAGTAAAAATGTATTCTGTTTTGTTAATGCTTTCCCGTGAATTAGGTATATGTGTATGTATCTCATGTTGGAATCTCAGTTGCTTTCAACCTGCCATTATTCACACTTTATCAGAATAATACATTCTTTGTAAAATAATTTTACTTATTTTGTTGGCAATGCAGATTTAGGAATAACCTATTCTTTATCAGCTCCCAATAAGTTAAAACATATAATGACATTAAAGAGTAATTTGGATATTTTACTGACTTTATATTTTGGCAATGTTTCATGCCTCATTTGCCTGAAAACTCATTAGGTTAGTGCAACACCATGTTTTAATGCAATAGGTTCAGACTTATTTTCCCAAGTAAGTTGAGCCCTGCTTATTTTCTGTACTTTCATGCTTGAGTTAATAAATTGCAAAATTTCCCTCTTCTGTTTGCTCTGTTTTCCTTTATATACCATTTGTTGGAGGTTCTCTATTTTGAGAAAGAGGGAGGAGATGAAAAGTAAATTATCCCCTTGGGTTTGTGAAATAAAGTTTGCCTCTCTACAATCTGCAATCTCAATCATTTCTTATATTTGCTAAGCCTTCAATTTGTGACAAGTATATGCACTAAAACTAGCAGATCAACAAGGAAGAAACCAGAAAACAGCGATTGGAAGGGTGCCTGATGAAGACAGCAATGGAGATAACATCCTCTCAGCAAGTGTCATCACTAAGCAGTGAGGGTTTGAACACCAGGAAGGCAGGATACGTGGGCTTCCTTGGTGGCTCAGTGGTAAAGAATCCACCTGCCAATGCAGGAGACATGGGTTCAACCCCTGGGTCAGGAAGATCCCCTGGAGAAGAAAATGGCAACCCACTCCAGTATTCTTGCCTGGGAAATCCCATGGACAGAGGAGCCTGGTAGGCCATAGTCCATGGGGTCGCAGAAGAGTTGGACACAATTTAGCAGCAGAACAACATCAAGGCAGAGGACTTTACCCTGTCCCAGCACATGGTCCCAGGAGATCTGGGCCTTGGTTTCACAGCCCTATAGAGGGCATATTTTAAAAGACTGGGATGTATCTTGACCTTCTTCCTGGTCATCCAGCTTCATCTTTCTTATAATTAGATTTTGCTTGAACTTAACTCAAATATACTTTCTAACGGAGAAATTACTGAACCAGTCTAAATCAAAGTTTCATCTAAATGAGTCTTGTCATCTGGCCAGTGGTCTCACTCTGCTGAATTTAGGAGGCATCTGAGAGTTATCTTAATTATGAAAGCTCCACCAAGCTCTAATCATGACATATAAAAGTCAACTGCATCTCTTCTTAAGTACCTGAACTACTTTCTCTTTAGCTTGTCAACTTTTCCAAACTCTACACCATCTCTCTGGCCCTCATATGCCCCAGCTCTGGCTGGAGGTCACTCTATTGTACTCCCAGCCCAGAGCTTCAGCTCATCCTGACCCTAGTAGGAAGTACTGCCTGACTCCCATTAAACCAGTAATTATATCCCACCTCTTAGTCCTCTTCACGTGACCTGCCTTTTCATGTAGTGTGGTCTTAGCTTTCCAACAAGATAGCATGTGCCTGTGATATCTCTTTCATCTTTGTACACCCAATAATGCCCTAAAAAGAGTACATGCTCAATAAAGTCATGTGAATTTGTTCATTTCCCTCATTTTACAGATTTCTTTAAGACAAAAATAGGACATGAACCTTCGTACTTTTCCCTCCCAGCTCTAACTTCAACTCACATCTATCATCCATCCCCATATTATCTTTCCAAATGAGATTTTTCCCCATATACATTTTAAAGTGAAAGTGAAAGTCTCTCAGTCATGTCCGACTCTTTGTGACCCCTTGGACTATACAGTCCATGGAATTCTCCAGGCCAGAATACTGAAGTGGGTAGCCCTTCCCTGCTCCAGGGGATCTTCCCAACCCAGGGATCAAACCCAGGTGTCCCACGTCACAGGAAGATTTTTTACCAGCTGAGCCACAGGGGAAGCCCCAAAATACTGACGTGGGTAGCCTATCCCTTCTCCAGCTGCTCTTCCTGATCCAAGAACTGAACTGGGGTCTCCTGCATTGCAGGCGGATTCTTTACCAACTGAGCTATTAGGGAAGCCATGGACATTTTAAGAACCTATCCAATTTCACCATAGCTCTAAAAACTGGTGTTTGTCTCCTATAAGTCTGCCAATCCCTAAGAAAAACTTAGAAAGTCTCTCTCCATTGACATGTCACAAATATTTTCTTTCTTTCCTCATGGGGTTGTCTTCACTAAACATGTAAAAATCTCCAGTCCTCTTTATGGTATTTTGTTATTCACTGTTATCCACTGTTCCCCTATAGTTATCCTACAAGTCAGAAAACTGAAATATGGCAAAAATAAAATTCCACTAAACTTGTATCACCAGTTTCATGCTATGATGCCCAAGTCTGCTGTGGTCATGAACAGCCACTAGAAGGGACACACAAGAAAACACAAGGGAAAAGCACAAGAAAACAAAGTTTGTTACACTCATAGGCCCTAGAGATTAGCAGGGGGTGGGGGTGGGGCTTTACTACATGCCACACAGGGTCACAAGGGTAGTGCCAGAATTGGTCAGGTAGTAGAAAATCGAAGCAAGGGGTGTGCTTAGGCCATGGCATTTATGTGTGTTTCTACAGGAGAGATAAGGCAGGACAAACAGCTTAGATTTGGCTGGTTTGAATACTTCAGTGTGCTCTAAGTCATACATGTGATCTCCAGGTCCTAGGGCCTGCCCTGGGATGATTAAGGTTGAACAATAGTGCCTCCTGGGTGTATGGGCCAGATAGAGGAGGCATGGCCCTAGATTGGCCCAGTGGATCTCAAAGGCAGCCTCAGCTGAGTCCTTCAGTATCTAAAAGAACTGGCGAGCCCTGGGAGGGGCACTCTCTCCCCAGACAGAATGATTTTTTAAGGTGTCTAAAAATCATAATATGCAGAATGTAAAAAATATGTACAGTCCATTCAAGAGCACACCACATCAGCAATTAAGATGGGCAGCAGTGCTGGATTCTGGATTCACCTGGTCTAACTCAAATGGCAATGTCTTATCTGTGAGGTGTTGGGCAAATTAATCTCTCTGTTGATCATCTTTATCCATAAAATGAAGCAAAACCTGTAGAGTTGTCTTGGGAATTAAATGAGATGATGCATACAAAACACTCAGCCCAACACCCATATCAAGTAGACAAATTTTTTGAAGTAAACTCAGTGTTTGCAAGGGGAATGGGAATTGATCCAAAAGTTTAAAGAAGGAATTGAGTCAGAAAGCAGAGGCAGAGAGCAGCTTCATACCAAAGAATGATATGGGATTAAGCATGGAACCCTCGTCAAGTCACCCCTAAGAATTACTTTTCGTCTCAAATAAGTTTAGTACCTTTTATTACATAGCTCTTTATAGTTATTTTTTAAAGTGTTTTTATATGCCTAACTGCATTGTACTATGGCAGACAGAGTTTACTATTTCTACTTTCTGGGTATGGAAATTAAATCTCAGCAAGGTTAGCCTGAATTGTCCCTGTCACTAATAAATGACCTTCCAAAACTAGAGTTATCTGAACACTTGTCCCAGGATTCTGTTCACCATACCAATCTGTTTCAGTAAATCACTTTCTTTCCATTTGGATCTTAGGTACTACTATATATATATATATATATATATATATATATATAAAGAGCTAAAACTGTCCGTTAAAGGTAAAATATGATATCTATAATGCCTGGCTGATATTTCAATATTTCCTCCATGGACATAAGATTTGGGTTAGATTTTTGTCAGAAATTCAAATAACTTGAAGATCGAGTGATTGGCCAGCATTGTGCTGGCTAGTATGGAAAACACTAGCCTCAGGTGGCTATTGAGCCCTAGAAGTGAAACTCCCAGTACTTTGGCCACCTCATGCGAAGAGTTAACTCATTGGAAAAGACTGATGCTGGGAGGGATTCGGGGCAGGAGGAGAAGGGGACGACAGAGGATGAGATGGCTGGATGGCATCACCGACTCAATGGACATGAGTTTGAGTAAACTCCGGGAGTTGGTGATGGACAGGGAGGCCTGGCGTGCTGTGGCTCATGGGGTCACAAAGGGTCGGACACGACTGAGTGACTGAACTGAACTGAACGTGGCCAACACCTCATGTTGAAATGATAATATTTTGGATATACTGAGTCATATAAAATATATTATTAAAATGGATTTTCCGTCTCTAATTTTCATTTGCCTATTAGAAATTTTCTTGTTTTTACCATGCTTCACAGCTTACGAGATCTTAGTTCCCCAACCAGGGATCGAACCTAGGACTTCGGCAGTGAAAAGCGCCAAGTCCTAACCACTGGACTATCAGGGAATTCCCTAAGCATTTTTTAAATGTGCTAAGTGTTGTTTCTCTTGGGTTGGGGTCCATGGGTCACCAGAATCTGAAAGCTATGTTCCCTCTCCACACCTTTGCGCCCAGAGCTCTTTGCTACTGCAGCAGCATTCTCCGTGATATAAGGAGACGGAACTTTCTCAGGATGGGTAATCAATACAGCGCCTTCGTAAGAAGCAACGGCCGGGACTTCCTTGGTGGTCCAGTGGCTAAGACTCCAAGCTCCCAGTGCAGGGAGCCTGGCTTCGACCGCTGGTTGGGAAACTTACATCCTTCCATGCTGCAACTAAGAATTCACATGCTGAAACTAAAGTTCCTGCCTGCCACATGTAAGACCCAATGCAGCCAAATAAATAAAAACCTTTTTTAAAAAAAGAGAAGCCATTGTCTCTGTCCATATACCACTTCAATAAAGCAGGTTGGTACCTACTACAGCTTGGTGGTTATTCTAGGGAGTAGCATTTGCTCAGTATGTGAAAGACCAGAGAAAGTCTGCTGCTAAAATAATTTCTTGCCAGTTAACGCAAGCAATATAAGAAGAGGAATGTTAATTTTTTTTTCAAACTATCATCATGAAGGAAAGTACCTGAAAAAATTGAGTATTTTACAGAAAGGTCAAGGACTGTTAAAATTAATTGTACTTGATAGCTGCATGTCAGAGTCTTCTTTCTGACTCAAGAAGAACCTATTGCTAGGAGCCCTTTGAAGTTCTGTGGGTAGATATAATAGAAATGGATTGTGACATTCCTACCTACTAATTTAGCAGTGAAATGTTCACAATGTCAAATGTGAAATTAATAATTACACTACTTTTCACCATTGATTGTCTGTCAAAGAGAACAAAACCATGTCAAGCAGAAGCAAAGTTCAAAGATGGAAGCATCTGTGACACCAGCTCTCATCCCTGTATGGAACAGCAAATCAAAGGCAAGATCAGTACGTTTCCCCAAAAGTTAATAGATAAATACGTGCATGCTCAGTCTCATCAGACTCTGTGACCTCATGGGTTGTAGCCTGCCAGACTCCTCTGTCCATGGAATTTTCTAGGAAAGAATACTAGAATGGGCTGCCATTTCCTACTCCAGGAATCTTCTCGACCCAGGGATCAAACCCACAACTCCTGTGTTTCTTGCTCTGGCAGGCAGATTTTTTACTACTGCACCAACCGGGAAGTCACGTAGTCCTAGGGTAATAAGACATTTAAATTAACTTAGTATGCAGACTGCCTTTAGCTATATATTTAGAAATTAATTCTGTCATATTAAAATATAGAGAGATCTAAGTTAAAAAATCTCGGGTCAGAAAACAAACTTCTGTAACATAGATTCATCCTTACCTGTATAATATCCAGCTGACGCTAATAAAGAGTCAAGTCAAATTTCCTACTAGCTACACTAATGCTGCTGCTGTAAACCTCGGTGGCTCAGAGGTTAAAGCGTCTGCCCACAATGTGGGAGACTGGGGTTCGATCCCTGGGTCGGGAAGCTCTCCTGGCGAAGGAAATGGCAACCCACTCCAGTCTTCTTGCCTGGAGAATCCCATGGACGGAGAAGCCTGGTGGGCTACAGTCCACGGGGTCGCACAGAGTCGGACACGACTGAGAGATTTAACTTTCACTTTCTTTCACACTAATGCTAAGTCGCTTCAGTCGTGTCCGACTCCGTGCGACCCCATAGACGGCAGCCCACGAGGCTCCCCTGTCCCTGGGATTCTCCAGGCAAGAACACTGGAGTGGGTTGCCATTTCCTTCTCCAATGCATGGAAGTGAAAAGTGAAAGTGAAGTCGCTCAGTCGTGTCTGACCTTTAGCAACCCCATGGATTGCTGCCCACCAGGCTCCTCCGTCCATGGGATTTTCCAGGCAAGAGTACTGGAGTGGGGTGCTATTGCCTTCTCCGAGCTACACTGATAAAGGAACTCAAAACATTGATTGCTTCAGATTATCACACTTCAGTCTTGCGGCCACCTGTGGGTTGCCTAAAAGGTAAATTAAGCCAGTTACCAACTTAGTGTTTAACTGTAAAAAATTATATCCTTCAGGGTTTTGTGAAAATACAAGCCACTTTATTAATAAAGTAAGTGTCCCCTATGTAATTTGATTTGTGATCTGCCAGAAAGGTCCCTTCCATGAAAAATATTTTACCAATGGATTATGAAATTTCTTCTTTAACAAAAGTCATCCATATAATCCTTATCCCTATTAGCAGTATTTGGGGCATCAAAATACTTTATCAGAGTGGGTTTATCAGGCAGCCTCTTTCCCAGTCTGAAGTAAAGAAGTGAGACACTACTGCTGCTGCTAAGCTGCTTCAGTCGTGTCCGACTCTGCGCGACCCCATAGACGGCAGCCCACCAGGCTCCCCGGTCCCTGGGATTCTCCAGGCAAGAACACTGGAGTGGGTTGCCATTTCCTTCTCCAGTGCATGAAAGTGAAAAGTGAAAGTGAAGTCGCTCAGTTGTGTCCGACTCTTGAGACCCCATGGACTGCAGCCCACCAGGCTCCTCCATCCATGGGATTTTCCAGGCAAGAGTACTGGAGTGGGGTGCCATTGCCTTCTCCGAAAGAAGGGAGAGAGGTAGAGGTTAAAATCTAAAGAGAGTAGGGTATCATTTCAGAGGGATTAGAAACAGGAGGCAGGGAATGCTAAAAACAACAGCATTCTTCAATATTTTCCCCAGAAAACGGAGTAATCGTCTTGAAAAGATGGCTAGGGTCTCAGGCTCACCTTGCATGAATCACATTAAAGACAAATGTGTACTTTACATTCATCATGGACTTAAACTCCAATAGATCATCTTCTTAAGTCTCTGATGCTAAATCATTTTTTAAAGAATACTAAAGAGCTTTGTGTTGAAAAGGAAATCACCTGGGTAACAATTTCAAGATGCCAAGAGTCTCAAAACCCTGCTTTTATCACCAGCTGAAAAGCCAATAAGTCTTAATTGTCTCTAAACAATCTCCAGCTGTGTAACCTTCTTTCCATGCAGGATCCTTATAAAAGAGAGGCCTATAAAATAGTTTTCTAAGTGCTGTATTTATGCTGGGATTTAAATTTCAATTACAGAGAGAAATTATATCTCCCATTTGATGCAAATGCATTTGAACACATTATGACTATAAAAGTAAAACCTGCTTAATCCTCTCGTAAACTTAGTAATTTTATAAAACTCATATTGTTTCATACACATAAAATGTGCATGACAATCAGCATTCTAAACAGTAGCCTAAGTCAGAAACACATAATATTCATAATATTCTCAATGTTTTCTCCTTCCATTTGCTCGGTATAACAAGCAGGGTGAAATATGCCTCTCATATTTTAAAAGTGAAAATAGGGGTTTATAATTCTATGATTTCTGGATCTCATGAATTTAATGTTCTACACAAAAGGCATTCAGAACTACATTTCAGCACAGCAATATTTCCCTGCGTCTAACCTAATTTACCATATCAATCTGGACATTTTTAAAAACTAAGAAAACACTTCCTTCTCTACTTAAAACACTCAAATTGTTATGGAAATCTAACAGCTCCTCAATTCTTCCTCTAATCACAAATCAAAGTGGGGACCTGGAACACTCTGGAAATAATTTGCTGCTGTCCCTATGTTCTACAGGCCAGTAAACATTCCCTAGGTACTACTAAGGAAAGACCACAGTTCCAGGGAAAATGGAGAGAATTTGCATCCAGAGGTGTTTGGGTATGCTATTCTCCAGAGGGACTGATATTCAGAAGAAAGGATTTGACAAGTCCCTTTGTTCATAATTCAAATCATCCACCATTCAAATCAAGTCCTGAGTTAGAGACACACTTTCTGACTTCAGTCCTCTTCCCTCCCACAGTCCAGGAAGCCTTGTGCAGGCATGCTAAGTCGCTTGAGTCTTGTCTGATTCTTTAGGACCCTATGGACTGTGGCCCACCAGGCTCCTCTGTCCATGGGATTCTCCAGGTATAAATACTAGAGTGGGTTGCTATGCCCTCCTCCAGGGGATCTTCCCGACTCACGGATCAAACCCAAGTCTCTTATGTCTCCTGCATCGCAGGCAGATTCTTACAAGTGCCACATTGGAAGCCCCACAGGAAGCCTGCTGCTGCTGCTGCTGCTAAGTCGCTTCAGTCGTGTCCAACTCTGTGTGACACCATAGACGGCCTCCCACCAGTCTCCCCCATCCCTGGGATTTTCCAGGCAAGAACACTGGACTGGGTTGCCATTTCCTACTCCAATGCATGAAAGTGAAAAGTGAAAGTGAAGTCACTCAGTCATGTCTGACTCTTAGAGACCCCATGGACTGCAGCCTACCAGGCTCCTCCGTCCATGGGATTTTCCAGGCAAGAGTACTGGAGTGGGTTGCCATTGCCTTCTCCCCAGAAAGCCTGAGGAACCTCCAAAAACATGAGACTTCTCGGTCATATCCATTTCCTCATTTTCTCACTTTCACAGGCAATGGCCTTTAGATGACATTCTAGATTTGAAAATGTTGGGTGAAGAGCCAAGAAAATTGAGAATAAAGGCAAAAGAACTTTTGCCCAAACTTTTCTTTTTTAATCATATACTTCTCTAGAAATACTAAGGTCAGTGTTAAAGAATTATAGTATTTATTCATGTTCATGTTTTAGGATGGTTTTCAGAATAATATATGTGTGGCATATAATAAAATGAGAGATTAACAAGCAACCTAAAAATAGTATCTGTTTTATTGCTTTGCTCACTATTACTAAGGAGAACACAAACTCACCCTCTTAGAACTCATGGAGTTATCTTTGCCTAAAAAATTGGAACACACGAGGGAAACGTTGCCATTCACTAACTACAGAACAAAGAAAATTCTGCACATCATGCCAAGATATTATGCAGGAGGTGGTGTTAACAGAGGAAGCTTTTATCATGAGAAAGTAGAAACCCCATTACCTCCTAAGTTAATAACTGCAACCTATAATATGAAGTTCTATTTTAGTCGAGCTTTGTATATTTTTAAAGAGTAAGAAAAGATCATTCGTCTCCCTTTCCATGAACCGGGCCACACAATCAATCGGTTGCCAATGCCTTTTCTTTTTCATAAAGAGAAGGCAATAATAGTCCTATAAGGTTGACTCCACATGAATGGACTAAATTCATAAGAATGGAATTTTTTTCACAAGGAAAAGAGCATCCCAGCAGTGTAGGCAGAGATTAATATCTGAGAGTGAGTAGACCACAGACCATTTGAGAAATTTTGTTTCAAACATTGTCTCTAAAGAATGATTTCAACAAGCCAGAACAAAATCCATCTTTTTAATCTGTAGTCACACCATGTAAATCAGGCTTTCTACGGAAATGCATCAGTCTCTCAGGAATGATCAGGGATTGATGATACACACATTCTCTGACAGTGCTGCTGAGTGCCAGGCAGGAAGGAGACCTGGGCTCACACTAGCCCACCTGCTGGGGCCAGGCGAGAAAGAGGAAGTGATCCTTGAAGCAAGCTTCAGGCCAAAGTATGACACTGATGCTACAGGCCCCGAGCCACATGTGGGTCTCCGTGTCTTCTAACAATCTTGCTCAGAGAAAACAGGAAAGACCTCTGTATACATTTATTGACCAGCCCAACTCATGTAGTTCTGCAAACCTTCTAATATCCTTAGTGGAACACTGTTTCCTGTGAGACATGGCATGACAGGACATTTCTGTGATGTAACGGAACTTTCTTCTGTTCTGAGGGGCATACTCTTGTGACTTTTCACAGGCACGTCCAGAGGCTCATTCCACTGGTCTGGACATCAGCAGAGCCACTAAAACAATCAACAGAGAGCACGCTGTTGAAGCACTTCTCTGGAACAATACAAAGGAGGAGGCTTTACTTTTCAACTCTGTAAGCCCAAGAACAGGATGCGCTGAAAGGAATCTCACTCTTGTAACGCAATAAACCCCATACATTAAATTAGTTACCTCAATTATAACTTCACAAAGCACAAAATAAATAACACCCACAGTGGTTAGACTTTGGACCTACTGTTTAACTGGCAATCTTGTTTTTTTTTAATTGCTTTACAATGTTGTGTTGTTTTCTGCCAGACATCAACATGAATCAGCCATAGGTATACATTTGTCCCCTCCCTTTTGAACCTCCCTCCCACTTCCCTCCCCATCCTGCCCGTCTCACAGTCATTTGTCAACAAGTCTTCAGTAAAAATCCTAGCCATTAGGCTGGGCTTCCCTGGTGGCTCAAATGGTAAAGAATCTGCCTGCAGTGCAGGAGACCTGAGTTCAATCCCTAGATCAGAAAGATCCCCTGGAGAAGGAAATGGCAACCCACTCCAGTATTTTGCCTAGAGAATTCCATGGACAGAGGAGCCTGGGGGCCGCAGCCCATGGGATCGCAAAGTTGGACACGATTGAGTGACTAACACTTCCACTTTCATATAAGGCTAGGATAATGTTTCTGCCTTAGTTGTGAACAAAATCTTTTCTCTCTTTTACTATTTTTCTTTTTAATTTGAATTAACCTTACTATTAAATACCACCCCCAAAACTGTTCTAAGCAGTAGAGAATACATAGTAAGGTAAATGTTACATACACATATACAGAATGCTTTAGACTGGAGTAAAATGGAAAGATTTCCCTACCCATTTCAGCTAGTTCCTGTGAAAATGTGCTAAGAATACTAAAAGGAAGGGAAAGAGTGAAGGAGGGAGAGAAAAAGGAATTGATTTTCAGGTCTGCATTGTATCCACCCTGCTTCCCACGTCTCTCCTATGATAACTTTGCTGGGTTTTGAAACCCTTTCTTTCACCTTGTGCCCCTGCTACTGTTGCTCTGCCCCACCCACCCACCCCACTCCCCTTGATAGGCACCTAGGTTTGGATTCACTTTCTGTGCTTTGACTTCAGTACTGCTCATCCAGGACCTGACGTCACCTCTCAATGACCACCCACTTGTGAGACCACAGGATGGAGGCCCCGAGACCTTTCCCCACCACATCCCTGTGGGACCAGCCAGAAGAGGAGACTCTTCTCCCAGTTCCCATGTGGGGAAAGGACTGGGCAGACTACAGAATGAGAATCTCAGTGAGACTAAGGAAGCCAGAAGGTGTTGGTTCTGCCTTTCCTAGCCCCATCCAGTTGCATGAATTAGTTCCTTCTCCAGGGGATCTTTCCAACCCAGGGATCGCACCTGGGTCTCCTGTACTGCAGGCAGATTCTTTACCAACTGAGCTACAAGGGAAGCCCTAGATTGTACTACACTTAGCCCAAAATAGTCCCTGTGTCCAGCATACAACCCAAACAACTATTAAAAGTATCATTTCTCCAGTACCTCAGATCTAAAGTTAAAATAATCTTGCTACCTAAATTCTAGCTTTCCTATTCACCTCAGTCACAGCCTTCTCCCAACTCCCTCTACTACTGCCTTATTCTATACTCCAATTCCTGATTCCAAGCAGGTTTCCAGTCGGACTGGAGTTCTACCTTGATGCCAAATGCCTGCCTGTAGCACTAGCAACATACCCAATTCCTAACAACCCTCGCTCACCCAACATAATTGCCATCACCTGATAGCTTTGCTGCTGCTGCTAAGTAGCTTCAGTCATGTCCAACTCTGTGTGATAGCTTTGGATCCAGCCTCAATCCAGACTGACCCTTGGTGCCAAAGCACAATCACCACAATGATTCCAGTATCATGAAAGCCAAAAACTCCAGCCTCAACCATGAGTAGGAATTATAAGGTATTAGCACCAAGCCTTGCCTCCTTGAACCTTGTGAATGACCTCCTGATCTAAACCCCCCACCACTCTTACCAAGTCTGTTCTCACATCCCTGGCTCTGCCCAATGCTAGCTTCCTCCCCTTTCCTTCATACTATGCCTCCTGGTGAAGCCAACATGGGTTATAACAAAAACATTCAGAGAACATTGTTGTCCAGGATGGAAAACAGGTTTCAGATTTCATATGTATTGTTTTTCTGAATGATGATAATAAGATCTGGAACTGAATATCATTTAAATAGAGTCAAGAAATTTGAAGATAAATGTGTGACAAAGGTCTCTGTATAAATACTAAGCCCCATGTGACACTGGGGATGTAACAGGGAGAAAGATAATTATTGCGATGTTCACATGGTGAATGGGTAGGGAAACATGATCTGGAGGTTGGTAGGTGGGGTAAATAGGATTCTAAGATGACCTCACTATCTCCAACCCCTGGTGTTACTCCAGTGATTGTGTCACATTATACTGCATAAGAGATTTACAGATGTAGTTAAGTGCTCTAACCAGCTGACCTTAATTTAGAAAGGTTATCCAGATAGGCCACACCTAATCACATGAGTTGAAGAAGGCAATGGCACCCCACTCCAGCACTCTTGCCTGGAAAATCCCATGGATGGAGGAGCCTGGTGGGCCACAGTCCATGGGATCGCTAAGAGTCAGACAAGACTCAGCGACTTCACTTTCACTTTTCACTTTCATGCATTGGAGAAGGAAATGGCAACCCACTCCAGTGTTCTTGCCTGGAGAATCCCAGGGACGAGGGAGCCTCGTGGGCTGCGGTCTATGGGGTCACACAGAGTCAGACACGACTGAAGCCACTTAGCAGCAATCACATGAGTCCTTTAAAAAAGGAGTCCCTAACCCCTGGGCCACAGACTGGTACTGGTCTGTGTCCTTTTAGGAACCCAGATGCACAGCAGGATGTAAGAAGCAGGCAAGCAAGAGAAGCTTTGTCTGTATTTATAACCACTCCCCATTGCTTGCATTATCACCTGAGCTCAGCCTCCTGCCAGATCAGTGGTGGCACTGGATTCTCATAGGAGAGCAAAACCAACCCCATCTGAATCTTCCCGAAACCACCACCACCCCCTCCACCCTGAGTCCATGGAAAATTTTTCTTCCACAAAACTGGTACCTGGCGCCCAAAAGGTTGGGGACTTCTGCTTTAAAAACAGAAAGTTTTCTCCAGCTTGGTCCAGAAGAGGAAGTCGTAGAGTAGAAGAGCAAGAGGACACAGTCCACAAGAAGTTCTCTGTTGCTAGCTTGAAGAAAGGGGGAATCCCATGAAGGACCTAAAAGCAGCCTCTAGGAGATGAGCTGGACCCCTTTCCAATAGCCAGAAAGGAAGTAACCTCAATCCTACAACCACAAATAACTGGATCCTGTTAACACTAAGAATGATCTTGGAAGCATGTAGTTTCCTCAGAGCCTTCTGAAAAGAACCCAACTCATTCAATACCTGGATTCTGACCTTGTGAGACCCTGAACAGACGACCCAAACAAGTTTACCCAGACTGTGATCTACAGAACTGTAAGTTAATGAATGGGTGTTATTGGTTATTTGTCACATAGCAATAGTACACTATTACAGTGGGTGACAGTGACAAGGATGGGAAAAGACTCATGGATAAGTGGCATGAGTATCACAGGGAAGGAAAGAACTCCAAGAGATTTAGAAGCGCCACAGGTGATTCCAGTGTGACATCAATGTTAAAAAACCTTTGTCCTATAGCTTATGTGTTTTATACATAGGTACTACCGGTCCTCACATAGTTGGGATCATCATTGTACACTAAAATCTGAACACTAATATTAGATTCTAAAATGTAGAATGTATTTTTCTCTTGTTACAGATTTTTTACTGTAGCCCACCACGTTTTAAGAAACAAAATTAGTAATATCAAAAGATATTTTGACAAATTTATGCTGTTTAATTAATTTGATTTTAAATATGACTGTGATATATAACTAAGTAGACATATAGATTCATAAAATAAATGAGCTTTCAGCATTTTATCAGTATTTCCTTCTCATCAAAGAGATTTCCATATGTTTCATGAACTGTATATGGGTAAAACAATTTATCATTTGATGATCTTGTTTCTATAACAAATCTAAATTAATTAGAGACAAATATCACTTCATACATGAATTAAGTCAATTATAAAATTTTTTCATGTAAAATTATGATCACAAGTTGAATGCAAGATTATATTCTGCACTTTTAAGTGGGAATGGAGAGGTTTTCCTTATGATTGTGATATAAGAGAGCATCTGCTTCAACAAAAAAAATTTTATATCAATTCATGGTTCCAAATGAACCAAATAAAACCATTATCTCAATGACTTGCAATTTATAGGACTTTTAAATCTCTATAATTAGGCAATGTCAAGGTGCCCTTAGAAATAGCCTGGCATTTCTGAGTAATAAATAATCACTCTGAATTTACTTGCAATTCACTTATTCAGGCAATTTTTCACTAAATTCCCTGTTTTAAGAATTCACTACCGAATTAGGATTTTGTTATTTTCTGACTATGAGGTATAGTTCTTCCAAAAAATGTGTAATTTTCTCCTATTAGTCATAGAAAAAAAGGACACCTCATTGAGCTTCATCAACATGAATACTTGAAAATGCTCATTGATTGTAAATGAGAATCTGACTAACCTATAAAGAGAAATGGGGATGCAGACATTTTAAAAATGAAGAGAGTTTTACAGCTGGAACAAGAACATGGATAAGGTAACATGGATATGGGAACAAGAAAGGTGAAAGAAGGGGCCAAGTAAAAAGTAAACAGAAAAAAGACCTGAAGAAAATAAAGCAAAATATTACCCTTTGTGCTATGAAAGTGAAAGTGTTAGTTGCTCAGTCGTGCTGGACTCTGCTACCCCATGGACTACAGCCCACCAGGCTCCTCTGTCCATGGAATTCTCCAGGCAAGAATACTTGAGTGTGTAGCCATTCTCTTCTCTAGAGATCTTTCCGACCCAGGGATTGAACTCAGGTCTCCTGCATTGCAGGCAGACACTTTACCATCTGAGCCACTACAATAAAGCAAGTCAAGAAACCAAAAAGCATAAAGACTGAAAATGGGTTCTGTAAAACTTCCATTTTCCAGATAAAAAGACTGCCCTACAGAAAATTCTAAATAATGTGCAAAGCAACTAGAACTAGAACTAGAATTCAGTAAGTGAATTTTAACAAGTCATAAGATACAAGGTTAATGTGAAAAATTCAGAGGTATTTCTATACACTATACAACAATTTCTATACAACAAACAATTGATCAAAGAAATTTAAACAACTCCATTTACAAGATTATCAGAAACAACCTGCATACTGACCACAAATATTGTTGAGAAAAAATTTTAAAGATCTACATAAATGAAGAGATACACTATGGCAGTAGATTAAAAGAATCATTATTAAAATGTCATTTCTCCCTGAATTAATTCATAGATTTAAGGCAATCATAATCCCAAAAGACTCTCTTACAGAACTTTACAAGTCAATTTTAAAATTTACTTGGAAATACAACATTCCTCAATGGCCAAAACAATCTTCAAAAAGAAAAATAAAGTTGGAGGACTTTGACTAGGTAAACAGGAAAATCAAAAGCTACAGTGATCAAGGCAGAGGGATATTGGCATAAGGACAAACAAGTAAATCAATATATCAGAATGCAGAATCCGGAAATAGAACACACTTAACCAGTTGATTGATTTTCAACAAAGAAAACAAGGCAACTTAATGGGATTTAAAAAAATATCTCAATAAGTGGTTCTGTGGTAACTAGATACTCATATGATAGAGAAAGAGAAAGACAAAAATACATCCAATAAGCACATGAAAAAGTTTTTGACATCTTTAACGTGAAGTGAAAGTCACTCAGTTGTGTCGAACTCTTGGTGACCCCATGGACTGTATAGTAGAATTCTCCAGGCCGGAACACTGAAGTGGGTAGTCTTTCCCTTCTCCAGGGGATCTTCCCAACCCAGGGATGGAACCCATGTCTCCCGCATTGCAGGTGGATTCTTTACCAGCTGAGCCACAAGGGAAGCCCTAGGTCATCAGGAAAATGCAAAATAAAACCACTAGAATGAATAAAGTTGAAAAAACTGACAATACCTAATGTTGAGGAGGCTGTGAATCAACTAGCATTCCTGCACATGACTGGTGGGAGTGTAAAATGCTACAGCCACTTTGGAAAGCAATCTGGCACTTTCCTGTCAAGTTAAACACACACCTACTCTCTGACTCAGCAATCCCACTTCTAAATAATTACCCCCCTCCAAAAGGAAAGATAAAAACGCATCCATAAGAAGACTTGTACAGAATCTTCACAGCAGCCTTAACTGGAAATGACCGAAATATCACATGTCAACAGGGAGGATGAACCAATGCTATGAGTAGGAACAAATTGTTGTAATAGGTATCAACACAGATGAACTTAGAAAACATCCTGAGGGAAGGAAATGCGACACAAAGGAACATATACTGTATAATCTAATTTATATGAAGTCCAAAAGCAAAACTAATCTGTGATGACAGAAAATCAGAAAGCAGATCAGAAACGTTGTCCTTTGAGTGGTGAGGGGTGGACAGGAAAACGGCCTAAGGGAACTTTTTAGACTTTTTTAGATCCTGAGAGAAAGAGATCTTGTTTTAGGTAGTTGTACAGTGGGTGTGTACAATTCTCAAAATTTCTCAGACTGCACACTTTTAAGAGCTATCTATCTTGAAGTGAAAGTGAATGTCGCTCAGTCGTCTCCGACTCTTTGCAAGTCAGAGTCCATGGACTATACAGTCCATGGAATTCTCTAGGCCAGAATACTGGCGTGGGTAGCCTTTCCCTTCTCGAGGGGATCTTCCCAACCCAGAGATAGAATCCAGGTCTCCCACATTGCAGGTGGATTCTTTACCAGCTGAGCCACAAGGGAAGCCCAAGAATACTGGAGTGGGTAGCCTTTCCCTTCTCCAGCCAGATCTTCCCCACCCTTGGAACCAAACCGGGGTCTCCAGCATTGTAGGTAGATTCTTTACCAACTGAACTAAAGAGCTATGCATCTTACTGTATACAAATTAAACCTCAATAGTCTGCTGTACCAACAAAAAGACTGTAAGAAAATATTACAGAATGCCTTGTCGCCTTTTGTTAATGTTGGTTAGTGAGTGTATGATAAAGAATGATTCTCATTTTCTTGTGTTTACAAAAACCTCTAAAATATTTTTAAGTTACATTTTAAAAAATCTAAATCACCAATGAAAGATAAAAAGCTCAGAGATAAACCCACGCACCTATGGGTATCTTATTTTTTACAAAGGAGGCAAAAATATATAATGGAGCAAAGACAGACTCCTCAATCAGTGGTGCTGGGAAAACTGGACAGCATGTAAAAGAATGAGATTAGAACACTTCTTAACACCATACACAAAGATAGACTCAAAATGGACTGAAGACCGAAATTTAAGACTGGAAACTAAATACAGGTAGAACACTCTATGACATAAATCACAGCAAGATCCTCCATGACCCACCTCCCAGAGCAATGGAAATAAAAACAAAACTAAACAAGTGGGACCTAATTAAACGTAAACGCTTTTGCACAGCAAAGGAAACTATAAACAAGGTGAGAAGACAACCTCAGAATGGGAGAAAATCATAGCAAATGAAACAACTGACAAAGGATTAATTTCCAAAATATACAAGCAACTCATACAAGTCAACACCAGAAAAATAACTCAATCACAAAGTGGGGAAAAGACCTAAACAGACATTTCTCCAAAGACATGCAGGTGGCTAACAAACACACGAAAAAAATGCTCACCACCACTCCTTATTAGAGAAATCCAAATCAAAACTACAATGAGATATCACTTCACATCGATCGGTCAGAATGTGAAAGTGAAAGTCACTCACTCATGTCCAACTCTTTGTGACCCATAGACTATACAGTCCATGGAATTCTCTAGGACAGAATACTACAGTGGGTAGCCTTTCCCTCCTCTAGGGGATCTTCCCAACCCAGTGATTGAACCCAGGTCTCCCACATTGCAGGTGGATTCTTTACCAGATGAGCCACAAGGGAAGCCCAAGAATACTAAAGTGGGTAGCCTATCCCTTCTCCAGTGGATCTTCTGACCCAGGAATCAAACCAGGCCTATCAGAATAGCCATCATCAAAAAGTCTACAAACAATAAATGCTAGAGAGGGTGTGGAGAAAAGGGAACCCTCTTGCACTGTTGGATATGTAAACTGACACAGCCACTATGGAATACAGTATGGAAATTTCTTTAAAAACTAGGAATAAAACCACCATATGATCTAGCAATACCACTACTAGGCATATACCCTGAAAAAAACAAAATTGAAAGAGAGACATATCCCCCAATGTTCATGCAGCTCTATTTACAATAACTAGAACACGGAAGCAACCTAGATGTCCATCAACAGAAGAATGGATAAAGAAGCTGTGGTACACATATAAAGTGGAATGTTACTCAGCCAGGATTCCTGAGTAGCTCAAACAGTAAAAAGTCTGCCTGCAATGCGGGACACCTGAGTTCAATGCCTGGATTGGGAAGATCCTTGGAGAAGGGCATGACAACACACTCCAGTATTCTCACCTGGAGAATTCTATGGACAGAGGACCTTGTGTGCTACAGTCCATGGGGGTCACAAAGAGCCAGACAACTGAGCACCATTATTTTTTTTTATTATTACTCAGTCATAAAATGGAATACATTCGAGTCAGTTCTAATGAAGTGGATGAACCTATTATACAGAGTGAAGTAAGTCAGAAAGTGAAAAACAAATATCATATACTAAAGCATATACATGGAATCTAGAAAGATAGTGCTAATGGAATTATTTGCAGGGCAGCAATGGAGACACAAACATAGAGAACAGACTTATGGGCATGGCAGGAGAGAGGAAGGAGAGAGTAGGATATATGGAGAGAAACATAACATTTCCATATGTAAAATAGACAGACAATGGAAATTGGCTATATGACTCAGGGAACTCAAACCGGGGCTCTGGAACAACCTTGAGGGGTGGGATGGGGAGGATGGTGGGAGAAGGTTCAAGAGGGAGGTGACATATGTATACTTATGACTGGTTCAGGTTGATGTTTGGCAGAAACCAAGACACTTCTGTAAAGCAATTATACTTCAATTGAAAAATAAATAAATTTACAATGAAAAGAAATCTAAATCAAATAAATACTTTTTGCTCTTGGGGAGCTATCAAAATAATGCAGGGTCAGACAAGTGGATGAACTTTTGCAATTCATTAAGGTCATTATAACAGCAAAGACTTTCTTTCTCCTGTTCCTGAGATGCATTGTGTCTGGGACACAAGAGATTGGATCTGAAATGGGAGACATTCCTGCAGCCTTCATGAACTTACTTTGGGATATGATTACAGTGAGCTAGCACCTGGACTTTTGTCTTGGGTCACCAAAATGTATAGGAAGCAAATAATAATAAGCATTTATGAATTTATAAATTTATTTCTTTGAAAATATGTGGCATTTATGTTTATAGTATAGACTCCCTTTCAGTAATTCAGAAACAAGTGAGCTCAATACCTAGCTGCAAATTAACTAGCAAAAATAGACAGCAACCAGATGGCATCTGCTGATAAGAGCGCTGTCTGAAAGCCACGTCACAAATAACACAGGTGACAAATTTGCTTTTCATTCTACTTGTCCTGGGCTCCAAAACTGCTCTGCTCTGAACTCCAGGCTCACACAGAGAATGTTTTTCACTCTACAACAACTGGGTTCCAACACAGAAGAGGAGCATCTAAACACCAAAATGACAGCTGGCTGTGCTTTTGTTGGATGTATGTCCCTGCCTTCATTCCATCACAGATGAACGTGTTGGGTTGAGCTAAATGCCAACTTCCCTGCGGTCTGTGGTTGAAGTCACATCAGCAGAGTTCTAGACACTCGAGAAACATTGCTTTGACACCTTATGATACAACTTTTCATGAGCTGTGCTTAATAATATTCTACAGTTTTCCCTAGTGGCTCAGACAGTAAGAATCTGCCTGCAATGTGAGAGACCTGGGTTCCATCCCTGGGTCAGGAAGATCTCCTGGAGAAGGGATTGGCGACCCACTCCAGTATTCTTGCCTGGAGAATCCTATGAACAGAGGAGTCCAGCAGGCTACAGTCCATGGGGTCGCAAAGAGTTGGACACGACTGAACAACTAACACTTTCACTTTCGCTTGATAATATTTTCTAAGTTTTAGAGATGGCCTTGAGGACATCACCCATATCGTGAGGTCCCATGTATGAAGATCTACTGGAAGCCCTTCTCTAAGGCCCCAGTGTTGGGGAAAACTATGCTACTTTTGAACAGTGTAGGATGACACAGGAGACCTTCAGCAGACTGTGATATCTTCTTTGCTTGGCCAGTAAAAAACTCAGAATGAAATTTGCAATCCAGTTCTGCAATGTTCCATAAACTTATTGTATGATTTATTTTTATCTATTTATTTTATTATGATATATTACTGCATTCATTTTCTTTTAGTTTCCTGAAATCCTTTCTGTAGGAAATAAGATTATAAATAATTAAATTTACAAATTCATCAATCATATGGCTATTTTTATTTATTTACATCCATATCTCCTTCCAGAAAGGATTTTAAATGTCTCCATCAGGTATATCTAAAGATAAAATTGAAACTCAGATTGTATTTACCTCAGGTTCATTTTGTTTCATGGAGATACTGCAAATGCACAGGCCATTTGGATGAATACTTACTGAGATAGCTAAAAGAATGAATAGTAAAACAAATTATTTAATGCACTGGGATAATTTAAAATGTAAATTGGGTTTTTCCCTTAGATATAATTCAGGATAGGAATAAAGGACATTTTTTTTCTGGTACCTATTTGGATGGACAGATAGCACTGAGTACTAGCTACCTTCCAACATCTCGACAGAGTGGAGATCCCTCAGACCTTACTCATGGTGCTGGGGAATATGGGAAGGCCCCCCAGATTGATAAAATTAAATTTCCATCGTCCTATAAAAATAGAAGGTTGAAATTAAATTACAGGTTTAGAAAAATAATGTTCTATGTCTTGTACAACTTAATTTGTGTACATACTGAGGCTCATAATATGATGCTAGATGATATTTTCTCTTGTGTTTTTGTTGTTCAGTTGCCCAGTTCTGTCCAACTCTTTGCAACCCCATGGACTGCAGCACACCAGGCCTCCCTGTCCCTCACCCTCTCTCGGAGTTTGCCAAGTTCACGTTCATTGCATTGGTGATGACATCCAGCCATCTTACCCTCTGACGCCCTCTTCTTCTGCCCTCAATCTTTTCCAGCATTGGGGACTTTTCTGTGAGTCAGCTGTTTGCATCAGATGACCAAAATACTGGAGCTTCCGCTTCAGCATCAGTCCTTCCAGTGAGTGATCAGTTGATCTCCCTTAAGATTGACTGATTTGATCTCCTTGCAGTCCAAGGGACTTTCAGGAGTCTTCTCCAGCACCACAGTTCAAAGGCATCAATTCTTTGGCATTCTGCCTTCTTTATGGTCCAGCTCTCACAACCATATGTGACCACTGGGATGACCTCTATAGCCTTGACTATACAGACCTTTGTCAGCAGAATAATGTCTCTGCTTTTCAAAACACTGTCTATGTTTGTCATCACTTTCCTGCCATGGAGCAAACATCTTCTGATTTCATGTCTGCAGTCATAAAATATTTTCTCTATGTACATGCATATGCCCATCTGCATGAATTCATATATGTACAGTATTTTTCTGAGCAAATAAAACCTGTATTTTACAAAAAAAGAAACTTCCTGTACATTTTCCTGTCTTTTAACATTAAATTAAACCTGTCATTTTTGTTTGCTTTTATCAAAAATGTAAAGTGGTTCATTCCACATAATACAGTTATTTTAAATATTAGGAATATCAGTTGGAATATTTAAAGTTATTGATATAGTATATTTCTCCAAGGAGAAAAATAATTTACTATAACTTCAAAGCATTTTTAAGATATTTTTCTAATCAATCTTGATCACATATAATAAATAGAGAATAGACATTTTTGTTTTCAGGTCAAAAAGTTGCACTCCGAAATGGCTAAATGACTATTGAAGTTGATATAGTGGGTCTGTGAAAATGGAATGATCAAAATATTATACATATTGTTTGACCTTAAACATTACTTATTGATTAATATATAGCCTGGTTTTACCATAATGAGTTATTTCTTCTTTGTCCTTTTTTCATTGTCACTTCCTCTTCTATAAATAAGACCCACTTTTTAATCTCATCTATGGAATAGATAGATTCCTTACTGTGGTGATTGTATATAAATATTCTCCTCTCTCTCCTGAAATCATGAATCTGATAAATTATTCAAAACAGTAGGAGCTGATAGTTATGTGAGTGGTTCTCAAGACCCAAAAGCACACATATTAGAACTACAGCCTATATGCATCAACGAATCCACCCTTTACCAAGTCAGTCATGGCCTTGTCTGTGTGCTTCCTACACTAGGCTTGGATCTCTGCCATAAGACTGTCCCATCTTAATTTATGTTATAATTTTCTGTTCACATGAGCATCTCTCTCCTTGGACTGTAAGCTCCTCGAGGGTAGTAACAATCACATCATCTTTGTATTCCCCCTCAGAACCCAGCACAGCTTTGTGTAGGACTGACCTATAACAAGCGTGCACTGAACCAAAACAATATGCAATGTGACCCAAAGGGAGAGTCTGTTTACACAAGGCCTCATTTGCAGTGATTCATTTAGTCATACAACAAGCAGTCCAGCCAAGACTTGGCACCATTCAGGAGCTGCAAAAAGCATCCGACTATTGCCTATTCACATTTCTCTCTCTACTGCCTGTCATGCGTCTTAAATGACTGCCGTGCCAAGGCGCTGATGGAGTGCCCTTGCCATTAGCCCATGGCCATCTGTCACGCCAGGCTGCGGATGGCAGCAGGTCGAGGGATCCAGGCAAGGAGCCAGAACCAGGAAACCAGGATACAGACAAGACTTGAGGGTCACAACAGTAACAGGGCTGGTCAAAAGCCATTAAACAAATACAAGTCCAAAGGACACTGACAGCAGAGGACAGAGAATGATAAAAGGCTCAACAATGAACAAATGAGAAATGAGCAAAAGTTGAAGGTCAGTCCAAAGTACAGGGTTATGATGACCGAATGAGGTTACACACGCAGATGTCAGGACTGGGAGAAGGCACTTGTCATGGAAATTTAAATAACAGTTCCTGACCAGACCTACTCGTGCATGTTTAACTAAACTATTTTAAAATAAATCTTGTAATATCTTGTAAAAAGCATTATCTTATTGTATGATAAAATATTAATTTATTACACACTTTAAATAGACCACAACTTTTGCAAATATATTTTGGATTTTCTTCTATTCTGCATCAAGAGCTTCAAAATAAGAGATACATGACTGAAGGGATACCTGAGAGGCTCCATTCCATACATTGATTTGATCATACTGACAAGCATCCAAGCAAGCAAATTTTAACCCCTAGGTCACTAATACCACATCAAATCTCCTTAATCTGGCTTTTTTCAGGCCCTCCACAACGTGGCTCCAACCTATTTTTCCGACCTGAACTCCTAAGGAGTTATTAGCTATCCCCACAGAGCAAAAGTAAAGGAGAAGCCAAGAGTTCCATGAGCTCTGGGTAATTCTGAGTCTTCCCCATTGGCAAGAGTCCTCCCTCTTGCCATCAGCAAAAATAAAGAGGGGCAACTCCTGGCAAGACCTCCACCCTTTCCTCCCCTGCCACACTCACAGTCTTCCCACCATTATCTACCTTGAATCCTATGAGGCCAACTTCCTTATCCTATATCCCTATGCACACGTATCAGAGAAGCTGTTTCAGGCCTCCAGATCTAGACTCATGCCTAAAATCACAATATCTCCCTTCATCATACTGCCTCCTCCTTCCTTATTTTCCATTATTACATTTGACATGAGATATATTTTTATTATTCCATGGCTATTTTTCTCTACTTGAATAAAGCCTCTATCAGGACAGGAATTTTTGTCTGTTTGGTGTTCTGCCGTATCCTCTCTGCTGAGAACAGAGCCTGGGACATCACAGGCACACACACAAAAATATATTTATCCAATGAGCAAGTGAAAAAAATCAGTTTTAACAATCTGCTCTACATCCTGGATGCAAGGAAATATCACATGGTTCCTCCTTCTATTCAAATAGTTCCTCTTGCTACAGCTCAGGGCCCTCCCTTGCTCCTGTCTGCCTCTGCAGACCCTATCTGTCAAGACCCAGCTACAATCCCTCCTCTTCTGGAAAGCTTCCTCAGCCCGTTCCAGCCCACAGGTATCTTGTCCTCCCCTGAACTGCCATGGTATTTACTGTCATTTAATCATTAATCATTGTCTTGCCTGTCCCAGCTCTGCACACTTATGTAGAACCACTGTTTATATCTTCTGAGGTTATTTAACTTATCACTTTTAATTTGTCTTCTAAACCAGACTG
The DNA here is from genome assembly GCF_027580195.1 of Bos mutus. Taxonomy (NCBI): domain Eukaryota; kingdom Metazoa; phylum Chordata; class Mammalia; order Artiodactyla; family Bovidae; genus Bos; species Bos mutus. Next base: position 31,669,538 of record NC_091625.1, read on the forward strand.
TACAATGATAAGAGCAGGAATCTTAATTTTATTCTTCCTTATTTGCCCTGTAAAACCTTCCCGCAGTAGAGGAATTCATCAGGTTATTGTCAAATAAATGATTGAAATAATTTAGAACCAAGCCTTGAAGGAGGAACAAGTACAACTTTCAGTTATCTGTTCTAAAGGATGAGAGCTTCTTTTTGTTGTTGTTAATCTTTTAGTGAAAAATAGAATAACAGAAGTATTTCTGAAAAACAGAAAGTATTTCAGACAGAGTGCCGTAAGTTAGGAACAGTAGAACCAGCGTGAAAGTAACACGGAACAGACTTAATGACCGCAATAGACCCCGTCTGCCCAACATCCATTTACTCTCCCTTCTGGCAAACCCTGGCTTTGTTCAGGTCTCCATTCTTTTCTGCACAGTCATGTGCTTTAGGGGAAATAACTTAAGCCTCATTGCCAGGGACTGAATTCCAAATCTCTAAGTTAAGAGAATCCCACTAACCTTGCCATTAGTTGTTTTAATCATTCTAACCAATGAGAACTGAGGCAAAGTCTATTGAAGGTCTTCGGGCAAGACTCCTTGATCTTCAGAAAAAACCACAAGGGAAAAACAGCTCCATCCTCTACTGATGAACATCGTTCTATCTGGGTGTAACGGTTGGTGCTGTCGCAGCTATCCTGTGACCAGGCTAGCCTGAGGACCATACCAACACACAGAAGAGTGGAACCATCAAAAGAGAGGGAAAGCCTGGGTTTTTAATGATGTTTATCAGCTGAACTAAGCAGTCACTCTTCTTTCAGATTTTTGTTAATAAGTTCATGAATTTCTCTTATGTATATTTTTATTGAAGTATTGACAATATTAGTTTCAGGTGCACAACATTGCGATTCAATATTTTTAAATATTGGGATTTTTTTTTTTTTTTTTTTTTTTTATTTTTATTTTATTTTTTTTTAAACTTTACATAAATGATCAGTTTTGCACAAATATCAAAATGAATCCGCCACAGGTATACATCTGTTCCCCATCCCAAACCCTCCTCCCTCCTCCCCTCCCCCATACCATCCCTCTATATCCCCTCTGCACCAGCCCCAAGCATCCAGCATCATGCATCTAACCTGGACTGGCAACTTGTTTTACATTTTTTTATTGTTTTTTTTATTCTCCCAAATCTTCCCACCCTCTCCCTCTTTTAGTTTTTAAGACTGTTCTATACATCAGTGTCTCTTTTTTTCCAAATATCAAAATCTTTCTAAATTCCATAGGTATACGTTGTATACTGTATTTATGTTTTTCCTTCTCCTCCCTCCTCTGTATAATAGGCCCAGTACCATCCCCTCTTAGAACTGATTCAAATGTATTCTTTTTAACCAGCTGAGTAATACTCCATTGTGTATATCACAGCTTTCTTATCCATTCATCTGCTGATGGACATCTAGGTTGCTTCCATGTCTTGATATTATAAACAGTGTTTCATGAACATTCTCCCAAATCGTGTCTCACCCCTTCTGGTTTCCTCAGTGTGTAGTCCATAAGACTTGCTGGATCATAAGTCAGTTCTATTTCCAGTTTTTTAAGGAATCTCCACACTGTTCTCCATAGTGGCTGTACTATTTTTTAAATATTACAAAATGATCACCACTACAAGTCTAGTTACCATCTGTCACCATACAAAGCTATTATACTGTTATGACTATATCCCCTCTGCTGTACAGCGTATCCCTGTGACTAACTTATTTTATAACTGAAAGTTCGTACTTCAGTCCCTTCATTTATTTTAGCTACCCCCCCACCCCTGTGACAAACACCTATGTGTTTTCTGTATCACTGTTTCTTTTTGTTTTATGTTCATTTTTTATATTCCACATGTAAGTAAAAGCATACAGTATATGTCTTTCTCTAACTTCACTTAGCATAATGTCCTCAAGATCCATCCATGTTGTCACAAATGGAAAGATTTCGATATTTTAAGTTGATTTGAGACAATTTTCTGTTACTTGTGCCATGAGCATTCTGCATAATGCAATGATTTAAATGCTTGCTCAAAATGAGCTAGGAAAAAAGACCTATAACTGAATATTTATAGCAACCTTAATAATAATAGCAAAAATCTGGAAATAATCCAAATGTCAACCAGGTGGTATATGGTTAAGAAATTGTAGTATATATTAACACAATGGAATAATACTCAGTAATAAAAAGGGATAAATTCCTGATACATCCAACAATGTGGATAAATCTCAAAAGCATTATGCTAAGTGAAAGAAGTCAGCCACAGAAGGCTACATACTATATGATTCCATTTATCTGATATTCTAAAAGAGGAAAAATTATGTGTAATGGTTAGTTTTGTGTATTAAAAAGCTATAGTAGCAAGTTTTTGGTCAAACATCACTCTAAATTAAAATTTTTAAATCATATTATAATAAAATACATTATTGTATAGTAAATATACTATATAATTTATTATTATATAATAAATGTATAAATAAATGAAAATACAATTAGTATTTATTATGATAATAAATGCATAATACTGTATTATATTGTAAAATATAATAAAATAACATAAAATTTACTATTTTAAACATGTCTAAGTGCACAGTTTAATAGTGTTATGAACATTCACAATGCTGTGCAACCAACTCCAGAATTCTTTTCATCTTGAAAAACTAAAACTCTATACCTGCTTGAACAATAGCTCCCCATTACACCCTCTCCCAGCCCCTGGAAGCCACAATGTTTTCTTTCAGCTTTCTATGAATTTGACCACTCTCCGTACTTCACCTTAGTGAAATCATACAGTATTTATATTTTTGTGACTGGCTTATTTCACTAAGCATAATATGCTCAAGATTTATCCATGATGTAGCATGTGTCAGAATTTCCTTTTTTAAGGCTGAATAATAGTCCATAGCCAGGCTGGATGAAGCACAAGCAGAAATCAAGATTGCCAGGAGAAATATTAATCACCTCAGATATGCAGATGACACCACCCTTATGACAGAAAGCGAAGTAGAACTAAAGAGCCTCTTGATGAAAGTGAAAGAGGAGAGTGAAAAAGTTGGCTTAAAGCTCAACATTCAAAAAACTAAGATCATGGCATCTGGTCCCATCACTTATGGCAAATAGATGAGGAAACAATGCCAACAGTGACTCTCTTCATTTTCTTGGGCTCCAAAATCACTGTAGATGGTGACTGTAGCCATGAAATTAAAAGATGCTTGCTCCTTGGAAGAAAAGCTATGACCAACCTAGACAGCATATTAAAAAACAGAGACATTACTTTGCCAACAAAGGTCTGTCTAGTCAAAGCTATGGTTTTTCCAGTGGTCATGTATGGATGTGAGAGTTGGACCACAAAAGAAAGCTAAGCGCTAAAGAATTGATGCTTTTGAAATATGGTGTTGGGAGAAGACTCTTGAGAATCCCTTGGACTGAAAGGAGATCAAACCAATCAATCCTCAAGGAAATCAGTCCTGAATATTCATTGAAAGGACTGATGCTGAAACTGAAGCTCCAATACTTTGGCCACTTGATGCGAAGAACTGACTCAGCGTAAAAGATCCGATGCTGGGAAATACTGAAGACAGGAGGAGAAGGGGACAACAGAGGATGAGATGGTGAGATGGCATCACTGACTCGATGGACATGAATTTTTGATCAAGCTTCAGGAGTTGGTGATGGACAGGGAAGCCTGGCATGCTGCAGTCCATGGGATCTCAAAGAGTCAGACACAAGTGAGCAACTGAACTCAATAGTCCATTGTATGTGTATACCACATTTTGTTTATCCATTCAAATGTCAATAAACACTGGGGTTGCTTCCACCTTTTGGCTATGATGAATAATATTCAAGATCCTGCTTTCAATTATTTGGGTTTATATTAAAAAACAACTGTGGTATCACGTGAAAAAATAATGTAAAATATGCCAATACTTTTTATATTGATGACGTATTGATTGATATGTTTTATATATTTAGTTAAATAAAATACCTTATTAAAATACACTTCACCTTTCTTACTTTTTTAAGTAAGGTTTTTTTCTTAAGATGTGATTAGCATTTAAATTAGCGGGCTTTAAGTAAAGCTGATTACCCTCCATAATGTGAGTGGGCTTCACACAATCAGTTAAAGACCTTAAAAGAAAAGACTAAAGAAGAAGAGAAGGAATTCTGCTTCCATACTGTCTTTAGACTTGAGCTGCAATAGCAGCTCTTCTGTGGGTCTCCAGACCACAGGCTTGCCCTGCAGCCAGCCGCACAGTCACACGAGCCCACTAAATCTCTCTAAATATGCACAGAGAGGAGAGGTTCCTGTTTCTCCGGTGATCCCTAACTAATACACATAGGGACAAGAAACAGATGCGTAGTTGCCAATGGGCAGGATTCAGGAAAACAGATTGACTACAAACAAGCACAAGAAAACTTTTTGATATGAGGGGAATATTCTAGATCTGTACCGTTAACTATAGAAACCACTAGACAAGTGGCTATTAAGCACTTAAAATATGACTAGTCTGAATTCAGACATACTATAAGTATAAAAAAGCACATCAGATTTCAGACTTTGTATGAAAAAATAATGTAAAATGCGTCAATAAATTTTGCATTGATTACATATTGATTGATATGCTTTATACATTTAGTTAAATAAAGTATCTTATTAAAATACACTTCACCTTTCTTACTTTTTTAATGTGGCTATAAGAAATTTAAGATTACATACATGGTTTATATTATATTTCTACCAGACAGTACTATTCTGTATTTTGATTGTGACATTAGTTACATGATTATATACACTGACAAAACTCTGTACTCTAAAAAGAGTGAATTTCATTGTGTATAAATTATAAGTAAATAAACAAAATTTTAAAACATGGGCTAGGAAAAATAGAAACAATTTTATCCTATAAAAGATACTGTAATATTCATGTTAGGCTCACCCCCACTGTTGGATCTTTGTCCCATGTTCTTCTCTGTCCCTAGAAATTAAATGTTATTCACCTTTTAAGAACCAGCTAAGTCAATCTCATGCATTCCCCCCATTCCAGCTCTTCCCTGCCTCTCTGTCTCTTCTAAACTCTTGTTCCATTGAGAGCTGCAGTCTTATTCTTTCTTCATGACATGGAATTTGAGCTTGCTGGGTCAAATACCAGCCAAGAGAGGATGAAGGACTTAGGGGCAGGGATTGTGTTCAGAACATGATGAGTTCAAAACTTTAGATCCAGCCAGACTGGTTTTAAGGACCTGGGCTGACAGCCAGTTGCTACAGCTCAGCATCATAACATTTTCCAGGTGTTTCTGTGAATGTTACGTTTGGCTTCCTAGCTGGAGCAAGTTACCTAAAGCCAGGAACTATGTCTTATCCTCCTTGGGCAACCCCTGAGATACCCACTGCTCTTGAGTTTGACGCGCAAGAGCACCCCTGACTTAATGAAAACTACCTTTCCCAGGACTCCACATCCCTATGACCTTCTCAAGGAATACCAATTTATTCTCTCATACCTCATGTACCTGAAGATCAATAGATATGGTTAGTGTCTATTTTATTCCTCATTGCAGCTTCCAGAATCACACTCCCTCACTCTCTTGGAAAAAAAGCCATGTGCTTTTAAAGAACATGAGCTTGGTGCCGTTCCACCCTCTCCCTTTCCTCCTCCTTATATTTGAGAATTGCATGGCACATCTCCTTACCTGTCAACATCTGTGACACCTGGTTCACATCTTCCTCTCCACTCTACTACAAGTCCTGCTATCAGTGACTTAAGAGAAACAACCCAGCCAGCCCCAGAAACTGACTTCTGGTGCCGGGGTCCAGCCCCAGCAGATCCAGGGGTACCCTTAGAATGACAGCCTAGGTGAAAGGATAGCAAAGAGAGAACAGGGCTTGATCTTCCTTGGTTAACACAGAAAGCCAATAAAGCTCCTGTGTTCCAAGGAGTCATCCTGAAAGAAGAACAGAGAGAGAAAAAGAGAGAAAAGGAAAAAAGAATGACATGGGAAGACCAAGCTTTGGTGAGTGAGGCCATTAACTTTATTTTCAAAAGGAACTTTTATACTTTGACTTGTACATAGAGGGAAATGAAAGATGCAAAGTCATACAGAGTCAGCCCAAACATTACATCTGTTTTGTCTTTATCGAAACCAGGATTTTTCTGCATACCTTTCCCATAAACAATGTTTTGTACATTATCTTCTGGCCTTGGAGGCCTGTGGACATTTTATGACTCTTTTTTGATACAGGCTGATCAGCCAGAAAACTTGTTTTCCCTTAAAGTGTTTCTTCTTTATTTCTCCCAGCCTCAGAAAGTACTAAACAGAATTACATTCTCATGGAGCAAAGGTGCAGTGAGTTACAACAAAGAAAGAACCAATTAGCTCAAAGGTCTGATGTGGCTAATTCCAAGGCTGCTACTTGTTTTTCTTACATTCCAGCTATGTTAACCAATGCACTCCCAGGTGCCCAATGGATAAGGGATATGGGAACTTGGCAGCAAGCATTGGCCCAGTAATGAAGCCCTTTACCAGTACTATCTATTCTAATAATTTTCATCCCTTAAAGGACTCTATGCTCATTAGGACTTTTAGAATGTTTTGGCTTCCCGTGCCTTTCAAGTTCGGGGAGTTGTGAACAATCATGTGTGTTAATTGCAAGAGTATGGATAAACCTGTCAGGCAAGCTAGAATGCAAACAGAGGGGTTTGAATTGAAATACTCCTATCATGCCCAGGAGACTTATTAACTAAAGCCCTAAGTCGACCTTTTCCAGAGAAAGGTGGTCGGGGATAGCCCCCTGTTAATGTCAGAAGAGTTGGTGAAAGGCACAAAATAGTAAGACAGACAGATTCTGGTTTTGGGGTAGATGCTCGAGCAGATCCAGGGAATCTCTCGAGCCATGATCCGCCTTGCTCGTCATGGCTCTTCCACATGACCTTGTCATGGGTGGGATGTCCCGTGGTGGCTCCCAGCATTCTGGGGGTTATATTAAGCAGATGATTCTGAGCAAAATGCATACAGTGAATTAGTCTCCTATACCTCCTGCTCCTTAATTCCATCTTCTCTTCACCAGTCTGTGTAGTATTCTAAGGAATGCACTGGAGAAGGAAGAAGGCTTGTGCAAGAATAGAATGTGGGGAACACTGAAAGGTATGAGGTCTTCTAGAAGCTTTCAGGGAAATAATTTGTTCCCAAACATTTACGGTTCTTTTTAGAATTTAAAGATTTATTGTTTAATTAATACATTTTAGTATGACATGTTGAACAGTTATAAGCAAAGAGAACAAATGTCAAAATGATCCAGAATTTCACCCTCTAGAGAAATCTCTATTAAAATTTTAGTGAATATTTCTTCCCAGACTTCCACTTCTAAACACCTGAATTTTCCTTTTTATAAAATGGCAACTTAAGGGAGTTTGGGGGAGAGTGGATACAGGTACATGTATGGCTGAGGACCTTCACTGTTCACTTGAAATTATCACAATATTGTTAATCAGCTATATTCCAGTACAAAATAAAAAATTTAAAAAATAGAAATAGAGAAATGAGTGCTGATGGGGAAAACAACAACAACAAAAATTTAACCAGTGCTCAATAAATTTGTATATATTATACTCCTGGGGGAAAAAATAAGATGCCAACTTAGTAAATATGCTATTTTATAACTTGTATTTTACATTTGAAATGAGTATCTTTCCAAATTAACAAATATGTTCTACATCATAACTTTTAATTTTATACCATAATTTATTTAACTAATTCACAACATTTAGTTTATCTACAAATTTTTGTTATAGGCAGAATAGAATGAGCACTTTTGTAGCTAGATCTTCGTGTACATTTCTAATTTCCTTCAGGTAAATATCTATACATAAGATTTCTGGGTTAAAGAATTTATAATGTTATGTATTAACATCTAAGTATGTTTTAGATAGAACGTCTAAGATTTGTGACTAACTATCTCTTTTTAAATGTTTTTAGACTATTATTTGGCAGAATTCCCTTTCTAAGTTATATCACCAAATAACTAAGCTTCTATCAGTATTAGCATGAATGATTTTTGTTTATTCACTCTTAAAGTTGCTAGCCTTTCTCACATTTACTCAATAAATATTTATTTAGGAACTACTATGTGCAGGACACTACCAGATGCTAGGGATAGGAAGCAAGACACCTGGAGTAATGTTCCCAGTGTGATTCAATATATTCTTCTTGTCTCTATGAAGCTACAGAGAAAGGTAAATCTATTCTTTTAAACTCTTAATTGGAGGATAATTGCTTTATAATGTTGTGTTATTTCTGCCATACAGCAATGTGAATCATACATAAGTAGAGAAAGGTGAGTCTAAACCAGCCCACACTGATCAATAAAAATCTCTTATTGTTAGGAGATGCCATCTGGAAGACACCTTTAAGGAAATCATCAGGTAGCCCAAATATCGCAAGTGGTCCAGAAAAGAAAGAACACCCCTGGGTAAAGGGGAAAAAATGTGCCAAAGGACAGAAGCATAAAAGAACAGGTCATTTTGTGCGACTGTAACATACACAACTGAAGCCTTGCCTGAAACCTAACATCACTAAAAGTACTTGCTGGTAGTGAGGGAATTCTGTGCGGAGGCTATACTACTGGACTGCTACCATCGTTAATTAATTGTTGCTCTTTGTTTATGTCCATTAACCTTCTGAAGTCCTATTAATTCTGAATAAACTCAGTCAGCTCAGTTTTTCTGTTTGAGCCCAGGAGCTAATGTTTGAAAGAAAGTTCCTCTGCACTAATTCCATGTTTTGGATAAACTCTGTACAACGGAGCAAATGGCTGAAGTCCAGAGCCCACAGCCCCAGTGGAATATACTTTTCAACCCCAAGAGACACCCTATTTGACCAACATACTAGACCTATTTTTCAGATTTTAAAGTCTTCTTCAATAAGTAGGAGGAAAAAAATTATGTTTCAGTTCTGCATATAATCAAAACAATAAATCCACATGGGGTAATTTTTTTCTCACTAAACATTGTTTAAAATGTATTATTATACCAAAGAACACAATTTTTTCCATTACTCCAACTACAGCTGAAAAAATAAAAATTTTCCATTTATATACAGCTTTAGAGTATTCAAAGCACTTTTACATATTACTTATTTGAACCTCAAAACAACCTTGAAAAGTCTTGAGACTCAAAACAACCTTGAACTATTACCCATATTGTAGCACATATTTTTGCAGAGAAGGAAACCAAAGTCGAAAATAAGTAGTTTACCCAAAGTGACACAATTATTATGACTAAACCACACTGCTCAAAAGTCTGAAAAGTCTCAATCAAGACTGGACTAATAGTTCTTCTCTGGGGCTCCCATTGTCCCATTGCCTATCCCTTCCAAAGCACTCATTTTACCAGTGTTTCTCAAGCTTTAATGTACATGCGGATTATGACTCCATTGACTTAGGGATGGGGCCTGAAATTCTGCATTTCTAATAAGCTCCAGAGCAATGCTGGTGCTGCTGGTCTAAGGCATTCCAATGGATCAGGACAGCCTGGTTTTGGTGTGTTTTTTTTTAATTCTCCTGCACCCCACTGGAAGCTCTATAAGGCCACGAATTATGCATTATTAATCAAAAGCATTCCTAGCATTTAACTCAAGATATGACAGGCTATGAAAGTCTCTATAAATATGAAATGAATGAAAAATTAAGTGAATAAATGAAATCCATGTTTCTAACCTAGAGCTGCCTCCAGTATATTATGCTGTCTCTCACAAACAGTGGCCAGGACTGCCTTTCCCTTTTAACTACCACATTAGTTAAGGAAAACTCCAGCTTCCTTAGAAAACCTATTATCTCAGTGGCTAAACACATTGAAGAGGGTTTTTTCTTGCTCATGTAAGTATATATGAGTCTTCCCTCTTGGGGTAAGTGAGGAAAGGTCTGCTCCACTCAGTCATTCAGAATCCAAGCTGACAGAGGCTATACCAACTGCAGTACAAGGCTGTCAAGGTCACCTCAAGAATCGACTTCTACCTAGCATGTGAAGCCTGAAAATAACTCATCCGTTCCACCTCTATTCCAAGAGAACCTGGGAAATGCAGCCTTCAGTTGGGTAGTCACACTCTAGCAACGATACACCAGAGAAGAGGGCAGAAGCCACAGGTGGACACAGTGCCCTTTACTGCTGTACAAGCCCCCATGACAACCCACTGTGTGTTAATGGTGCTCCCTATTTTCCCAGGATTGTATGGGCAAATTCGTGATTTTCCCTTTTCCCGGATTTCCTTTACCCAAACAAGCTCCATCTGTTCAATTCCTCCCCACCCTTCAGTGCACATCTCAGAAGATATTTTTATGCAGCTTTTCCAGATCTCACAAACAATATGTCATCTCCCTTTCTTGAATCTCTAATGCTTTGTACTTTTCTAATACTCTCCAACACATTCTACCGTGCAGTTCAATTATGGTGTACTTATAAATTCCGCAGCTCTATATCTGAATCATCTTGGTAGTCCTCTCAAGCATCTAGTACAAAACTTTACATATAGCAGCAATTCAGTAAATAGGGGCATTTGTAAGTTGAGCTGAAAACACATATAATAAATATAAAGAACTCATCTGGTAATAACCTTGCTCTCTGTTTTTCAACAGAGGAGACAGCTATAACTCCAAAAGTGAAAGTAGAAGAACTGCCAGTGCTCAAAAGCTACAAATATAGCTAGAGCCAGGGCATAAAATGAAATACTTCTGGCTCATATAGTTCCACTGAGCCACACTGCATTTTATACACTTCTTCTTTAATGGTTCAGACGTACAGTTCTTAATATCACATGGAGACTCATAACCTTCAGAATACAGCATGAATCAGCTGGCTGCACTGCAAAGAGAATATAAAATGCCATCAAGAATGTCCTAACTGGAACAGTAAACTTTTAAAGTACAAACAACTCATCTGTTAGCAGGCTGGCATTTGACTGTCTGGAAAGTAAATACATTAGAAAGATATCTTTAAAGAGATCCTATTACCTGTGGAAGTCAGCGATTTTCAATCATGAGTCCGTAGCAGGTCTAGGTAAGAGATGCTGTGGCCCAGCCTTTCTGCAGTGAATACAGCATGTTTGCTCAGTGTGCGTGCTCACTCAGTCATGTCCAACTCTTTGCCACCCCATGGACTGTAGCCCGCCAGGCTCCTCTGTCCATGGGATTTTCCAGGCAAGAATCCTGGAGTGGGTTGCCATTTCCCCCTCCAAGGGATCTTGCTGACCCAGTGATTGAACCCTGGTCTCCTGTATTGCAGGAAGATTCTTTACTGTCTGAGCCACCTAGGAAGCCAGATATAGCATAAACAATCCCTTACTCCTAACATGAAGAGTTTCTAATCACCAGAGCTTGAATCTGCAACAACTTCCTTAGCCTGAGCCCAATTTGTCTTCACTTATCCAGTTTATGGGGCATGGATTCTTGGATATACAACCTACAGAAGGATATCGTTAAAAATGTAAATCTGAACAAATGCATCCTTCATTGTCTTACCAAAACGGTTTTTCGAAACTTTGCCCGAGCAGTCTGGTTTGCTTAAAAGTGCTCCAGGGAACCCAGCATCCAGTCCAGGGACCTAGGGAAGAGCCCACCCAAAGAAAGAGTTCCTGCTTTGGCTTGAACAAGGCTGTTGCTTTTTCCCTGAACCCTGGAATTAGCAGCTCTCTGTAGCTGAGGCTTTTCAGGGTATAGGCAAGGGAATGTAGTTTAGAGTATCTTCCCAGGAAAAGGGATACCCTTTATTCCTTACTCTTCCCTATTGGTTCTCAAGCTATCCCAGCAGGGCAAGATTGAAGAAAGAGGCAGGTGACTCCAAATTGTTTGGTGGTGGGTTTAATATGTAAGGGTACTTATATATGAGGCTCAGCTTGGGCTTCTCCCACAACCCATCTGAATGGTAAAACCTTTATTTAGAGGGCTTGGTGGAGTTCAGTCACATGTAGCAGCCAGATGGTCTCCAGGACACCTTATTCTCCCAAGGCTGCATCCATGAAAATGGCTTCTACCGTGGAAACGGTGGGCAGGACGTACAGTCCCTGGACGGAAGGAGGCTAGATGCCTCTGTTTGCCCACGTCTGGCTCTCAGGTCACACGACAATCACTTCTTGTCAGTGACCTCCTCCAACACTATCCCTCGTGATCTGACTCCCAGGCTATGGGACTTTAATAAACCAATGTTCAGATTCTGATGCTCTTGGTGGAAAAAACACTCTTACTTATTTTGGGAATTATTATCTTGATCTGTGTTTTCTCTTGTATGTGCCTCTGTTGCTGCTATGGCATCTGCCTCCAGTGCAGCCAGACCGCCATCAAACGAGCTGCCTCCAGGCTACTGAAACCCCCTGCTGGTAACTCACAGCACAGTGTGGAGGCAGGATGCTTATAGGGTTGTACGAGCAAGTCATGAGGGTGGACCGTTGGAGGAGGTCATCGAGAGGTCATGACCGCCCATTGACCCCAGCAGAGGCTCCTCACTCCCTCCCCTGACCTCGGAATTACCTTCTGCCCGTGGCTCAGATGGTAAAGTGTCTGCCTACAATGCATGAGACCTGGGTTTGATCCCTGGGTCAGGAAGATCCTCTGGAGAAGGAAATGGCAGTACTCTCCAGTATTCCAATACTCTTGCCTGGAAAATCCCATGAACAGAGGAGCCTGGTAGGCTATGGTCCATGGGGTCACAAAGAGTCGGACACGACTGAGCAGCTTAACTAACCTAACCTAACCACAGAGCCCACAGAACAGATCAGATCAGATCAGTTGCTCAGTCGTGTCCAACTCATTGCGACCCCATGAATCGCAGCATGCCAGGCCTCCCTGTCCATCACCAACTCCCGGAGTTCACTGAGACTCACGTCCATCGAGTCAGTGATGCCATCCAGCCATCTCATCCTCTGTCGTCCCCTTCTCCTCCTGCCCCCAATCCCTCCCAGCATCAGAGTCTTTGCCAATGAGTCAACTCTTCGCATGAGGTGGCCAAAGTACTGGAGTTTCAGCTTTAGCATCATTCCTTCCAAAGAAATCCCAGGGCTGATCTCCTTCAGAATGGACTGGGTGAATCTCCTTGCACTCCAAGGGACTCTCAAGAGTCTTCTCCAACACCACAGTTCAAAAGCATCAATTCTTCAGTGCTCAGCCTTCTTCAGAGTCCAACCCTCACATCCATACATGACCACAGGAAAAACCATAGCCTTGACTAGACGGACCTTTGTTGGCAAAGTAATGTCCCTGCTTTTGAATATGCTATCTAGGTTGGTCATAACTTTCCTTCCAAGGAGTAAGCGTCTTTTAATTTCATGGCTGCAGTCACCATCTGTAGTGATTTTGGAGCCCAGAAAAATAAAGTCTGACACTGTTTCCACTGTTTCCCCATCTATTTCCCATGAGGTGATGGGACCAGATGCCATGACCTTCGTTTTCTGAATGTTGAGCTTTAAACCAACTTTTTCACTCTCCACTTTCACTTTCATCAAGAGGCTTTTTAGTTCTTCTTCACTTTCTGCCATAAGGGTGGTGTCATCTGTATATCTGAGGTTATTGATATTTCTCCCAGAAATCTTGATTCCAGCTTGTGCTTCTTCCAGTCCAGCGTTTCTCATGATGTACTCTGCATATAAGTTAAATAAACAGGGTGACAATATACAGCCTTGACATACTCCTTTTCCTATTTGGAACCAGTCTGTTGTTCCAATGTCCAGTTCTAACTGTTGCTTCCTGACCTGCATACAAATTTCTCAAGAGGCAGATCAGGTGGTCTGGTATTCCCATCTCTTTCAGAATTTTCCACAGTTGATTGTGATCCACACAGTCAAAGGCTTTGGCATAGTCAATAAAGCAGAAATAGATGTTTTTCTGGAACTCTCTTGCTTTTTCCATGATCCAGTGGATGTTGGCAGTTTGATCTGGTTCCTCTGCCTTTTCTAAAACCAGCTTGAACATCTGGAAGTTCACGATTCACATATTGCTGAAGCCTGGCTTGGAGAATTTTGAGCATTACTTTACTAGCATGTGAGATGAGTGCAATTGTGCGGTAGTTTGAGCATTCTTTGGCATTGCCTTTCTTTGGGATTGGAATGAAAACTGACCTTTTCCAGTCCTGTGGCCACTGCTGAGTTTTCCAAATTTGCTGGCATATTGAGTGCAGCACTTTCACAACATCATCTTTCAGCATTTGGAATAGCTCAACTGGAATTCCATCACCTCCACTAGCTTTGTTCGTAGTGATGCTTTTTAAGGCCCACTTGACTTCACATTCCAGCATGTCTGGCTCTAGGTCAGTGATCACACCATTGTGATTATCTGGGTCGTGAAGATCTTTTTTGTACAGTTCTTCTGTGTATTCTTGCCATCTCTTCTTAATATCTTCTGCTTCTGTTAGGTCCATACCATTTCTGTCCTTTATCGAGCCCATCTTTGCATGAAATGTTCCTTTGGTATCTTTGAGATCCCTTGTCTTTCCCATTCTGTTGTTTTCCTCTGTTTCTTTGCATTGATCGCTGAAGAAGGCTTTCTTATCTCTTCTTGCTATTCTTTGGAACTCTGCATTCAGATGTTTATATCTTTCCTTTTCTCCTTTGCTTTTCACTTCTCTTCTTTGCACAGCTATTTGTAAGGCCTCCCCAGACAACCATTTTGCTTTTTTGCATTTATTTTCCATGGGGATGGTCTTGATCCCTGTCTCCTGTACAATGTCACAAACCTCATTCTATAGTTCATCATGCACTCTATCTATCAGATCTAGGCTCTTAATTCTATTTCTCACTCCCACTGTATAATCATAAGGGATTTGATTTAGGTCATACCTGAATGGTCTAGTGGTTTTCCCTACTTTCTTCAATTTAAGTCTGAATTTGGCAATAAGGAGTTCATGGTCTAAGCCACAGTCAGCTCCTGGTCTTGTTTTTGCTGACTGTATAGAGCTTCTCCATCTTTGGCTGCAAAGAATATAATCACTCTGATTTCGGCGTTGACCATCTGGTGATGTCCCTGTATAGAGTCTTTTCTTGTGTTGTTGGAAGAGGGTGTTTGTTATGACCAGTGCATTTTCTTGGCAAAACTCTATTAGTCTTTGTCCTGCTTCATTCCGTATTCCAAGGCCAAATTTGCCTGTTACTCCAGGTGTTTCTTGACTTCCTACTTTTGCATTCCAGTCCCCTATAATGAAAAGGACATCTTTTTGGGGTGTTAGTTCTAAAACGTCTTGTAGGTCTTCATAGAACCGTTCAATTTCAGCTTCTTCAGGGTTACTGGTTGGGGCATAGACTTGGATTACTCTGATATTGAATAGTTTGCCTTGGAAACGAACAGAGATCATTCTGTCGTTTTTGAGATTGCATCCAAGTACTGCATTTTGGACCCTTTTGTTGACCATGATGGCTACTCCATTTCTTCTGAGGGATTCCTGCCCGCAGTAGTAGATATAATGGTCATCTGAGTTAAATTCACCATTCCAGTCCATTTCAGTTCACTGATTCCTAGAATGTCAACATTCACTCTTGCCATCTCTTGTTTGACCACTTCCAATTTGCCTTGATTCATGGACCTGACATTCCGGGTTCCTATGCAATATTGCTCTTTACAGCATTGGACCTTGCTTCTATCACCAGTCACATCCACAGCTGGGTATTCTTTTTGCTTTGGCTCCATCCCTTCATTCTTTCTGGAGTTATTTCTCCACTGATCTCCAGTAGTACATTGGGCACCTACTGACCTGGGGAGTTTCTCTTTCAATATCCTATCATTTTGCCTTTTCCTACTGTTCATGGGGTTCTCAAGGCAAGAATACTGAAGTGGTTTGCCATTCCCTTCTCCAGTGGACCACATTCTGTCAGATCTCTCCACAATGACCCGCCCATCTTGGGTTGCCCCACAGGCATGGCTTAGTTTCATTGAGTTAGACAAGGCTGTGGTCCTAGTGTGATTAGATTGACTAGTTTTCTGTTAGTATGGTTTCAGTGTGTTTGGCCTCTGATGCCCTCTTGCAACACCTACCATCTTACTTGGGTTTCTCTTACCTTGGGCATGGGGTATCTCTTCATGGCTGCTCCAGCAAACAGTACTGTGCTATTTCATGGAGAAACCTTGAGAGAGTAACATGCTTTTGACATCATATGAACAGTATAAGAGACTGAGCCCAGTTAAGGCTTCAGTGTAAATTTTTAAGATTCTGACTGGGTGGGGGTGCAGAGATCTACTGGTCGTCCTGTGGCCACCTAAGACAAGCCTGGAATGAAGTTCCCTTGCTTCCTAAACCTGCCACCACCAATCAGGAGTGACTGCCTCATTCTCCAGTGCCTCCCTGCCCTCTGTGTCCAGAGACCAGTTTCAGATTGCACTCAGAGAACTTGCGAGGTTATGAATCGACATTTCCACTGCCTCACACTCAAGTGAAAAACATGACCATACTGAAAAATAAAGGAGGGGGAAAAAAAAGGTAAGCTTGAGCAAATTTCCTCTTTGGGAAAGAGTTTAAAAAATAGGATCAGACAGCAAGCTTCACAGCTTAAACACTGAGAAATATTTAGCACAGTCCTTCCATGAGCCCCAATATGTATAAAGGAGTATCAGTAATGTTCTAATTTCTCCAGTTGATTAATCTTTATCTCTTAACAGGGAAATATAAAATATGAAAATTTTCTTGATGGATTTTGGACAACACAATTTTATGGTTGTCCTAGGGTAGACCTTCCTATTAAAAGGTGCCCTATAGGAGATTGGGACTTAAGAAAATAGTTAACACTAGTTCTATGGCTATCGTCTCAAAATACTGGATTTCTAGTAGTATTGACAGGTAATCCAGCAAACTGAATTTTTCAATTAAACTTAAATTATCAATTAAAGGAGCATCGAAGGATGTGATCATGTTGGAAATTGCAAGGGATGCAAAGATGAGTTAAGCCATGATCCTTCTTCAAGGGGCAAATTGTCTGTTGGGGAGTTTTTGTTGTGAGGTTTTTGAGTGAGGACGGCTGCAGGAAAGGTTTTTAAAAGTCAAAAATAATTGTAGGATGTGGAAAAATATAAGTTCCAAAGGAAATAGCACATGAGGGTTCAGAGGAAGGAGAGAAAGTAACTGGTTGGAGGGAGTAAGAAAATATGTTATAAATGGGTGGGGTTTGAGAAGACTTAAGACTTGAAGATGGCTAGTGTTTTGTCCAAAGGAAAAAGGTGGAGAACATTTATGTAAAAAACCAACGTTAACTATAGTCATCATCCTCATGACTGGCATTTGCTGAGAGCCCACTCCAGTATTCTTGCCTTGAGAATCCCATAGACAGAGGAGTCTGGTAGGCTACAGTCCATGGGGTCACAATGAGTCGGACACGACCGGAGCGACAACACTCATGCATGCACTCTTGTATTAGGAACTGTGCTAAGCCTTTACAGACAATAACTTCTGTAATCTACACAACCACACTGCCAAGTAGGATCTATTATTTATCATTTTACAAAAGAAGAAACCCAAGACCACATGGCTAAAAGTAGCAGAATCTGAAACTGAGAACAGGTCAGGTAACTGAAAATCTAGTTTGAATAGAGCATTCAGTGATCATCAATAAACAAAACAAATTAAGTGTAGAAATGCAGGTCAGAATTTCCCAAGGCCCCAGATGTTGGATTAAAGAATATTTGCTTAGTTGACAGGCAAATGAGCAGCCACTGAAAGGTTTTGAACAATCTTTGACGTTACCCAAGCTGATGGTGTTGTACAGACATAATGGAGTAGAGGGAACTAGAGGGACAGCAAGACCAAGAAGTCACTGCCAATTTTTCAGATAAGAAGCAAAGTTAGAGTGAAGGTCTTGATAATAAAGTAAGAGATATGATAAACGTCAAAAAAAAAAAAAAAAAAGTCGACAGAGCTTGCCAACCAAATGATTAAGTTCTAGATATCTTAGAGAAAAATCAGAGTCAACAGTGACACCCAGATTTGGGATCAGAGGCTGAAATGATGGTTTCAGAAATAGAACTAGGTAAGAAAGAATTGTTGAAGGGAAGATAATGCCCATGAACTTCTCCACCTTCACCTCCTCCTCCTTGTCCTCCTCCTCCTCATCACCATCACCATGATCTGCAGGTGATGGCTCTTAGCCTAAGTCAGGCAGCACTCTAAGCAGTTTACACTAATATTAACTAATTTAGAAATAAAAGCAAGTCATAAGGTACATACTAATAATACCCCTCATTTGATAAATAAGAAAATGGAGACACAGAAGGGTAAAAGTCCTGTCGTTAATAAATTAGCAGTGGAGCCTGAATTTAAAGTTAGGTATGCTGGCTCCAAAGTCCATCTTGAAATATTTAAAACTGCATGAAGGGGACTTTCCTGGTGTTCCAGTGGTTGATACTTCACCTTCCAATGCAAGGGGTGTGGATTCGATCCCTGGTTAGGGAGCCAAGATCCCATATACCTTGTGGCTGAAAAACCAAAACAGAAGAGATAGTGTAACCAATTCAATAAAGAATTTTAAAATGGTCCACATCAAAAAAAAAAAAAGAAAAAAAAACAGAGTGAAGGATGGGCATCAAAATGTTATCTTTATTGGGTGAACTCTTACTGGTGTCTTTCAGTAGTGTATAGGGGAAATTAGGATGAATAAGCAATCTCATACTTGCAGGCAGGACCTCTACACTTACATTGCAAGATCTCAGTACTGAAGCCTTTCCTCTTTTTGCCACGGCGCCTTCTCAAGAGGCAAGGGTTTTGTCTGCTCAAACCTTACAGTGCTCCATTAACGTTCCAGAGGCAGCCAGCTAGTGTCTTGTCTCTGCGTAACCCTCATTCTGCCTCTTATAAGTAATAGGGATTTTCTCTCCTTTACAGGAAGACTGTCTTACATACTTTCACTCTTCTGTTCTTATGCAGCTGGATCACATATGACTCTGCCTGGGGTTCCTCTTCTAACAGGCAATTTGAGAATATACACATGTTTCACCTGTGGTGGAGAGCTCAGTTCTTTGCTTCAGTGCTGGAAGCTCTTGCTTCCTACAGAGGAATTGTTTTAATTTTGCTCAACTAGAGTCTCCTCCAATGTATTTCCAGTTTTCTTGCCTGGGAAATCCCATGAACAGAGGTAGCCTTGCCGGCTACTATCCATGGGGTCACAAAAGAGTCGGACGTGACTTAGCAACTAAACAGTAATAACAAAAACCAGTGTATTGGGGTGATACATTTGTTCAGTTTCCTTGTTTCTTCTTTCCTGGTACCAAAACAATGAAATTGAACTGTGTGTGGCCATGAAAAGGGGCTGAAGAAAAGTTAAGGCAGTACCCAAGGAGAGAAGGCAGAGCCAAGGGAGAGTGGTAAGTGAGAAGCCCGGAGGGGCTACCTGACATCTGATGGTGTGAGTGGCCAAACAAGGCGGCAGCTGGGCTGGGTCTTGTCTCCTGTCTCCAGGGGATGTAAAATGAGCTAGCACCACTGGGAGGACACAGAAAACATTACACGCTGCTCTGACTTGTAGAGTCAATGGACAGGACGCCAACCCACAAGCTACATGTAGCTCAACAAAAATTAACCAATGCTTTAGGAGTTCCCCCACTCAATTTACTATGATAAATATTTTTAAACATAAAAATTGAAAGACTGGTACATTGATCATAAGTATTCCTCCTGCCTAAATTCAACAATTTTTAATATTAAATATATTACCATATTTGCTTTACCAACATACACATTTACACACACTAAGTCTATATTTACATATGTGTATATATTTGTTTTAGGGTTTCCCTGGTGGCTCAGACAGTAAAGAATCTGCCTGCAATGTGGGAGACTCAGATTCCGTCCCTGGATTGGGAAGATCCCCTGGAGAAGGAAATGGCAACCTGCTCCAGTATTCTTTCCTAGAGAATTCCATAAACAGAGGACCCTGGCCGGTTACAGTCCACGGGCTCTCAAAGAGTCAGACACAAGTGAGTGAGTAACACTTTCACTATATTTTTTTTTACTAAGCCATTTGAAAGTACACTGCCAACATCATGGCACTTTATTCATAATTACTGCAGTTTATATCTAATAGAAACTAAAGTGTTCTCCTTAAAGACCGTAATACCATTATGCCTCAAAAAACTGAGTGTTTTAATGTGACCTAATAGCTAGACGATAATTAAATTTTCTATATTGTCCCAAAAACATACCATTAGGATCTGATTTAAGTTCAGCTTTGCATTTGGATGTTATCTCATTTTTTAAGTTTTCTCTTTATTGTAGTTGAATATATGCATAGAAGAGGCAACAAATCATGTGTCAAACTCAGTTTTCATAAAGTGAACACATATGTGGAGCCACCACCCATATCAAAAGATGAAATATTACCAACACCTCAGAATCCTTCCTTATGCTTCCTCTCCATCAGTAAGCCTCCCCAAAGGTAATCACTTCTTTGCATCAGTTACATTCTTGAACTTTCTATAAAGGCACTTTTATAGTTCACATCTTATTTTGTCTGGCTTCTT
This sequence comes from Bos mutus, assembly GCF_027580195.1. Taxonomy (NCBI): domain Eukaryota; kingdom Metazoa; phylum Chordata; class Mammalia; order Artiodactyla; family Bovidae; genus Bos; species Bos mutus. Next base: position 31,690,003 of record NC_091625.1, read on the forward strand.
CCAGTCAAATGATGCTTGTAAAATTCATCAATATTGTTGTATGTAACAGTAATTCCTATATTCTTACTGTTGTATATTATTCATTTTACTAATATTCTACAATTTAGTTGCCTATTGTTGACTGATCATTTGGATATCCTCTTTTTTCAAATGCATGTTCTGTCTATGCACATTTTTAAATCAGGTTACCCATCATTTTCTCACTAACTTGTATGTTGCTTTTATACTGAGGATATGAGTTCTTTGTTAAATATATGTATTGTAAATATACTCTTTCGTGGTGGTTTGCCTGTTCATTCCCCTAGCTGTGTGCATTTCTGTTATTTTAGTGAACTCCAATCTTTCCCTATATGACTAGTGCTTTTTGTGTCTTTTTTAACAATTCTCTGCCAACTCCATGAATATATTCTCCTTTGTTATCTTCTGTGAGCTTTATTATCTTATCTTCATTTAGATATAAAATCCATCTGAATTTGATTTTTGTGCATGACATGAAGCATCATTTTCACTTTTTCCCACATGGGTATGCAATGGAACCATTTTATTTAATAAAATAACTATTCTTTTCTCTATTCACTGCTATATCAACATTGCCATATATCACATAACCGTATATTGGTAGGTCTATTTCTGAAATTTTGACTATTTAACCTATTTGTCTTCCAGAAAATACAACGTTGTCTTAGTTCCTATAACTTCCTAGTAAATATTAAAATCTGCTAGTGTAACTTGCCCACCTTTGTTCCTCAGTATTGTCTAGACTGTTCTTAGACCTCTGGATTTCCCTACGTAATTAAAAGCTGACTCATTCATTTTTAGACTAGATCAATTGTGGAGGTTTGTCATCTTTACAATAATGGCTCTTCTAATCTACAATATGGAATGACTTTTCATTTATGTATTTAAGTCTGCTTTCTTCTCTTCAATGTTTTTATATAAATTCCTTGTACATCTTTTTAAATTGTTTTAGTTAATATACTATATTATTTTCAGATATACAATATTGATTTGATATTTTTGTACATTATAAAATGATTAATACAGTAAGACTATCATCATCACCATACAAAGCTGTTACAATATCACTGACTTTATTCCTTATGTGAACATTACATCCCCATGACTTATTTATCTTATAGCTAGAAGTTTGTACCTCTTAATCCCCTTACCTATTTCATCTGTTCCCTACCTCCTCTACCCTCAGGCAACCACTAGTTTTTTCTATCTATGACTCTCTTTCTGTTTTGTTTTTCTTATTTGTTTATTTGCTTTGTTTTTGGATTCCAAACATGAGTAAAATCATCTGGTATTTTCCCCTCTCCTGTCATATTTCAGTTAGCATAACACCTTCCTAATCCATACCTAGTGGTACAAACGGTAAAATTTCATTCCTTTTAGGGCTGAGTCATATTTCATTCTATATATACAACATCTTCTTTATCCATTTATGGGTGGACATTTAGGTTCCTTCCATTTCGTGGCTGGAGAAGGCAATGGTAACCCACACCAGTACTCTTGCTGGAAACTCTCATGGACAGAGGAGCCTGGTGGGCTGCAGTCCATGGGGTCGTGAAAAGTCAGACACGACTGAGTGACTTCACTTTCACTTTTCACTTTCATGCATTGGAGAAGGAAATGGCAACCCACTCCAGTGTTCTTGCCTGGAGAGTCCCAGGGATGGGGAGCCTGGTGGGCTGCCGTCTATGGGGTCGCAAAGAGTCGGACATGACTGAAGTGACTTAGCAGCAGCAGCAGCAGCAGCAGCAGCATTTCTTGGCTAATGTAAGTAGTGCTGTAATGCACCTATAAGTACATATACCTTTTTGAATTGGTATTTTTGTTTTCTTCAAATAAATTTCTGAATCATATGGTACAAGTGGAATTGCTGGATCTTATGGCAGTTACATTTTTAGTTTTCTGAGGAAACTCTGTACTGTTTTTCATAGTGGTTGCTTCAATTTCTATTCCAATGAATAATGCACAATGGTTCCCTTTCCTCAACATCTTCATTAATACCTGTAGATGCTTGTCTTTTTAATGATAGCCATTCTGATGGGAATGGAATGATATTCTGGAATGCAAAAGTAGGAAGTCAAGAGATACCTGGAGTAACAGGCAAATTTGGCCTTGGAGTACAAAATAAAGCAGGGCAAAGGCTAACAGACTTTTGCCAAAAGAACTCACTGGTCATAGCAAACACCCTCTTCCAACAACACAAGAGAAGACTTTATACATGAACATCACCAGATGGTCAATACCAAAATCAGATTGATTATACTCTTTGCAGCCAAAGATGAAGAAGCTCTATACAGTTAGCAAAAACAAGACCGGGAGCTAACTGTGGCTCAGATCATGAACTCTTTATTGCCAAATTCAGACTTAAATTGAACAAAGTAAGGAAAATCACTAAGCCATTCAGGTATGACATAAGTCAAATCCCTTATCATTATACAGTGGAAGAGACAAATAGATTCAAGGGATTAGGTCTGATAGACAGAGTGCCTCAAGAACTATGGATGGAGGTTCGTGACTGTACAGGAGGCAGTGATTAAAACCCTCCCCAAGAAAAAGAAATTCAAAAAGGGAAAATGTAGTCTGAGGAGGCCTTACAAATAGCTGAGAAAAGAAGAGAAGCTAAAGGCAAAGGAGAAAAGGAATGATATACCCATTTGAATGCAGAGTTCCAGAGAATAGCAAGGAGAGATAAGAAAGCCTTCCACAGCAATCAGTGCAAAGAAATAGAAGAAAACAATAAAATGGGAAAGACTAGAGATGTCTTCAAAAAATTAGAGATACCAAGGGAATATTTCATCCAAAGATGGACACAGTAAAGGACAGAAATGATATGGACATAACAGAAGCAGAAGAAATTAAGAAGAGGGCAAGAATACACAGAACTACACAAAAAAGATCTTCACGACCAAGATAACCATGATGATGTGATCATTCACCTAGAGCCAAACCTCCTGGAATGTGAGGTCAAATGGGCCATAGGAAGCATCACTACAAACAAAGCTAATGGAGGTGATGGAATTCCAGGTGAGCTGTTACAAATCCTAAGAGATGATACTGTGAAAGTGCTGCACTCAATATGCCAGCAAATTTGGAAAACTCATCAATGGCCACAGGACTGGAAAAGGTCAGTTTTCATCCCAATCCCAAAGAAGGGCAATGCCAAAGAATGTTCAAACAACCACACAAATGCACTCATCTCACATGCTAGCAAATTAATGCTCAAAATTCTCCAAGCCAGGCTTCAACAGTATATGAACCGTGAAATTCCAGATGTTCAGGCTGGTTTTAGAAAAGGCAGAGGAACCAGAGATCAAATTGCCAACATCTGTTGGATCATAGAAAAAGCAAGAGAATTCCAGGAAAACATCTACTTCTGCTTTATTGATTATGCCAAAGCCTTTGACTGTGTGGACAAAAATAAACTGTGGAAAATTCTTCAAGACGTGGAATACCAGACCACCTTACCTGCCTCCTGATAAATCTATATGCAGGTCAAGAAGCAACAGTTAGAAATGGACATAGAAAAACAGACTGGTTCCAAATTGAAAAAGGAGTATGTCAAGGCTGTATATTGTCACCCTGCTTATTTAACCTATATTTAGAGTACATCATGTGAAATGCTGGGCTGGATGAAGCACAAGTTGGAACCAATATTGCCGGGAGAAATATCAATAACCTCAGCTAGGCAGATGACACCACCCTTATGGCAGAAAGTGAAGAGGAACTAAAAAGCCTCTTGATGAAAGTGAAAGAGGAGAGTGAAAAAGCTGGCTTAAAACTCAACATTCAAAAAACTAAGGTCATGGCACCCAGTCCCATCACTCCATGGCAAATAGATGGAGAAAAATGGAAATAGTGACAGACTTCATTTTCTTGGGCTCCAAAATCACTGCAGGTGGTGACTGCAGCCATGAAATTAAAAGACACATGCTCCTTGAAAGAAAAGCTATAACAAACCTAGACAGCATGTTAAAAAGCAGAGACATTACTTACCAACAAAGTCTGTCTAGTCAAAGCTATGGTTTTTCCAGTGGTCATGTACGGATGTGAGAGTTGGATCACAGAGAAAGCTGAGCACCGAAGAACAGATGCTTTTGAACTGTGGTATTAGAGAAGACTCTTGAGAGTCCCTTGGACTGCAAGGAGATCCAACCAGTCAATCCTGAAGAAAATCAGTCCTGAATATTCATTGGAAGGACTGATGTTGAAGCTGAAACTCCAATACTTTGGCCACCTGATGCGAAGAACTGACTCATTAAAAAAGACCCTGATGCTGGGAAATATTGAAGGCAGGAGGAGAAGGGGATGACAGAGGATGAGATGGTTGGATGGCATCACTGACTCGATGGACATGAGTTTGAGCAAGTTCCGGGAGCTGGTAATGGACAGGGAAACCTGGCGTGCTGCAGCCCATGAGGTCACAAAGAGTCAGACATGACTGAGGGACTGAACTCAACTGAACTGATCCTGACAGATGTGCGTTATCTCACTGTGATTTTTGACTTGCATTTCCCTGATGATTAGCTATATTGAGCATCTGTGCCTGTTAGCCATCTGTATGTCTTTTTTGGAAAAGTATCTGTTCAGGTCCTCTACTCATTTTTAATCAAGTTCTTTGTTTTGTTGACATTGAGTTGTACACATTCTTTATATATTTCTGATGTCAACCCCTTATATGTCATTCGCAACCATCTTCTCCCCTTCAGTAGGCTGCCTTTTCACCATCTTGATGGTTTCCTTAGTTGTGCAAAAACTTTTTCATTTGATGTAGTTTCATTTGCTTATTTTTGCTTTTGTTGTCCTTGCCTGAGGAGACAAATTCAAAAAAATATTTCTAAGACCAATGTCAAAGAGATTACAAGCCTGTTTTCCTCTGGAAGATTTATGGTTTTAGGACTTACATTTAAGTTTTAATTCATTTTGAGTTTATTTTTGCATATGCTGTAAGAAAGTGGTCTAGTTTGTTTCTTTTGTAGGTAGCTGCCCAGTTTTCTTAACACCATTTATTGAAGAGACTGTCTTGTCCCCATTTGTATATTCTTGATTCCTTTGTCATAAATTAACTGACCATATAAGTGTGGGTTTATTTCTGGACCCTATTCTGCTCTTGCCTGGAAAATCCCATGGATGGAGGAGCCTGGTAGGCTGCAGTCCACTGGGGTCGCTAAGAGTCGGACACGACTGAGCGACTTCACTTTCACTTTTTCACTTTCATGCATTGGAGAAGGAAATGGCAACCCACTCCAGTGTTCTTGCCTGGAGAATCCCAGGGACGGGGGAGCCTGGTAGGCTGCAGTCCATGGGGTCACAGAGTTGGACACGACTGATGCAACTTAGCAGCAGCAGCAGCATTCTGCTCTATTGACATATGTCTGTTTGTTGTGCCAGTACCATACTATTTTGATTACTGTAAGTTTGTACTATCAAGTCTGTGAATGTGATGCTTCAGATTTGTTCACGTTTCTCAAAATTGCTTTGGCTACTTAGAGTCTTTGTGGTTCCATACAAATTTTAGGATGTGTTCCAGTCCTATGAAAAATGCCATTAGAATTTTGAAATAGATTGCATTGAACCCATAAATTGCTTTGAGTACTAGAAACATTTTAATGATACTGATTCTTGTAATCCATGAGTATGGTATATCATTCCATACATGTATGTCATCTTCAATTTCTTTCACTAATGTCTTGTAGTTTTCAGAGTACAGGTATGAAAATGTAACCTTCTTGTTAAACTTATTCCAAGATATTTTGTTCTTCTTGAAGTGATTGCAAATGGGATTATTTTCTTTATTTCTCTAACTCTTCATTATTAGTGTATAAAAGTAAAATAGATTTATATATTAATTTTGTATCCTGCAACTTTACTGACTCTTTATTAATTCTGATAGTGTTTTGGTGGAATCTGTAGGTTTCCTATATGCAGTATCATGTCATCTATAAATACTGACAACTTTGCTTCTTTTTTTTCCAACATGGAAGTCTTTTTTTTTTTTTTTTTTTTCTGTCTGATTGCTGGGGCCAGAGCTTCCAATACTGTGTTGAATAAATGTGGAAAGAATGGACATCCTTGCTTTGTTCCTGATCTTACAGGAAAAGATTTCAGATTTTCACCATTGAGTGTGATGTTAGCTGTGGGTTTTTCATATATAGTCTTTATTATGTTGAGGTATTTTCCTCTATGCCCAATTTCTGGGGAGTTTTTATTGTATATTGTTGTTGAGTTTTGTCAAATGTTTTCTGTGTATCTAGTGAGATGATCATATGACTTATATCCTTTTTTGTGTTAATGGGATGTATCATGTTGATTGATTTTTAGATGGTAAACCATCACTGCATATCTGGAATGAATCTGACTTGATCATAGTGTATGATTCTTTTAATGTATTGCTGAATTTGGTTCACTAATATTTTGTTGGGGTTTTTTTATGCCTGTATTTATCAGAAATATCAGCCTGTAATTTTCTTTTTCTGTGGTGTCTTAACTGGTTTTGGTGTCAGTGTCATAATGGCTTTGTAAAATGAATTTGAAAGTGTTTCTTCCTCTTCAATTTTTGGGGGATAATTTGAGTAGGATGAGTTTTAACCCTTATGTAAATGCTTGGTAGAAATCACCTGTAAAGCAATTTGGTCCCAGACTTTTGTTTGTTGGGAGGGTTTTGATTACTGGTTCAATTCTGTTGTTAGTAATCAGACTATTCAAATTTTCTTTCTATTTCTCCATGATTCTGTCTTAGAAGAGTCTATTTTTCTAGAAATGTATCTATTTCTTTTAGGCTGTCTAATCTGTTTGCATATAATTGTTCATAGCATTTTCTTATGATCCTTTGTATTTCTGTGGTGACAGTTGTAATTTCTCCTCTTTTAAATCTGGCTTTATTTATTGGGGCTTTCTTTTCTTCTTCGTGAGTCTGGCTAAAGGTTTGTCAATTTTGTTTATCTTTTCAAAGAACAAGTTCTTAGCATTATTGAATTTTTTTAAAATCTGTTTCATCTATTTTCATTTTGATCTTTCTTATTTCCTTTCTCCCAGTAACCTCGGAGTAGCTTGTTCTTCTTTTTATGTATATCTAACCTGTTGCTGTTTTCCTCAAGCATATTTTTTATTTAAGCTATTGTATTCTTCAGTTCTATTGGTTGTTTCCTATATTTTCTATATTTTTGTTGAAGTTCTTAAGAGCAAAAGCATTTCACCACACCAAGTAAAATGGGAAAAATAATTAGAAGTATATTTACAGTTAGCTGTGTGTATCTAATAATGTCCAACCAGTTCCTGACTTCTAATCTAGGAAGAAAACTTAGAAGCAGTCCCAACTTTCTTGAGTGTAATATCATGAGCTGCCATCTGTATGTGAGATACCCAGTAAATAACAACATGAATTGCAGTGGCCTGAAGTGGGTTGAAGACCATCTGTTGCTAACTTAATTATACAATCTTGGGCAAGTCAGTTAGACTGTCTAAATGTCTGATTCTTCTTCTATGAAGTGGTCAAAGTAATAGTACTACCCTCTCCTGTTTGTTGTGAATGTTAAGTGAGATAAAACAGGTATAATACTTAATATGGTTCCGGGCACATTGAAAGTGAAAGTGAAGTCACTCAGTCGTGTCCAACTCTTTGCAACACATTGAGTGTAGGAGAGTGTAGGCTCCTCTGTCCATGGGATTTTCCAGGCAAGAGTACTGGAGAGGGTGGCCATTTCCTTCTCCAGGGAATCTTCCTGACCCAGGGATTGAACCCAGGTCTCCTGCATTGCAGGCAGACACTTTACCATCTGAGCCACCAGGGAAGTCCTGGCACATTAAGTATACTCAATAAATCCTAGGAATTTTTATCTTAATCCTAGCCCACTAACACTCTAGTAGTAACTCTTAGAGAAGCACTGGAAGGCCTAGAGAGACACTAAGTCAGCAAATGGAAGGGTAACCAGTAAACTTTACCTCCTTGACACTTTTGTCCTGATAGTGGTTAAAATACTACAAGGTTAATTTGTGAAACTTTCCTGATTCTGTCCCCTAAGATCTGCTCCTTTGGGGTAAAGAAGCATTATTTTTATTAATGTATATGTAAGCCATCTTCTGGGGAGGAGGGGTCTCTCCAGATACTTCCCTCTATGTCTGTTACTGTCCATGCTTGTTTACAAACATTTGTCAAGCACCTCCTATATTCCAGTCTCTGAGCAAAGCAGGTGGTAGACCAAGGAAAAGCCTATGCCAAGTGCCAGAGCTCTATTTCCTCTACATATTTATGTCACTGAGTCTTCTATTGTTATCCTAATTTTATGGATTGGGAAACTGAGAAGCAAAAGGGAAGTAATGTTTTGAGGTCACAGAGCTAACTATCAGTGACATAGGACTTGTCCTCATGGTCCACACAGCCTACAAAGCAGAAGGTTTTTAAGCTCTATTAAAAGTAATGTCGTTCAAAAGCTGGCAAGCATCCAGGCAATCAGAAATTAACTTGACACTCAATTTTTATCTAAACACTTGGAGTCATGTATCCACAGCCTGTCTCTGTCTCTCTGGCATTCTTGGTGTCTCATTATTTGTCTACATAAAAGATATAATCACTCTCGGTGCAAGTAATTGTAATGGCCTTTTAGTGGATTAAACTGGAATTCTTTTGAAGTGCTATTAGAAATACTAATATGACTCTGTTCTAAAAAAAAAAAAGCCATGAAGTGTGTTAATTACAAGTATCAGTAGGTTAACTGACAATTTTGTTAGAAGTGGTGTTAAGAAAGCTGGAATACTTACTGTGTATTAACAAAACATTAGCATAGCCGAACTTTGTTAAGAATGACTAAAACATAACATGTAAGAAAATATTTAGCTAATATAAAAACTTAAAATTAAGTGCCAGGCCTAGGTACCTATGATTCAGAATGTTACTAATTATTTGCAATCTTGCTAAAGTTATTATTTTACTGAGCATGTGTGTGGCATGATTTCCACATTGTGAATTTGATTGCTGTTGTTATATTGGGTGGGTCCAAGGCAACCTCGTCTGTCTTTGGACTCTAAAATGCCAGGTGTACATTTTTAAGATGTAATATAAACATTACTTTAAAGGAGACCTTTCTCAAGAAACCACAGTAATACATGAAGGAAATGCTGTTAGGAGCCTCTTCTTCAAGTTACAGTACAGTTTTTTGCAGTTAAGAAGACTCTTGGGATTTCCTCAGGATTTGGAGGTAGAAGGGCTTCCTTTGTGGCTCAGCAGGCAAAGAATCTGCCCACAATGTGGGAGACCTGGGTTCAACCCCTGGTTGGGAAGATGCCCTGGAGAAGGGAAAGGCTAACCAGTCCGGTATTCTGGCCTGCAGAATTCCATGGACTATACAGTAACAGAGAGTTGGACAACACTGAGTGACTTTCACTTCACTTGGAGGTAGAAGGAAATAACCTAAATCACTAAATATTACTAAGCAATCATCTGAGCACCTGTGCCGTGTAGGTAACTGTGTGTGAGGCATAGATGTTTCTTCATAACAATTTTTAATTTGTTGTTATTGCTGTGCTCTATGGATTTTTCTCACTCCTACCATCCCCTCCCAACACACACACACGCTAAAATATACTGTAAAGAAAAGAATTTGCTTTTGTTTTTCTCTTTCTGACTTACTTCACTCAGGGATCTCTACTTAGTGTTCTTGCAGTCATCGTAATGCTGGTCGTTCAGTCGTGTCCGACTCTTTGTGACCCATGGACTGTAGCCCGCCAGGCTCCTCTGTCCATGGAATTCTCCAAGCAAGAATACTAGAGAAGGTAGCCATTCCCTTCTCCAGGGGATCTTCCCGACCCACGGATCAAACTGGGTCTCCTGCATTGCAGGCTGATTCTTTACCATCTGAGCCACAAGGGAAGCCCATCCAGTGCTCTATGGTGACCTAAATAGAAAGGAAATCCAAAAAGAGGAGATATATGTATATGTATAGTTGATTCATTTTGCTCTCTAATAAAACATTATAAAGCAATTATACTCTGATAAAAATTCATTTTAAAAATAAGAATTTATTTTTGTCATATCTCAAATATCTAGAAAAGTGCTCATGGTTTGTGGTCAATACATAATTGGTAGATGAATATATGAAACTAGAAGATGTAAGACACAGATGTCGCCCTTACAAGGAGGCAGCCTGGAGTAGAAGAGGACACCGGATAGGAAGTCCAGAGACCAGGTTTTCCCCTGTGCTTGGCCAGGACTTAACTTGTCAACCTCAAGCAGAGGACCACAAGTTCCTCATGTGTAAAGCAGTGGGACTATCACTAAGATCTCCTTTTTACTTTAAAATTCTGTCATTCTATGTCCATCCTCAGACTTCCCAGGTGGCGCTAATGGTAAAGAACCGCCTGTCAATGCAGGTAGATGTAAGAGACCCAGGTTCAGTCCCTGGGTCGGGAAGATCCCCTGGAGAAGGACATGGCAACCCACTCCAGTATGCCTGGAGAATCTCATGGACAGAGAAGCCTGACGGGCTACAGCCCATAGGGTCGCAAAGAATCAGACACAACCGAAGCAGCCTAGCATGCACACATGTCAATCTTCAAGAAAGTGAAGAGTGTTCACCCTCAGATATGGAAAGAAGAGTGCTTACTCAGGGCTGTTCTAGGAGGCAGTACGTGCTCAGTCGTGAGGCAGATCTCCAGAGAGGTGGATCTGGACTCGGACAGCTTCCTATGGCTGCTCTCACAAATTCTGTGACAGAAATGTATTCTCTCCCAGTTCTGGAGGCCACAAGTCCAAAATCAAGGTGCCTGCAGGACCACACTCCCTCCAGTGGTTCAGGAGAGAGTTCAGTCCTTGCCTCTAACCAGCTTCTGGAAGCTGTCCACATTCCTTGACTTTGCCTCTGTCTTCATATTCCCTTCTCTTCCATGTGTGTGTCACCTGTGTGTCTCTTACACATAGAATTGAGGGCCCATCCCCGTGTTCCAGGATCACCTCCCCACCTCAAGGTCCTTGGTCACTTCTGCAAAAACCCATTTTCCAAAAAATTTCACATCCACAGGCTCCAGGGTTTAGGATATGAACATGTTTCTGAGGGGGCCACTGTTCAGCCCACTAAAAGCACAGAATAAGGAAACAATACAATCATGGCCATTTTCCATATGTGGTGCATGCGTGGTGAGTTGTTTCAGTCATGTCTGACTCTGCGATCCTATGGACGATAGCCCACCAGGTTTCTCTGTCCATGGGATTTCTCCAAACAAGAATACTGGAGTGGGTTGCCATGCCCTTCTCCAGAGGATCTTCCCAACCCAGAGATTGAACCCATGTCTCTTACATCTCCTGCATGGGCAGGTAGATTCTTTACCACTAGCACCACCTGGGAATTCTTCGGCCCTAAAGTCTGATGCAAGGAAATGCACGATCTTTTGTTGTTCTATAACTTCATTCTCTCTGTTCTGAATTCCCCATTCCTCTGAGCAGTGGATTCCAGAGCTCAGGGAGTGCAGGATTTCTGTCCTTGAGGTGTTGTCCATCCATGTGAACATCAGCTGAGACGGCCTCAGTCCTCTGTAGTCTCTGGTCAGCAGTCTGCACAGGTCACTGTCACACACTTCCCAACAATATTATCCTTTTTCTTCTCAGGCCTGTGACCTTGCTGCTTCAGTATCCTGCAAGGTACCTAGGACTTTACCTCTCTGGCTCAGACCTCTTCTGCCTCACTGTGCATGGAGTTATAGAAATTGACCAGGAAAGTCTTCGCCACAAATGAAATTAAAATGAATTTTTTCTACATGGATATCAGTGGAATGTATTGTCTCACTGTTATTGGAAATGAGCCTGGATGATCATCTCATAGAATATCGCAAAGAGATTCCAGTGAAAAAGAACAAAGAAATTCACCAAAACTCATAGGACTTTTCCCTTCATAGGATTTTAGAAGAAGTTTTCATGTCTTTTAATTGTATAAATGAAAAAAATTGAGTCCATGAAGATTTTTTAAACTACTTTCACCATCAGTTCAGTTCAGTCGCTCAGTCGTGTCCGACTCTTTGCGACCCCATGAATCGCAGCACGCCAGGCCTCCCTGTCCATCACCAACTCCCGGAGTTCACTCAGACTCACGTCCATCAAGTCAGTGATGCCATCCAGCCATCTCATCCTCTGTCATCCCCTTCTCCTCCTGCCCCCAATCCCTCCCAGCATCAGAGTCTTAGCCAATGAGTCAACTCTTCTCATGAGGTGGCCAAAGTTCTGGAGTTTCAGCTTTAGCATCATTCCTTCCAAAGAAATCCCAGGGCTGATCTCCTTCAGAATGGACTTTTATCACATCGAACTCTAACATAGCAGCCTCACCCACTGTGCCCCCAGGAATAAGGGTGAATCCTCAGTAAAGGCTCGTGCAGTTCCTGCTGTCTGGCAAGGTGTGGACTCTCTCTCTGGCCCATGGCTAGATCAAGCCAGTCCTAATCTAATCTCATCAGTTCTAAAGCGAATTTCCTGAAAGTAAGCATCAACTGGACGTCTCCTAACTCTCCTGAAGAAAATTCATTAAGTGTTTATTGTATTAATATCTCAAAATGCACAGCAGTCTTGACACCCCACCCAGTGCCCTGTATTCTGACTGCTGTGCCCTGAGTCCTCCTCTTAGAACAGGGGGTCCCTCTCTGAGGCCCGGGGCCAGGTGTGGGGGTGACTCACCTAGGAAGTGGATGTGGGACAAGATAGTAAGCAAGGCAGGATCAAGAAGAGGTGATGGCACCTCAGGCCCTGTGGTCAGGGAAAGCAGAGTGTGCCAAGGTTTCTACACACATCAGGAGTGTATTCTAAACAGCAGGCTCACTGGAGGGAAACCACACTTTTGAGGAGTAGGCAGGAGAAAATGCTGGTCTTCCCCTTCCATTTTTTTCTCCCAGCCTCCCACCCCCTCTTCTCTTCCTAACCTGCCTCCCTCTTTCCAAGTATTACCCCAAATAGAAAATCATCTCCTCTTCTCCATTTCTCCTTTTTTCCTCCTTTTTTCCTCTCTGTCCTTTCACTCTTCCTCATAAGACCATGATATACAGTTTTAATTAAATTTTTGTGTGTTAGATCAAATAGTACATTCTGTTTTCTTCTTCTAAGGAAGAATGAAGCCATTTAAAATTTTTTTTTTTTTCTTCCCTTAGTGAAGAAGGCTCAAAGTTTGTTTTAAATTGTTCTTTACACTCTATTGCCCAAGATTATTGGTACCCTATAGGACAAAGAGTTTCAAAGATAACTAGATTCCACATGAGACCTTTAGAAGTCTTACTTTTGAAAGTTCTGTCCTCAGGAAGAGTTCAGTTCTTTCTGTCTTGAATTCAGAGAAAAGTTATACAGTTTGAGTCTATGGAGAAAGTTAATATCAGTGTGATCTGGGGAAGATAGAGGCTCTCTGCACCAGGTAAAGAGATGCACACTGCCCTGCCCTTACACATCACGTTGGCCCAAGAAGGGGATATGCTACCTTTTTGAGATAAAGGGTTTGCCCAGATTGAGGCAATTGCCTCTTTCTTTGGTCTTCTCAGAGGAAAGACTCAGGACTCCTCAATGGAGTTCTGCACATTGAGTTTGGAAGCCATAGCATTCTATGTGTACTTGCTGACTTGTTTATTTTGTATTTCTCAAAGAAAAGACAAGATTAGAGTGCTCAGGATCTGGGTTCTCTAAAACTATGAAAGTGAAAGTGTTAGTCACTCAATTGTGTCTGACCCTGTGCAACCTCATGGACAGTAGCCTGCCAGGCTCCTCTGTCCATGAAATTCTCCAGGCAAGAATACTGGAGTGGGTTGCTGTTTCCTTCTCCAGGGGATCTTCCTAACCCAAGGATCAAACCCAGGCCTCTGGCATTGCACGCAGATTCTTTACCATCTGAGCCACCAGAGAAGCCTCTCAAAAATCATAACCTCATCCAAAACTAACATGTCTTCAAAGCTTCATTTATTAAGCACCACATTATGCAGTAATTATTGTACACACTTAGGTAGTCCATTTTACTCATTAATCCTCATGTGTGTTCATGCTCGGTCACTCAGTTTTGTCCGACTCTTTGTGATCCTATGGGCTGTAGCCTGCCAGGCTCCTTTGTCCATGAGATTTCCCAGGCAAGAATATTGGAGCCGGTTGCCATTTCTTCCTCCAGGGGATCTTCTTGACCCAGGAACCGAACCAGCATTTCCTGCTTTGCAAGCAGATTCTTTAGCACTGAGCCAACTAGAAAGCCCTGACTATCATATGTATAGGTTAAGTACCATTATTTCCATTCTAGATATGTAGAAAATAAGGCATGGGGAGGGAAAACAATGGGACCAAATTAATAAATTGATAAATGTTAGAGATGAAATTTTAACACCAAATCTCATGTTCTTTCTACATGCTGTATTTCTCTCATTTAAAATAACTGACCTTCCATGTCCCTTCCAGATCTAAAATTAAAGGACTCTGTGATCTCTATGCATGCTAAGTCACTTCAGTCAAGTCCAACTCTTTGCGACCCTATGGTCTATAGCCTGCCGGCCTTCTCTGTCCATGGGATTCTCCAGGCAAGAATACTGGAGTGGGTTGCCATGCCCTTCTCCAGGAGATCTTCCCAACCCAGGGATTGAAGCCTAGTCTCTTAATTCCCCTGCATTGGCAGGCGAGTTCTTTACCACTAGCATCACCATCTCTATAAAAATTACCATTTTCCTAAATTTCAAGCAGTATTCTATTCTTTGTCATATTTCTTTATGAAAGTTGGTTGCAATCTCCCAACCTGTGCTCTTTCCAAGGAAATTTTTTCAGCTCATGCTTGAGAATCTCGCTTTCCACTGTGCTTACTTGTTTAGGTAGTCAATGCTTTTCCAGCTAAATCAGTCACCACAGTTTTATCCACTCAAGTAGGGAGGGCTGAGCACAGGCCACCACCCAACCTAGACACTAGAAATCTGTGCAGAAGTGAACTTGATCTGGGGAGTTCAGGGGCATGAGGAGTAACCAGCATGGATGCAATAAAAGGAGAAGATTGGTCTCTATGAAGGAATAGATTTGCTGGGTAGGGTATGGTCAGATTAGGAAGGACACTGAAAACAATCCAAGTAATAGTTTAAACTTGATGCTTCAGGCCAGTGGAAGCCAATAAAAATCTTTGATTCAAGCTATGGTTATAGTAAAAGCAATGTCTCAGAAAGATTCACCTCACAGTGTGATGTCAGATGAACTACAGCTAGAAAGAGAACAGAACCAGATGCATCAGCCAATGACTGATACAGAAATCCAAGCACGAGCTAATGAAAGAAAACTCAGACAGGGTCGATAGAAACAGAACTGACGTCTCAACACTGGACTAAGCTGCATTTCTTTGTTTCCTGAAGACAATTAATGTTTAAGTTACTTAGAGAGCTTAAGTGGTGATGTAGTTGCTGACGTGTTTAATAATGGAAACAAATGAACAAACCATGATAAATTACACTTAATAGTCCTTTTTCCAGGCCTTGCAGCCCTTTCTCTTTTGTACACTGATACCATTGTCTACTTGATACTCTCCCACTATATATCCTTAGGAAAAGCTAACACATGGGAGAAAGCTCGAGTTTTTATTACTAGTTGGTGAACAGGTGCAGCTGGGAGAAGGTAGCTGGCATCAAAAGATCTGGGTTTCTAGCCCAGTCCTACCAACTGGAAGCTGTGTGGCTTTAGGCAAGTTATTTCACCATCCTGAACTTCCATTTCCTCAGCTGTAAAATGAAGATTACAATACCTATCTACAGGATTATGGTCAAATTTAAATGAAAAAAAAAAAAGTACAGGAAAGTACTTCATACATTTTGCAGTGCGATGTGAGTACAGCAATTATACATAAATCGCAACTAAAGCTCTCATGCCTTCAAAATGAAACTTCATTAAAAATCTCTAGTTATTATTTTCCACAAATATTGGTATGTGCCCAGCAGCAGCAAATGAAAGGAAGTGGCCTCAGGCAAGTAGGTGATGTCAAAAGTACTTTCAATCAGGAACAGAACTCCATGACAGCTTGAGAAACAACATTCATGATGCATCATAGCCAGAAAATACATCCAGACTTGGAGGGATGGCCTGGGTACCAGGATGGTCAGGCATCAGGTGATGGAATCCTAGACAGACTTGGCATTGGAGTTCAGGCTAGGGAGGACTGGCAAGGATGAAGCCAGACCCCAATTTCAGAGAAACGTAGAGACAGAAAAGCCAAGGCAGGATTAGAAACAAAACAAGACAGAGATATGTGATATAATGAGAAATATATATTTAGTCTTCATCCTCTTTAGAATTTCCTGAGCAGTAAGAGCATCTTTTGTCATAATACTTGATCTCTTGTCCTCAGTTCCTGAAATTGCTTCAGAGTCATAAAAGTGGAATGGGTCTCCTGTTGTTCATAACAGACTCCTTTCCATCACAACCGGAAATTTAGTATCGATGAGATTGTATTGTTGTATTGATGACTTTTGGAAAGCACTTGATAATGGGGGCTGGTTGTCAGTGGAGCCAGCCATGTGACTAGAGGGTTGGAACTTTGCCTCTCACCACTGAGTAGGTGAATGGGGCTGGAGACTGAGTTCAATCACCAGTGATCCACAATTCAATCAATTGTGCCTTTGTAATGAAGCTTCCACAAAAACTCAAAAGAACAGGATTCAGAGAGCTTCCTTGTTGGCAAACACATGGAAGTCTGAGAAGAGTGATGTTCTCGGAAAGGGCATGAAGGCTTTCCCCATACCTTGTCCTATGCATCTATTCCATCTGGCTGCTCCTGAGTTATGTCCTTTTATTTGTTGCTTAGTCTCTCAGTTGTGTCCACCTCTTTGCAACTCCATGGACTGTAGCCTGTCAGGCTCCTCTGTCCATGGGATTTTCCAGGCAAGAATACTGGAGTGGGTTGCCATTTCTTTCTCCAGGGGATATTTCCAACCCAGGGATCAATCTGCGTCTCCTGCTTGGCAGGTAGATTTTTTTTTTTTTTCACCACTAAGCCACCTGGGAAGTTCATACCCTTTTATGATAAACAGATAACCCAGTAAGTAAAATGTTTCTCTGAGTTCTATGAGCTGCTATAACAAATTATTTGAACCCAAGGAGAATGTTTCTGGAAACTCCAATTTACAGACAGTTGGTCAGAAACACAGAGGATAACCTGGGTTTGCAACTGGCACCTCAAGCAAGAAGTGAGGGTGGGAGGCTGTCAGCTCTTATAGGCCTGAGCCCTTAAACTGTGGAATCTGATGCTATCTCCAGGTAGATTGTGTCTGAATTGAGTTAAATTGTAAAATACCAGCTCTTGTTGGGTATTGCTTGGTGGGTGGAGAGGGGACCCTCCCCACCCCACATAGGAAATTGATCCCATACCCTTTCAGGCATTTTGACAGAGATATCTACAAGAAAAGAATAAGGAATGTGGCAGCAATTTTGTTATGAAACCAGGATTTAAGATGTGAGCCAGGCAATCATAAAGTTAATACAATGCTGAGTTGCCTGAGCTCCTGGACTCAGGTTCTAGAAATTTCCCCTCAACTGGTGAGGTTGATATGGGTTTAAATTTCAGTGCAGGAGGTTATATTTATACCTATTAAATTTCATCCTGTTTCTTTTGGCCCATTAGTCCATCTTGTCAGTACTTTTTGAATCTTGACTCTGTCATCCAAGTAATTAGTTGTTCCTCCCTGTTTCATGTCATCTTCATATTTGATGAGTGTACTTTCCGTGCTTTGCAGCTGCTTTATTAAAAGTTCAGTGAGATCCTGTGGCACATCCCTCTCTAGGAGATAGCCAGCTTCAAAGCCTCTTAAGACACTCTCAGTGAGCACTCATTTCTTCACCTTCCTACAAGAGTCAGATGCCTTGCTAAAAGCCCCAAACACTGAAAGTCACAATTCTGCCCTCACTTTTCCTACTTAGCTACCTCTGCATGCGTGCTCACCTCTTCCTCCCACTGCCTTCCATCTTGAACTTACAGTCACTCTTTCTGCCAAAGTCCATTCCTGTGTCATGAATCTGAGCACCTCCAATACTTCTCTAGGTCTTTAATTCATCATTTTTCTTCTCTCTTTTTTTTTTTTTCCACCTTCTCCTTTCTACCAGCTTCTTCCTTAGCCACGCACAGTGGGTTCTCAACCTTTAGCATTCATTAGAGTCTCCTGGAAAGCTTATTAGAGTACAGATTACTGCGGTCCAAGAATTTGCATTTTTCTGACAAGTTTCAGTGGCTCTAACACGTAGTCCTTGGGCTAGCAGCACCTGGAAGCTGGTTAGACATGTGCTTTCTGAGGCTCCACCCCAGACCAACTGAATCAGAAACTTAGGGGCTAGGGCCCAGCCACCTGTGTCTTGACCAGATCTCCAAGTGATTGTCATAAATGCTAAAGTTTAAGAGCCACTGGTCAGCATATTGAGGAAAAACTAGGGCTTTACAGCCTTGGAAATTCGAGTTTATATCCCTGCCCTGTCCCTGTGAACTGAGGTCACATGACTTTGTATCCCTAAACCTCAATATTTTAATCTATAAACTGGGAATGTAACACCTACCTCTGTGGATGTAAATGAAGGTTAAATGAGATAACGTATGTAAACCACTCAGCACAATACCTAAGTACTCAATAAATGGAAGCTACTTTTGCTTAATTGATCAGAAGATACCTAAATCTCTATGTATCATCATTTTTGAAAAGTCCCTCCCTCTACTCTGCGTCCCACTCTACCTTTCATAACCAAGCTCATAAAAGTCTGTGTCCTCGTCTCTGCTTTCTCATACCTCATCACCCTTTAGGTGTTCCCAGAGACAATGGGAGCTCTTGAGTTCAGTCAGATTATCTCACATCTCCCATACATGGCCCTAGAGGCAGGCAAGCACACAGTAATGTGTGTATATATTGAATGCATGAATCAACAAAGTGAATTGTATCATATTACCTAGTAACTTTCATAAAAAGAAATTAAATGTTCACATAAGAAAAAGAAAATTAATTACTTTCTAAATTCACGCTGTGAATAGGAGTCATCACTGCCCCTTCTAGATCTTGACTTCAAATTCACCAGTCCTAATTGTCTGAAATCCACTCTCTCCTCTTATTAAAAAGTGGGATAATTACCTGTCTTGGACTTTGCGTAACTCTCTTCATAAACCCTCCAAAATTACCAAGAGTAGTTTCATACTCAAACCAGTAAATACTTTAATTTTGCCAGAATGCAGATTACCCAGACACTTGAATACCTTTAGGGCAGCTAAGTGCTTTCTCACTATTGCTTCCTTTATCGAAAATTTCTGTTCCTTTTTTCTATATTTGTTCTGCTGTTTTTAGTTTGAAGATCATTCTCCTTGGTAGAAAAGACAGAGGTGAAATCAAAGCTCAGTAGTTCTGTTCTCTCAATCATTTAGCCTCACACCTCTCATCCCTACTCCATCTAGCCTTTATCCTTTCCTGATACTTTGGTTCAAGATACAGATTTGAGTGCCCTTTTCTATTACCTTTAGCATTTTATCATGGCAAAGTTTAGCCTTGCTGATTACATTCTTACATTGTTAGTTACTTTAAGAATAGTCATCCTTGGTAATGAGTCCCTTTCAGTATTTTGTATCTTGGTCCAGGGAGAGCAGCTGAAGAGATGGATGAGCCAGGCTGGCATGGTGCAAGGGTCCCCTCCCCTGGGGAAATCCTAGGAGTACAAGCAGCATAGGTCATCAGAAGGACACAAAGGTTGCACATCAGATCTTAAAAACCAGTAAAAGCAAGACCTGACTGGCCAGACGTCTCCTGTTGAACAAGACAGTCCCCTGTTTTAGCTTCTTATCTGATAGCATGGACATTTCAAATTTGCTATTTTAATTTTAGATGTGACCTGTCTTAATTCCAGATTGCTATTTAATCAGCAGTGCTTTGGAACATTTCAACTTTTAGTCTCTCACTAAGTTAAGGATTTAATGATCTGTAAACAAACACTTGAGATGATGCTGCTTAAAGGAACTCTGGTCCTCTGTACTTTACTGAGTGAATGAATTCAGTCTTGAAATTATCTTCCAATTTTTAAGTAATGGATCTGCTACTAATGTCCAAAAAAAAAAAAAAATGGGGCTGGGTGTGGTGGGATTGAAGGGAAGGAAGCATTACTATAAAAAACTTTTGGGCTTTTAAGCCCCAGCACCAAATGGGGGTACAGTGTTTATGTGGAGATTTTCTGGCCATCATAACTGGGAGGATTAGGGAAGGAGAAAGAAATCAGAAGGTAAAAGTGGAGGACCAAGAGACAACTGACCATGAGAGAGAAAGAAAACCTATGTAAGTATAGGTTGAAATAGGTTGAAATTTAAGAAACACTCCAAGAAAATACAAGAATGAGAGAGAGCCAGAGAGATTAATTTAAACACAAAGATGAGTTTGTTAGGAGATCTAACGCCAGAGTAAATATTAAAAAGCAAACAAGGAAAACAGAACAGAAGTGAGTAGGAAAGACAAGGGTGTGATAAAGCTATTCATTATCTACACTCACGTCAGATTCTAATAATGGGATTGATGTTTTGCTGGTTCTCATGCTTTGAGAACATCCTTTTGAAACATGCACTTACCTGAGAGCTTCCTGTTTCTTTCAAGAACAAAAATTTATCGCTCATAAGAACCAGTTCTCACAGGACTGTCAGATTCTTTTTTTGAATAACCACTCATGCCTCTTGGTTCCTTTCTAGAATCTCAGGTTTTAAGATTATGTTTTTTGATTAATCTCCTTCTCCCTAGAAGTTAGGATTCTTTCCTCTGGCTATCGCATATATCATAACATAGACCCTTTCACTGCAGCAATTAATATTCCCTTATTCATCAAAATTAGCTACAGCGTGCCAGTTCCCCTTTTCAATTCCAAGAAATGAAACTGTCAGGACGGCAACTCAAGTGTTCTTAGATGTTTTTCTTCCATTTTATTGTCATCATTGTCTCATCGTATGTGAAAATCTGTCATGATGTGGTTTCATCTACAGTCCCCAAAAATGTTTGCACATAATTCTCCACCTCAGATCATAGAAGTAGAAACAGATCCAAATTGCTTCTAAACACAGAAGTCACAGAAACTATCACCATGCAGGCAGTACCATAAGACTTCTCAGGTCTCTAGGACTGCCAGGGCATGGGAAGACGGAAATGGGCGTGTTTCTTAGGCCAGGGTCACCAGCATTAAGACCCAGCCTGAAGCAACGGGAACGCCGGAGTCAAAGAGAAAAACAAAACTGGAAGTGGTGAGACACAACAAGTGTTGACAAGGCTGCGGAGAAAAGGAAGCCTTTATGCACTTTGGTGGGAACGTAAATGGGTAAAGACACTATGGAAAACATTAAGGGATTTCTTTTAAAATTTAAAAATAGAACTACCATGCTGCTAAGTCACTTCAGTCGTGTCCGACTCTGTGCGACCCCATAGACGGCAGCCCACCAGGCTCCCCCGTCCCTGGGATTCTCCAGGCAAGAACATTGGAGTGGGTTGCCATTTCCTTCTCCAATGCATGAAAGTGAAAAGTGAAAGGGAAGTCACTTAGTTGTGTCTGACTCTTAGCGACCCCATGGACTGCAGCCCACCAGGCTCCTCCGTCCATAGGATTTTCCAGGCAAGAGTACTGAAGTGGGGTGCCATTGCCTTCTCTGAGAACTACCATACAATCCAGCGATTCTACTCCTGGGTATTTATCCAAAGAAAATGGAAATACTAATTCAAAAAGATATATGTATTCTGATGTTCATTGAAGTACTACTTACAAGAGCCAAGATATGGAAGCAACCTAAGTGTCCAGCCACAGATGAATGGATAAAAAAGATGTACATATATATAATGAAATATTACTCAGCCATAAAAGGAATACAGTCTTGTCATTTGTGACAACATGGATAAATCTGGGGGTATTATGCTAAGTGAACTAAGTCAGACAAAGAAAGACAAATATTGTATGACCTCACTTTATATGTGAAATAGTTAAAAAAAAAAAAAACAGAAACAGACTCATAGATACAGAGAACAAACGAGCACTTGCCAGAAGAGGGGTGTGGGAAGATAGAGAAAGTAGGTGAAGTGTGAAGTAGGGATTAAGAGGTACAGTTTGCAGCTAACAGATAAATAAGTCATGGGAATGTAGTGTACAGCACAGGGAATATAGTCAATGATATTAATATTATAATAACCTTTTTGGTAGGCAATCTATACAAATGTGGAATTGCGATGTTGTACACCTGAAATGAATTTATTGGAAGTCAGTTGTACTTCAGAAAAACTGGATTGATGAGATATACAAAGATCCCAAATGCCTGGAGGGAAGTATGCAAAAGCACCAAATGTGGTGTGCTTCCCAAAAGTTGGAGCCAACATTCAGATGTGGAGCCAAGAGTTCATCAAATTTTAAAAAAGGAAGTAGAAAAATACCTGGAGCAAACCAGTGTAGTTTGTTTTTCTTTTGGCTTTGTTTCATCTAATTGCATTGTTCATGGCTGCAGAATCTCGTCTGTTTGTTCCCTATTCTGTTCCTGGGAACAGTCTCTTGCACATAGTATGTGCTTAAGAAATTATAGTGAATCAATCAAACATCAGTGTTTTCAACTCACTCTTTGTTTTGAGTTTTTTTTTTTTTTTTTTTTTTAATAGATCAGCATGGGTGTGGTACTCAGTGATGAGAATTGATTCAGAGCCAAGGCCAAAGCAGAGATTACACAACAGAGCTGAGTCAGCCCATTTGGCCAGGGCATACCCTCTGTCAGAGTTACATCAATTTAGAATTTTCCTGCAGTTTCAGTACCTCTAAGCAATCTCTACTATAGAAATGAGAGAGAACCTGCATTATGCATGAGTATGCTTCTCACACTAAAAACCTAGCATTGCTAAGTCTTCATAGAATGCTAATGTCTTCTGTGCCATGGGTAAGGTTAAAAAGAAAAAAAAGATGACAACCCCTTTGAAATCATAATAAAATACATTTTGAATCAACTAGACATTTCAAACAAACAATTACTCTTTTGAAAGGTCTTTCCCTAAGTAAAATTAATCTGAAACCTTAGATGACACTATTAAATGTATTTTCACCTTGTCTAAAATTGTCACTAGTGAGAGTCTTTTAATGGGCATTTTGTTTTCTGTGCAGCAAAAATGAGTGGATTCAATACTCATCTGAACTGTATAATAAATAACAATTCTCCAATTTCAAGCTAAATTTTCCATCAGGAAAATGATCCCACTCTCATTACTTATATTGAAGCCTGCCCAGTTCATTCAAAAGATTTCTGCTCCTTATAATATTGCAGAGCAAGATGTTTTCATCTGGAAGTCTTTGGGGGAATAGAATCCTAATATCTAGCTCTTTGTAATTTTGAAATATTATGAATATTTGGTCTCATTTTTGTAAGAATGTTGAGGGCTTTCTATGCTGGTTTTCTTGATCCTGACCTCCACCTTCGTCACCCCCTCAGGGGAGTGTGGTAGGCACAACATAAACCACCAGAAGCCATGGCAGAGGGTTAGCCCTCAAGAACACACTTCCCACGGAAGGGCTTTCCCGAGTTTTGACTCCTGATACAGCATCATCTGGTGGCCGTGTCCTTGCTGCCGAGAAAGCTGAGCATGAGGAAAACCCAAGAAGGTGAGATGGAAAGCACTGCCTTGGTTCAGTTTTCTTAAATTGTCCCTGAGACATGGAAGCCACAGAGAATTACAAGAAAATTAATGCATGGATACTATTGTGAAGTTTTCTACTTTATAGAGTTGGAGGAAAGAGGACCTAAAATGGCGCCTAGGTAAATGAGTAAGAAAGCTCCTTTCCCTCCCGGTACCCACAAAACACAATGATGCTGCACTCAGCTCACACATGTTCGTGGCCATGACTGGAATAAAGCAGAAAAAGAAAAAGCATTTGTGTTTCTCCACTGACTCTCCTTCCCTTACTTCTGGCCCTGGGCTGTGGCTAGATATGGAATGCACAATTAACTGGCTGCTGGATGTGGAACAAGAAGAGGTGAACTCTGATGGCAAAATCACCAAGATGAAGGTTACCTGTGGAAGCATATACACGCTCAAAGGGGAGAAATCACCCAATATGATACAATTCTGACACCAATCCCCATGTATGGGAGGTTTTCCCACAGCACCAGCGGGGTGTCCTACCATTCAACTCAATTCTGACAATATCTGCCTGGAGACGGCATCAGGTCCCACAGGTGGAGGACTCAATCAGACAAGACCACCCCCTGCCAAAGGGCAATCTCAAACCCAGATCATCACCCATGCTCCTGACTGACCCGTTACAGATCTAAGGTTCCAGTGACCCCCTCCTGGGTTTGAAGAGTTTGCTAGAAGGTCTCACAGAACTCAGAGTAACACCTTATGTACTAGATTACCGGTTTATTATAAAACACCATGACCTAGGAACAGTCAGATGGAAGAGACAGGCAAGGCAAAGTAGGTGGGGAGGAGCATCAGCTTCCATGCCCTCCACGCTCATCCTACATCTCCATATCATGCCATGCAGAAGCTTTCCAAACCTCATTCATTTGGATTTTTCTGGAGGCCTCATTACATAAGCATGATTAAATCATAGGCCACTGGTTACTGGATTCAATTTCCATTCTCTCTTTCCTCAAACCAGTCAATCCTAAAGGAAATCAACCCTGAATATTCACTGGAAGGACTGATGCTGAAGTTGAAGCTCCAACACTTTGGCCACCTGATACAAAGAGCCAACTCATTGGAAAAGACCCTGATGCTAGGGAAGACTGAGGGCAAGAGGAGAGGGGAGTCACAGAGGATGAGATAGTTAGATAACATCACTAGCTCAATGGACATGAATTTGAGCAAACTCTGAGGTATAGTGAAGGACAGGGAAGCCTGGCGTTCTACAGTCCATGGGGTCACAAAGAGTCAGATACAACTTAGTGATTGAACAACAACTTCCCTCCCTGGAGCGGGAGGGGAGGGTTGAAAAGCCTGAAAATTCCAGCCCTCTAATCTCTTGATTCATTCCATGGACTGCCAGCCTCCACCTTAGGTTACTTAGGGACTTTCCAAAAATCACATTATTAACACAACAAAAACACCTTGATCATGCTCAATGGTTAGAAAGTTACAGAGTTTTAGGAGCTCTGTGTCAGGAGCAGGGATGAAGATCAAATATATACTTCTTATTATAAATCAAAATATCACATGTGGACATGATGGAAAGCAAGGGAAACTCTAAAGTATTAAGGCCAAGGCCAGATAGGAAAATGGAATCTGAAGCTCAAAATCTAGAAGAATTCAAACAGGCAAAACCTAGAGAGTGACTTCAGGAGACTGAGCCCCAGAATATCCCCTGACACAGAACTGAAGTGGAAAGGAGTCAAAAATTCATACTTTCTTAGGCAGGAGCTTGGGTCAGAGCAGCTAATGGCATCATGCTCATCAGGACATTGTTAAGATCATAGCCCTGGTTCTTTATAAGCTTATATTTTATATTAAGCTTGTATTAGATCTTATATTAAGCATATAGTGTCTGTGTGTGTGTGTGTGTGTCTGCCTGGCCCCTGAAATATTCACAATGGCATCTAACAGTCTCCCCTAGTAGGAAAGCCATTCATTCTATCACTTGAGCATAAGTTAAGACCCAGCGCTGTGCTGGCATGCTGTTTTTTACTTCTAAAATCCATGCTCAGAGCATGTATTTTGTTCAGCAAAAGGAAAAAAAGTAAGCTAAATAAAGGGTTTGGGTTTTTTTCTAAATAGTTATGACACTTGAACAATTATGTAGTTAATTGTTAATGCCATGTAAGCACCCTGGAGCAGGGAATGGGGGGACAAGAAAAATGCTCGGAGGAGGTAGGAATTACACATGTGTGGAATACCTCCTTATCTGCTGGATCTGAGTCTTGAAGAAGGGATAACTGTGGAAATAACCCAGAAAACATGAAACAAACAAAACCATTCATAATACATGAAAATGGGCAAGCAGGAAGGTTGGCGTGCATGAGGTGTAGAAAAAAGGTGCATTTGTGCCTAATGTTTCTGATGAATTGTTCAAGAACACTTCATCCTTGGAGAAGGATTTCCTCTAATTCTATCAAGGTTGCTGTCTGCATGGGTTATGTGCCAAGTAATTGTCCGGTCTCAACTTAACAGTGTCTAGAGGCTATTTTAAAGATGAATGGAAACATAAAACATATTTGGTCCTATTCTCCACTTTGAATATGTCTCTAGAACAAAACTTATACTTGAAATGAAGAAATGGGATTTTTATGAGTTGCAGTTTTCTCTTTTTCCTTCACATCACTGACAGTAGAACAAAAACATTTAGAGAAAGATAGACCAGTGTCATGAAAGTATTTGTATATATTTGTTCTTACCATGGTACACAAGAGACATCTCGAAGCCCCTCCCTGACCAAAAAACCCAGGACATTATTTAAGCTTTGCCATCATACTCTAATGCTTTTCAATAGCTGAAAGAATTTTGCATTTCTTTCCACAGGAACTGTTAACTCAAAAATATAGATTCTCTAACAACATACTCCATCAGCAAATTGTATCCATTTTACTTTCTAAAATAGTTACTTTTTTAAAAATATATGTTAAGAAAAAGTGAAAGGGGAAAAAGAGGATCTCCATTTATGAATTGTGCTCTTTTTATTCATACTATTTCCAAGACCAGGCAAATTATTATAATCTTCCTAAACAGAGATACACAATTCCACCTAAGAATTACCATTTTCCTAAACCAGTGCAAAGTAAAGTTTCCATCATCTGTGTATTCTTATATGTGTGCTAATATGTGCGATTCCTGTTGAATTTCAAGGTTATAAACAATTCCTAAACTCCAGTTCATGTTGGTATTTTAATATGGATTATTTGTCCATCTCTGCTGGTGTCATTTCTTTTGATTTAATCGTTATCCCTTTCAGGCTGGCACCAGTACATTCAGTTGGCTGACGGGACCCAACCATCATCCCAGCTAAGAATATCAATTATGTTTTGAAAACATACAATTTAGTTCGTACAGAAACCACTGTGTATGCATCCTGGTGTTTTCATAAGACCCCTTATTTACTCTAAACTGTCTTATGCCTTTCACCGTTTGGTCATGTAGTAACTGTTTAACCTTCTTAAGTCTTTTCAAGAAATCTTAAAGAGAAAAAGGAAAGTTTGGCTTCAAGCATACAATTTCTGTTCTTAGAAAAATCAGTTTCTCCATGAACAGCTGAAATGAGGCAAAGCTTCCAACCTGCAGTTGAAAGGACTGTACTGTAGAGGCAGCTTTCAATCCATCTGAATCAGCAAAGGGAAGGACCTTTCTGCCAGCTGGATGTGGGTTTCCCAACTTTTTCTCCTCATTCATATCTGAAAGGGATACTGGACTAAATCTCTAATAGATGTCCTATTTAAGGCCTGTTGGCAGGGGATTCCCACAGTGGAATCTGGAAGCACTCACACACACTTACAGACGCATGCGTGAACACCTCGCCCCACTCCTTTGCTCACTCAGGATTATCAGGACCCAGCTCCCTGAGCTGCCTGATTCCTGGAAGCACAAAGAGGCTCAAATGAATCCATCCCCTCCCTCCACCATCAGAAACAAACAAACAAAACTATCCCTATTAAATGGGATCATGGCAGACAATGTCCACTCACATGGCTCAAGCCCTTTGATCCTATAGAGCAAACCATCTGCATCCTCTTCACACAACCAGTGCACCCGCCCACACAAACACACACGGACGCACACGCGCATACACAAGCATGCGGTGACATCGGGGTGACCACCCTTCCCTCCACGTGCCCGCACACTATATGACACAGACAGAAACAAGGGAACAAACTTGACTTCACCTCCTCGAACCAGTTCCAAAGCCCTTTGTTCAGTGACAATGGCAGAGAGTTCTATCTGGGGTTTTCCATGTAGGAGCCAGAAACCCTGTCTTTCTGCAGATATATGCCCATCTAGAAATAATGTACTGCTGTACAATGCAGAATACAGATAAACAATCACAGCACAGTTGAAAACTGCTTTGTGGAGCCTGATTATCCACAGAGTGCCATGCTCCACCAGGGTCAGCATGGCAGAGCAGGGCTCTCTCCCCGCCTGCCATTCTTTTAGGATCAGCTGTGTCAACTCATGTAGAAAACTCTTCATTAAAAATAGTCAAAACTGAGACTTCTCTGGCAGCCCATTGGTTAAGACTCTGCACTTCCAATGCAGGGGGTGCGGGTTTGATCCCTGGCTGGGGAACTAAGATCCCACATGCCCACATGCCACATGGTGCAGCAAAATAAATAAATAATAAAAAATAATATATATATATAAATTTTAAATAAGATAGTCAAAATCAAAAACTGATATTGCACATGAGAGAATATGGAGGAAATATTTGTTCATATTCCCATCTCCAGTGGTCTACAGCACCATTTGCCCACATCTTTTTACCATGTTCCTTAGGATGGATTTGAAACATGATCAGATGGTTTTAACAGTTTCCTCCCAATTTAACCCCTCAAAATAAGCAAATAAATAAAAATTTTTCTGAATGCTTCTCCAACATTTTATAGATGTATCATACATTTTTAAAAAATTAAGATCATATTGCATATGCTTTTAAGTTTTTTTACTGAAACATGTTATTTTGCCAGTAAATATTCTTCAATAAGAATTTTTTGATTAAATATTTTTGACAACTTTTTTTGATATGTATTAATTTAATTAGACATTAAACATTTAGATGTTACTGGCAACTAATTCGTGTTTGGTATGGATCTGATAAAGCCTGAGGAAGTCCAGAGTCAACCAAGCACCTGGAGTCTTGCTTTTCTCTGTTTTATAACCCATATTTAAGAAATGGATTTGTTTATTTCACTGATGGTTTATAATTCTTGAGAATGTGTGTATTTGTTAAATTTAAGCATGATACTAGCTGGCTGGGTGTGAAATATTATTTACGTCTTTTGTAAAATGCCAATCCACTCCAGTATTCTTGCCCAGAGAATTCCATGGACAGAGGAGTGAGGAGGGCTATAGTCCATGGTGTCACAAAGAGTTGGACACAACTGAGCAACTACACACATATTTGTAAAAAAAAAAAAAAAATGTTTTACAATTATGCTTTTAAAGGATAGAATCACAGTACGTTTATTGTCAGACACTCTATATAATACTTATGACTATTTAATTCTAATTTTTAATCTAAAAGAACATGAGTAGAGATGGTTATCTGTAGTATCCCCTTTCTCACTGTAGAGCCTGTTAAACTCTAATCATTTTCTGAAGACATTTGTCAAGACAAAAGTGCAACACAGCATTGGTCATACAAGCAGTCATTTTGGTATGAATAAAAGATTGTTGACCATCCTTGGCTTTTAACTCTGCAGACCAGGGACAATTATGGCTTAAACTATATGTCCCCAAGCTGAGAATTCTTACACAAAACCTCCTCTTCAACACCACCATCAGATCTTGGGATCTGTAGAAAGCGTCCCTAAAAGATCATATTATAATTTAAGCTTCTCTTAAACTTGGATTTTAATGAAATAAAACTTATTTAGGATGATTTGAAAGCACATTCTTCAGCCACAGAGAGAAAGAAAAATACCCCTCCCATACACTGTTGACACAATTTTATTGTCCTCATCTAATAGCAGTAATAGATAATTAATTGATTCAGCTAGCTAATGATTATTAGAAAGAATAAGTTATGACCAATCATTCTGAAGGTAAAAATCATTATTTTTGGCAGTTATTCTCTGGTTCAATTCGTTTATATTCAATAATTCCACCTAACGAATCATTCACATGGTTACTTAGGACCTTGGCAGTTTCACTGGGAAGCTCTGCTGCTCAGTTTTGCCAAACCAGATGTTTCTTGAGCAAACTACTGAGAACTCTCTGTGTTGTGACAGGCAGTTGGCAAGTCCTCCTTTGAAAATATTCCAGGATGTAACATATCCACTACGTTCTATAGCACAGAGCTTTGGGACATGATGATTCCTTTGTTTTTGTTAACAGCGCAGATATAGAGGGGCTTTCTATAGAAAATTCTGTTCCCCACCCAAAGATTTTCTTTTGAGTCATCTCAGTGGAGAATGGAAATGACTGTTCATTCAGTTATGAGCTTTAGTTAGATTCCAACAGGAACATCAAACATAACACTGGTTGATGGAAGATGACGGGGTCAGGAGAGGCTTCTAAAGAATGTAACCCCTGGGATGATCATGAGGACACGTGGGCTGGAGTTTGTGGAGTGAGGGGAGGAATGGCATTCCAGGTAGAAGGATCAGTGCATGGAAATAGTACTGCAGCACAGGGCAGCACAATGTAATGTAGAACTTGCATGCTGCTGGGAATGGTAGGAAGTAGGGTGCCGCAGCCAGGGAGGGTGGCAGGAACTCAGGCTAACGCACAGTGAGGAGACAAGCCGCGAAGGGCAGTCTTTGTTAAACCAAAATGTCTGAGCTTTATCCTGAAGAACATGGGAGCTCATTCAAGGATTTTAGGGATGTGATGTGATATGATTTATTGTTTAGAAAGGTTACTCCAGCAACAGTGTAGACAGTGAGTGAGGGCGGGGAGGACTGGAGGCAGAGAGGACAGTGTTGAAACAGTACAGACAAGAAAGGGCACAGTAGGGCAGTGACAATGAGACCCAAGAGCAGGAGAGAGATATAAAAGATATTTAGGAAGTAGGATTCATAGAATAAATCAACAGCAGAGGAAGAAAAAGAGTAGAATTAAGTATAGTACTCAGGTTTCTGGCTTGGGAAATCATGTGAGTCGTGGTACCAGTCTCTGAAATAGTGACTGCTGGAGTACAATTAGAATCTTCTACCAAAATAATAAATTTGATTAGGAGTGTATTGAATTTGAAGGGCAGATAAGACATTCAAGTAGAGCTCTCTTACAGGCAATTGGGTCACATGATTGTGGAGCTGGGGAGAGAGACCTGGGTTGTGGGTATAGATTTGAGAACCTTCAATATATAAGTGGTAGACAAGGGCCATTGGCTTGAAGGAGGTCATCCAGCATAAGTGAAAGGTCATAAAGCAGAGGGCCAGGGATGAAGGACATTGTCCAGAAGAAAATCATCAGTAATCTTAACAGTAGCAGTTACACTGGAGCACTAAGGGACAGAAGGCTCGTAGCAGTGAGTTAAGAAGTGAACAGCAGGTACAGAGGTGGCCAAGTCTTTGGACTTTGGTAGAAACAACCAATGCAGAAACACATGGAGAAATGTGTTCTTTCTCAAGGATTTTAGTCACTTTGGCCACCTGATGCAAAGAGCTTACTCATTAGAAAAGACTGATGCTGGCAAAGATTGAAGGCAGGAGGAGAAGGGAGCAACAGAGGATGAGATAGTTGGATGGCATCACTGAATCAATAGACATGAGTTTGAGCAAACTCCAGGAGATGGTGGGGGACAGGGAGCCTTGGCGTGCCGCAGTCCATGGGGTTGCAAACAGTCAGACATGACTAATCGAGTGAACAACAATAAGAAAACTAGGAACCTAGAAGGAAGACAGTAAAATAACTAATGTGATGATAAATTGGATTAAAGAATCTGAAACAACAAAAAAGTTGTTACACATGAAGTATTATACTCATTTGGGGCACTATATCTTAAATTCTAGCTTAATGGGCTTTAAGTTCAAAGATTCACTCCTCCTTTCCATCACTACTGCAAAAGATAAAGAAAAGATCTGAAGTATTAAGCCAAAAGCAAGACCAAAGAATTAGACATTAATTATTATGACAACTGTTGGGTTCCCTAGAAAAACGGGAGGAAGTGGTAGCGCCTCCTCCCTCTCACCCACTCCAAATTAAAAACAGTCATGGCTGAGCTAACCTACTCACCCAGGAATCAGAGAAACTGGATATTAAGGCAAAATCATGGAACTTCTTGGCTGCCTCTAGAAGACAGACTCCATCTTGCTGCCAACGTGCTCACAGCCTGGAAGGAAGAAGGAATAAAGTCAAGTCTGTTAACTGATCCTTGGGGCTGAGGCTGGCAGTGAAAAAGACAAGATAGAACCTGTTCATCACCTTTTTTTTTCAGGCAAACATTTTATTTCCCTTGATCATATTCTTTCTTTTCTATGCATAGATATACATAGATTTTTTAAATATATATCAAGCAAAATTGGAATTATACTGGTAATACATAGTTTTGTCAGAGAAGGCACTGGCAACCCACTCCAGTGTTCTTGCCTGGAGAATCCCAGGGACGGCGGAGCCTGGTGGGCTGCCATCTATGGGGTCGCACAGAGTCGGACACGACTGAAGCGACTTAGCAGCAGCAGCCGCAGCAGCAGGGACTCTGGAGACATGTAGGGCTGTCTGGCTTCAGCTCCACCTGGAACAGTGTTTATCAACTGCCCAGCAGGGCCAGCTTCATGGGTGTGTGGCCTACAGAGTCACACAGGGGCCCACACCTAGGAGGGCCTTGCTTTTGGTTTAATACTGCTGTTGTCATCTTGAAATTCCTGATTATTTTTGATCAAGGGGCACTGAGCTCCACAAATTATGTAGCTTGTCCTGCTTCCCAGACCATTTGCCCTAGAATCACCTGGTGTACGCAGATAAATCAGATTCCTACTGTATCAGAACTTTCTCTCAGGCCAAAAGTTCTGAATCAGCATTTTAATAAACATCCAATTAATTCTTTCGCAAAGTTTGGAAAGCCAGAGAACCACTGGGATAGAGTCAAGCTATTAGATTCTTAAGCAGCTTTCCTGGTTGAAAGAGAATTCTTGGCTTTGATTTCAAGTTAAGGGTGGGGGAAACAAGCATCCATAATTAAAATTGTTTTATGTAAATTATATTAGGTGGTTTTATCTTATAGGCAAGGAAATAGGCCTAAATTCTCACATTCTCTGTTCAGTCCAGCCCCATTTATTTATTTATGTGTATTTCTATTCCTCTCCCATTAGGTCAGGACAATGCACTCCCCGTTTGTTAACTAATTAGATCTGTTAAAAGGGAGTAATATTGCCCTTGATTATTAGTCTCAAAAAAAAATCTCCTCCAATCCCCTTATGAAAGTGAAAGTTAAAGCCACTCAGTCGCGCCCGACTCTTTGTGACTCCGTGGACTATACAGTCCATGGAATTCTCCAGGCCAGAATACTGGAGTGGGTAGCCTTTCCCTTCTCCAGGGGATCTTCCCAACCCAGGCATTGAACCCAGGTCTCCCACATTGCAGGCAGATTCTTTACCAGCTGAGCCACCAATCCCCTTAATACACTCACAAATCAGAAAAGGAGCCCTCATACATGACTCGTATGTTTTTGAGGAGTGCTAGTTGACAGTCTTGCAGGCATATATATTTAATTTTTATTCCAAACTAATTTCAAGACAGGAAACAACATCAGCTTCCTAGAGGACTTCAGTGACAGATGTTAACTTGACTCTGGGAGGCAAGGCCCTGGACTTAGGAGGACTGGGGACTATTGTCTTTTTGTGGATCTTTTTTGGGACTGTGAACATGAAATTAATCAGCATTAGTTGTACTAAGATTTTAGCATTAAATATTTAATCTAGGTTAAATCACCATAGAGCTATTAGAAGGAAAAAGCCTTTCATTACAGTGTACAGAGCACAGTTTAACCAGCCTGCTCGTGATGAGAAGGTCCACCTGACACCAGAAAGCCCCTGATTCATCTCACTGCAACACTGTTTGATGTCTAGGCTTGGAAATTTCATTTTTTCTGACCACATCAAGCTCAATCTGTGAACATGAAGTATTTTTCTAATCCATATTCTTAAATGTTGGGTCAATACATGGTTTTGACTGATTTTCTGTGCATTTTAAAAATACTATTTTATTAAAATTATGCTTTTTCCTTCTCATGAAAATGAGAGAATTTCATAGCAGAAAATTTTTTGCGGAAAATCTATATATTGTTGGATGAACATTTTGATGCCTTTTGAAGTTTCATTTTATTGAATCATTTTACTTAATAGAATTATTTATAATACATCAGTATCAGGCTTCCCTGGTGGCTCAGAGGGTAAAGCATCTGCCTGCAATGCAGGAGACCTGGGCTCGATTCCTGAGTCAGGAAGGTACCCTGGAGAAGGAAATGGCAACCCACTCCAGGACCCTTGCCTGGAAGATCCCATGGATGGAGAAGCCTGGTAGGCTACAGTACATGGGGTCACAAAGAGTCGGACACAACTAAGCGACTTCACTTCACATCATTATCATCTTTTGATTCAAATATATGAATAAGAATTTTTGGAAGTTAACTAGCAATACGATTAATTTAGACCTTTTACCATTATTGATTTTATCTAATTGCATGTTTTAAAAACTAAAATCTTTTGGAATAATGTTAACTTTTTCTTTGAATAAACTCTTTTAACCTGGACTTTCTACTGTTCCTTTGATAAGTAAGTTCTTTAGAGAGGAATGAGAACTTAAGTCATACGGCACAAGTCAGACCCCAAAGACAAATAGTATAAATGATTTCCTGAAAGCTTCTTCTCATCTTTCTGTGTTTCCCTTTGGATTCCTCTGCTTCCAGGTTCGAGGTGGCCGGCAGCCTTTCTGTCTTGCTGCTCATAATCAGCCCATAATGCAAGCCTTATCTGAACCTCTCCCAGAATGGCATTCAGCCATCTGCTCTGCCAGGATGTAAGGCCAGAGAAGCAAATTGAACTGGACTGATTGCCTTAATTGCTAAAGTTGGTCAAACAACTGGGAGAGGGCCTTAACAGATACAAACAAACAAAACCTCATAAGAGAGTGAGATGTATTTATCATTTTTGATCTTATCACCCATTAAACAGTGCAAATGGCTTATGTGTACAGTTATTCATTATTTTGATTGTACTCTTTCTCTATAAAAGATCTAGTTATTAAAGAACTAATACAATGTTCTGTGTAAACAGGTTTTATGTAGTTTATAATTATTTGGTTGAAAAGATAAACATTAGCAGGTTCTCAAATAAATATCTGCATACACAGGTTCATTGCTGTATTATTTACAATCCAAGAGATGGAAGCAACCCCAATGTTCTTTGGGAGAAAATGGATAAATAAAATGTGGAATATTCACACAATCAAAATTCAGTTCAGTTCAGTT
The DNA here is from genome assembly GCF_027580195.1 of Bos mutus. Classification (NCBI taxonomy): domain Eukaryota; kingdom Metazoa; phylum Chordata; class Mammalia; order Artiodactyla; family Bovidae; genus Bos; species Bos mutus. The sequence continues at coordinate 31,725,044 of NC_091625.1, forward strand.
CAGTCGCTCAGTCATGTCCGACTCTTTGCGACCCCATGAGTTGCAGCATGCCAGGCCTCCCTGTCCATCACCAACTCCCAGAGTTCACTCAGACTCACGTCCATCGAGTCAGTGATGCCATCCAGCCATCTCATCCTCTGTCATCCCCTTCTCCTCCTGCCCCCAATCCCTCCCAGCATCAGAGTCTTTTCCAATGAGTCAACTCTTCTCATGAGGTGGCCAAAGTACTGGAGTTTCAGCTTTAGCATCATTCCTTCCAAAGAAATCCCAGGGCTGATCTTCAGAATGGACTGGTTGGGTCTCCTTGCAGTCCAAGGGACTCTCAAGAGTCTTCTCCAACATCACAGTTCAAAAGCATCAATTCTTTGGCGCTCAGCTTTCTTCACAGTCCAACTCTCACATCCATACATGACCACTGGAAAAACCATAACCTTGACTAGACGGACCTTTGTTGGCAAAGTAATGTCTCTGCTTTTGAATATGCTATCTAGGTTGGTCATAACTTTCTTTCCAAGGAGTAAGCGTCTTTTAATTTCATGGCTGCAGTCACCATCTGCAGTGATTTTGGAGCTCAAAAAAAAAAGTCTGACACTGTTTTCACTGTTTCCCCATCTATTTCCCATGAGGTGATGGGACCAGATGCCATGATCTTCGTTTTCTGAATGTTGAGCTTTAAGCCAACTTTTTCATTCTCCTCTTTCACTTTCATCAAGAGGCTTTTTAGTTCCTCTTCACTTTCTGCCATAAGGGTGGTGTCATCTGCATATCTGAGGTTATTGATATTTCTCCCGGCAATCTTGATTCCAGTTTGTGTTTCTTCCAGTCCAGCGTTTATCATGATGTACTCTGCGTATAAGTTAAATAAGCAGGGTGACAATATACAGCCCTGCTGTACTCCCTTTTCCTATTTGGAACCAGTCTGTTGTTCCATGTCCAGTTCTAACTGCTGCTTCCTGACCTGCATACAGATTTCTCAAGAGGCAGGTCAGGTGGTCTGGTATTCCCATCTCTTTCAGAATTTTCCACAGTTTATTGTGATCCACACAGTCAAAGGCTTTGGCATAGTCAATAAAGCAGAAATAGATGTTTTTCTGGAACTCTCTTGCTTTTTCCATGCTCAAACTACTGCACAATTGCACTCATCTCACATGCTAGTAAAGTAATGCTCAAAATTCTCCAAGCCAGGCTTCAGCAACATGTGAACCGTGAACTTCCTGATGTTCAAGCTGGTTTTAGAAAAGGCAGAGGAACCAGAGATCAAATTGCCAACAGTCAAAATTATTCAGCCTTAAAAAAAAGGAAGTCACATCACATGTTGCAACATGGATGGAAGTGAAGGATATTTTTGTTGTTTGGGTGCCCAGTCATGTCCAACTCTTTGTGACCCCATGGCCTGCAGCACGCCAGGCCTCCCTATCTCTCACAATCTCCCAGAGTTTGCCCAAGTGCCTGCCCATTGTATCAGTGATGCCATCCATCCATCTCATCCTCTGCCATCGTCTTCTCCTTCTGCTCTCAATCTTTCCCAGCATCAGGGACTTTTCCAATGAGTCAGCTGTTTGCATCAGGTGATCAAATACTGGAGCTTCAGCTTCAGCATCAGTATTTCCAGTTGAGTATTCAGGGTTGATTTCCTTTAAGATTGACTGGTTTGATTTCCTTGCTGTCCAAGGGATTCTCAAGAATCTTCTCCAGCACCACAGTTTGAAGGCATCGATTCCCTGGCGCTCTTCCTTCCTTACGGTCCAGCTCTCACAACCATAAGGGACCATTTGGAAGACCATAGCCTTGACTATATGGACCTTCGTCGGCAGAGTGATGTCTCTGCTTTTCAACACACTAAGTTTGTCATAGCTTTCCTGCCAAGAAGCAACCGTCTTCTGATTTCTTGGCTGCAGTCACCATCTACAGTGGTTTTAGAGCCCAAGAAGAAGAAATTTGTCACTGCTTCCACCTTTCCCCCTTCTATTCGCATGAAATAATGAGGACAGATGCCATGATCTTAGTTTTGTTTTTCTTTTAATATTTAGTTTTAATCTGGCTTTTTCACTGTCGTCCTTTACCCTCATCGGCAGGTTCTTTAGTTCCTCTTCGCTTTCTGCCATTAGAATGGTGTCATCCAAAGACAAATACTGTATGATTCCACTTATACAAGATATCTAGTCAAACTCACAGAAACAGAAAGTAGAATGGTGGTTGCCAGGAGCTGGGGGGCAGGTAGGGTAGGAGGATAGGGACTTATCATTCAATGGGTACAGACTGAATTTTGCTGGATGGAAAAGTTCTAGAGATCTGTCGCACAGCAATGTGAATATACTTAACATTACTGAACTTAAGCTTAAAAATGGTTAAAATGGTATATATATATATTTTTTACTACAATTAGACATGAAAAATTAAAAAAACTGAACACTCTGTGATGACGTTTTAGCTCAATTAGAGCAGTCAAAAAAGTTTAACCCTAACCTTAAAATTAGCTTTAATCCAAAACTTAACAGTAATTTTCTTTGAGCCAGTTAGCTTTCCCTCTGTGGTATGTTCTGATATTACATCAGCTAGCTTGGCTAGCTATTTTCTGAATGTTAGCCCAGTGTTTCATGGCATTGCTACTGGACTGTAAATTTAAATGGTAGGCCTTCAGGACAGCTTATAAATATAAGGGAAGGCACATTTGCTAAGTAACTCACAATCAGCACTCTAAAGATTCCAAAAGCACGCTATTTAGCCTTTTTGAGTTTAAAGGTGAAGAAAACACACACATTCCCACTCACTTTTCATTTTTGCTTTTAAATTTTTAAAATTACTTTTTTGACATTAAAAAAACCATCTTCCATTTATAGATTTAAAGAGAATTTGAGTTGAAGTTAACCATTTTGCTTACACTGTGCATTCGAATTTCATAGGAAAGTTCAACAGGCTGCCCATTTTACAATTACAAATTCATTTTCTATTATCAGGTACTGCACTATAATTAGGAGATTATATGTGTAGGCTTTCTGTTCACCAATCTAGTACAATTCTTGTAAACACTAGAAAAAGGCATTGGGTTAAATATTTACCAATTTTTGTTAATGACTAGTGGTTGACTTTGTATATGAAAGCAGTTTGAACTCAAGTTTGACACAGTATAGTTGCAGAAGTGCTTTAGAAGAGCAGCACCAAATTCAAGATGATATATCTAACAGCAAACTTGATATTATTTTATACCAGTACCACTTTAATTGACTGCTCTTTTGTCATTCACAGTAGCCATTTGTCCTTTGTAGGGATGAAACAAATTTTTTAAAAAGTATTGAGCAAATTTATTACTTTGAGAAGTATCCAGCTCAATCTTTGTAGGAGATATTAATTTACAGTTCATTGCATTTACATTCTCAATGAATTATTAGGAGACTTCCACCAGAAGTTTTTGCTCAGATTTAGATCATTACTTTTGGCTTAGGAATGTGACTCCATAGGAATTCAACTATTAACCACATATGAAAAATGGATTTTTTTTCCTTGAAATCTTACTCATGTTGTATATTTCATTTAACACAGTTATATATCATCAATCTGTAATCTGAGCTAAACTACTGCTGTGTCTAAATCATTGTGTCATTTATTTTATTTTACTCTTCCCTTTCAGAAAATCAAAGTGCAATTAAAATGGAATTAAAATAAGATGACAGGGTAGGAGAAAAAATTACAAGTGAAAATATAATATAGCTCTTTATTAAAGATTTATATTCTGTGATTACATTGTATTCCCTTCATGTAAAAGTAAATTTATACAGTTTTTCTATTAAAATAGTCTTAAGCCTATTTCCCACCACTAGTATTAATCCACCATCTTGGAAAATAGTGGAATTTGTGATAAATGTAAATCAACCCTGAATATTCATTGGAAGGATTGATGCTGAAGCTGAAGCTCCAATACTTTGGCCACCTGATGCAAAGAACTAACTCATTGGAAAAGACCCTGAGGCTGGGAAAGATTGAAGGCAGGAGGAGAAGGGGACGACAGAGGATGAGATGGTTGGATGGCATCACAAAGTCAATGGACATGAGTTTGAGCAAGCTCCAGGAGATGATGAGGGACAGGAAAGCTTGGCATGTTGCAGTCCATGGGGTCACAAAGAGTAGGCCATGACTGAGTGAACAACAACAAATAATAAATGTAAACATAAAGTAAATATGTAGGGCCAATGATTTTTTGTGCTTATTAAATACTGTTGCAATTTGCCTAACAGAAAGCATATTACCTACATGTAGAATATCCATATAGAACTGGTGTCACTTATTGGCAGGGTACAAGGATACAAACGAAATTAAGAAACAAAAGTCAGGGAGTAAGAATATTCACAAATATAGTTTTTAACTCTTTTTGACAAATGATTTCATTTGTGATATTATTACATTTTTTCTCAATAAACTTAACCAGTAAGCAGACATGCACATCCATAATTTATTAAGTTATTTCAGACCTTAAATATTCTTCCCTAGGCCAGATTCTACTGACTTTCCCACCTCTCTTAGCAGAGAGAACCTGTCAGGAGGCAACCTCTTCCTTATTTTCCTATTTCTTTCTCCACCCCCTTCTGCTTAGATAGCTCTATCTAGGCCTGGACATAACTTACTCTCTACAATTTAGAGGAATTATTTTCCTACTGTCAGAAATTTAATCTCCATTGTTCCATCAACTCCACTCCTCTTTTGTCCTTATTTGGTACCACTGATTTTCTTGTATTTTTGTCCTGTTAGGATTTTCTCCTCCTTGGTAATGTGAACACACTGAAATCTCCATATCAAAGGAAACAAACACAACCACAAATCTATACCCACCCCAAACCCTACAGCATGCTCATCTACTAGCTTATTCTTCTAACTCATATATAGCTGAAATTATCCAAAGAAGACAACACTGTCTTTACCTCTTCATCTCTTTTTTCTTTTGTACTTGAGTTCACTGCAGTCTGCTGCTAAGTGCTGCTAAGTCGCTTCAGTTGTGTCCGACTCTGTGCGACCCGAGATGGCAGCCCACCAGGCTTCCCGTCCTGGGATTCTCCAGGCAAGAACACTGGAGTGGGTTGCCATTTCCTTCTCCAATGCATGAAAGTGAAAAGTAAAAGTGAAGTCGCTCAGTCATGTCCGACTCCTAGCGACCCCATGGACTGCAGCCTACCAGGCTCCTCCATCCATGGGATTTTCCAGGCAAGAGTACTGGAGTGGGGTGCCATTGCCTTCTCCGTCACTGCAGTCTACTCCTGTCTATTAACTAAAATTTCTCTGTCCAAATCATTAGGGTTCTCACTGCTAAATTTGATACTTCTCAGTTTTTTTCTTCCTACATCTCTCCTCGAAGTTCAGTGTTCTTGTTCATTTTGTCTATGAAAACTTTTCAGTTTAATCTTTCACGTTTTTTAGGGCATCTTTTTGGCATCCTTACTCCTTTACTTTTCCTTTAAACATTGGTACTTACTAGTAGTTGCTACATGCTCAGACCTCTTTTCTTTTTAATATACACACCTTCTATGAAAGGCCTTCTCTATTTTGCCGGCTTCAACTATGACCTGCCTGATGGTGAATCTCAAATCCACATTCCATGCAGATATCTCTCCTGGACTTTTGCCCTGACTGTGTCAAGGCACCTCAAACCTAACTTGGTCAGAAAATTGGAGTCTCTACTGAATGTGGTTTTCTTCTATGTAGTGTCCTGTTCAATGGACCAGCAGATATCCAGTCATCCAAGAGAAACTGGGACACAGTCTGGGTTTCAACTTTACTCTTCACATCATGTCTAACTAGTGTCAGAGTCTTGTCAATTTTACATCTTTAATATCTTCCAAATTCATTTCCTTCTCCTGTCACTGGTTGAATTTTGAGCATTATCATCTATTGATGGAAACAATCACCTTACTACTTTTTCCAAATTCAGTCCTGATCTCATAAAACCCATTCTTTATCTTCAAAAATAGAAAATTTTCTAACATTCAAGTCATATTATCATAATACTATTTAACATCTTTAATAGTTCTTTAATGTCTTAAAAAAAAATAATCCCACTCATTAGCATAGCAAAGAAGATCATTTGGCCCCTCTGCCTGGAAAAGGAAATGGCATCCCACTCCATTATTCTCGCCTTAAAAATTCCATGGATAAGGAGGCTGGTAGGCAACAGTCCATAGGGTAGCATAGAGTCGGACATGACTAAAGTGACTTACTACGCATGCATGCATCCTTCAAAACAGCCTGGACATCAGCTCCTCAGAGAAACTTCCCTCTGGTTTAGTTGTCTGTCTTGTGAGCTCACTTTAAGTCCTATGCTTAGATCATAGTACCTTTTCATTTATATTGAAATTATTTTCCTCTTCAGACTCCCGGAGGTCAGGGACCTTTATCTCTGATTTCTCAGTGACTGCAAACACAGTAACTGATAAGAGTTTGTGTACAATAAATGGAAAAAGAATGAATGAAGGTGGAAAGAAAATTAGGTATTTTGTTAGAGCCAAATAAAGAACTCTGAGATCCTGTTCTAGTTTATATTGAGATTTGAGAGAGAAACTCAATTTCATTAACTAGAAGATAGAATCAGTTGTGATGATGATTTCTAGTTTTCATTCTGAAAGCTATTGACGATAGAGTTTCCTAAGAACAGAATTTTAGGAATAGAATATACTTTAGAAATTAAAGCTGTTGTTGCTGAGTTGTGTCTGACTCTTTGTGACCCCATGCACTGCAGCATGCCAGGCTTCCTAGTCTTCACTCTCTCCCAGAGTTTGCTCAGACTCAAGTCCATTGAGTAGGTGATGTTATTTAACCATCTTATCCTCTGCCGCCCCTTCTCCTTTTGCTTTCAGTTTATTAGCCACACATATTTTTATATTATAATGTCAAGTAGACATATGGATGTTATTAAAAGATAAGATGCAAAATTCTCTGATAATTACTCTTAAAACGATCTTGCTTACTATTTTCAGTGGTACTGTATATAAAAGTTGATCCATTGTAATGCACCCTCTCCTAAGATATTTTTCTAGAGAAATTAGCATTTCCCTAGCTAAATTGTAACCTTTGCTGTTTTTCAAATGTTATGACTGTATACATTCTCAACTAACAAAGTGCAAAGTAAGAATCTATGCAATTATAGTTTCAAAATCTGAGGGAAGAAATTACTCTTTTTGTTTTCTGTTTTCTGAAATACTTTAATAAGTTTATCAACCACAAACAAACACATTTCCATTGCCATTTTAATATTGTGTCTACCCTGTCAAATGTTAATGGTCAAAATGTAAACCAATTCAGTCACCAAAATGTTTTGTTCACTTAACCTAGGACAAGGGGTTTGGCTTTCCTCTAATACCTGGAGGCATGAATAAATCAGCCAGTAATTTTGGTATCCTGCAATTATGAGAGGCTAAAAACACACTATTTGGTGCTGTAGTTGTGTGTATTCATATTTGTTCTTTAGATATTATCAGCCCTCTGTGGAATGGTAAAAAAATTTTTTTTTCTAATTCAAAGTAAATTTGAAAACCAGTTGAATAAATTGATATGCTTAATCAGAAATACACAAGTAACAAAAATATTAAAAAAAAAAAACACAGAAATCATTCTAAAATCTACTACCCAAATATTTCTCTTGCTTTTGAGAATTTCCACCTTGTTCTACCTGCTTATGCAGGATTGTAGCCTCTTATAAATTCCCTCTCCCCAGGAATTTCTGGAAGTCCTCGCACACACCCACTCACAAACATACACACGGACACAAGTCTCATGAATTATTGAGTGGTCTTGTGTTCACTCTCCCATGCCTACTGACTCCTGTTTTTCCTCCTACCTCAGTTGTGTTTCTAAGATTTGTCTTCTCTAAGCTATGTTTTAGGACATATCTTCATTTTATTTTGATGTAATTCTCTATTACAAAGTCGCCAAAGTACCACTGCCTTATGTCCCAGCGTATAATGAGATTTTAGGGCAACGAGCTCTTAAGCTGTTTGAAGTGGGGTTAGAAACAATTCCATCCACCCCGTGTCCCTGTCATGTGGGTTATCACTCCAAAATGCAAGCTTTTGCATGTATTAATAAATTTTTGAATAGAGGACCCACATCTTCCTTCAGACTATATGGACAGTGTTTAAGGCAAAATCAGAATTACTCTTGAAAATCCTTTAAATTATCCATACAGGATAGTGGAAGTGGTTTTATACAGAAATTCTTTGAGAACCACTGAGGTAGATGAAGGGAAGGAATGAAGGGAAAGAATACAGGTTGGTGTGTCTAACTTGTTTCCTTCAAAGTATTTGTTACATCCCTGATGGTTAACTGGGTGGACTCATTCCAGCTTACCTGCTGACCAATCCGCTCTGTTTTAATACTAAACCTTTGCAATTTTGATTTGTGGTTGAGAGTATTAAATGAGATAATATACATGAATGTACCCAGCTCAGACTTTGGCATCTAGTTAATGATAAAAAAAAAAAAAAAAAAAAATGATGTTTTCTGGATTTGAGGATAAATTTTGCCCAGTCAGATGAACATATACACTGTTCTTTGAAAATGAGCCACCTGTTTCCTGTTTTCCAAGTTGCTTTTCCTTTCTGAACAGATGTCATTTCATGAGCATTGGTTTCATGACCTCTGCGTGGAGTCAGAGCTTTCTCAAGCACTGGGAGCTCCTGTCAGCTGGTGCCTGTGATGCGTTCCCACTGGACTGGCAGCTCCTCCCACACCCTTCTGTACATTTCTTTTCCAACTCAGCACTCTCCATTACTGTCACTTTCTCCATGTTCTAAAACTCCTTTCTTGAGTAACAAACTCTTCAATTATCTGCAGGCTTTTCTCTCTTTTCTTCAGTTCTTTTCCTGAGACCCACTTGGACACTCTTAACTAGGATTTTTAAAAATTTGATGTAGTGTTTTATTTGCTTCATGCCCCATCTTCCTACCCAGAAGTGGGGTCATTGCCCTCCTTGCTTCCCAGTGTTGCTCTCATATCTTTATTCTTTATCATTTAAACCCTGCTCTTTGAGGCTAACCTTTTTGCTCTCATCTAACAATATTAAATCGTTAGCATTTACAGAACACTTCTAGTGAGCCAGGCCATGTGATGCACAGAATATTTCATTGAAAACTTACAATAACTTCATAAAGTAGAAAAATATTATCATATCATTATGAGCTTTACAGAGGTCAAGCAACTTGTCCTTATCTGAATAATGAGGATAAAAGAGTGCCTAACTCATTGGGTTTACTGTGAGTTATACTGTACATAAAGAGCTCAGTAGATACCATGTAAGTATTTGCTGTTATTTTCCTGCTGAAGGAGACTCTATGAGAAATGGGGGAGCTAGCATTCAAACTCTGGCAGTCCTACTCTAGAACTCATATCCTTAATCTTTCTGTACCTCTAGGTGACATTCTAACAGCCTTTGAAGGCTGTGCTTCAGTTCCGGAGAAGGCAATGGCAAGCCACTCTAGTACTCTTGCCTAGAAAATCCCATGGATGGAGGAGCCTGGTAGGCTGCAGTCCATGGGGTCGCTACAAGTCGGACACGACTGAGCGACTTCACTTTCACACAATGGAGAAGGCAATGGCAACCCATTCCAGTGTTATTGCCTGGAGAATCCCAGGGACGGCAGAGCCTGGTGGGCTGCCGTCTATGGGGTCGCACAGAGTCAGACACGACTGAAGCGACTTAGCAGCAGCAGCGGCAGTGCTTCAGTTCTCCGAGGTTTCTTCGTAGTGTGTGATGTGGTTCAACCCCATCCTTGTTCTTTTTCCTTTGTCTCCTGTGCTGCAACTCCTCCCTTTTTCACATTACTTCACTGCCACAACAACAGCCTGCATCCTTCATAACCTCTGAAATCTCTACCTCACATATTTCACTGTCTCATCACAGCCTAGTGTTTGTTCTCTGGTACATGCTCACTGACACACCCATTCCGTTAATGTCATCACAATTTCATTATTCATCCCTCCTCTTTTTTTTGGCGCAGCTTAGATTTTTATGGCTCAAATCATAATCATATCCTTGTAGAGACTCCCAACTTCCTTATCCACCTCTCTGCCCCTCACACTCACCTGATGTTAGCCCTACCTTCTTTGCACCTACATCTGAACAATTGTGTATGGCTGGAGAAAAATCAATGACCAGGCAGACTGGAATTTTACATTAAACAAATCCATCATCATATTAAATCTCTTAAATAGGCACTTGGCACTGCGTGACATTATAGTGTTTCCCTAGTAAACTCAACCGTTCTCAAGATAATTATTTTACATTTTCTCCCCTCATTTCACATCTCACGCCTTCTCTTTATACTCGCTCTCCCTGATGATTTCATTTGTTTTACTTCATTAAGAAAATAGAAGTAATGAGACGAAAACTTCTTCAAGTTCCCATTTTCAGACCCACTTATAACCACCCCTGCATGAGTCCCTTCCCTTCTTCCCTTTTCTTAACACAGAGGAAGTACCCTCTTGTCAAAGACCAGCCTCCACATGTGCTCTGGATCTGATTCTCCCCTGTTTTTGCAAGGACCTTCTTCCTTCTCTTTTCTGCATGTCGAACTCTTCCTCTAGCAATGCTCCAGGCTGGTTTGTCCTAAAAATCCTCTTGCAGTTGCACACACCCTTTGAACAAAAGCTTGGGTCTGAAGGGGGATCGCTGTCTGTCTCTGCTTGCTTGTCCGCATTCACTATGTCCCCACCTCATCAGCCCACTCCCATTGGCAGGCGCCACGTCTCCACTGAAACTGCTTTTTCTAAGATCATCAGCGAGTTCTATGCTGGCAAACCCAATGGTTGCTTTCTTGTCTTTAGCTGTTTCACTCCTTTTATCCATTCAGATTGCCTCTCTTTAGAGAGAACTTCTCTGATGACTGAAGCTGAAACAGCCCCTCCCTTCTCCCATAATGGTGCCATTACATCACTCTGCTTTATTTTCTTCATGGTACTTATTATCTGAATTTATCTTGTTAATTTCTTTGTTCATTTGTTGACTGGGTGTCTCAGGCCCCCACCTAGAACAGGGCCTGGTAGGTCACAGATGCCCAGTAAGGATTTGTCGGGTGACAGCACAATGCTTTATTTAGCATCTTCTCTCCCCTCCGACAACTAAGCTTTTGTTAACTGGATGAGGTTTGTCTGCCTGACTCTCTAATATTAGTATAGCTTTCTAGACCCTTAATCACGGAGACTTCCTGGCGGGTGGCCCTCATTTGTGGACAGGTCCGAGTCCCCTAAAGGACCAGCTTCAATCTGATTCTGTGTGTCCCCTCTCTCTCCTCTTTTTCTCCGCACCTGTCTGTGTCATTCTGGAGACACTTTTCTAGTCTTTTCCTTCTTCAATATGATCCTTAGTTTTAAAGCCTTCTTTTTTCTAAATACTAATTATAGGTTGCTGAGTTCCTGGTGACTAGTGGACATCTCTGGTCCAGTTTGGGAATGTCACAGTCCTACACTTGCTCTTTAAGTCTGTAAAACTTCCCTGGCTGGGGCCAGCTGGCTGAGTTCCAGATCTTGCTCTAGTCTTCTGAAATCTTCAGTATCTGGGTCAATGTTATTTGCAGGCTTGACTTTTGTCACCTAGCCATTAAAATATTGTGGTCATCCAGCGAAGCATACTAATAGTGAAAATGAGAAGAAATGTCCCTGCGAGAAGTCCAACCTACATGTTTTTCTAGGATGGATTTGGCCAAGCTGACGGGGCAAAAGCAGCATCAGTGCCAAAAAGAATATGCAATTAAAAAAAATCACCAACTGGTAGCCCAACAATGTTATTCTCTGTTCTCCTATTGTTAAACAGATATGAAAACAAAACAAAAGCCCACAAGAAAACAAAAGCCCACAAAGGCATTACTGAAAAATATGAATTCTAATTTACCATGTTATGCTGCTGCTGCTGCTGCTAAGTCGCTTCAGTCGTGTCCGACTCTGTGCGACCCCATAGACGGCAGCCTACCAGGCTCCGCCATCCCTGGGATTCTCCAGGCAAGAACACTGGAATGGGTTGCCATTTCCTTCTCCTACTATGTTATGAGTGCTCATAAATCCTTTTAGGGCTTCCCAGGTGGTGCTAGTGATAAAGAACCCGCCTGCCAATGCAGGAATTGTAAGAGATATGGGTTCTATCCCTGGATGGGGAAGATCCCCTGGAGAAGGGCATGGCAACCCACTCCAGTGTTCTCGCCTGGAGAATCCCATGCACAGAAGAGCCTGGTGGGCTATATAGTCCACAGTGCTGCAAAGAGTCAGACACAATCAAAGTGACTTAAGACGCACACAAATCCCTTTAACTCCTGATTTAATGATAATAAAAATACTGCCATATGCACACAGACAAAAAAATCTGCTTGAGACCTAGACTCAGTATGGGTGTATGCTAGAAACCTAACACTAGAGACGGCCCGGAGGAACAATCAAGTGCCGCTGGTTATTTAATTTCAGCCCTTTCTTTGACCACACCCAGTGAAAGTGCCATATCAAATGATCCTTCAATTTACCATCCAAACTGGGATGCTATTAAAAATTAGGCTGGAAAAACATGAGCACACCAGGGCTGTCTTGAGGAAATGGGAACGTGGAGTCGTTCCAACCGTAAGTTGCTATGAGGACTCTGGGCCAGTTCAGCCTCTTGCAAGTAGAACACAGGCTCTGACTCCTTCAGCTGTGACTCACTGCTGCCCTTGGTCCACACGCTTAAAGATATAACAAAGGTACTGTTAATTGTGACCTAGGGACTTATCTGTTACAAGTGCATTTTTGTACTCTACAGACCATATCCTTTCCAGTGTTTTCCGGCCTACCTCTTACAAAATAAAGCAGGTCCTCAATAAATGTTTTTGAGAAAGAAGGACATTTCTCTCTTTGTGAGAAAAAAAAAAAAATAGAAGGAGATTTTTTTCTCTTTCAGAGAGAGGCTTACATGAGCTAATGTCCCTTCCCCAAGTCCAACCACTGTGTAATTCAATATGAGGCTTCAGTGGTAAGTAAAATCCAGTCCTTTTTAGAGAGCATCTGACTTGCAGTGCACTTGTCATTTCCAGCAGAATAAAACTGTATATGTGTTCACATGTGTATGTGTGGGTTAGAGATAATGGGGTGGGTGGCAAAACAGAATAGAAAATAAGTTAGTTAGAGCTAAATTTGCCTTTTCTCCCCTTGAATATGTGTGTGTGTGTATAACACAAGAACAAAAAAGTTTCTTAGAGGAATGTTATTATACATATTCTGAAAGCAAGCCAATAATGTGATAACACTTATATGCTCATATTCCAATATTTTTTAAAGGTCAGGGCACAAGAATGATGTCCCTGCTTCAGGGTGGCTTCTCTGAGCTGATACTGGTTATTTTCCTTTAATTGAGGCCTTAAGGCTGGCCCTGGGGAAGGGCACCAACTCTGTTCTCTGTACTCGCCTCAAGCAGTCAACCTTGGGAAAAAAGTGAATACTGAGACTAGGAGGCATGTTTGGAAGTAAAGAGACTCCTTTCCTTGGTGACTCAGGAGTGCTTCTCCTCATTTCACACCCACCTTGTATGTGCATGAAATCCTTAGGTCTACAGCTGAGCTCTCCTTGGAAAGTTGTTAACTCCCACCTCCTTGTTATTGACCACCTCACAGTGGGTTGAGTCTGGATGTCTCCAGTGACAGCAAGCTTGTCATCTCCCACTGAAAAGTTCTGACGGTTGAAAGGAGTCTTCTTTAACTGAAGGGAAATCTGTCATCATGGATGACCCATATATTTGTTTGCTTGGCAATGCCCTGGTTTTAATGGCGAGTTCTGTACCTTGGGATACCTACCCCCCCCCCAGTCCTGGGCACACCAGGACAGATGGTCACTCTGACTTTAGTGGTCATCTGCTGGCCCTAGTCTCCATCTTGGGCTATGCAAAGAAGTGTCATTATTTCTTTTAAATAGATCCTTCTTGACTCACTTAAGGTATATTTCCCTTGCTCCAAACATTCTCAGCTGACACAACTTTAGATTCTTTATTTCCCGCTCAATCTGCTCATAATGTGCTGTCCTTTGTTGGGGGAGACACTCTCCTTTTCTATCCATACACTACCATGAGGAGGGGAATTTTATTTCCCTATTCTTTAGGGACAGATTTGTGCGGACACTTGTTTTTTCTCCATCTGCTCTTTTTCTCATCCCACTGTAAGGAAGAGTTGCAGCTAATCTTATTGTTGAAAACAACTTTTGGCCCAAGGTTTTATGGCAACCCACTGCAGTACTCTTGCCTGGCAAATCCCATGGACAGGGGAGCCTGGTAGGCTGCAGTCCATGGGGTCGCTAGGAGTTGGATACAACTGAGCGACTTCACTTTCACTTTTCACTTTCATGTATTGGAGAAGGAAATGGCAAGCCACTCCAGTGTTCTTGCTTGGAGAATCCCAAGGACGGGGAGCCTGATGGGCTGCCGTCTATGGGGTCGCACAGAGTCGGACACAACTGAAGCGACTTAGCAGCAGCAGCAGCAGGATTACTTTACCTCAAAGGTGATGAACAGATAGTCAGCATCCCTAATTATCAGAGAAATGCAAATCAAAACTACAATGAGGCATTACCTACACAGGTCACAACGGCCGTCGTCAAAAAATCTACAAACAATATATACTGGAAAGGGTATGGAGAAAAGGGAACCCTCCTACACTGTTAGTGGGAATGTAAATTGGTACAACGACTATGAAGAACAGTGTGGAGGTTCATTAAAATACTAAAAACAGAGCTATCATCTGATCCAGAAATCTCACTGCTAGGCATATATCCAGAGAAAAACATGGTTCAAAAAGATAAATGTACCCCAATGTTCATTGCAGTGCTATTTACAATAGCAAGACATGGAAACAGCCTAAATGTCCAGTGACAGAGGAATAGATAAAGAAGATGTGGTCCATATATACAATGGAATATTACTAACCATAAGAAAGAATGCAATAATGCCATTTGTGGCGACATAAATGGACCTAGAGATTATCATGCTGCTGCTGCTGCTGCTGAGTCGCTTCAGTCGTGTCCGACTCCTAGTGACCCCATGGACTGCAGCCCACCAGGTTCCTCTGTCCATGGGATCCTCCAGGCAAGAGCACTGGAGTGGGGTGCCATTGCCTTCTCCGGATTATCATACTAAGTGAAGTAAATCAGACAAAGACAAATATCACTCATTCGTGGAATCTAATTTTAAAACATGATACAAATGAACTTATTTACAAACTTAAACGAACTCACAGGTTTTGTAAACACATTTATGGCTACCAAAAGGGAAATCTTGGGTGAGGAGAGGGATAAATTAGGAGTTTGGGATTAACATACATACACTACTATATATAAAATAGATGACCAGCAAGGACCTATTGTATAGCACAGGGAACTCTACTCAATGTTCTGTAATGATCTATATGGGTAAAGAATCTGGAAAAAAAATGAATATGTGTATATGAGTAATCAAATCACTTTGCTGTGCACCTGAAGCTAATACAACATTGTAAATCCACTATACCAAAAAAAAAAAAAAAATGTAGAATACAGAACTATGCTGCTGCTGCTGCTAAGTCGCTTCAGTCGTGTCTGATTCTGTGTGACCCCATAGATGGCAGCCCACCAGGCTCCCCCATTCCTGGGATTCTCCAGGCAAGAACACTGGAGTGGGTTGCCATTTCCTTCTCCAATGCATGAAAGTGAAAAGGGAAAGGGAAGTCGCTCAGTCGTGTCCGACTCTTAGCGATCCCGTGTACTGCAGCCCACCAGGTTCCTCCATCCATGGGATTTTCCAGGCAAAAGTACTGGAGTGGGGTGCCATTGCCTTCTTCGCCAGAGTCCCTAGGGACTGAAATAGAACCTACCCCATTCCACCAAAAACCAGGCCCAGAAGGGCCAACCAAAAATGACTTCTCTTTCTCAGAAGTCCTTGAGGAATGATGTTTTAGGACCTTCTTCTGGAACAGAGCAATTTCTTTTAAATCCAGTTTTTGGAAAATTCAAGAAAGAGCCAAATGTCAATAGCCCAGTTGGGGGCTGACTCTGTTTATTTTCATTTTCTCTCTGATGGCTCGTCTATAGTTCTGTCTTTTTGGTGACATCACTATGAAGTGTAAAGAGACACAGAGAATGTAAAGAACAGTATGGCAGGAGGCTTTCCTCCAGTTGTACACAGGCTGGGCCATGAGCCCCAGCGTGCTTGTAAATCCTCTCCCCCAGAAAACTGCTGTGGGCCAGGATGTCCATTGTCCTCAAGGACTGTGTCCAGGGCCTTTCTGCCTGGAGGCATTTTCTCCCCAGCAAAACCCAGGCACAGGATAATGACTCCTCCCTTCATAGTAAGAGGAAAATCTAGGTGAATCACTGGACCAAAAGGTCACAGTGGTGTGAAAATGACAGTGCCTGGCCACCGAACCAAGGAGACCGCAGATTTGCTTACAAAGGTCAGGAGGCCACAGAGAGTTTGTGTACATAGGTCATGCAGCTCAGCACAAAATGAGCATGAGGGAAACCAAGTCTAGCACAAGGATTGCAACAGAGTCCAAGAGCTCTGAACAGAATGTAGTAGCACCAGCAGTAGTGAATTTATTGAGGCAAGGTGGTAAATTATCACATGAACCCAATCATTAAGGATAAACCCTTAGAAAAAAGTGAAATTCCGTGCCAATAGAAGAGTAGATAAGGATCAGAGGGAAAGAGGACTCTGGCCAGGACTCAGAATTGGTCATCAGTCCTAGGATGAGGAAGACAGCTAGGTTGGTAGGTAGGTAGGAAGGTAGATTAAAAAATCTGCATTATCTTAAAGAGGAAATGGTAATTAAATAGGACCTTCTCAGTTATACATATTGCAATGAATTCTCAAATACTTTGTATTCTAATACTCTGAGTTAAAAGGAAACAACCCTCAAGAATTATAAATAAACATATTAAACCAAAATGGACCCCACAGACTGTAACATGCTCTCAGTTCCTAATTAGGGAATTATGTTTCCCAAGTCACCAATTACACATAATCTCTGCTACACTGTTAGTTAAATCAAGTTGGTCCAGGTTGAGCATTTCCAGATTATTTCATTTTATAAATTGTGTCAAAAGAAAACATCCCAACTTGGGTTTATCAAGACAAGTCCTCAAAACATGGTATCAAATAGTACATGGTTGAAAGATCCTATAGGTGATTCAAGTTAATGAGACCAAAAGAGAGGGAGTGGCAAATGGAAGGAAGTAGAGAATAAAGCATCAGAGTTCCATTGGAATGTGGACAGAAATGGGAATTACAATAGAACAACAACAATAAAAAAAAATATCATGTTATTCTACTTAAATATAGGTTTCAAAAACTCTACCTTTCTACCATTCATTAGAAGTAAGTATTTGGGGTTTCCACAAAACTATGATCAAGCCAAGTAATTTTTCTGAACTTCTATCTCATCAATAAAATGGGAATCACCTTTTGGGATCATTAGGATTAATTAAATAATATATGCATTCAGTTCTTTCCATTTGCAAGGGGAAAGGATGCACATTCTTGTTGCTTCTGTCTCAAAAGCCACAGCACCAGGCCTCCTGAATAGAGAACACCCAACCCCCTCAAAAGTGAGCACCCTGCTCCCTCTAGTCCAGCAATTCTAGTTCTTCTACCGGCCTCTCTCTGTGTCTCTGCTTCTATAGCTTTGTTCTCTGTGATCTGTGACTTTCCTTTTTTTGTTAGCCTTTAGTGCTTCATGGCTTCTGCTTCCTCTTTTCTGGGTGCACATGTGTTCCAAACTGTGTGTACCTACACTGGCATTCTACATTCAGACTATTGAGAAACAGAGCGACTGCATGGGTTGCTGCTGCTGCTGCTAAGTCGCTTCAGTCATGTCCGACTCTGTGTGACCCCATAGACGGCAGCCCACCAGGCTCCCCCCTCCCTGGGATTCTCCAGGCAAGAACACTGGAGTGGGTTGTCATTTCCTTCTCCAATGCATGAAAGTGAATGGTTAGGCAGACACAATCCAGAAAGTGCATTCCTACAAGACAGAGTTCTCATGCCAGGCCCACACAGGGTCACTGACTTGCCTATGGACTATGCCTTCAGGTCAATCCTTTGTCCAACTAACTGTTGGACAAATCATGAGGAATCACCTGCAATAATGATCCTCAAAAGGAGCAATAGCTAAGCAGGCACTTAGAGCATTCAAATCTCAGGTAAGCTCTGAGCTCAGTGAGAACGAGCATGGTCTTTAGCTGAGACTCTTTCTGCCCCCTTCTGATGCCTATGTCAGAAGATTTTTCTATCTCCTTTATACTTTAATAAAACTTTATTACACAAAAGCTCTGAGCGATCAAGCCTCGTCTCTGGCCCCGGATTGAATTCTTCTCCAGGGGCCAAGAATCCCGTGTCTTCGCGTGATTCAACAACAACCTTTCATCTTGGGGGCTCTTCTGGGATCCTTCAGGACAAGGTAAGGATGCTTGGAGCTTTAGTTCTTTGTTCTCTTAACGAACACGTTTTCTGCTGTGCTTTACTAACTCTACGGTGTGCTTGTGTGAATGAATGACATGCCCTCCGTGAATCAACTAAGGAGCCCTGCTCTGTGGGTCCATGATGATCTCATACGGCTTATGGCAGAAACCTGTCGGGGCATTATACTGACCTGCCAATGCCAAGAGGCACCCAATGTCTCCTTCGGGAACCAACCAGAAATGGGCAAAGCGTGTGGACCGAACTCTCCTTCCTCGGTCAAACTTTTCGGTCTCTTTGACCATTTCATAACTCCATGGGAATTAGAAGTACTAACCTAATCTATCGGAGAAGGCAATGGCACCCCACTCCTGTGTTCTTGCCTGGAGAATCCCAGGGACGGAGGAGCCTGGTGGGAGGCCATCTATGGGGTCGCACAGAGTCGGACACGACTGAAGCAACTTAGCAGCAGCAGCAAAGCCCTTGCTCTGATGTTGGTCTCTGACCCAGGCATGTTCCCCATTCGCTCTGCCGGCTATGCTATGGGATTTGAAGGAAGGTATTGCTACATGCTTACATAGAGAGTAACTTTTCTGCCTTGTTATGATGTATCAGGACATCTTAAAAGCCTTTTCAATAGCTTATTTCACCTTTTAATACTAATCGGCTATTTTCCTTTTCTAGAAAGAGCCTGTTTACCTGATTTTTTTTTTAGTTAGATTATTTCTTTCCCTTATTAACAAGGAGTTCCTTATATATTCTAATTACTAGTCCTTTGTCAGTTAGATATATTGCAAAATCTTCTCCTCCTTTATTACCTGTCTTTCACTATTTTTCTTTAGTGAAAAAGAACTGCTTAATTTTAAGGTAGGCACATTTATCAGCGTTTTCCATTTGTTTTGTTTTTTTTTTTGTTTAGAAATTCTTCCCAACCCTGGTTCATAAAGACATTTTCAAAAGTACTCTTCCAAAAGTTGAAAATATTGCATTTCACATTTAGATCTGTACTGCAACTGAAATTGAATTCAGGGATAGGTAAAAAGTAAGATCTCAATTTTTTTCCATATTGACATCAATTGCTCCCAAATAATTAATTGAAAAAAATCATTTTTCCCACTTATCGTGAATAAAGCCTCTATAACATACCAAACATCCTTATTTGTGTGGTCTGTTTTTAGGTCCCCTATTCTGTACCATTTACCCATTTGATGCTGAACCTGTAGTTCACTGTATTAATAACTATAGCTTTATAATGAAATCTGGATGTTATGTAGAACAAATACCCTTGATGTCCTTCTTATTTACAGTATGTTAATCATTCTCAGCTTTTGGCATTTCTACATAAAATTTAGAATCAACTTGTTACATTTATAACAACCTCCCCCATCTCCAAACAGAAACCTTACTCAGAAATGTATTGGACTTTCATTTAAGTCACAGATCAATAGCGGAAGAACTGACACCTTTAAAAATATTGTCTTCCAAATAATTAATATGGTATATCTCTTCTTTATTTAGCTCTTCTTTAATAACAAAGTAAACTTTTTTATTATTCTTTGTGAAGGTGATACCCATACACAATTATATTTATTCCTTTTAGTGTATGTTTTTGGAGAAGGCAATGGCACCCCACTCCAGTACTCTTGCCTGGAAAATCCCATGGATGGAGGAGCCTGGTGGGCTGCAGTCCATGGGGTCACAAAGAGTCGGACACAACTGAGCGACTTCCCTTTCACTTTTCCCTTTCATGCATTGGAGAAGGAAATGGCAACCCACTCCAGTATTCTTGCCTGGAGACTCCCAGGGACGGGGGAGCCTGGTGGGCTGCCGTCTATGGGGTCGCACAGAGTCGGACACGACTGAAGCGACTTAGCAGCAGCAGCAGCAGCAGCAGCGTATGTTTTAATGATGTTATTGATAGTGTCATTTGTAAAAGTTCATTTTCTAAACTTTTTCCTTGTTGTGCCAAACTTCATATAATATTTTATATTGATTTTTAGATCTAGAAATCTTGCTAAATGAGTATATTAACTCCAATAAATTTTTAGTGTATTATTTGCAATTTTCTTCGCAATTAATTTTCTGAAAGTGACGACAACTTATTTTTCACTTTGTAATATGCATGCCTTTTTTCCCTTGAGTTTTTGTACTGTTTCCCTGTTAGTCACTCAGTCACGTCTAACTCTTGGTGACCCTATAAACTGTAGTCAGCCAGACTCCTCTGTCCATGAGATTTTCTAGGCAAGAACACTGGAATGGATTGCCATTCCCTTTCCATTTGTACTGGTTAGGCTCTTCATAATCATACTGAGTAGAAGTGAAAACAGGGGGCATCTTTATTCCCAATCTCAAAGGGAAAACTTTTAAGATTCTATTAAAAATCTTTTAAGATTAAAAACATTAAAAAATTATTTCTGCAGTTTGGTTTTTTGAAACAGATATCTCTTATCATGTTAAGGAAGTTCATTCTGTTGCTAGTAGAGAAGATTTTGATTTTATTTAAGTTATGAATGGGAGTTGATTTTATCACATCCTGTTTCTGTACCTATTGAAGTCATCACATGGTTCCCTCCTCTAATCTATGAATGTGATAAATTACATTAACTGACTTTCTATTTTTACACAAACTTGTCATTCCTGGGATAAATCCAAGTTGATTATTCATTCATTCCACAAGTACACACTTTACTCCCAATTTGCCAGGGGCTATTCAAGACATTATATAAATAACCTTGTAAGAGTACCATAGAGAGAAAACTGTGAAAAGAGAAAACATCAGTGAGAAACTGGGATGCTTGAAACTGAGAATTCTGTAAGTATTAACAGAGATTCTGAAAAGGACTGAGGTATGCTATCATATACATGGACATCACCAGATGGTCAACACCGAAATCAGATTGATTATATTCTTTGCAGCCAAAGATGGAGAAGCTCTATACAGTCAGCAAAAACAAGACCAGGAGCTGACTGTGGCTCAGACCATGAACTCCTTATTTCATGACTTAAATTGAAGAAAGTAGGGAAAACCACTAGACCATTCAGGTATGACCTAAATCAAATCCCTTATGATTATACAGTGGGAGTGAGAAATAGATTTAAGGGCCTAGATCTGGTAGATAGAGTGCCTGATGAACTATGGAATGAGGTTCGTGACACTGTACAGGAGACAGGGATCAAGACCATCCCCATGGAAAACAAATGCAAAAAAGAAAAATGGCCATCTGGGGAGGCCTTACAAATAGCTGTGCAAAGAAGAGAAGTGAAAAGCAAAGGAAAAAAGGAAAGATATAAGCATCTGAATGCAGAGTTCCAAAGAATAGCAAGAAGAGATAAGAAAGCCTTCTTCAGCGATCAATGCAAAGAAATAGAGGAAAACGACAGAATGGGAAAGACTAGGGATCTCTTCAAGAAAATCAGAGATACCAAAGGAACATTTCATGCAAAGATGGGCTCGATAAAGGACAGAATTGGTATGGACCTAACAGAAGCATAAGGTATTAAGAAGAGGTGGAAAGAATACACAGAAGAACTGTACAAAAAAGATCTTCATGACCCAGATAATCTCGAGGGTGTGATCACTGACCTAGAGCCAGACATCCTGGAATGTGAAGTCAAGTGGGCCTTAGAAAGCATCACTACGAACAAAGCTAGTGGAGGTGATGGAATTCCAGTTGAGCTATTCCAAATCCTGAACGATGATGCTGTGAAAGTGCTACACTCAGTATGCCAGCAAATTTGGAAAACACAGCAGTGGCCACAGGACTGGAAAAGGTCACTTTTCATTCCAATCCCAAAGAAGGGCAATGCCAAAGAATGCTCAAACTACCGCACAGTTGCACTCATCTCACATGCTAGTAAAGTAATGCTCAAAATTCTCCAAGCCAGGCTTCAGCAATACGTGAACCGTGAACTTCCAGATGTTCAAGCTGGTTTTAGAAAAGGCAGAGGAACCAGAGATCAAATTGCCAACATCCACTGGATCATGGAAAAAGCAAGAGAGTTCCAGAAAAACATCTATTTCTGCTTTATTGACTATGCCAAAGCCTTTGACTGTGTGGATCACAATAAACTGTGGAAAATTCTGAAAGAGATGGGAATACCAGACCACCTGATCTGCCTCTTGAGAAATTTATATGCAGGTCAGGAAGCAACAGTTAGAACTGGACATGGAACAACAGACTGGTTCCAAATAGGAAAAGGAGTTCGTCAAGGCTGTATATTGTCACCCTGTTTATTTAACTTATATGCAGAGTACATCATGAGAAACGCTGGACTGGAAGAAACACAAACTGGAATCAAGATTGCCGAGAGAAATATCAATAACCTCAGATATGCAGATGACACCACCCTATGGCAGAAAGTGAAGAGGAACTCAAAAGCCTCTTATGAAAGTGAAAGTGGAGAATGAAAAAGTAGGCTTAAAGCTCAACATTCAGAAAACGAAGATCATGGCATCTGGTCCCATCACTTCATGGGAAATAGATGGGGAAACAGCGGAAACAGTGTCAGACTTTATTTTTCTGGGCTCCAAAATCACTTCAGATGGTGACTGCAGCCATGAAATTAAAAGACGCTTACTCCTTGGAAGGAAAGTTATGACCAACCTAGATAGCATATTCAAAAGCAGAGACATTACTTTGCCAACAAAGGTTCGTCTAGTCAGTTTTTCCTGTGGTCATGTATGGATGTGAGGGTTGGACTGTGAAGAAGGCTGAGCACCGAAGAATTGATGCTTTTAAACTGTGGTGTTAGAGAAAACTCTTGAGAGTCCCTTGGACTGCAAGGAGATCCAACCAGTCCATTCTGAAGGAGATCAGCCCCGGGATTTCTTTGGAAGGAATGATGCTAAAGCTGAAACTCCAGTACTTTGGCCACCTCATGGGAAGAGTTGACTCATTGGAAAAGACTCTGATGCTGGGAGGGATTGGGAGCAAGAGGAGAAGGGGACGACAGAGGATGAGATGGCTGGATGGCATCACTGACTCAATGGACGTGAGTCTGAGTGAACTCTGGGAGCTGGTGATGGACAGGGAGGCCTGGCGTGCTGCGATTCATGGGGTCGCAAAGAGTCGGACACGACTGAGCGACTGATCTGATCTGATGCTATCATAATTAAGTTACTGAGGTTAGGTAAGGAACATGATCATTAAAAAAGAGGAGGTCAAGGAACTGAGAGGGCAAGGTCTCAAAGCGAGGACCTGTGTGAGCATTAAAATCTTCAAACGTTATGATAAAAATAAAGTTGGAGAGAGTGAGTGTAAGCCAGGAGCCAAAATTTTAGGGACTGAGGGTAAATGATCCAGGTCCCATAAATGACTGCAGAAAGAAGGGATTATGCAGACCCATAATTTGAAATGAAAAGCTTAGGTAGACAGTTAGGAGAAGAAAGATTGACCTGGAACAGCAATGAGTCTCAAGGTCCATTTCTGGAGGATAGGGAAAAGTGTGGAAGGAAAAACAGCCACCACTGAAGAAGGCTGGATGGGGAGCAACGTCCTCTGGAGAAAGCCAGTTTTCCACTGAAGTGAGAAAATGAAGAAAAGTGTTCAAAAAGAGTGAGAATAAAAGGAGTTTTGCAAGTGATTGAATGTCAGTTCCAGAAGGTGCAGTGCAAAGTTTTCAGATGTTAGGAAGAAGAGGCGAATGCTCAGATATATGGGGAAAGAGGGTTGGAGATGAAGTAGATCTGGGAATAGGGGGTTTCTTGTGAAAAGAGAATAGCGAGGGAGATTGGACGTAATAAAATTGACTCTGACGAGCTCTAGGTAGAGAGATGAGGCTGAGTTTAGGAGAGCATAGAGCAAAGTAGAGGGGTCTGGGCTGCCTTCTTCACCAATGTTTATGAAAACCTTAGAGACTGGAGACTGCAGACTTATTCCAATGCAGGGGAAGCGCTCTCCTGACCTAGCCAATAGAAAGGGGTCAAAGCATGCTCTCTCTTTTATACATATTTATACGTATTTATGCTAAGTCATTTCAGTCGTGCCCGACTCTGTGCAACCCTATGGACTGCAGCCTACCAGGCTCCTCTGTCCATATTCTTCAGGCAAGAATACTGGAGTGGGTTGCCATGCCCTCCTCCAGGGGATCTTCCTAACCCAGGAATCGAACCTATGTCTCTTAGGTCTAACCGGCCTATCACTAGAGCTACCTGGGAAGCCCCTCCCCCCCCACACACACATACATATTTTTATATATAGATATATAATATTTAGCCATATATATATAGCTGATTTTGTTTGCTAATATTGTTTTTAAGATTTTTCCATTTGTGCATGTACATGAAAATATCCTGTAACTGCTCTCGTTCAGGTGGGGGTTTTTTTCTTTTTAGTCTGTATTATGGACTGAATGTGTCCCCAAAATGTATACGTTGAAGCCCTAAACCCCCATGTGACTGTATTTGGAGACAAAGCCTCTAAGGAGGTGAGAAAGCTTAAAATGAGATCATAAGGATAAGCACCTAATCTGATGGGATTAGTGCCTTTATAAGAAGAGAAAGGGACCCAGACCTGTCTCTGCTACCTGAGAACACATAGAAATGGAAATCATCTGCAAGCCAGGAAAAAGGTCCTCATCAGAAACCTAATGAGGTGGCACCTCGATCTTGCATTCCCAGACTCCAGAACCGTGAGAAATAAAATTCTGTTATTTAAGCCACCCAGTCTAAGATACTCTGTTAGGGCGACACAAGCTGACTAATAACAGTCTGTTAACATGCTGAATTGACTTCATTAATTTTTTAAAAATGTTTTTAATTGGATTTTTTAAAAAGCTGTTTGTTTTTGTTGGTCAAGCCATTCAACATGTGGGATATTAGTTCCCCAACCAGGGATCAAACCCATATTCCCTGCACTGGAAATGTGGAGCCCTTAACCACTGGACCACCAGGGAACTCACGAGTTCATTCATTTTTAAAAATTAAGGTTATTTAACTCTTGCACTCCTGGGATAAATACCAGTTGGGCATGATGTGTTATCATTTTTATATATTGTTTCATTTAATTGGCTGAAATTTTGCAAAGAATATTTTCATCTGTGTTCATGATGAATATTACAGTTTTCTTCTCTTGTTATAGATTTGCCTGCTTTGGGTTTCAAAATAGTATTATCCTCGGGATGAGTTGGGAATTCCCCTCCAATTTTCTGGAAGAATTTATAATGGAGTTTGTATTATTCCTTCTCTAAAGGTATGGTGGAATGCATCCGTGATGATGTCTGGGCCAGGCAAGAATTTTCCTTTTGGAAAGTTTTAAACTACAAATTCATTTTTAAAATGGATTTAGGAGTTTTTCAGGTTTTCTACTCTTCTTGAGTGAATTTTGGTAGTTGTGTCTTTAAAGGGATTTGAACAGCTCATCTAGATGGTCAATTGTATTGCCACAAACTTCTACCAGTGGAATCTATACGGATATTAATTCTTACTCTTCTAGAGTTTATATCTTCTCTTAATAATTTTGATCAGTCTAACTTAAGATACCATTGATTTTTTCTCTTTTATCTATTTTCTAATTCATTGATTTCTACTCTTTCTAATCTCTAATCTTTTTATTTTCTTTCTCCCATTATATAGTGTTTCATTTACTCTTAGCTGAGGTCATTGATTTGAGACCTTATTTTTTATCTAGTATAAATATTTTGTATTAGAAATTTCCCTCCATATATATTAGCTGTATCCCACAACTTTTTATTTGACATTTTTATTTTATTCAGTTCAAGATACTTTCTGTTTCCTTTTTTGATTTCTCCTTTGGTCCAAGGTGATATAGAAGGGTGTTATTTACTTTCCAGATATTTAGAGATTTCCACGAGTATCTTTCTGTTTCTAATTTAACTTTATTGTGGCCATAAAACAAGCTTTGTATGACTCTAATGCTTTTAAATTTATGGAGAGTTGTTTTATGGCTCAGAACATGGTCAATCTTGGTAAGTATTCTATATGCACTTGAAAAGAATGTGTGTTCTGTTGTGGATTGAAGTGTTATGTAAGAAGTAGATCAAATTGATTAACAGTGTTGCTCTAGCTGTCTATGTATTTTCTAATTCTCTATTTTGTTCTATCAATTATTGACAGAGGAGTTAAGATATGTCTATAATTTTTGTAGTACTATCAGTGTTTTTCTTTTTAATTTATTTTGAGATTTTGTCAGGAGGGGCAGCCGTGAGGAGATACCCCTCATCCAAGGTAAGGAGCAGAAACTGCACTTTGCTGGGGCAGCCGTGAAGAGATACCCCACGTCCAAGGTAAGAGAAACCCAAGTAAGATGGTAGGTGTTGCGAGAGGGCATCAGAGAGCAGATACACTGAAACCATAATCACAGAAAACTAGCCAATATGATCATCTGGACCACAGCCCTGTCTAACTCAATGAAACTAAAAACATGCCCGCAGGGCCACCTAAGACGGGCAGGTCATGGTGGAGAGGTCTGACAGAATGTGGTCCACTGGAGAAGGGAATGGCAAACCACTTCAGTATTCTTGCCTTGAGAACCCCATGAACAGTATGAAAAGGCAAAATGATAGGATACGGAAAGAGGAACTCCCCAGGTCGGTAGGTACCCAATATGCTACTGGAGATGAGTGGAGAAATAACTCCAGAAAGAATGAAGAAAGAAGAATTGTTTTGCCAAAGCAAAAACAATACCCAGTTGTGGATGTGACTGGTGATAGAAGCAAGGTCCGATGCTGTAAAGAGCAATATTGCATAGGAACCTGGAATGTCAGGTCCATGAATCAAGGCAAATTGGAAGTGGTCAAACAAGAGATGGCAAGAGTGAATGTCGACATTCTAGGAATCAGTGAACTAAAATGGACTGGAATGGGTGAATTTAACTCAGATGACTATTATATCTACTACTGTGGGCAGGAATCCCTTAGAGAAATGGAGTAGCCATCATGGTTAACAAAAGAGACCGAAATGCAGTACTTGGATGCAATCTCAAAAACGACAGAATGATCTCTGTTTCCAAGGCAAACCATGAGTTTGAGTAAACTCCGGGAGTTGGTGATGGACTGGAAGGCCTGGCGTGCTGCAATTCATGGGGTTGCAAAGAGTCAGACATGACTGAGTGACTGAACTGAACTGAACTGAACTGAATCATATACACAAGCATTTGAGTTTCTTGTATACTCTTGGTAAATTGACACTTTATCTTTGTGAAATGATCTACTCTATCCTTCATAATATTTCTTGCTCTGAATCTGAAATAATATAGCTACTTCAGATTTCTTTGGATTTGTAATTTTCATGTATTATCTTTCCATCTGTCTCTATTCAACCCATTCCTGTCTTTATGTTTAAAATGGGTTTTGTGGAAATTCCCTGGTGGTCCATTGATTAGGGCTCAATGTGTTCATTGTCAGGGGCCAGGGTTCAATCCCTGGTTGGGGATCCTGAAACCCATGCAGCATGGCCAAATAAATAAAAATAAAGCAAAATGTGTTTTTGTAAGCCACATATAATTGGGTCTTTTTTATCTGATCATCTGCCTTTAATTGGATATTTAGATCATTTACATTTAATGATTATTGATATCAGTTCAGTTCAGTTCAGTTCAGTCACCCAGTCGTGTTCGACTCTTTGCGACCCCATGAATTGCAGCATGCCAGGCCTCCCTGTCCATCACCAACTCCCTGAGTTCACTCAAACTCATGTCCATTGAGTTGGTGATGCCATCAAGCCATCTCATCCTCTGTCAACCCTTCTCCTCCTGCCCCCAAACCCTCCCAGCATCAGGGTCTTTTCCAATGAGCACACTCTCGCATGAGGTAGCCAAAGTACTGGAGTTTCAGCTTCAGCATCATTCCTTCCAAAGAAATCCCAGGGCTGATCTCCTTTAGAATGGTCTGGTTGAATCTCCTTGCAGTCCAAGGGACTCTCAGGAGTCTTCTCCAACACCACAGTTCAAAAGCATCAATTCTTCAGCGCTCAGCTTTCTTCACAGCCCAACTCTCACATCTATACATGACCATTGGAAAAACCATAGCCTTGACTAGATGGACCTTTGTTGGCAAAGTAATGTCTCTGCTTTTGAATATGCTGTCTAGGTTGGTCATAACTTTCCTTCCAAGGAGTAAGCGTCTTTTAATTTCATGGCTGCAATCACCATCTGCAATGATTTTGGAGCCCAAAAACATAAAGTCTGACACTATTTCCCCTTCTATTTCCCATGAAGTGATGGGACCAGATGCCATCATCTTCGTTTTCTGAATGTTGAGCTTTAAGCCAACTTTTTCACTCTCCACTTTCACTTTCATCAAGAGGCTTTTGAGTTCCTCTTCACTTTCTGTCATAAGGGTGGTGTCATCTGCATATCTGAGGTTATTGATTATTCTCCTGGCAATCTCGATTCCAGCCTGTGCTTCTTCCAGCTCAGCATTTCTCATGATGTACTCTACATAGAAGTTAAATAAACAGGGTGACAGTATACAGCCTTGACGTACTCCTTTTCCTATTTGGAACCAGTCTGTTGTTCCATGTCCAGTTCTAACTGTTGCTTCCTGACCTGCATATAGGTTTCTCAAGAGGCAGGTCAGGTGGTCTGGTATTCCCATCTCTTTCAGGATTTTCCACAGTTGATTGTGATCCACACAGTCAAAAGCTTTGGCATAGTCAATAAAGCAGAAATAAATGTTTTTTTGGGAACTCTCTTGCTTTTTCCATGATCCAGCAGATGTTGGCAATTTGATCTCTGGTTCCTCTGCCTTTTCTAAAACCAGCTTGAACATCTGGAAGTTCATGGTTCACGTATTGCTGAAGCCTGGCTTGAAGAATTTTGAGCATTACTTTACTAGCGTGTGAGATGAGTGCAATTGTGTGGTAGTTTGAGCATTCTTTGGCATTGCTTTTCTTTGGGATTGGAATGAAAACTGACCTTTTCCAGTCCTGTGACCACTGCTGAGTTTTCCAAATTTGCTGGCATACTGAGTGCAGCACTTTCACAGCATCATCGTTCAGGATTTGAAATAGCTCAACTGGAATTCCATCACCTCCACTAGCTTTGTTCGTAGTGATGCTTTCTAAGACCCACTTGACTTCACATTCCAAATTCACATTGATATGAGTGGGTTTAAATCTACCATATTGCTATTTGTTTTCTATTTTTCACATCTGTTGTTTGTTCCCTTCTCTCGGTCTTTTTTTGAATTAATTGTGGTATGGTTCCATTGTTTCTCCTTTGCTGACTTATTAGCTATACATTTTTGTTTTGTTATTTTAGTGATTTTTAGTTTATATTATACATCTTTAATTATCAGTTTACCTCCAACTAATATTTTAGCATTTCACATGTAATATAATAATTTTATAACAGTATGCTTTTATTTTTCTTCTCCCTATCTTTGTGTCTTTGTTGACATATGATTTGCCTCTATGTGTTATAAATTCTCTATTTTTTTTAAAGAGTCAATTGTCTTTTTGAGACATTTAAATGCAAGGAAAATAAAGTATTTTATATGTAGCACATAGTTACCATTTCCAGTGCTCTGTATTTTTCTGTATAGATTCAAATTTCCATCTGCTGTAATTTTTCTTTTGCCAGAAGATCTTTTACAAATGTAAATCTGATAATGTCACTCCTCCACAAAAACTCTCTAATGAATTCCAGTCACACTTAATACAAAATCCAAAATCTTAACCCATGATCTGTTACATTCTATATGATCTGACCCTAAGTTACCTTTCTGATTTAATGTCTCCTCCCACTCATATCTTAATTCTTCTGCAGCCACACTGGCCTCCGACCAAACACATGCTCCCGTTAAAGCGCTTGTAGTTGTTCTACCCTTTACTCACACAGCTCTTTGCCCAAGTTATCACTTGTCCCCCTCATGTTATGAAAATCTTTCCTCCAACATCACCTCATCAGAAAGGACACACATATATTCATTTCCTATGCTTTATCTTACTTTCTTTTCAGAGTTCTTACTGTTACTTGAAATCATGTTGTTTTTGTCAATTATCACTTGTCTCCATCATTAGAATGAAGCTTTATGAAGGCAAGCTCTTTGTTTTATTCACCCATGTGTCTCCAGCGCCTTGACAGTGACATCGGGCTTATAGAACTGGCCTGGAAACAAAATTGCTTTCCAATACCTACCTGAGTTAATTTTGATAATCACTATTGTTATGTATGAAACAAATTCTGAAAAACAGGAAGGCTGGATTCTAGAAAGAATTCAAAAATAATCCACAAGTTTGGCAATCTTGAATTTGGAGTTTCTTTTCTATTAATCTAAATTAGCTAGCTTTTAATTTCAAAGCTATAATTAGGATTCTGCCTCAAGGCAATAGAGAGTAAAGAACAAAGGACAAGAGAAGCTTTTTTTCTTCTTAATTATCCTTCATCCTCCCCAAACCCCCAGGTTTACTGAGTACACAGAGGCATGAGGAGGGAGGAAAGGGAGAGGATGAAGTACTAAACTTCCTTGGGAGATGGAAGGAGCTGCCCACCCCTCCTCCCACCATCGTAACCTAACAGGTTCAATCAGGTTTTAGAGTCCAAGACTTTGGAAGTAGATAAATCTGTGAAGCTGTTCCACCTTGAGTGGCTTGTTCAATTGACATCACTCAATTGACTTGAAAATGAGTGATGGTCAGAAGCCTGTACTGTTGGACGAAACCAAGGGACCCAGAATCAAGGTCCTCTGTCCATGGCCTCTCCACTCATCTTTTCTGCACCTTGCTAGGACTAAAGGATCTCACTTGGAATTACACTGCATGAGTGCTTAGTTGCTCAGTCGTGTCTGACTCTTTGCAACCCTGTGGACTGTAGCCCACCAGACTCCTTTGTCCATGGGTCTTTTCAGGCAAGAACACTGGAGTGGGTTGCCACTTCCTGCTCCAGGGGATCTTCCTGACCCAGAGATTGAACCTGTATCTTCTGTGTCTCCTGCATTTCAGGTGAATTCTTTATCCATGGAGTCATAAGGGAACCTCTTGGAATTATATTATTAATATTGGTCCCTAATTTATACCCTAATTAATTTTGGTTTACACCATACTTAGTCATCATTTCCTGTGACTTATGGAGGTGAATTTATGCTACATGAATTCTGTTGAATGCAAATAACTGCATATTTTATGTTTTTCATCCACAAAAATATCCATACTTATAATTTGAGAAGAAACAATTATAAACTGTTATGGTAGTAAATTTTGGATGGAGTCCCATAAGTAAGAATTATCTCCCAAACTCCTTTTATTACACCATGTTATCATAATTTATATATTTTAGAAGTATTATGCAAAATAAATGCAGGAAATAAAAATACCACTTCACCTGGGATCCATTCTTTTCTATGCCCCAGTAATCCACGACTACAATAAGGGTTAGATATTTTGACTACCCTGGTCTTTTACTTATATATAAAATGTCTAAAACCATTTCTATATAATCCACAGTCCACATTTTTCTCATAAGATTATTTCAAAGATTAAAAAATAATTTATATGTAGCATTTGACATATACTCAACATTAATAAATATTAGTTTGTATTGATTAATAAGTGATGGTATTACATTTACATAGACTTATCCAAAAGCTGTAAAATGATTCTCAAGACACTCCTTCTGGTTTTCACAAACCTGAATTACAAGAAATCTCTAGCCAAAACTACATGCGCTGGAGGACATAGGGTGATGTAATATTTTTTTAGAAACAGCAATAATTTGATGATTTCCTCAACCTCTTTTACAATGGCAGAAGGATAGAAACAGCTTTTATTCAACCACCAAATGTGATTTGGGCCTCCATTACGAGTCAGGTGCTGGAAGATAGCAGCAAAGCACAGTAGGCTCCCTGATCCCGTTGAGCTTACAAACTGTCATGAAAGAGAAGGATTAAGTACATGACTTACAGATATGAAGACTATTAAAAATGCAAGTAAATAACAAACCCCTAAACTAAAGGTGATTTTAGTCAAGAAAGACTTTTTGAGGAAGTGAGATGACTTTTCATTTTATGTATATATATATATATATATATATATATATATATATGATCTCATTCATTAGAGATTTTGAAATCCTGAGAAATGAAATTTCAAACTTTCATATGTGATTATGATAATTGCAGTAAAGTCATTTTAAGCAGGAGTTAGATTCTGCAGTTACCACCTGATTATTGTACGTAGTTAAAATTACTTTTGGAAATTCATTAAACTACCCCCCAAATTCAGTATATGTGCGAATATTTATATACTATTGTCAATGTTGAATTTTAACTGAATCCTGTGCTATTGGAAAATAGCAAAGGTTAAGAAATTCCCCACACACACCTTTTTGTAAATCATTATTAAAAAAAATCACCCTTAGATAAGAATGAGACCCTCTGTCAACCTAAATAAAGAAGTAAACTGAGACAAGCTCAAATTACCAGAAATTGAGCTTGTTCAGGAATAGCAGAGGAATTGCAACTCAGGAAACACATGCTGTAGCAAAGTTATAGGCAAGTCTGTTGAGGGCTTGGAGACAAGGAGTACAATGAGGGGGAAGTCAAGCCAGGGTCCCAGCAGTAAGTTCTTTGGCTTGCCAATGGGGCCGGATTCTATGCAAATAGTCATCGGTCAGGAGATAGGTCTCCTTCTTCTGTAAATCAGGCCTTTAGTGAAAATCGGCCTCTCAGTTCTTAAGTTCCATTTTCGCAAGGTCACATGTGTGAGATTCTGCATTTCATAGTCTCCAATTCCATTTTACTTTATTTTTCTTTTTAATGTTTGTTTTTTGATTTTTTTTTTTTTGGCTGTGCATTCAGCTTGCAGCATCTTAATTCCCCCCAGGGATTGAATCCAGTAGAATCAGTAGAATGTAAAAGCATTAAACCGAGAATGACATTAAAAGCCCTGAGTCCTAACCACTGCTTGGCCAGGAAATTCCCTCTCCAGTTTCATTTTAGATTGAAATCCTTTCACATCCCCTAGTTACCTATGATGAGACCAAACATAGACCCTCCAAATTCCCATTCTTTGCTTCATAAATGTTTTTTTATTGGCATTTAGTTGCTTTACAATGTTGTGTTAGTTTCTACTGCACAGCAAAGTGAATCAGCTTTCATAAATGATTAGACAAAAGGCTCATCCCCACTGATCAACATGAACAAAACGCTTCTTAACCAAACTTTTGTAATTTTTTTCTTTCCCCCAAAGTTCCTGAACTTTGGCTCACCCTCAGCCAGAGCCAACACACAACCCACCTAAACAGATAGGTCTCAGAATAAAACATCCTCTGAACTACTATCTGATCATACTGTTATCTCGTTTCGCTTCTCCCAACCTGGTTCCTTCTAGCCTTGTTTACACCTCTCCATAAAAATAAAATCAATTCCTTTTCCTTCACTCTTGAGATGCTTGCCCTTCCCTCATCTTAAACCTTTCGAATAAAGTTTCTCCTTACTAAGTCTGGATTTGTTTTTTATTTAACACGAAACACTGGAAACCAACTCAGTACCTCTCAATAAGTACAATCCAATGGACACGAGTTTGAGCAAGCTCCAGGAGATAATGAAGGACAGGGAAGCCTGACGTGCTGCAGTCCATGGGAGCGAAGAGAGTTGATACGACTGAGCGACTGAACAACACAAATCACGTTTTACTAGCATTTGAAGAGTTTAATGTTTTTTCTCCATTGTTCAACAGATAAAACATGTATTTGGTAATAGAGCACAAAAAATACATGCTTTCAAACACTATAATCGCAAGGAAGATGCAGGCATCAGGAGAGCCCCAAGAGTAACCAAGACTGAAATAAGAGCAAAGGCCTGTCCTCCATCCCAAGCTCCAGAAAATATGTGCTCACTGATGGAATGGCTGGTGGAAATGCCACCGTGATTTTTTTCTTCCTTTTCTTTCCTTTTTTCCTTTTTTTTTTTTTTGTTCTGGATATATACATATATATATAAAGTCAGGTGTGAGATTCAAGTGTGATATGTCTTCTCGGTACTCTAAAACACTGTAATAGAAAGGGAGACAAAAGAAAGAAAATACAATAAAATCTCATCTATCAGGAATCCTTAGAGGATGTGTCACTCTGAAATGTTGGAGATTTGCTCACTTAAATCTCTTTGTAGAAATCTTTCTGAATTGCATTGCATATTTTACTGCTTTCTTCAAAAGGTACTCTAAATATAACTTAACCTTTTCTTGGATGATGTACAATCACTGTTATTTTAAAATAAAATTCCACTCTAGTGTATTGCAGTGATGAATGCATGACCTACTGTGGTGCATAAGACTATGTAAGGCTGAGCTTTCTGAGTTCTCTTCTTCCTTTTCATCTTCCTTCCCCTCCCCTCCTCCTTCTTCTTTTCTTTCTCCTTCACTTTTTATAGTAACTGTATACTTCCTACAGTTAAAAAAAAAATCCAGTATTTTTTCCCCTCTGTCACTGTATCTGCCTGTGACAGGAACTCTTCTCCTTCCAAATGCTTCTTGTTATGTGCTTTAGCTTTGGGTTGGGGACAGGAGGGAGAATGACAGAAATTTCCATACTTCTAGGAAAGTACCAGAGTATTTCGGCTCTAGGAGCTTTTCTACAAAAGAGACTGTTCGCCTGCGAGCAAACTACATAAGCTTTAGCGTTTTTGATCTTCTTGTTCCCACCTTCGTTGTTTTTAATAGAAAGAAGGATCTGAAAGTATAATTTAGTGAAAAAAAACTTGACTTGAGGCAGAGTACTTGGTTCAAACTAAAGACCTGACGTGCATTAGTTGTGTGCCCTTAAATAAGTGATTTATCTATACTAATTTTCAGTTTCTCAACTATAAAATGGAACTAGAAATACTTGATGTGGTTATAAGCTGTGAAAGTATTCAAAGTGAGCAGACTGTCTAAATATCATCCACCGTGAACAAAGCATCTATCCACAAGTTTTCTGTGAGTCTGTTGTAGCCTCAATGGAAGTTTCCCTCCTAATTTTCTGATGATTCAAAGTACCTAGAATAGTGTTTCTCCAATACTGATTGACATGGATTGTGTTAAATTGCGTTGTTAATCGCAGATTCCAACTTGGACCCCTGGGGATCAGATGAACATTTTATATTTCTAACAAGTACAACTCACCTGGAGGCAGCTTGCTACTTACCTATTAGTTTGTTAGAACTGCAAATCCCTAGACCTACAGAATCAGAATCTACATTTAACAAAATGACCAGGAATTACTATGCATTTTAAAGTTTGAGAGGCCCTTTGCTAGCTTATAGAAATGACATTCAAAGGTAAAAATGCAAATTCTCAAACCCTACTCCACCCAAACTGCTGAGGTCTCAGACAAAAATGAGGAAGAGGGTTTTAAAAACTGAAAGAAAGGTCCTTCTTATAAAGTGGCAGAGAACTTGCTGAATTATGCTCCAGTGTTTTGTGGAAGGTAGAACTTTCAAGCAATGAATTTGGATCTTAGCAGAGGAGATTTTCAAGCAAAGTATTAAAGGGGCAGCTTGGGTCCTCCTTACTGCTTTAGTAAAATGTGAGAGGAAAAAGTTGAATTAAGAAAGCAATTAGTAAGCATAAAGGAACTGGAATTTGAAGATTTGAAACATGCTAAGCCTAACCATACTGCCAAAAAAAAAAAAAAAAGGAGGGAGAGGGGAGGCTTGTCCTAAAGACAACACTAGAGGTATGACTGAACAGTTTCTGGTAAAGGATGTGACTCATGGATTGCAATCAACCATCTCAGCAGAGGCTTGGAATAGAGATGCAATTATATCAGTGGTGACACTACCAGTTTGGGCCAAAAGAGGGGCTGAGAAAGTGGGACAGAATGAAGGAAGCTGTCACCTAGAATTTTACTGGATGGAACCATAGAATTTTTTGGCTGTGCACATGCTTTACCCTTCAAGAAAAGGGAAGAATGACCCCAAAGTTCATTCAGAGATCATCAGGGCTATCAACTCAGTTTCAACAGGCCTGATGGCCTGCCGAACATGAGGTTGTGACCCTGCTTAAGGGCCCTCAAGACAGGGCCACCACCCTAGTAGGTCCAGAAGGCAGGGCATCAAACCAAAGAGGATTATTTGCAAGCTTTCAGCCCTAACGGTATTTGCCTTGTTAGGTTTTGAACTTGCTTGGGATCCATCATCCCTTTTTCCTTTCCTATCTCTCCCTTTTGGTATAGCAATGTCTATCTTACGCCTGTCCCATCACTGTATTTTGGAAACACCTAGCTTGTCTGATTTCACAGGTTCACAGCTAGAGAGGAATTTTGCCTTAGGATGAGTCATACCTCTAGTTTCACTCATATCTGATTTAGATGATATTTAGATGAAACTTCAGACTTTATAGAGTTGATGCTGGAATCTGTTAAGATTTTGGCAGCTGTTGGGATAAAATAGATGTGCGTTTCATGCAATAAGGACATTAATTTGGGGATACCAGGGGCAGAATGGTATGGACTGAATTGTGTCCCCCAAAATTCATCTGTTGATGTCAGTCAATGTGACTGTGTTTGAGGATAAGGTAAAGAGGTAATTAAGGCTAACCAAGGTTGTACAAGTGGGGCCCTAATCTGATGGATGGTTTTATAAGAAAAGGAAGAGATCCTTTGACCTCACATAACTTGAGGCCTATGCACTCGGGAACGGCCATGTAAGAACACAATGAAAAGTCAGCTGTCTGAAAGCTAGGAAGCAGGCCCTCACCAGAAACACTGTGTAACATGATCAGATTTTACATTTAGAATGGATTAGAGGAGGAGAACAAAAAGCAAGTAGACCAAAGAGATTGTTGTAGTCCAGGTGAAATATGATGGTGGCTTAGACTAGGGTGTTGATATTGATTGGGGTTAGAGCTGTGGAGAGGTGGATAGACTCAACGGATATTTAGGAGGAAAAATCAATAAAACTTAATGATGGATTAGGTGAGGATTGTCAAGGCTGGCTATTGGCTTGTTCAACTGGATAAATAATGGTGTCATTTACTGAGATGAGATAATAGAAGAGGACCAGGATTATGGCGGAAAGAACACTCCCTTTAAATTCTGTGTTTATTAGGATGCAAATACCATACACAAGTGGGGCTTTCCTGGTAGCTCAGTGGTAAAGAATCCACCTGCAATGTGGGAGACACAAAAGATTTGGGTTTGATCCCTGGGTCAGGAAGATCCCCTGAAGGAGGCCATGGCAACTCACTCCAGTATTCTTGCCTGCAGGATCCCATGGACTGAGGAGCCTGGTGCAATAAGTTGGACACAACTCAAGTGATTGAGCACAGCACAGCATCATACACAAGGAATGCAAATGAATTCTGACTATTTAAGTGCACGAAAATGGAGAATAAATGCTATCAAGAGCTCACCAAGTCAAAAAATTCTGAACCACAAGCCCTTGTAACCAGGCAGGCATCAAAGCAGGTCCAGAAGTTGAAGAACCAGGAGTCATAAGAAGTATCTTTTAACAAGAATCATCTGAGCAGAACACCCTGACACTGCAAGAATTATTCCATTATACCACCAAAGTTCAAACCTCATCCTATCTTTATGTATGTACTCCATATTAAAACTTACAGTCCAAGGTATCAGTGTCTAATTGGCTAGTTATAGGATCAAGCCTGTCTTCCAAGGGCAAACAAAAAGAGGAGCTGGTATCTTTAATGTCAGTAGTGGGAGGTGAAACACTTATCCTTTCCAAGAGAATATTCACTGAGGAATTCCCCAAATAGAAATATGGTTAGATACTAGACAGTCAGAAATAAAATGAAAAATGTACAGTCCACACCTTTGGCAGACAAACATGTATTCATATCCTTCTTCCCCAAATCACACTTCCCCCAGAATTGTTCTTCCTAATACAATTCATTACTTATACCACAAAAACACACTCCTTTTCCAAATGAAGACAGTCCCAAATCTCATCAGTTACTCTATAAAATCACAAGTCTACAAACTCTGGGTAATGTCCCCTCCTCCTCTAGTTTTATTGTGATATGTATTCTGTTGTTTTTCAGTCGCTCAGTTGTGTCCGACTCTTTGAGACCCTGGACTGCAGCACACCAAGGCTTCCCTGTCCTTCACTGTCTCCCAGAATTTGCTCAAACTCATGTCCATTGAGTCAGTGATGCCATCCAACCATCTCATCCTCTGTCATCCCCTTCTCTTCCTGCCCTCGATCTTTCCCAGCATCAGGGTCTTTTCCACTCTTTGCATCAGGTGGCCAAAGTATTGGAGTTTCAGCTTTAGCATCAGTCCCTCCAACGAATATTCAGGCTTGAATTTCTCTAGGATTGACTGGTTTGATCTCCTTAGCCTCAAAAGTAAATTTTAGAGTTAACCACTATTATTTTATAATGGAGCTTCCCTAGTAGCTCAGATGGTAAAGAATCTGCCTACAATGTAGGAGACCTGGGTTTGATCCCTGGGTCGGGAAGATCCCCTGGGTAAGGAAATGGCTACTATTTTATAATAAGCCATACATATTATACTCTAGAATAAAGCATAGAGCAAAGAATTCCACCAGACCTGCAGTTTAGGGCTAGAGAAATAAAATGTGACCTTAAAGGATTGTTTTTCTATTTCAACCCCAAGGATTCCATGACCACTGGCAATAATCTCATTGCAGTCAGCCCATTTCATTCCCTGCTGCCATTACATTAACCAGGCTCACCAGTCCTCCAGTGGTAAGTGACCTATATGGGTCCTGCTGCCTTAAGGACTCACTGTTCCTACTGAAATCAGGAAACTCATTTCTATTTCAGCTTCTCCCACACAGTCCAGAGAACAACTACTACACCACTTTTATAATAAGCCAGAGATCCAATCACAACGTATGTCTCAAAGTCCTAGTGAACAGAATGTCTTCAGGGCCTGCTGGAGGAACATATTTATTGGATGAGTGGACGAGACATCTATAATAAATCAAATCCAGTATTCCAATCTCCCAATTCTTTGAATTATTTTCTTTACCTTATTCTAAGACATGTCTGACACCTCCGTTCATTTGTAAGTCTAGGGTAGTGCTCACCAGCCCAGTTCTTTACCTTCACATGCCATCAGGAATCTCTGACAAGTGAACTCATATCAATAAATTCAGTCTAATATAAAATTATGGTTCTCCATCTTTGGTTCTATACCTTAAATTTCTATTCTTCCATATGTTTTGCAAATGACTGCTGAAGTAAATTGATCAAGTCCCACCATCTTTTGATAGCTAAACCTTCTCCTCCCAGATTTCACTTTTATAACTGGTGCCTTGGGGCTTTCTGGGTTTTAACTCTGGATACAAGTCTGCAAATAATTCTAGTTCCCACTAGCAGCATAACTGCCTCATTTAAGGGCCTAGTAGTCACACATTGGGGTTCCCTGGTGGCTTAATGGTAAAGAATCTGCCTGCAATGCAGGAGTTCGATCCCAGGTTCGATCCCTGGGTCCAGAAGATTCCCTGGAGAAGTGGAGAAGGAAATGGCAACCCACTCCAGTATTCTTGCCTGGGAAATCCCATGGACAGAGGAGCCAGGCGGGCTACAGTCCATGGGGTCACAAAGATTCAGACACAACTTAGTGACTAAGCAACAACAATCACGTGTTGATTCCATGAATCCTCTGCATCCTCTGATAAATCCCTTCACTTTAATTTATTGTTGGCTGAAGGAAACCAGTATTGCTTTCTGTTATCTGCAGTCAAAATTTGGAACCAGGAATTAGAAAACAGAAAACCCATGAATGCCTTTATCATGTTATAGGAAGATAACCCAGAAATCTGGTATACAGTGACCAAAAAGTAATAAACTATCATCTTTGGTCACCTGCATCAAGTATATCCAATAGGGATAAAGATCTGGGGGACAATGTTGCCAGTACCAATGAATTATTCAACAAATTCAGTGAATGCGAGTGGAAATTAGGGCTTTTGACAGCATTCGAAATCTTAAAGAAACAGATGATTAAATACAAATACCTAAAGCTTTGGTCACAGTATGAGTTAAAACCTAGGAAATTCCAGTGACTATTCCAGAAGTGACTATTCCAGTCTGACTAACAGAATCTCTCATCTCTGGCAAACCTAAGCCCAAACTTAGGTTTTACCATTCCCAACATGAATTCTTTGGGGGTTGCTACTTTTCTATGTCCATCTATCCAGTTCTCACATGAAAATCAGAGCTGATTGTTTGCAATTGGTACCAAAAGAATCTGGATCCTGTTGGGGAACCTCCCCTAAACACACCTTTGTCCTCAGAAGCAATCCTTACTTCTCCGACTATTCAGAATTGGAAAACAGATAAGAACTGAGGCCACCCTTGAGCTCTTAGAACCACAAAGGACCATAAACGGAAGGAATGATCTGGCCAGAACATAAAAACCACAGCTGCAGAATACCAGTATTGCCATCTAAGGCAATAGGTTTATAAATTGTTTGAGCAGGGCTCAAAGATTTGAGAGTTCATGATTCTCAGCAGACTAGTGTGGACTTTGCTATGGGTCCCCTATATAAAAACCAGTGGAGGTTCTCCTTTCATCTTACTCTAAGTGCTGAGAGTGTGGCTCTGTGACCAGTGAGAATATTTTCTCTGGTCTCCAGCATTCAGAAGGTCTTTTACCAGTGTGTCTCCGGTGGCCGGTTGAATAGATTCAAAGTCACAAGCAGCATTCTCTTTGGTTGTACTAGCTCTCAGGGGAGTTAGTCATAAGGGATCCTTGTCCATCAGAGGCCTTTATCATCTCAACCTCTGTGACTTTGTTAGTACTGAGAAAGTCTCATCTTGCTAGCACCTGTCCAGTCTCAAAGACTAACCAGTGTGTAACTAGAGGTGTCTCCCATCCCATGGCAGATAGACTGGAGTCACTGTTTTCACTGCCCAAGTCCTACTGCTTATGACAGCAAAGGTCTTTGCTTTCTCAGGCTAACTCTAAGAGTGAATTTTCTGGATGTTATACGGGTGTTTTGCACCCTCTTTGGGGGCACCTCTTGCATCCTTGGTAAAGCTATAAATAGGCTTATTAGTTTGAGTTGCTATTGAGATTGGGAGTTCCCTCATTCTCAGATGGTAAGGAATCTGCCTGCAATGCAGGAGACCTGGGTTCAATTCCTGGGGTGGGAAGATCCCTTGGAGAAGGGAATGGCTACTCACTCCAGTATTCTGGCCTGGAGAATTCCATGGACAGAGGAACCTGGCAGGCAATGGTCCATGGGGTCGCAAAAAGTCCACATAACTGAGCAACTAAGCACAGCATAGCATTAAGATTAACCTAAGATCCTATTTTCAGTGGCCAAATGATGGATTCTTTAAATTGATTATACTTAAAAAAA
The DNA here is from genome assembly GCF_027580195.1 of Bos mutus. Taxonomy (NCBI): domain Eukaryota; kingdom Metazoa; phylum Chordata; class Mammalia; order Artiodactyla; family Bovidae; genus Bos; species Bos mutus. The sequence goes on from NC_091625.1 coordinate 31,766,682, forward strand.
AAAAAAAACATTTTTGGGCTCTCTGTCCTAAACAATTGTCTTGAAGATACCTGTAGAAAGACCAAGTTGAAAAGTGAATACAAAGGAATATAACACTAGCCTGAGGGATTCCCCTAACAAGATGAAATAATAGAAATTAAAACAGAATTAAAGTCCATATACAATGTAAATTCCCCCATTTCCTCAATGAATCCCTTAACTGCTCAAATCCTCCAGCTTCCTTAAAAAATGCCTTAAACACCCAGCTACTTATTTTAACTTTCCTTCTCCTACAAGATTTACAGGGAGCACTGGAGTCACTCTAGTGCCTCTAGTCTCAAAGCCCAGGGTATACAAGTTACTTAGCACCCAAGACAGACAGTAAAACTTGCTTTGCTGTCCCTTAAAAACTCCTCCTGCTTTCCAGGGCTCCTCCTGCTTTTAGGCTCTGCCAGCTTCAGGTCTTCTTAAGCAATGTCCTTTGCAGATATGACCTAGACCAGCACCAGCACCAAAGAGTTCATGTTGCCTAAACCACAACAAGTCTTTTGAATTATATGACCCTTTTACTTCCACTTTCAGAAGATCCTACCAAATTTAAAGAGGAATTAAAAAGATTAATGGCCATTTACAACCCTACTCACAAGAACCTTGTTTGGCTGCTAAGGGGTGTTCTTCCCACCCATGATTATACTGTAGTTATCAGACAAGCCAGATGGCCCCCTGGAAAAAACCCTCCTCTCAGAGGAAACAGATGGCCAAAAATTCTCCCAGGCCCTTCTGCAAATGATCAGGAAATGGCTTAACTGGAAGCTGATATTCAGGGACAAATAGAAACGCAAGAAGAGGTTTTGTCCTCGAAGGTGAATTGGTTTGAGGTTAAACTGTGCACTCAAACAGAAGCACATACAAACACCTCTGTTGAATGCTTTGTACAAACTTTTCAAAGCCACACTGCACAAAACCCTAAAGCTCTAGAACATAAAAATCCTCTAATTTCCACCTTGGTAGAAAATTTTCTCCCTGATATAAAATGACAAATTCAAATAGTGTGGTTAGGTGGGTTAACCCATCTCTGAGCATTATGATAAAAGCAGCTCCCCAATTCCTTGAAGATAGATTATAGAAAAAAGAAGAGTTAAAGTCAGTAATTCTTGATTTGCAACTTGAATCTTTAGAGAAACAAAAGTACAACTCTGAGAGCAACTCAAAATCCACTCACACCCCTTCCTACTCGCCTTCAGACATTTGCAGGTGTAAAAAATCCAGACAATGACTGTGCAATTGTCCTGCACAGAGAAAAAAAATGTAAATAGCAATTGTCCTAGACTTTTGATAATAGATGAATAGACTCCAAAATTCCTTGTAAGGTACAGTTCAGCCGAGGCAGAAAGAGAAAAGACGACCTCAACAGAAGTAGGTTACCTTTATTCAGGCAAGGAGGGGCGACAGTCGACCTAAAGACCAGGCTGAGCGCAGAGAGGGATCAGGGAGACTCCATATTTATAGGGAGGTTTGTGGAAGCAATAAGGGAAATGTTAATCAGGTGGGATGTTTTGGGTATTCTTTAGATGAGATGGCATTTGTAGTTGGGCAGGGGGTGATAAGTCCTCTGGGCAGGTGCAGGGGGTGGAAGGTTTCCGGACAGGGGGTGATAAGTCCCAGATAGATGTAACCGGCCTGGAGCATCAGGGTGGGACCTAAAGCTCTGTTTTCTCTGAAGTCAGATGATTCAGCAAGGGCCTTTGAAACTGTTGTTTTCTTTTCTAGGCCCAAAAGACTCCTTCACTCCTGAGAAAAAGCTTACATTCTTTCCCTATCCTATGAAGTTATAAATCTTACCAAGTCTTTGAAATAGTAACACCTCAGGAAATAAATACAACACAGCCCCCACTTACCAGGGACTGAAAACAAAGAGGGGAGGCTTTTTAAAATACAGACTGCTATAGAAACTGCCTTGCCCAAAATCTAGTCCACAGAGCCTCCATAAGATCACTTGTCAAGGGCAATTATAAATCTTAAAAACCTCCTCCATAAATGTTAATAAAAAGCTTTAGCCATCTCAGCAAGGTAACCTTAACTTATTCTGTCCAGCAGAGATATAACTTGAATTCAACTGTTATTTATAAACTAGCAAGTTTTATATTGTTATATTTGATTCATGACTAAAATTTTAGAATAAAAGTTATTTTTTAAAACATTTTCTTTCTTTTTATAAAGTTTATTTATTATTTATTTGTTTGGCTGTGTCGGGTCTTCATTGCTGTGAGCAGCCTTTCTCCCTCATTGCAGTGCATGGGTTTCTCATCCTAGTGACTTTTCTTGTTGCCAAGCATGGGCTGTTGGGCACCAAGGGCTCAGGATTGTGGTAGGAGATCTCAGGAGTTGTGGCTGGTGGGTTCGAGAATTGTGGCTGATGGGCTGTAGAGCACAGGTTCAATAGCTGTGGCATGCAGGCTTACTTGCCCTGTGTTCTGTGGAATCTTCCCAGGCCAGGGATCGAACACTTGTCCCCTGCATTAGCAGATGGATTCTTAACCACTGGACCACCAGGGAACCCCTAGAATAAAAGTTCAGATCTCTGTGCCCATATGTTTATGTATGTACATTACAGATATGGCGTTTTTCTTTATGTTCCAGATGATATTGCCAATTAATTTGTAAAAGAACTGTATCTTATTGGCTTAAATTAAGTGTTTATAAACTAAACATGCTTAAACAAATGCTTAAAATTCTCCAAGCCAGGCTTCAGCAATACGTGAACCATGAACTTTCAGATGTTCAAGCTGGTTTTAGAAAAGGCAGAGGAACCAGAGATCAAATTGCCAACATCCTCTGGATCATCGAAAAAGCTAGAGAGTTCCAGAAAAACATCTACTTCTGCTTTATTGACTACGCCAAAGCCTTACTGTGTGGATCACAATAAACTGTGGAAAATTCTGAAAGAGATGGGCATACCAGACCACCTGACCTGCCTCTTGAGAAACCTGTATGCAGGTCAGGAAGCAACAGTTAGAATTGAACATGGAACAGCAGACTGGGTCCAAATAGGAAAAGGAGTACATCAAGGCTGTATATTGTCACCCTGCTTATTTAACTTCTATGCAGAGTACATCATGAGAAACGCTGGGCTGGAAGAAGCACAAACTGGAATCAAGATTGCCAGGAGAAATATCAATAACCTCAGATATGCAGATGACACCTTATGGCAGAAAGTGAAGAAGAACTAAAGAGCCTCTTGATGAAAGTGAAAGAGGAGAGTGAAAAAGTTGGCTTAAAGCTCAACATTCAGAAAACTAAGATCATGACATCTGGTCCCATCACTTCATGGCAAATAGACGGGGAAACAGTGGAAACAGTATCAGACTTTATTTTTTGGGGCTCCAAAATCACTGCAAATGGTGATTGCAGCCATGAAATTAAAAGACGCTTACTCCTTGGAAGAAAAGTTATGACCAACCTAGACAGAATATTAAAAAGAAGAGACATTATTTTGCCAACAAAGGTCTGTCTAGTCAAGGCTATGGTTTTTCCAGTGGTCATGTATGGATGTGAGAGGGACTATAAAGAAAGCTGAGCACCGAAGAATTGATGCTTTTGAACTGTGGTGTTGGAGATGACCTTAGAGTCCTTGGACAGCAAGGTGATCCAACCAGTCCATCCTAAAGGAGACCAGTCCTGGATGTTCATTGGAAGGACTGATGTTGAAGCTGAAACTCCAATACTTTGGCCACCTGATGCGAAGAGCTGACTCATTTGAAAAGACCCTGATGCTGGGAAAGATTGAGGGCAAGAGGAGAAGGGGATGACAGAGGATAAGATGGTTGGATGGCATCACCAAGTCAATGGACATGGGTTTGGGTAGACTCTGGGAGTTGGTGATGGACAGGGAGGCCTGGTGTGCTGCGGTTCATGGGGTTGCAGAGAGTCGGACACGACTAAGCAACTGAACTGAACTGAAACTAAACATACCTAAAATTCAGAAATAGAGAAAATAAAATGTTTCAAGTTTATAGGATCTGGGATAATCTTTCATAAATAGAAACTAATTTAAGTTGATTTGATTAAAACAAATGTGTCTTCAGAGTTATTAAGCATAATGCAGACATACAATTTTTATTTTGTCAAAGAAGAGAATAGTACTAGGCTTTCTTTATGTTGTATTTGTATAGGCATATGTCATAAGTGCTCCAGAAATAGTACAAAATACTTCCAAATCCAATATGTCTTAGCATGATGTTGTCACTTATAACTCTTAATTACTATCTTAAAATGTATGTCACAGAAATAACTAAAATTTCCTTGACAAGAACCTTGTAATGAACTTTCATCAGATCTTTAATCGTGGGCATTTTAAAGTCTTCTGCATTTTACTGTTTTACTCTGATGATTTTGCAAAAGTGTTTCATCTTCAGAGAGATTCATGGAAAGGACTCTGACAAGTACTGTAGAATACTGATAACTTACAGATCATACCACTGAATCGGGCAAGAATTTACAAAACTCTAATGGAGAAACTAATGGCTTCATAAAACTGCTAACAAAAGATCAAGAGCAACAAGAAATATACGGGACTGAATGAAATGATGAGGATGATTATAATTTTCATGAATTTTTGTTTGAAAAGTTGTTGGTTCCTTTTTATTTTATTTTTTTTTTCAGATTTAAGAAAACATTTCTGTTTTCTCTCAAGCTATGCCTAACTTAAAGCAGCTTGGTAAAGTATACCCTTCTGAACAAAGATAAAACAATTTCTTTTTCTCTCTACCTGATCACTCTAGAATTTGAAAACTCTCAGTGAGCATTCTTATTTTCATGGCAATATAGTTATTTGCATAAGCTCAATTAAGAATCTCTTCTCTTTGTAACAGGACACAATTGAAAACATTAGTCATATTATCAAGGCTTTGACCAGAATGTCACATTTAAGAGAGATGTGCATAGACTTAAAATTTGACCAGACAGCTTTAAGAAACTAAGATTGAATTAATGAAGTCAATAAAGTCACTTGGAAAAACAACCTGATATCTTGCCTACAGGGTTCCTAGAGCCTTATCAGGTGAGGAAGGAAGGTCACTTCCTGACAGTTTCAGGAAGCTCAGGATTTGGGGGAACTTGAGAGGAATGTACCCATACCTATAGGGACTGCAGGCAAAGTCCAGTGGCAAGTTCTTGGTTTGGCTCTTAGCCTCAGGAGGCTTTTTAGAGTTCAATATGAGTCTTTTTATGAAAAGTTCCAGCATATTTCAAAGACCCTATATGGTCATCCACCATTCTTGCTACACATATGTAAACAAGCAGGTCAAGTTTATTAAACTAGAATTATTTGCAAGCAAATTAGTCTTACTGTGGTTCTCTTTGATAGAAATGGAGTGATGATAGGGAGAAAAATTATGTTTCAGTACTACAGATTTGTGGTTATCAAAGATCAGTGCTATTAATTGTCTTTGAGGTTTTGTTTTCTACCTGTAAACTGGACTGAATCCTGAATTTTAGTTTTCTTCAATATCTGACTACAACTCTCCAAACTATTATTTCCAAATTTTTCCCCCACCTTCCTGACTTGAAATCACTGAAAACTAAAACTGCCCTTTTTCCTGAAGCCATGCAAGCTAAAATAGGACAACTTGATATACACTTCAGAGAAATCACCACAACAACAGCTCATATATGCACAGTCTTTGCACCTACTGCTTTGTGAACCATTCAGATCATCACAGATATTCTATCCACAAACCAGGAAAATTTATCAAATTGCCGCTACTTGCCCTCATCTATCTGAAAATGCTTGAGTTTGATATCTAGAAATGTTCTTTATTGGTTTTCTGCAGAACTCAGAAAGTAGACGTATGATCTACTTCAGTCATTAATCATTGTTTTTCTTTTGTTTCCATAGACATGCTAAGTCACTGCTAAGTCGCTTCAGTCGTGTCCGACTCTGTGTGACCCCATAGACAGCAGCCCACAAGGCTCCCCCGTCCCTGGGATTCTCCAGGCAAGAACACTGGAGTGGGTTGCCATTTCCTTCTCCAACGCATGAAAGTAAAAAGTGAAAGTAAAGTCGCTCAGTCGTGTCCGACTTTTAGCGACCCCATGGACTGCAGCCTACCAGGCTCCCCTGTCCATGGATTTTCCAGGCAAGAGTACTGGAGTGGGGTGCCATTTAAATGCCTGAGAGCTAGCACAATATAGGTCTAATTTGGGGTTCCCATTGCAGGAGATGAAAGAGATGCAGGTTCGAGTCCTGGGTTGGGAAAATTCCCTGGAGTAGGAAATGGCAACCCACTCCAGTATCCTTGCCTAGAAAATTCCATGGACGGTGGAGCCTGGTGAGCTACAGTCCATGGGATCACAGTCAGACACTACTGAGCATGCATACACGTGTTGCATCACCAGTTCCTGAAATGAATTTATCTGAACCAACCTATTGTTAGGAATAGAAGACTGGTTCAATGAGATGCAACAATCTACCAACTCAACTTGTGAGAGTGAAACTTCTTGGGAAAGTTTCAAAGGCAGGATTGAAGGTGAACAAAATAGGCTACGTCAAAAATATGCCACTTTGGCATGTTGATTATTTTTAATTAAAATTATTCAAGAAATAGCCAGTGTAAGAATTACACTCTGATTCTCTTTGTCTCCCTGAATGCCAGAAATAAATGTCCCATGTGAAAGTGTCCTCCCTATACCAGAAAGGTAGAAGGCATTTTTATCACCAGAGATAGGAAATTCAAGGCTGAGAAGGCTGTATAAGGAAAGCTTATTACTTCTTTATTAAATTGCTACCCCAAGCCTAAACCCCTTCATTCTGTCAAATCTTCACAAATAATAGTTTATCTAAAAAGTATAAAAGTTGCTTGCACTGGTTACTTCTTTAAGTCTCATATTTTTATGAGGTCCTATAAATATGAAATTAAATTTGCTTTTCTCCTGTTAATCTATCTCATGTCAATTTAATTATTAAACCTGCCAAAGAACCTAGAAAGGAAAAGGGAAAAGTTTTCCTTCTCTACATAAGATATGTACAAAAGTGTCATTGTGGTAAAAATTTTAATTTTTTTTTTCTTTTTGTTGACCATATATCCTAAATTTTCTATAACACATGTATTATACTTGTGATAAGCTTATAAAACTATAGAAATGTAAAAGGTAAAAACAATTTGAGTAGAAAATATACAGTTAATGGGTGTATGAATAGTATACGAAAGCATAAAAATAGAAAATTTCTCAGAATGTCTGGCCTTTATTATTTTTTTTTAAGAAATACTGTTTTCTATTTTGGCAGAATTAACGGAACATAGAAGAGTCAGATACAGATTCTGCTACAAATTTTACAATACATCCTATTAAATAGTTGTGAGTTCTTTAAAAAATTATAATAGTAGTCAATTCTTTAAAATATTTCAGCTTTTTGAGTTAAAGATCTTGAAGATAGATGATAGGAGAAAGAAAGAAAGGGAGAAAGAAAAAATTCTATAATATATACAAATTTTACCCTTTTAGTCTTCTCAATGACATTGTGTTAGAATTCTGATGCTAGATGATTCTCCAAGTGATTAATAATAATAATTATCTAATATTAATGTATGTTCAGAGAAGGCGATGGCACCCCACTCCAGTACTCTTGCCTGGAAAATCCCATGGACAGCCCTAACAGGCTGCAGTCCATGGGGTCGCGAAGAGTCAGACACGACTGAGCGACTTCACTTTCATTTTTCACTTTCACGTATTGGAGAAGGAAATGGCAACCCACTCCAGTGTTCTTGCCTGGAGAATCCCAGGGACAAGGGAGCCTGGTGGGCTGCCGTCTATGGTGTCACACAGAGTCAGACACAACTGAAGCGACTTAGCAGCAGCATTAATGTATGCTATTGTGTTAATAATTAATATAATTGTATGTTATTGTGTTAATAATTAATATAATTATATGTTATTGTGTTAATAACTAATATTATTAGTAACTGTTATAATACCTTATAGTCATAGAACATTCTCTGATAGACAAACACTATCTAATTTAATCATCATAACAACTCTTTCAACTAGGAGTCCCCATTATTTTACAGGAAAAAAAAAAAAGGAAGCTGAGTGTTTAAAAATCTACAGAAATCAGAGCTAGTTTTAAAGACAGGTCTTCTGATTCCTAATCCAGCTCTCTTGCCCATGCATCATTTTGTTTAGTATAAAGTGCTCCTCTAAGCAGTTAACTTCTGGAAACATTTTGGTCACTACAGTGCTGTGAAGTACAGTTAATTTAATAGCAATTTTCCATGTATACAAAAAATATGAATGATATTACTTGTCCATGTTTTACTTAATAGGAAAGAGTGTAGAGTGTAGAAGTGATTCAGAATTTTAAAATATTACTTTGGTTTGACTACTCAGTAAAAATATATACTTCTCAAGCTGAGAATTTATAGCATTTTCCTCTATGTACTTGAAAATCTTTTTTGACTTTATACTCTCCACTTACTACTTTTCAAATATTTAATACCATTTTGTACGATGTCAACTTCATCCTTTTATTTTTACCTTTTTTTTTTTTTGCTTAAGGTATTCCATTGTTCTCAAGATTCTTATAAATGAGTTCTGAAAGGACAACTTTTTTATAATAAATTTATTCAAATATAGTTCACATACCATAAAAGCCACCTATTTAGTGCATACAACTGTAGTATATTCAGAGTCAGGCAACTATCAGCACAATCATACCCCCAAAAGAAACCTCATATCCTTCAGCAGTGACCTTTCATTCTCTCAGGACCCCAGACTAAGCAATCAATTACTTCGTAAGTAAACTTAATTCTTACTTTTAAAAACACTGAAATTAATTTCTTGGTATATATATATAGATAGAGAGAGAGAGAGAGATGGGCTTTAATACTAAGAATTTTTTTAAAGGAATGTCATGTTTAGGAACTTGATATTTTCATTGTTTGTTGGTTACTGTTCAGGATATAATATATCATAATAGTCAAATACATTATACCCATTTAATATTTGGGAGAAACTGGAGAATCAAATGATCTCAGTGGATGCTCAAAAGCTGTTTATAATCTAACAGCCAGATTGCATATCTCAAGCTCAACACATTTTAAGCCCAATAATTTGTAGAAACCCTATGTGAGACCCAGTCAGTTTCAGACCATTAAGTCTAATCGATATATGGGTCAGTGGTTTGGAAATCTTCCTTTCTCTTTTCCTATGTTAATTTCAGTATGTCCGTCCCATTCCCACAGTCTAGACCACTATTAATTATACCAAACAATCAGACTACCAGTCACACACTCAATAGATATAATTTGTTCAGGTTCTCTCTGCAACAAATCTGCTTTAACTGTTGCCCTCAAATGAAACTATATGTTGCAGGAGAGTGCTTCAAGTGAACTTTGTTCCATGGACAAAGAACCACAAGAGAATTCCTATTCATTTATAGAGACCAAGAGCTAAGAAAAAGTTCTGCCCTGAAGGGCGATATGAAAGACCAAATATATAGTACAAAGAGCACATTTATTTTGCAATACAATTGGGAAGGCAAGTGCTGTCGTGTCATAGCTGTAGACAGTTTCTCCAAAATAGGAATAGGAACAAGCACATGTGGTTTCATTTCGCTTTATTTCATGAGAAAATTTTCACTTGGGCAGAATACCGTATCATAATTTTTCTCATTTTCTGAGTTTGATTTGTCTGGAAAAGAGTGTGATCTTTACAGAACATAGAATGGAGAGGGAAAAAAAACTTTTTTTTTTTTTAAATAAAAAGCTATTTTTTAAAAAATAAATTTCCTGAAAGATGATGCTGTGAAAGTGCTGCACTCAATATGCCAGCAAATTTGGAAAACTCAGCAGTGGCCACAGGACTGAAAAGGTCAGTTTTCATTCCAATCCCCAAAAAAGGCAATCCCAAAGAATGCTCAAACTACCGCACAATTGCACTCATCTCACACGCTAGTAAAGTAATGCTCAAAATTCTCCAAGCCACGCTTCAGTACTACATGAACCGTGAACTTCCAGGTGTTCAAGCTGGTTTTAGAAAAGGCAGACGAACCAGAGATCAAATTGCCAACATCCTCTGGATCATTGAAAAAGCAAGAGAGTTCCAGAAAAACATCTATTTCTGCTTTATTGACTATGCCAAACCCTTTGACTGTGTGGACTGCAACAAACTGTGGAAAATTCTGAAAGAGATGGGCACACCAGACCACCTGACCTGCCCCTTCAGAAACCTGTATGCAGGTCAGGAAGCAACAGTTAGAACTGGACATGGAACAGGCTGGTTCCAAATAGGAAAAGGAGTACATCAAGGCCATATATTGTCACCCTGCTTATTTAACTTCTATGAAGAGTACATCATGAGAAACGCTGGGCTGGAAGAAGCACAGGCTGGAATCAAGATTGCTGGGAGAAATATCAACAACCTCAGATATGCAGATGACACCACCCTTAGGGCAGAAAGTGAAGAGGAACTCAAAAGCCTCTTGATTGAGGAGAGTGAAAAAGTTGGCTTAAAGCTCAACATTCAGAAAACGAAGATCATGGCATCTGGTCCCATCACTTCATGGCAAATCGATGGGAAAACAGCGGAAACAGTGTCAGACTTTATTTTGGGGAGCTCCATAATCACTGCAGATGGTGATTTCAGCCATGAAATTAAAAGATGCTTACTCCTTGGAAAGAAAGTTATGATCAACCTGGATAACATATTGTAAAGCAGAGATATTACTTTGCCAACAAAGGTCCGTCTAGTCAAGGCTATGGTTTTTCCTGTGGTCATGTATGGATGTGAGAGCTGGACTGTGAAGAAATCTGAGCGCCGAAGAATTGATGCTTTTGAACTGTGGTGTTGGAGAAGACTCTTGAGTGTCCCTTGGACTGCAAGGAGATCCAACTGGTCCATTCTAAAGGAGATCAGTCCTGGGCGTTCATTGGAGGGACTGATGCTGAGGCTGAAGCTCCAATACTTTGGCCACCTCATGCGAAGAGTTGACTCATTATAAAAGACCCTGATGCTGGGAGGGATTGGGGGCAGGAGAAGAAGGGGATGACAGAGGATGAGATGGCTGGATGGCATCACTGACTCGATGGACATGAGTCTCAGTGAACTCCGGGAGTTGGTGATGGACAGGGAGGCCTGGCGTGCTGCGATTCATGGGGTCGCAAAGAGTCGGACACGACTGAGCGACTGAACTGAACTGAATGAATTTAAAACTAAGAAAAACTCTTTCTCTAGCCAAAGGAAGAAAACTTTTTTCCTTCAGTTTCACTCAGTCAACAGTATCTCTTCTAAAAAAAAATAAATAAATAAAAGAGTTATCTCTTTAAGTCATAAAATTCAAACATATATATACCAGAGTTCTGAAAGATCATTGTTGGCCGTCTCTAGCCAGGCTTTCTGCCTGAATTGTTCTTTTCCTGATTCTTCAAGCACTGAGCAGTAATAACATTCTCCTCACATTCAGACTCTGCCATCCGTCATATTTTCTCAAGTTTAAGAAATATAAAGTTGATTCTTTCATAACCCTTTTGGTCCTATTTTTATAGAGTGGGGAAACACTGTAGGACTCTCTCCCTACAAAACCTGGGGCTCTTTCCCCCACTTTTCCTCTGGTGGATATTATTATTATTGGTAGAAATGAAAGTTTTTTCCCATTTTATTTTTTTAATTGGAATATAGTTGATCTACAACACTGTGTTTCTGCTGCACAACAATGTGAATCAGCTGTATGTATACATATAGTCCTCCCTGCTTAAGCCCCCTCCCTCCCCCACTCTCCCGTTTCACCCCTACACGTCATCACAGAGCACCGAGTTGAGCTCCCTGTGCTGTGCGGAAGATTCCCACTAGTTTTCTATTTTACACATGGTAGTGTCAGTTCAGTTCAGTCGCTCAGTCACGTCTGACTCTTTGCAACCCCATGGACTGCAGCATGCCAGGCTTCCCTGTCCATTACCAACTCCCGGAGTTTACTCAAACTCATGTCCATTGAGTCAGTGATGCCATCCAGCCATCTCATCCTCTGTCATCCCCTTCTCCTCCAATCTTCAATCTTTCCCAACATCAGGGTCTTTTCCAATGAGTCAGTTCTTCGCATCAGGTGGCCACAGTATTAGAGTTTCAGCTTCAACATCAGTCCTTCCAATGAATATTCAGGACTGATTTCCTTTAGGATGGACTGGTTGGATTGCCTTGCTGTACAAGGGACTCTCAAGAGTCTTCTCCAACACCACAGTTCAAAAGCATCAATTCTTCAGCACTCAGATTTCTTTATAGCCGAACTGTCACATCTATACATGACTACTGGAAAAACCATAGCCTTGATGAGACGGACCTTTGTTTGCAAAGTAATGTCTTTGCTTTTTAATATGCTGTCTAGGTTTGTTATAGCTTTTCTTCTAAGGAGCAAGCATCTTTTAATTTCATGGCTGCAATCACCATTTGCAGTGATTTTGGAGCCCCCAAAAATAAAGTCAGCCACTGTTTCCACTGTTTCCCCATCTATTTGCCATGAAGTGATGGGACCAGATGTCATGATCTTAGTTTTCTCAATGTTGAGTTTTATGCCAACTTTTTCACTCTCCTCTTTGACTTTCATCAAGATGCTCTTTAGTTCTTTGCTTTCTGCCACAAGTGTGGTGTCATCTGCATATCTGAAGTTATTGATATTTCTCCCAGCAATCTTGATTCTAGTTTGTGCTTCATCCAGTCCAGTGTTTCTCATGATATACTCTGCATAGAAGTTAAATAAGCAGGGTGACAATATACAGCCTTGACGTACTCCTTTTCCTATTTGGAACCAGTCTGTTATTCTATGTCCAGTTCTAACTGTTGTTTCCTGACCTGCATATAGATTTCTCAAGAGGCAGGTCAGGTGGTCTGGTATTCCCATCTCTTTCAGAATTTTCCACAGTTTGTTGCAGTCCACACAGTCAAAGGCTTTGGCATAGTCAATAAAGCAGAAATAGATGTTTTTCTGGAACTCTCTTGCTTTTTCAATGATCCAGAGGATGTTGGCAATTTGATCTCTGGTTCCTCTGCCTTTTCTAAATCCAGTTTGAACATCTGGAAGTTCACGGTTCACGTACTCTTGAAGTCTGGCTTGGAGAATTTTGAGCATTACTTTACTAGTGTGTGAGATGAGTGCAATTGTGCAATAGTTTGAGCATTCTTTAGCATTGCCTTTCTTTGGGATTGGAATGAAAACTGACCTTTTCCAGTCCTGTGACCACTGCTGAGTTTTCCAAATTTGCTGGCATATTGAATGTAGCACTTTCACAGCATCATCTTTTAATATTTCAAATGGTGCAACTGGAATTTCATCACCTCCACTGGCTTTGTAGTGAAGCCTCCTAAGGCCCACTTGACTTTGCATTCCAGGATGTCTGGCTCTAGGTCAGTGATCACACCATCATGATTATCTGGGTCATGAAGATCTTTTTTGAATAGCTCTTCTGTGTATTCTTACCACCTTTTCTTAATATCTTTTGCTTCTGTTAGGTTCATACCATGTCTGTCCTTTATTGTGCCCATCTTTGCATGAAATGTTCCCTTGGTATATCTAGCTTTCTGGAAGAGATCTCTAGTCTTTCCCATTCTGTTGTTTTCCTCTATTTCTTTGCATTGATCGCTGAGGAAGGCTTTCTTATCTCTCCTTGCTATTCTTTGGAACTATGCATTCAAATGGGTGTATCTTTCCTTTTTTCCTTTGGTAGTGTGTATATGCCAATGATACTCTCTCAATTCATCCCACCCTCTCCTTCCCCCACCATGTCCACAAGTCCAGTGGATACTATTTAAATAGAAAATAAAGGTTTGAAAGTGACAACCATGTGAAGAACCACATAATCCAAAATTTCTTCCCACCACTTTTTCTGGTTCTTGCTTAGGAGAATCCCATATACACTGTTCTTTTGCCACTAGTGACATTCAGTTCAGTTCAGTCGCTCAGTTCAGTTCAGTCTGACTCTTTGTGACCCCATGAACCGCAACACGCCAGGCTTCCCTGTTCATCACCAACTCCCAAAGTTTACCCAAACTCATTAGTTCCCTTTGTAGGAGAGGTGAGAAACTGAATTAAATTTCTTGAATGCTGTTGGGCCAGACACGTTAGTTATATCACTTAATCTAAGAGCCACCACAATGTTATAGATGAAGAATGAAAAGTACAGAAGATGGGTGACTTATCACCCATGGTCACACAGCCAAGGACATGCATGTCTTCTATAATAAATCACTCTCTCATTCAAACCCTTGCTCAATTACTTCAGGAAAACCTCTCCAGGAACTTATTTATCTCTTTCAGTTCCTTTGTTAATCAAATCAAAAGAAAACAGAAACAAAACACCCTAAGGGTAGCACTAGTGATACACTTGACATGGAAAGAAATCTACTTGGAGGAAAACTATACCTAAGAACTTCCACAAACCTTACAACCGTGCAAGTTAGTTTAGAATCTTCCTGAAACAATCATTATATTGCTGCTTCTTCCAGATAAATCTGTCCTGAGGCTCCAACAATCATGATAAATATAACACTTTCTAATTTAATGCTACTTTGATTACTAGCATTGCAACATTATTTTTTTCCAATGTTTTATTCTTCCCTAGGGTTTTAGATCTTTATAGAGCAGACTAGCACCAAAGCACCATTTACAACTTTATTTCTATGGAGAGAAATGCTCTAAAATTTCCAAGAGCTATGCCCAAATACTTTGTGGAACACAATGTTTTAAAGTTGGAAACTGCTAATATTGATGAAATGAGTTTTCAAAACAAAAACATCTTTCAACAGGAGCACACAGGGACAGAGGGGGCTCCTTGATTCAGCCTCTTATTCCTGCCCACCCCTCACCCAGCCTTGGCCCCAAACACACACAAAGATGATTGAAGTTCTGTAAAAATAATCTACTACTCAAGCTGTTCCAAAGTAATCTGAGGAGGAGAAAAAAAAGGACCAGATATATGACTGTAACTCCTCAAATAACTAAGAATATTATTGATAGCTTATTTTAGACTTTGGTTTATTCTCATTATAATACATTTCATCTAAAATTCAGCATTACTCATTGAATTCTTGAAATTTCAAGATTAATGTTCACAATGAACAATTTTTTTCATATTTATGTTTTGGTTTTTTTAAAATAAAAGTAAAAACTTATTCTGAACTGGAATTTGAAGACAATTAGAAAATCAGCTATAGGGAGATTTGTTTTTATCAAAAATCTAACTTGTTGGAACATCTTAGTATTAATTATTATACATATATGTTAAATTCTTTCATTAGATTACATTATATTTTTAAATTAAAGAACAAAGAATGTCAAAAAGATTTTTCCATAAAACAAGAAGCACCTTCTAGAAACTTCCTATTCAGAAAAGATTTTTGCAATTTAATTTTTAAGAACTTATAGCTTTACAAAAACATTTATTCACCACAGTTTTCATAAAAATATTGTCCCTTTTCCTTTGTAATCCTGTTTATAATTATCATTATATTTAATTTTAGCACAAGGCACTGGCACCCCACTCTAGTACTCTTGCCTGGCAAATCCCATGGACGGAGGAGCCTGGTAGGCTGCAGTCCATGGGGTCGCTAAGAGCCGGACGTGACTGGGTGACTTCACTTTCACTTTTCTCTTTCATGCATTGGAGAAGGAAATGGCAACCCACTCCAGTATTCTTGCCCGGAGAATTCCAGGGACAGGGGAGCCTGGTGGGCTGCCATCTATGGGGTTGCACAGAGTCGGACACGACTGAAGCGACTTAGCAGTATGTAAAAGTTAAATCTACCCTTCGCTAAAAATGTTATTTTAGAAACAGAGAAATTCAAGCAGTCAAATAAATTGGAGGTTTTTTGTACTTTGGGGGATGTCTCCAACCAAAATCAAGTTTTAAAAAATTACTTGATGCTAAAGATTTTATCTTGAAACATTTTACAAATTTTCAAAGATATAGAGATATAAGCTCTAGAAAAGGAAAAATTAAGAATTAAGTTTGCAAGCAAACTTGCAAGAAGTTAAAAGGGAGTTGCTTCAGGACTAGCTGGCCACATAAGAAAACATGGCAAATATCTGAACAGGAAAACTGCACCAAATTACAAAGGTTGCTAAGTTTACATTAGACTATTCATAATGAGAAAACAGCAACTTTATCACAATCATTGCATTCACAAAGATCATATATCTTCAGGTAGGCAAGGCAGGGAGTCTGGATTTACAGGAAGTTTTATCATTTGGAGACCAGAACAGTCTCCTTTATTTTTGCTATATATGAGGATACAAAGTATTGTGATTCCAACTGTAGAGTATGTATGGTTTTGAAATCAGGGCAAAGTCTTATATTTCACTTCTACCAAATGTACATTTTTACTTATTGAACATTCTGTCCTCCTTCCTTACCATGAATACACATAGTTGGTTTTCAGGGTTTTAATGTGGTTGATTTAGTTGGTATGTCTCTTCAAATACCTTCTCTGTGAATTTTTTTTAAACTTGCTTTAGCCCAAATGTGAGCATTCCCGCATGTTTTTTATCCTACATAACACGGACTGGCGCCCTTTAATATGTATCCCATAATCAACCACCCATGCTAATTTCTTGGTTTAACCAGTCATTAAAAGCAGGCTTCACTCTTAATAAACCTGTTTCATAAGAAAAACATATAGTAAGAAAGCAGTCTTAAAATAAGCTACATAAAGGTAAACACAAATAAATATAATAGTCACTGTAAAAGATTTAAACACAATATTGCTCAGTCATGTCTGACTTTTTGTGACCCTATGGACTGTAATCCACCAAGCTTCTCTGTTCATGGGATTCTCCAGGCAAGAATACTGGAGTGGGTTGTCATTTTCTCCTCCAGGGGACTCTTCCCCACCCAAGGATTGAACCCACCTCTCCTGCATCTCCTGCATTGCAGGCAAATTCTTTACCACTGAGCCACTGGGGAAGCCCTAAACACAATACAGATAAATAAAATTTAAGGTGTTTAGGGGAAAAAAAAATCATCTTTAAGTCCATACACTAAATTTTAAATGTTTCCACTACAGGATATGGGTTAAACTCAAATTGGTTTGATATCAAAATTAAAGAAATGGCATCAGATTTGTAACTTCCTTTCTTCATCACTTTAACATGCACTTAAAAGTAGATTTTATTGCTTCTCTGGAATACTTAGTAACATTAATCTTAATGTTACTAAATATTTTGTGGTTACAAGAAATAATTCAATAGTTGAAATAATAAAGCATTCCATAAAAGATGATGATAAAGAGACAGACCTTAATTCCCAATGATTTAACTTTCCAACCTATCTACAAGTTGTAGTTTGAAACAAAAATTACCCTTCCATTATTAAAAATGAAAATTATTGTTTTCTTTTTCAGTCCTTCTAAACTTTGTTACCCTGCTTGGATATGCTGCACTCTTCTGGGCATAGAATTTCACAGCAGTTATCCCCAAAAAAGCCATACAGTTGGCTTTATCGAACAATAATTTCCCATTAACAAAAACTTTAGGTGTATGATTCATTTTACACAAAACAAATACTGTAATGATGGTTAAAATGAATACTAAAATGAAATCCGTAATAAGGATTTTTAAATTTAATTTTAGATTTTCTCACACAGTCTAAATCCTGAGAACAATTATGCTGTGGGCACCTTCCTGAAAGGTGTCAGCTGTTTCCTTTCTTCTAAAGACAACAAGCAGAACCATCTAAAATCACCTTTCTAGAGAAGCATGCTGGATAGAAGATAAGCCTGCTATCAACTAGCTTTCAGAAGTGGGAAATGGGAAGTTAGTCAACTTTCTCCTCTCTGATAACCCTTTATTTGCAGAGCAACAGGGGAATTACAAACACGTTTTGCAAAATAATGCTGTCTAGAAGACAATCTCTGTTGGACCAAGTCCTTATTTCCCTGGAAGTAGTCAAATCCAATGTTGAAATTTATTACTTGAAGCTATGGCAGCATAAAACGTCTTCTTTAAGTGGAAAATATGACCAACTTGTATGAGGTAGGTGAATTTTGAAAGTGGGAGTGGGTGGGGGAGCTACACCACTTTTTTTTTTTTTTTTTTAAGGGGGAGAGGATTCAGTCGAAGATTTCGGAGCAACCACAAAACCATTAAGCCTCTTAGGTGAAAGGATGTTCGACCAAAGAGCTCAAAAGCTGAGCTCAAGAGCTCTCCAAATCACAGCCTCTCATCAAGGGACTTTTGGCTTAACTGCTACCGAGCACTGGCGGAATCCCTGCTTTGGGTAAAGAAGAGAAACCACGCTTCATAGAGATCTGGCAATTCTTGGCAAGACCCTGTCCTTCAAGCCCTCTGGAGCGGGCCCCGCACTGCCAGGAGCAGGTCCGAGGGGGCAGCGGGGAAGTCCCGCAGCAGCCCAGGCGCCTCCCCCGCAACTCGAGACCAGCCACCCTCTGGGACCCGGGCCCGAGGCCAGAGCGGGATAAACTCCCGGACCCCGGGTCCCGCCCGCCGCCTCCGGCCCATGGCCTCCGCGGAGGGTCAGACTGCCAGGCTTCTTGCCGCCTCTCCCGCCCGCCTCGTGCCTCAGGGGCCCCGGCTACCTCCCAGCCCCCGGCCGGGCCCCCGCGAGGCTGCGCTTCCCGTAAATTCCCCTCCCGGCACGGCCCCCCTCCCCGCCTCGGCTCCTCCCCCGGGGGGCCCTGAGCGGCGCGTGATTGGCCCGGTCGCGCCGTCACTCTCCGGCCGCGTCACCGCCCTCGTTTCCGACCGCCCCGAGACCGGCAGTGGTGTTAGTGCTCGCGGGGCCGCGGTGGAGGGTGTCGCGCTGCCCTGCTCGCTCCGACTCGCCCGCGGGTCGGCGCGCTAGCCCAGCCGCGCGGTGCTCGGGGCTGCGGGGAGGCACGCTCAGACGCCACCTGGGAAGCGGAGAGACAGCTGGTCCCAGCTTCGGGATGAGGAGCAGGCGAAGTTGACGAGTCCCCCACCGCTACCCCTGCTGCGCCTCTTCCGCGCTGCCCTCTGCAAGGAGGTGACCGCGCGCGGCCCTGCTCCAGGTGTGCGCGGGACACCCCGCCCCCGAGACCCGCCAACTTCACCCCTAAGTCCAAAGAGTGGGCTCTGAGGGCGGTGCCGGCAGCCGGACTCCGGACTCCGTGCCGGGGGAGCTGTCCTGGAGGCTCTCGCGGCCGTCGGAGGGTGGAGACCGGTGGAAACTTTATCACCATCCTTCTTAATTACTGTGTTTTTACTGTTTCTCTCCCCGCAGGGGCTGCAGCGAGAGGTCTGTCGCGCGCGCGTTGTTTGCCAAAGGAGCCGCCTCAGGGAGAAGACCCTGAGGGGAGTTGTCTCCCCGGGGGATACCTGCAGCCCGGGCGGGGGATTTGGGCGGCCTGGATGCCCAGGACGCAGCCCCGCGGCCGCTGACGCCCGGCGGCGGCGAAGTTTGGCTGCTGAGCGGCGCGGCGCGAGGCCACTGGACAGCGGGCAACCCGGCGGCCGGGGCGGCGGGCGCGATGCCCGTGGGGGGCCTGTTGCCGCTCTTCAGTAGTCCGGCGGGCGGCGGCCTGGGCGGGGGGCTCGGCGGCGGCGGCGGCAGCAGCAGCGGCAGGAAGGGGTCGGGCCCCGCCGCCTTCCGCCTGACGGAGAAGTTCGTGCTGCTGTTGGTGTTCAGCGCCTTCATCACGCTCTGCTTCGGGGCGATCTTCTTCCTGCCCGACTCTTCCAAGCTGCTCAGCGGGGTCCTGTTCCACTCCAGCCCCGCCCTGCAGCCGGCCGCCGACCACAAGCCCGGACCCGGGGCGCGCGCCGAGGACGCGGCGGAGGGGCGCGCCCGGCGCGGCGAGGAGGACGCTCCGGGGGACCCCGCGGCCTCCCTAGAGGACAACTTGGCCAGGATCCGCGAAAACCACGAGCGGGCTCTGAGGGAAGCCAAGGAGACCCTGCAGAAGCTGCCCGAGGAGATCCAGAGAGACATCCTGATGGAGAAGGAGAAGGTGGCCCAGGACCAGCTGAGTAACAGGGCGGGGTTCAGAAGGCTGCCCCCAGTGTACTTAGCGCCCGTGAATACAATCGGGGCGATTGACCGGGAACCCGCCGACGCCGCCATCCGCGAGAAAAGGGAAAAGATCAAAGAGGTGAGTGCACCCAGCTAGAAATCCCTCCAGACCCGCGGTGTTTTTCTGGGAGAAATGACAGACCTTTGAAACTCTTAACTGTGTGATATTACAGTGTTGGGGGTGGGGGGCGGAGGGCATGTCTGTAACATTAGTGTGGGGAGACAGGGAGGTTTTCCACTTACACCAGATGCAGTGTCAAAGGCTCTTTCACTTCCCTTTTATTGTCAAAGTAGATGTGACCAATTAGGATCTGAGGTTGAATCCCGTTGTTTTTAACTTGCATGCTCGAGTGAGCATAAACCACACGAAGTAGGTATTTAATACATGGGCAGATCCTGTGCAAACTTCCTCTTCCACTGGCCAATACGTAGTTAATCGTCCCTGAAAACAGCAACAGTGAAGGTCCCAAACAGCCTTCTAATAAAGCTTGGACGTGGGTTTGGAATGAAGCTTGAATGTAAACGCAAAGCATCGATCACGCATCACAGAAATGTTCCAACAGCAAGCCAGCCCAGCCCGCGTTCAGTCACGTGGCCCCATTCCGCCAGGTGTACTTACAGACTATAAAGGTGAAACTTGAGAACTTGTTATCATAGGGGGCACACTGTTGTTTACTTTTCACAAAATGAAAAAAAAAAATGTAAAAAGCCAGCCTACTGCTTCTTGCATTTCTAGTGTAGCTAGAAAGAGTATTCCATGTGATGCAACAGGTTTTCCTCCACAGCAGCACAATGATGACAGACTTAATCTCGGGCAAACATGGACTTTGTTAAGTCTTTCCTAATTTCTTTCCTGTAATTTTCGGTTGGAACTTGAAACATGGTCAGTTTGTGCTTAGCTTGAAGCTGAAGAGGACCTTAAAAATCGTTTCAGACTATCATTTTAAAAATGAACGTTGAAGGGCCCAGAGCCCCAGAACCAGTTAGTGACTGAGTCAGGACTTGAAGCCCAGACTTCTTGCAACCAGGCTGTCTGTGGACAAGCCTCCTTTCTCAGCTGCTCTTCCTTGTGAAACTATACCATTCTGGATTTTTGCACAATCCAACGACTGTAGGAACCATGTTAAAAGCATGTTACCCCAAATTTTGATTCCAATTTCTGAAATACACTATGAATTTTCATTTTTTTAAGTTTCACAGGGTTTGAAAATAAATGCTGTGTTTTGACATTGGACCAGGTACTCAGGAAAGGAAGCTTCCTGATTCCGCACCCCGCCGCCCCGCCCCCCATTTAAAGAGCATAAAAAGAGTTTTGAGGTTGTGAAGAGGTACTTAGCTGAAGTGGCTGCAAATTGGAGGTAGCTTGATCATTGTAGAATTTGTGATTTTAATATGATGACCCAATGAATTTGGTTAAGCTGTAATTGAGCAAGTTAAGGTGGATTTGGGTCCCTTTCAGTTTACCCTAGGCAAGCTGCCTGCAGTCATCCCTCCTGTACCATATAGCCCATCAGCCTTTGAACTATGAGACCCTTCCTCAGGCATAGAACCTTCCCAGACTTGGGGAAGTGGGTTGTACTCCCTGTGACAACTTCTGTCTAGCAGTTTTCCTTCTCCATGAAACTCTTCTCCGACTCTCCAGGAAGATGGAAAAAAGCTCTGCTTTCACCAGTCATCTCCCTCTTCTTTTCATCTCTCAGCCTCCTTGAAAATATCCCACCAAAACCCATAGATAAATTAGCCCCAAATCTGTATCTGCTTATGTTTTCCTTAAGTTTGAAGTGGTGTAATTCACATTTCATGCCTCTGAATTCCTATGAACTGACAGTGTAGATCACAATTGTCCCAGGATATTATTTTAAATATTATAGATCCATGGATGTGAAAAAGCTATTGGTACCGATTAGTACTGAGTAAAAGTGCATTTAGACCAGAAGCACTGGGACAGTAGCAGTCAATTCAGGACAGAATATTAACAGTATGTGTTCCTCACGAATCTGTTGCTATTAGATCCACCGTTATATTTGTCTGTAGATCAAAAGGTCTTAATTAACCATGTAAAGGAAATTTATGTAGCCTTCTGTATCAGTGTGATGCTAACATCTTTGTACCTGGATGTTTTGAAACTGCCCAGTCTTGCATAAAGTGGTGGAACTAAATGGATTCTTTAAAATTTCATGTTGCCCTGAGAACCAAGCGGGGTAGGGAGGTGGGGGTAGAAAGCCAGGATGATTAGCTTCAGTATTTAGTCAAAGACTAATGGGAAGAAATGGATTATGGTTTTTCATCAGATTAGTTCAGGCAGATGTGTTTGTTTGTAAACCAAAAAAAAGGTTAACTAATACTATTATAAAACTATGCTGTAAACATTCAGTTTTAGAGAGGGAAGAGTGGTTGCCCATTATGAATGGACTTCAACTTGATACATTTAGATTCAGTTTCAGGTACCATGTATGCCTTGTCATGAACCAATGGATCTTTGCCTTGATCTTGATTTTTATTGTTCCTGTTTTTTCTAGTGATTTTTATTTACTTAGGTTCTCTATCATACCTGGAGGTACTAACAGTGTTATGGGTAAAATTTAGAAAGTATTGATATAAGCAAGTCTTCTAACATATTGGGAGCTTGGACTATAATTTCTGAGCCAAACTTTCATATTGTAAATTTAGTTTAAAAACAGCCAGTGCTTTTTTTTGCCAACGCAGTTGTGTTACTGGTATTGTGGTAAATTTTTTAAAAATTTGTGTTAAGGGGAAACAGTCTTTAATTTCAGGATGTTTATTGCCTAGCACCCTTCACAAAAAGTGCTAGCTACATGCTTTCTAGTACTAACTGGATGGATGATAAATATTTGTCATAAAACTTAAATCTGAAATTAAGACATCCCCCCACCCCATGAACACTTCGTAAATAAATCAACTCTGGGACTTCCATGAAATTTATAATATATACATAGTACGTATTCCCACGAGGCTGATCTTTTTAAAATTGTGCTCAAGTTGCCCTTAACTTTAAAAAGCAAATGAAGCACAGAAGTGAAAGAACACCATGGAATTTTTAGAAAAATAGTCATTTCTTTTTCTACCCCAACATTTTTTAAAGTCAGGAAGCTTTTAGGGGGAGTCTACCCAAAGCATCTACGCTATCCTTTAGGATTAGAACCTTAATCCTAATTTAGAGGATGAACTTTCCCCCCATTTTTGTGTAATTATGGGGAGGGTTTTCTGAGTAATAGGGCCTGAAGACAGTCAAACCATCAATGTGATCCCTCCCTTCTTAGACTGGAACCCCCTCCAGTCTAAATGGGATGGTAGTGGGGAGGCTGACAGCCAGGTTTGGGTCTATCAAGCACGGTTTTAGGACCAGGTAACTGTTGGGTCACAGTTTTCTTTCTAGGTTTCTCAAAACAGGCCTTAGTTTTTAATTCCAGAACTGTTACATAATTAAAAGTTGAAAGCAAATTTTCATATTGATAGCTAATGGTGAGGATATATTTTTATGCCTGACACACTAGCCTTAGGTTGTGCATGAGTCTATATTTTATGTTAACTACTGACAATTAATTTTTATTAAAAATCAGACATAGGAATAATCTACCTTGACATATTAAAACAAGACATTTTTATTTTGAAACTTATTTGTATGAGTAGTAGTGTGGAAAATAATATTTGCAAAATAATAAAGGCCACAATTTGAAGACCTGACTCTGAAGGAGCTTGGATGCCCTTGGGTTACCTTGCCTGTTCAGCTCACCAAGTTCTGAAACACACCAGACATTGAACAGGAGCAAATGCAAGATTTTCCCACTCTTAGGACCTTCCTCAGAGCAGGTAGCGGAGAAGGCAACGGCACCCCACCAGTACTCTTGCCTGGAAAATCCCATGGATGGAGGAGCCTGGTGGGCTGCAGTCCATGGGGTTTTGAAGAGTCGGACACGACTGAGTGACTTCACTTTCACTTTTCACTTTCCTGCATTGGAGAAGGAAATGGCAACCCACTCCAGTGTTCTTGCCTGGAGAATCCCAGGGACAGGGGAGCCTGGTCTGTGGGGTTGCCACCTATGGGGTTGCACAGAGTCGAACACAACCGAAGCGACTTAGCAGCAGCAGCAGCAGAGCAGGTAGGTCATGGAGCATTTGTAAAAATTTCTCTCTTTAACAAGTAAATGAATAAATTCAAGATTTCAGCAGTGTAAGTATTAGAGTAGATGCTGAGTGTTGAACATTAATATATGTACAAAAGCAGGAAAAGATTGTTAATGGATAATCAGTTATGCTCAGCTTAATTTTCTGTAAGCTACTGATAATTTGTTTGGGAGGAGTATTTTTCTCTTACTGGGTAACTTAACATTCATATAAAGGAGCTCTATATAGGATCTAGAACCTAGTTAATTCAGTGGAAAAGAGGTTAAAAAAATGCATTTTCAAGTAAATGCATCTTTATTTCTTAAGTGAGCTAATAAACCACTTTGAGAAATTTGTGTTGATGATTCACGTTTGTAAAAAGTGTCTTTGGATGAGTAACTTTGTTGGACTTCAGCAGCTTAGTTAACTTATTTGTATTAAATTATATAATAAGCTATGGTAATACAAATTCATTATCAGAGCGAGTTTAAAGCATGGGTCTAAAGGTCAGGCAGGAGGAAACCCATCAGGTCAGTATGAGTGATGAGGGCTATATATACATGGGTAGATCAGCACTGCATAGGACCCTTATATCTTATAACCCAGTAGAGGACCTGTGGCCTTTTAAGTCCTTTATAACCTACAAAACCACAAAAATGTGTTTGTCAAAGGTGAGTTTTGGTTGGTCACAATAAGAGTAGCTCCCCTGCTGGGCTCCGTGGATACCATGACATGCCTTTCCCCTAAGGAGACAGAATGATAAAGGAGAAGCTAGTGTTTGGTATTTTAAGAAAGAGATTCTTTCTTTGGGGAAACTAAGTCTTGACTTTTCCCTCAATATTCTTTGTCTTGTGTAGTATTAAATAATTGCACTACCTCTAGTCCCCCACCCTTTACTACTAAATATGTTTAAAGGTCCTTCAAACAAGTCTGCCAAATTTTTTCCTATTACCAAAAAATGCTATAAAAATAACTCTGATTTTTGAAAGTAAACATGGAGTTCAGTTCAGTCACTCAGTTGTGTCAGACTCTTTGTGACCCCATGGACGCCAGGCTTCCCTGTCCATCACCAACTCCCACAGACTTGCTCAAACTCATGTCCATCGAGTCAGTGATGCCATCCAACCATCTCATCTTCTTTCATCCCCTTCTCCTCCTGCCTTCAATCTTTCCCATGTGCTCTAAGCCATAAAATATTGTATCTGAATGAGACTTTAGAGATAGCTACAATAAAGGCAGCTGAGACACAAAAATTGCCCTGAAAATCATTTTGCTAGTTAGTTAGTGGTAGAGTTGAGCATGGAAGTCCAGTCCTGGGTGAACGTTGTTCGTTATCCAGACATGACTTGCCTCCTAAGTAAAATGTCAAGGAGGTGTATAAATTGACTCTCATATTCATTATTTGCAGACACTAATGTCAAGTAACTGCAAAACATGTACAATCCTGTAGTACTAAAACTTTGGTCTCATATGAATTATGTTAACTATTATAATTAAAAAAAAGATCTTACTAGGGGCATGGTTAAGAAGGCCTCTTCGTTTTAAAGCCATCCTGGGAATTTTGATGACATCTTTTTCTCCTTATGAAAATACCTGCAGGGAAACAGAGGCATTAGTAATTACTCAATTGGGCATTCTTTACAAAGAGAGCTGGGGGAGAAATTTAAAAAAAAAAGAGGAAAAGGGTGTACCAGTGTGGGAGAGTTCTTTCATAAATGTAGGTGCTGTTTTGACAATGCACAATGCATAACAGAAGAATTGAAAGTTAACCTGAAGAAGTATATATTTTTTCTTTTCTAAATTGTGAAAGTATGATAACACATTTGCAGGAGACTTGGAAAATAAAGAGCAATTATATGTAGTTCCACTATGTATTATAATTATTTCTAAAAGTAGATAAATTAAGATTTTTAGTTGGAGTTTCAGTTTCAAACTCTCAAAAATTAATAGAATGGATAGACAGAAAATTAGAAGGATATAGTAGATCTGAAAAAGCACTATGAATCAATTCAATGTAATTAAGATTTATATAATTTTCACACAACAGAGTGCAAATTCTATTCTAGTTCCCATAGACTATAAACCTGGAGACACTGGGACATATCCAGGGACATAAAACAAGATGCAAAATTTTCATGGTCTAAAGATATTGAAATCATAGAGTCTGTTCTCTTATCACTATGGAATTATGTTAGAAATCAGTATTGAAAGATATTTGAAAATAACCCACATATTTTCATGTGCAATGTGACAGTTACCAAGAACGATCTTTACTTAGCCATTGAAAGCTTCAATAAAGTTATAAGACTGAAAAAACGAAAAGGGTGATTGCAGAGAAAAAAGGATTTAAATGAGAGGATCAAAGGATCAAAATGAGAAATTAACATAAAAAATACTTAACCCCATGTGTTTGGAAATTAAATGTTTATTTTTAAATAAGTGTATCAAAGAAACCATAACAAGGGAAATTAAGAAAATATTTGTGACAGAATAAAAATGAAAAGAGAAGTTATCAGAATTTGTTGCATGAGGCTGAAGCTGCTCAATACAACTAAATGCAATATGGAATCTTGTATAAGGTATGAAAACAAATAATGGACACTAACATAAAGTTTTTTGATATTTGAACAAAATCTTCACTTTATAATACAATGTGATACAATAATACTGTATCACATGTTACTTTCCTGGTTTTTTCTTTTTGCAACATAGTATTTCTTTATATTCTCAGAATTGGATTAGAAGTTTCAAGCCTCATTCAAAAAAAATTTTTTTTTAAATCACCAAGATAATAAGCTTTCTAGACTATTAGCAGTGATACTAGATGCCAGAATAAATGGAACTATATCAAAGTTTTGAGTGAATATAAATTAGAAATCTAGCACTCTGTTCATAGTCAAACAAGTAGAATCAAAATGTAAACTTTTTAGCAAGGCAAACATTCGTAATTTTCTAAAATATATTGTGCATGCTATTTATGTACATATATGTATACAAAAGATTTCTGTTACACTTGATGAAGGCTTGAGAAAGAACAACAAAAAAGAGAGATGGAGAAATTGGAAAACATAAACAAAATAGGAGCACTGAATGTGAAATAGAAAAAAATGAAACAAACTAGGTAGTACTAAAAGATAATCATATAGTCCAGTAGTTTTAAACATGGCTGCTCATTAGAATCAGGTCTGGAGCTTTGAAGAAAAAAACAATACCTGTGCATTTGTATTTTTCAGAATATTCCAAGATAATTCTAATGTGCATCTGGATTTAAAAAAGCAATTACAGGTTTTTCTCTTAAATGATAGTTTTGGAGATAATAGAATTTTACTGATTTCTGTTGATATGGTCTTCCTGGGTGGCGCTGGTGATAAAGAATCTGCCTGCCAGTGCAGAAGATGCAAGAGACGTGGATTCGATCCCTGATTCAGGAAGATCTCCTGGAGGAGAAAATGGCAACCTGCTCCAGTATTCTTGCCTGGAAAATTCCATGGACAGAGGAGGTTGGCAGGCTACAGTTTATAGAGTCACAAAAAGTGGGGCATGAGTGAGCAACTGAGCACACAGTCATGAGACAGTGGTATTAAATGAATAATAATTACGTAATCACAATAGTGTGATGGGACCAGATGCCATGATCTTAGTTTTCTGAATGTTGAGCTTTAAGCCAACTTTTTCACTCTCCTCTTTCACTTTCATCAAGAGGCTTTTTAGTTCCTCTTCACTTTCTGCCATAAGGGTGTTGCCATCTGCATATCTGAGGTGATTGATATTTCTCCTGGCAATCTTGATTCCAGCTTGTGGTTCTTCCAGCCCAGCATTTCTCATGATGTACTCTGCATATAAGTTGAATAAGCAATATACAATATACAACCTGATGTACTCCTTTTCCTATTTGGAAACAGTCTGTTGTTCTGTGTCCAGTTCTAACTGTTGTTTCCTGACCTGCATATAGGTTTCTCAAGAGGCAGGTCAGGTAGTCTGGTATTCCCATCTCTTAAAGAATTTTCCACACTTTATTGTGATCCACACAGTCAAAGGCTTTGGTGTAGTCAATAAAGCAGAAATAGATGTTTTTTTGGAACTCTCTTGCTTTTTCCATGATCCAGCGGATGTTGGCAATTTGGTCTCTGGTTCCTCTGCCTTTTCTACGTCCAGTTTGAACATCTGGAAGTTCACAGTTCATGTATTGCTGAAGCCTGGCTTGGAGAATTTTGAGCATTACTAGCATGTGAGATGAGTGCAATTGTGCGGTAGTTTGAGCATTCTTTGGCATTGCCTTTCTTTGGGATTGGAATGAAAACTGACCTTTTCCAGTCCTGTGGCCACTGCTGAGTTTTCCAAATTTGCTGGCATATTGAGTGCAGCATTTTCACAGCATCATCTTTCAGGATTTGAAAGAGCTCAACTGGAATTCCATCATCTCCACTAGCTTTGTTCATAGTGATGCTTTCTAAGGCCCACTTGACTTCACATTCCAGGATGTCTGGCTCTAGGTGAGGGATCACACCATCGTGATTATCTGGGTTGTAAGATCTTTTTTGTACAGTTCTTCTGTGTATTCTTGCCACCTCTTCTTAATATCTTCTGCTTCTGTTAGGTCCATACCATTTCTGTCCTGTGTCAAGCCCATCTTTACAGTCCATTCTAAAGGAGATCAGTCCTGGGTGTTCTTTGGAAGGACTGATGCTAAAGCTGAAACTCCGATACTTTAGCCACCTCATGGGAAGAGTTGACTCATTGGAAAAGACTCTGATGCTGGGAGGGATTGGGGGCAGGAGGAGAAGGGGACGACAGAGGATGAGATGGCTGGATGGCATCACTGACTCGACGGACGTGAGTTTGGGTGAACTCTGGAGTTAGTGATGGACAGGGAGGCCTCGCGTGCTGCAGTTCATGGGGTCGCAAAGAGTTGGACACGACTGAGCGAGTGAACTGAACTGAACTGAATCACAATAGTAGAAGATGTTTATCAGTTTTCACAATCAATAGCCAGACCAAAAAAAAAAAAAAAAAAGATAATTAATTACAGTTGCAAGCCATAGTGGAAACATGATTAACCTAACAATATAAAATAATTACATACAATTTGTGGGGTTCATCTACCCAGCCAGTCTATGTCTTTTGGTTGGTACATTGAATCCATTTACATTTAAGGTAATTATCGATATATATGATCCTATTAGCATTTTATTAATTGTTTGGGGTTTATTTTTTGTATGTCTTTTCCTTCTCTGTGTTTCCTGCCTAGAGAAGTTCCTTTAG
Organism: Bos mutus; assembly: GCF_027580195.1. Taxonomy (NCBI): domain Eukaryota; kingdom Metazoa; phylum Chordata; class Mammalia; order Artiodactyla; family Bovidae; genus Bos; species Bos mutus. Next base: position 31,796,075 of record NC_091625.1, read on the forward strand.
CATTCATTGTAAAGCTGGTTTGGTGGTGCTTAATTCTCTTAGCTTTCACTTGTGTCTAAAGCTTTTGATTTCTCCATCAGATCTGAATCAGAGTCTTGCTGGGTAGAGTATTCTTGGTTGTAGGTTCTTCCCTTTCATCACTTTCAATATATCATGCCATTCCCTGACAGAGTATATATTTTTTAAAGTAGACGTATATTTAATAGTAGCACTTGTCTATGGGATTCATGAAGTATGACAAAAATGACTCGCAGGTATAGAGAACAAAGTAGTGGTTACCAGTGATGAGAGGGAAGGGGGAGGGGGAAATCTAGGGATAGGGAATGAAGAGATGCAAGTTATTAGGTATGAAATAAGCTGCAAGGAGATACTGTGCAACATGAGGAATATAACCAATATTTTATAATAACAATACATGGAGTATAACCTTTAAGAATTATGAATCACTATATTGTTCACTTGTAAGTTATATAATTTTGCACATTAACTATACTTACCTTTAAAAAACAGCAAGTAGACATACATGTAAAAAGCACCAATCTGGGGTCTCTTCGTTATAGGAGCACACAGTTCTCTTCACCCAAGAAGGTCCTGGAGATTCTCCAGGTGCTTTTACGTGCCCCTGCTACATTCATTTGTAGCAACATGGTATGGTGAGAAGGGCTAGTTTTGGAGTCAGACAAGTTGGGCCTGAATCTGGCTTTTACCATGTATTAGTTGTTGTGACCTTAAGCAAGTTGCTTAATCTGTCAGAGCTTCAGTTTTCTCATTTGTAAAATGGCAGTAATAATTAAGTACGCACTTTCTTGGATCAGAAAGCTTAAATGTGAGCATCCACACAAAGCACTTAAAATGGTATTACTATTATACATGGGTTTCCCAGGTGGCACCAGTGGTAAAGAGCTCGCCTGCCAGTGCAGGAGACATTAGAGACTCGGGTTCGATCCCTGGGTCAGGAAAATCCCCTGGAATAGGAAATGGCAACCCACTCTACTATTCTTGACTGGGAAGTCCCATGGACAGAGGAGCCTGGAAAGCTACGGTCCATGGGGTTACAAAGAGTCAGACATGACTGAAGTGACTTAGCACACATTATTATAAAACATAGGGAGTGTATAATAAATGTTGCTTGCTGTTATTACTGTTAGTAGTCACTACCTGAAGCCATCAAGCCAAGATTACATTGTTTGAGATACGGTTTAATGCATCAGGAAAGTGGGTAATGATGTTTCCAAAAGTTATCAAAAACAAAGTTCAAAATAGGTTTGCTTAAAGGGTACACTTCCAATTCAGGATGATCTTTCAGACAGCTATGATTTTACTGTGCTACTGTCAACTCTGATTTTCTCACCTTCTCGCCAAATCCAAAAAACTTTCGGTATCCTTAAAAATTGCATACTTTTTCAGCTTCTGTACTTCAGAATATGTGTGAAAGAATTCATTTGTCTCTTTCTCACAGTCTCATGTGCTTGTTCCTGAAGTACCGTCTTCTCAGAATGAGCACAGTTCTTGAGTTGCCTCCTTAAGCCTTGAAATTGTTCTCCAAGATAGAGAAGAAGAGGGATTAAGTAAAATGCATTTTAACCTGTTTTGTCTTTGGAGGAATATTTTTAAGAAGTACAAAGAAAATTATTTTAGATTTAGCAAAAATGTATGTAATTATGATCAGTTCTATAATCAGAGCTCAATGTGTTGTTACCTGGTAGTCTAAATTCGCATAAATCAGGTCTAGTTTGTAACTCAACAGATCGTGGCCTTTTTGAGAGCTTTGAATTTAGATTTATTAAGGTATCCAGCCCAGAAGGACCTCGGAGATCCTGAAGCCCATACTCATTTTACATATGAAAAATAGGGTTCTGTGAGCCCTGAGCTCTTGAGATTCCCCAAGTGTGTTTACTATATAGAGCTGGGAACTGCCTCTTAAGTTCTCAGGCCGGCTCCGCCCGCGATACTTGACTCTAATGAGAACATATGCTCTGGAGGCTGGCTGGCCTGGCCCTCCCTCCTCTTCAGCCCTAAATAGCAGGCTGGCAGCTAGAAACCCCACTGAGAGTATCCTAGAAGGAGATGGAAGATCTTTGCTTGGTGAGGCATTCCCTGAGAAAGCAATCCTGGCTAGTTCCTTTGCTCTGCAGAATGCAGAGGCGCTGCCCCACCTCCACTGAGTCCTGATAAAGACTTCTGTGATCATTAGGTACTTGAAAGAAAACCAAATGAGATTAAGGCTTAAGAGCATTTAGAAGTCACAGCCCTCATTTCTGTCATGAATACTCTGGCAGTTGCTTTAGGCACATTAGAGCCCAGCAGACCTGCAGATAATCCAGACTAGAGATAATGAAATTAAAGAGCCCATGTAGCCTTTGTATTTGCTTGACTTTTGTAACTATCAGTAAAATGCCACCCTCACTTCCTTTTTAAAAACTGTTAGTGTCTTAATCTCCCTCCCTCTTAAGCTTAGCAGCAACCTGGTCCCTTATTTGCTCCGATACACTCCGGTTCCCCTTGTTCTGCATCCTTCCATACGATGATACTCAGGCATACTGTATTAACATTTATTTGCATTTTTTCATGTAATTATTAGTCGGTCTCCCATTCGACTGTCCTGTCTCCAGTCTCTAGTATGAAGGTGCTTAGTATGAGAGGGGGCCTGTAAAGGGAGGGGATTAAAAATGTGGTCAAGGGCGCCAAGCTCTGCAGGGGTCCTCTGTCCATGAAATTCTTCAGGCAAGAATACTGGAGTGGGTTGCCATTCCCTTCTCCAGGGGATCTTCCCAACCCAGGTATCAAACCTGATCTCCTGCATTGCAGGCAGATTCTTTACCATCTGAGCCACCAAGGAAGCTCAATAATACAGCACACTATACCCTAAAACAACCTTTGTTGCAGCGCTGGTGGGGATACCTGTTTGCCTAGGCCAGGAGTTTATGAGAGAAGGTGCAGAGAATAATGATGGACCTGTGAATAACTGGTTGAGACATGAACTTGGGCCATCCAGAGACCGTGAGCTATTGCTGGGATCTTCGTACCTGTCAAATCCTTCTTCATGGAAAGGTCTTTGTAAAGTCCTATGAAGAGCACTTGTTTCTTTTAAAGGATGAGAGGATTCAGACATAGGAGGCCAGGACTCGTGGCTCACACTCGGGATGGCCATGTCCACCTTCTCTGAGCTGATGTTCGGGGCAAGATTAACTCTAGTTCCTCTTTCACAAGAATATGTGCTGCAACTGCTAAAAGATTGCATTTCCTCACTGTCTGTCTGTCTGTTAGGCCACAAGACAAAAGGACAGATCTGTGGAATGATGAAGGCAGCATAGTGTATATACCTGGTCTCAAAAATCTCATTCCCAGCTGCCTGAAATTTCACCATCACTGCCTCCCTTTCAATCATGTATTATTTCTTAAAGGCTCCTGTTAAAACAATATCACTAAATTTGCCCAGCAGAAATTATTATTCTTTGAGGTTTATCTTAGCAAGAGTGAGAATGGGTTTGTAAAACAAGCAAGTATCTTCCATTGTGTTATTTCATTGTAAAGTAATACTAGCTTAGGAAAGAACATTTTGATAGTACATAGGAGTAGAAAAAAGGTGGGCGGGGGGGAATTCTTCATAGTTCAATCATTCAGTCCCAAGCAATGTCAACACTTTTCACCCCAGCATATCAGTTATTTTTTCTCACAATTAAAACCACACTATGGATACATATTTTTTTAATTTTTCTTTTAAAGTATCATTTTATGATAGCATAATATATGAAATAGAAGCATCAAGTTTATTTAACCCTCCCCTGGGACCTGAACATTTAGATTATTTCCAGTTTTTTGTTTTTATCTTAGGCTGAGATAAACATCTTTGTCTGTTAAGATTCCAGCTGATTTTTCATTGCCCTCACCCCATAAGTAGGATTTTTAATCTTAAATTTCTAATAGGGGAAATGAATAGGTCAAAGAATCGTAGTACATTTTGAGGGGTGATTTTTCTTATACTTCCATGTAATGAACCTGGTCTTGACTCTTTTTGATTTTCGTGGGTGATGAAACAGTCTCGCGTGTGTTTAATTTACCCTTCTTTCAGCAGCACTTTTCCCTGTGTTGGTTCACTAGTTGGATTTCCTTATTGTGAAATGTACAGGACAAGGAAGTTTTTAAAGGAGCAGGGTTGGGAATGAAGACAGCTTGGAGACCTAAGAAGTGGGACATCAGAGAAGATGGATCTAACAAGCCAGCTAGAAGGAGGCAGTGTCTTGAAAGGCAGTAGACAGCATTTTATTTAAAAAAACAACAACAAAATTTGCTTCTTTCCTGGGCTGGATCCCTAGAATTAAAAGTACTCTTTACTGATATGAGTATCTGCCAAGCACACTAGAACAGCCCACTTTCGGTCAGCCAAGACCCAGCCAGCCAACTCCCATTGGCTCATCTTCACTGTTATCGTTGGGTTTTTGCATCAGATATTTGAGGAAGATGCTGGGGAAAGAGAGAGTGAATCTTCTATTTTAGAATTCATGAGGATGGCTTCCTAATATTTTAAGATCATAATTGAAGCTCAAAAATAATCCAGATAGAACTTCAGAAGTGACTTTTTCCCCCCAGTGGTTCCAGAAGATGGCAAGTCTTACAAAGCTGAATTCTTACAGAAGAAAAATTAACCAAAGGGAAATTGTTGATAAAATTTCAAAGCAACACACATTTTTATGTTTGAAGGAGCAGGCTGATCTTTTGTATATTAGAGGCCTTTGGTGACTTAAGTAGGATAAATCCGCATTTTGTCTAAGGTATTTTGTTTTAGAATAAAAGCAAAGCATGATTATGAAGTTTAGGCTTTGGGTTTTTTTCTTTCTTATTTTTGGCAAATTTCTTTAAATAAATGTGTTTTTAGCCATGCTTTTTTGATATAGTGAGGAGCTGCACATCTCAAAATGTATTTGTACTCTAACCTTGATTAGTTCATAAAAGTCTTCCAAATGCCAGAACTGTTTAAATTTCACTTTGAGTTAACATGGTGAATAATGATGGATATAAACATACTGTATTATTTTTATAAATTGTGGTTTGAGATGATAGTAATTTTAGACTGTTTTGGATGCTGTTCTCTGAAACGTGTTATTTTTGTAGTCAACTAGCAATGTGGAGTGTTATAATGTATCTAGTCAACTGCAAGTTTTCATCCCATGATTAGAACTACAGGTTTTCATCTCATGATTAGAACTGCAAGTTTTCATCTCATGATTAGAAGTGCTTCAGCAGTCCATGTTGTGATTTTAAGAGTTAGCCTGAGTCAGCAATTCTGTAAGGCATTCTTAGTAAGTTTATGTAGTAAAAAATGTATTTTATAATTGATGTGCATTTAATACATAGTATATATTCACTCATATTAAGTACTCCGTTATTCTTCATTATTTAATCCTCCTAGGGCCTGGTGGGCTGCCGTCTATGGGGTTGCACAGAGTTGGACACGACTGAAGCGACACAGCAGCAGCAGGGGCTTAGTTAGGCTTCCAAGGTGGCACAGTGGTAAAGACGCTGCCTGCCAATGCAGGAAACACAGGTTCTATCCCTGGGTCGGAAAGTTCCTACGCAGTAGGAAATTGTAACCTACTCCAGTATTCTTGCATGAAAAATCCCATGGACAGAGGAGCCTGGCGGGCTACAGCCCACAGGGTCACAAAGAGTTGGATATGACTGAGCAACTGAGCAGGCACACAGGCAGGGCTCGCTTAACTTAAAATGTGTGATGAAGAGAAAAAAAGCAGGTGGGGTGGGAGGGGTGCAATTGGAGGAGCATAAAGAAATGAAGATGATTTATTAACTACTGTGGAAAAGCTGCTTTAGCAGTTAGGGTGAATAAAAATTATGATTTATTAAGTGTTCTATTAGTAATAAGATACCACAGAGGTTGGAAATACTCCTGTTTTCACTTACTCTGAGAGTGCAGAGTCTGTGATGTTGGCTGTTCATAGTCATGAATCTGCAGCAGGACTGTCGTGTTGAGAGCAGGACAAAGTGCTTCCCTGAATTCATCCACCTGAGCAGCTAGCCCTGGGCCTCACCCATAATAGAACCAGTAAATATGTGTTGAATGAATACACCTTTTTAAACAAGCGTACCAGGAGGCGTTGCTTCCCTAGCGGCTTGCTGGTAAAGAATCCATCTGCCAGTGAAGGAGATGCAGGTTTGATCCCTGGGTCAGGAGGATCCCCTGGAGGAGGAAATGGCAACTCACTCCAGTATTCTTGCCTGGGGAATTCCATGGACAGAGGAGCCTGGTGGGCTAGAGCCCACAGGGTCCCAGAGAGTCGGATACGACTTAGTGACTAAACAGCAGCAACCAAGAGGGGTTACGTATGCTACGTGTGACACCCGCCCCTGTTTAAGCATGTATTCCAAAAGTCGTGTCCTTGCCTCTTTGGAACCTTTGCTACCTGTTCTCAGGGGCTACAGGCCATTGTCTGGAGGAGAGATGTGATATTTTATAACAGTCAAAAGTCATACAGAAGCAGGTCTAAATATGGGAAACACCTTTTCTAGTTTTAAAGTTTTTAGAATGATTTATAAAATGAAAAGCTGTATTCATTTTCTTATATGACTTGTAACTGGCTGTGAAGGAGGTTCAAAAAAAAATCTTTTAAGCAGATGTAACATCACTGAAATAAACGTAGATATTCATAAGATTCTTTTGAAGGTCAACACTTGAATATAAAAAGTTCTCTTTTGCTTAAGAGTTAATCTACTTTATATTTACAACCCAGCATTTTGTTTTTCAGGTCTGTGATTTTTAAATTAGGTAATCCTTGTTCATTTGTGTTCTTTATTGTCTAAAGTTGTGGACTACATTTAATAAGAGTTGTCATTTTTCTTACATTTCAATTTTATACATGTTACACCCTAATAAAGTTGTTGTGGATTTTTTTCCCCTATCTCTGCAAAAAATTTTGAGAGACAATGGTGTTTTTGTAAATAGTGCCTACAATATCACATTGAAATGAAAAGTCACGGGTTAGATATCATTTCCTCTAGAAAAGTTAGAGTTTAATAAAACTTTCTCTGTAAGAGGTGTAGTATTTTGAGAAAGAACCTTACTCTTTTGTTTCTCAGTTTAATGTTATATCTCCTGAAAAGTGTTATCTCATATAAATAATTGCATGGTAGAGGCTTTGTGAATTTCATGAATTTGTACATGGTCGGTTTTCCAATTCATTCTGCATATTAGATTCATCCTTCAAAAATATCCCTTCCCTCATGTTGCCCAACTCAGAGGTTTTAGTGGGCTTCATTTCCTATGAAGCACTGATTCAAACTTTAGACAGCTTAAAGTCACCTGGAAAGCACATTAGCACTCAGATTGCAAGTTGCTGCTTCCAAAATTTTTAATTCACTAGATCTGGTTAGGCCACACAGAATTTGCATTTTTAACATATTCTTGTGGGTGATGCTGATACTTCTGGTTCCTTGACTAAAGTTTAAAAAACATTGTTCTAGCTGGCATTCATTATCTTCTACAAATCTAGCTCCGTTTGCTGGAGTCACATCCCTTAAATTAGGAAGGATTCTGTGTTTGCTGAAAAGCAAAACTTGCATAGTTACTGTCTCCAAACCACACCCTGTTTTATCCTTCTCAAATGGAGTGTCTTTTCGTTTTCTCAGATTCTGTGCCACCATGGAGCTCTCTCACATTCCCAACTTTTACTGGTCTCTGCTATCTCCAGAATCACATGGCTTTGATTGTTTCTGTCATTGACCTGGGTGTTGCTAATTTCATGGGCTTGGTTATCTTCCAACTAGAGTCTAAACTCCTCCTCTGTATGGAGACACCTTTTTTTAGACACCTATGAGGTTCATGGCCGAGAATTTAACAGTGGAAGACAGTGTGTCTTAAATATAACCAAAATGAGAAACAAGTATATCACCAAAATTCTTTACAATGTACTCAGATGGTGAGGCATGATGGCAGAGTAGAAACCCTTCTGAGCTTCCCTTTCCACGTGTGAAATGGAAATGGCTGGTCGTTCCCTTTTGCAGATTTCTTCTAAGAATTAAAGTAGAAGATGAATCTCTACATGATTCCTGGTACATAGCGTTAGTCAATAATAGTATTTACTGGCAAGTAGGGATTGATTCAAGGAATGGGTTGAGAAAAGAGGTTGTTGGTGAGAATTGGTTTTGAGAAGTCCCTTCCAGGAAAGTAAAGGAAGCTTGAACTGCAGTATTGCCCTGTTAATCCATAGCTTGTATTTTCTGTTGTTACCTCCCTTTTTAGATGGTATTGCCAAAATCCTTGCTTCCTGTGGTGGGAAAGAAAGCATTCTTTTCCTCTTTTCAGTTGTTATCTCACAGAACTGATACTCATCTTAGGAAAACCAGGGAGAGGGCGTCCATTCATCAGTGGCCAGTTACCTCTGGTTCCTGGTCTGGTGTCGCACAAACACTCAGATTTGCAGGGAGGAAAAAAGGCAGAGGAGAAGAATGAAATCTAAAATGCCTTAAGGGCATAGAAGGAAATGTTTTGTGAGCCGAAGAAGCTGAAAATGTTTCATTCAGAGATAGCTACGGGTATAAATTTAGCTGAATAATTAGGCATATGGTGCTTTCATTTAGAAAGTATCTACACCCTGTGTGATAAGATTCGTTGATTATTAGAGCTGCTGCAGCTTTAACTACATCAGCAGCAGAGATTCCTAGAGCATTTAAAACAAGAATTGAAGAGTGAAATGGAAAACGGAATTAATAACTTGTTCCTGGTTAGTTTTAATCTGCTCTTTATTAACTTTGTAGTTTATGCCTGGAGGATTAGATTTGGAAACAGAACACCAACTAGTGTTCTTAAAGTTTACTTTTTTTTATTGGAACATTATATTAAAGACTTTCCGAAGAATGTTTTGGCTGAATTTAGTTTTAACGTAAGCGGTGATATCTAAATTCTAATGATTCAACCTAAAACAATAGAAAACTTTTGATCCATGATATCTATAAGTTTTTTTTTAATGTTAGATTTTCAAAGCAGAATTTGTTTAATAAAAACAATTAAGAAGTAAAGGTATGCTTGTTTGCCATGAGTTTATTTACTCTACTTTTTTTCTAGCTTTCCTTTTTTCATGCCACCCCCACCCCCTAGGCCATCTGTTTTTCCCTATCTTAGAATTTAAACCTGTTTGCCATTGGTAGAAAGGAAAATAGGAAAAGTTAAAATCAAGAGGCATTTGCATTGCCCATGCCTTGTCAAATGCTTCTAAAATTGAAAACCAATAGATAATCCTAATTTTATAAATAGGAAAGAGTCCTATTCCAAGATATAACATGGTATGATAAGCTTAAATACAGAAGTTTAAGAACAACTGCCCTTAGTGGAGTAAGGAAGAGAGACGCTATTCATATCTTTCTTTCTTAATGCTTCTTAAATACAGTTTCACTAGAATATGCCTGTAAATCTGGGTTTCTGTGTATGTGTTTCTGTGGTTGTAGTTCTCCACCCACCTGTGATGTGGAGAATTACACTCTAGGTTTTTGTAAGGTACAGGCACTAGAATTTGGACATTTAGAAGGGACTTCTGTGGGGACTAGGAAGAAGTTTGATAAACTGTAATACCAGGATGAGTTAACTAGTTGCAGATTCCTTATCAGGAAAACTACTCTCTGCATGTATGTGTTTTTGATAAGTGAAGGTTTTGACCTAAATCCCCTACTTTGACTTTGATGTGGAAATAGACTTTTAGGATTTTAGGGCTAAATACACCATACAAGTACTCAGGTATTAGTTTTCGCTGTCTTAATTGAGCTTAACATTGCTGTGTTTTCCTGTCATTCTTTTTACCCACGCTGTTAATCGTCAGCCATCCTTTTTTGTTTTCTCTTGGAGAAGTGGTGCTGATGACGCAGAAGCAGAGGGTAGCACAAACAGTATTACACATATTACATGTCTCATTACTAGTGTCCTTAATAATCCGGAAGTGACTGTGCTTATCAGCCAGGTCCAAGGAGCACTCTGGCTTCCTGGAACCTTAAAAAGTGAATTCTAGACGTTAGCACTGCACACAGACAGATCACCTTTTCCCTGACCTGCCAGTACTCGCTGCTAGGTTTTAGAATTCCTGAGGGAGAAAGCTGTCCAGTTATATGATTGGTTAACATATTTGTGGGTCTTTGGCTGTAAATGGAATTGCTTGGAAGCTATCTCAGGAAGGAATACCTTTGATTGATGATGCCACATCATGCTACTGCTGCTGCTAAGTCACTTCAGTCGTGTCCGACTCTGTGCGACCCCATAGACGGCAGCCCACCAGGCTCCACCGTCCCTGGGATTCTCCAGGCAAGAACACTGGAGTGGGTTGCCATTTCCTTCTCCAATGCATGAAAGGGAAAAGTGAAAGTGAAGTCGCTCAGTCGTGTCTGACTCTTCGTGACCCCATAGACTTCAGCCTACCAGGCTCCTCCATCCATGGGATTTTCCAGGCAAGAGTACTGGAGTGGGTTGCCATTGCCTTCTCCACATCATAGTGTTGCTCAGATTTTCTGAAACACTGGAGGATTTTTGCAGACAGCACTTTGAGGAGCTGATGGGAAGGTGATAAACTAAACTGGCATGGAGGGAAGGTTCTTCCTCTACTTCCAGGTAGATTACAGCACCTGTACCTCACCTGGAGTATCCTGTCTTCACAAACCCCAGGGGCACACCACACATTAGTGATCCTAAAAGAGAGTGTCTGTATATAATGCACTCTAGTTTTCTGTCCTCAAATAACAAGACCCCAAGTTAGCTATTTCTTTATTAAACCAAATTTTGCCTTAATCCTGGAGGAGGAAATGGCAACCCACTCCAGTATTCTTGCCTGGAAAATTCCACAGACAGAGGAGCCTGGAAGGCTACAAAAAGTCCATGGGGCCGCAAAAGAGTCGGACACGACTAACACTTTGCCTTAATATTTAAAATGAGAATTTTTTTTTTTTAATTGCTTAGTTGACTCAAACCTTAACTATTAGTTTGCAGGTATGTTGTTGTTGTCGTTGGGTCACTTAGTCGTGTCCAACTCTTTGTGACCCCATGGACTGCAGTGTGCCAGGCTTCCCTGTCCTTCACCATCTCCTGGAGCTTGCTCAAACTCATGTCCATTGAGTCAGTGATGCCATCCAACCATCTCGTCCTCTGTCATCCCCTTCTCCTCCTGCCTCAGTCTTTCCCAGCAATCTTTCTTACTTAGGAAAGACCCTGATGTATAAAACTGAACAGTGTGAAAAGGAATGTTTTCCTTATGAATAGCAACAACAACTGTAACACACCTGATAATTTTCACTTTTTCTCTAAAATTGTAATGGCAGTCAAGACTAAATATTTAATAAAAAATACAGCTTCTCAGTTATACTCTAAAAGATGCTCCCTTCTTTCTCCCAATAGAATGCATGTGTTAACTTTCCTTGTTCTGAGAACAGTCTCTCCTTAAGTGATTTTCTGTGTAGCTTGATCTATATATAATTAAAACAACCAGTAACTAGATTTTTACAGTCTTCATCTTTGTGTAGATTGTCTCTCCTTTATCTGCAATTTTAATTCTAGAGTGGTGAGATATATGAAAGTAAATTACATGATACCATTTGTGGAGTATTTACTTCTTGTTTGGCACAGTGCTAACCACTTTCCATGCATAAAGTCACTTAATTCTCAGAACAGCCCTGTGAGTTCAGTATTATTTTCCCAGTTTTAGATACAGGAAGTTGAGGGAGACAAGGTCAAGCAGGTTGCCCAGGGTTACAGAGCTCTTGGGTCCTTACCTGGCATTGGACGTGGCTCATCTGGCCATCCTGGCACACGTCCCACTCTCACTGTGCTCGCCACAGTCAGTGCCCCTCAGCCTCCCCAGCCCGACCCCTATACCTTGAGACCCTTGAGGATCTTACCCACCTGGACTGAAGCCCTGGAACACCTGTGACAGAGTCACTCCTCTGCCTGAGAAGTATGGCTGGGGGAGCAGGAGCGTGAAGCTTGACACTGTTTCCATCTCAGCTTGTGGCAAAAAGCATGCTGGGGTTCGGGGGATTTTTTTTTTGGTTTGGGTTTTTTATACTTAATTCTCAAAGTAAAACCCATGATCAGTTCATTTGGAAATGCTTTTCTTAAGAGTAATATTATGTCCAACATTAAGCATAAGTTTATTAGTGAGTATTAATGTATGTGTGTAGACGTTAATAATATGTATGTGATAATATATATAAACACATGATTATGTATGTGTATGTATATAATTATCTGAATAACACTTGATGCACTAATGGAAGAAATTGGGAGTTCTGGAAAGTTGTTTAAATCAAAGTGGAGAGGAAAAGTGGTCCCTGAAAGGAAGTGTGAACTTGCTTCCTTCCTCACCCTCATCTTGGGACAACTATGACTCCTATAGTTTAAGTTTTTTTTTGATGTGATGATGATGGGGTCATTTCTTTATATTTATTTTGGTTGCCCTGGATCTTCACTATAGCACGCAGGCTTTCTCTAGTTGCAGTGAGTGGGCTACTCTCCAGTTGGGGTGGGAGGGTTTCTCATTGCAGTGGCTTCTCTTGTTGCAGAGCATGGCCTGTAGGCTCATGGGCTTCAGCAGTTGTGGTGCCTGGACTTAGTAGTTGCGGCTCTGGGACTTAGTTGCTCTGTGGGCTGGGTAGTTGGGGCTCGTGGGCTTTGGAGCTCAGGCTTGGGAGTTGTGGCACACAGGTTTAGTTGCACCACGGCATGTGGAATCTTCCCAGACCAGGGGTCAAACCTGTGTCCCCTGCATTGCAAGGCATATTCTTAACCGCTGGACCACCAGACGGATCTTAAATTTTAGAGTGAATAATCTTGTAGTAACTTACTTTTCAAGTGAGACTTTCCATTAAGTGTGACCATATTAAATGAGATGTGAATTTTAAATTCATAATGAGGTTTATTGCCAAAACAGATCTGTGAGTCAGAGTAACACAACACATCATTACTGACTTGACACTCAGGTTTTATATAGTAATGATCACAAAGACTTGTTTAATTGGTCCTGTGATGATGCACCAGATCCTAGAACTCTTTCTAAAAGTATATGCAAGTGGGTCAATGCAGTAATCATACACATGTGAATTTTTTTAAAAAATAACCTTAATATCATTTTCCTTTAATAAACTAAGAAATGTTAGCCAACAATGTCCTCATAGAACTATTTAGGAGTACCATGCTGTGCAAGGCATTGGAGAAACAGCAGTAAGCAGGACAGATGGAACCACTGTGTGTCTGGAATCCAGAGGGATAAAGAGCAAGGATAAATGCTTTGGTGGGGGAATTGCAGAGTGTGGTGGGGGCATCTGCTCGGGACAGTAAGCTCAGGTTTGGGGGGTTCAGGAATACTTTCTAAAAGCAGTAAAGGATTAGAGAAACCTGAACATGAGTAGGACCTAGCCCACTGAAGGGCCGTTTCCTTGTAGAAAATAGCTATTAGGTCCGGCCAAGGAGGTGAATCTGGGACATGGCAGTTGAGAAGAGAATGCTAAGAAGTGGTCCAGAGAAGTAAAACAGAGAATGGATCTTGAAAAGTGTTCAGACTTCATCCTGAGATCACTAGGAGCCATGGGAAGTTTTAAGTTGGGGAAATAATATCAAATTTGCATTTTTGGATAAGACTGGAGTCAGGGGCGTGTTAAGAGACTCTGTGGTAATCTGGGTGAGAGGTAATAATGGCCTAAATGCGTAAAAGTAGTGAGGATAGAGTGAACAGGTCCTTGAGATTTTTTTTTTTTTTAATATTTACAGAACATTGTATTTCTATTGAGTGGGCTGGGGAACGGAGTCAAAAATGGTTCTCAGGTTCCTGGCTTGCACAAGAGTTTTGGTGACAATGGGGACCCAAGTGAAGCAGAGAAGTGGGGAGATGTGGTGGATTTGATTTCTGGTGTTCTGCATTAAGTGGGAAAGACATCCACGTGAAGAAGGTCTCACGGGCAGTTGGAAGCACACAGTAAGCCCTGCAAAGAGAGGGGTAAACTGGAGTTATCAATCTTAAGATCATCAATCTGCGGAAGTAAATAAGTTCCGTTGAGGGTAGAGAGTCCTGTTAAGAGTTCAGGGCCTAAAGTCTGAAGAACACCAATATTTACGGGATGCAGAGAGAAAGAGGCAACAGAAAACCTTAGCCATAAACTAGAGTATGACACCCTAGAGCATTTTTGGATATTTTCTGTTTTAAGTGGTGAGTCTCAGCAGTGTCAAATGTTGCTGAAAGGCAAGAGGGCTGAGAATTTGGGTTTGGTAACAAGCAGGTAGAAGGCTGGAGCATCTGCAGTGGACTCTTTGGGGTAGGAGCCTTGTTGTAATGGAGGTAAAGAAGGACAGAGACAGGAAGGCTGCCGTGAGCAGAACCGTAGAGATGGGATGGCAGCTGCAAGATGACAAGGGACAATGGGAAGGCTGAGGAGAGAAACAAAGTAGCCTGCTGAGCCCTGCTGAGCACACATGTGGGGCTAGCGGCCATGGATTTGTTATGGCCCCATCTGCTCACTTGTTTGAGTTTTTGTTTTTTTTTCCTTTAGCAGGATTCAGCCATTCTGCCATATTTGGAGAAGGTGGACAAAACAGATTGACCTAGTCTTGGGGTTTCCCTAAGTGTTTGAAACAGAAGATACATGGTCCCAAGTGCTTTTTTGGAGAATCTGTTAGAGTCTCATGTTTATAAAGATATAAATTCACTCAACTTAGGTTAGAGAAAATAAGGAGAGATATATATTATAAAGATAAGAGGAATTAATCTCATGGATCCAGGTCAGGTGGTGCACCAGAACCTCAGAGGGCCTGGAGTTATGAATCTGCAGAACACTTGAAACCAAGTCTGTTATTCCTCCTGGGCTGCTTGATCGTTTGCAGATATACCTGCTTTATTGTTTCCTCTGCAAACAAATTTACATGGCCAGTGGGTTTAAGGACTGATAGAGGTTCTAAAAAGCATCTCAGAGATTCAGTTCCAAATTTCCAGAACAGAGAATCAGATCTAGCTGTAGTTTAGGTGTCTATAATCAGCTGTGGCCAAGGGGTGGAGAATTGGTTTTTAGCCCCAGCACAGCCAGGGTGCAGAGCCTCTTGAGCACTGGGGAGGAGAGGGTTGCCTGGCTGCACAGAGGTCTCCATCATCTCTGCTGCACCCAGCTGCATTTTTCTTATTGGAAGTTTCTCTGTTGTGGGACTGCTTGTTAGAGGCAGATTGGGTTTCTGCTGTATATTCACTATGGACAGTTCTACTGTCATGAAATTGCAGTTCACCAGTATTAGTATCACTGGGGGCTTCCCCAGCTTCCCCAGTGGTTCAGCAGTAAAGAATCCACCAGCAGCCCTGGAGACGCAAGAGACATGGGTTCAATCCCTGGATCAGGAAGATACCCTGGAGGAGCAAATGGCAACCCACTCCCAGGATTCTTGCCCAGGAAATACCATGGACAGAGGAGCATGGCCAGCCTACAGTTGATAGGGTCGCAAAGAGTCAGACAGGACTTAGAAACTGAGCGCACACACAAGTATTAGTATCTTCATGTTGTTCCAGTAACTGTGAGATAAACCTGCCTGAAAAATACCAGTGCATGAGCCAAACCTTCCCTGAGATGTTCATTATCTAATAGCCTACCGTACTGCTGCCTTGATTCCAAGTTTACAGTAACAACACAAAGTCCTAACAATCATCTTCTTTTGAAATCCTACCTACCCATCAAAAGACAACTTAAATGTTATCAGTTCCACAAATTCTAACCTGTTCCTATCCCCCTTCAGCAGAAAATCATTTGTGTTGCTGTGCTCTGATGGCCTGCTTTGTTTAATTCTCTATACTATGTTTATTACAGTTTTTACTGTTAAAGGCAGCACATGCAAGAGAGTGAGATGAAGGAGCTCGTGCCTATGTCACTTACGGACAGCCTTACACTATGTTAAGTACACAACTCTTTGAACCTTTCTCATCTGTAAAAGGGAGGATAATGCCTGCCTGCCTTGGCTGTTAGGACCCAGTGATGAGTGGATGCAAAACTATTTGCCTCCACTGTGATGTAAATCTTGATTATTTAAGGAAATAGTTTGGAGGTTGAAGAACCAGGTTTCTAAAACCCCTATCTACCACTTGGTAATTTGTGGCATAGCAGTGGGTGAATTACTGTTCTTTCTTGTCTCAGGCGTATCCTGTGCTGTTAGGTTTCTTGTAGCTCTGTAACAAATTATCACAAACATAGCAACTTAAAACAATACAAATCAATATCTCACAGAGCCTGAGTGGGCTTGTTTTTGGGTTTCTCTGTACTGGGTCTCATAAGGCCAAAATCAAGGCGCCAGGGTCTTATCTGCAGACTTTGGAAGAGGATCCTCTCAGAGTTTCATTCAAATTTGTTGCAAAATTCAGTTCCTTGTAATTGTAGAGCTGAGGTCCCCACTTTCTTGCTTGGCTGTCAGCCAGGAGCCTCCCAGCTCCTAGAGGCTGCCTGCCTTCACATTGAGATAACCCCTCCATCTTCAAACTGGTGATATCACATTGAGTGTGACGAATCTCTCACTGAACCTCTGACTTGTCCCTTTGCTGTATCTCCTCAGTCTCCAGCTGGAAAATGTTTTCAGCTTCTAAGGGCTCAGGTGACTAGATGAGGTGTGCCCAAATACTGTGTATTTTAAGATTGCTTATCTCTGTATTTTAAAGTTGTCTTAATTATCTTTGAGTAATTATCATTACATCTGCAGACTTTCTTTTTGCTATGTGAAACAACATATTTACGGGTCAAGGGAATGGGCCTCCTTGGGGGATTTCTTCTAACCACCCGTGGGTATTACGTGTGATCCTGTATGTGGCACTAACTGCAGTGTAGCCCCTTACGTACAAAAGTTACTCAACAGCCATTGTGGCCTGTTGCTGTGGTTTGTGATCAACCAAGCTGTTACCTCAGAGGTATTTTGTGCCTCAGGTTACGGGTAGAGGAAAGCAAACCAAAAGAAATCAGGTTTTATAGTCGTTTTGTGTATGTTGCTGTTATTTAGTCACTAAGTCATATCCAATTCTTTGCAACCCCATGGACTGTAAAGCCTGCCAGGCTCCTCTGTCCATGGGATTCTCCAGGCTAGAATACTGGAGTGGGTTGCCATTTCCTTCTCCAACGGATCTTCCTGACCCAGGAGTCAAATCCACATCTGCTGCCCGTGTCTCCTGCATTGCAGGCAGATTCTTTACTGCTGAGCCACCAGGTATGCTGCTGCTAAGGCTCTTCAGTCGTGTCTGACTCTGTGCGACCCCATAGATAACAGCCCACGAGGCTACCCCGTCCCTGGGATTCTCCAGGCAAGAACACTGGAGTGGGTTGCCATTTCCTTCTCCAATGCGTGAAAGTGAAAAGTGAAATCGCTCAGTCCTGTCCGACTCTTAGTGACCCCATGGACTACAGCCCACCAGGCCCTCCGTCCATGGGATTTTTCCAGGCAAGAGTACTGGAGTGGGGTGCCATTGCCTTCTCTGGCCACAAGGTATACCCAACTCTAATTGCTGTATGCAGGTAAGCAGGAAAAAGAAACCAGAAATGTATCCACATGTAAAAGAGTATTGGTAAATAAGAAAAATATTCTACTCTTTATTCTTAGAGCTTTTCTTGAAGCCTTTGATAAAGTACCTTATTTTAATTTCATTATCATTTTTATTTTACAAATGAGTATTCTGAACTCAGATATGTGTAGTACCCAAAGTTATAGACTTAAAAATCTTGAGTGAAAAATATTCCTGATTTGTGTCTGTTCTCCATATGTCATAGCAAGTGTAGTATACAAGTTAGGAGCACAAACTCTAGAGCCGGACTCCTTGGGCTTGACTTCCTTGTTTGTCCCTTATGTGTCCAGTGACCTTGGGAAACTAACTTAACCTCTGTGTACTAACTCTGAAACTAACTTAACTCTGAAACTAACTTAACCTCTTGGTTTTCTCATCTGTAAAATAAGCCCTACTTTATAGAGTTGTCATTGATGGTCAGATGGAGTTGTGCCTAGTACATGTGCTGTGTAAGTATTAGGATTATTGTTCTAATCAGTTTGTTTTAATCATTGCTTCTCAACCAGGGATATCTTGTCCTCTCCCCCCAGACAGTGGCTGTCACAGTGGGATTATGTGCTCCAGGCATCTAGTGGATAGAGGCCAGGGATCCTGCTAGAAACATCCTGCAACGCACATAAAAGCCCCCTGCAACATAGAACTCTGTCTACCCAAAATGTCAGTAAAACAGAGGCTGAAACCCTGTTTTAAACCAGTGACCTTATATGGTTTTAGTAACACCTTCATTTGCAAATGAGATAGTCATGTTTCATTAGTGACTTTTAACACTGAATATGTTCATCCTTGACAGCCATGGAGCTCTGAGTTCTACAATAAAATAATAATAATAGTAGTAATAATATTTTTCCAGTGTTTAAAAAAGATCTTACTTTATCTACTTCTCATTTTTATATGTAGCACACAGTTTACAAGAACGTGCTTAACCTCTGAAGACACAAGTAGGTGTTAGATATACTTTGTTCTTGTGAAGAAATTGACAGAATTTCTAATTTGCCTAATTTACAAATTTTCCAGTGAGCTTTTTTCTGGAGATCATAGGAAAGAAATTACTTGAATTTGACTTGAATTTGGATATTTGCTGTTACTATGTATGTTGAACGGAGAAGGCAGTGGCACCCCACTCCAGTACTCTTGCCTGGAAAATCCCATGGACGGAGGAGCCTGGTGGGCTGTAGTCCATGGGGTCACTAGCAGTCGGACATGACTGAGCGACTTCACTTTCACTTTTCACTTTCATGCATTGGAGAAGGAAATGGCAACCCACTCCAGTGTTCTTGCCTGGAGAATCCCAGGGACGGGGAAGCCTGGTGGGCTGCTGTCTATGGGGTCGCACAGAGTTGGACACGACTGAAGCAACTTAGCATTAGCAGCATGTATGTTGAAACAGAGTACAGACCAGATAAATACCCATTATAGTTAGCAATTTAGAATTTACCTGCATTGTAGTGCATGGTCTAGAAGGGCCAGAAACATTTGCACCAGTGTCATTTTTATTTCTGACTGTTACATAAAGCTTGTGTTTTGTCTTCACTCCCCACCTCCCTCTAACATGCATCGGATGACTTAGAATATGATTCAACTAGTCCTTTCTCTCCATTACCCCCCAACCTTGTTACCTCTACCTCAAGTTTAGCTACTTAGGCCATCTTTCTCACTATCCAAGACTATATTTATCCATTCTCCATTTTCACAGAATTTGTCCTTTTGATGACTGGTCAGTTAGTCTTCAACACCTGCGCTGCAACTAGGGTGCAGGGAAGTATGGAAACTGACCTCCAGGAGGGAAAGCAAAGAATCTGGGTGCATTCCCTTAGCTTCCTCTCTGTTGTCCGCCTGAAGAAATGGAGAACCAGAGGACAGAAACACAGCAACCTGCAGCTGTAAATCATTATGGTCATGCTGGGCACCAAGTAGGTGCTAGTAGGTGCTCAGAAATACTTGATTACATGATGCACATGCTAAGTATTGGTAAAACTTGTGATTGTATGTAATAGAAATAGATTTTTCTTGTTGTAATTAACAAATTCTTGGCTCATAAATATCAGCAAAAGGAGTGTTTCTTGCAGTGAGGATGACATCCACTCTGTCCTTTTTGGGTCATTATGTTATGTATTAGGCTTCCCTGGTGACTCAAACAGTAAAGAATCTGCCTGCAGTGCAGGAGACCTCGGTTCAGTCCCTGGGTCAAGAAGATTCCCCTGGAGAGGGAATGGTTACCCACTCCAGTCAGTACTCTTGGCTGGAGAATTCCATGGCAGGCTACAGTCCATGGGGTCGCAAAGAATTGGACACCACTGTGTGACTAACGCTTTCACATATTATGTATTATGTACCTGTAGAGGTTTAAAGAGAAACACCCAGACACTTCATACAGAGATGGCAACCAGCACATGAAAAGATTCTTAATATCACTAATCATCAGGGAAATGCAAATCAAAATCAATTCACACCTGTCGATATGGCTGTTAAAAAAGGAAAAAGAAGTGTTGGCAAGGATGTAGAGAAAAGGAAACAGTTGTGCACTGTTAGTGGAAATGTAAATTGATGTAGCCACTATGAAAAATAGTATGGAGATTCCTCAAAAAATTTAAAGTAGACCTACTTTATGATCCAGCAATTCTACATTTAGGTATTTATCCAAAGAAAATGAAAACACTAACTCAAAAAGATATCTAACCCCCCTGTTCATTTCAACATTTCTTGTAATGGCCAAGATGTGAAAACAACCTAATAGCTCATTATTGGATAAATGGATAAAGAAAATGTGAAATGTGTACACACACACACACACGTACACACACACACAATTGAATGTTATTCTGCTATAAAAAAAGAGAAAATCTTGTCATGTATGAGAACATGGATGGACCTTGAGGACATTATGGTAAATGAAATGAGTCAGACAGTGAATGACAAATACTTTATTATCTCATTTACATATGGAATCTAAAAAGGAGCAAAATCAAATTCATAGATACAGTGTATAGATTGGTGGTTGCCAGAAGTGAAAGTTGAAGGGCTGGAAAAATGGATGAAGAGGGTCAAAACATACAGTCTTTCAACTATAAAATAAATCTGTCTTGGGATGTAAGGTACAGCATGGTTAACATTGAATATAGTTAATTATATTATACCGTATTGCATATTTGAAAGTTGTTAAGAGAGTAGATCTTAAAGTTCTTATCAGGGGGAAAAATTTTTGTAATTACATGGTGTCCTATGTTAGCTATGATTATTGTAGTGATTATTTTGCAATAAACTCAAATATCAGATCAAAAAAAAAAAGGAACAAACAAAATGTTTTTGAATACACACCATATCAGCCATATTTTGTCTTCAGGGCTAGAAACTGGGAAAAGCAGTTTACAGCAGGATTACACTTTTTAATGTGGTCTTTTGTTAAACTTCAAAACTTTGTTTTTATGACACTCTTTAGAAGTGGTAGAACTGTGATAACTAATTCTTCACAGACTTCATGATGAAGAGGGATTAGTTTTAGGAGTAACTGGCATCCTTCAAGGCTTTGGATCATTTCTGTGATCTCAGACTGTTAGAATGGAGAACTTTATCCGTCGGTGACCACCTCGCTATGGACTTAGCTGCATCTTCGAATCTTAAAAGATCAAACTACACAACAGGTGAAAATGAATTAAGGCCTTCTTTCAGTTTTAAAATGACTGTTACCTGAATCTTATTTGGCCCTTCATAATTTAGAGCCTTGTGATGAAGACATTGTGGAAAAACTCTTTAACAGCTTTACCAGTGAAACTGGTAATAGGAAATTGCTTAAGTTTCTCCCTGGAGAATTAGTTGATCTGGGGGAGGGAGACCTTGGATTACAATGAATCGGCATTTACACGTGTTCTTCTATGGAAAGGAAACAGGCTTGGCTCTGCAGCAGACATCACAGGACCATGGCTCTTGCTGGTGTAGTGTGGAGAATGGCATTTTATTGTGATGGACCAGGCCAGTGGCTTGAGGGGTAGAGACAGAGATAAAGATCTCTATCTGGGCTGAAGATAGAGATCATGCCAGGAAGGCAGTTCAAGAACTGGCTACCAATAGTCCCAAGGGTGGAGCTAAGCTGTGAATCTGGGTTTCAAGAAGAATGCCAGCAGCAAGGCATATGATAGTAGTCCTGGGTCTAAGCTGAGCAGAGCCCGGGACCCAGAAGTCCAAGTCAAAGGAGAAAACAGTAGGACCAGAATTCCAGCACTTACTAACACTGATAAGACTTACAACACGACAGACAGCTGTGTACTGGTTAGCCCCTTGTGGACGGGAAGTGAACGCAGATAGACACATAGATGCTCGTGAAAGGAATGAAGGAAACAGGTGGAAATGAAGTTGGGACTTGGCGTCCAGAGAGTCTTGTATGGGAGCGGTTGCATCCCGCTGCCCCACTGTATCTGCTCTGGAATTTGCTCTCTGCCTGGCTGACAGGGGTTTGGTCTGCTTCCTTCTGTGTGAGCATGTCCTACAGGAGCTGGCTAGCGGCTAGCATGCCAAGGCTAAGACTACTGCATCGCCCTCACTATTGCCCAGGGTACCTGTTTACCAGTTATGTGTTTGACCTCTTACTACATTTCAAGACCTCAGATCTTTGCCAGTAAAATTTTAAAGTGAGTAGTTAGTTCCTAGGAAGGTATCCTTCTAAGACAGGGCTGAGGAAACAGGCAGGAGGGACACATCCCTCACAAGTCCTGACAGAGCATCCTGGGGGAAGGTAGAATATTCTCCTGCTTCTGAGATGCATTTTAAACAAGGATATTCTAAATCATGGTAGAGAGTCCTAAGCCAAGGACAGTGTTTTATATTCAGGGCTAGGAAGGTATTTTCTGTCGACAGTAGAAGGTCATACTTCTCTATTTGGAACAACAGTCTTGTTTCCAGAAATGAAGGATATGGAATTCTAATATTGTTCAAACAATGAGAAGAAAATACACAGTATAAAACAGTTGGTTTATATGGAAATTGATAGTTGAAGATCACAAATACACTGACCTATTTTAAACAAGATTTGGTGTAGTTATAATAAATAGGAAAAGGCTGTGTTCTTTCATATACACACATATAGTTGAGGGTGATGAGATAAATTTTGCATTTGAGAGAAAGAAATTGTAACTCAGCTGTGATGCTTCATAAAAGTAGATAAAAATTAAACATTTCAACTAGTGTTGTTAGTTTTACTCACAGAAGCACAATATTTAGTGAAAATACTATATTATGTGTTAACCAGAGCCCTTTTTAAGATAACAAGAATGTGATGCAGCTATTAGGGTAATTCAGTTTTTACCATACTATGGATAAATTCTGTTACAGAAGATGCCTGAACTAATATTTGGGATTTTCATCCAAAAATATAATCTTCTTCTTTGATAAGTTACTTGAACAGTTTATCCCATTTTGAACAAATTATTTTTTCAAGGAAGGTGGATGAAAACAACTCAGATTGCGCCTTGAAGTTATTGTCTTCTGAGTAAATCCCGGAATCCTGACTACATAATTTTTCTTTTTTAAATTATTTATGCATGTCCCCCGTCTTTTAAACCTTGAACAAAGGACTCAAGCTCCCATAATTTCTTTGACAAATCATACTATTTATTATTATACAACTTTTCTGAACAAACCTTCAGAATAGTTTCAGCTACGAAACAATATGATGAAAAGAAATAATGCAGAGAAAAACTTCCTATTTCCCCAGATTGGGGGTATGGTATAAGTCCAATTTTGATCTGATCACTCAGGTTTTTAAAGTGGTAGTTACACGTTAAATTCATCAGTGATTGGTAATCAGTGAGTTAAGTGACAAAAGAACCTTAGTTTGAATTTGAAACATAATGGGGGACTTCCCTAGTGGTCCACTGGTGAAGAATCCACCTGCCAATTCATGGGACACAGGTTCGATCCCTGGTCTGGGAGGATTCCATATACCACAAAGCATTTCGGCCTGTGTATCACAACTTCTGAGCCTGTACTGTAGAGCCCTCGAGCTGCAGCTTCTGATCCTATGCACCCTAGAGTCTGTGCTCCACAATACGAGAACCTATCACAATGAGAAACCCACCCACCCCAACTAGTCCCGCCCCCCTTGCCACAACTAGAGAGAGAGCCTGTGTGCAGCCATGAAGACCCAGCACAGCCAAAAATAAAATTAATTAATTTTAAAAATAAAACATAATGAGGCAGGCTATCGCCATCTCCTCTTCAGGACGATGCCCTGTAGTACCGGATTTACACTCATTTATGGTAGCAGAACAGCCACAGTGACAGCATGTCTACCTGCGTCACACCTCCATTCAAGACAGGAAGAAGGGGAACAGCAGGGCTGTTGGTCAGCCTCGACTCACGTCTCATTGGCCTGAGCTTCGTCACATAGCCATCTCTAGCTGTAGAGAGATTAGGAAAACACATTCAGCTTCTGTAGCTTCTGGACAAGCAGGGAGAAGGAGACTGGGGTGTGGGGTGAGTCAGTCTGCAATGGATAGAATATATATTCATCATTTTCCTGTTTTATTATTGTTTTGTAGTTTTATGAACAGTGAAATAAGTTGACCTCTGCTGATAAACTTGGCACTGTTTTTTTTTTCCTTCTTAAATCTATGAAGGTCTTTGCCCAATTTTTTAAGCCATGAAATAGCTGAACAAAATTGAAAGTCATTGTACCCAAAGCTAATTCTAAGTAATGCCATCTACTTTAACAGGTCACTGAATCTGGTGTACATTTAAAATCTGGTGTACATTTAATTCTGGGCACTTGCCATCCAGCAACTGTAGAATGAATGATGATTATCTCCTTCTTCGAAAAGAAAAAAAAATTCTAGCCTTATCAGAATTTAGAGTTCTAACAGAATGGTTAGAGTAATGCATTTTCAAGCCGAGGGAAATACTGCTATCACTTGCAAAACATCACAGATGATCTTCAACCCATAGAAAATACGGCTTATTGGATGGTAAGGATATGACCGTATTATATGTTAATGCTTGCCTTAGCAGTGGTACCACATATAGTCCAAAATCATTGTTTGCCATATTCAGTATTAGAAACATAGCAGAAGTCTAAATAAACCTGTAATAGAGCATTGGAAGATAATCAGTATTGCTATACTTTTTCGGTAGGTGTTTGGGAAAAAACCTGATGTTTCCAATTTAGGGGAAATTTATAGAATGATATTGACATTTAAATTCATTCTGAGCAAAATATGTTTTTTCAGTTCTCAATAAACAAAATTACTAGGGTTTTTTTGGTGACGAAATGTTGTATACTATGAAACCAAGAATAAAGATTATGTTCTAACACTGTAGGATGTGCAGAAGGAAATAAACTAATACCTTTCACTGGAAGGAAATTTTAGATATTAAAATAATATGTAAAGCAAAAGTGTTTTTCAGTGTACGTAAGATATCTTTTCCCACAGGGCATCAGAAGCAAGAGATATTCTCATTTTTATTCAAGTTTCTCAATCTGCCAATATATTTAATGTTGCTGTCCTGTATCAGCAAGGTTTTAAAAATGGAAAAATTGGAAGATGGTTTTGCATAGCCTGTTAATGAAGTCTCACTACTGGAAGTTGAATTTATCCAGGATAATTAAATAAATAATAGAAAGCATGCATTATATGTACCAATAACACATGAGTTAACAGTTTGTTTGAAAACTTATTTGTAAGGCATATTCCCCAGATTTCATGGGTCACATGTTTAACTCAGGACACTGTACAGGCTTCAGAGTCAGCCTGAATTCAGAGCCTCCACCCTGATGGAGGGCTGACCTTGGAAAAATTACTTAACCTCTTGATTTCTTAATCTGTGTTGATGGGACTCTCAGTGGAGAGACTACTTTCCTTGTAGGATTGTTGTGAAGGACTGAGAGAATGTGTAAATGTTTCACATATTTCCTGACATATAAGTGTTCAATGAATGCTGGCCCTTTCTATTTTTAAGGATGATAAGAAAATACCTTTTTGTGACACATCAATTATGAATTTTACGTCTTACAGAAGCACTAGCTGCTACTCCAAGATTATACTTAAGAACGAGCATTTTTTATATTGAATATATATAGCTGACATTTCATAGGTAGTTTTTTAAATAGTACCTTTTCTAGAACATTTTTATTGGTATACTAGATACTAATATTTAAAATGGTTATCTGCAGTATACAAAAATTACTTTCATAATATTATAGAATCTCAAATGACAAGGAGTATCCAAACTATTTATTAACAATGGACGGTCTTAAGGGTAATTATTTCAGAAATTAAAAAAAAATATTTCCCTATAATATGTGACATTTTATAAGCAATATAGTGTGAATTCTACCTTCAAGAAGTAATAACTTTACAAAATTATATCAATAATTTATAATCCTTTAGTTAAGATAGTGATTTCTAGTTTTAATTTGAAAAGGGAACAGTTGTGCCCTGCAATTCTCCTACTGATAACAGCTTTATTCATAATTGCCAAAACTTGGACGCCACCAAGATGTCCTTCAGAAGGTGAATAGATAAACTGATACATGCAGACACTGGAGTACTATTCACTGGGAGGGATGGGGTGGCAGGGAGGGGAGGGAGGCTGGAGCGGGAAGGGATGTATGAATAATTAAGGCTGATTTGTGTTGTATGGCTGAAATAACACAACATTGTAAAAATTTTAAAGTATATTTAAATTAAAAAAAAAAGACATGAGGTACTAAGTCATAAAAATTCAGGCATAGAGGAACCGTAAGTATATATTTACCAAGTGAAAGAAGTCAGTCTGAAAGATTGTACTGTATGATTTCAACTATATAATATTCTGGACAGTGAAAAACTATGGAGATAGTAAAAAGATCAGTGGTTGTAGGGTAGGGTGGAGGAGAGGGGAAAACA
Source organism: Bos mutus (assembly GCF_027580195.1). Classification (NCBI taxonomy): domain Eukaryota; kingdom Metazoa; phylum Chordata; class Mammalia; order Artiodactyla; family Bovidae; genus Bos; species Bos mutus. The sequence goes on from NC_091625.1 coordinate 31,822,500, forward strand.
GTGGAGCCCAGAGGATTTTGGGGTCAATGAAACTATTCTGTATGATAATATAATGATGGATAAAAAGTCACTATACATTTGCCAAAACTCAGAGAATGTACGATAACCAGAGTGAACCTTAATGTAAACTGTGGACTTCTGGTGATGGTGACTTGTCAGTGTAGGCTCACTAATGTAACAAATGTATCATTCAGAAACATAATATTATTAGTATTACTACAGTGTGTGCGTAGGGAGTATATGGAAAATCTATACTGTCCTTTTAATTTTGCTGTGAATCGAAAACTGCTCTAAAAAAATTGTCTATTAAAAACACATACATATAAAAGAAAAAAAAGAAATGCTGTGTCCTGAAACTCTCCTCTTGATAACTGAAGCAGAACAGGACTCTCTAGGGCTACTCTGCTTGCTTAAGAAAATAAGAAGAAAAGAATGTAAATTTTAAAAGGCAGATATCTCTAACTTTTGCTCATTTTTAGAAAAATTTTGCTTATTTTTTCATTATTTATATATTCTTTCTCATTAATTATATTCTAACTTCATAGTATTTGTAACATTTAAAAAAGGGATATTAAAAGAACCAATAAAAAGTTTATTAGTCTTCCTGAACTTGACAAACCTTATGAACAGATCCCTTAAAGAGCGTATTTGCTCTAAAACACTGTGTCACTCCTGCAGAAAGATAAATGGAGTGAAAATTTGAAGCTATAGAGTGACACACATGAGCTAAAAGGATGTTTGGACTTGCTCTGCCGTTGTTGTGTAGTCGCTTGCTGAGTCGTGTCCGACTCTTGCAGCAGCGTGGACTGCAGCTCTCCAGGCTCCTCTGTCCATGGGATTTCCCAGGCAAGAGTACTAGAGTCGGTTGCCATTTCCTCCTCTAGGGGATCTTCCCAATCCAGGGATTGAACCCACATTTCCTGCATTGGCAGGTGGGTTCTTTACTACTGAGCCACCAGGGAAGCTTATTTTATTACAAATATTAAAACTAAAAAAAAAAAAAACCAAAAAACAATGTCTTTTGAGAGAAGAGATTCACTGAGAATAGGATTTGTTTCCTATGGAGATACGTTTTTGAGACCTTCTTAGAATAAAAGGAAGGTCCGTGGTATCCCAGCGGCGGGTATCGTTTTCTCTTGCCTGCTAAAAACTCTGTAGGCACGGGTGGTTCCCAGGTTTGGAAAAGCACTTCTAGGCCTTTGCCTGGGAACTGCACGGGGAAGATCAGTTGGCACCTGGCCTGCAAAGGACCACTTGCTAGCCTCCCATTGACCACAGAGGTCTTACTTAGCAAGGATAATCTAATGAAGGCAGATTTAGATCAATTTAAAATCAACCAAAGAAAAACCAAGAACTCTGATGCTGAATGTTTGAACTCTATGGGAAGAGACCACAGTCACTGACCACAAGACAGATATTTTTGAGAAGGGAATAACTGCAAGTCATAGACCCTCAGCTGATCCAGAGCTTGTCTGCGTAAAGAAAACGCTCTCACTAATAAATACTTTCCAAAAAAAGGAATGTACTAGATAGTCATATATGAACAAATCTTTTTCTAACAGCTAACTTTTCAGATGTGAAATTACTATTTCTTCGAATATTTTAGAGTTATATATTTATATTGTAGTCACGTTTGGGGGGCTTGAGAGGGGTGTCTTCTACCGTCTTCCATTTGGTAATAGCACAGACATTTTATAAAAAAGTGTCAGAATTTGGTCACAGAGAAAGAACCATTAAATAGTTTATAACCCAATTCTCTGGGCCAGACATAGAAAAACTGGGTTTTTCTTAGGGTATGAGATACTTCTTAGAAACAGGACAATCTGTCCTCTATAAGTGGTGATTAACTGGACTTCTCATTTTTTAAAACTGACTTTATCAGGCATTCTGAGTCTTTTTCAGAAGAGATTACTGCTCTAACTGCTGTTTCAATTCGAGGAATTAATGTTTAGTAGCCCATTAGGGTTCATACAATAATAGCATTAATAATTACTCCTCCTTTATGTATCTCCTGCTTTCTTAAAAAAAAAAAATACTAAATCGGCTGTGGGAGAATTCAGGAATCTCTTCTGAATCTGAAGAAAACATGATCACACATCTTCCACTCCTTGGTTATAAGGCAGCCTGGGGTGCCTGGGGACTAATTGCACACACCGGGACAAGGAAGAAGTAGTCGGCTAGTGGAGAAGAGGAAAGGAGAGTGGCCACCTTCAGCCCTGGAGGTGGTGATAAAGCTCACGAAATACTTCAGCTGAAGAGATCAGGTGTCAGCACAGTTGGCAGCTCAGTGTGATGAAGACGAGTTCACGGTTCTCCATAAATCCAGGGACAGGCAGGGTCAGAGGAAGGCAGAGCCATCTTGTCCGCCTTAGTAGCCTACAGTGGGAGGAGAAAAGTTGGGCTGCAGAGCTGGAGAGAGAGCTGAAGCAGAGGGAACGAAGGTCCTGAGGGTTGAAGGATACAATGCAGATGAGAAAAACGGGTGCTGCTAGGACCCGTCCTGGAGCCAGCTTACAAGTCCAGTTTGGTGTGTGTCCTTCTGCTGCGAGACCCGGCCGTGTCCCTTTGGACCCCCGGTAGGGGGGACACCTGGCCTGGGACACCCAGCCGTGTCCCTTGGGCCCCAGGTCCCCTGTGCCTGGAGAAGCAGGGGAGCTCAGTCTTAAGGTTTGCAAGCAACAAAAAGTCACGGCATTCCAAGTGATGCAGAGGAAAGAATCAGAATGGGAGAGTTCACAACCTTGTTCTTTCTCTGTGCTATGCTGGGTCTCTGCTTCCTACTCTGTAAAATGGGGTTAATAGTACCACAGAGGCATTGCTGCCGCTGCTGCTGCTAAGTCGCTTCAGTCATGTCCAACTCTGTGCGACCCCATAGACGGCAGCCCACCAGGTTCTGCTGTCCCTGGGATTCTCCAGGCGAGAACACTGGAGTGGATTGCCATTTCCTTCTCCAGTGCATGAAAGTGAAAAGTGAAAGTGAAGTCTCTCAGTCATGTCTGACTCTTAGCGACCCCATGGACTGCAGCCTACCAGGCTCCTCCGTCCATGGGATTTTCCAGGCAAGAGTACTGGAGTGGAATGCCATTACCTTCTCTGATCCCAGAGGTATTAAGGAGGATTAAGTGTGTGGCCAAGCATTACCAGGTTCCTCTCCCAGTGCCTTGTAGGTGTGGGACAAAGTTAAGTCACTTTCTTCTTTACAGCTTCTGCACTTGTATGTGTAGAACCGTGTAGGATTTAGAATTACAAATGCTTTCTGAAATGGGAGCTTACCACTCATTCAGCAAGAAGAGGATTACTGAGAGGCATGTGCATAATGCTTTATACATCTCAGGTCTCGAGGACTCACTAATTCTAGGCAGAGTCAACACCAATGTCCTGACAGGCCCTGAACGGTCAAGAGCAGGCACTGAGGCAGCTTGGGCTGGAAGTGGGCCAGGCACTGCTCACTGAGCTTGGGGGGCAGCCTGGAGGGAAGTGTCATGCCCACAGGCCTGAGAACAGAGCAGTCAGGTCTAGACATGTGCCCTTAAACCAGAGGTTGCAGTGCAGACCGATGGTCTGTGGGCCATCTGTGGCTCACAGATATTTTTTCCCTTTCACTTGTATACTGTTCTTATTCTGGACCCCTGGAAAACCTAGCTCAAACCTTGAAAGCAAGCTTAGTATTTTTTTTTTAAGAGTATTTCTTTAAATGGCTTTAGCCAGGGCCTTCACTCTTGTTTGGCTAAATTCCCCCATCATTTCCAGTTGCCCTAAACCTGGCCATTCTATTTCTGTCTGGCCCTTGAATTTTCAATCCCTCTTCTGAGCCCAAAGCAGAGCAGGGCACAAGCCAGGGAGCTGGCCCTGGACCCAGAACCAACTGAATGTGTTCTGTCCCTCTGTCCAGGGGCTGCTGGGTGAAGTACAGGACTGTGTTGAATTTGGAGTGGGCTGCAGTCCACGGGGTCACAAAGAGTCAGATGGATACAGCTGAGCACAGGCACACAAACAGCCTTGTGGAAAGGCAGAAAGCAAGTGTTAGTCGCTCAGTCATGTCCAGCTCTTTGCTACCCCATGGACTGGAGCCTGCCAGGCTCCTCTGTCCATGGGGATTCTTGAGGCAAGAATCCTGGAGTGGGTTGCCATTTCCTTCTCCAGGGGATCTTCCTGACCCAGGGATCGAACCCAGGTCTCCTGCATTGCAGGTGGGTTCTTTACTGTCCGATGGAAAGGGAGAGAGAACTGATGTATTTCAGTTTTGGAAAGAGATAAATTGAGCAAGGTGCTGAATGAGTGTTTTAATTTGATATGGGGTAAAGTTGGAAGCTCTCATGTCTGGGAGGGTTCTTCTCTGTGCAGGGCGAGGACAGATAGAAGGTGGGTGGACTCGGACCTTGCCCAGTATGCCGTCTTAAGGGGAGAATCTTCCCAGGACTGCCTTAGGCAGGATCCTGATTCCATTTAGGGTAACAGGGTGCCAAACGCAGTACTTGTGGTAGACTCCAGGCCTGCAGTGTCTGTGAGTGCCGAGTCATACCGTGCTCTGCGTCTGTCACCTCTCAGTGACATTGACCTCCTCCCTCCCCTGTGAATTTCCCTCCTGCTGAATTGCCCTGTCCACTGTGTGCATAGCTCCGTGTCCGCTTTCCTTTGCGCTGTTCTTATCTCTGTTTAAACTCCTGCACCAGGTGGGGCCACTGGAGGTGGGCATGAAAGCCAGGAACACTCTTCAGATGTCTCCCTGTAGCCAGATGTTATCAGATCTGATCTCCTGACCATGATGTGAGGAAGATAATGCTATTCATTTATTTTTTCATGTAGGCTGTAATTTTTAGAGCAGCTTTAGGTTCACAGCAAAATTGAGTGGAAAGTATGGCGTATTCCCATAGATCCCTGCCCTAGCACAACCCAGTCCTCCCACACAGTTAACATCCTGCACTGCGGTGGGACGTTTGTCTCCTTCGGTTGTTGTTTTTAAAGATGAGAAACTGAGGGTCTGAGAGATCCGACCCTTAGACAGCAGGGCTCCAGCTCCCCCAGCTGAAGCCCTCCTGCCTTGCTCCCTGTGACAGCATCCACAGCACAGGGTCTCCCGGGGGCTCGGCGCTCCTTCTGGTCCTCAGCCTTCTTCCCACAGGGGAATGTAGGGAGCGGGGCTGCACCAGGTGAGAGGCAGGGGCGGCTAGATTCTCACGTTCACGAATCTAGACGTTGTTTTTCAATGGATGAGCAGGGTTTGGCCAAGCTGTGACTTGATTTCCTGAAGTTTACTTTTTATCTTGTTTCCCTTCTGCCATGTCCCTGTTCCACCAAAGATTAAAGAAAAGACTGATAGAGTGATCCTTAAAATCTTTTCAGTTGAGATTTTTATCTGGATGTTTAATGTCAAAGTTTGGTGGAAATTACTGACAGGCTTTTAAAATCAGTTTGTTCAAAGCATCGATTGTAAATATAAATTTAAGAGCGAAGGCCGTCAATTTCTACCTTATCAGGGCGGTAGATTCAACACCCTCCCCCTTTCTCCGCTAGTCCTCAGCTGAACCAAATGTAGCCCTCCATGTCCTTTGGAACAGCTGGAATGTGAGTGTCTCTGAACTGGTTGTTGTTGTTCAGTCGCTCAGTCGTATCCGACTCTTTGCAACCCCATGGACTGCAGCATGTCAGGCCTCCCTGTCCTTCACCATCTCCCGGAAGTTGCCCAAGTTCATGTCCATTGCATCAGTGATGCTATCCAGCCATCTCATCCTCTGACACCCTCTTCTCCTGCCCTCAATCGTTCCCAGCATCAGGGACTTTTCCAATAAGTCAGCTGTTCATATCAGGTGACCAAAATCCTGGAGCTTCAGCTTCAGCATTAGTCCTTCCAAAGAGTACTCAGGGTTGATTTCCTTTAAGGTTGACTGGTTTGATCTCCTTGCTGTCTACTGGACTGGTACGTTTATTTGTTTACACTTAATGGGTGTGGAAAGTGGACTCAGATTAATTGCCTCACTTGGAGTCATGCCAATGATGGCAGAGCTCAGATATGAACCCATTTTTTAAGATGCTTGTACCTGTGACCTGCTCTTACACATTCCTCCTCAATAAACAAGAGGATTTTTCTATGAGGACATACCACTGGGCAGTAAGTAAACAGTCTCAGCAGGAAAAGAGCTGTGCCTCATGGAGGAGAGGGAGATAATTCATCAACATTGAGCATTCAGCAGCTTTGTTTGCCGTTCTGTATCTGGATGGCAGCACTGACTCGATGGACGTGAGTCTGAGTGAACTCCGGGAGTTGGTGACGGACAGGGAGGCCTGGCGTGCTGCAATTCGTGGGGTCGCAAAGAGTCGGACACGACTGAGCGACTGAACTGAACTGAGCAGCTCTACAAACCTGACCTAATTCCCCTGGGCACCATGCAAATAACTGACCACCCCTGTCTGCTTCCCAGTCTCTCTCTCCTTGCCTTCCACATCCCTCATGGTTTCACCCCAGGTGACCAACCACTGGAATACTTTAACAGGATGGCTCTTCCTCTTTATTTCACAAATTCCTGGAGAAATCAATATTAGAGCTCCATGCACGGCACTTTGACCACACTGTTTTCTTTTTCTTTTCTAACTTTAACGTGTAGAAAATCCCATGGGATGAGGAACCCATTTTGAGAAACAGGTCACAGCAGCTTTTGAAATACAGGCAGATAAGCAATTAGTGTCTGATTTTCCCTTGGGGAAAAAAAGATAAGGAAAGTTAATATATACTACAGTAGTAACTCAGTGAGGTTCTATGCCAGTGGTGCATTGTATAAATGATCATGTTTGACTAAACAACAGTCTTCTATAGGAAAGCTTTATGCTGTCTTTGAGTCATTAGTAGTACATGGCACAGATTTCCATTCAGACCTGGAGTGGAAACAAATCATCATAACGTTTTTTTTTTTCTGTTCTTGTATTAGGTGTATTCCAAAAGCTTTTGGATTTATAAAGTATCTTTGAAACAGGAATAAAGAGTTTACCAAATACAGTACATTTAATGGGAAAACCAAATCAAACTGAGATGTAATCTCAAGGTGTTTTTGTACCTAGTGTTCATGTACCCCGTCTTTTCAGAGGCTCGTTGGTTTCTATTTGTGTGATGTGAGTTTAATTGGTCTCAATATAGGCTTAAATTCAGTAGGTGTGTGATTATTCACCATGTGTGCAGGGTGCCACCACACAGGTCATGCTCATGTAATCCTTACATGCATCCTGTGAGGAATTATCCCAAATTTTCACATAAAGAAAGCCTGACTCATCCATGATTGTGTGACTAATCAGTGCTCATTATAAATCAAGTTATTTCCCCTTCAAACCTAGTATACTTTTCAACAAAATTAATTTATAAGGAGGAAAATCTCTAAAACACTACTGTATACGCATTCTGTTGATGGTTAGAAGATCAACAATCTGATTCATCATAGGAAGGGTCTGTTGCTGACTCATCAAAGGAAGTTTATGCAGCGTATGATTAATGCCATTGGCTTTGAAGTCAGGCCAAGACATGGGTGAACCCAGGCTCCACAGCTGTGGAGAAATGTCATGACTTTGAGTAAACATGTTTGTGTTGTAACTTCTCAAAGTCTCAATTTTTTCATCTACCAAACAGTGACAGTACAACATCATTCATAGAGTGGTAACGAGAATTGAATACAATACTGAACATAGAGCATTTAGTGGAGTACCCAGCAGATAGTACAGATTTTTTGGTAGCTGTTATTACTAACGGTAGTGGTGAGTTAGGGAGATACTATACTGATACAGAGTGATTGAAGACAGATGTGCATTGTTATTTGGGGGGACATAGGAAGACTTTCTTATTAATAAAATCGTACTGATCTCACTGAAGATTTTTAGTAATAAACAGCCTATATATAGTATGTATGACTTTAGTGATGCTTTTAAAGATATTTTAAAATACGGAGCCAGATTAGAATATTTCCCCATTATGTTCATATTTTAGTTACTGTTGCTAACAGATTGGGGATAATGCCATGAATAAATTTCGGACAGGTGAGGAGTCCTCAACCCTTTTAAAAAAAATGTATACAAAAATAGGTGCAGTATATTCTTGGAGTCATTAAAAACATCTGTACGACTATTCTATAATAGTTACACAACTGTTTTTATAAGCTCTTAGAGAATAATTTCTTTCCTTGACTATTATTCATTTTCTACTAGAGTTAATATCGAGCATAATAGGTCAGAGCTTAGTTTCTAAGCCAGGAAAAATTGATTGATTTTCATTATATGTAAGTAAACTAGTTTTGTTAAAATTAATAAAATTTGAAAATGAAAAATGTATACAACTAATTTATGGCAGAGAGTTTTGAACTTTAAAAACATTCCTAGTACAAGACATCTAGGTTGGGAATATATAGAATTAGCTTCTTTTTTTCATTTCCTATATTTATTTAAAAATACTTCTCCATATAGTCTTGGTCAAGATACATCAGTGTTTAAAGTAATAACTTTGGATGTCTGTATACTAAGTACAGAGAACTTTATGCAAGAAAAGGGGGAATTTTAAGTATACAATCCTTATAGATTTTATGCATTATGAGGATGAAATAGATGAATGATTTATCTACTTAGACTTATCTATTAAGAATGATTCACCCTTTTATGATAAACTATCTGTTGCTGGGAACTGACTTTTGAAAATGATATGTATTAATACATGAAATAAGATTAAATGGATTAAAAAAGTCTCCATTTGTAGACATAAAGGGATGATGTGTATTTGTATGTTATGTGTGTGTTCCAGCTTATTTATATCATTGTCCACCTTTTAATTATCATCATCCTTTTAACTAAGCAGTGAGTTTTAGTGTTTTAACCTTTAGATCTTCAATGTATGATCTGTCTTGAAGCAAAAACATCTCAAATTCAAATTATAATCCAATTTTTATTTCTTTTCTCAGATGATGAAACATGCTTGGAAAAATTATAAACGTTATGCCTGGGGTAAAAATGAACTGAAGCCTGTATCCAAAGGAGGCCATTCAAGCAGTTTGTTTGGTGAGTAGAATGTGCTTTGGCTCATTCCTGGCAGTAACTTCTCTCCAATCGACTGTACTTGTGGGTGGTGGAGAAAGTCTGTGTGACCCTGCAGATTGTGTTGCTAGGAGACTTGCACACCTGATGGAGTTGTCTGCAGGGGTTGTGCGTAGTGTGTCCTTCAGACATAGCACTGACTGCACTTTGGAACCACCTGCGTCCCTTGAAAAAATACTGATGCCTGGGGCACACTTCCAAAGATCCTTATTTAATGGATATGGGCACAGTATCCTGATTTTTAGCTCCCATGTGGTACGTAGCAGAGCAGTATTTGTTGGCTGCATTAACTGCTTCCTGTCAGATAAAAGCTGTGTCTTTATCAATAAGCTGGCCAAGGCAGCCAGCCGTGGTGACCTTCACTGTGTCTCAGTGACTCTCAGCTTTGGCTCTGAATTTCTCTTGTTTGTGAGAGAAAGGGAGGATGGAGTCGTCTGTTATATGAACTTCCATTTATCCACTTTGGCATCATTTTATTGCTTTGGGTCCTCACAGCCTGCTTCTGTGATTAATACCTTCTCCACGTATTAATAACATTCACATTGTGGAGGTGCAGAAGCTAAGTAACAGAAGTGTTAGATGGATTGCTTGGGTCACAGAGCTCCCCAGCGCCCTTCTCCCTGAACTCCATTCCTCTTCAGTTCTCACAATTTCGTCTGTAAGTAACAGGATGAAAGGCGGGGGGAGGATGTGAATCTTGGTCTGATGCTTCTGAAATCACCATGGAAAAGGTGATGTTCTGTCTTTTAACTGAAGCTGTTATATAGCGTGTGCTAAGTCACTTCAGTTGAGTCTGACTCTTTGCCACCCTGTGGACTTGTAGCCCACCAGGCTTCTCTGTCTATGGGATTTGCCAGGCAAGAATGCTGGGGTGGGTTGCCATGCCCTCCTCCAGGGGATCTTTCTGACCCAGGGATCAGACCTGCATCTCTCACATCTCCTGCATTGGCAGGCAGGTTCTTTACCACTAGCGCCACCCAGGAAGCCCCCTGTTAAATAGATCACATTCTGTAACAAATAACAGTATCAGCTGACCCTACGTGCCACAGTGCCATTTGTGCATCTTCTCATTTAGTCCTTGTTACTACGTGCATTTTAGAGATGAGAAATATGAAACAGAGAACAGCTTGCCCAGTGCTAGCCACCTACTAACTGGCTGAACTGGTACCCTTGTGACTGGCTAAGGTCAGAGTCTGCTCCTAATCACCCCACTATACTTTTCCATTTGTTTAGGACCTTCCATGTGTTTGGCTCCCTTTCCAGCACTGTTATTGATAAACACAAATCTTTGCAAAGTTTATGACCTAGTGCAGAAGACATATGTACAGATAGTGAATTACCAAAGGACTGGATGGATTCTTTGAACTGGAGAAGACTCTTGAGAGCTCCTTGGACTACAAGGAGATCCAACCAGACCATCCTAAAGGAAATCAGTCCTGAATATTCATTGAAAGGACTGATGCTGAAGCTGAAACTCCAATACTTTGGCCACCTGAGGCGAAGAACGGACTCATTTTGAAAAGACCGTGATGCTGGGAAAGATTGAAGGCAGGGGAGAAGGGGACGACAGAGGATGAGATAGTTGGATGGCGTCACTGACTCAATGGACACAAGTTTGAGTAAACTCCGGGACTTAGTGATGGACAGGGAGGCCTGGCATGCTGCAGTCCATGGGGTTGCAAAGATTCAGACACAACTGAGCAACTGAACTGGACTGGGTGGATTCAGTAGATAATCATTGGAAGTTCTGAAAAACAGTAGACTCTCTGGTAGGGAGAAGGACATTTCAGGAACAGTTAGGGAGCACTGGATGAGTAGGGAAAAAGGCTGGTTGGTCCATCACAGCAGCTCATTTTAGAGGTGAAGAGAATCAAACCTGGAGTGGTAGCAGTACACGTGGTTTCAGATAATTCTAAAGTATGTTTTGAGGACGTGGTGACCAGTTAACATGGGTGATGGTAAATAAAGAGAGAAACCCAGACACTTTATGCAGACTCAGAGTTCTTAATTTTTTTATTGTTTACTACAACTTTTTAAAAAAAATAATTCCAGTTTTGCTTTTATCTCTATGAAAGTTGTTCATACCATTAAGAAATCATTTAGTTGTAAAATTGCCATAATCTTTATCGAAGAGATTGCTTAGTTCTGTGTTAATACAGTGACGATTTTTAAATTTATTGTTAAGCCTTAAAAACATACCAAGTCTTTTAGCATGGAATGTGGAGGTGAATAAGACATGACTTCTCTATTTTGAGGAACTTCACAGACTAAAAGGAGATGCATATATGTAGTTACAATGGGAGATAGAAAGTGATGAGTGAAAGAGCAATGTAAAGTCTTCCTGTTGAGGGAGTTGAGAGGAAATAAATGAGAGTAGGCAGGCCTACGGCATGGAAGGAGAGGCTAGGATCAGTCAGAGCTGCAGAGAGGGGGTTGAATTCCATTTTTGAGTAATGGTTTCTTAGAGCTATCACTAAACAATTTTAGATCTAATTATAATTAAAACAGTTTTGTGCAGGTGCACTTTGATGTAATTACATTAAAATTAATATGTGTATTGCTCCTTGGTTTCAGGTCTTTTCTTTTTCTTGCTAGAGAATGTGATCACAAATGAAATTTCTAAGAGATTTATTTTCTGCAACTCAGAAAAGACTTTAAAGATTAGTGTACCAATTAATAGCCTATGATAATTTTTAGTTTAGTTTGATTCAACATTTAAATTTTCTTTCACTGAAAGAACTTTAGACTGTATTCAATATTCTTGTTTACTAATAAATTCAGTATTACTCACTTCCTCTTCAAGGTATGCTCAGTGTAGCTATATGGATCTGTCAAAGGTGTTTATTGAGTAAATATTTTTCTGATATTTTCAGGTAATATCCAAGGAGCAACAATAGTAGATGCCCTGGATACACTTTTTATTATGAATATGAAAGATGAATTTGAAGAGGCTCAAGCATGGGTTGAAGAAAATCTAAATTTTAATGTGGTAAGTTCAATAAAAGCTGCCTATTCAGTTCTTAAATCTCAGTTAATGTGGACAAATTCTCCTGTGGGGTAAATTATTGTGTTGTACCCAAGCAGAAACAAATAATGCAATTTTAAATAGTATCGTACTATATTCTTAACTTTCCCTCCCTTACTACACAAATACATGTCTTTGTGTTTTTTGGGGGCAAATTAAGAGTAAGAATGAAGAAATTAATATTTATTAAGACCCACATGTGCCAAGTATTCTTGTTCAAGTCCCACAGCAACCCCAAGAAATGAGTATTATTTTCACACCTTTACAGATTAGAAATCAGAGCCTCAGGGCTTATCTAGACCACACAGAGAGTTGTACTCAGAGCTGTGACCTCACAAAAGCCTTGTGCTTCTGCATTGCGCCATGGTGCAATACTGCGGCTTTATTAGAGGAAGCTTTGTTAGCTAGAACCCAGGGTGTTGTATGGTAAGCTGCGGCTCAATGCAAGACCATAAGAGAAATTAAAATAGAGAAGTTTATTACTTAACAGGTCCTGAAAAGGTACATGACTCACCTCCAGGGGCCACACAGGGAGGTCAAGGCAGAGTATAGACAGAGAGACAGGACCTGGGGCACATGCCTTTATGACGGTAGATCGGTAGGTAGATCGAGTGCTTCAGGGTGCAAAGGTAAGGCCGAATTGGTCGATTCAAACCAACTTAGTAGGCTCCAGTAACGTCTTTTCTGAAGGGCACACAGAGGGCGGGCCTGGTGGTGGGGGAAACATGATCACAAGACAGAGTCCTACCAGGAACTGACATTTGCTTGTGACCCTGGGGCTGTTTTCAAGGGCACACTCTTGCCTGAGGGGCTAGTGTCAATTTAAAGCCCCTGCCAGCCACTTGGCCGAACAAAATGGATACTGAGTCAGTAACACCGTGAAGTAGCTTATCTGATCACACCACATGCATCCAGCAGCAGCTGCATCCACTTTCCCATAAATAAGGTTTTAAACTTTGTTGATTGTAGACCCTTATCAGTATAAACTATTTTTTTGGCTGTATCACGGGGCTTGCAGGATCTTAGTACCCAGACCAGGGATCGAACCTGTGCCCACTGCAGTGGCTGCACAGAGTCCTAGTCACTGGATGGCCAATATAAACTTTTATCAATTTCTATATGAAATAGTTTTAAAATTTTGTCCACATACTATCATTTTTAATAAACCTCAGTACCCACTGTACATCAAGGAAAAGGTTCATAATTATGGGTAGTGAACATTTCATGATAGTTTGGGACTACATCTTGTTAGAGCAAGTCTAATTCCACAGTCATTGCTTTACCCTCGTAATGAGATTAACAAAGAACTTGTTTTCAGAACAGGAACAGTTGGCCCTGGTGATTTTTAGTCATTCACTTAACGTTTGCATCATTGGTATTTTTTTAAGTTGAGTTACATACACATACCCACACACATACTTTTTTCCAGATTCTTTTCCATTATATTTTATTACAAAATACTAAATAGAGTTCCCTGAGCTATACAGTAGGTCCTTGTTTATTTTATATACAGTAATATGTGTCTCTTAATCCCAAATTCCTAGTTTATCCCTCCCCCTTGCTCCTTTGATAACCAGAAGTTTGTTTTCTGTCTGTGAGTCTGTTTCTGATTCATAAGTTCATTTGTATCATTTTTTTAGATTCCACATATAAATGATATCATGTGGTATTTGACTTATTTCACTGTATTATTTTTAATCTGAGATTACTTTGCAGAAATTCTTGTAAGCCTCTTTCTGTCTGCTAAGCATTTGCTAATATCTGTAAATCCCCATAACTAGGCACAAGTACCATGCTGTATGTTGAGAATGGACAGAGAAAGTTTTATCTCCCTGCTGACTCCTCTGCATTGTGGAGCTCTTCTCACCAGCACCATCCAGAGTATTAAAGGCAGCATAACACTGAGTCCTTTTCCTACCTCTTTGAATTAAAAACATATTCCTATTCCTCTAATTAATTGCCATAAATACCCCACTTTGGAAATCACTGAGTTGAATAATCAGATGAGTCTGTGTTTAGTCTGCCTGTAACTGAATTTAGAATATAAAAGACACAGTATTCCAACATAAAGGGACCTTGGAAATTGATGTGTTCTGTCTTTTTATTTTAAATATGAAAAAACAGGCTCAAGGATTGAGGATTTTGTAAGGTTCTATGGCTCTTTGGTTGGATATGACCTGTGGTAGCTCAGATATAACCAATAGACCGGAGTGTGAAAAATTAAGGCAATGAACCAAAAGGTTTCTTTCTGAGGATTTTTCCAGTAGTCCTATATGAATGTGAAAGTTGGACCACAAAGAAGGCTGAGCACCAAAAAATTGATGCTTTCAAACTGTGGTGCTGGAGAATACTCTTGAGAATCCCTTGGACAGCAAAGAGATCAAATCAATGAATCCTTAAGGAGATCAACCCTGAATAATCATTGGAGGACTGATGCTAAAGCTCCAATACTGTGGCCACCTGATGCTAAGAGCTGACTCATTGGAAAAGACCCTGATGCTAGGAAAGATTGAGGGCAGGAGGAGAAGTGGGTGACAGAGGATGAGATGGTTCTATGGCATCACTGACTCCATGGACGTGAGTTGGAGCAAACACCAGGAGATGGTGAAGGACAGGGAAGCCTGTTGTGCTTCAGTCCATGGTGTTGGAAAGAGTTGGATACGACTTAGCGACTGAGCAACAACAGCAGTTCTTTCTTAGTAGTACTTTTGCCCTGCCACGTTATTTTTGAGTAAACTCAACTACCTACCGGCAAAGAACTATGGAATGTCTTCAGCTATATATGGAGGAGAGAATGGAGAATGTATTCCCTCCCCATCCTCTCTTCCAGAAAAGGAGGAGAATGAGACCTAGATTCTTCCAGAGTCTAATGATGGAAGACAGGAGAGGAGACTGTAGTGACATAGGCCTAAAGAGTGTCCAGGTCCCTTGTTTGGCACTTATGCCGTTGCTGCCACAAAGCTTCCCCGAACACTGCAGCAGTTCCTTGCTTTTCATGTCCAGTGGCAGTCTGAGAAACTCTGGAATCATTTATTTAAAAGGATGAAGCACAAAAGCCTCGCACAGTAATAGTCAAGGTAACAGAAGGCAGTTGGAGGGCCTCAGACCACGACCAGGTGACATGAATGTGTTCCATGGACCGTAGGAGCCTGTGAGGAGGCAAAGGGAATCTAATAGGGGATATCAGGCTATTTAGAACTTATGAAGAGCAAATTCTTTGACTTCTTTACTTGTCAGGTAAAGGAATTAGACTATCAGTTGAATGATGCCTAAGATACTGTGCTTTGTTTCTTTAAAATTGTATTTTTGTATTTCTGTAAGATTTTCTTCAGTGACTTCACAGACTTTTATATAAAATATAATTTTAGAACTTTTATTGATAATCTTGGGCTATACCCTTCAAAATATACTTTTAAAAACCATAGTCACAGGTCTCAAATTTCAGTTTATTTTACCGTTCCTAATGTGAGAGGTCTTGAAATGTATTTTTTGCAGTTCTCTCTTTGAGTATTCAATCCATGGGGTTGCAAAGAGTTGGACACAACTGAGTGACTGAACAACAACTTTGGGTATTGCTATATTTTTCTTTAAAAATATAAAAGTTTATCAGTAACATCCAAATGATAATACTTCCCATATTAAAATTAATAACACATATAAATTCAGGACAACTGTATTGATTTAAAGTGCTTCAGCTTACAGTCTTCTAGTTGGTTTTATTATGTCCCATAAAAGAATCTTTCCTGTATTCAGTCGTTCTACCCAGAGATTCTGACAATTGTGTCAGCAATTATAGTTTTCTTTCTGAAAATGCTGAAAACATTGTTCCATTTATGTAAAGGAAGGAGAAATTGGAAAAGCTTAAACAGAGACAGAAAACTTATTTTTATGGATAACGTATAGTGTCATTCCAGCCTGAATAAATTATTGCTTGTTTTCAAATTAATGCTTTTTCCTGATAAGGTATTTTAATTGACAGTATAAAGGTAATGCAAAAAAAAAGTTAATGCATCCAAATTTATTGCAAGGTAAAAATAAGAATGAAACTGGAATAGAATCACTGTTGTTGAGAGTTGTTTTATCTTGTGGTGCTCCTGAGTATAAACAAATCTTACAGTCAAGAATAAATTTGTTTATATGTGAAATATTCACTTTGCATCACTTACAGGTATAAAGTACATGTTTTTGATTTGTTTATACTGTCGTTAACCAAAACTCATTTTCTTTTAATTAAGGCATAGCAAGTTGATTGAATTTGCATACTTGGTAGTACAAAGTACAAATGGCTGTAACAACTGACTTAAATCACTGAGATAATCTGTAGGAGCAGGGGCTTCAGGTAGAGCTTTGTATTTATTCCAATTCTCTAAAGGCACGTAGGTCTGGGCAGAAAACGTTAAGGGTAGACTGGTGGCTGAGTTTTCTGGTTTTAGTTCAAAGTAATCCTCAGACAAGGGATCCAAAGCAGATCCTTGGCTATTCATTACTCATTCATTAATTCATGCATGTATTAATTATTACTAATCACCTTTTTTAAAACTTTTTAGTTTGTATTGGAGAATAACTCATTAACAATGTTGTGATATTTTCAGGTGAACCCCCAAAGGCATTCAGCCTTACATATACATGTATACATTCTTCCCAAAACTCCCCTCCCATCCACGCTGCCACATAACATTGAACAGAGTTCCATGTGCTATACAGTAGGTTCTTTTTAGTTATCCATTTTAAATATAGCTATAGTAATTACCTTTTAATTGTCAAGTTCTTACCCTAATGAAGCTTATAGTCTAGCAGGAATAATAGTCAAATTACCTAGTTCAGGCCAGGTTTTTTAGGAAATGAAGAAAGGACAAAGGAAATTACTATTTAAAGAGTACTGAGACATACAGAGTATTAATGCTGCTGCTGCTGCTGCTAAGTTGCTTCAATCGTGTCTGACTCTGTGCAACCCCAGAGATGGCAGCCCACGAGGCCTCCCCGTCCCTGGGATTCTCCAGGCAAGAACACTGGAGTGGGTTGCCATTTCCTTCTCCAATGCATGAAAGTGAAAAGTGAAAGTGAAGTCACTCAGTCATGTCCGACTCTTAGTGACCCCATGGACTGCAGCCTACCAGCCTCCTCCATCCATGGAATTTTCCAGGCAAGAGTACTGGAGTGGGGTGCCATTGCCTTCTCCAAGTGTTAATGCTAGGTGATTTTTTTCATAGATTACCTGATTTAGTCTTTGTGACACATTACAGGGGGTAAGTGGTGTTTTCCCTATTTTTATAGATGAAGCGGTAACTAATTAATCTGCCCCAAATCATGCATCAGATAAGAGCTGTGCTTTTTAATAAGATCTGCCTAACCCAGTGACCCTGTTTTTAGTGGAAAGGAAATGCCAAGAGTTGAAAAATACATAGGCAGCCAAAGAATTTGAGTCCCTCAAAAGTAGGCATGTAATCTTGATATCTCAGTACTCATTAGGATATATCATTCCATAGGTATTCACTAAAGATTAATGAAATGATGTGTTGTTACCTTGTCCTACTTACTGACAAACTTTGCTAGCCTCAGCTAGGAGAGAAGCTGACATGGAACATGGGTAGCTGCACTGTGTCACATTTTTAAATAGTTAGAAATGATCTGCAGTTCAGGTGCAATTGATATGCTTGTTTTTACCTAACCTACTTCCAGAACAGGTTTGTGGTGGCTCCTGATACAGGAAGATCATTAACCTAAGAACAAATGATCAGGAGTTTCATATTTAGGCCTTTGCAAATTCAGTTCTGAACTTCCTCCTTTCTGCTGCTGCTAAGTCTGACAGAGTCCGACCCCATAGACGGCAGCCCACCAGGCTCCCCCGTCCCTGGGATTCTCCAGGCAAGAACACTGGAGTGGGTTGCCATTTCCTTCTGCAATGCATGAAAGTGAAAAGTGAAAGTGAAGTCATTCAGTCATGTCCGACTCTTAGTGACCCCATGGACTGCAGCCTACCAGGCTCCTCCGTCCATGGAATTTTCCAGGCAAGAGTACCAGAGTGGGTTGCCATTGCCTTCTGCTTCCTCCTCTCTACTGTGACTTTAAAAAAGTATTGATCACCTAGATCCTTCCATGAGGAATATTGAAAACTGACTTTCATAATGAATTCTATGTCATAGACATTTACTCCAGATAACAATTTCTTATATTAAACCCTCAGTAAAAATCAAAGCTATACTAAAATATTATTAAAAAGCCTTTTTCTGCATTGAGGTAAAGTGATATCTCTGTATGAGAGGATGAGCTTTGAGAATGACAAAGGCTAATGATTAGCTTGTTCCAGACTCTAACTAGCAACACAATGAGACTGATCTTTGGCAAGCACTTGAATTGTGCTTTTTAATTGTAATGAACACCATATGTTTTAGATAACAGAGGTATTGGTAGCAACAGTGACTGTATTTTTAAAGATCCAGATTATTCTCTTACCCAATTGGAATGCCATCCTACTTTTAGAAAATAAGCTGTAGGGTTCTCTATCTGAAGGTTGTAAGTTGACCTCAAGAAGCAAATTGGGATCTCTTCAAGTGCCTGAATGAGTTCTTGGCTTAGGTCCAGAGCTCCATAACATGGAGTATAGGAGAAGTGACCTTTGCCTTAGTATTGCTTTTATAAAAGCTCTGTTTTCGAGCAGCCTTAACGTCCTGATGGTGTAGATAACTGAGTTAATTATCCTGTCAAATGGAGCTGTTCAGTGTTTTCTCTCTGAATGCTAATCACTGTCTGCCAAAGGAGATGATTTCGGTTTTGGCTATGAGGATACTGAGCTATGATCCCTCTGTCAGTAATCAGTGATAGAGTGGACTGCTGCTTGAGGGCCTTTCTGGACCTGCTTGGTAAAACTAACCTATTAACAGAGAGAAGAAGGTGATTTGCCTATCTTTGTTGCTCGAAGAACTGTACTTTATTCATCTTAAGAGGTCTATCATGTTACTTAAACATGAAGTTAAAAGCTGCTCAGACACATATTATACTAAGCTATACTGTTTAATATTGTAATTTAATCTATTAAGAGGAGATGTAATCCTCAAGATGTTACTACAACACACACTTTGAAGAACCACATACAAATGAATGTGTATGCTAAGCCTAAACATAGACAAAGCTTATGGGTAGTTGCCTGTCTTGAAAAGTATAATGCTGTTTCCACTGGTTCTCAGTAAGATGAAGCATAGTTGTTCAGTTTCTCAGTCTGTCTGACTCTTTGCGACCCCGTGGACTGCAGCATGCCAGGCTTCTCTGTCCTTCACTATCTTTGTGAGTTTGTTCAAACTCATGCCCATTGAATCAACGATGCCATCCAACCATCTCTCCTTTGTTGCCCCCTTCTCCTCCTCTACTCAGTATTTTCCAGCATCAGCGACTTTTCCAGTGAGTTAGCTCTTCACATCAGGTGGCCAAAGTACTGGAGCTTCAGCACCTGTGCTTCCAACGAATATTCAGGGTTGATTTCCTTTAGGATTGACTAGTTTAATCTCCTTTCTGTCCAGTGGACTCTCAAGAGTCTTCTCTAACACCACAGTTCGAAAGCATCAATTTCTCAGCACTCAGCCTTCTTGGGCTCTGAGAGCCTTCTCGGCTCTCACATCCATACATGACTACTGGAAAAACCATGGTTTTGATTATATGGAAATGTGTCAGCAAAATGATGTCTCTGCTTTTTAATACACTGTCTAGGTTAGCACATGTTAGTAGTGGAGCAGTTGTTATTAAACAGTTATGGCATTGGTTTGTATTGGGGCAGCTGTTATTAATACTTGCTTGTTCGTTACTTATAGTTCATTGAATAGAAAACTGACAGGAAGTTTAGAGGAATAGCTAGCAGAGAAGTATTCTCTGATGTTAGGGCTCAGAGAATTAGTCTGAAAAAAAAAATTCTAATAATTGGAATAGAGAATAGGATTAAGATATTTAAAATTAAGATATTTCTGGAAATAAAAATTATTTCCTAAGAAGTGTTTTTCAGTTTAAAGCAATCCAGTCTGTTCTGCTGTATGGAACATAAGTTAAGAATTAAGGAGAGTTCCTTAAACTTGATGCAGATTTGATTCTAAATAATTATCTTAAAGCCTGAAGGTGCAAAGGAGCAATATATCTATCAAGGAAAGTTTGTGCCTCTATAATTCCTCAATCAAAATCCATGGCTGAATCTGTTCTACAACCTTAATTTGTTATTCAAATAGTCAAGACTGTTATTTCACTTACTAAAATCTATCATCTTATAATTTGCTTATAAAAGTGAATAAGTTGCTTATAAAAATGCAACCTAATAAATTTCTTTGAGTTATTTAAAATACCATCCTGTCTCGTAGAAGGAGGTTGATATATATATGTGGATCAGAGACCCTGAATATGAGGGTTAGGAGAATATGTTGCCTCACCAATTTAGGTACGACGCCCCTTATCAGCACAGAAGCAGTTACGGAACAAGAACAAAACCCCTTGCCCTTGGCAACATAATTCTCGTAAAAGAAACGGGGAGAATGAGAGGATAACAGGCAGGAAGGCTAGCGGCCCCCAAACGGAGAAAATAGGCTGCAAGTGTCAGACGTTTTTTATCTTTCTCTTAAGCTACAGGGCTTCCCTTGTAGCTCAGCTGGTAAAGAATCCGCCTGCAATGCGGGAGACCTGGGTTCGATCCCTGGGTTGGGAAGATCCCCTGGAGAAGGGAAAGGCTACCCACTCCAGTATTCTGGCCTAGAGAATTACATGGACTGTATAGTCCATGGGGTTGCATAGAGTCATACACGACTGAGTGACTTTCCCTGTATATATTTGTATATAGCAAGCACATATACACATACTTAGTATGCCAGAGGACAGCAATACTAAGGAAAGGGGTTAACTTAATGTGGAAATTACCAGTCTAAGACATCCTGGGCAATATGAGACTTTAGTAGGGAAGCTTAGTTTTTGCATGATTTTACCTCTTGATTTTAGTTGCAAAGTTAATTATACTACATATCTTATTTAATTTATGTGTGATTATGGTTACGTGTGTTCTTTGATTCAACAGCTATTGGTAGAGGAAAGTCAAAGTGAAAGAGCAGTTTTTCCAGCCCACATAGTTTTGTGGGTAGGCTTTAAGCCGAAAATGTCCACCTTCCCCTTGCTCATCCATTGTGCATGCAGTTTAAACAAAGACTGGATCTACTTCTCAAACTGGCACTCACACGTGTACATTCACTGTGTACTAGACACCATAGGATACGTAGGGCGTATTCCTGAAATGTGACCTGACTTAAAGATTTAAGGAATTTAATCTCATTTAAAATAAACACAAGCTTCTGTATAGCACAGGGAGCTCAGCTTGATGCTCTGTGATGATGTGGAGGGGTGGGATGGGGTCGGGTGATGGGAGGAAGGCTCAAGAGGGAGGGGGATATATGGATACATGTAGCTGATTCATGATGTTGTACAGAAGAAACTAGCACAACATTTAAAGCACTTATACTCCCATTTTTTAAATTTTTTAAAGATTACATATGTAAAAAAAACCAAACACGGATTGAAGGAGATTACAAAATCTACATTGTTAAGATAAATCACACAAAATTTTAGTGTTGCAGGCTGTTTGGGGCTCCCATCCTTCACATACTGTTCTCTCCCTGCCCAGACCCCTCTTCTGTCATTAGGGTGAATCACTGGAGAAGTTTTAGAGCATCTGAAAAGATGCTGCATTAATATTAATAGGATGCGTATCTTCATTCAAATTTAATAAGATTATTTTCATGTAAATTAGAATCAAGACATTTATAAAGTTGGCCTCAAACCCACAGATTGTAGAAGTTCACTTTGGAAAATCCAGATATCGTATAAAGTACTTTAAGCACAAAAGGAAATTTGGTCAGGATACTATATTCAAAAAGAGGATTTGAAACATAACTCACTTATAAGGGTATGGGACATGACTCCCAAAAGGATCAGTTTGCATTCTAGTATTTAGAAGATTATGGTTCTGCAGTTTCTGATTTGCTATTCATCCCTGAGGAAGCTAGGCCTTATTGGTTTACTTCAGCTGAGGTTTGTGCAGTGTAAGGGCAGCAACTCTTTACTGGGTACTTTCACCTGTGCCAGGCAGTGTGTGCAATGCACGGACTCATAGTGCCCTGTAAGAAGTGCATGGTCCCTTTTTACAAATGAGAAAACCAAGACTCAGGATATGTGGTTTGCCTGGGATCTCACATTTAGCTGTCTCCTGAACCAACCTTCGATGCCAGGTCTTTCTGCCTCTAGAGCAGTGTTTTTATAGTCTTTTGCCCCCACTATAGCCAAGCAAGATGTTATGTTTTTATCTTCTTAGTCCTTTTCATCTACAGATCTGTAAAGAGTGACCTAAAGTATGCAAATTTCAGTCTTCTTACCTAAAACATAGTATAACCCCAAATGTTAAAAGCTCTCAAACTTAGGCTTCAAATAAGTTGGATTTAACTTTGGGGGGAAAAAAGGATAAAAAATTATATATTGGGAATTCAAATGTAGTTTTGGCTTTCAAAAGAAGGTAAATATGATGACTATTGTGTATGACTAATGGTGATTTGACATTCCTGAATGAGATCTTCAATGACAGGAACACAAGGAACTAGGAACCTGCATGGATTCACTAACAAGCCAGATTTGCTTCTTGGATGGGCTCACCAAACTATTAGATCTGAGAAATTCAAAAGACAAAGCACTGACCTTGAGCAGGGCACTTTGCAAAACCATCTCTCAATATCTTCGGACAGAGGAAGCTAAATAGAATTTAGGTTCTAAGAACACATTGCTGGATCAATAACTGGTTGAACAGCTGTAACCTGTAAGTGACTGATGTCTTGCTGAAGATATATTTATGATGATGTTTGACATGGCTCAGTCCTCTACTTTGCAATAATTTTTATCAGATATTTATAGAAAAGTCCCAGTTATCCAAAGTTTTCAAAGGAGGAAAAGAGAATGTATAGCAAATGAACCCAAAGCTAGAATAAGAATATAAAATCAACATGCTTCAATAGGCAGAAATGTGGAGGACTGTTCTTAGGTTTAAAAACTAAAACCACAAGTACAAATTGAGAGTGATAAGATTTGAGGGTTTTATTTATTAGATTTTATTATTAGACATTACCTTTAGACATAAGAAGTATGGCTGTGTGAGCAAAAATAAATTAATAATTTCCTTCCTTTTTCCCTATCAGTAATTTTGTGGAATATTAAAGCTTCTACCAATATTTGTATGATACTCATTCAGAGTGATACACATCACAGATAAACTATTACTATGTAAAGTTCTCTAATCAAATTAGGTATTAGGTACATATTAGAAATTAGGGAATACAACTAAATGAACTCACCAGAGAGTCATATATTATGATGATTTTTCCTAACTCTAACCTAGTTATTGTCTCTTATAAGTAATTTTCATGATCTTCCTTTTGCAAGACAAAAACAAAGTTGTAACTTAGGCAATTACTTAGCTTTAATTTGTGAGATCCTTACACCTTTTTAGAGAGAACATGTGGAAATTAAATGAAAATACATATTCTTTTTTTCCTGAAAATGTAGACTCCCACTAAAATGTAGACTCCATAAGTTGAGGACCTGAGATTTCATTGCTGTGTCCCTAGAACCTAGGACAGTGCCTGGCACATAGTAGTTGCTTAATAAATGTTTGTTAAAGGAAATAATTTCTCCACAAATTGTGACTAAGCTCATCTGCTGGGCATTGACTCCATATATTAGTTTGCTATTAGCCTCTGTGATTTCAGTGAATGATTTGATGTTAGGCAAAAGTGAACAATTATCACGTAGGCCCAATGACCATGAAAAGAAGCTAACAAAAGCTTGGAGTTTAAACAATACACAAGCCCCTGTGTCCCTATCCTTTGAAGCAAAAGACTTTTGCTTTAGTCTTCCAGGCCTCTCTTGAGTCTCAAAAGGCTGGCTCAAGAGTTAATGATTAGGAAATGTGAAAATGTAGAAACAAAAAATAGCTATTGGGCCTGGAACCTGGTAGCAATTTAGATTATAAATCTGCCACATAGCATAATCACTGAACTCCCAGTTCCCTGAAAGATATAGGTAAAGGCCTGGCACACATTCCTGTGTTATTTTTACAGGAAACAGACCCACCCCAGATGAAAACTGCTGACTGTAAGCACATAGACCCTAGTCTAGTTGAAACCAGAATATTGATGATGCTTGAAATTTTACCTTGATGCCGTCCAATCCTGAGAATGGTGCATGAGCTGATCATGCACCCTACAGTCCCCCCCGTTACACTGCCTTTAAAACCCCTTCCCTCAGAGCCATCGAGAGTTCAGGTCTTTTGAGCACGAGCTGCCCTTGTTCTCATTAGTATTGTGCAGTAAACACTGTACTTTCCTTCCCTGCAGTCCAGTATCAGTAGATTGGCTTTGTTGTGTGGGCAAGCAGACCCAAAGTTTGGTTCGATAACAAAGTGTATCTAACTTCTATTGTAGGTTAGCTGTGCTAAATTGTCTATAATAGAATGTAATAGTCAAATATTATGAAACGATTATTGGCGATATTTACCAACTATATGCCAGAATTATATGACCATTAACAAAGATACCTGATGCATTATCACGTGAGGTGACAGGAATGAGGAAAACAGAGCCCTAGACCACAAATCAGAGTACTCAAGTTTAAATCCTGATTCAACCACATACTAGTTGTCTGACCTTAAAATAGTCACAATAACCACTATAATTTTGTTTCTCCATTTGTAAAAGGGACAAAAGAATAGCAGTTATTTCATACAGTTGGTATGAGGATTAAAAGACTTAGTCATATAAAGAGACTATATGACTATAATGCAGGATATAGTACTTTGTAAATAATAATAGAAGCAAGCTATTATTGGTGTATATAAGAGCTAATTTAACAAGGTTCAACATATATTATTGCTCAGTCACTCAGTTGTGTCTGACTCTTTGCAACCTTATGGACTGTAGCCCACCAGGCTCCTCTGTCCATGGGATTTTCCATGCAAGAATACTGGAATGGGTTGCTGTTTCCTACTCGAGGGCATCATTCCAATCCAGGGATCGAACCCACATCTCCTGCGTCTCCTGCACTGGCAGAACTATTCTTTACCACTGAGTCACCTGGGAAGTCCAACATATAATCCTCTACTTAGAGATGAAACTTATTCTCAAAGAAATATGACCATCCCAGACCAAAAGCAGTATATTTGAGATTCAGCATTAGAACCCAAGCTGCTCCAAGTTCAGATCCTGATGCAGGAAGAGTTATAGAATGATGTTGAACTACCAGCCAATGTATAAAGAGCCCTTATGGCCAAACAGGCAAATGAATAAAATAAAAGAACACAGAACAGAATAATAGAATATCCTGAGCCTGTCACATCTGCACAGAGAATATTGAGTATTA
This sequence comes from Bos mutus, assembly GCF_027580195.1. NCBI lineage: Eukaryota > Metazoa > Chordata > Mammalia > Artiodactyla > Bovidae > Bos > Bos mutus. The sequence continues at coordinate 31,848,001 of NC_091625.1, forward strand.
TAACCTCTACTAAAGAGCCTCTTGATGAAGGTAAAAGAGGAGAGTGAAAAAGTTGGCTTAAAGCCCAGCATTCAGAAAACTAAGATCATGATATCTGCACCCATCACTTTATGGCAAATAGATGGGGAAACAGTGGAAACAGTGGCTGACTTTATTTTAGAGGGCTCCAAAATCACTGCAGATGGTGGCTGCAGCCATGAAATTAAAAGACACTTGCTCCTTGGAAGGAAAGTTACGACCAACCTAGACAGCAGAGACATTACTTTGCCAACAAAAGTCTGTCTAGTCAAGACTATGGTTTTTCTAGTAGTCATGTATGGATGTGAGAGTTGGACTGTAAAGAAAGCTGAGCGTCAAAGAATTGATGCTTTTGAACTGTGGTGTTGGAGAACATTCTTGAGACTCCCTTGGACTACAAGGGAATCCAACCAGTCCATCCTAAAGGAGATCAGTTCTGGGTGTTCATTGAAAGGACTGATGTTGAAGCTGAACCTCCAGTACTTTGCCACCTGATGCAAAGAGCTGACTCCTTTGAAAAGACCCTGATGCTGGGAAAGATTGAAGGCAGGAGGAGAAGGGGACGACAGAGGATGAGATGGTTGGATGGCATCACTGACTCAATGGACATGAGTTTGGGTAAACTCCGGGAGTTGTTGATGGACAGGGAGGCCTGGTGTGCTGCACTCCATGGGGTCACAAAGAGCTGGACATGACTGAGCGATTGAACTGAACCTCTGCTGAATAGAGAGAGGAAATAACTTCATTTTATAAATATTTTTATAATTGTTATTTTAAGAGTCAAAATTATCTATAATATTTACATATATTTGACACAGTTAAAAGACAAAGCTTTTCCTCTTGTGTATAAATTTCTCTCAGCAAGCATGTAAGATTGAAGAAAATTTAAATATTTCATGCACTTTTCATGCTGATATTTTTCTCGATTATATCCTACCATTTACATATGAACATCCTTTATTCTGTTTCCTACAGAATGCTGAAGTTTCTGTTTTTGAAGTAAATATACGCTTTGTTGGTGGACTAATCTCAGCCTACTATCTGTCTGGAGCAGAGGTAAGATGGAAAGTGGCTTATAAATGGGAATTATGAGTGTCTTAATATCATATTTTTTGTATGGCTTTTGTGGTATCCATTAAATTTTCACATTTTGATTGGCCTCTAGCATATACTGAACTCTTTTATCATATACTAATTAAGTGAGCACCCTGGGAAAGTTCAGCAGAACATGCATGTCGAAAAATGTTAAACAATGCCTGTAAAAAAGCCTGGCTCTATTAGGTTACGTATCATGTGATTAAAACTACAAATTATATATGCCTATGGACAAAGTCATAAGGTTTAGTGGAGTGGCAAGCTTGTGGATTTCTTTCTTTAAAAATTATTTTAACGTTAGTATATATCCCTGTCACTGAGTCGTGTCTAACTCTTTGTGACCCCATGAACTGTAGCCTCCCAGGCTCCTCTGTCCATGGGATCCTCCAGGCAAGAATGCTGGAGTGGATTGCCATTTCCTTCGATCTTCCCAGCCTAAGGATTGAACCCCTGTCTCCTATGTCTCCTGCATTTCAGGCAGATTCTTTACCCACTGAGCCATCAGACATGTTAGTATAATGTTAGCTTAATAAAAAAAAAAAAAAATTGAAATAAAGAAAGCTTGGCAAGTGAGATATAAAAACTAGTATTTAAGAAAATGAGTGAGATATTCTGCTTCCCAGTTAGAAGTCCTGTAGGCCAGTAAGTCCTTGTAAAGTGTTTTGCAGCTCTTCCTAGGTTAGGCTTCATTAATTATCTGCTGCTCAGGGCAAAGAAGAAATTTTTCATTTTTAGCTGCTTTTTATCAGTAGATTAAGAAGAGATTTTTGTATCATGCTCATGAAGAGCATAGATGCTATTTCCTCAAAAGGCTTTGGGCAACTTTATGAATAACAACCTAAGTGTCCACTAAGAGTTATTAGTGGACCTCACTTTTAATGTCAACAGTGTTAGAAGCTGACATCAAGGAAAAACAGTCACATATTTCATTTGCATATCAATCAGATTTGTGTTAGTCTCAGCAGTCTGGCTGGGGCAAGAGTGGATCTGACCTAGCATACTGGTCCATGTGTTTCTGTGCTCCTTCAAACAAGCTTAAGCAGAGCAATAAACGTTTAATGAGAAAGGCTGCGTTCCTTTGTTTCTGTCTCTCAGGTACTTTCCTACTAATAGCAAAACAGCTTGTCTTTCACTTTAGATTTTATTCTACCATAGAGGTTTTCAAAGTATATAGATGGCTTCTATATTCCTTTTAATGTGTCCTCTTTGTGTTAAGTCCTGTTCTTCGTTATCCCTCTTCTTCCCTTTTTCCAGTCCCAAATAACTTCAGTTGTTCATTTTGGTTTAGGATGTTCTAAACACTAATCAAGGGAATCCATAATTTTAAAAACTCCTACTTAAAATTAGCTACTGGTTTTTTACTGAACAAATTTCTGCTTTTAGCATTTGTGTCTTTGCGTACCCAGTGTCTGCATATTCTCATTACTTTTGATGTGGCATACTTGGTTTTAACTCTCGTCATCATTTCTGTGAGGGTGAGACAATTTGGAGGAAATAGGACTACTTCATTGTATCTGGACTCAGATAGGGTAATAGAACATGCAAAGAGAAGCAGTTATGTATTTCTTCTAAATATTTATCATATAAATTGGGGTACTTTTTCACCCATAACAGTGTCTTAAGTTTATGTGTTTGTTTCTATATATGAGTATTCTTATTAGAGACATATTTATTTACTGATAAAAATATAATACCCACAGATACAGTTTGCCTGGATAAAATCATTTGTCTAAGACCTTGTAAGAGTATTTTAAAATTCTATGCTTAGCTAACTGTAGTAAGCAAAAGACCATAAAGAACACTTCCATTGAAAATAATTATTCTTTTAGTATATATGCTTTGTCCTTATCCATGTGCAAACATTGTATTAATTTTATCTATATTTTCTGTATTTTAATTTTATGATAAAAATTAACTTAGCTTAACTTCCTTTCTTATATACTTTTGTGTTTATATAGAATATATTTTTAATTTTAGTTCTTAAAGATTCATCTTCTCACCACCGTTTTTGCTAACTGTTCCCTAAATGTTGAACAGTTGGGTTGTTTTCAGTATTCCTATAGTTTGAATAATGTAGCTATAATCACCAATAAATATATTTATTCTTTAAAGTGAGATTGCCAGATGAGAAACAATTAGTATTAGACTGTTTTACCATTATCTCCTGTTTTTTCCTACCAGTTACCTCATCACTGATAGTTACCTTTCATTTGACCAATAACAGGAATAGGATCAAGGAAAAATTATTTACCATAAGTCTGAGCTTGATCTATTTGTCTCCATATCAAAATGAAAAATTAGGCATTCATTTAATAGAAAGAACATCAACATGGCCACATTATGAATTAGTTGGTTTTTGATTGTTAATAAAGTTCTGTGCTACACACTTTTATGTAGATCAAGGTATTACTAAGATAGTCTAGGAAAATTCATCTTCCTAAATTATCTCATAGAGGGACTGCTAAATCACCATAATTTAACATTCTCATTTCATCGCTGAGGTTCAGGCGTGTTCTGAGAGCATCTTATAAATCACCTTCAGAAGTATATAGGCCTACATTGATATAAGCTCAAGATTTTTAAATTTATGCTGCAAAAACAGAAGAGGAACCACTGCTTTGGGTTACATACCTCAGGAAAATTATAGTTAGAAACACTGAGCAATAATGAAGAATGTCAATGAATTTCTAAACCTACCAAAAGAACAATAGACACATGAAATACATTTTCAAAACTTAAAATGCCCTAGCTCAGTTAAAATATGTTGTAATATTTTTTTTTAAAACCAAGTCACAGGATTTCCAGAGTCTATGTAAGAAATACAGATAACCACAAAAAGTACAAACCAATGGGATAAGAATAAGATGAATACCAAACACTAAATTGTATTAAAAATAAAAGAGATAGCATTGCTGTATTATTACAAGTTTGAGGGAAACTAAAGTCTGTATTGAAGATAGTAAATAGCAACCTCTGCAATACCATTCCCCAAATTACATTCTACAGATCACCTTAGATATGGCAGAATAAATCTGTATCTGTGTACGTTCTAAAAATAAATTAGGAAAAACTACATCCTATATTTTTTCTTAGAAATTCAAAGTCACAGAAAAAGAAACTAATTTTATTTATCTTTGTGTTTCCCATACTTACTTAACTACAAACTCTTTTTTTTTTTAATGTAACATCTGCTAACACTGAGTTACAAACATTGTTTCCCAGAACAAATTTTGGGAAATGTTGATTAAGAGTAACAAAGCAAAAGTGACACTGAAAATCGGCAAATGCAAAACAAGGCATTTCAAGAGACAATGATACATGTAGAAAATAACACGTATGACTATATCAAATATTATTGTTTGTTTTACCACAGAAATCGATGGTTGTGTTGAGCAGAAAATTAATTTAATGGGATACAGTCGTGTCACAGACATGTAGAAAAAGGCTGAAGAACAAATTGAACCTAACACTCTCAAGGTGCCAGAGAGGATCTTTATAGTTGAACAATCACTCTGGGACATCCTAGAAATAATAAATATCACTGATTTTCTCTACCCTTGTCAAGATGCAAAGCCCTATCAGAAAGGTCAGTTGTCTGTTTTAGTTAATGTGGCCCGTGAGGGTCTTGGGAAATGAAAGGGAGGATATGATAGGAGTCTTCCATGTGGCTTGAATTCTGTATCCCATGAAGACCAAATATAGATAATTTCTAAACCGGAAATTCAGGCTCTGTTGGAAGGGTATGAAGAAAAAATGGGAGTTTAAAAAAAAAAAGGACATAATTTCACTATGGTGGGTAAGAGGATCAGAGGAAATATACAAGCTCTATGGAAACTGATAATTTAATAAAATACTTAGGAAAGCTTTTCCTGATTTGAAAAACTATAAATTGAGAGAGAACATTTAGTACTGACCAGGTATTTTGTTCTCAGAGGAAACATTCAGTTAACATGGTTTAAGTATGTGAAGTAGAAAAACAAAAAGTCAACTCATCAAAGCTAAAAAGATTGAATGAGCTTCCAGTGAATAAAAGAAACAAGGGCATCTGCTCCAAGACTGGGGAAACACGTATAATGGATTTTTACATTAGATCAGTTTACTCAGATAGCCTTCATTTTGAAGGCAGCAAAAGAATGTTTTACCAAATTAACCAAAAGAAATCCACTGCTCCAGACATACCAGTAGGAAAGACTGCTAAAGAACTTCCTGAAAAAGAGAAGTAGCTAATAACACTAATTTTAAAAATATCAAGGGGGTAAACCTAAAAGAAGGGGGAAGGATTGTGGAGTGGGGAGGAGGGAAATAAGATTGAGAATGTGAATATAGTGGTAGAAAAATTTATTTTCTTTTCCTCATAATAGGATTCAGGCATTTGGGGTGGCCTCAGGGGCTAGACATCAATTTTGTAGAGTTTATTTAGTGATGTTCCTTACATATACTTTAAATATTAATTTACTATTGAAACTTTTATAAAATAAAGAAGTATGATAAACTAAATAAGTAATATTTTCATTTAAAAATGTTTAACTTAGCAAAATAATATTAGATGACAGTAATTTTGCTTAAATGTGTCATTGTTTCCATGGTTAATGAGTTAAATCGTTTCATGTTGAATATTTTATTAAGATTGAAAGTTTATTTTATACTTTAAAAAGGATCTAGGAGTACGTGGAATTGATTCTAAAATAATGTACACTTTAGTCAAATGAAAATACTACTTTTTTTGTACTGCATTGAGTTATAGAAATCATCCCTACTGCTTAACTCGGGTTTGCTATATGTCTCACTCTGTACAAAGCTCTATCCTGTATTTATGATTGTTTTTGAAAGCACAGAAGTTTTATTAACTATGAGAACTTTATCTCAGTAATTCATGAAAGCAGTTCCACAGAGTGCCAATAATTTCAGCTCCAAAACTTATACATGGCTAATATATAAATGCCCGAAGCTGGTATAGATTTGCATCTGATTGATAAAGATGATAGACCAAACAAGAGGGCTTGGCACCTAAAGGAGAGGGAAACTCAGAAAATTACCTTGTTTCTTTATGAAATAGGGCTGCAAATTCACATCAGTTAGAAGAGACTAGAATGATACAATAACAGTCTCAAAAATCCTAGTGGTTTACAAGAATATGCTGTACCCACTTTCTGTCCGGTGCATGCCACATGGTCTGCCCACGACTCTGCTTCTCGTCAACCTCCCCCTGGAGCCCAGACACAGATGGACCAGCTGCCATCTGAGTCATTTGCATTTGCCAAGACAGGAGTCAGGGTGTTGGAGGGTGGGGAGGTAGCAAAAGAAAACCTAGAAAACCACACACTGTCTTTTAATGCAGCTGTTGGGAAAACACCTGTTACTTCAGCTCTCTTCTCATTGGCCAAAGCAAGTCACTTGGTCACTGTAACTTAAAGGGTTGGGGGAGGGAATGCAGTGTTACCACCACATCAGTTCAGTTCAGTCATTCAGTCGCTTAGTTGTGTCCAAATCTGCGACCCCATGAATCGCAGCACGCCAGGCCTCCCTGTCCATCACCATCTCCCGGAGTTCACCCAAACTCAGGTGCATTGAGTCTGTGATGCCATCCAGCCATCTCATCCTCTGTCGTCCCCTTCTCCTCCTGCCCCCAATCCCTCCCAGCATCAGGGTCTTTTCCAGTGAGTCAGCTCCCCGCATGAGGTGGCCAAAGTATTGGAGTTCCAGCCTCAGCATCAGTCCTTCCAGTGAACACCCAGGACTGGTCTCGTTAGGATAGACTGGTTGGATCTCCTTGCAGTCCAAGGGACTCTCAAGAGTCTTCTCCAACACCACAGTTCATCAATTATTCGGCACTCAGCTTTCTTCACAGTCCAACTCTCATATCCATACATGACCACTGGAAAAACCATAGCCTTGACTAGATGGACCTTTGTTGGCAAAGTAATATCTGCTTTAATATACTATCTATGTTGGTCATAACTTTCTTTCCAAGGAGTAAGCATCTTTTAATTTCATGGCTGCAATCACCATCTGCAGTGATTTTGGAGCCCCCAAAAATAGTCTGGCACTGTTTCCACTGTTTCCCCATCTATTTGCCATGAAGTGATGGGACCAGATGCCATCATCTTCGTTTTCTGAATGTTGAGCTTTAAGCCAACTTTTTCACTCTCCTCTCTCACTTTCATCAAGAGGCTTTGTAGTTCCTCTTCACTTTCCTGCCATAAGGGTGGTGTTGTCTGCATATCTGAGGTTATTGATCTTTCTCCCAGCAATCTTGATTCCAGCTTGTGCTTCTTCCAGCCCAGCATTTCTCATGATGTACTCTGCATATAAGTTAAATAAGCAGGGTGACAATATACAGCCTTGACGTACTCCTTTTCCTATTTGGAACCAGTCTGTTGTTCCATGTCTAATTCTAACTGTTGCTTCCTGACCTGCATATAGGTTTCTCAAGAGGCAGGTCAGGTGGTCTGGTATGCCCATCTCTTTCAGAATTTTCCACAGTTGATTGTGATCCACACAGTCAAAGGCTTTGGCATAGTCAATAAAGCAGAAATAGATGTTTTTCTGGAACTCTCTTGCTTTTTCGATGATGCAGCGAATGTTGGCAATTTGATCTCTGGTTCCTCTGCCTGCCTGGAGTAAATCGTGTTAATGACAGCCCCAGTGGCCACTGACTTGGGTTAAACTGTGTAGCCTTCCCAACTGCCAGGAGAAGAAGAAGACAGGAATTTGTGAGGAGGAGACCTTTTTGAAGGGTTCCCAAACTGGAATTAGCCTGCACCACAAGGAAAAGACTTCTATCCTGTGGCCCTAGGGTAATAAGTAGAGATAGGGATAGGAATAGGAATCATCGTGGGATAGGAATACATATCTTCACTAACTTTTCAAGTAAAAGGCTACTCTTCTAGCACATGTCTGCAAAAATTCTGTTTCTCTAAGAAAAATCATTCTAGACTTGTCTAACTTTCCAAATTTCAAACAGCAAAGTTGAGAAACAGACGTAAAGTACTTTATAGAACAGAAGCACCTGTCACCAGCCCTGAGTTGTCTGGTGGGCGAGCTGGTCGTTGCTCTTTGGCATCACCTGCTGTGTTGAGCCCTCTTTGTGGACCTGATGTTTTTCGTCCAGCCACTATTCTCTTCAGTTAAAGTGTTTCATAAGGCCAGGTACTTCTTGTTTTGTAAAACCTAATGTAAAAATGAGGTAATATGTTTACATTTAGATTTATGTTGAATCATTTCATAATTTACAATACCTGTTAAAACCAGTGCTTCTGTATCATTTTTATTGCCTGAATTATATTGACATGGATTTCTAATACTAAATTTGTATGTGTATATATGTGTGTGATTTAAACAAATGCTATATTTTTCCAGGAATATTTCTGTGTATGTTTTTTCTTTTGAAATTACTATGATGTCCTTTAGAAAGGTATCATGAGGCAGCTATAGCAAAGAATTTTAAATTTAATGGGACTGGTAGAAAATTCCTGAGAATTGGGATAATTTACCATCTGTTGAGTTCATGTATTGAGTGAATCAGCATATGCTATTGAATACCTACTTTGAGGCACTGCACTTGGTGCTGCAGGAACAGTGAACAAGGGAAGTAGTCTCTGCTGACAAATATTAATCCAGATGTTATAAGAGCCCTATAAAGTAAGAGTGGATATTGTTTTTATCCTCATTTTATATAGGAAGAAACAGAGCACTGAGAGTTGAGTAACTTACCCAAGGGCATACAAAATAGCAGAGCTGGCTTTCAAAGTTGGACAGTCTAGCTTTAGGATACCAAGTAGCAGCCAGACATTAGGGATCTCAAACATAGGAGCTAGAAATAGGCTCTAGGCTTGAACTTATGAGTCATGCATGGGTGCTCAGTCATGTCTGACTCTGTGACCCTAGGACTGTAACCCTTCAGGCTCCTCTGACCATGGATGGAATTTTCCAGGTAAGAATACTGGAGTAGGTTGCCATTTCCTACTCCAGGGGATCTTCCTGACCCAGGGAACAAACCCACTTCTCCTGCATCTCCTGCATCAGCAAGCGGGTTCTTTACCGCTGCACCCCCTGGGAAGCCCAGACTTATGAGTCATCAACAGCTAAATGATAATTGAATGGATAGAAGGGAATGGGGCTGCTAAGAATATATATAGATTGAAAAGAGATAGCCTAAACATGTAGGCATTAGTGAGAGAAAGGAGCTAGAAAAGGAGACTAAGAAGTTGGAAGTTGTAATCCCGGAAGTAAGAGGAAAACCGATAAAATGTGATTATCACAGAAGCAAAGGGAAAGTAATATTTGAAAAATGAGTAAATATTCAGTTGTGTCAAAGGTTGCTGCTAGGGCAGGATGTCTAAGGACTGAAAAGTAGCTTTGGACATAGCTATATAGAGGTCACGGATAACTCTACTGAAAGTACTTTTGGTAGAGTAATAACATATAATCCAAATTGATTTTGATTGAAGAGATCTTTAAGAAGGTAGGGGAGGGGAGGATTCAGAGGACAAATTTATAGAGTGTTTCCACCTCCATTGCAGTATGAGAGAATAGAGGAGAAGATAGGCATATGTGTGAGTGCCTTGGCAGATTTGGTGGCAAACATATGAAATATTTATTATCCAATGGTCCCTGTTAACTGTATGAAGAATTATCAGAGTGTTGCTGAGGTTCACGAGGAGAGAATAGACATTTCAGATGACTTTGTATACTTTGAAATTGTCATCCTAGAGAGGGCTGACTAGAGAAACATGGTAGAGCTTCTGGACAGCATCTTGGTGGGAGACCATGACTTCATGGTGGCATCAGTCTCAGGTGTATGATACTTGTTTCTCCAGCAGTACTCAGCAGTTCAGATACAAGCATGGAGAAGGTAGCTGGTTTGTTTTTGTTGAGTTTTGCTAGACGGATGAGACAGACACACCAAAAAGGGCATGGATTTTATATGGTATTGTCCAAAAAAGAGTATTAAAATTATAGACCATGAAGTCCAAGAACAAGTCTAAGACAGTATGAAAAAAATCAGATGAGTGATAGAAAATCGACTGATTAAATTGCCTGTTTTGTTGAAGTAGGATAGCAGTAGTAGCAGTAATTTAGCAAATAACTAGATATTCTGGAAGTTAAGGCTGTACAGTAGAATGTATAAATAAGAGATGTAAAAAATAGGGCAGTTTTGAGTGATGTCATAATCCAGGATGACATCACAAGGATGAGTGACTAAGGAGATTTTGCCAGAAACTATCTGCATGGCTTCCTGTGCAATGTATTTTAATTGAAAAACATAACTGGTCTTAAAAAGAAAAAAACCTTCCAAGCATCAGTGAACCTATTTTTAAATTTCCTAAGATATAAACACTTTACATAATATTTATAAATCCATATGGAAATGTGTACTGAACAAAGGTCACTACTTAAACAAAAAGGAGAAGAATATTCATGCAGTATGAAATTTAAGTATATGGTTGTTGGATAAACATTCATGACTGTAGAGCCTTAAGTTAGTACAGATGATTGGAGTTGGCAGTAGAAATGTAAACAAATGCATATTAACTAGTTAGATTTAATGCAACTATGTACCTATGCTAAGCTATTTCTTTTCAGCTATAACTAGATGAAATTTTGTCTGTGATAACTATAGTAAATTTAATTGTAATGATGTGAATTCATTTTGAATTTCCTTTAGTCTATTCATGCTGCTATAATGGTATGGTAGATTATCATAAACTAGGTGGCTTATAAACAAGAAACATTTATTTCTCATAGTTATGATGGCTGGGAAATCCAAGATCGAGGTGCCAGAAGATTTTGGTGTCTCCTGATGGCCAGCTTCTTGTTTCATAGATGGCCGTCTTCTCTATGCATCCTCACATGGCAGAAAGGTTGAGAGAGCTCTTTAGGGTATCTTTTATAAAGGCACTAATCTCATCCAAGGGGGCTCTATTCTCAAGACATAAACCACCTCCAAAAGCCTCCACCTATCTCCAAATTATCATCGCATTAGGGATTAGGATTGCACATTTGAATTTTGGGAGGAGAGGAAACATTCAGTGTATAGCAAGTGAGTGTGAAGTAAGTCTTTTGAAGATTTCATTTAAAAAGCTTTCTTGTGTTACCACTTTATGATGCAGATGTATAGTTTTATGTATTTCTTTAAAGTTTTTTCTTTAAAACATTTTAGAAGATAGTTCATTGACAGATTTTAGGGTTAACTATCCTAGTAACTGCAGCCATTTCTGCTACATCATGAAGTGTTTCTCCTAGAGAGATCTGCTCATGTATCCCAATCCAGGGATCACACCCACATCTCTTATGTCTCCTGCTTTGGCAGATGGGTTCTTTACCACTAGTACCACTTGAGAAGCCCTTCTCTGGATATACCACCATTAATTTTGCATTTGGAAGTTCATCTTATAATTTAGCTGAAAATTCTTTTCCATTGTTAATAAAGAGAACCTAAGCCTTGAGGATAATGTTTGTTTTTAACTTAATAATTGATCTTTATTTTAATTTGAGTTATCCAATTCTTCTGGAGCAGTACAAATAATGACTAATTCCAGGGTCCTGCAAAATGAGGAAATCCAAGATATTTAATGATAGGGCAGAGAACCCAAGAATTTTCTCACAGCTCTTTGTTATAAACACTTTTGTTTTTCATTCATGCCATTAGGTATACAGTTAGGGTTAGAACAGATAAGCAAAAGAGATTGTCACCTTTTCTTCTAAGTTCCGTTTGGTTAATGCATTTATTTGTTTAATATTATTTTAACATATTTAAGTTCTTGATATAATAATAACCACAATTACTCTAATGTACAAATTGCTGCTAACTTCTGTGTTTCAATTCTTACAGCTCACTTGGTATTAAAATTATTAAATATTGTTTTTTTTAAACCACTGTGTCTCATGAACTTCCTCTGGTCAGGTAGAAAGTACACATATTATTCAATTTAGATTTAACTATTAATTCAAATAACAACCATAGTATGTGTGTTGAGTTTCTGCTATCTAGTCTTTATAACTATATAATACTATATAGTGCTTTATAACTAGACTTTTTGTTACCATCTGAGCTACCAGGGAAGCCCGGAATAATATTAACCTGGAGTTTAACTCTGAAGAATTAGATATAGTGAACTTTAAAGCTCTTTCATCTTGTCAGGCTTGCAGTTATTAACATGTTTAGTTGCTTTTGATTCACATCTTTATTCAGCAAATACTACGTGCCAGCTCTGATAATTTTGAGCATCTATTATGTGCCAAAGTGTGTTCTTATATCTGGAGGATTCAGTGATGCACAAATTAGATGAAATCCCTGTTCTCGTGAAATGTGCATTCTAGTGAGATAAAATATGAAACAAGTTCACAGTATACTGTCAGATAACAGTAAGTGCTATGAGGAAAATACAATTCAATCATGGGATAAAGAGTGACAGAGATGGATGGGACAAGAAGGACTGCTTTAGCATGAAATGGAGCTCAGATTGGAATGACACCATTGAAGATTGGGAGAAAATAACATTCTAAACAGAAGAACCTAAGAATTCAGAGTTTATAGTAGATTTTTCTCTTTTCTTTGGAACAGAGAAGAGGAGGAGGACAGTGGTAGTGATAATAATGGTGGTAGTAAGACCATTATCTTAGGGTTATTGTATGCCAGGTACACAGTATCGATACTGGAGAGATTTCATAAACTCCATATTGTAGCTACACTGAAGGTCTGACTGGCTGATTCCTGAGTCATATAGTGAGTGAGAGAACTGGAATTAGACCCTGATTTGTCTGCACAATGACCTATCCACATATTATTCCCAAATCCAGAGTTACCACAGTCTTCCTTTCTTATTTACTTGCTTATCAGTTCAACATGTAATGAGCCAGCTGCAATCTTCTGAAACCCATGAAATCTTCTGCTTTTCTGAGCAACAAGGAATAATTGATGTATGAAAACTAAGCTATGATATGGTAACACTTAAGAGTTTATAACGGATTTTTATTATTCCAATCATATTTGAAATTATGTATTCATCATATTCATGTCTTTTTCCAAAACAAACTTGTCCTTGAATTTTTCCAAATAGTTCTTTGAGTTGCTATCGTTCTCATTTCCTTCTCTGTGGTTTTATTCTTCATTTTCTCACCCTCTTCCTCAGAATAAAATATATTTTAAAAATCATAGTAATTGAGAGCACTGAATGATGTACATGTATACAATTTAGAAAAAAGAATAATTACTTTCAAGTTTTGAATCATATTTTTTGATAAAGAAATATGAGGGGAAAAGGTAGTACATTGTCATTTCAAATGAAATTAAAATAGTTTGGCTTTATTAGCACATAAATTGTGAAGGTTTACCAATACAATTGGAATGCTTTTATATAATTAGAGAATTCCAAAAAGAACTTAGAAATAGCTCATAAATCTACCATATGTTGAGAGCACTTTAATAAATTTCTCCTGACTGTGAATAAAAATTTGGAATAATATTGCCTATTTGCTTTTTATATTAGACAAAGAGAAGAAGGAAAGCTCATATTTATTGTCATATATCATAAAAGTAACTTCAAAAAAATGATTAAAATATCTACTTCTCATAGTCATTAAAGATATGCAGTGAACCATTTTCTAGTAGGTTTTCCTTCCATTAAGTTAACTGTTGTCACAAGATAAGACTCAAAACCAGGCCCTTGAGTTAAACTAAGATTAGATCCAGGGACCTGACATTTCTCCAATTTTTCCTGGGAGTTCATTCCATTATGGAATTTCAAGATGCTACTTCAAATAATGGGGTTTAGCTAGTACTCAGATAAATGGGTAGTTGCTGCTTTCAAAGATTGCCAGTCTCATGTCACCACTGCCTGGCATGCACTTCCCTCTAGTTTTGCTTACCTGTTCAATGCCTTCTCCCCACCCACATATCCAGACAGATACAGAATAATCACTGATTCTCCTTATAAACACTCACAATAAAGTAGCAACACTTCCAACTTCTTTCTCCCCCTCTTTCTTCCCTATCAAATTAGCAAAGACTGAAAACATGTTAATACCCAATTTGGTGAGAATAGGATAAAAATTTGCTCAACATTGCTGAAGGAAATGTAACTAGATTTGGTTGCTCCAAAAAGCAATTAAGTACTATGCATAGAAGAAGATCCTTACTATAAAGGTATTTATTTAATTCCAGTTATTCAACATTGGGGAATCTATCCAAAGGAAGTAATCCAAAATGTAATCTTATTATGCCAAAGCAGTTAATGAATATATTTTATATAAACAGTAAAATAGGAAGAGACGTCTGCAATATCCAACAGTAAAAGAATGGTGGAGCAGTTCATGGAATGCTCACATAATGTCATGTTGCGCAACCATTAAAATTTATGCTTGTTAATTTATTTGATGACATAGACAAATATTGATAAATAAAACAAGACACAAAATTTACTAAGTATATGATTGTTTTTGATTCCCTTCACCCATTTCTGGCAGCTACTATTCTGTTCTCTATATCTGTGAACGTAGTGTTTTTGTTTGTTTTCAGCTACAAAAAGATAGAATAACTACATAGGGAATTATTCTTAAATGTAAACAATATTTGCTTATAATTGTTATATGATCTTTCCCATGTCTTTTTGTTTTTCTTATCAGATTTTTCAGAGTGAACTAGTAGCAATCTTATGATCAGAAAAATATTAAAAGAAAATTGCAATAAACTTGAAAAAAATCCTTACCAAACTTTTTCCCCTAGACTTTCTCAGGATTCAGTTGTTCTAGCCTTTTTTAAAATTTGAATATTTTTAACTTTTCTTATAAGAATCCAGCCTGTGAAGTCTTGAAAGTCACCTTTCTCCCTTTCTGACATCTGTTTCATAAAGAAAATGACTTTACTCAGTGATAATTGAATTTCCTTCTTTATAGTCAATTTATAGATTTCCATTTCAGATGGTGGGTTTATTTACAGCAACATCTATTAGATGTTAGTATCATCCTCAGCTCACATGGAAATGGAGGTGACACAAAGTTTAAGTAAACAGATTGGTCATCAATCCTTAATCTTTATATTTTCAAGAGCAGTTTAAAAAGACAAAAGCTGATTATAGTAACAAATTTTTTTGTTACACACGCCTGTCTAAAGTGATACAAAATAGTATGTACAGTATTTCATACTCTTAAAAAAATACATTCATGGAAAATCTCTTTGCATTTTCCATCCTCAACCATTTAAAAGTCAAAAGAGTGGAATTACTTGTGATTATTATTATAGATTCAGTAATAAAGTTTGTGTTCATTACTAACATAGAAGGAAATCTGGAACTACTGAGGCATTTGGCTCAATCTGTGACTTTGTCTTTCTCTACAGGATCTAATTGAAAGAAGGTATTAGGGAAGACATAGCAGAGAGCCTTTTTCCTGTTGTTACAGCGTAAATATCCTTAAGAAACTTCAAAAACATGCATGCTTGCTTGAAGAAGAGAGTAAGAGAAAAGCTGTTCAGTAATGAGCCAGGGAAAAAGGAAAACCTTGTCTGTGAGATAAAGAAAGTGACTATAAAAAGGGGAGCGTATAGACTACCAGACACTCGTGAGACTTCTCAAATCAAAAACTAGAACTCACTTTATGACGGAAACCCAAGGTAATTAGAAACTATTTCAAATTTGTAATATTTTCCTTTATTTTTTAAAATCCAAAGCAAATATGACTATATGAATTGATAGAACTTACTTATGGGTACACAGATACTGGCAGTTTCTATATTTTGAAATACTTTACTTTTAAAAAATGTTTGGAAGAATTTATAGATGTGATGAAAAGCCAAGTGTCTTCTTTCACTTCACTCTCTCCTCACCCTAAAACTCTGCCTCTCCTTCCATTTATGAGGATTAGCTACTCCCTGTGACCCTATAATAGGAGTAGACTTCCGAGTAATGATCTGAGGCTCTCATTAGTTAAAATTGTATTTCTCAGGAAAGTTGCCACATTTGGGGCCTACAGGTAAACCATCTGTAAACAGGGGGCTACTTGAAATATTCATTGTTTTGGAGGCATCTACCAAGTGAGCTTAAGTAGCTCATATGGAGTGGAAGCAACGTTGCTCATAGACTCTGGAATCCTGGCTTCTCAGACCCTGTTTAGTGGTTGCCTCACCTTGAACAAGCCATTTTATCACTTTCAGATTTTTTTTTCATAAATTTGCTGTTATGGAATGGGAAATAAATGTCTTTTAAGTATCCTCTAAATGCAGTGTTCTGGAACTATGAAACATGGATTTTTCAAGTTCATAGAGTGTTGTAAATTGGAGGAGTGGGTGTGTGGGAGAAGTTTCCTCCTCATAACTCACAACTTCTTGTTTTGGGGTATAAATTCAGTAACTCCTTCTGGTGAAATACAGATTTGTGCTTCTTAGGTTGTCCAGATATGTAAATACCTGGGGGTGTAATAGAAATAGGAAAGTTGGCCTCTTTATGCTCTGGAAAAACCTTGTGTCCTATGGAAGATGAATTGGCTGGTTGTTAGTGGAAGGGAGATGCTAAAAATTAGAGAAGCTCTGCAAGGAAAACAATAAACTGCTGTAGACACAGAAACAATGAGGAATATGCACTGGTTCTTTACTTATGAACACCCACAGTCTTAACTCCTTTCTTATGCAAAATTTGAATGCAGATTGCTTTTTGTTATAAACAAATCTCCCATTTTAATGACAAACTCAAAGGCAATTCTGGCAGCTGTAGCAAGAATGAGAAACAAGGGTTTATACCCAGCAAAACTGACTTTTCAGGTGTGAAGGGCACTGACAAACTATTATCTTCATGCAGGAACTTGGGAAGTATTGCTTCCAAGAGCCCTTCCTGATGGATATACCAAGCAACAAGCTTCAGACAGCCAAAGAGCGTGTATCATGAGTCCATTTTTATGAAATGTCAAAAGTAGGCAAATCTATAGAGACAGAAAGTAGATTAGAGGTTGCATAGGACTGAAGTGGTTGGAGGAAATGAGGAGTGACTGCTAATGAACATGGTGTTTCTTTAGGATGGGTGATAAAAAATGTTCTAAAATTTGTTGTGGGAATCAATTTAGTATGACTATACTAAAGCCACTGAAATGTGTAATTTAATGGGTAAATTATATGATGAAAATGTTAAAAAGAAAAACACCATAGCTCTGAAATTTAATTGAAAATATTGGTAAGAACTTACGAGATACTTTATCTTAAAATATATAAATAAGTGTGTGTATCCCCTGAAAAGGCCTGGAAACAGTGAAGTATGCCCAGACTGGGTGTTGAATTCTGATTCCTTACTAACCAGGGCTTCTGAGAAATGGCTGAAATCTAAAAAACGTACAGTATCATTCTGAAACATCGAACCAGGTGACAAAGACACGGACAAAGACTACGAGAGTAATGTCAAAAGGACACAGGGGCCAACTTAAAAGAGGCTCCCTCCTTCAAAAGATGAACATTTTGAGTTTCAGTATAAATAAGAAATGTAACAGATTAATACCCACCAAATATGTTTAAGTTTGTAAATTCTTAATGATATTAAAAATCAAAAACAATTGGTCACCTTCAAAGAATGAAAGGAAAGCAATTTATTACCATGAAAATTGGTAAAAAGAACCAAGCCTTTGACTTACCTTTCCTATGTGAACTGTATCACAGGAAACCAGGTGGTAGATAAGCCAAGTGTCTTAATAAAATTATTTCTGTTAATAAATGAAAATGAAATGATAAAGGTGAAGGCACACCCATTTTTACAACTCCTCATGAGTTAATGGATCCAGGCCATGATTATCAAAGCTGCTGACTTCTCAAAAGGAAAGCAAACCACATACAAACCTCCTGATAAAAGAACGTATCACCTAGAACCTTGTCAAAGGAACCAAGTCCCTGGATCCAGCTTGTAATTTGTCAGAAACACTGTGAGAAGAATGTATTGAACTGCACTATAGATGTGCAGAGTGAGGCTCCTAGGTTTGCAATGACTTAAATTTGTCCAGATAAATTAAAAGAAATGAAAGGGGAAAAGAGGCAACCTATGGTTTAAAAGAGGCCTTTAAGTAGTTTGTTTGTTTTTTTTTTTAAGTGGGCAAGGCTGACTATAGGGTCTAAGGATGCACTCTTGGTTGATCAATGTTAAGAATAAATGCCAGGATGTGGTTACTTTTGGAGAGAGGGAAGGAGTAATGGGTGGGACGAGGCACACAGGTAGATGGCCTTTAGTGGGGCTGACAGAGCCCTGTTTCTTGACCTAGATGGTAATTACTAGGATGTGTGTCTTTAGTTATGCATTCTGTAGGCATGTATGTTGTGGGTGGGAAGATATGTATACACCTCTGTGTATCTTTGGAATTTAAATATGCTTAAAACATATCAATAATAAAAGAGATTACCCAGAAGAACAGTCAAAGCTTGATGGAATCAATTTTGAATCTTGGGATCTATTTTGGATCTCTTTCTTAATTGAAAGAATATTCTTTATTTGAAAGAATATTTAATGTATTTGCATTAGCTTGATGTGTATACATTAAAGATCATATTTCACATATAAAACAAGCCTAATCCAAGTGTAAAGTACATGTCAATGTTCTATATGGGCTTCCCTGGTGGCTCAGTGTTAAAGAACCCTCCTGCCAATGCAGTGCTGCTGCTGCTAAGTCACTTCAGTCGTGTCCAACTCCGTGCAACCCCATAGATGGCAGCCCACCAGGCTCCCCCATCCCTGGGATTCTCCAGGCAAGAGTACTGGAGTGGGGTGCCATTGCCTTCTCCGTGCCAATGCAGTAGGCGGGTTCAATGCTTGGGTTGGGAAGACCCCCTGGAGAAAGAAATGGCAACAGACTCCAGTATTCTTGCCTGGAGAGTCCCATGGACAGAGGAGCCTGGTGGGCTACAGTCTGTGGGGTTGCAAAGAGTAGGACATGACTTGGTTCCTAAATAACAACAACAAATATTCATTCTATAATACTTGTCTTAAAGTGCTGATTGAACAGATACTTTGACTTACAGCATTCATCTTTTTACTTTATGAAACAGATTGTCCAAATAACTTGAAAACAGTTTTTCATTTATCACTTTTAGGTTTGGTAGTAAATTTTCTAGTCATAAACTTATTATATACTTAATAGGATGCACTATGATATAAGGGCTTCTCTGATAACTCAGTTGGTAAAGAATCCACCTGCAATTCAGGAGACCCCAGTTTGATCCCTAGGTTGGGAAGATTCGTTAGAGAAGGGATAGGCTATCCACTCAAGTATTCTTGGGCTTCCCTTGTGGCTCATCTGGTAAAGAATCCACCTACAATGCTGGAGACCTGGGTTTGATCTCTGGGTTTGTAAGATCCTCTGGAAAAGGGAAAGGCTACCCACTCCAGTATTCTGGCCTGGAGAATTCCATGGACTATATAGTCCATGGGGTCGCAAATAGACACGACTGATGACTTTCACTATGATATAACATATATAGAGAACACTGAACAATTTTTTAATTAATTCATTTCTCATTTTACAAGAAATGTTACTTTTTGTTCAGAATTGTTAACAACATTTAGTTTCAGCAGTGTGGAGTAGTGGTCAAGACCATAAACTCTGGGACCAGACTGTAGCATTCCAATCTCTGTTTCTCTGCTTCTTGCTGGCATTGTGTGAACATAATCAGGGATGATAACCTTTCCCACCTCAGAAGCCTTGTGGAAGGATAGAGCAACTTAGTAAATGCAGACATTCAGAAGAGTCCCTGGAATATAGTGAATTCTACATAGGCATCAGCTGTTTATTACTTGGCCAAAATCATTTATGCAGATCAGTCTTTGGGAAATCATATGGCTGAAAGCCTACTTAAACTTTCTCAATCCTAGCATCCCTGAACTTGAGAGTTCTTACTAAATGTGTTTTCTCAGAGGTTCTCATCCTACTTAAATGACTTCTTACAGGACAGAAATATAAACAAAGCACATTGTTCAGATTTTATAATTTATGTCTGCATATTTGCTTACAGTTAGCATGTTAGAGGTAGTTGGGGTGAAATCTCTTTATGTTCTTTTTATCATGAAATGTTATCGATTCACAGTGTAAGTATATATTATTGCAAGAGCTATAAAAGAGGAAGATATCTAGGAAAGGAGGAAGAAGGCAAAAAAGAAAAAAAGGGGGGAGGAAATAAAACAACTCATGAGGAAAAGGAGTAGCCTTAAAACACCTGATTTGCGATCTACTGAGATGCATGGGGTCCATGATCATAATTAGCTGTGTGATTATTTTATTTAACTGTATTTGTATTTTTTAGTGAAAAATGTTTATCGTGATTGTTTTAAATGTAAGAAATTATTCAACCAGCACAAACCCAGTATGTTTGATCCCTCCACCCCAATTCTACATTCTAACCAATCGTTGATAAGTAAAGCCTAGCCTTTGGAAAGGCCTTAGGAAACCTAAAAATATTTATATATTTAACTTTTGCAGGTTTTCTAAGGAATCTAGACATCAAGAAATATTTACATATGTTCCACTAGTTTCCATTTCTTTCTTGTTGATTTCCTTATTAAGAACCTTAATGAAAAAAAGCCCAAAATATATCTTAAGAAAGCTGAACGTAAATCTTCTTCCCGTTGTTCATATACTGTGCCTTATTTTACAAACACTTTTCAATTATGTGATTTCAAATCTACGGTATTGGCATAGCTCTCATGGTTGAAAATAGTTGTTTTATTGTTTTCTAACGTGTTTGACCTTGTATGACCAGTCTTACCCTAAAAGGGGGATTTTTTTTAACCTATGAACTACCAAAAACAGATACAAGAGCTATTTTACATATAAATGGCTCTTTAAAACAATACTATTGTGTGCTGATTTGCCTCAGAGTCTGTATGAAGAGAGAGAAAACTAATAAATGCTGTGTTGTTAACCAATAATTAGATTCTCAATGTGGTGTAAAGTACTCACAGGAGGTTCATTCTTGGCCTCATAAATTTGACCATATCTTTCCATTCTAATGCTATTAAGTGACTTAGAGACATGACTTAACAGTAAAATAAGCTCCTAAACCACAGTGGCAAGCACATAAGACTGAAATTATGCCGCGATGACTGCTATTCGTTTAGGAATTGGCTGTCCCATTTGCTCTTAAATATCAGGCAAGCAGCAAATGGAGAGTTGACTGTTAAACTGCAGATTCAGCATCACATGGCCTAATACCTCTTCTATTTGCTAAACTTGAAGATTATTAAAGATTTTTTTGCTTAGTTCACTACAGAAACAGTGTACATCATACCCATGGCAATAAATATTTTTATTATTCGTTCCAATCAATTTATTTCCCATTCTTATTGAATTACCTGAGTTCACCTAGGTCAGTGCTTCTTAAACTGTGCTATGTATCAGATTTCCCAGGAAACCTTATTAAAATGCAGATTTGTGGGCCCCACTATCAGAGTTTCTGATTCTGTAGATCTCAATGCAGGGCTGCTAATTTGCCTTTCCCAGGTGATGCTAATGCTGCTGGTTTGAGAACCTCTGACCCCTTGCAATTAACAGGATTCCTCTTTTTAAAAAAAATCAACTAAGAAAATAGACATCCAAATTTGGCCTTCAGCACTGGTAAGGAAACCGTGTCCTAATTTGGTAGATAAAGAATTGGTAAAGATAAAGAATTATAATAAAGCTTTTTTCCTGAAATCTGACAAACGTCGTATCAAAGGAACCATAAGCTATTTGGGTTTTCATTTATATTAGGGACAACTCTAGTTGAATAAAGCAAACAGAAGAACCCTGTCATAATCCCCGTGGAATATGTGACACTAATTTCTATCATTACTCTAATTTATAATGAAGATTTTTTAAGAGCCTTTTGAAAGCTTATTTCCTCAAAGTCCAAGATCTTTGGACCTGGCCAGAATTTTTGTTTTTCTTCGTCTATCTCTAAAAAAGAAATAGTTTCTGTTTTCTAACCCTTTAAAAGAGTCACCTAGAGTCAGACATCCTGGAATGTGAAGTCAAGTGGGCCTTAGAAAGCATCACTATGAACAAAGCTAGTGGAGGTGATGGAATTCCAATTGAGCTATTTCAAATCCTGAATGATGATACTGTGAAAGTGTTGCACTCAATATGCCAGCAAATTTGGAAAACTCAGCAGTGGCCACAGAACTGGAAAAGGTCAGTTTTCATTCGAATCCCAAAGAAAGGCAATGCCAAAGAATGTTCAAACTACCGCACAATTGCACTCATCTCACATGCTAGTAAAGTGGTGCTCAAAATTCTCCAAGCCAGGCTTCAGCAATATGTGAACCGTGAACTTCCAGATGTTCAAACTAGTTTTAGAAAAGGCAGAGGAACCAGAGATCAAATTGCCAACATCCGCTGGATCATCAAAAAAGCAAGAGAGTTCCAGAAAAACATCTACTTCTGCTTTATTGACTATGCCAAAGCCTTTGACTGTGTGGATCACAATAAACTGTGGAAAATTCTGAAAGAGATGGGCATATCAGCCCACCTGACCTGCCTCTTGAGAAACCTATATGCAGATCAGTCAGGAAGCAACAGTTAGAACTGGACATGGAACAACAGACTGGTTCCAAACAGGAAAAGGAGTACGTCAAGGCTGTATATTGTCACCCTGCTTATTTAACTTATATGCAGAGTACATCATGAGAAACGCTGGGCTGGAAGAAGCACAAGCTGGAATCAAGATTGCCGGGAGAAATATCAATCACCTCAGATATGCAGAATACACCACCCTTATGGCAGGAAAGTGAAGAGGAACTACAAAGCCTCTTGATGAAAATGAAAGAGGAGAGTGAAAAAGTTGGCTTAAAGCTCAGCATTCAGAAAACGAAGATCATGGCATCTGGTCCCATCACTTCATGGGAAATAGATGGGGAAACAGTGAAAACAGTGTCAGACTTTATTTTGGGGGGCTCCAAAATCACTGCAGATGGTGACTGCAGCCATGAAATTAAAAGACCTTGCTCCTTGGAAGGAAAGTTATGACCAACCTAGATAGCATATTGAAAAGCAGAGACATTACTTTGCCAACAAAGGTCCATCTAGTCAAGGCTATGGTTTTTCCTGTGGACATGTATGGATGTAAGAGTTGGACTGTGAAGAAAGCTGAGCGCCAAAGAATTGATGCTTTTGAACTGTGGTGTTGGAGAAGACTCTTGAGAGTCCCTTGGACTGTGAGGAGATCCAACCAGTCCATTCTGAAGGATATCAGTCCTGGGATTTCTTTGGAAGGAATTATGCTAAAGCTGAAACTCCAGTACTTTGGCCACCTCATGCAAAGGATTGACTCATTGGAAAAGACTCTGATGCTGGGAGGGATGGGGGCAGGAGGAAAAGGAGACAACAGAGGATGAGATGGCTGGATGGCATCACTGACTCCATGGACGGGAGTCTGAGTGAACTCCGGGAGTTGGTGATGGACAGGGAGGCCTGGCGTGCTGCGATTCATGGAGTTGCAAAGAGTTGGACACGACTGAGCAACTGAACTGAACTGAAAAGAGACATTTGTTTTTTCCTAGGATTCTCAGTCTTTTGTCTTCAACAGTACTGCCTTATAAGTGACTCAAGAATGTCCCACTCTTACTGTTTTGTTACAGATGAAATTTTTGACATAGATGTCAAGTATTTTTGGTTTTTTTGGCTTTTCTTTTGAACTTTTTATTTTGTGTTGTGGTGTAGCCAGTTAACAATGTTGTGATAACTTGAGGTGAACAGTGAAGAAACTCAGCCACACATACACATGTATCTATTCTCATGTTGGGTTTCTCTCATAGCTCAGTTGGTGAAGAATCTGCCTGCAGTGCAGAAGACCTGAGTTCGATCCCTGGATTAGGAAGATCCCCTGGAGCAGGAAATGGCAAACCACTCCAGTATTCTTACCTGGAGAATACCATGGACAGAGGAGCTTGGTAGCCTACGGTCCGTGGGGTTGCAGGAGTCGGACACGACTTAGCAACTGAACTACTACTGTTCTCACGTCAAGTTTCAACCCACTGTGTTGTTGTTTGTTGTTGTTTAGTCACTAAGTCATGTCTGACTCTTGTGGGTTGCTTTTGTTTAATGTTAAATGAACTTGACTCCGTTTCCTTTGCATCTTGATTCTGTGGGTCTACTGCGTGGCCCTTCAACTGCACTGCTTTATTCCTCTTTTATCTTTTGACTGCCGTGTTTTCTCCACTGTGCTTTCTCAGAACTTTAAGTCTCACTTGTTTTCCACCTTCTTTGAGATATAACTGACATATAACATTGTGTAAATTTAAGATGTACAAAGTGTTGATTTGATCATTTATATATTGCAAAATGATTACTACAGTAGGGTTAGTTAACACCTGCATTCCATCACATAATTATCATTTCTTTTTTGTGGTGAGAATATTTAAGATCTACTCTCTTAGCCTGTTTCAAGTATATATTAATAATATTCTGTTGTTAACCATAATCACCATACCATACGCTAGACCTCCAGAACTTACTCATCTTATATGCCCTTTGATCAACATTTTTCCACTTTCCCATCATCCCACCTGACCGCTTCCTCTGTTGCTCTGAGTTCAGCTTTATAACATTCCACATATAAATGATATATAGTCTTTCCCTGTCTATGAGTCTCTGCTAGTGCTACTGCTAAGTCACTTCAGTCATGTCCGACTCTGTGCGATCCCATAGATGGCAGCCCACCAGGCTCCCCCATCCCTGGGATTCTCCAGGCAAGAACACTGGAGTGGGTTGCCATTTCCTTCTCCAATGCATGAAAGTGAAAAGTGAAAGTGAAGTTACTCAGTCGTGTCCGACTCCCAGCGACCCCATGGACTGCAGCCTACCAGGCTCCTCCACCCATGGGATTTTTCAGGCAGGAGTACTGGAGTGGGGTGCCATTGCCTTCTCCGCCATGAGTCTCTACAGAAGACTATTTCAGTGTTTTCTATTGGAGCTAGTTCTTTTTACAGATCTAATAGGTCAATTCTTAACTCCTGTAGGTGATTCCCATCTAAATGATAACCTTCAAGTTGTTGACTAGTCACACACACACACAAATGTATGTGTTCAGTTTGGTCTAAAGCTGCATTTGAGATCTTCAAAAACACCTAAATGGTAGCTTTCTCTACAGTTTTGTAGTTTTTCCATATATCTGATACCTTTGCCAATTTTGCATGGTCAGACTAATGGCAAGGATTTGTCTGATTACTTTGTGAAGTAATACAACAGTATTGTACTTGTCTTCGTTTTCTTTTTTATTTGGAAAGGAAAGTTTATTTTGGATGCCAGCAACTGGGGAGGAGGGCAGACTCCTACCCAAAAGCCAACTGCCTTGCCTCAACCCACCACCAACAAAACAAAAAATCATGGGCAAGCGCTCTTATAGATGGAGGGGGGAGGGGCTACATGTAGAAACAGTACAGTCAGCTCTAACAGTGATCTTGAAAAATTGGTCATGCAGATGCTGGTTTGACCAGTGTCATCTTGATTGTTTTTAGTTAATCTTCAGTTCCAATGTCAGTTTGTTTCCTTATCTTTGAGGCCAGTTCTCGTAATGGTGGCATCTTCTGTCATGGCCACAGTCTGGACATCGTGTACTTAACCTCCTCCACCTGTTGGGGGTTTCAGTATCTTTACAAGACAACTCACAGGATATGGCTTGGAATATTATTAGCCTTTGTGAAGATACTAAAAGTCCTTGACTATGCTTAATGACTACACTATTCTTATTTGGCCTCCTTTGACTGTTTTCCTTTCTTTTTGCATTTTCATAATTCTCTGGTAAAGCTTATTCTTCGGCTAATGTTTTTCCTCTAAAGACAGGTGGAGGATGTGCTAAGGCAGGACCATAGCCTTCTGCTCTGCTTGACATTCTTGAAGCACAGCCTCTGCCATTAATACCTTTAAAAATATGTCTTCATTTTTTTTGAAGAAGAAATAGAAGTTATTACTTTAGCCTTCCCTGTATATCAGAAAATACTCCTCTGAATATTTTTCGACTATCACTCTTCAAAAACGAGTGTTTGAGTCACTGACCACAGCAAAGTTTAGTTTTGTATTCCAAGTACCTTGTGAAACTTGACATGTAGTTCATAGGCGTTTAATAAATATTTGTTGAATAAATGACTTGACATCTCTAAAAGGTCAAAATTATAGTACAGGTTCCTTTTTGAATGCTCATAATTTAGGAAGTTTAAGCTGTGTTGAAGTGTGTATCTGTGTGTGTGTCTATGTGTGTAATTATTTTAAAAAACATTCACATAGTACAAGAGTGACCACAGTTCACAAGATGAATTATGTTTTGTAGTGTTATTATTTATGCTCATATTTTAAAGAGGAAATGCCTCCTGAATTATTTCAGTTGATATTTTCAAAAGTCTTCTAATAAGAAAAGTATTGAGTTATGTGACATTTTGTATTCTGGTCTGATTATTGTTAATACAAGACATTTCATTGAATTATTTATGGTACTATAAGAATATAACACTGATCTATTAAAAACAGTAGTGTTGTCCTGAAGTAGGATATATGAATATATTTTTAAATCTCATTTAAATGAAAAATGTTTAATGCTTGATGCTTTCAATCAAGTTAGTATAATCCAGGGATTGGCAAACTATAGACATGCTCATTCACTTACACTTTGTCTATGGCTGCTTTGACCCTACAGCTAGAGTTAATGAGTAAGTGAAGGAGCAAATGCCCTCTGACCAGAAATTCCACATTCAAATATTTAACCTGAGGAAATAATCATGCATACAGATACGTATGTACAGGGATGTTTATTCACTACTGTTGGCAACATCTAGACAGTGGAAACCTAAGTGTCAGATGATATGGGACTTGTATCTAAGTTCTGACATATCCATACACCTGTATACAGAGATCTATCCACTGATATAAAACAAAAGTCAACAACCTACAGCACAAATTCAGTCTGAGACTTGATTTGTACTACCAGAGTTAACAATGGTTTTACATTTTAAAAGATTATTTTTAAAAATCACGACATGAGATATGTGCCTGCCTGAAATGCTATCTGACACTCTACAGAAAATGTTTGCTGACCTCTGATGTTGAATGATGTATTTAATGTTGATTTAGTTGCTGAGGATGAATTTAAAACATTACAAAATAGTGTATATGGAAAGATGCCATTTCTCAAAAGAAATGCAATCAATTCCATTTAGAAGAGAGATAGTTAAGATGTTAAGAATAATTGTGTTTGGGTGGATAGGAATGTGTTTATTCAGTCACTAAGTCGTGTCCAACTCTTTGCAGATAGGATTAATGGGGCTCTATTTTTTGTTTGTCTAATTTTATGATTTTTCAATAGTGAGAATAGTTTTATTGCATAATAAGAAAATTAAAATTTTTAGTTTTGGCATGGGAAAAAGAATAGGAAAAAAATTCTCTTGAGTTCTAGAATGCAACTGTATATGTCTCTATTTTGTAGACAAGGAAACTGAGGTTAAAAGAAATTAATCACCTTGCTTAGAGGGACACAAGCATAAGACAAAAATAGCACTGCTTCCAAATTTTGTACCTTTTGATAACTTAAAATGTTCATCAATCAACTGACATGAAATTATGAACTCTGTGCCCATAGGTACTGTGGAGGTATCCATGTATAATAAATAAAGGCAGGTCATGCAGAAATCAAAAAACGCCCGATTAATGGGAATAGATGCACAACCAGATAGGTTTACATTTGCTTAGATAAAATGAAAAAGGAGTGGCTTCCATTTTGCACTTTTTTTTAAACAAAAAGCAAAACAAAATCTATGGAGATATGGGTGTTTAGTTTACTTTGTAAACTTGCAAACTATTACTCCTAAATAATATACTAATTAATTCTTTTTCATACCAGTAGAGTTAGTAGTTCAAATGTAGTCATCTGACAAAGAGGGCATGTTTCCTGAAATTCACACCCCACACCATAAGAAGAGATGTTTGACTTATCCTTAAGCCCTACTACAGACAGCTGTTTACAAAAATTAGTCTGCAACTTAGGGGAAAGCAGACAGTTACTGTTGCAGGCTGTTGTAGTGAGAAGTCTTCATTGTAATTAATGGATATCTAATAACAAAAGAAACAGTAGTGTTATAGAAAGCAGACATAAAAGCTCAGCAGTTTTTTGGACCATTTAGTATGTGGACAAAAAGTCTAATATGCTTCCATTTTCCTGAAGGAACCAGTGTCTTATAGCAAAGAACAATGATAATGGTTAACTATTATGCCCTTTAAAAAGCACTTATGCATTTAATCATATTTAATCATCTTGTGATTTGCAAGAATGATCCCTTACTCACATACTTAGAAACTAAGGCAGAGAGGGGGTTAAGTGAGTTCTCGAAATCAGGGGTCCCCAACCTCTGGGATCTAATGCCTGATGATTTGAAGTGGAGCTGATGTAATAATAATAGAAATAAAGTGCATGATAAACGTAATGTGGCTTGAATTATGCTGAAACCACCCTCCTCCTCTCCCCTCCCCCAGTCTGTGGAAAAATTTTCTTCCATGAAACCAGTCCCTGGTGCCAAAAAGGTTAAGGACTGCTGCTCAAGATCATACAACTCAGTCAGCTGATGACCAAGAATTAGATCTTCTAGCCCCAACTCATGTGATGCTGATGCTGAGTCATCAAGACAGGATTTGTGTAATTGCACTAAATCAAAAGAGCAGATAAACATGTTTATAAAACTGAGACAAAAAGGTTAAACTATGAATATTTCAATACTCTTAGAAGTAAGATTCAGTATCTGGAGAAACTCACTAGCAGAGAATGCCTCATAACTCAAAAATGCCAGGAAATCACAATGTATTTACTTGGATGAGGCTCTCATTTTCTTTCTCTTTTCTTTCTTTGAAGCAAAGGTTTCTAAGCCTGGATTCTGTATATTTCAAGTGATTTGTGAGGTTTACCTATAAACATAATAGTAAACCAAGCAGTTCCTCTTTTAACACTATGATATCACATGTTAACAACCTCTGTGTGATGGTTCACACAAATTCTTTTAGAAATAATAACCAGAATAGGGTTCATGTTTTCATAATTTCCTTCTTGATGCAAATAGTCCAGAAACTATTTGACATGCTTACCTAATATTAAATAATATTAAATACACAATAAACTGTGTATTTTCAAAACATTTTGTTGGCAACTTGCCCATATTTTAAACTTAAATTGAGTTGGAAAGATCAGCTCAGAAATCTATCTTTAAGCCCTGTGTAATGGCTCAGACTGTTATACTGTTATTTATAACAGTTCCTGGGCCAGTGCTTTAGGAGTTAGAACATCTAGATAACACAATCTGTTGTACACCTCACAATAATTCTAAGTGTGAGAACTATCTAGCCATTGATTTTCTTCTCCTTTACTGTGCATTTTTAACTTTCATAGTGAATGTATGTTAGAACATATACCTTTTGATTATCACTCTATTTTCCTCTTTCCCAGTCCCTGCTACATTTATCTCTACAACACATGTATACTTTCTTCTTGAGAAAACATTATTTTAAAAGGACCCTAATTACTTCTCAAGGTCTTTCCTTCAGACAGACATTGTAATGTTTCTTAATGTTGTCACTTAATGTATCTTTGCCCTTACAACTAAGAAAAGCTCCCAGGGAGAACCACCGCCTTTCTCCCTGCCACGTCTCTCAGAACCCTGATGACTGAGAAGTCCTTCCACTTGTAAATGGGAGGAACCAAGACCAGAAGTGTTGGGACTTTCTTGACCCAACTGATGTGCTCTTTTAACCAGCGCCTTAACTTCTGTCCCTGACAGTTAAGGTCATTAGCCTGCCTTCTTTCATCTGTTTCTGTCTTATCATGTTCTAGACCCTGTTAATCTTCGTCTCTAGTCAGGCTCCTTCCTCTCCCCTTCTGCTGTGTCTCCCGTCCTCCACGATATTAACCCAGAGTGTGCACAAATATGTACATACCAACCCCCAAATGAATACGCATCTGCACCCACAGAAGTGCCATCTTCAGTCTTACTCTCCCCCATGACCTAACTCAGTCTCTCTTTTTTATTCCCCTGCTGCTGCTGCTGCTGCTGCTAAGTCGCTTCAGTCGTGTCCGACTCTGTGCGACCCCATAAACGGCAGCCCACCAGGCTCTGCCGTCCCCGGGATTCTCCAGGCGAGAACACTGGAGTGGGTTGCCATTTCCTTCTCCAATGCATGAAAGTGAAAAGTGAAAGTGAAGTCTCTCATCACTGAGTTTATTCTCTACTTCTATGTTGGTTCATACGGTTGTTTTCTGGTGTATATTTTATGTTTATCTAGTTTTATATAACTGACTTGCCTTTCTGGATATAAGTTTCTTGGAATCAGGGATCTTATTTTTTCTTGTGTATCTCCTTTATCGCCCTTACCACACTGAGAAGCATGTAGTAAGTTCTTCTTAAGTCTTAAACCCACTTCCTGTGGAGCAGAAAAGTACCTTAGAAAGTGTCTTATCTAGTGCCCGCATTTTACAAGGAAAAAAAAAAAAAAAAACTAGAGAATTGAAATGACGCATCGTTACTGTGACAGAACAGGTAAGTAGTAAGCCCTGAGCTAGAACTCAGGCCCTGTTTAGTGTGTCTGCTACCAGGCCACCTTGACTGTGGCTTATGCTCAAGAAAAATACAGGACTACTTCTATGAGTAAGGTGGCATTGGTTTCTGCCAACATGGATGCTAGTGATGTCTACCTTGAACAATACCCTGAAGTTCTTCCCAATATTTCTCCCCATTTTTCATCTTGCTCTCTCAACTTTGTAAAATCTTCCATGCTAAAGAATGAGATTGAACCTTCAGGAAAAAATCAGTATCAGGATGCAATTTTGTTAATTCATTTATTAACATTTATTTCATTTTGACAAGGGGATAGTATAAAAGCAAACTTAAAAGTTTCACTAGCTGTTAATTATTTCATAAGGATAATGATCTTTTAAAAGCTGACTCAGCTGGTAAAGAATCCACCTGCAATGTGGGAGACCTGCGCTCTATCCCTAGGTTGGGAAGATCCCCTGGAGAAGGGAACGGCTACCCACTCCAGTATTCTGGCCTGGAGAATTCCATGGACTGTACAGTCGCAGAGAGTCGGACATGACTAAGCGACTTTCACTTGCAAGTCTAAAATGCCTGTTCAGTAAGAGCATTCTATGGCTAGATTTTTTTTAATTTATCAGAAAATTTTTCTTTTCACTCAAACTTTGTGCTTTAGAAAGTCAAGTCTAAGATAGAGTTATTCTTTTTTGTTTTAACCCGTGATTATAACCTGTTAAAACCTGTGGTTCTTCTTTATTATAACCTGTGATTACTGGTAGGTTAGTATGCATATCCTTGTTATTTTCAGTAAACAAGTTGGGAAGATGTTAGTGCTTTAATTGTTCAGAAGAATGAAGAAGTAAAGAATACTTTCTTCATCTAATGGCCTACAGGCTAAAAATTGAATTGTACTGAATCACAGGGAAGAAAGAACAGTTGATAACAATTTTAATCTAATTAAATTTATAAATTTTAAAAATGAAGTTCAAAGTACAGTTTGACAAATACAACAAATAATTTGTTTAATTTAGAAAAACTTCAGTTTAGTGTTTTGCTTAATTGTAGAGAGAATGCAAAGATTAGAAAGAGGCAATGAAAGATGTGTACACACTTACACATAAGGGACTCACAGGGGCGATCCCCCCAGATCAGAAGAATTACATGTATCTGGGATGGCATGAAACTGGCATTCACTTGGCTGCAGTTCTCACCAAACCATCCCACTTTGGAGCATTTAATTAGGGGAATGGGGCCTCTCTGAACCTCAGTTTCCTCATCTGTAAGCCAAGATTATGTAACTAGATGACCTTTGATGTCCCTTTTAGCTCTAAATTTCTCCTGGATTAACTATTTTTATACCTTTATTCAAATATTTAAACCTTTCCATGTTCCACTCTAAATTGAAAAGCCAGAGTAGCTCAATACAGTAGCTTATTGGTTGAGTGATTAAATTTGGCCCATATTATATGTGTTAATCAACTCAGCTAATGATATGTGGGTTATTTCAGTTATTTTAAGCCAAAGATATTTATGAGATCAGCGGCATCTTGTGCTGAAAGCTTTATGTAGCAAAAATGAGTAATAGGTAAACTCTGCTTGTACTAATGGGGAATTAGTGTTTGATCTTTTAACAGTGAAGTTTTCAGCAGGAGCGTTTAAAGAAAGGCTTTTATATTAATTGTACATTTCAAATCGAAGCATGTCTGAACTGAAACTGGTTCTTTCTAGAGCTGTCTGTTGTTATTCATTTCTTCTTTCCTTATTTGCTCTGGTGTGTAAATATCCTTGTGCAGTTCTTCAGGGATCTGCAAACTAGAAAGGCAAAGAAAGCCATACATCTTGTTTACAGCCTGTCTAATCCTATCTGTAAGGGTAAAGTAAAAAGATAAATGTTTTTATTTGATAGATTCTGAAATCTGAAGTTTTCTAGCAATAAGACTGTGATGATGTTATTTAAGTATAATGAAAATATACAATTTGGATGTAGTTATTTTGAAATTCTTAACTTTAGACCATAAATGTTTTTATTTAAATCTATTTGTTAGTTACATGCTTGAAAGATTATTTCAGAAGCTATTTCATAATATTTTACCACCCTTCTAGTAAATTTTATTAGTTTTGAATTTTTTTGATGTGAATGTAACCAGAGTTTCTATAATGCAGAATCTTTTTGAAGATTCCTTTTGGGTCATTAGATATCTGCCTGTTTCAAGCTGATTGCTGAAAGTTACCCAAGGCCATATTTAGTTTTAATGGTCATTTTTTTTTAAAAAGAGTATGTCTTTTATTATCAGCACAGATTACATTTTATTACCTGTCATTTTTCATCTTTGCCTCTTAACTTTATAAAATCCACCCTACCCAATGTAAGTACCAACAAACCAAGACAGACTAAGAATTGGGTGGCACATTAATACTTTCTATCTTTATTAAAAAATTATGATAGTTTTGCTTTTTTGCCAGTCTCATTTTAATACTAGCTTTGTGACTTCTGATGCTAGTTTTTTCAGGAATAAGTCAAAACTAGAAGTTACCAGCCCCGCTCTCCAATTTCGGGAAACTGAGATGAAAATGGTTAAGTGGCAGGCCCAGGCCTTCTACTGAACCATAGTAAAACCCGTCCTGGACCTAGTGCTGGCCTGGGTCCAGCACACCCTCCATCATGCCTGCCCCCTGGGAAGAGACACTGAAGTACCATTTAGTGTGCTTTCTGTGGTCTTTACTCTTGAGCACATTAACTAAAATGTGCTAGTTAAAACTGCCGTTTACAGCAAAAGAGACACTGATGTATAGAATAGTCTTATGGACTCTGTGGGAGAGGGAGAGGGTGGGAAGATTTGGGAGAATGGCATTGAAACATGTAAAATATCATGTATGAAACGAGATGCCAGTCCAGGTTCGATGCACGATACTGGATGCTTGGGGCTGGTGCACTGGGACCACCCAGAGGGATGGTATGGGGAGGGAGGAGGGAGGAGGGTTCAGGATGGGGAACACATGTATACCTGTGGTGGATTCATTTTGATATTTGGCAAAACTAATACAATTATATGAAGTTTAAAAATAAAATTAAAAAAAAAAACAAACTGCTGTTTACGATGATTTGTGACATTGCTCCTTCATTCTTTTAACAGTATTAACTTTGTAAGCTAAATTGGAATTTTATTAGTCACCATTTTGGGTAGAAAGATATTCTCTTTGAGAATCTGGATTCCTCCTCCAAGTAACTAACCACTTCATGTCTCAAGAGGAGGTAACAAATCAAACGTTAAGAATTGGAATTAATTTAGGCTCACATATGATTTCATTTAAAGTATCAATAGGTTAATTAATGTTTTCATCCAAAAACTATTTTGTAATTGTGCCCAACATAGAGACTGCAGAGTACTTGGTATAATTACTTGCAGACATTGAAGATGATAGAAATTCATGGAATAGGACAGACACTTTGCAGACACTAGAATATTAGTGGTTTCTCATTAGAGTGCTCCAGATATATTTAATATTTGATTGATTCTTTCCTTTATTAAATGAACATTCATTGAGGACCAGCCACTTTGCTGGATACTAGGTGTATACGTACAGCAAAGAGGAACAAGACAAAAGTCCTGCCCTCATGATGTTTACATCTAGTGGGGTTGTCAGTCAACCAACCAGCAAGCAGATAAGATAATTAGAGTGTGATAGTGGGATGGAAATAAGGTGATATGATAAATGATGAGGATGGCCAGCTTTATGTGGGGTTTTTAAGAAAGACTTCTCTTAAAAGGGGACTTTCAAGCAGATTCCTGAAGTTAAGGATGAAACAGGTATGCAAAGAGCTAGGAAACGGGCATCACTGCCAGGGAAAACAGCAAAGTCAAAAACCTTGGAATGGGGAAGGTTGCTGTTTCCTTCCTGTATATTAGCTAAGATTATAAATGTCTTCCCACCTACTACTCATAGGAATACTGTGGCGATATCAATAAATTTAATACAAAGTGAGCAAATTTGGGTTGGATATGTATAATAGGTAGTGAAGGAGAAACGGAGATTTTTTTTCTCTACTTTTGAAGAAGAAAAGTACTTGAGGATATAAGAGAGTAACACAGGAAAACAGAGATCTGGATCTTGGCTTCTGTAATCAAATGCTGCACTGGGTGATGCCAATTGTCAAGTAGTTCACTGAAGGTGTTAATAAATACCTTGGCCTGGAGAATGGGTGAGTTTGGATTAGCCAACTGGAGACAGCACTGCGTGTTTTAGGATGAGAAAACCGTGTAAATAAATATATTAAACTGGCATGATACATGCATAGGGAAGATAGTTACGCAAGAGGATGAGAGTAACTGACCTCATTATGGAATCGTTTCACAATATCTACATGTATCAAATAATCGTGTTAATAAACTTAACACAACGTTGTATGTCAATTATATCTCACTAGATCTGAAGGAAAAAAAAATTTTTTTTAAAGATACTAAGGTAGACTGAACTTGAATGAGTACTTGAGACCCTGAAGACTCAAGCTGGAGCCAGGATGGCCTTTGTAAAAACGGAAGATAATAGATGGTCGGATTCATAGAGGTCAGTAGATTAGCCAGTATGTTAGTTTTTGACTTGACGTTTTACACAACAGAGGGAATCATGATGGTTTCTTGAATAAGAAAATCACATGATAAAAAGAAAAACATGGTAAAATAGATAGAGGCTAATGTCGATAGGAAGGGAAATCCTGGAGAACGGGAGCCTAGGTAGGAAGACCTTCTTTGCTGCCATGCCCCTGGTAATGAAGATATGGACTGTGTTCACATCACGGAAAGGGAATGAGCCATAGATGAGATGTTTCTGGGAACTTCGATGTTGATGTTTAATAACCGAAGGATGATGAAAGTCAGAATGTGTGCTCTCTCATGCCCCAGGGACTGGCTGAACAGTAGTGTCAGTGATGGAACTAGGGAAGTTGGCCTTGGACATGGCCATCCCCATTTTATAGAGGAGGAAGTTTGGGCATAGGTAGATTAAGCAGTTTGCCCAAGATTACCCAATTTGAAGGAGAACTGAGATTCCAACGCAGGCATTGTGTTTTCAAAGCCTGAGCCCTCAACTCCCGAGCCATATGGCTATAATATCCATGATGGTGTTTTAATTACAAGTCTGACTTCCAGTCTTATGTAAGTTTCTTGTAAAGGAGTTAATTAATTAACAGTTTTAAAAGTTGGGTGGAAACTAGAAAGTTGGCAGATGGCTGGGCAGTGATTGGATAATTCCTTACAGCAGAAGAGAACTTGGAATTCTCTAGACTAAGAGACTGGAAAGAAAGAATATACCTTTTGGCTTATTTTCTTTCTCTTCTTCCATTCACTATCAGCTGTTAAAACAGTAAATTGTCTACTTCAAAGAGTTATAATAATATTTTATGGGGAAAATGATATCTCTATTTCTTTAGTGCCTTATATACCACAAATGTCTTTGTCCTCATTTGTATTCCAGGAATGCTAGTTTATCTAGATTGACTGTCAGCCAAATTCTTACATTAAAACTCATTATTTTCTCAACTTTCATTACAGAGTAGGAGTTAGTTTCCAAAAGAGTAGGGTTTCAGAAGCAGCATCAATATTGGTATCACTGGATTCTTCTCAGTCCAGAAGCCCCAGTGCCTAGACTTCTCTGTGGGGGGCTTAGGTCTTGCAGCAGGAGTTCCAAGGACTGGAACCCTTGCCTCTGGAGAAGCCACAAGAGGCTTCTTTGACCATGGCTTTAATGAACCCCTTCTCAGGCTGGAAGAGGACTTTGCTCATTGTCCATGCTTTTCAGGGTTCCCGTAGCTTTTCTCACATCTCTCTTGTTTGAGGAAGAGACAGGAAGAAATAGTAAGTTCCCAGCCCACCACACTCAGTCATACAGCGTGGCAAGGAGAAGGGACAAGGCATCCGCTAGTGGCCACAGCTCGAGCAGGGAACGCTATAGCGGTCCTTCCTTCAGTGAATAAATTGGTGCTTTTCTTTGGATCTAAAACTGTGACTGGATGTCGTTTAATCTTCCTAAAGCACAGTTCTGATCAAGTGAACTGGCTGCTCGAAACTTTCAATATTTTTCCATTTTAATGGAGTAAGATTCTTAGCCTTATATTTATGACCCTTTGTGATTTGGGCCCATGCTGTGCATACCAGACCTCATTTACCAGTATTCCCTCTTGCTTTGGACAGGGAAGCTGACCTGGTCCATTTCTTCTGCAGCCCCGCACTTGCCTGCATCAGCGCTTAACACTGATGCCTTCACAGTGCTCCATCTCCTTCTCAGCCTGCCTCTGGAATTATGAACCCCCCATTACATGCTGCATACAATCCTCATCTAAATGCCGTGCAGCCTTGCTGAACTCATCGGAACTCTTAGATGACTTTATGTCAGGCTCTCATTTTATCTGTGTGTCAGATATCTGTGTTCATACATTGCCTTCTTTACTAAATTCTAGGCAGAATTTGTACCTATTTTAACTTTGTCTTTTCCGTATCACCTGCACTTAACCATAAGAGGAAGTTAAAACTGCAGAGGGATAAGAGGACTTACAGATTACTTGTAAGATAATATATCTTTTTACAACTTCCCCCTTCTCTGTACCCTAGTAAATAAGTGAAACCAGAACAGGACCAGAACTTGTGATTTTCAGGCCAAGACTTAACCGGCAGCAGCAGTTCTCCCCTGGGCATGCACATTGGAATCACTTGACATCACAGGTGGTGCTTTAAGAAGTTCTGATCTGGGAGCCCCCACGCCGTAGAAATCAGAACATCAGGAGCACTACCAAGACGTCAGTATTATTCAGGTCTCCTCACATGAGTCTAGTGTGCAACCAGCATTGGTAATAAATACTCTACAGCACAGTGGCCCCTGGACCATTCTTACTTTCCTGGGTAATTCCATTAATTTCAGAAACACTTTTTTTTTTTAAATGTTAGTTAGAAATGTACTCAATGTGGGATAGGAGAGTAGCACATTTTGTTTTTCTTACAACAGTAGCTTACTTAACTGTTTAACTTTTCAGATATTTCGAAAGAAAGCAGTGGAACTTGGGGTAAAATTGCTACCTGCATTTCAAACACCCTCTGGAATACCTTGGGCATTGCTGAATATAAAAAGGTAAAACTCTTCATTTTCAATGTGTTTTAAGTTGAAATAGTCAAGATTGTGGTCTAACAAACAGACACCAGATGGATATTTACTTGAATGGTATTGATGACTGACACCATTGGGAGTCTTGACATATGTCCTTGTGTTGGAAGTTATTAGTGTTTTTCAGTGTTCCATGGGTTCCCATCGTGAGATCAAATGACCTCAAGAGAGTCATCCGCATGAGACAGGATTCAAGGTTTTCACTATTTCATGGTGACATTGCGTCAATGATACTGTCTCGCCATAAATTCCAAAAACATCCCTTTATCATCAAAGCTTTTCACTCTCAAAAGAAGCCAGTTCCTAGATCACTTCCATCAATTAAGCTGCTGGTCAGAGACATTGCCAAGATATAACATGTAGATCAATCAGCATAATACAAGATGTAGATCAGCAGATACAACATGTGGAACAACCACGCAACGAACTAAGTGTAACT
Organism: Bos mutus; assembly: GCF_027580195.1. Taxonomy (NCBI): domain Eukaryota; kingdom Metazoa; phylum Chordata; class Mammalia; order Artiodactyla; family Bovidae; genus Bos; species Bos mutus. The sequence goes on from NC_091625.1 coordinate 31,886,197, forward strand.
GAGACTGGGTGCATCTGAGGCTGCTCACCCACAGTTATAAGGAGGGAAGGGAACTGCTCCACTGACCCAGATCAATCCATCCTCCTCATCCCATGTGGGTGGAGAACCCTGGCATGCCAAGTTCATAGGAATGGGGCCCCAAGAAAAACTTGGGCTAACCAAATTTTTCGTATTCTCCCAGGAAGTATTAATAGTTTGAATTTTCATGATAGCCTGAGCATTTTGTTAATAGTTTTATCTTAAGCTTCCTTCTAACTCCTTCTTTCCTATAAGTAAGTAATTGCACGTGTCTCTTTGTGATGATGATAATGACAGCTGTTTGGTCATCATAAAATATGAAGTTTTGTGTAGACACTTTACCACATTTAATCCTAACAGCAACCCAATAAAGTCAGTACTACTGTTATATCCATTTCATTAATCAGGAACTTGAGTCACAGAGACAGTTATTTGCCTAACATCATGCCGTGTGTAAATGGTAGAGCCAGAGTACTCAGATGCATGGATTCATAGGCAAAAGTTAAATGGCTTTCTTATGTTAGAAAAGCCAAGAGGATGCACAGGGCGACTTGGCAAGATTAATGCACATTTTTCCTTAATTATTTATTCTAGTGACATTCCTTCCTTTAGTGACATTAATTCCTTCCAATTAATCATGGAAAATCATGAAATTAATTGGCTAATGTATCAGTTAAATGTCACGCTTTGTCTATATGTTATATCTATACCTTGAAATCACCCTGTACCTATCTATAATTTTATGTGTGTGTGTCTCTGTATGTGTGCGTGCGTGTGTTTGGGGCAGAGGCCAAGGTGTTGAGGTGATGAGACGGGCAGAGTTCACACCCTGGGCCATGTTAAGTTGAAGTTGCTTTCTGTTGTATAACGTGATATCTCAGGATTCATTCTTCCCTTTGGGTTCCTCCGGCTTTCTCTGTTAGCTTGGGGATCATGGCACATGTTCCAGTGTCTTAAGGTGGAAGTGGGTATATATGCTTGGCTTGAGCAGCATGGTATTAGAGATCTGTGAGCTTTTTATTTGGCTCATGTGGATCACCTATAATACTGCCCATATCCTCAGACTTTGTATTCAGATAGTATACAGATAGTATTCAGACCTAGAAACTTCTCTAATGCTTGAAATAAGATCTAGTTATGAAAACCTCGTGCACATTTAACACATATTTTCCCCACCCTCTGAGAGGAATGATATGGGCATAATAACCCACTGACTTAACTGGTTCCCAAGAGACCTGGTTCTAAGTGTGTACATGCATACTAAGTTGCTCCAGTTGTGTCTGACTCTTTGTGACTCCATGGACTGTATCCCACCAGGCTCCTCTGTCCATGGGATTTCCTAGGCAAGAATACTGGAGTGGGTTGCCCTTTCCTTCTCCAGGACCTCTTCCTGACCCAGAGACTGAACCTGCATCTCTTGTGTCTCCCACGTTACAGGAAGATTCTTTACCCGTTGAGCTGTTGGGAAGCCCAGGATGCTATAGAGGTAGTTCTTATTGCTTTGTGGAAGATAATGGAATTAGATAAAGACTCTTAAAACTAATTGAGGTGTGGGTCTACATCTTTGCAAAAGTTAAGTCAGTTATTATAAGGTGCTGATATCATTTAATTAGTTCTACCCTCTCTTGAAATACTCATAAGAAATTAGATTCTTTTAAAACATATTTAACATAGTGTTTATTTTTACAGCCGAGAGGATTTTTTCCTTAGTTAAATCTATCCTTTGTGTACAGTGGAGATATTTTTTCAACACATAAAAGAAATATTTCTAAAAACTATTCAGTACTGAATCCTTTGTTATCTTTATATCTCCTGAAAATTCATTAACTGGGGCTTTACCTTTTTTTTATCAGACCTTATTTCAAATTTACAGTATTGTACATTATTTTACAGTACTGTACTTTAGAACTTTTATTTGATTTTTAAGTATTACAGGAAAATTATTTTGGGTCAGAAATAATGTGCCATTTCATTTGTGTATTCTATGATGTTTTCATGTTGAACTAGAGGAAATTAGGTAACCATTTTACAACTGACAGGAACACTCTTAACTTCTTCCTGGCAACCTGTATGAATTTTTTATTATTTTATCCACTCTCAATCTCATTTACTAAATAGCAGTGACTTACCCAAATTTACACAATGCTGCTGCTAAGTCGCTTCAGTCATGTCCGACTCTGTGCGACCCCATAGACGGCAGCCCATCAGGCTCCCCTGTCCCTGGGATTCTCCAGGCAAGAACACAATTTACACAATAAGCCTTGGCAAAATTAATAGTAATACCGACCCACTGAAATTCATCCTACCCTTTGCCCAATCAGCTTGATTTATCGTCTTGAAGAATTTTCTCTCTAGGGAACCAAACCAGCATTTGATATTAATCTGCAATAATTACATTTCGGACGTGTTATTGATGTCACCCAGTGCATATCTGCTGTTTTCTCTGAATCTCTGTATTTTCACAGTATGGGCCAGAGGACAAGGGACAGCAGGTTTGGAGCTTATTTTCTAGTTTTTTGAAACCTGTCACTACTGAAGTTTCGAAAGAGGTGGGGAAAAATATATCTGGCAAAATAATATTTTCTTAATTACCTTCTTAAACTTAGGAAGTATCAATGGAAGGATGCTAAGAGGAAAAAAAAGTGTTCAAGAATGCTGTTTAGAACAGCCCCTTATTCACTATTGACTGGCTTTGAACCTCTTGGCAATGATTATGATGGGAGAGCCACAATATGCTGTCTGTAACATAATTCTGCTCTTCCATGTCAGTTTTGAAAATAGTTATGGAGGCTACTCTTTGCCAGCACCTATAGGTTAACAGAAATGTGAATTTACTGGTATTATCTGTTCACATTCCTCTAGTGTGCAGGTTTTATCAGTTTGAACTTAAAGCAAGCAGTATTTTGAATTTGGGAGGTTTATGTATTTGGAGCCAAAACACCAATAAACCAAATTAGATTTCAGTATTTGTGCAAACTGAGAATAGCAGAGAATCTAAATAATTTACGCATATCCTACATGAGAAAGTCTGTCCCAAAAAATCTGTTCACACACACAAAAAATGTTTTTAATTATCTCTTCTGGTACATCTATAATAAATTCCTAATTCAAGAGTTGCTATATGAAGTTGTAAGTGAATTGAAATTATGAATTAATAGTAAGTGGTAATTTGATTGTACAAACACCTGGGTGTTACACACAGTACCTGATTAGAATAACATGCTTGTTTCACTAGTACAGTAGTAGAAGGAAAATGTGTACTTATGTAACACCTCTGGTAAAAGGAAAACATTGCCTTTTTCACAGATTAGATTTTGGTAGAACTCAATTTCGCTACTGTGAAAATGTCAAAATCTGATGTCTGATCTTGTTAGTACTACTAGTAAGAGGCTCTATGCATTTTTTTTTCCCAACCTAAAGAAGAAAAATCACTTCTGTGGTTTGTAAAATCAAATGTTTCACCATTTCCATATTTCTAGTTATAATTTAAGCCTAAATAGAATAAATGTAGTCATTTGAAGTTTTCTAAAGAGTGTTTTTACTTTTAAAAAGTATGTTTAATATTCCCATTACTCATTTATATCACAGAGCATATAGTCTGGGTATTCCTAGTGATTATTCTGTCTTTCCTGTGAGTGAGTTTTAGTTTATACTGTTCCATCAGTTGTTTCTCTTTGTCATTTCCCTGAACAGACACTCACCTGGTGGTTATATTAGGTTAGCAGATCTGTCTACAGCATGTGCTTTTATTGCACACGTCAGGGAAACATGCTGCCAAGTGACTGATCTCTACTCCAGTTCTCATTACTAAGCAAGGCCACACGTGTTAGTCACTCAGTCGTGTCCAACTCTTCGTGACCCCATGGACTATAGCCTGCCAGGCTCCTCTGTCCATGGAATTTTCCAGGCAAGAATACTGGAATGGACTGCCATTCCCTTCTCCAGGGGAGCTTCCCAATCCAGGGATTGAACCCAGGTCTCCTGCATCGCAGGCAGCTTCTTCACTGTCTGAGCCATCAGGGAAGCCCAAGCAAGGCCATGAAGGAGCCACAACTCCCTCACCTGTTTTTATTTCCTGCTTTGTAAAGCTTTATTTACTGACTACTCTAATTATCCAACACAAATGTATACTATGTCATTAGTTACATTTTAGCTTGTATTATAATAATTAAATTGCAAATTACTTTACTTTAACAGAAATGGGGGCTTAATTAAGAATAGTACATAGCTTAATGTTTTCTAATAGTGAAACATTATCCTTTATGAAGTAGGTAGTTTGTGTATTGTAATAAACCCCCATTTGGGGTTTCTTAATACTTCGGTAGTATAAAATGCTTGAATATTAAATCATAATTAGTTTTAATAGACACAAACTATGAAAGACAGACTAATCAGGTTAAATATTTTAAAAAGTATTTTCCATATGTCTCCCTGCATTTTTACCTGACATTAATATATAAACATCTACATTTTTAAATTTGCTAACCATTTTTTAAAGTATCTGGTTTTAGATTTGAAAGAGGCATACTGTTTTAAAATAAAGCAGAATACAATTCTATAGTTTAACATCATAATAAAAATATAAAAAAAATATCAAGAAACAAATTTTCTGCCCCGAGGAGATCAAACTTATTTAATGATTTGCTAATATTCTAAGAAGCAAAATAGTACTTAGTTATCCTAGACATGTTTTGTAGCAGTTATATAGCCTAAGTATAAAATTAGAGCTATGTCTTATAGTTTATCTTTTATATGTTTTATGGATCTGTTAAGAATTCGAAAATAAGTTTTACTAACTCTAGAAAAGTAAAAAAGAAGTTAGTCTTTCCAAGTATTTATGCTAAACTATGTTTTTATTTTTTCTGATTGGATATTTTATTGGGTTTCCCTCTTTTATCTGTTTTAATCCATTTGGCCATTTATACTCTTCTGCTTTTGAATTGTGGTATTGAAGAAGACTCTTGAGAGTCCCTTGGGCTGCAAGGAGATCCAACCAGTCCGTCCTAAAGGAGATCAGTCCTGGGTGTTCATTGGAAGGACTGATGTTGAAGATGAAACTCCAATACTTTGGCCACCTGATGCAAAGAGCTGACTCATTTGAAAAGACCCTGATGCTGGGAAAGATTGAGAGCAGGAGGAGAAGGGGACGACAGAAGATGAGATGGTTGGATGGCATCACTGACTCAATGGACATGGGTTTGGGTAAACTCTGGGAGGGTGATGGACAGGGAGGCCTGGTGTGCTGCGGTTCATGGGGTCACAAGGAGTCAGACATGACTGAGCGACTGAGCGACTGAACTGAACTCTTCTGGAAATAAAAATAACCATATTTTGAGGTTTGAAACTTACATGCATAAAGTTACTAATATCAGACATCAAAATATCAAAGTTAAAGTTGCTACTTGTTAAGATTGTCAGGATAGCTCTTCAGTTCAGTTCAGTTCAATTCAGTCGCTCAGTCGTGTCTGACTCTTTGCAACCCCATGGACTGCAGCACACCAAGCCTCCCTGTCCATCACCAACTCCGGGAGCTTACTTAAACTCATGTCCATCGAGTCGGTGATGCCATCCAACCATCTCATCCTCTATCGTCCCCTTCTCCTCCTGCCTTCAATCTTTCCCAGCATCAGGGTCTTTTCAAATGTGTCAGTTCTTTGCACCAGGTTGGCCTTGGATAATTCACTTAATTGAGTTTCTCTTCTCATAAGTAAAACTAAAATAGCCACAATAATAGTATCTGTCCTGATGACCTCATAAGGCATTTTTTGTGAAAATCTAGTGAATTAATATGTAAAAGAAGATTAGTCATTGCAGAGTGCTGTAAAATAAATATAAATTTAAATTATTAATTTATGGCCTTGTTCTAAATGTTCATTATAAAATAGTGTGTGTATAGAGCAATAAAATAATACATAACTAAAACTGACTTGGTTTTGATGCCTTTTTATGGTAATCTTCTGTTTTTAAGTCATTCAGTGCTTCTAATCCATTCTCAAACTCAAGTCCCATTTTTCTAGGTCAGAAATGGAATTGGTATTAGTAGAACCATCTAGAAGTGTGGAGAGAATGTGTCCCCATAGTCCATGTAGGATTGTGGGGGCTTTATGCTCCAACATATATTATTTTGAAAATTATTTTAGAATCAGCCTGTAGGGTCAAAACCCAGATACTTCTCTCAAATTATATTTATTGGTGAATTTTCTCTACTAGAAAGAGGAACTTAAACCTATGAGGTTTAAGAAGCATGTGAGCCAATAAAATGTAATGTTATTTTCCCAAGTCCCACATGCCAGTTAGTGCTTAATTAATATGACATGAGTCTATAAAAATGTATATATATTTTTGCTAGAAACATCCACATCACCCTATTTTCTAGTTCTTAGGCTGTCCTACTTCTAGTAAGGGTCTGACTACTGTAGTTATATTCTATCAGTGATTCTCAGCCTTCCCTGTGCTTTCCACTAACTTGTGCATTTTTTAAATATCATCACTACCTCTCTATCCTCCATTCTGTTTCAGTTGGCTTGGAGTAAGATCCTTGCATATTTTAAGGCTCTTCAGCCATTCCATTATTAATCTAGGGTTGATAATCACTGCTGGAAGTCTAATATTTTTATCCTAAGTATAGATTCATTTCTGTTTTCAGTTACCTTTGGAAACGTTTCCTTCCCCATTGATGGCCAATTTAACTATTGAAATAAATAGACAATTGATTTGAAAACACCCAGCTCTAATAGAGCAATGATTCTCGACATTTAGAGTCTGTATGAATTGCTTAGCATGCATACATGCTCAGTCTTATCCAGTTCTTTGTAGTCCTATAGACTGTAGCCCACCAGGCTCCTCTATCCATGGGATTCTCCAGGCAAGAGTACTGGGATGGGTTGCCATTTCCTCCTCCAGGGGATTTTCCTGACCCAGGAAACAAACCCACATCTCCTGTGTCTCCTGCATTCACAGGCAGATTCTTTACCACTGAGCCACCTGGGAAGCCTCAAGAATTGCTTAGAAGGCTTGTTAAAACTCTTGTTGCTGGGCCTCACCCACAGAGTTTGTGATTGGGCAGGTTTTTGGTCAGGTATGATAATTTACATTGTCATCACTGATGCAGTGGACATGAACTTGGGCAGACTCCAGGAGGTGGTGAGGGACAGGGAAGCATGGCATGCTGCAATCCATGGGGTCACCACAACTTGGCAACTGAACAACACCAACCAGGTCCCAGCTGATGCAGAGGTTGATTGATGCTTCTGGTCCTAGGACCACACTTTGAGAAGCACTGTAATAGAAGAATTGACTGAGACGCCCAAGCTGTTTAGATTCTTAAATCTCAGAGCTGCTCAGAGGGACAGCCAATTCCAAAGTTCCGTAGGGTGAAAGTGAGGGGTTGGATCAGGAAGGGGGAAGAGTTCTATGATTAATTCACTCTTGTTAATAATTGCCCAGTATTTTCACTTATCCCCAAGCAGTTTGTTGCTTCTTCTAGAAAACAGCTAATTCCAAACATTAATTACCAAAAAAGAGTTTGCATCGCCTTTGTCCCCTTGCAATATATATTTTTTAATCCCGTAAGACTAGAAAGCAAGATTTGGGCCATTTTAGCATAGAAGGTGAAAAAAAAGGCATTTTTAATTAAGGACCTCAGGGTAACCGTAAAAAGAAGAACCTTCTCATTGCTTCAAGGCAAAGCAACTTTATTAACAGCAGCTGGCAACCAGTTCTTGTACCTGAGGACATTCCACACCCACAAAAAAGAGGCTAAGGTTATCCTTCCACCAGAGGAAGAGGGAATCTAGGCTTTTTCTGAATCATTTAATCCTCTTGTCAAGCTTCAGATCACTAAGTCCATGCCAGGTACTCAGTGGCTTGACCAAGCTCAAGGCATTTATTTGTTGCAAGTGGACAGTAAGGGTGGCAGCACTTAATTTAAATGTACTTTGTGTATAGCCTCTTTTTTGGGACTTAAGGAACGAGCAATTCTGAGCAAAAGATGCTTTGCTGTTTCTTAGTCATGCATCGTGAGGCAGACGGAATTTGAAGAGCCTAAAGGTAGGCAGACTGTTCCCTTTTATCCCATTCCTCTGGTCATAATTGAACTTAATGCCCAGGTAAATGGGGTTTTCAGTGTCTTTTGTTCACTGGAGGAAGAAGCAGATGTAATCTGTCTCTGAACACAGGTGCCAACAGTCCTCCTAACCTCTGCACATCACCCACCCTTTCTCCATGAATCCACATCTGCCATAGACCCCTCTGTGTGCTTCTGGTAGGACAGGGACAGAAAAACGAGCTGTGAATGGAATAAACTGGCTATCTTACTCACCATGGTAAGAGATGTAGGTTCAACCCCTGGGTTGGTCGGGAAGATCCCCTGGAGAAGGACATGGCAACCCATTCCAATATTCTCGCCTGAGAATCCCATAGACAGAGGAGGCTGGCAGGCTATGAGTCCACAGGGTCACAGAGAATGAGACATGGCAGAAGTGACTTAGCATGCACGCACGCGTGGATTAGATATTGAAAAAATATTTTTTGTATATTTTCATAATGTCCTGCCTCTAAAGCTCAATTACAGCAAATGCGTAAAGTCCAGAAATGTATCAGAGGTGATGTGTAGGCAATTTAGAGACAATCTATCCTAAGAGGATTGCTTAAAACCCTTTAAAAAAGGACTTGTGGTATGTAGGAAGTCTGTTAAGAGACCTTCCTCACTCTTCTATTTTAGGCAGATAGATTCTTGGCACAAAATCCATGGAATTGGATGGTTAAATATGACCAAGACTTTCCCCATAGCATCCCCACCATTTAAGTGGTTAACGCACCAGGAAATTTTTGTTTAAGGTGAATTATAGTTATTTGAATGCAACAAACTCAAAGTGCCTTTCATCTCAAAATTTTCAAATGCACAGAACTAGTGTTTTGCAGATTCAGCTTTGTTCACTGTGTTCACACAATTGGTGGCAAATCAGCTTTGGCAATTTGAAATGTATTCTGTGTACAGAACTTAGATTAGGAACAAGTCAGAACACATAATTCATAGGGTGCCTTTACAAGTCAGCAGTGGAATGGTTTTCTCAAGGAGCTACAATCCCAGGTTTTTAATGAAGCAACATTTTCCTGTGATGAATCTCAAGACCAGGCTCATGTTGTTACTGTGGGGCAGACCTTTCAAATATCTAATAAAGTTTAATTTAAAAGTTATGAAATTGTTTGAATAGGTATTTGCAAATTAGCCTAGGTCTCAAGGTACTTTCTTAGACCTTGTAATTGTAGTCATTGTAAATATTCAACTAACCACATTGAATCTTTGAGTCGAAATTGGAAGGGCAATATAAAATGTTTTTAAAGACCTCACAATCTTGGTGAATACATTAACCACTCCAGGTTTCTTGCTTATGCAGTAATAGCTGTAGTTAATCTGTTCTGAAAATGGGGATGAACAATGATTAATTGAAGTCTCTCTTATTAACTGGAAAAGTGGTAGAGCAATAGTAAGAATTAATTGTAATTTACTAATCTGGAAATTAATATGCAGCTGGGCATGAGTAGAGGCAGTGCAATTTGGTGATTTAGCAATCATGACAAATTATCTTCATCCATAAGGTGTAGAGTTGCTAGCTTTCCATTATTTGATTTTTAGTAACAGACCCACTTTCAGGAAGACTTTATATGAATGCTCATGTTGCCCTTTTATCCTGGAAATGTCAATTGGAGTCTGGCATTATTAATTAAATCTCACTTTCCCTCTTTGTCATGTCATGCTATAGTTTTTATGGAACATTTGTACAAAACAGTGATTACTGGTAATTGACCTGCATATGTTGAATAATCTTAAGATGCTACTGAGAGTTTAATGTACCTTGTAAATTGAGAGGCTTCCAATTAAGTCTAGTTCTTAAGATAATCACTTTCAAAACTAATCAAGTAATAGGACATTAGTAAAGCTCTTATTGACTTAATTGTGACAAATTAATAAACAGACCCAGTGCAATTACTATAATGGCTTTATCAGTGAGCAGTTTTTCCAAAATTTTAAGCATAAATCTATTCTATCCCCCTGGAAGTACAATAAAAGTTACATAAGCTATTTTAAGGTGGATATCATTCGTATAGCTGTGTGTGAATACACTGTACAAAGAGCTTGGATTTTTTGTATTTCTTTCTTTTAAAATATGACTGCATTTCTTTCAAAGGTCAGTGAATCTACTTGCCAGACCCTTAAAGCATATGATTTTATAAATGATCTTCTGTATGCTTTGGACAAACCTATTATACATTCTTGTGTTCTCTCACTTGTATTTTCTGTGCCCAGACCCTGGGGTTGGTACCCTCTCTCCTTAGAGAGCTAGGGAATGTCCTATCCCACTCTCTCTGTCCCAAACTGCTGTCAGAGTAGTGATTTTGGGGGGCCAGCACTCTACAAATGGACTTTGGAAAATAAATGAATTATGAATTACATATGTGCCATAATTTTTTAGTATCTGACACTGCCAGTTTCTATAACTTGGCTGATTGTGTGTAAGAAAATGGCAGCAGAAGGAATAGGAACATAAGTCCCAATTCTGCTACATTAACAGTGTGATTTATTTCTCAAAAATACATCAAACTATATGTTTAAGATGCTGTGTTTACTGAGTATAACTTTTATTTAAAAATAATGGGATCACATCTCTTCTTTCTCTCAGCCTTGGCTTTCTCATTTCTTAAATGCTATTAATAAATAGTATCAATTTTACAAGGATGTTTATGACAGGCCCTTAGACTTTTGAGAAGTTGGGGGTCTTTTAGATACAAAAGAGGGGATCATTATGGAATTTCAGAACCCTGACATCTTTATGGTAGCTGTCCATATCACCTGTGTTTAAGTTAGGAGAGAAGAATGGATTCTCAAGTAAACGAGTGTATGTCTCTTTACGTGTGTGAGTATAATATGTATATCTGTGTGTGTGTAGTTGGTAGGTCATGTCTGACTCTTTGTGACCGCACGGACTATACAGTCCACGGAATTCTCCAGGCCAGAATACTGGAGTGGGCAGCCTTTTCCCTTCTCCAGGGGATCTTCCCAACCCATGGATCAAACAGAAGATAGAGGATACATCACCAGATTGGGTTTTGACCAACATCCAGACTTAATCAGCACTGGGAAGTCCTGTTTCACAGCACATCTGGAGTTCTGATTGGGAAGGGGGTTCCCAGGCGGCTCATCCGCTCCCTGGGTGAGACTTCTCCCCACAGAACTCATGCATGCCTGTGTGCTAAGTTGCCTCAGTCATGTCTGACTCTGTGTAACCCCATGGACTGTAGCCTTTCAGGATCCTCTGTCCATGGGGTTTCCCAGGCAAGAATACTGGAATGGGTTGCCAAGCCCTCCTCTGGGGGATCTTCCTGACCCAGGGATCTAACCCATGTCTCTTATATCTCCTGAATTGGCAAGCAGGTTCTTTACCATTAGTGTCCCCTGGGAATCCCTTAAAACTCATCAGTTCAGTCGCTCAGTCGTGTCCGACTCTTTGCGACCCCATGAATCACAGCACACCAGGCCTCCCTGTCCATCACCAACTCCTGGAGTTTACTCAAACCCATCTCCATCAAGTTGGTGATGCCACCCAGCCATCTCATCCCTGTCATCCCCTTCTCCTCCTGTCCCCAATCCCTCCCAGCATCAGAGTCTTCTCCAATGAGTCAACTCTTCACATGAGATGGCCAAAGTCCTGGAGTTTCAGCTTTAGCATCAGTCCTTCCAATGAACACCCAGGACTGATCTCCTTTAGAATGGACTGATTGGATCTCCTTGCAGTCCAAGGGACTCTCAAGAGTCTTCTCCAACACCACAGTTCAAAAGCATCAATTCTTTGGCTCTCACATCCATACATGACCACAGGAAAAACCATAGCCTTGACTAGACGGACCTTTGTTGGCAAAATAATGTCTCTGCTTTTGAATATGCTATCTAGGTTGGTCATAACTTTCCTTCCAAGGAGTAAGCGTCTTTTAATTTCATGGCTGCAATCACCATCTGCGGTGATTTGGGAGCCCAAAAAAGTAAAGTCTGACACTGTTTCCACTGTTTCCCCATCTATTTCCCATGAAGTGATGGGACCAGATGCCATGATCTTCGTTTTCTGAATGTTGAGCTTTAAGCCACCTTTTTCACTCTCCTCTTTCACTTTCATCAAGAGGCTTTCTAGTTCCTCTTCACTTTCTGCCATTCCTCAAACAAGGGAAATATTATAAGGCTTCATAATAATTGTCATCATCTGGGACCACAAAGGGAAGTACACAGTGGAACTGCCCAGCTGAAGAAAGGTTATCTTTAAGTTATGAGATACTCTAAAATAAGGGCTATAATTGTGGCAGTTTCATTCATCATGAGGTATAAAAATTATGGTTCCTTAACGAGAAAAATTAATGTGAATGCTATATAAATATATCACTTTTAGCCATTTATTTACATGTAATTTTGTACTGCACAATTATGTCAGTACCATAAGTCCATGGTTTTTAAGCTTTTCTGCTCTCTTATCAGTAATATATTTCTGAGCACTTACCCCAGAGCATGTATTTTTACTTATAAATTTTATATGCAAATACCAGAATATTAATGTCATGATCACTTTAAAACACTCCAAAAAATAAAATTGTAAAAAGATACAGATGAGGAAATAAATTTTTATTTGTTTTTAGTGAGTCATATGATTTTTTTTAATTCAACTTAATGCTTGTGATACAGTAAGTGATTCAAAGTTCTTGTTCTGTGTTTATTTCAACTTGGTTTTAATTTTGTCCAGATGGAAAAGATTTAAAGTTGTGTTGATGAGAGAAGTGTGGTATTGGCTGATCTAAAAACATGATGCTTGTTTTAAATCCTATTCTTTAATTATGCAAAGAATATTCTTGTAACTCTGCTGGAAAATTTCAGTCTTTCTTATTATTTCTTCTTGCAAACTAATAGAAAATAAGAAAAACCTCTGGAACTCTTCCTTTGGAAGATTCTAAAGCAGGATAGCAAATTCCATTCTCAAGTTTGACACAAATTTTGATCAATTTGTATAAATTTGATATATTTTTTATGAATTTTAAAGGTGAGTCACAGTCACGCATATTTTCATAAATATCCAATTTCAAAATGATCTTTTCTTAGAAAAACTTGCTTTCAAATTCAGATTTTTTTTATTCATGTCAAATGTTACTTTTATCTTCAAATGATAGGTTAAGCATGTTTTCTATTTCTTTTCTTCCATTTTTCTTTGTTTCTGTTTTTTAATTATCTGGTAGGTAGCAACTACAAACAGCTACTTATACTAGAAAACATCAGCAAATAGGGACACATTTCTTTTGACTCTTAATTAAATACTTTGCCTCAAGACAATCAAAGAAATCTCGTTTAGTGCAGAATATTTGTGTGGTCGCTTTCCATCCTTTTACCAACTGTTACGATATTATAATTTTTCTACTGTGTAGAGATCTTGAATTTTAAAATTAACTGCATCAGTGACATTCTGTGCTGATAAATCCCACTACATCCACAGTCCCTGAAAGCTGTAGAACAAGCGAAGGACCCACTGCCGACCTCTCCTCATTTTGGAGTCTCTATGGAAACCTCTGAATATCTTTTATATGAAACCTTTTACATAAGCACCAAGGGAGGGGAATAGTGTATATCTGAATATTTAATTTAATAAAGCTTTTTTCTTTTAGATAAAAAATTTAGAAACAGCAGCTTTGATAGTTTCTTCCTGCACTCTAATTAAGAGTTTTGCATTCTGCTTCAAAGGCCGCTGCCATAAACAATAAATATCTAGATGTCGTTTGCCTTTATCAAGCCTGGACCAATGTCTTATCATTTGGCAGTTTATAATTGGGCATATTGTCTTAATATATTAAGTGGACTTTGATCCTGTTTAGATTACTCTTGAGAATATTTTTAAAATTGGCTTCAAGAGAAGTTCTAAATTACTTTAACTAGATCTAAATATTATAAGACTGCATAATCTTGTGGTATTAATTTTCTCCACTTTAAAGTGGGCCAACCATGGAAGTGTGCCTGAAAAAGTTATTAATTAGATCAAGAGCTTTTCTTAGGTGAGTTATTGGTTTTAAGATGAAATAGGTCAGAAAGTGCTTAAAGACATTAATCTTTAATATTGATTAGCTATGCAACAAAATGGCTGAAGGTGTAAGTCTGTACTCAAAGAGTGGTATTTTTAAAGGAACAACAGATATAGTGCTAGTATCCAAAATTTTTACAAGAGTCAAAGGGCTTCAAATTATAGAATTCACTCATGTTTCTGAGAATTATAAGGAGAAATGATTTCATGTTTATGTTTTTTAAAGAAATTTTTAAAATTGGAGACAGTAAAGCCTAGGGTCTCTTTTCAAACTAAAAGTGATACAAAATTCATTTATTACTATGTTGATCCTAAAGGAAAAGATGTAAAGGGGAGGAGATGGGAAGCAAGAGGAATTATGAGTGTATAAACTACAGGCCACCAGACAAGCTAATATTAATGCCTTATGCTTCTGCAGTTCTCTATAGTCTACAGAGGAGTCCCAAAAAGATGTATGTTTTAAATTTTTCACTAATGTGATTTAATCTAGTCTGGCACAGACATAAATATCCAATTCTATAATTCAGATTTCTTTTTGAAATAGTTAACAATTGGAATAAAAAGATTTTTTTCTTTTTTTTTTTTTAGGAAAAAAGAAATAACTTTACGCTTTCAGAAAGACAGGGAATAGAAAACTGTCCTGATATTTTACCACCATTTTAGGCTATCACCATGTTTGTCTATTTGTGCTGTATTGATCATTGAGTACTTCCTGGCTATTAAAAATGTATTCATTGGGTCTGATAGAATTCCACATACCTCCCAGAATGAAATTTCACCAGTACCCTACTATTAGAACTATATCTCTTGTTAAACTCACTTTCACTATTTAAAGATAAAAGTAAAGGTAAACAAATATAATCTCCTTTCTAAAGAGTTAAAATGAAAAATTATATGCATAGCATCTTTCTTATCTGGATGTAAGAGCTAGGATTATGTAAATCTTCCCTTTATCCTCTTTTAAAGAATCTGTATTCTTTTTTTTTTTCTATTTTTCCCAAAAAAAAGAAATTATTTTGCAAGAGGAATCAACTGAAAGACATACTTTGATAAATTACAGGAATATATTTTTAAGTCTTTCATGTAGAACCTGAATTCTTTTCAACCCTTTTTGTTACAAATACACTTTCTTCTCTTCTACCATCTTAGTTACTCTTCTCCTGTATGTTCTCCTCATCTTTGTGATAATGTCAAAATAATCAGAATTTGGAACTGTGTTCATTAAGAGTCTTAGGGGTGTAGAAAGGGTGAAAGCATTTTTCTGTGGCTCAGTCTCTTCCTGCCTCTTTCAGTACAGTGTCCAGGCCCTCTGTGCAGTGAGGGAGGTCTTTGCATCCTCTCTTACATTATTGACTCTTCAAGGCATCAGTCTTTTCCTCTTCATCTTTCACACCACCTATTTATTTACACCTCATCCTCCCCACTCCATCGAGATGTTATGATACTTGCCTATGAGCCTTCTCTAGATAGAAACATCTGGATATTCTATTGTTAAGTCCTAAATTTGTGGCAGTAGCCATCCTTTGATCCAAATCTCTAGCCCAGTCCTCCCTATAGAATGTAATCCCTATATCCTGCTGAGTGCCAGATAGCTCCTAAACTTAAATGTTGAAAGTCATCTGCATTATTTCCCTAAACCAGTGTCGCTTCCAGACTGACCTTTTGTTATACTAGTAACCTCAGTTCATCCCGAGGACATCTTGAAATACTTATTCTGATAGTTAGTCTGTCATCAGATCCTATGTACTCTATTTCTGTAATATTTCTGACCCCTCTCACAGCCAGGTTCCTTTCCCATTCTCATTTCATCCCTGCCCCACCCCCACCCCCACCAACCCCCGGTCAGTTCAGTTCTGGTCTGGAGCAATGGGTTTGGAAATACTCTCCTGGCCGCCAGTTTCTCTTCCCTCCAATTAGAGTACATGCATCTATCTATCATAGCTAGAGTAATCTTCTCAAACTGTTATCCATCTGCTCTCCACACTTTCTCCCCTTACTCAAGAATCTTTAACAGCTTCCCAAGAACCATTCAGTTCAATTCAGTCACTCAGTCGTGTCTGACCCATTGCGACCCCATGCACGGCAGCACACCAGTCTTCCCTGTCCATCACCAACTCCAAGAGCTTGCTCAAACTCATGTCCATCAAGTTAGTGATGCCATGCAACCATCTCATCCTCTGTCATCCCCTTTTCCTCCTTCCTTCAATCTTTCCCAGCATCAGGGTCTTTCCCAATAAGTCAGCTCTTCTTATCAGGTGGCCAAAGTATTGGAGCTGCAGCTTCAGCATCAGTCTTTCCAATGAATATTCAGGACTGATTTCCTTTAGGATTGACTGGTTGGATCTTCTTGCTGTCCAAGGGACTCTCAAGAGCCTTCTCCAATACCACAGTTCAAAAGCATCAATTTTTTGGTGTTCAGCTTTCTTTATGGTTCAACTCTCACATCCATACATGACTACTAGAAAAACCATAGCTTTGACTATACAGACCTTTGTCGGCAAAGTAACGTCTCTGCTTTTTAATATGCTGTCGAGGTTTGTCATAGCTTTTCTTCCAAGGAGCAAGCATCTTTTAATTTCAAGAGCTGTAGAGCTTTTCTTCAAATAGGTATTGTGCTTTCAAACCCCCATGTTTATGTATATTTCCCCTTTGCCTGAAAGGGCCCTCTTACCCTCAACAAAACTCTGCCATTTAAAAAATTTTACTGAAATATTGTTGATTAGCAATATTGTGTTAATTTTTGCTGTACAAGAAAGTGACTCAGTTATACATATGTGTATTTTTCTTAGTCTTTTCCATTGTGACTTCCATCACAGAATACTGAATATAGTTCCTTGTGTTATACAGTAGGATCTTGTTGTTTATCCTTTCTATATATACTAGCTTGCATCTGCTAATCTCAAAACTCCCAATCCGTCCTTCCTCCCACATTTCCTGCCCCTTGGCAACCACACATCTATTCTCTATGTCTGTAAGTCTGTTTCTGTTTCATAGATAATGTTTATTTGTGTTGTATTTTATATTCCACATATAAATGCTGTCATACAGTATTTATGTTCCTCTTTCTGACTTACTTCACTTAGTATAATCCCTGGGTCCATCCATGTTGCTGCAAATGGCATTCTTTCATTCTTTTTATGGCTGAGTAATACCCCATTATATATGTGTACTGCATCTTCTTTGTTCAGTCATCTGTTGATGGACATTTAGGTTGTTTCCAAGTCTTGGCTATTTTAAACAGTGCTGTCATAAGCATAGAGGTGCATGTATCTTTTCGAATTATACTTTTGCCTAGGTATATGCCCAAGAATGGGATTGATGGATCATCTGTCTGCAGTTTTTAAAGGGCCAGTTACATTACTTGTTCTGTGGAAGTTTTTTTTTTTATTCCTTTCTACCTTGTCCCTTCCCCACCCTGGACAAGTTTAATCACATTCCTTTCTTTGTTCTCCTAACATTTTGTTTCCTTCTTCAAATACAAGCTTTACCACTTAGTTGTGAGGTTTCTCATAGTTCTGCCTGTGTATTGAATGCATAGAGATGAAGGCTTCTGAGTGAACAAAGAAGTAATATGATCATTTTCCTCCCCTAAAACAAAAAATGGTGCATAGAGGTATAATTACCAAAAGTGTCTTTTTGGTCAATCTCTATTGTGTAAATATGACATTGATTATGTAGTGAAAAATAGTGTAGGCAGCTTTTTACAAAATGGTGTTTCACTGTGTGCTTTTTTTCCTGTTTTACATAGCTAGGGAAGAGATTGAGGCCACCCCATCATCTAAACCTTAAAAACTGATATACCAGGTTCAGTGATTTATCTATATAATGATTAGATTCTCTTATTCTGGCATGATCAGAAAACAGGACTCCTAGGAAGGATTTAAATTATATCTGCATACTTCAAGGATATAAGAAGAATGGGATGGAAGATGTTTGGTTCAGTTAGACTGATTTTAAAAGCTCAAAAGAGAGGGGATATGTGTATACATATGCCTGATTCATGATGTTGCACAACAGAAACTAACACAACATTGTAAAGCAGAAGCAATTATATTCCAGTTTCTAAGAAAATCATAAAATCTGTGGAAAAAAGTAGAGAGACCACCTTGCAAAAATATTCTTCATAATTTTTTAGTGGGAAAGCATTTTTAACTAGAAGATGAGGTAGAAGGTAAGTTCTATTAAGAATATGTATATGCATGAATCTCTGGCCCAGTGCGTCTGAAATGATCAAAGTGGAGTATCACAGTGCAGTGTGGCAGATACTTACCGGGAATCACTGTCCCGTGCCCAGACTGTGGTCCAGCACAACATTTCTCTTGTCTTTGCCTTTTAAACTCTGGATAGGCCCCTTTCATATGAAAAATTAAGACTCAAAACTACCACTTATTTCTTTATCCAGTAAGACTCTACTTTTCATGAGCATTTTGATAGGCTGTTTCAAGGGTTCATGATCAGGTAAAATAAGTTCAGTAATGCTTTGGCAAGACAAGAAAGCAAGCAGGCTGGTGCAGAGCAAGCATAGAATTGTAGAATCAGTAGAAGGACCATGTGGTCCAAGAAATATTCTTGTGCTTGTTATCTGAGGTCCAGTTATATATTTGTCATAGTCACTGTAGTTATATTAAACCAGGGCAGCACTGGTGCAGAGAAGCTGCTCCAGGAAAGTGGTCTGGGAACTAGACCTGTGCTTCCATTGCAGTGAGTTAAAGGAACCTGCTCACTTACTCAGCAATCATCAAGTGACCATCCTCTTCATTATAGATCCTGGGCTAGGTGCCAGTGATGAATTGGTAAACACAAACACATTCCTGGTGACTCTTAACAGAATTTACAGTCTGTGGGACCAACAAGCATTAATTAATCACTAAAACACAATCAAATTTCAGGGAGATCGGAGACAGTTACCCTGAAGAAGTGATTTTCAAGGTGAGATCAAGGGGATGTGTAGATGAAATCTGGGTGAAGAGGAAAGAGTGGACGTTGATGGAGTGGGGCCCATGATGGAGAATCTCCATGTCAGGAGGGAGTGGGGCCCATGATGGAGAATCTCCATGTCAGGAAGGCAGTGGGGCCCATGATGGAGAATCTCCATGTCAGGAAGGAGCAGGGTAAGGCTGAGATGCAGAACACAGGCAAGGCTGCCTGGAACCCAGAGCAGCATCTGGAAAGGAGCAACAACAGACTCCTCTTGGGAGTTTCATGTTTCTCTTGATGTCAGTGGGAAGCCGTTGAAGATTTTAAGCAGGATGAGCTACATAATGGGGTTTGAGCTTAGCTGAGTTAGATTTACTGCTCTCCTTGTCTTGAAAGCCATAAAACATAGGACCAAATCATGCCCACTTTTAGGAGCTGATGGTTTGGGATCTCTATATTTTCCTTCTTTCGTATTTAAGTTTTCCCCAGAACACAAACCTATGAAGGCCTTCATGTGGAAGTTCACAGTTAGTCATGTGTTAGTCACTCAGTCATGGCCAAGTCTTTGCAACCCTGTGGACCGTTGCCTGCCAGGCTCCTCTGTCCATGGAATTCTCCAGGCAAGGATACTGGAGTAGGTTGCCAGTCCTCAAAATGCTGGGAACAATTTTAAACTTGATCTTTTGTCATTAGTTTAGCCATCAAGCAGCAGTCTCCAAGATTTCCATTCAGTTGAAATAATCTGTGAAATCAGATTGTTTACAAGGGACTGCTACCAAAAATGACTTGATGTGAGAGAAAAAGCCTGTGTTTGATACCACTAGCGAATTTGTATTTTTCAGTTCTGTTTATTTGTTTCGGTTAGTCAAAAATGAAGACTGAAAAAAGGAACCTGTTCATTTAATTTGTAGAAGAAACAACCATAGTGGGTTCAGATTCAAAACTGCTATAGCTTAGGATGAGTCCTGCTACCAAAAGCCTAAACTCAGAAGGTGCAGGAATATATGCGTATCTTTTTCAGTTCATCTTACATATGTTTAAAATAGATAAAGAAGAGGAAATTACATGAGTTGAGGATGTGACAGAGAAGTAGGACTGAATAAAAAGGAGTGAAAGGTTCATAAAAGATGTAGCATTCTTTTCTGGTATTGATAAAGCACTTATCCTCAAAGAATGTAAGTGTGTGCTGTTGATTATCAATCAAAAATGCTTGCAACTCAACCACATTTGTGAAATTTATATTTTTATATCAGCACAGCAGAATGTATTGATAAGTTGTATTGATAGTAATATCAAACTGTGTTTCACAGAATAAAATGCCCATGAGATATTAATAGGTGATCTGTGGAGAGAAAACAGCTCTGTAGGTGAATGTAAACACTGTTACACAGCCTTCCTCACTGTAAACTTCTCAGAGCGGTTACTGGGGTTCAAGCTTTTTTATAACTTTGTTTCCCAGACTTCTTCCACTGGGAACCTCTTTTATCCGGAACAACTATTGCCATTTCTGATCTACATTTCCTGTCTCCAGAATGCACTTTCATAAATTAGTGATTCAGATGAATGTTGCTACATGTTCTTCACATAGTCATCTTGATAAATATATCATTACTCTAGTATAATAAACTTATTGCCCAGAATATATTTGGAAATGAATTGAAATGTCATGTACTATTCATTTATGTTCGCTACTAATGAAAGTAACATGTGTTTAGCAATATGAAATCTTAATCTCAAAAAGTACCCACTGTAGAAAATTAGCCTTATTGCTTATATTTATGATGCTTTCTAATTAAAAAGGAACAGACTCATATGTTTGCCCTCAGTGAGAGGTTTGAACCCTGGAGGTTAAAAGGTATAAGATTGATACAAACTATATTTCATTTTCATCTATGAGTAGGTCAAGCATCTGTATTTGTATTTAGAAAAAATTTAGTATTGCCTCCATGTTTGTTTTTTAAAACTCTTTAGATTTATTCTGAGTTTCCAGTAATCCTGTGACTAAGATATTAGTTTAACAATTAGTTTTCTAAGAGTCTGAGCTTCCAAAAAAGTCTGACTTATTTTATAAGAAAAATTTAAGGTGTATTGTTCCAGAAACTCTTTTTCTGAATTACAGTTACTTTTTGTATGCTAATAATTTATTCCATGATGCATTTTTGAATGGTCAGTCAAGATGGTTGAGTTTCTCAGCAAAAAAAAAAAAAGGTATGACAAGTGTCATTAAAAATTGTTTGGGAATTATCAATATATATTAAAGAAAATCCTAAGTCAATACCACAATATCATGATATTTTCAAAGTGTAATCATTTTTATTGACCAAAGCTTTGGATTCATTGTAAACACATGAAATACCAGTAGTGTTAGAATGAAGTTAATCAGATTCTTTGCTTCTGAACTAAAGATAAAACTTTCTTCAATTAAGTTATCAAGGGATAAATATGCTGGCAAATAATCAATAAGTAATTACCCCAGCGCTATATTACAAGGGTCTCTCTGACCATGTCACTTACACAAGTCTAGTAAGTTTAGTATTCCATCATTGTTTAACATTCAGTTGAGTATGTTAACCTAAGAGTGAGAAAATCAGGCCGTTTTTCTTGTCTCCTTTTTTAGTCCAATAGGTATTTTTGCATATTTAGAAAATTTTTTTCTAAACATTAGTTTCATATCATGTGCTCAGTTGCTCAGCAGTGTCTGACTTTTTGCGACCCCATGGACTGACTATGGGCCACCAGGCTCCTCTGCACATGGGATTCTCCAGGCAAGAATCCTGTAGTGGGGTGCCACTTCCTTCTCCAGGGGATCTTCCTGACTTCAAGGATCAAACCTGTGTCTTTTGTGTCTTCTGCATTGGCAGGTGCCACCTGCAGTGAAATATTATAGGTGTTTTTCTCTCTAGATAACATATTTTTAAACATTTTTAATTAGTAAAATAATCTTTGGTAAGTCTGTTTTTTTAATAAACTATATATTTTCCTATCTCTTATTATAAAAAAACTATATTAATTGGAGAAAATATAGAAAAAATAAAATATTCATTCACAATTTCAATCCAGTGTAAATAAATACTTTAAAAATCATTCAGTTCTCATTTTCAAGGAGTCAACACTGAAATCATATAGTTTTTTTCCCTTGTTCTTTTTCCTTTTCATGTACTTTTTTGAGATATAATTTATAGGCAAAAATGTACCCATTTTAAGTATAAATTTCAATGAATTTGGACAAATATATATACTTTGTAACTACCACAATCAAGGTATACAGCATTTCATCACTCATAAAACTCTCCTTGTGACCTTTGCAGTCATCACTCCCCTTCATCTGATCATCAACAACCACTGATATGTTGCTGTCACCATAGATGACTTTTGCCCTTTCTAGAATTTTATACAAAGGGAATCATACAATAAATGTTCTTTTCTCATTTCTTTCATATAGCATAGTATTTGAGGTTCATTAATATTCTGTGCATAATAGTTCCTTTTCATTGCTGAATAGTGTCTTATGGATGTACTATGGTTTATCCATTCTGTAGTTTATGGACATTTATGATATTTCCAATGTTTGGTTATCATGGATAAAGCTGTTTATGAAAGTTCAAGTCTTTACATGAATATGTCATTTAGTTTTCTTAGGGTAAATACCTAGGGATGGAATTGTTGAATCATACCAGTTTTTGTTCCTGACTCTGTTTTCAAAGATGTTTTCAACAACCGTAGAAGATAAAGTATCTAACATGTCTTCTAGGGTAGTGGGAAGTTCTGTTTGTACGGTTTTGTTGTGGTTTTTGCTGTTCAAGATAGCAAAGATAATGTCTTGTTCTGGAGCAAACGTTGGGCAGGCTATCAGGTTAAAGCGCCTTGACAGGAATGCAAGCCAACCACGTGTAGCATCACTCAGGGTTCTGCATGTCACCCCTGCGGAACGTGAAGACAGAGGAACTGATGTCCCTATGAAGTGCATGCTGTCCGCTGCCCCTCTTTTTCTCCTTTCCTGTATTATTATATGTGAACATATATTTTTATATATTGGTATATAATCTGTGTATCTAGATATAATGTATATTGCTCTAAGGATTACAGTCTACTTAGAGTTAATATTCTATTTCAGGTGAAATATAGGAACTTTCCAACAGTATATAGTCAGCTCTTGGTATCCAAGGGCATCCTCCTCAGATACCAAAATCTGAAATGCTCAGGTCCTTTACATAAAATGGCATAGTATAGTTGGCCCTTCATAATCACTGAGTGTTAGTATTAGGTTTTGTTTGTTTGTTTTTGCTACTGGCCACAAACAATCTGTTTCTTATCTGAAAATACCTATTTCTCTTTTACCTTTGGAGAAAGGCTTCATCAGATATAGAATTTTTACTTTTTCAAATCTTACTAACATTTTAAATATCATTCCTTCAGCTTGGGGCCTCCATTGATTCTGATAATAAGTCAGCTCTTACCTTGTCACTGTTGCCCTTTATGTAATTTGCTTTTTATTTTCTGACTGCTTTTAATTTTTTCTCTTTATCTTTGGCTAGTGTAAGTTTGACCCTAACGTACCTAGCTAGGTGTAGATTTCTTTGTATTTATCCTGCTTGTCTTCATTGCATTTTTTAGATTAGCAAATCATGCTTTTCCAAAAAAGTTGGGAAGTTTTCAATCATTATTTCTTCAGATATTTTTTCCACTCTTCTCTCCTTTACACTTCTGTTTGACCTCTAAATGTTCTCCTCTGGACTCTGAAATTTATGTTTAGACATCTTCTTTCTGTTCGACAGATGAATTTTTATTAATAATTTCAAGTTTTCTGTTTCTTCTGACCATTTCTTTGGCAAGTTTCTCTTTAAATCTTTGAATATATTTAAGTAGTTGCTTTGGAGTCATTGCTAAATCCAGCATCTAGATCCTTCTTTTGAGTAAGAATCATATTTTCCTATTTCTTTGCATATCTAGTGAATTTTGGTTAAGAACTATATATTGTGGATGTGACCTTTGACATTTTATGTCCTTCTGAGAATGAGTTTGTTGTTTAGTAAGCAGCTAGCTCCTTTGCATTCAAACCATAAACTCTGTCTCCCCTGCAGTGTACAACAGCTGAGATTTCTGCTCAGTTCTTTTAGTTTCCAGATGTTATTGTTTTCAATCTGGCCTCCCGGGGAACTTTCTTGTACCTGTGCAATTTAGCATTCAGTCAAGGTTTGGGGCAAAGTTTGTGGTAGGCCATCAGTAATCTCTATCCTCTGACACTTGAAATCAGTAAGGCTTTAGCTTTCTGCCTCCCAAGTCAGGCATAGATTCAGGAGTCAGACAAAGCCACAAACTCACAGATCTCACCTATTGCAGTTCTGCCTTTCAGTGGTAAATGTTCCTCTGGTTTCTGTTAGCCGTTTTCCTGGTGACCCAGTGGTATCTTATTTAGTGGTCCAACAGGGATTGGGCAGACAGTATACTCAGATTTTTAGTCCCACATCCTCTTTGGCATCTGTGGACTGTGCCCCCACACCCACAGAGACACACACAAACACACACATTTTCAGCTGCTCTGTCAACCTTTAACTCGGCCCACCGGGCTCCTCTGTCCATGGAATTTTCCAGGCAAGAATACTGGAGTGGGTTGCCATTTCCTCCTCCAGAGGATCTTCCTGACCCAGGAATCAAACCCATGTCTCTTACATCTCCTGCATTGGCAGGTGGATTCGTTACCACTGCACCTCCTGGGGGTCTGGGGAAAAGCCACTAACCTGAGTCGTAGCTCATTGCAGTGGTGTCTTTCAGTGGTCAGCTTTTCTTTTATGTTAAGCCTGCTTTTGGTGACTTTCTGGTGCCTTTAATAGATAGATAGGTAACATGATTTTATAATTGTTACCTACTGGAGGATTTGCCAACCAACTCCCTTCACCATTACTGGAAGTCAAAAGTCCTTTCATTTAAAACAAAAATATTAGAAAGGGTCCTCCATGTTATTAAACATTTTCTTAACAACGTGGCTGCATACTATAAGATCCTCTATAGTTTTTAAACTTTTTCTTGTTGTTAGATAGCCAAGCTCATTTCAGTCTTTACTACTACTACTACTACTACTACTAAGTCGCTTCAATCGTGTCCGACTCTGTGCAACCCCATAGACAGAAGCTCACCAGGCTCCCCCGTCCCTGGGATTCTCCAGGCAAGAGCAATGGAGTGGGTTGCCATCTCCTCCAATGCATGAAAGTGAAAAGTGAGAGTGAAGTGGCTCAGTTGTGTCCAACTCTTCATGACCCCACGGACTGCAGCCTACCAGGCTCCCCCATCCATGGGATTTTCCAGGCAAGAGTACTGGAGTGGGGTGCCATTGCCTTCTCTACGTTTCAGTCTTACGTTAGTATAAATAGTACCTGAATATACAAGTCATTTATTTATACTTGGGAATATAAGTGTTTATACTTGAGAATAAAATTATTTCTTCAGGATAAGTTTCTGGAAATGGAGTTATTAGGGAGTATGACTATGATAAATATTTTTTATATATTTTTACAAATACCCATGCAGAATGATTGTACCAATTGTCAGTGTTACCTGTGAAAGTAAGATTACTTACTTCCCTTCAAGTCACACAGCTTTAAAGATTGTTTCTAACTGTACTTTTTTATGGACTCCCCTTGTGGCTAAGTAGTAGAGAGTCTGCCTGCCAATGCAGGAGACTCACGTTACATCCCTGCATCAGGAAGATCCCTGGAAAAGGAAATGGCAACCCACTCCAGTATCCTTGCCTGGGAAATCCCATGGACAGAGGAGCCTGGCGGGCTACAGTCCATAGGGTCCCAAAGAGTCAGACACAACTTAGCAGCTAAACAACAATATTTTTTTATAAACCGTCTCCGCATACTATGCCTACATTTGTAAGAATCATGGTTGTAATATGGTTACATAATCAAAATAATAGAATAAATAGGAACTTTAGTTCATTTAATTGCTAGGCTTTTTTTAGTACTAAGAATATACATAGAAAAATCCTAAATTTCACTTTAGGGAACTAATTCTGTTTAGAACATACTTCAGAATGAATTTTATATGTATTCCCTCTCTTTTTAAAACTGCTTTAATGAACATACAGTTTACATACCATACAATTCACCCATATAAAGTATACAAAGTTTTTTAGTATATATACACAGAGCTGTGAGATTTCACCACCACTAATCACTCTTCCTATTGATTAATAAATTGAGAATATAAGATAAAGTCCCTGCAAGGTCAATGAGTAGAGAATTTGTGGAACAGAGAGAAGGAAGATTCTGCCACAAGAGCAACTGGGCTTTCTCCTTTGCACTTCCTATCACTGCTCAGGATGTTAGCCATGATTATATAAATAACATTTTTAAGGCAATTTTGTGCATATCAAACTGCAGAAGACTAAATATGGTGAGGACAGTTTCCTATGTCAATGTCAAAGTGACATTTAGACAGTACTTTTTTAATAGAGATGAAAAGTGCTAATAAAAATAAAGTGACAACAACAACCAAAATGAAAAATAAACACTGTAAACTTTTGGTATTAGATGAAGACTGTAATATTTCTCTTATGCCAGCAGTACTGCAGGCAAAAAGAGCTCCGTAAAAAGTAATGGTTCTTTACCTGCTGAGGTCAGTTTGTTGATGAGATTGGATAATGACTAGGCATTACATGATTTGAAGAAAAATGTCCCTACTCTTTGGAGATGAATATTGAACTATTTCGTGACTAGATATCTATAATTTCATTAAAATAATTCCCCAAAAGAATACTAATATGCTTACATATAGGTAGGTAAGTAAAGCGAATATAATAATATGAATATTAATAGTATTAAATCTAGGTGGTGGGTATACGGATAAATCTAAGTGCTTATTGAACTTTTGCTTTACCTTGTCTTTGTATTGGAATTTTTTTGTTAAGAATTAAGTTTTAAAAGTAGATCAGTGAGTATTCTAAATATGAAACAAGAATATGGTCTTAGTAAAAGTGAAAGTAACTCAGTCATGTCCCCCAGGCCAGAATACTGGAGTAGCCTTCCCTTCTCCAGGGGATCTTTCCAACCCAGGGATCGAACCCAGATGTCCCACGTTGCAGGCGGATTCATTACCAGCTGAGCCACCATGGAAGCCCAAGAATACTGGAGTGGGTAGCCTATCCCTTCTCCAGAGAATCTTCCCAACCCAGGAATCGAACCAGGGTCTCCTGCATTGCAGGCAGATTATTTACCAGGAGCTACTGGGGAAGCCCTATTTCTGTTAAAAGGAATGAATATTTATTCATAGTTGTTAGCATATGCAAAAAATTTCTGTAAATGTGATTCAACAGACAGTGATTCTCTGTGGAGGAAAGAGAATAGGAAAAGAGATGAGACACAAATTGAAAGTCAAACTTTTCATTTTTAATGCTTTTCAATATTTTGAAACCTTTTATGTCTAACAAAAATATGCATTAAAAGAGAGAGATTATGCCCTAAATTGCCATTAAGAATTGGATCCTAAAAAAAATTAAAATTTTTTCGTGCCCAAAAGACTTTTTAGATTTTGGCAAAGCATTAGGCTTATAGATCTAGTAACTGTCATTGACCTGGACATTTAGTTTATTTTGGAGTCATTAAAAAACTGAACTTGTTTTATTTTGTTGCAAGATATCAGCATCATTTTTCTCTTTATCTCTATAGCATATTTGTACTGGGGAGTTTTAATTTAAAGAAAAAGTATATTATGAGTCAGTCTTGTATGTATTTTCTTTTTTAAAACACCATCTTGTTTCAAATAAATGAATACTGATTGGTCATTCCTCAATTTTCACTTAATAAATTCCTTTTGCTGTCCTAGACTCAGGTTATTTACTTATTTTCATGGCCCTACCATCTTTAGCAGCATGAAAAATGACATGATGTATTATGTGAAATGAGTAGAACACACGCTGTAGAAATGGGCTTAGAAACCCACCCATTCCTGCCACTTAACTGAAAGCCTTAGGGAAGTCTCTTAACCTTACCAGTTTCCTTTGGTAAACAGTAAGGTAATATTACCTATGTGGTTGTTGTAAAGATTAACTTAATTATATAAACAACCTCCTACCAGTCCGCCCTCATTTAAAGGTAGCGCCCATTGCCTATTTTTATTTTTTTTTTAAACAAACAAGTAAGGACCACTTTTTAAAAATTAGAATAAACAGAACAATTACAATTTGATAACATGAAGCTTTCAAGTCATTTTTACAGCCAGCACCTCATTTAGCTTTTTAGGATATGAGTTAGGAGCCTCATATTATTTCATTTTTCTGTGAATAAAAATTTAATTATCTTATTGTAGCATTACCAGAGTCTCTTCTGCTTTCCACAGGTGAAGTTGATTACCACTTCCTTTTTGCCATTCTCGCTTCTCTGAATTTACCTCTAGTCTGATACGTTTGTTTTTGTTTTTTTTAAGTGTGAATTACCAATATGTCTGTGAAGCAGTGTAACCAATGTCAAAAATAAAAGTCTGTGAAAGACTGTTGTTTTTGACATTGGTTGCAGTGCTTCATTATTTACAGATATTTCTAATAAGAATGAAATTTAAACTATTTCGCTTGCAAAGTTAAGTTTAATGAAAGTAAGTTTAATTTTAAATTAAAAATTGAGGTTAACTTCAAAAAATTATTTATACCAATGACTCTTCAAACTTGCCAATTAAAACAAATTTTTGAGTTATCAAATCTTTACCCTTTAAAATTAAACTTTAAACTTTCTAGTGGGTTTAACCCACTGATTCACAGTTGATTAGATCGGCAGCTCTGGAAATCATAATACGCTTCACAGACATTACACATTACTACAGTAAAGTAGTTAGCATAATGAGCAAGTTTGGGCCTAAGAAAGATTTTTCTGGTAAGCTTTGGAAATCATTCTAAAATGGATGTTGTTGTATAAGTTCTATTTTGGCAGGGGATAGTTTATGAGAATAATTCTAATAATTTGCTGTGTATATGGATATTTATAAATATGTGAATTTTTAAAATGATTCCTTAAAGACTCATGATTGATTATTTATCCAGCTTGCACAAGGGATATACTGTGCCTGTCCAGAACGAATGAAGATTTCTCACCTTTGGCTGGCGCTGGAGTGGGGGTGGAGGAATCACTCAGGGATTGTTGTGTTTTCTTATATATATGTCATAGGTCTGTGCAGTTGTCTCTTACTCCTGGAAATATTTTTGGAATTACCTTTTTCTAGAGGACTTGCAACATATAAGAGCTTTCTTAAAGTGCTGCTTATTCGGTAGCTTTACAGCAATTAAATTGCTTTAAGGAAGTTGGGTGTTAATGGTTGTAATTTGTTACATTTTTAAGTTTTGGGAATGCCTTATTTTGTTTCCTTATTACTTGTGTTATAGTTTCTATCTCCAAGTGAACATTTGGTTAATTTATTTTTATTGAGTACATATCTCTAAAATTGAAGAGAAAAAAACCCAAAACAGATTTCTTTTGGTTAGCTAAATGTCAGTTGCTTAATGCAAAAGATAAAAATACTTTTCTGGGCTAAACCCTGTGTTTTCTGTGCACTTTCATGTGTGTTATCCCATGTGATCCCACTGAAATCATAGGAGGTGGGTTGCACAGGTGTCACTTTGTTTTAAAAAGCAAAAGATGGCTGCCTTGGAGAGTTTAAGGGCCTTGGCTATGGTTACACCTGCAAATTCTCTAAATACATAAGGTTTAAAGATTTTGTGGCCCATTTTCTGATTTATCTATAGCCTGTCCGTTGTTGTTCTGGATAAAATGTTCTCCATTATCATTTAAATGCAGCTTTTTTTCTCTTTATTAATGAGGAAATATTGATGAAACTACTAAATCTCTATAAGGAAGAAATAAATCACTAAATTTGCAGTAGGATCCAAAAAAATACTGAGGAAAATTAACTTTAGAAACTTAAATATTCAATAGCTATAATTAGCTAAACTATTGAACAGGTGAGCCTAATACAGTTTTTTTAAAGTATTACATGACCTAAGAAACAAAAATACTTATAGTTAAAAAATGTAAATTTTATTCTTACTTATATACAATAATACTTTGGTTTTCACTGTTGAATCTAACTTTTTTAAAAAAGGATTTATTGCCCAGATTTTCAGGATTTTTAAAGCATAATTTTGGAGGGAGAAGACTTTATAGATAGGGCACAGAAGCTAGAACTTATTAAATATATAGGGGGAAAATTGAAAATGTTACTAAATAAAAATAATAAAGCAAAAAAAATGGCCAAAATCAAATGACAAACAGCAACTTGGGGAAAAATTAGCAAAACACATGCTAGATAAAAAGCAAGTTTTCTTAATGTGTAAAAAGCTATTCCTACAAGCATGAGTATGAATATGGATGGTTAACATGGCATAACTGCAGTATTTAAAAATTTGAAGAGCTCTACCTGTTTATCAGTAGAGGACTGGCTTAATGAAATGTGATTATCCATTTTATGGAATATTATTATGCAGCTGTTAAAAATGATTATCCCAGAAAGTGTCTGTGATAAGCTGTTAATTAAGACAGGTACCTCACAAAATAGTGTATATAAAGTAATCTCTTTTATTGAAAAGAACAAATCCTTGAGAGACATATATCTATATAGATATATATCTGTATGTTTGTATGCATGCGGTTGGAAGACACTGGTAAACTAAGATTGATAGGTGGGAAACATTTACAAGGGGGTAGGGATTCAGTCGGAGAAGGCAATGGCACCCCACTCCAGTACTCTTGCCTGGAAAATGCCATGGATGGAGGAGCCTGATAGGAGGCTGCAGTCCATGAGGTCGCTAAGAGTCAGACATGACTGTAGCCTGCCAGGCTCTTCTGTCCGTTAGAATTATGACTTAGAAAATGATGCAAATTTTGTTTTGATTACATATTCTTTTCTGTGTTTTCAATTTTTTGCCATATTCATGTTATTTTCATAATTTTTAAAGTTCAGAAAAAGCATTGTAAAAGTTCCTTAAATTGCGTAAATTGATCTTTATAAAAAAACTAAAAAAGGAAAGTTAAAATGATCAAATTTGGCTTTGTCCTTCTAATTATAAATGATGATTATTATAGCAAACTCTGAAAAAGAGAGCTCATATTTTATCATGGCTGCTCCTACATCAGTCTTTTGCATCTTAAGTGGCATCAATATTCCCTCAGCTGCTAAAGCCAAAAAATTAAAAATCTGCCTTAATTCTGGTCTTCCCTCATCCCCAAATCCATTTCCTCAGACACAGCCTGAATCCCTCCACGTCTGTCCGTGGCCACTGCCAGCACCCGTGCAGGCCACCGTCTTGATCTTGCCTGGATGCCTGCACTTGCTCGCTTACTTCCAGTCTTGCTTTCCCATAGTCCGTTCTTCCACAGTGTCCAGCGTGAACTTTAATAATGCAAATCACTTCCTATTTAAAACCCTAGAATGAGTTCCCATTGCACTTAGAATAAGTCACTGCTTGCTCTGTCCTACCAGTCCTGGGTGATCTGCCCCTCTGTCAGCTCTCCAGTGTCCGTGTCACTACAGCCACACAACCAACCTCTGTTTTCATACTTTGCAGAGTCATGTCCCCGTTTAGGGCACCTGCAGAAACCATTCCCAGGTCCTCACTGACAGATTCATTTTTATCTTGCTCATCTGCACTTGGAAATCTCCTCTTTAACGTGCTCTTCCCAAAAAACTCATCTAAAAAGGCTCCCCATCAGACTCTGTCACATCAGCTTGTTTTATTCTCTTCTTGGTGCTTAACATTACATGGTAATTGTGCCATTTTCCACATTGGAATCCTACTCTTAACTGAAGTAGGTCATCTTAAATTCCAAGAAAGTACATTTTTCCCAAGGACCTTAGGAGAGCATTTTCATTTTGAATGAGGGCGGCAGGGAAGAGACCATAAACATCGTGATTGTTTTTAAATTGGCATTCACGGGACAAGATGACACTCATCAGAACTCTAAGACTTATTTTGTACCAAGAGTAACCCCAATCCATAAAACCCTGGAATCCCCCCTACTAGTTCATTGCTTTGTTTCACAACAGCTCATTTCAGACCAGATCTACCTGAAAAGTCTAGTCTTACCTTAGTCTAATATAGATTGTCCTAAGTCTTGCCTCTCCCCTTTCATTCCAGATTCCTCTGTTTCTTATATATTCTTTTCATAACATCACCAAACCCTATCCTCAGTGGGTTAAGAACAGCAGTGTTTGGTTGTGATTTAGTCACAAAGTCCAACTCTTGCAACCCCATGGACTATAGCCTGCCAGGCTCCTCTGTCCATGGGATTCTCCAGGCAGTAATACTGGAGTGGGTTGCCAGTTCCTTCTCCAGGGGGTCTTCCTGACCTGGGTCTTCTGCATTGCAGGCAGATTGTTTACCAACTGAGTTACAGGGAAGATCCAAAGAGCAGTGTTTGGGGCCTATTAATTACGTAAAATTCTCTGAGCCATCATGTTTGCACTGAACCTTATATGAAATATAAAGCCTAACCATTTCTGGGTCGGAAAGATCCCCTGGAGAAGGGATAGGCCACCCACTCCAGTATTCTTGGGCTTCCCTGGTGGCTCAGATGGTAAAGAATCTGCCTGAAATACAGGAGACCTGGGTTTGATCCCTGGGTTGGGAAGATCCTCTGGAAGAGGGCATAGCAACCAGTATTCTTGCCTGAAGAATCCCTTGAACAGGGGAGCCTGGCAGGCTACAGTTGATGGGGTTGCAAAGAGTTGGACATGACTTAGCAACTACGGAAATAGATAAAATGAGAGTGGCTATTATTTCTAACTTTGAAATGCTATTTTAATATTTTCATTTTAGCATTTCATAATGTTTTCTAACATTAAAGTTATCAAAAGCTACATTTTTGTGATGGCACTCATTTATCTGATTATTTCCTTAATGGTAAAATAAATATGACTGGATGGTCTCAAAATATTATACTCATGTGTTCATTGTGGCATTTTATAGAACTAACACACATTATAGATTTTAAAAGTTAGTTATGTTTGTCAGTGCTCATATTTTGAATATTCTACTGGGAAACAGTTTTACTATCAAAGTTCCACCAACTATTTGCTTAGTATTTTGAAATATTTTGTGAATGTTCGTATTAGCATTAGGAGACTACCAACGGTTCAGAGCATGTAGTTTACCCATTTTGATTATTTTTACTTTGTGAAAGTTTTTAGGAGATAAGTTACATTTCTTTTAGTATTTTTTTCCTATAATAGAAAGAATCTTAATTACTGAAAATATTCACACTTGTAAATTAAAGGTAAACATAAACTGAAAGTGTCAATACATATAAAATATTTTAATTATAATAAACCTTACTCAGAATACTTTCAGAATTTGGATTACAGTAATATTAGAAGTGGATTTGTTGCCCTAATATATAAATGCATCAAACATCAAATTATGGCCTCTACTATGTGAGTATCTCTTTGAAGGGGTGGTGGTGGTTTAAAAAAAAAAAAAAAAGACAGTTTTATTTCCCCCTGTGGATCTTATTCTCTGTTTTCTGGTTAGAGAGATGAATTTCAGCATGCGGAAAAATAAATAACAGAGAACGTGTCACCAGGCAGCATATAGCTAATTATACACAGATGATTCTTTAGCACAATTTTATATAAGGATGTCAGTGAGAGTCAGAACAGAACAGACGTTGATTTCATTGTAGTAGGTAATGTTCCGTTGAGGACATCTGTCTTTATTGCTGAATTTTCCTCAACAATTTATGCTTCCTCTTTATTTCTATTGTCCTCTTTATTCTTTAGTCATAATTTTTCCTTATCTTTGTGTTTTCAAACCTCTAGTTGCCACACTATTTCATAACACTGTTTTCCACAGTCTTGGAAGCATACGTTGTAGGCAGAAGGCAGGAAAATGAGAATGCAATAGCTGGTAGCTTTATTCTCCAGCATCTGTTCAGAGTAATCCCATAGTCTGTCTGTTCTTCCCACAAGCTATACACACATTTTTGTTTGTGTGATACTTCTTATGTAAAAATTCAAAACTAAGAAAACTACCATTTCAAATGACAAAGTAGTTTAACTAACCATCTAGTTTCTTTGGGCTAGTTAGATTTCCATTAGATGGTAAGAAAAATATCTAAATTTACCTAATGTTACTTAAAAGAATGCGTTATTATTAGCCCTGATTACCTTGATGTCATCCATTTGTTGGTGTAACTGATAGCTTTCCAGTAGTAATTGCTATGTAGCTTTGTATCTTAGAATTAGTGGTGCCAAATTTTTAGCTTTCATGGACCGAGGAAAATTTCCCCAGTTATTGAGAGACCAGCCTTACATTGCCAGCATTTTTTTTTTCCATTAAAAAAAAAAAAAAGATGCTCAAGAAAACAAAAAGGAAAATTACCTCCTATCATTATTCCATTTAGAAAGAAAAAGACATGCTTAACATCACAAAAATAGGAAAGTCATAGATTCAGAATTTAAAAGTCATTAAATTGAATAAAATTTAGCCTTCATAAAAATTTACCATACTGTCCATACTTTCCTCATTTCACCTCTAAGTTCTTAGAAATCACAACCTCAGACTACCTCAAGTATATAGTAGAAAACTATATGATTAACCCAGCGAATATGTTTTTTCTTAACTTGGCTTTAAGAGGGCAGGTGTATGGTGACACTAATGTAGGATTATATAAATTAGGGGGAGGAGGCAATAAAAACACCCTTTAGCTAATGTTTGTTTTTTTTTTTTTTTTTCAATTTTATTACATGAAACTTGAACTGAGCACCTCTCTTTCTTGGCAGTGCCTTAGACTTTGAGGTTGCACAGGCGCATAAAGCAAAATCTGTCTCCCTGAGGATTTAGAATCAAGTAGAAGGGAGAAATCCTGGCCATTCTGGTTATGGAAAGAGACTATTGTATAGCATACAGAGAATCAAAGACTTGGGGTCTGTACTGATTTCATTTGTCTTGATCTGTAGATGAGCCATAAGTAAGTGTTAGTCACTCAGTCGTGCCCGACTCTGCAACCCCATGGACTGCAGCCCACAAGGCTCCTCTGTCCTTGAGATTTTCCAGGCAAGAATACTGGAGTGGGTTGCCATTTCCTTCTCCAGGAGATCTTCCCAACCCAGGGATTGAACCCAGGTTTCCTACACTGCAGGCAGATTCTTTACCAGCTGAGCTACAAGGGAAGCCCCAAGATGAGCCATAGACCCATACAATGCAAGGCAGAAGAGAGGGCAGTGCCAAAGAATGTTCCAACTACCATACAATTGCACTCTTTTCCCATGCTCTCAAGGTAATGTTCAAAATCCTTCAAGCTCAGCTTCAACAGTATGTGAACCAGGAACTTCTGGAAGTACAAGATAGATTTAGAAAATGCAGGGGAACCAGAGATCAGATTGCCAATATTCACTGGATCATAGAAAAGCAAGGGAATTACAACACAACATCTGCTTCACTGACTATGCTAAAGCCTTTGTCTAGATCACAACAAACTGTGGAAAATTCTTAAAGAGATGGGAATACTAAACCATCTTACCTGTCTCCTGAGAAACCTGTGTACAGGATAAGAAGCAACAGAACCGGCCATGAAAGAACAGACTGGTTCAAAATTGGAAAAGAAGTATGTGAAGGCCATATATTGTCACCCTGCTTATTTAACTTCTGTGCAGAGTACATCATGTGAAATGCCAGACTGGATGATTCACAAGCTGGAATCAAGACTTCTGGGTGAAATATCAACAACCTCAGATACGCAGATGATACCACTCTAATGGCAGAAAGTGAAGAACTAAAGAACTTCTGGATGAGGGGGAAAGAAGAGAGTGAAAAAGCTGGCTTAAAACTCAGCATTCAAAAAATTAAGATCATGGCATCTGGTCCCATCTCTTCATGGCAAATAGATGGGGAAAAAGTGGAAACAGTGGCGGACTTTATTTTCTTGGGCTCCAAAATCACTGCAGATGGTGACTGCAGCCATGAAATTAAAAGGCACTTGCTCCTCGGAAGAAAAGCTATGACGAACCTAGACAGCATATTAAAAAGCAGAGACATTACTTTGCCAACAAAGGTCCGTCTAGTTAAAGCTATGGTTTTTCACAGTAGTCATGTACCAGATGTGAGAGTTGGACCATAAAGAAGAATGAACACCAAAGAATTGATGCTTTCAAATTGTGGTGCTGGAGAAGACTCTTGAGAGTCCCTTGGACTGCAAGGAGATCAAACCAGTCAATCCTAAAGGACATCAACCCTGAATATTCATTGGAAGGACTGATGCTTAAGCTGAAGCTCCAACCACCTGTTGTGAAGAGCTGTCTTATTAGAAAAGACCCTGATACTGGGAAAGATTGAGGGCAGGAGGAGGAGTGGGTGGCAGAGGATGGGACGGTTGGATGACATCACCAACTCAGTAGACATAAGTTTGAGCAAACTCCACGAGATAGTGAAAGACAGGGAAGCGTGGCGTGCTGCAGTTCACAGGGTCTCAAAGACTCAGACACAACTTGGCCACTATAACAAACATAATCAAATCTGACTGTCGTCTTGGATCTTAAGTAATGTCTTGGAATGATGTTATATGTTAAACTCTTACAGTAGTGGAATAATTATATCTGAAATCAAAGGAAAGGAATGTCTGGCAAACTATTAATTTTATTAGTGAATTGCCATTTGGAAGATGGAACATCCTATGCTTCTGTTCCACCCCGAGGTTTATTAGAAAAGTGTCTGGATGTGGAGTCCTTGTCTGTAACTTCCACCACTCCAATTTTAAAGGACTTAACGTGAGGATTTATAACAAATGGATTTGAGCTACCCCAAGAGTTCTAGAAGCTACCAAATGTGATGGTATGTAACGAGCCCACTTGGTAAGGAGAAATATCTCTGTAAACAGTGGACATATATGCCTCCAGTATACATTCCCAAGCCCATCCTCATTAGCAGTTTAGACAAGCTAACAGCTTCCAGCTGGAATTGATGTCAGCATTTTTTATGTAAAAGTAAGTTAGCTTTATCAAAGGTCTGCACTTACCAGCAAATTACTTATAGTGGTAAAATCATAAATAAAAAATAAATTAGCTTCAGCGTCCATCAGTAGGGGTTGTTGTTGTTCAGTTGCTCAGTCACGTCCAACTCTTTGCAACCCCATGGACTGCAGTACACCAGCCTTCCCTGTCCTTCACTGTCTCCCGGAATTTGTTCAAACTCGTGTCCATTGAGTCAGTAGGTGTATATTTAAGTAAAGTAGAATATATCCATTCAGTCAGATACTATGCATTCAATACCCCACAACAACAATGATGTACATTGATTGACATGGGAAATGTCTGTGAAAAAAAAAATGTAATGTATATTTAAAGCAAACAAGTAGAATATGATTTTTTTTTAAGTATGATAAAGTAAATATATGAGCATGCTCACACAT
Source organism: Bos mutus (assembly GCF_027580195.1). Classification (NCBI taxonomy): domain Eukaryota; kingdom Metazoa; phylum Chordata; class Mammalia; order Artiodactyla; family Bovidae; genus Bos; species Bos mutus. Next base: position 31,923,623 of record NC_091625.1, read on the forward strand.
CCTAAAGTCACTGGAATATTTTCTCATTAGTACTGCCTTTTGGTGGGGTTCCCTGACCTAATGGTAGGATATTCCATGTGCCCCATAATGGGGAAGAAACTACATTCAGCTTATTTTCAGTCTGTTGAAAGTGGTTAGCAGGGGGGCCTTACCCAAAGAGCAGCTGGAAAACAGAGTTTTAGCATATTTGAATCTCGAGAGCAAATTCGTTATGGAATTAGAGAGGACTTAACACCTCAGTCTTTGTAGCCCTGAGCTTATCCTCCAATCCAAGATAGTCAAGTACAAGGATAGCAGTATTGAGGGTGAGAATAAACTAAAATAATAGCTATTCAGTTCCAATTCTGTCTAAACTAAATACCTGCAAAGTGGAACAAGATCTGGATAATTTTTAAAAAGTTACGATGGGCCCTTGGTTAAAAAATTTCAAGTATGAAAATTCTTTAGCCGTATAATCCACATGCTACTATTCAGAAACAGTTAAGTATTGGATTATGAATTAATTCAGTCAAGTGACTGCCCTTTAAGACAGCTTTCCCTGGAAGGATAGCCCTAAGGAGATCAGTGCTCCCCAATCAGAACTTCTGTGCATGAGCTACAGTGGAATCATGACTAGTCTTAGTCCCTGGAATTGTAGTCCAAGTCTTAATGAGGTCTTAGGCTAGAAACTTGAAAGATCAGCACTGTGTGAACCTTTGCAGGAAGGAAGCATTTGTAATAAGTGAAGCTGAAATTGCTTAGTCTCGAAATCAGTTAGCTTTGGGAATACGTTTAAATGAAACAATCATCATGAACTTTCTAATTATTTTTTCCTAATTTGTGCTAAAATCCAAAAGGAATAATATTGGATTGTCTGCTGTTCTGAATTAAATATCCTTGTGTGCCCCCTTCATTTGCAAACATAAGTAAAGCTTTACCATGATATATAGAACATGGGAAATTTTTTTTCTTCCAAAACTTGTTAACTCTATAGCCCCAAGGAATAAGCTGTATTTTGGACTGTGAACTTGAAAGAGTTTGTTTACTAATCAGCTAATCAGAAATTATTCAGGCAAGAATCCTCAAGAAATTTCTTTATTGGCCCATTTCCCATTTTACAAAGAAGAGCAGGCAGCAAGGAAGAGTAAATTTAAAGTCTGTAGCAGGACTTTGTAACTATTTAATGTTTTGCTTGTATATTCATCTGGCAGTTTTTTAAAATTGTTTAGGTCTATAAATTCTTTGTTACATTTGATGATATTAAGAAAACAGGTGCATTTGTTAATGTTCTAAATTGTGTCTGGGAAGTGACTGTAACATACAACTTCAGGTACCTGGATTTAAGATTAATTTGAGGGGGTATACCATCAATCCTGAGCAATCCTCCAGCTACTTGATTCATTATAAGCTCTGGCGAAAGAGTTAGCATCTCTTTTGAGTTGAATCTCACAGGATTCAAACGTGAGTAGAATAGCATCATTACTACTGTACTTCCTTTCTTTGGTGCTGTTAACTATTCCCAAGAGAGAGAAGGGAACCACATAATGCCCATTGCTTTATCAGAGTTATAAGTTCAGTAAATAATTATACCTTCTTGCTTTCGAGTGCGGTCGAATGAGGAAGTATATTACAGCTGCTAATAAACTACATTCAAATTACAGTCTCTAAAGCAACAAAACAGTAATCCACATTTTCAAAAGAATCATAGCAACTCAGTTTTTTAAAAGACATGTTTCTAATTGCGGTTGCCAAAATCAGTTATTTTCTAATGTGATGTTTTATTTTCAAAGAATTATTACCTTTGTAGAATTGTGATGTTTTAAATTAAAAGTTGAGACACATGTATTAAATAATACTCCAATTTAAAATGGAAGAACTGAAGATTGGAGGAAATAGAAATAAATGAAATTAGGATGATACCAAAGTTTGAAGTTCTGTTCTAGGATTCTTTGAACCAAACACTTGGCAGCTCTTCACATCATGTTAATTGCCTTTCTGTGTATGTATTTCCATATGCTGAGTCATCATTTTGGCTTAATATGCAGTCACTATAACAGGATTGGCAGTATTTAAATATTCTTTCCTTTCATGCTTGCCTTATGGAATTTATAGTTTCTGAGCACAAACTGTTATTTTATCTTTAAAACACTTTTCTAAAATATTAGTGCTTGTAAAATAAAAATAAAGAACATGATTTCCTTTACTGTGACAACAGAACTAAAGTTAAAGATATTTAAAATCCCTTGCTCTCTCAAATGAAATTCATTTTGACGTTATTTAATATAAAGATGTAATGATGCCTTATCTGACTTCTTGAAACCCTTTCAGGACTTACATTTAAGAGCCAGTGTAACCATTGATCTTATAATTTTACTGAAATATATTAATTTTGTAGGTTGAAAGAATGGCAACCAAAACTATACTTTCATATAAGCATAATACATGCATTTGAAGCCCAGCTTCCTTTCTGTTCATATGACATATCCTTTGCTAGTGCTTTTAATGTTTTGCTTCCTATATAATTAGTGATACAGTGCTGTTTTCCTTCTGATACGAATGAGTGCAAAGACAGAGAAGGAGAGAACATATATGTGTGTGTGTGTGTGTATAACCCTTTTTAAAATCTTTATCTTTTAACACATTGAAAAATTTTCAGTGTGTATCTGATATTCTCTTGATTAACCACATTAATAGCAGAGAGCAAATACCTGCATACAAAAGTAATTTGAATTTTATTTAGAACCTGTACTGCTCGTTTTGCATCTGAGTGCCCTCCCACACCCTCTGATACCCTGAATTTGAACCAGTCCCTGAAGATCTGGAAACGTGCCGTCCTCTTCCTTCTCTAGCATGAAGTCATTGTTCCCTCTTGCTTGGTTTTGTAGCTTTGTTTTTTATAGATTCTCTGGAACATGGAAATTTGTAATTTTGCTAAATAGGCTTATTGACTTTGGTCAGTGATGAAACGGTTAGAATAAAAAAATAATATGTCATGACAGCAAATTAATGACCAGTTACTCTATGCATTTGCCATATGTTAATAAAATTTGAAAGTAGCTGTTCATCCTATTTGGATGACTGGCCATTCCTTTTACCTAAGCCAACCATGAAAATAAAAACTGACTCTCAGTCCCAGAAGTTAGTAAATGTAAGGCATTTTCTAAAATAAATATTTTCAGATCTCTGTCTTTTATTTCTTTTTATTAGGTTTACTATATAAGTCTATGTTTTAGAAACAAAACCTAGATTTTTCTAAAAAGAAACAGGGAATGAGAGGAAGGCATGCCGTGTCAGATACCAGTTTGTCGTCATTATTTTCCTTGAGTGTCCTTAGAAGCCCTGCAGCAGAAGCAGTGACGGAACAGAAGGGTTTACCCAGGGTTGTGAATGCCCAAGATGAAAAACAAAGCAGGTGGGAAACCTAGGGCCCACCAATAGCAGTATGTCAGTGGAGCCAACTAAAAAAAGAGGAAAGCGACAAATCCACAAGCCTCCAGGTGCTGTTTTTGATCAGTTGCTGAGTTGTGTCCGACTCTTTGTGACCCTGTGGACTGCAGCACGCCAAGCTTCCCTGTCCTTCACTATCTCCTGGAGTTTGCTCAAAGCCATCTCATCCTCTGTCACCCGCTTCTCCTGCCCTCAGTCTTTCCCAGCATCAGGGTTTTTTCCAGTGAGTCGGCTCTTTGCATCAGGTGGCCAAAGTATTGGAGCTTCAGCTTCAGCATCAGTCCTTCCAATGAGTATTCAGGGTTGATCTCCTTTAGGATTGACTGGTTTGATTTCCTTGCAGTCCAAGAGACTCTCAAGAGCCTTCTCTAGCACCACAATTTGAAAGCATCAATTTAGTACTCAGCCTTCTTTATGGTCCAACTCTTAACATTCATACATGATTACTGGAAAAACCACAGCTTTGACTAGACGGACCTTTGTCAAGAAAGGGAACTCTTTGCTTTTTAATATGCTTGTCATAGCTTTCCTTCCAAGGAGTAACTTTCTTTTAATTTCATAGTTGCAGTCACTGTCCACAATGACTTTGGAGTCCAAGAAAATAAAATCTGTCACTGCTTCCACTTTTTCCCCATCTATTTGCCATGAGGTGGTAGGACCAGATGCCATGATCTTAGTTTTTTGAATGTTGAGTTTTAAGCCAGCTTTTTCACTGTCCTCTTTCACCCTCATCAAGAGGCTCTCTAGCCTCCAAGATTTGCTGCTGCTGCTGCTGCTGCTGCTGCTAGGTCACTTCAGTCGTGTCCGACTCTGTGCGACCCCAGAGATGGCAGCCCACCAGGCTCCCCCGTCCCTGGGATTCTCCAGGCAAGAACACTGGAGTGGGTTGCCATTTCCTTCTCCAATGCATGAAAGTGAAAGTGAAGTCACTCAGTCGTGTCCAACTCTGCGACCCCATGGACTGCAGCCCACCAGGCTCCTCCGTCCATGGGATTTTCCAGGCAAAAGTACTGGAGTGGGGTGCCAGCTTCCACTTAACCTTGTAGCCTTCTCTCCTTCCCGCCTTCCCCTCCCCCGACTTACCAATCTCTGGAGCTACCTCCAGTTCCTGGCTAGCCCTTCTGCTATGAGTCTCTCATTGTCTGGATTCTCTCTCCATTCTTCCCTCACTATTCCTTACTTACCCTTCAAGAATCAACTCAAGACTCTTCTTGAAGAAGCTATCTTGATCACTACCATGCTGGATTGCATGTCCTGGCTCTGGGCTCTCAGAACACTCCACACATTTAACTTGGCTCTTATAGTATGTGATTAGAATTATTTATGCTTAGGTCTTTCTCTCCCATTATACTAGAAGGCAGTTAAGAGTGATTTCTTCATTATAAAAATCCTTGGAACCTAATGTCCTACTGTAGTCCCTGGCAAAGAGTTCAGTTCAGTTCAGTCGCTCAGTCGTGTCCGACTCTTTGCGACCCCATGAACTGCAGCACACCAGGCCTCCTTGTCCATCACCAACTCCCGGAGTTCACCCAAACCCATGTCCATTGAGTCAGTGATGCCATCCAACCAACTCATCCTCTGTCGTCCCGTTCTCCTCCTGCCCTCAATCTTTCCCAGCATCAGGGTCTTTTCCAGTGAGTCAGCTCTTCGCATCAGGTGGCCAAAGTATTGGAGTTTCAGCCTCAGCATCAGTCCTTCCAATGAATATTCAGGACTGATTTCCTTTAGGATGGACTGGTTGGATTTCCTTGCCATCCAAGGGACTCTCAAGAGTCTTCTCCAACACCACAGTTCAAAAGCATCAATTCTTCTGTACTCAGCTTTCTTTAAATGGCAAGAATACACAGAAGAACTGTACAAAAAAGATCTTCATGACCCAGATAATCACGATGGTGTGATCACTGACCTAGAGCCAGACATCCTGGAATGTGAAGTCAAGTGGGCCTTAGAAAGCATCACTACGAACAAAGCTAGTGGAGGTGATGGAATTCCAGTTGAGCTATTCCAAATCCTGAAAGATGATGCTGTGAAAGTGCTGTACTCAATCTGCCAGCAAATTTGGAAAACTCAGCAGTGGCCACAGAACTGGAAAAGGTCAGTTTTCATTCCAATCCCAAAGAAAGGCAATGCCAAAGAATGCTCAAACTACTGCACAATTGCACTCATCTCACATGCTAGTAAAGTAATGCTCAAAATTCTCCAAACCAGGCTTCAGCAATATGTGAACCGTGAACTTCCTGATGTTCAAGCTGGTTTTAGAAAAGGTAGAGGAACCAGAGATCAAATTGCCAACATCCGCTGGATCATGGAAAAAGCAAGAAAGTTCCAGAAAACATCTATTTCTGCTGTATTGACTATGCCAAAGCCTTTGTGTGGATCACAATAAACTGTGAAAAATTCTGAAAGAGATGGGCATACCAGACCACCTGATCTGCTTCTTGAGAAATTTGTATGCAGGTCAGGAAGCAACAGTTAGAACTGGACATGGAACAAGAGACTGTTTCCAAATAGGAAAAGGAGTTCGTCAAGGCTGTATATTGTCACCCTGCTTATTTAACCTATATGCAGAGTACATCATGAGAAACGCTGGACTGGAAGAAACACAAGCTGGAATCAAGATTGCCAGGAGAAATATCAATCACCTCAGATATGCAGATGACACCACCCTTATGGCAGAAGGTGAAGAGGAACTCAAAAGCCTCTTGATGAAAGTGAAAGTGGAGAGTAAAAAAGTTGGCTTAAAGCTCAACATTCAGAAAACGAAGATCATGGCATCTGGTCCCATCCCTTCATGGCGAATAGATGGGGAAACAGTGGAAACAGTGTCAGACTTTATTTTTCTGGGCTCCAAAATCACTACAGATGGTGATTGCAGCCATGAAATTAAAAGATGCTTACTCCTTGGAAGGAAAGTTATGACCAACCTAGATAGCATATTCAAAAGCAGAGACATTACTTTGCCAACAAAGGTCTGTCTAGTCAAGGCTATGGTTTTTCCTGTGGTCATGTATGGATGTGAGAGTTGGACTGTGAAGAAGGCTGAGCGCCGAAGAATTGATGCTTTTGAACTGTGGTGTCGGAGAAGACTCTTGAGAGTCCCTTGGACTGCAAGGAGATACAACCAGTCCATTCTGAAGGAGATCAGCCCTGGGATTTCTTTGGAACGAATGATGCTAAAGCTGAAACTCCAGTACTTTGGCCACCTCATGCAAAGAGTTGACTCATTGGAAAAGACTCTGATGCTGGGAGGGATTGGGGGCAAGAGGAGAAGGGGACGACAGAGGATGAGATGGCTGGATGACGTCACTGACTCGATGGACGTGAGTCTCAGTGAACTCCGGGAGTTGGTGATGGACAAGGAGGCCTGGTGTGCTACAATTCATGGGGTCATAAATAGTCGGACACGACTGAGCGACTGATCTGATCTGATCTGATAGTCCAACTCTCACATCCATACATGACTACTGGAAAAACCATAGCCTTGACTAGACAGACCTTTGTTGACAAAGTAATGTCTCTGCTTTTCAATATGCTGTCTAGGTTGGTCATAACTTTCCTTCCAAGAATTAAGTGTCTTTTAATTTCATGGCTGCAGTCACCATCTGCAGTGATTTTGGAGCCCAGAAAAATAAAGTCAGCCACTGTTTCCACTGTTTCCCCATCTATGGGACCAGATGCCATGATCTTTGTTTTCTGAATGTTGAGCTTTAAGCCAACTTTTTCACTCTCCTCTTTCACCTTCATCAAGAGGCTCTTTAGTTCTTCTTCACTTTCTGCCATAAGGGTGGTGTCATCTGCATATTAGGTATACAATAAACGTGAGCCTGAATGAAAACCAAAATATGGATTTTCAGTTTCTGGAAGGGAATCTATTGGTCAGGAGAATCATTAGCTTTATTTTTTATTTGAATTATCACCTGTGTTTGACATTTTAAATAGACTTCCAAAAATAAACCATACCCAAGGGTATGACCGTGTCTTAAGAGTCACTTATGCGTATTTGTGTCAGTGCATGTTTGGGACTAACTCTTTCTAAAAAGCATTTCACTAAGATAAGGCACAAGGAAATCATTTTTTAAGTGTATCCGTTTGACCTCTTTCAGATTTTAATTACATAATTTTGTTGAAATTTTTGAGCATAAATTAACTAGATCATGGAATAATACATGAGTGCCTTAGAGAATAGGTAATATTGTATGAAGGGAAACATAAGAAAGGACATCAAGTAAATGGGGAGGAAGTTTGAAGTGGGTTGGAATGAGTGTTGGGTCTTATATCCAAGAATAATGTTTTATAGAAAATATTATATGTAAAATCTATAAAACCTCTGGACTTTTATTTATTAAATAAAATGTTGAAAGGCTTTATGTGGGATCTGGAACATGGTGGGGGTATCTTGGTCTGATTTTGTTTTATATTCTAACTGGAATAGGTGTGTATCTCTATGTGGCACCTATACCTTCTAAAATATTTGTTCATCAACAGCAAGCACATAACAACTTCTTTCTGACTTACATCAAAAGTAATTTTCCATTTGGAGATAAAGGTCAAAGCTTGAAACCAGTAGCCAAGGAAAAGAGCAGTGAATATTTTAAAATATATAAAGTGATCTGTTAGCTAAGATGCTGTTATTCAAAAGCTGTCTCTTTAGCTTCTACTACAAAAAAAAAAAAATTAGTCTGACCCATAACTCTTCACTCTCTTCTCTTCTGTAGTGGGATTGGAAGGAACTGGCCCTGGGCCTCAGGAGGAAGCAGTATTTTGGCAGAATTTGGAACTCTGCACTTGGAGTTTATGCACTTGAGCTACTTATCAGGAAACCCCATCTTTGCTGATAAGGTGAGATTCTCCAGTCAACCCGGCATTGCAAAAGAGTACTTGTAGGAAAAAAATATCCTCTCTGGGGAGATTTAGGCATATGGAATGTGGGAAAGAACAACCAAGTCTAATGGAGCCTTCATGAAATGTTGTTACATGCAGCATTGCTTGTAACCAAACTATAAAGCACTGTTTCATGGCACTGTCTAACTCAGCGCAAGAGGGCCTGAATTACATGTCTGATTCTCTGCACCTCCAGTAAGTAACTTTACCTCTCTGAATTTTTTCCTTTTTCTCAAAAACATAGTGTTTTGTGGACTATGTGACCCACACATGTGAAAGACTTTTTTAAGCTCGGTTTTACAAATGCAAGGTAGCAGTTGAATTGATTTTTAATTTTCAAGAAACACACCCACCACCCCAGCACTCTGCCCTTATCTAGCTTTCACCCCGCTTTGTCTGCTTGCCTTTACAGCAGAGTCCCTTGGACGCATTGTCTGCGTCTGTTTTCTCCTCCGCCTGACTCCCACTCCCTGGAGCGCTTTCCTGCCCGGCTTTTGTCCCAGCCACCCTGTTGCCACGTCCAGTGGCCTTTCTCGCCTCTGCATCTTCCTCGCCCTCTCAGCGTTGATGCACTGGATCACTTCCTTCTCCAGGAGGCTTTCTCTAGCCCTGGAGGCAGACACACAGTATTCCCCTAGGTTGCTTTCTTCTCAGTCTCTTCTGTTGGATCCTCCTTATCACCCCAACCTCTACACACTGGAAAAGCCCAGAACTCAAACTGGGGGCTCTTCTTCTTACTCTCACTCTCTCCGTTATTGTCCCCAGTCTCATGACTTTACGTATTATCTGTATGCTGACTGCCTCCACGTTTGTAAGTCCAGTCCCAAGCTGCCCCCTGAACTCCAAGCTCTGTAGCCAAGTACCTATTCAACATCTTCACTGTGAGGTCGCTCAGACAAGTCCCACTTAAAATGCCTCACACCTGCCTCTACCCTAGTCTTTACTCTCTGGGAAAAGACACCTCAGTTTACCCAAGGGCTCAGACCAGGACTCTTGAAGTTATCATGGTTCTTCTCTTTTATAAACCTCAGGTCCAAACCATCAGGACATCTTTTGTGTCCCATCCCCTGTGCTTTACCCTGGTTCAGGGACCCATCATCTCTCACCTGGACTGTGCAGTAGCTTGTCTGACTACCACGTCCTCTCTTAACCCCTCAGTCACACTGATCCTGTAAAAATACAAGTTTTCAGTGGCTTTGCATCTTACTCAGATTAAGATATGGTTTGAGAAGCCTGCACAGTGTGGGTCTGGCTACCTTTGCTTCCTCACCTCCAGCCTCGGTGGTCTTGCCAAACCCACTCTCTTCTCAGGGCTTTTGTGGACTTACTCTTCTATTGCTCTGCACTACTTCCTCTTTTATTCTTTTAAATTTGTGCTTAAACACTCTCCCAGTAACCTCCCCAGAGCACCCTAACCGAATGCAGCCTCACCACCTCCTATCACTGTGTCCCATTACCCTTTTGCATTTTTTATAGCTTTTATTACCACTTGACGTATTTATTTGTTTCTTAGCTGTCTCACTCCACTGGATGCAAACTCCAAAACAGTAATGACTTTGTTTATCCAGTATATCCACTGATACATTCTACTTCTTTATATGGTGTCTTGCATATGGTTATCAATGTGACTGTATTCACTTACTGTTATTATTTGTAAGCTGGTGGCAACTATCTTTGTTCTAATATGGCATCATTTAAATCAACTTTGATTCTAACATGGAAAAAATGTAATCAAGAAAGAGAAGAATGGCACCAAACTTTTTTCTTTAGATTTTTCATAGTAACATTTCATTTTCTGTTGTAGGTAATGAATATTCGAACAGTACTGAACAACCTGGAAAAACCAGAAGGCCTTTACCCTAACTATCTGAATCCCAATAGTGGACAGTGGGCTCAATGTAAGTCAAGAGTTAAGCCTTGTTTCAGCTCTTTTTAGTACCCAGCACTGTTCTAGTAACAGAGAAAAGGAACACCAAAATAGCCCAAATCTTGTTGGAGAATCCTTAGAAAAGAGGAAAGTTCCCTTCATAAATAAGCTTCTGTCATAAGGCAGACTATAAATGTTACCAGGGGAGCTAGATTGTTTTATTTTTCATGCATAACTGTGAGCCTGATCATCTGTAAGCACATTTAAAGGTGTTAATCAGAAAGGGAAGATCTGGTCAGGGTAGTGCAGGGATGATAGCCTCTAAAAAACTGATGATGCAGATAAGAAAAGTGTTCCTTTGTGCTAATGACTAGCAGGATTTGCCCAGAGTAGTTAGAGCATTCTATTTCATAACATTTTCTCTTTCTGCTTGGCTACAGGATGAAAGCGGAGCCTGAATCTTTAAGGGCTGAAAATTGAAGGAGCAAACAGGGTTCTTTTCTTTAGTCAGTTTTAAGGTGGCAGATAAAGGCTTCTCGCCAGGAGAGCTACCTTTACCATAGGAGAAAGTATTGTGCTAGAAGCCCTCACTTAAGATCCTTAGGGACTTTGACCAAGGCTATAAAGACTCAGAGTAGCTGAAAGAAATGTTCTCAAGCTGATTGGGGAAAACAGTGGTAGATTAAGCAGCACCTGAAAGCAAATGAAGAGTCCTAAGTGAGATGTCTGGCAGTGCCAAGGATGTTAGCGACGCCTTGAGATTTTACTCAAGTTTTTTCTTTATATTTAAATAGGGTATTAGATGAGTATGCCTCACTGTTACTTTACAAGTATTTTTCTTAAAGAATAATTTAGTAGGAAAAAATGCGCTAAAATCTATGTCTGCATTAGTAATGTCTGTGGAAGGCTTGGCATTGACATCATAACTCCACAATCAAGGTTGCCACTTAACCTAAGCATGGTCTGCTAGGTCATTAGATGTTCTTTGGACCTCTCAGGGGATCTCCACAATCAAAGCTATTTTTATAATAACACTTTCCACTGTGTTGACATTTGCAGTTATGTTGCAAAAGCAGTAGTGGGTAAAACTGCTGAAGCCATGGTGAGAATCATGTCAGAGACACCAGATACTAACAGGCAAACCTCAGAAACATTGCAGGCTCAGTTTCAGGCCACTGCAGTAAATCAAATATCACAATAAAGCAAGTGACACAAATTTTTTAATTTCCCAGTACATATAAAAGTCATGTTTATACTGCAGTCCATTAAGCCTGCAATAGTACAATATTATATCTAAAAAGCAATATACATTCCTTAATGTAAAAACGCTTTATTGCTAAAAAGTGCTAGCCATTTTCTGAGTCTTTAGCAAGTCATAGTAGCATCAAAGATCACTGATCACAGTTGACCATAAAAAATATAATAGTAGTGAAAGACTTAGAAATATTGGAAAATTACCAAACTGTGTTCCAGAGACAGGAAGTGAGCAAGTGGTGTTGGAATAATGATGCCGGACTTGCTGAATGCAGGGTTTTCACAAACTTCCAACTTCTAACAAACTCAGTATCTGCAAAGGGCAGTAAAATGCAGAGCAGTAACATGAGATTTGCCTGTGGTTATGTCCTTCACTACAGATAACCACAACAAATAAAAAGATACCACTTTCACTCACGAATGCTGTTAATGAAGCAAGACAGTTACTGATTCTAGTAAATCTCAATCACTGAGTAGATCACATCCTTGTAATATTCTGTATGATTAAATGAAAAAGACACAAAACGCTTCTGCTGCATGATGAAAAACCTCATAGAAAAGCGCTTGTGTTGTGATTCGAGTTGCAACTGAACTAGCTGCCGTGCTGTTTCATGGGTCATCGTTTTTACTTGAAAGAAGTGCTGAAGACAAATTGATTATTTGGGTAATTGGTAGATGTCACAAAAATGAGCATGTTGCTTCAGGGATAATGAAGAGTGTCTCTACCAAAGATAAAACTTGAGCTTATAATTAGAATTTTGAAACATTTGCACATGTCACCATAAGCTTAATGCCTTTCACCAACACTGAAAGATTCTTCTGCTAAGATTGGTGATGATATAACAACTATGGTTTTTGTGATGCTATATAGTCAAATGTATCATCATCTGGAAGATGTGCATAATTCAGGGAACCAGTATGTCCCAAATGACCATGCATGATGTTGCAAAATCATGTGTGAGGAAAAGTGCATTTAAAGTGCAAGATGGCCCAGTGGATTTTAATGTAATAGTGCAAAAATTCATTGATGTGATTTCTAACTCCACATTGTAACTGTTAGAAACTTTAACCACTTGTCAAGTTTTGCTGTAGTACCAAAAAAATTATCTGCTATTATCTGAAAAGACTATCAAAATACTCTTTGCTTTCCAACTATACAAATGTGTGAGGCTGCATTTTCTTCATATGTTTCAGCCAGAACAACACATAGCAACAGATTGAATGTAGAGCAGATATGGAAATCCAATTGTCTTCTAGTACAGCAAAAGAGATTTGCAAAAATGTAAAACAGTGTCTGCCCACTAAGTTTTTTTTGTTTTTTGTAAAATATAGCATATTCTTCTGAAAAGCCTATATATTAACATAATGGGTATATTATTACTTTAATAAAATATTTTCAGTTCTGTTTTAATTTCCAATATGGTAAATATTGATATGCACGCATGCTAAGTTGCTTCAGTCATGTCCTACTCTACTGCATAGACTGTAGCCTGCCATGCTCTTCTGTCCATGGGATTCTGCAGGCAAGAATACTGGAGTGGGCTGCCCTCCAGGGGATCTTCCCAACCCAGGGATGGAACCTATGCCTCTTGTGTCTCCTGCATTGGCAGGTCGGTTATTTACCACTAGCACCACCTGGGAAGCCCAAATATTGATAGATATTACATAAATGAATTCTTCAGCATGCTTATTCATTTTTAAGAGTGTTAAAGCATACTGAGGTTAAAAATGGGAGGGCCACCGTAATATTTTGGAAAAATAGAACTTGAGTAACTTTCTCAATTCAAGATAACTAGATATGATTCTCTGAAAGGAAAACTATTTTTAAAGTTATCCTCATGAAAGATTTCAAAAGTTAAAAGTCTCTGTGAGTTGCTCTCTCCTTCCTGTGTTGTAGGATTCAGAGGTCACTATGAAGAAGGACAAAAAGAGTCAGTTATTCTGAAACATCTCAGTTTCACCTTCTGGGTCACCAGTGTACTATATATTTGTCCATGTTTCCTGGCACAAAGGGCCCTTTGTAATTGAATTGCTTATGGGCCAATTTCCTGATGGAAAAACAAATAGGGTTCATGCATCTCCTGCCTCTCTTCCCCCATCCCCATCCAATGTTCCAGCCACAAGGAAGATGCACTTTTTTTTGTTCATTAATCAAGTTCTGCTTGGCCATATCTGGGTCTTGGCTTTTGTGCCTTTTCCCTCAAGCCCTTTTCCTGTTTTTCTAACTCTACCAAGAGCCAACTCAATCACCCTTTTTTCTACGTGGCCTTCTTCAAGACACTGTTGGGAATTGTTCACCCACCCCTCCTCTGCTTGCCCCCGTCTTCCTCCCCCATCCCAACACTCTGGGTACTTTCCTGTCACAGTCCTTTTCCTAATGGTTCATATACATTTCCATCTTCCTAGGGATCCAGAACTTTTGAGGACAGTGGCTTAGTCATATTTGTTAACCCAGTGTCTTACAGCTAGTAGAAGTTTACTTGAATTTTGTGAATACTCATCCAGTATGTATCCAATCTAACCCCTTCTGCCTCTGCTTTTAGTAATGGTTCAGTTTTTCCTCTCCGAACCATATGTCTCCTGCTCCTCAGTTGTGGTTGAGAGGCAGCATCTAGTCCTGATCATTAATAATATGTCATGACTGTTGAGGCCAAAGATGGGGTTCCATGTCTATAAACAGAACAACTGTCACCCTTCTTCAATTAACAGAGACAACATTGTGTGTGTTTAGTAACACCCTATTATATATACATATAGTAACACAGTATTATGTATAAAATCTGGTGTAATGAGCATCATTGGGGGATTGCTTTGAAGAGAGAAGTTCACATTCAGATGAAGTCTGTAAAATTAAAGGGTTAAGATATTGAGTATATAGTCCTTTTTGTCTTGATTCTTTTGATTTTTTTTTTTCTCTTTTAAAGTAGCAGACATCCTTTTCTGGGACCTATTCCTATTGAAAAGAATAAATTGCCCCTTTTATAGAAGAGCATAATATTTGAGTGGCTGTCATACACATTATGTTTAGAGCATTTGGGAATAAGAATACCATATATGTTCCTTCTAATAGACAGTCCTTTCCTGCTGATAAAATGAGGGATGTTCTCTCTTACAGCCACTAAGATGTTTACACAGGACTTTGTTGCCAACACAAATAGTCATCCAGACATGGCGGGGGAGCTTAGTGAGTGAAATACTAACTTATTTAAAAAGAATTTTTCTTGTTTCTCGTCCATAGTCCTTTATGTTCCTTTATTTTGATTCTTTCTAAATATAAAAATTTTATAGGTGAAAAAAATAGAAAACTAACTGGCATTAAAGCAAATATGTAAACCCTTTTCCTTTTTTAAAAAATCACCAAATGCCCAAGCTTGCATCTTCCTCCATTATAGAATCATAACCCAAGGGGGAAGAAAATGAAGCTGCTTCTGGCTGTTAGTTTTCAACTCTTATTGCCTTAACTCTGAAGGACATGTCTGAATCATGGCCATCATTTCCTATTACTTCATTTAGTCCCTGTTATTTTGAAAGTAACTGAACAGAGATTTGCTTTACCACGCATCGCTTGCATTTGTCTCCTGTGATCATGTTTATAACAACAGGCTTCTTATTGATGAGATAGTACTTAGTCCGTTTAGTTTGTAAATGTCAGAGGTTTCTGTGGCGGTTTATTTAAGAAATTGTAAAGGTCATGTCAAACTGCTATTTTAAGAATCAACCCTAGAATTATAAAAATACTAATTTTACAATAAAACTTAAACTGTAATTCTGGGCTTTCTGCAAAAGAAAATCACACATTAAAAATATATCCCTTCTAGGCTTCATAGGTGTAGTCCTTAATAAAATTAACTTAAAAGAATTTGGCCTCGTTTGTCGTTATTTACTGAGTACCTACTATGTGCAAGATACTTCTTAGGGGTTGACGTGGACTGGAAAGCGTAACAGGTCTAGTCCCTGCCCTCCTGAACCATAATCTCATGGAGAAGACACACACACACACACAAATTTCACCATTTTATGAAAGTGCAGATGTGGCAAACGTGTGCTGTGAGAAAGCGCATGGAGAGCCTAGTGGGTAGTCTGATACATGAAATGTGAGTAAGGATTACTAAAGGAAGGGGAGAGGAGTCAGGGAGCACGCTTCAGGCAGAGAGAACAATACCTTGAGAGACCTTGAGGTGGGAAGGAGTCTAATTGTTTTGAAAACCCAAAAGAAGGGCCATATATCGAGAGGGTAGAGAGCAGGATTGATGACATAGGGAAGGTTGAGATCATGCAGGGCCTCCCTGGTCTCCAAACACCCAGGATTTGAGTCTTTAACATTAAAGGCATCAAGAAAGGGATGATCCGATTCACATGTTAAAAGGGTTGCTCTGGCATTAATGTGGAGGAGAGATTGGAATGGCACTGGCATTGGAACTTTGTGTGATGGTGGAAATGTTCTGTGTCTTCCTTCCAGTGCTGTAACCAAGGCCTCATGTAGCTCTTGAGCACTAGTATGGCTGAGGAACTGATTTTTTAATTAGTTTAAATAGCAAAATGCTGTCACAGTGCAGGAGACAAGATAATTTGCCATTGCAGACTCAGGCATAGTGGTAGCTCAGGCCAAAATCGTATTAGTGAAGACAGGAAGGAGTGGATGGACTCAAGAGATACATTGGGGGTAAAATTAGTAGAGTTCAGTAACTCAGTGAATATGGGAGTGAGGGAGAGAAGTAAAGAATGACCATCTGATGTCTGACTTACGCAGACCTGGAAGTGTGATGGTGCCACTTAGTGAGGTAGGGATCAAGGCTAAGATAAGGTTGAGGAGGGAAAGATAGTATGTTCATTCTTATCACCTCTTCAATTTTAGGTCCCAATGTCCAAGTTTCATTGTTGGGTGGGACTCAGGAGAAAATTGTTTGGATAGTGGTATAAAAATCAGTTTACTTTTTTGTAACTAAGCCAACAAATAAAAGATTTTTTTAATAGATACATAAAATTAGTTTTAAGGTTTGAAACTTCAAATGCATATTTCCCAAATAAGACTGTATTATTAATGCTCAAATTGTCTGTGAACTCTAGGAATGACCTTTCAAAGAGAGTTGTGTCTCTGTTTTTATAGGTAAATGTGCTTGGAAAATGTATTAATTCAAGTAGTAAGCAAAAGAATACGTATGATTGGTGTGTATGTTGGAGAGCGAGTGATTACAGATTTGACACCCTATGCGGGCTGGAGAGTCACCTGGTACCTACCAGTGTTAAAATCTCATTTAGCTCCTCTAAGCCTCTTATCTCACTTTTAAAGAGGATTACCTACCTGCAAGTTACAAGATTGTTTATAACATACATAGTGGATCTAGCATAATAAATGACAGTGGAGGGGGATTGTAGGAATGAAGTACATTCCATCCTTCCTATCTGTAGAGTGTAGCTTCCAGGACTCCACAATACCAAAATTTACAGATCTCATTCCCTTATATAAAATGGCATAGTATATGCAAGTAACCTATGCATATCCTCCTGTCATCTCTAGAGTATGTTTAATACCTGTGTGCACATGCATGCTTAGTTGCTCAGTCATGTCTGCCTTTGTGATCCCATGGACTGTAGCCCACAAGGCTCCTCTGTCCACAAGAGTTTTCCAGCAAGAATACTGGAGTAGTTTGTCATTTCCTCCTGCAGGAGATCATCCCAACCCAGGGATCAAATCCATGTCTCCTGCACTGGCAGGCAGATTTTTTACCACTGCACTACCTGCTACCTTTAATACGTAATACAATGGAAATGCTATGTAAATATGTGTAATGCTATTAAAATAATATTTGGCTGTGCATGGCAAGTTCAAGTTTTGCTCTTTGGAACTTCCTCAAATTTTTTTTTCGGTGTATTCAATCCACAGTTGATTGGATCTACTTACAGGGAGCCCACAGATACAGAGTGACTGTATAGGAAGAAAAACTTCTACCCTGTCTTCTTTCTTACTGGCCTCCCCTGAAGGATTTTGACCCTTCAGATTGATAATACTATAAAAGCTATCAAATAATAATAATTAGAAGAAACTGAGGAGTTTCTGGTTATATTTCAGGCCAGGTTTTTGGGGGTTTTTTGTAAGATATGATGATACTCATAGCTTTGACATGGTTTATTATCTTACTGAGAGATAAAGCAATTAAAATTTCTGTATATATAATGAAACATTTTAATTTAGTATTTTTTCTAATGAAACAGAATTTTAGAATTAGGGTTGATTATTTTTTATCTGCATGCTTATAAAACTACACTGGTTATTATTTAAAGTATATCACATTAATTAACAGCACATCTGCTCATTTCAGAATATCTTTCTGAAAACAGATTTGTTGGAATTTAAATGTAACATTGACTTGCTGTTGACTTAGGGTTTTGTATCCTACTTAACTGATGTGATTTTACTGCATTATCTGAATTAAAGTCTGAATCAGTCTAAAATTCATTTCCTTTGCAGATCATGTATCAGTTGGAGGACTTGGAGACAGTTTTTATGAATATTTGCTAAAGGCATGGTTAATGTCTGACAAGACAGATCTCCAGGCTAAGAAAATGTATTTTGATGCTATTAAGGTAAACACAAATTTAAATCATTATTGGCACTCAACTAACTTATAACTTGCATATTAATCAAGCTTTAATGAAAAAATGAAATACTACCTGAGTGGGTTGCAAAATATTTTCAGTTAGGTAGAATTCAATATGTGATAGTATAATTATACCAATAATAATCATACTTGATATGGTTTCGTTCTAATAGGGCAGTTAAAAGTTTTTTCATGGTTCAAACCTCAGTTAAGATTCACACATCTGAAAATGAGGTATTTTTCTTCAACAAGTGTGACTTCCCTGTTAAAGTCACAGTTAAAATTATTGTAAAATCCTGAATTTATATTCTAAAAATTAAGTAAGTTAAAATTACCCACAATTACAGACAGTCCTAATGGCTACTTCCATTTAATTATGGACAGTACTTTGAAATAAAAACCTGAACTAACCAAACTAATCTGTAAGGGACGATTATTAATAGTTTTCAAAGGTCCTTGTGATAGAAGAGGAATAAGGGGGAACAAATATTTGTTGATTTACTGTGTAATAAATAGTGTGTTAGGTAAATATATAATATGTTTGTTTCCTTAAATAGTTTTTGTGTTTTTATTTTCTATTGGAGTTGCAATTCATGGGGTCGCAAAGAGTCGGACACGACTGAGTGACTGATCTGATCTGATCTGAGTTGATTAACAATGTTATGTTAGTTTAGTTTTTTTTTTAAGTGAAATGTAGTTGATGTATGATATTATATTAGTCTCAAATGTACTATATAGTGATTTGACATTTGTGTATGTTATGAAATTGTCACCCACAGTGAGTCTAGTAACCATCTGTCCCCATACAAAGTTATTACAGTATTATCAACCATATTCTCTTCATATCCTCATCAACATTTGTTATTTGTTGTCTTTTTGATGATTGCCATTCTGACAGGTGTGAGGTGATAGCTCATTGTGGTTTTAACTTGCATTTCCCTGATAATTAGTGATGTTGAGCATCTTTTCATGTGATTGTTGGCCATCTCTCTGTGTTCTCTCTTCTTCAGAAAAATGTCTATTCAGGTTTTCTGTCCACTTTAATTGGGTTGTTTGTTGAGTTGTATGGGTTTGTGGATTTTGTTTAATCCTTTATCAGATACATTTTCAGATATCTTCGCCCATTTAGTAGGTGGCCTTTCTTTTCCTGCTGTTGTTGTTAGTTTCCTTCACTGTGCAAAAGCTCTTTAGTTTGATGTAGTCTCCCTTGTTTGTTTTTATTTTCCTTCCCTAAGGTGACAGATCAAAAAACGATATATGGAATTCTCCAGGCAAGAATACTGGAGTGGATAGCCATTCCCTTCTCAGGGGATATTCCCAACCCACAGATTGAACCCAGGTCTCCTGCATCGCAGGCAGATTCTTTACCATTTGAGCCACCAAGGAAGTCATATAAATATATATATAGTTCTAGGACCAATGTCAAAGAATGCACTGCCAATATTTTCTTCTAGGAGCTTTATAGTTTCAGATCTTACTCTTAAGTCTTTAATCCATTTTGAATTTATGTTTATATATGGTGTGAAAAAGTAGTCCAGTTTGAGTCTCTTGCATGTAGCTGTCCAGTTTTCCCATCACCACTTTTTAATTGGAATATAATTATTTTACTGTGTTGTGTCAGTTTCTGCTGTACGATGAAGTGAATCAGCCATATGCATACATATATCCCTCTCTCTAGATTTAATATTACATTGGTTCCCTCCAAGGTCAATAGTGAACTTTACTACACAGAGCAGATACAGCTCTTTAATATTTCAGATATTGGAACCAGACACCTTAGTTAGAGCCGTGGCCTTCATTTCACACAGCCTTTAAGACACATGATAAACATTAAAAGCAGACTAGGATATGGTCCATATGCCCTCTTCCAGATTTATTTTTTCTTCATTCCTGTGAGGTTTCAGGTTTTAACTCAGGGAGTTCTCCATACAGTATGGTTTCCCTTATATCATTTTTAATTACTGTCCTGGCAGACATTTTAATTACTCTAATCTTAAAGTGGCCCCCTAAGATCTTGATGTTCCAGGAAAGACAACTTTAAAATACTCTTTCAAATACTTTTCCCTTGGTTTCTAAAACTATACCCCGCCCCCCGCCCCCAGCTTTTAACATATTGTATTTAGACAAACCGTTGACAGGAAAATCCATTAAGAGCAAATGAAGTCAAAGTGTTTCCTCTTTCTCTTAATAGTAAAAACACTTTCAATCCATATTGTGTTTTTCAACTTAGAAAGCAAAGTTAGAACAATTGCACTTTTGATTTGAAGAAGTAGTCACGTCTTACATAGTAAAATTTCTTTGTGCTGGTTACATTTTGCTGCTTGCATGCGTGCCGAGTCGTTTCAGTCGTGTCTGACTCTGTGCCACTATGGACTGTAGCCCGCCAGCCTCCTCTGTCCATGGGATTCTCCAGGCAAGAATACTGGAGTGGCTTGCCATGCCCTCCTCCAGGGGATCTTCCCGATCCAGGGATCGAACCTGCGTCTCACATCTCCTGCACTGGCAAGCAAGTTCTTTAGCATTATCACCGCCTGGTTGTACTTTAAAAGATCATTGTTGTGAAGTAGAGGATCCCTTGCAGTGTTGTTCTGGACAGGTAATTTACTGGACATGCAGTCCATCAGCTTTAGCTTCTAGTGCCTTTTGAAAATCATTTAATCCCAGAGTGGCATGTTTTCTTTGGATTGTGTTAATAACAGATACTTTTGAGTTTTTACCTGGCTGTTAATGTGGCCTCATCTGGAAGCCATACTAAGAATCCAAGGTGGTAGATTCTCATGCTGCCAGAAAGTCCATTGGAGTGATCTGGACAGGTGACATATTAGGCATTTAGGATTCTAGAGGCACATCCAACTAATTTTTTTCAAATATAGAAGGATGAAATCACAAAATATACAAGTTTATTTTTTCCTAATCAATTCTCTATAGGTTTGACAGAACATATTTTAAAACCACTGAAGACTAATTTTTCCTCCTTTATATTTATTTACATTTTCCCATTGCCACACAAACGTTGTTT
Source organism: Bos mutus (assembly GCF_027580195.1). Lineage (NCBI taxonomy): Eukaryota > Metazoa > Chordata > Mammalia > Artiodactyla > Bovidae > Bos > Bos mutus. The sequence continues at coordinate 31,944,669 of NC_091625.1, forward strand.
CAAAAGTCTTGAAACTTCACTGTAGTTTGTTTTGAGAGATAGTGACTTGGTCAGAATCATACCAAAAATAATGTAGTACTTTATTCAGGATCCATAACAGGGTAATAATGTTTCTCTAATGCATGCTCAAAGCTATTACTCTTGCCATGTAGAAAGAATAATTTCTTGGGTGATGAACAAGTATCTGCTTGAAGGACTTTATTGCAATTTGTGCTATGAGAAGTGTAAATAACTAAGATGTTCAGTTGCATTAAATAAGAATGAAATATTAATGTAATATCTAGACCATCAATAAAATTAGCTTAACCACAGTTAATGAGCACAGTAGTGTGTTCATTTATTTCCTACCATCTTGGTTTCATTTGTTTATTTCTAATAAAGGTAAAAGAGGTTTGATCTACCTATGCATTCATTTTCATTCATTCTTCTCTATCACAATTTTGTCTGTATCTACTACAGGCATGCCTCAGAGATATTGTGGGTTCAGTTCCAGACCACTGCAATAAAGCAAGTAACATAGTAAAGCAACTCACATGAAATTTTTGGTTGTCCCATGCATATAAAGTTATATTTACACTACACTCTAGGCTATTAAGTGTACAATAACAGTATGTATAAAGCAAACAATGTATATACTCTAGTTAAAAATACTAACCATCATCTGAGTCTTCAGTGAATCATAATAGTAACATTAAAGGTGACGGATACAAATCACCATAATGAATATAATAATATTGAAAAAGTTTGAAGTGTTGCTAATTATCAAAATGTGACCCAGAGACATGAAAAGAACAAATGCTGTTGGAAAAACAATGCTGAAGACTTTCTTAATACAGGGTCACAGCAAAACTTCAGTTTGTGGAAAACACAGTATCTGCAAAGTGTAATAAAGCAAAGCACAATAAAAAAAGGTATGCCTGTATTCTCAAATGTGCTTCCTAAAATCTCTTTTTTGATGATACTCTAACAGTTATAGACACAGTCATAGCCCTTCTCCTTCCAAGAAGTATTAATAATTGAGAGTGTGGGGGGTATTTCCTATTTAAGTAATAAAAATAGTAATCCCAAGCCCTTATACTACAACTTTGTTTTTTTCTAATAAGGCTTATTTTGTTTATATACTCAGAAGAATATCAACAGTTCTGGGGCAGAAATAGCCAAAGATGTTTAGTCATTTTTGTAAAATCATTTCTCCCAAATTTAAAGACCTTTTTTCTTTTAAAAAAAACTTATTCATCATATATTAATATCCTTTTTAATAGAATTATTAGGGAGGAATTTAATTCATGTGTTACCAGTAGTGATGTGATGATAATAAATGGCTTTTATCAAGTGCTAATCTAGATGTTCAAGCTGGTTTTAGAAAAGGCAGAGGAACCAGAGATCAAATTGCCAACATCTGCTGGATCATCGAAAAAGCAAGAGACTTCCAGAAAAACATCTATTTCCGCTTTATTGACTATGCCAAAAAAAGTCAATATTGACTTTATTGACTGTGTGGATCACAATAAACTGTGGAAAATTCTGAACGAGATGGGAATACCAGACCACCTGACCTGCCTCTTGAGAAACCTATATGCAAGTCAGGAAGCAACAGTTAGAACTGGACATGGAACAACAGACTGGTTCCAAATAGGAAAAGGAGTACATCAAGGCTGTATATTGTCACCCTGCTTATTTAACTTCTATGCAGAGTACATCATGAGAAATGCTGGGCTGGAAGAAGCACAAACTGGAATCAAGATTGCCAGGAGAAAGATCAATCACCTCAGATATGCAGATGACACCACCCTTATGGCAGAAAGTGAAGAGGAACTAAAAAGCCTCTTGATGAACGTGAAAGAGGAGAGTGAAAAAGTTGGCTTAAAGCTCAACATTCAGAAAACGAAGATCATGGCATCTGGTCCCATCCCTTCATGGGAAATGGATGGGGAAATAGTGGAAACAGTGTCAGACTTTATTTTTGGGGGCTCCAAAATCACTGCAGATGGTGATTGCAGCCATGAAATTAAAAGACGCTTACTCCTTGGAAGGAAAGTTATGACCGACCTAGATAGCATATTCAAAAGCAGAGACATTACTTTGCCAACAAAGGTCTGTCTAGTCAAGGCTATGGTTTTTCCAGTGATCATGTATGGATGTGAGAGTTGGACTGCGAAGAAAGCTGAACGCCGAAGAATTGATGGTTTTGAACTGTGGTGCTGGAGAAGACTCTTGAGAGTCCCTTGGAGAGCAAGGAGATCCAACCAGTCCATTCTAAAGGAGATCAGTCCTGGGTGTTCATTGGAAGGAATGATGCTAAAGCTGAAACTCCAGTACTTTGGCCACCTCATGCGAAGAGTTGACTCATTGGAAAAGACCCTGATGCTGGGAGGATTGGGGGCAGGAGGAGAAGGGGACGACAGAGGATGAGATGGCTAGATGCCATCACCGACTCGATGACGTGAGTTTGAGTGAACTCCGGGAGATGGTGATGGACAGGGAGGCCTGGCGTGCTGCGATTCATGGGGTCGTGAAGAGTCAGACACGACTGAGCGACTGAACTGAACTGAACTGAACTGAATCACTGTATTGACTGCTTTATAAACAAAATGTTGCAGTTTTCTCAATGGATACTACTATTCCTATTTCATGGATAAGGATACTGAGATTTAAAGATACAGTAAGCAAATTACCCACAAAGTTTGCAGATAGTAAATGTCAGTGCTGAAATTTGAAGCCGAGCAATTGGGGCTTCCCAGACCAAGCAGTGGTAAAGATCTATCTGCCAGTGCAGGAGATCTTAGAGACACTGGTTTGATACCTGGGTCAGGAAGATCCCCTGGCATAGGAAATGACAACCCACTATAGTATTCTTGCCTGGAAAATTCCATGAATAGAAGAGCCTGGTGTCCATGGCATTGCAGAGTCAGACACGACTGAGCAACTAAGCACATACATACACAAAATCTGACTGACCAAAGAACAGCTCCTTTTTCTCCACTCTGTTTTGCCACCCTTTCAAGCCTAAGGGAGAGAAAGGAAGAGTAATAGCACTAGCCTGGGTTTTATATACAAATATGCTCTCCTCATTATTCAGAGCTGAGCCAGTGCTTTGTGTTATTTTTGAAAATGGAAATGCATTAAAGCAGCTCTCAACACTATACCAGTGGCCTGTCTTTGAAAAGAAGACAGCTTTTCTGGTCTGAGGACTACAAGTGTTTGATCATGGAACCAAGCAAAACCTATGGGGCTGGCCCAACAGCATTAATTCTAATGAACCAAACTAACAAAGCATAGATTAGAGGAGATATACAAAAGCAATAAATGAAATTTCAAGTTGAGTTGTATTTATGGAACCAAATTCAAATTGTGAGTGGTTTTTTATTCTTTTATATATATATACATATATATATATATATATATATATATACACACACACATATATATACACATACTGTTGTGGTAAAAGTGAATATGTTAGTTACTCAGTCGTGTCCAGCTGTTTTCGACCCCATGGACTGTAGCCCATCAGGCTCCTGTGTCCATGGGATTTTCCAGGCAAGAATACTGGAGTAGGTTGCCATTCCCTTCTCCAGGGGACATTCCTGACCCAGGAATCGAACCCTGGTCTCCTGCATTGCAGATGGACTCTTTACCATCTGAGCCACAATGTTCTTTTAGTATAAATCTGAGAAAAGATTACAAAATGTTGAAAATAAGTATTATTTTCAGGCTATTGAGACTCACTTGATCCGGAAGTCCCGTAACGGGCTGACTTACATCGCAGAGTGGAAAGGGGGCCTCCTGGAACACAAGATGGGCCACCTGACCTGCTTTGCTGGAGGCATGTTTGCACTCGGGGCAGACGACGCTCCTGAAGGAATGACCCAACACTACCTTCAACTTGGGGCTGAAATTGCCCGGACCTGTCACGAATCTTACAATCGCACCTGTGAGTCCCTATTACTCTTCATATATGGTCTTTGTGCTTTTTTATTTCATTAAGTAACTTTGTCCATTTGTTGCCATCAAAAAAACATCCACTGTGCCTGGTGAATATTTGATGATTATGATTAATATCTTAAAGGAATTTACATTTTTACTTTAAGAGGCATTGCTTTTCTACATAAAAACATTTACTTTTAGTTTACCAATAAACAAAAATCCAGGCCATAAAAGGTCAAGTCTAACTTACTGACCCTGCTTTATGTAAATAACATTGGGCGAGAGTCCCTGTCCTAATACAGAAGAAATTTGGTATGTTATAAACCATTATTAATCTTCCCAGAATCTGCATGAAATATACAATGAATCTACATGCATGCTAAGTTCCTTCATTTGTATCTGACTCTGCAACCCTGTGGGCTGTAACTCACCAGGCTCCTCTGTCCACGAGATTCTCCAGGCAAGAATACTGGAGGGGGTTGCCATGCCCTCCTCCAGGGAACATTTCAGACTCAGGGATCAAACCCATGTCTCTTAAGTCTCCCACATTGGCAGGCAGGTTCTTTACCACTGGCACGACCTGGGAAGCCCCATATGATGAGTCTAGCTGCCTTCTTATGAAAGTTTGATGCACAAGTACTATATAACCTTCATGCCATAATGACTTAGAGTTCTCAAACACTAATTTTTTAGCTCACTAATAAGGTGGTGCTTCGCGCTGACCCAGTGAGGACTCGGTAAATGGTGGTAAAATGAAAGAAAGTAAAGGATTATTACCACTTTCTTAAATGTACTATTTTCAGTAGATAAATTAAAAATATATATTGAACATTGCTTATTATACAGTGTTTATAGCTATTCCTTAAAATGATCATTTTGGCACCCCTCTTGAGTGTTCTAAAGTATCTTTTAATTTCATTTAAGTTATAGACACTAAGCATTGTCAGAGACAATAACCCTTGTCCCCCACTGCATGTCTTTTAGTTGTGAAACTGGGACCAGAAGCTTTCAGATTCGATGGTGGTGTTGAAGCCATTGCTACGAGGCAAAATGAGAAATACTACATCTTACGGCCAGAAGTTGTTGAGACTTACATGTACATGTGGCGACTGACTCATGATCCAAAGTACAGGAAATGGGCCTGGGAAGCTGTGGAGGTGACGTTTTAGTTTGCTTGTGTTTCTTATGGGAATATGTGTGTGGAAAAAATACTCAGTGATCCCTATCAATCTAGTATATTAACTCTCCTATGATTCTTAGAGCTTAAAGCTTTGACCAGCCATCTTTCCATTCAAGACTGAGTGTTTTCAGTTAAGTCATCCCACATCCCTGCCTTCAGCTCTGTTTTTTGTATATAAATATACCTCCTCTGGTATTGAAGGAGAATCTGGAAAGACCTATTATAAAATTAAGTTCTCATGTTTATAAAAACATTGACCAGTTAATCCCACAAAGGGTATCTGGCAACTTGGGAATAGTCACCCTTACCTGTTGTATGTTTCAAGAAACCCTGTATGATTGTTTCTTTTAGTCTTTGAGCATCATAGTGGTAATATATGCTTTTAATTAGAGCAAATGAGCTACTTAGATCTAACTTTTAGACAGTACCTATAGAAGAACTACTTTGTACATGAATATTCTAACACAGGTCTCGGAATCCTCGGAATATCTGTAAGCTTTCTATCTGTCCAGTGTGTTATTTGGATTATCCTGGCATTTCATGGATCTCTTCCTGCTGAATATGATGTATAATCTTCCTGAACTAATCTGTTGAACACTTTGTGTGCTGAATGCCAGAGGAGGTGCACTTTACGATATGCATCAAACAATGTCTAATTTTAAGAGCTATTATTTCAGAAGGAGTGGGAGGAAATTCAGGGGATAAGAACTGGCAAACGCTTTAATTATCAATACACTCTCTTACTGTCTAGCACTCTTTGTTAGAAAGTTAGCTGGCTTTTAAAACCATTAGGAATAACTTCTCTTAGGAAATCTAAAATGAGCATTGCCTTTGTGTAAAATTTAACTAATATCTTAGGAAGCTGTTGATGAATCTTGCTTATTACTCTTTTCATTTGGTATGTATCTTATCACCAGTTGTCAGTTATTTTAAGTAATAGCAATTCTTTATGCCTCTTTTTTTTTTTGAAAAATTTTCTAATTATGGTTAGTCAGTTGTAATTCCAGTTTCTTTATGTTTTTTCCTCTGAATAAAAAGTATATTAAAATTGAGATTCAGCTAAGCTTTGGTAATTGGGAATTATTTTGGTCTTCAGTAGGCCAGCAAGGAAATTAAGGTTAATACTCACTTGCAAGTATCAGTTTAAATTAAAAATTTCAGTAATAACATTTCATCAAATATGAAACACCATAGTTGATAAGAAACACCATTATTTTATATACCATTAAGAAAATACAACAATACCAATTAAATTATGACATGCCAATTTTAGACATGTTAAAGTGTGAAAAAAAATCGTATGACGGTAGTTTGTCGTGTGGGCAGAAAGCTTTGATTTGCTTGGTTCTTGCGGAGGGAGTTGTCTGTAGGGTATGAAGGTTGGTTTGATGTGTTAGGGTTTTTATCTGTTGACTCCTTTTACCGTAGCATATGATGTCAGATTGTTTGCTTGTGTCGCAACACAGGAATCCCCGTTTTTTGCCTGTGGTAACTTCTGTTAGAACTTGAAATGTAGTCGGGGGTGGTAGTGCTGGGGCCTCTTGCCTTCTGTGAAAAGCCACGGAGATCATAGACTCAGAAGGTACGGCAGCACCTTCTCTTCCTTTTGTGCTGTGTCCCGTCCCATCGGCCCTCCCTGTGTCCTGGCTTCAGCTTCAGTGGACAACACCCTGGCCTGCTGGCCCTGTCTTGCCCAGCGCCAGTGCTTCTCAGCTGTTCTGACTCAGAGCCTCTTCTGAGGCAGCTGGCGGAGGTCTGGGACGTGTGGGAGGCTGCAGCCCCAAGGGCCGCCCTTGGCCACTGAGGTTTTGGAGTTGATACATCACTATCCCAGAATAGTTATTCCGAAGAATCATTCTGAGAGGCATTCTATTTGGCTCTTTAGAGGGTTTCAGGCAGGAATGAGCCCCCATGCACACAGCTGTGACCTGCTCCATGTGTATTTCACTGGCCCTCCTCCCTTCCTTACTTCACTTTTCCCACCAGCTCAATCACTTCCTGATGTCACCTCTGTAAAAAGCAAAGCTCGCTGCATCCAGCCCATGTCTCTTGCTCTGCTTTTGGAGGAACCCATGTCCAGAGGCTGAGAGTCCCAAAGATTGTAGTGAAATGATGTATTCTGATCAGACTAAGCGTCCTGGGTACGTGGCCTCTTCCACTGTCAAGAAACTAAAGCCAGGGACTGTCATGGGGACCCAGGAGAGCTGCTTGTCCCCAGCTTCACATCTCTGAAGTCTTAAAATTTAGACTTGACATGAGGGTTTTTTTATTTTTTGAAAGTTAAAAATGCCTCTTTGGCATTTCTCCCGGCCTTGTTTTTCTTTTTAATTTACCAAAAATGTCAAAATATTAAAGTAGCTAGGCCTCTCTAAGCTTCCCTGGTGGCCCTAGCGGTAAAGAACCCACCTCCCAATGCCTGAGACATAAGAGGCATGGGTTTGATCCCCGGGTTGGAAAGATCCCTGGGGTTTGATCCCCAGGTTGGAAAGATCCCTGGAGGGAGGACGTGACAACCCACTCCAGTATTCTTGCCAGGAGAATCCCCATGGACAGAGGAGCCTGATGGGCTATACAGTCCATAGGGCCACAAGGAGTCAGACATGACTAAAGTGACCTAGCATGCAGGCAGGCCTCTCTAAACTTCTGAAAGGCCCGCACTGTGCTAATAATAGTAAGTGTGTCATCTTCTGGTTCTATTCTCAGGACAACCTCATGTTGAAAAAAAGGATGCTCCCTAGATCCAGAAAACTGAGGCCACAGTGAGGAAGTCTAGAGCTGGGACTTAGCCCCCACCTCTAAAATGTCAGATTGTGTTCTTGACTACTCTGGTTCACCACGTTAGGCATGGGAGAGAAAAAAGAATGAGTGGAAGTGAACTGAAAAGATGAAAACTGTTTGGGCAGCACCAGCCCCCAAAACAACTCTTTTTTTCTACAACAGAAGAAGGAGCTTATAGAAATTTCTGACCCCTGGGTCGGGAAGATGCCCTGGAGAAGGAAATGGCAACCCACTCCAGTATTCTTGCCTGGAAAATCCCATGGACGGAACAGTCCATGGGGTCGCAAAGAGTTGGACACAAGTGAGCAACTAATACATTATCATACAGAAATTTCTGTAGAAAGGAGGGTTAGCTGTTTATCATGCCTGGCCCTCTCTTTAGTTTATCACAGTACCAAAGAACTTCAAGGGAAAAAATCAAGAAAAAGTTTTGCGGATAAATTCTTCTTTTTAAGGAAATGTCTGGAAATAGGATTTCATTACGTTCAATAACAACAAATTTACCTACTTCTGAATCTTTTTATTTTTTTACCCTTTTTTACAAATAATTTTTGGCCTACTCCATGTATCTGGCATTTGACTTTTTATCAGACAGAACAGTTATCAAAAAAGGAAGGAAGGAAAAATATAATAGAACCTGAAAGTTCCTTTCTTCAGGCTTTCCCTCCATTTAGTTCTTTGTCTGAAACTAAGAGTATAATCGAAACTGCTTTTTTTTAAGTTGATTGTTCTTATGTTCCCTAGGGCTTTTAAAAAGTTCTACACTAGGAGACATGTTCACGTAGCCTGCCACTTGGATTTTCTTTCACCTGGTAATTAAATGCTTTTTCTCCCGACCAATGCTGTCTCCCTTCTGCCCTCCAGCCCTAGGGTGTGGAATCAATACACTCATTATCAGTGTCTGCAGATGGAAGTGGATCGCTCAGCACCACACTCCTGCTCCCTGCCTTCGCCTTCCACCTCACCTTTTCCAGGCTCCGCATTCTTAGAGCCGTGCTTTCCTCCAAACCCTTTTCTCACCGATGAAGATTTTTCTCAATTAATATGGCAAGAGCTATGCCGTAGCTTCTTGGTAGTTTAGCTAAATAGGAGGAAAATGCAATATAATTATACAAATTTTTTTTTTAAAAGGGATAGGATTGTGATCTATAGATCTATAGATCACAATAACCTGAAGAATAACTTGATCTTATTCATGTTTCCTTTATCTCATTAAACATTGTAAGGGACTTAGTCTTACACTTTATTATTTTTGTCAACATTCTATGAATTAGAACCAGATTTCCAGTAAGAGTTTGTATACAGTGGGAATCTTTATTTTACCATATAGTTATTAAAATTAATAGGATGTAGTGAGTAGAAAATAACTTCCTGGAGATGATTGTGCCTGGTAACCAGTAAGGCAAACCAGTGTAATATCCAGATATCCAATACAAAGAGCAGTCAGGTTAGCAGTAACTGACACAATGGAAGGCAAGTCATTTTAAAATTCTATTACCTGAATTTTCATTCTCACACTGCCCATCCCTTATCTTTTCCCATCTCTGACTATAATACGCACTTTTTTTAGTCAGTCAATGATAAGAATGTAGGATCCTTTCTCTCTGGTTAGTTACCAGTGGTTTAATCCCATCTTCTTCCATCTCAGTCTAAAGAAAAGAAAAATATATTTCAGAAATAGATGCCAGCCATGTTTTTTTCACTGGTTTTCATTTTCTCCTTTTATATCTGTCAGTCACCAGTATCACTCATTAGTGCTCTGCTATCGATTTTTTAAAGATAAGAAGTTCTGATGACCATAGCAGCCCAGCACGCTCAACCAGTGGTTTAGAGTCCCAGTTGACATTAACAGTTTTTCCAGACCAGGTGTCAACAAACTTTCTGTAAGAGCCAAAGAGAATTAGGCTTGGGGCCCATAAGCATTTACTCAGCTCTGCCACTGTAGTGAAAAAATGGCCATACACAATATATAAATGAGTGTGTCTGTGGTTCCATAATACTGTATTTACAAAAACAAAAAGCAGGCTGGATGTACTTTTTGGTCTGTAGTTTGCGAATCTTGCTCTAGACCATAAGATGAAATGGTTTAAAAATTATTCTGAAATTAAATGTAAAAATGTTTCCAGTTAGATGAGATATACTGTCCATGGGCTTCCCAGGTGGCGCTAGTGGAAAAAAAAAAAAAAAAAAAGCCTCCTGCCAATGCAGGTAGACATAAGAGACCTACCTGGGCTCTATCCCTGGGTCGGGAAGATCCAGTGGAGAAGGGAATGGCAACCCACTCCAGTATTCTTGCCTGGAGACTCCCATGGACAGAGAAGCCTGATGGGCCTCAGTCCATGGGGTGGCACAGCCGGTCAGTTTAAGTCCTTATTTTATTTAAACGTGACAGTCTGGTAGTAAAACTCTGTGACAGCCAGTTTCCTGAAACGTGACCATTTTCCCCTCCTCTTTGCGGATTAGGCCCTGGAGAAACACTGCAGGGTGAAAGGAGGCTACTCCGGCCTCAGGGACGTTTACTTCACCAAGGAGAGCTACGATGATGTACAGCAGAGCTTCTTCCTGGCAGAGACACTGAAGTAAGTAAAAGTTATTCTCAGTGCATGTGACCGAGATACCTGAACAGACCTTCTTTCTGAAAGTTGTCTTTATCATGAGCACATTCAAATAATACCAAGCATGACTGCTTCTGAAATCCATTCTACATGCATGGCAGTAACTGTGGGTGTGTTTTCATCATTGTGTAAGTTCGGCGGCTTGGGACTACCGTTTTTTTTTTTTTTTTTAAAGTTAACATTTTTACATGTACTACCTTTTTTTTTATTTTTGGCTGTCCTGGGTCTTCATTGCTGCACAGGCTTTTCTCTAGTTGTGGTGAGCAGGGGCTACACTCTGGTTGCAGTGAGCAGGCTTCTCATTGCGGTGGCCTCTCTTGTTGCAGAGCACGAGCTCTCGGGCACCTGGGCTTCAGTCCTTGCAGCACATGGGCTCAGGGCTCTAGAGCACAGGCTCTAGAGTTGCAGCTCCCAGGCTCCAGAGCACAGGCTCGATAGTTGTGGTGCACAGGCTCAGATGTTCCAAGTGTGGGATCTTCCTGGTCAGGGATTGAACCCGTGTCTCCTGTGTTGGCAGGTAGATTCTTTACTACTGAGCCACCAGGGGAGCCCCTTGGGACTGCTTTGTATGGTTCTTGTCCACGGACCAAAGCAAACAGCAGCTTCTTTTCCTCAGCAGTAACGAGTGTACTTCTTAAGGTTTTGCTGTACTTGACTGTTGTCCACACTTCTCCACAAGGGGAAGGGAGACGCTGATGTGGTTTTTCTCTGTGTCTTTGTGGTTTCACTGAATAACCGGGTCCCTCAGGCCTCACATACCCATGTTTCTCTCTCCAGATATTTGTACTTAATATTTTCTGATGACGATCTACTTCCTCTGGAACATTGGATCTTCAACACCGAGGCACATCTTCTCCCTGTACTCTCTAGGAATTTAAAGAAAGTTGAAGACGATGGGAAATAAAAAGACATTTTATATTTTACTCTCCTCCACTCCTTTCACTGCATACCTTAATAATTCTTTTTCTGGTGATCAGGCACATGATGAATTTTTATTAATAGATCTGTGATTATTCTAAGTTTTAAAATTGTTTTGCAGTCTTCCATGTTTATTATCATACATATAGATGGACCTAAATTCCTTACTGTATCCTTTATTATTCAGCCAGTGAATCACAGGGTTTTTTGTTGTTGTTTTTAAGTAATCTGTTATCTCTAGAGTTTATGAAGATGTAGTATTATTTTTAATAAACTGAATAGAACAGTATACCTATGATCTCTTAATTACAATTTTGATTTGACTGCAAAACTTTTTCCTCCTCTATGAGGAGATGATGTCTGCTTTAAGCTGTAATGTTTTGCCATGTTGCAAAAAGCCATAATAATGAATTAAATAATAAAAAAAGCTTTTTTCCTTTTCAATTTCATGTTAATCGGGTTTGTCTATTCACCAGAGACAGATCTTATAACTGTGACAGTGTCCTTATGCGGGTCTATCATTATTTGATAGAATATCTTCTAGAATACTTTACTCACATTGTAATTCAAATTAGAATATCATCCCCAAAGGATCATCTCCTGTCGACCTCATTTCATCAGATCCACGGTATATTTTTGTCAGTTAATTATATTAGTGTTTCCTAATTTGGGAAATAGTTTTCAGATTTTATTTTAAATGCCCTGTGTCATCTCTGGATCATGTACTGGTTAATTTCTTCCATTCTCCACCACACAACAAAGTGAGCTTTTCAGTTTTGCAGAGCTCTGCTATTACCGAATTATATTTTTTAAAGGGAAACTGTATAACTTTTAGTGAGTTAGCTTTTGCTTTTATCTGAATATGTAAAGAAATCGGGGCCCACTCTCTGGAAAGAGGGTATTCCATATGGTTTTTTTGTTTGCATTTCATCTGTAATGTATTTTTCTTGAAAAAAAAGAAACTATTACATTTGTTTAGGTTTTTCAGGTTTGAAAAGGGTCTTTTCTCAAACTTAGTAAATTATTCATTTCAGTTTATGAAAGCAGGATTTAACTCAGAGAATCTTTGGCAATGTGTCTATTCATGGTCGATTGAGGAAAAATCTATTAAACTTTTAGGCCAAATTAGGATATAGTATATTTTGTCTGGTTAAGTTCAACGTAGCAATCTCCGCTTAGAAGTAATGCATAGGAATGGACACTCCCAATCCTCTACAGTCCTGTAGCAGATCAAAATAATTATAATTAAATGAGTCTTCAAAACATTTTTTGAGATATGAGTCGTTTTCCCAGAAATAGATTTGGTTATCATATTGGTTCATATTTTATATATATTCCTGTGAAAGGGCTAATATGATGATGCATGTACTGAGGTACAGAGATTTTGACCATCTGTACTTTTCAACTACAGCGGTCACATAGATCAGTGCAACCCCATAGATTAGGTTGAAGCATATGAAATTAAGGCATTTGTAGTTTAAAAATTGCTCAGTATCAGCGATTTCATATGCTTCAGCCTAATAGTTTTTAAGACAGTTATTTTCTTAGATCTCAATAGACTGAGTTGTTTTAGCTATTTCAGCTTTTGAAAGCTTTTCAAAAGATTTCCATTGTCTGAAAGGCATATGACCTGCCCCTTTTTTCAATGTTATTCATTGGTATATGTCAAAAAATAAATCAGTAAAGTTAGTAAGTGGAAAAGATCCTTTAGGACATCATGATTGCTATTTCCAAAACTTAAAGGCAAACGTAGAAGATTCTCATCAAAATTGGGCCATATGTATTTAGATTATAACTTTCATATGAATGTCTTTGAACTAGCAATTTAAAATAATTTATTTTCTTTGCTTTTCAATCTGATTTGAAAGAGCACAAGCTGATAGGTATTTCTGCAGCAGATAGGATACTAAAGTCAGGTTGTATGAACACATAGGACTGTACTATGATGAACCTTTTCCTTTCTGATATAAATAGGTAAGAAGATTATACTACATGCTGCCCAGCCAATAGCAAGAACAAAGTTATTTCAATTCTAGAACTTGGATATTTTTAGCCTAGGACCCAAAATACCAATCATGTAAGCAAAATAAGAGATTACTATTATGGTGATATAATTTAATTAAAGTTATATTTTGTGTTAATTATTTTAAACAACTGAAGTCCTTAGGTAGAGGTTGTCTTTCGTTCATTTTCAGCAAAAACTGTGCAATTATGTTTACATATGTTTTCACATCCCAAAAGGTGAATAATTAAAATAGCACTTAATTTTGTTTCTGCACATGTTTGGTATACATTGTGTGACACACATGTAAGTTATATGGCAGTTTACAGAACTTCAGTGATGTTTGTCATGACACCTTCATGTGTACCAGTAGTTCTTCCCATTGTTTTTTATTTGTACTTAAATCCACTGTGTCATTTTCAACTTTATATAAATCTCTAATGTTATGGGAAACATAATAGATTGACACATAATTTTTAAAAACTATATTTGTAAAATTTCTCTATTGTAAATAAAGTCTTTTGATATATCTCCTCATTTGTTCTGTTTTTCTCCATTTAAGTAAGCTTTTGGATGTTTTGGGATGAGTGTGTACCATGGCAAATGGACATATTAAATTCTAACAGTGATTCCGTACCATACCCAGAGAATTGTGACAAGGACAGTTTTCCCATTAAAAATTTTAGATTGCAAATAATGTTGCATAACCACCTTTGGTTAATCAGATACTTTTGTTAAGAATCTGACATATGTTGAACACCAGGGCACATGGAGTAGAGACAGGGAGTTGGCATCAGAAATGAAGTGTGTTTCTTGTTTGTTTTTTTTTTAATTATTATGTATTTATTCATTTTTGGCTGCATTAGGTGTTCATTGCTCGCATGGGCTTTCTCTAGCTGCAGCGAGCAAAAGCAAAAAAAACTCTAGGTGCAGTACTCTGGCTTCTCATTGCAGTGGCTTCTCTTGTTGCGGAGCGTGGGCTCTAGGTGCACAGGTTTCGGTAATTGTGGCCCATGGGATCAGTAGTTGTTGCATGGGGACTCAGTTGCCCTGAGACATGTAGGATCCCAGTTCCCAAACTAGGGATCAAACCTGTGTCCCCCACCTGAGCAGGCAGACTGTCAACCACCAGACCACCAGGGAGACATCAGTGGTCCTTGTTCTTCAGTTGACAATTCAATTGAGATCAAACCCCACCACCACCACCAGTGAAACAAAACATTTCATCATGTTAAATGACAAGTTAAATTCTGCTATAGATGTTCAGAGCAGAAGGAGGTCACTAGGATTTGAGTGGTCAAAGAGCCTTAATAGAAAAGAACAACTTAAGCTACAGGAGAACCCCCAAAATGGCATTGAAATACGTATAATATCATATATGAAATGAGTCGCCAGTCCAGGTTCGATGCACGATATTGGATGCTTGGGGCTGGTGCACTGGGACGACCCAGAGGGATGGTATGGGGAGGGAGGAGGGAGGAGGGTTCAGGTTGGGGAACACATGTATACCTGTGGCAGATTCATTTTGATATTTGGCAAAACCAATACAATATTGTAAAGTTTAAAAATAAAAAAAAAAAAAAAAATGCTAGGTTCTTCAGATTCAGGTTGTACTTTTTAAAATGTTTCAAACATTTGGGCTGCTGTTCTCTCTGCCCAGATCTCTCCTAGATGTTTTTCTGGCTCATCCTCACTTCATTCAGGCCTCTGCTTAATTAGCACCTTATCAGAGTGGATTCCTTGACAAATCAGTATAAAATTCCCAGTCACCCTTTGCCCCTTACTCTGTTTTATTTTCTATTTAGATTTGTTATGTAACACATTTGTTTTCCTTATGTGTCTGTTGTCTGCCTGACCTCTTAGAATTTAAGCTCCATATGAACAGAAAGTTACTTTATTGGGTCTTTCTCCCCTTGCCGTTTTCAGTGCTGGAGTGGCACCTCATACCTGGTGTACACAGTGAATGCTTGGTTACCGGGTGAATGAATGAATGAAATTCTACCTTGTATTCATAGGCTTTGCTAGAGCTATTTACAAATGTCTTAATAAGTAGTACATTAAAAAAAAAAAAATACTAAGTACCAGTATTACCTGCTATTGTTTTAAATAACTAATCACAGGAATGGGCAGTTTTTAAAACTGCTCCCTAAAGTAATTTTGGGGCATCCCAGGTGGCACTAGTGGTAATGAATCCGCCTGCCAGTGCAGGAGATGTGAGAGACATGGCTTTGATCCGTGGGTTGGGAAAGATCCACTGGAAGAGGGCATGGCAACTCACTCCAGTATTCTGGAGAACACTGAAGAATCCCATAGACAGA
Organism: Bos mutus; assembly: GCF_027580195.1. Taxonomy (NCBI): domain Eukaryota; kingdom Metazoa; phylum Chordata; class Mammalia; order Artiodactyla; family Bovidae; genus Bos; species Bos mutus. The sequence continues at coordinate 31,960,407 of NC_091625.1, forward strand.
GGAGCCTGGCAGGCTACAGTCCATGGGGTCACAAAGAGTTGGACAGAACTGAAGCAACTTAGCACACATAGTAGTTTTAGGGAAATATAGAATAAATTAGTATTTATGATTGGAATAACCTTAAACCAACAGATGTTTTTTTACAACATTTATATCATTAAGGTACTGTGTATATCTAGCCTTGTGTAAAATACATACCAAAAAAAGTGTAAGTCATGATTTCTCCAATATTGAGTTTTTTCAGTGTTTCTATTTGAATAGCCTACTATTATTTTCTGTAACTTAATCTCCCAGTCACTATATCATAAAAAGAACCTATTTCAATAGCATCAAGCAAATAAATTGTTTTTTTTTTACTTGATGTAGAGTTAATCAAAAGGGAACCTTCTGAATTCAATTATTTGTAACACAAATGTTGGTTTTGTTTACTCTGTTGGTGACAGGATTACTTAAAAAGATTCTAAGCATGATTTTTTTTTTTTTACACTAATATCAACCATCCATACAGAGATGACAACTTGGCAATCAATACATCTAATTTCTGATACTTATGTGTAGGTAGGTGGTGGTGGTGGCTTAGTCACTAAGTCGTGTCTGACTCTGTGACCCTATTCACTGTAGCCCCTCCAGGCTTCTCTGCCCAAGGGATTTCCCAGGCAAGAATACTGGAGTGGGTTGCCATTTCCTTGTCCAGGGGATCTTCCTGACCCAGGGATCAAAACCAGGTCTCCTGCATTGCAGGCAGATTCTTTACCAACTAAGCACCTGCTGCTAAGTCACTTCGTCGTGTCCGACTCTGTGCGACCCCATAGATGGCAGCCCACCAGGCTCCCCCGCCCCTGGGATTCTCCAGGCAAGAACACTGGAGTGGGTTGCCATTTCCTCTCCAATGCATGAAAGTGAAAGTGAAGTCGTTCAGTCGTGTCTGACCCTCAGTGACCCAATAGACTGCAGCCTTCCAGGCTCCTCCGTCCATGGGATTTTCCAGACAAGAGTACTGGAGTGGGGTGCCATTGCCTTCTCCGAACTAAGCACCAGGGAAGCCCAGTTATATGTAGACTGCTGCTTAAATTTTTAAGAAAACAATGTAGATCTTTTTCTTTGAATTTATTTAAGCCTAGAGTTCATATATCTAATTGCCATTCTAGCTCCTTAGGTTGTGCCTGACATCTGGGGGGGACTCAGAATGGGATGAAGAGAATTTTTTTTTAAATCTTTTTAACTGATTTAATGGCCCAAAGACTGTTTCTTCTTGTTCATTCCATCTACATTGGCCAATACATGAGTCATAACCTTTACAAAATATTTGCCAGGCATCAGATATGCACATAAAGTATTAGAACTACATAGGAGTCTAGACAGCATTTAGTCCAATTCTTTTATTTTAAATATGAGGAAACTGGGAAATTCTCCCAAGGTCAGGAACTGTTTTCTATCCTGGCTCTGCTACCAGACACAGAGATTTAGTAAGATTTATGCTTATAAGAAAGAACAATATATGAGAGCGTACATTATATCCAACCAGCCTACTCCAAAATAAAGGTGTAAATTCAGTTCACTGTTGGAAACTGGTCTAAGGCTGTATTTCTCAAGGTGTCGGCTGCAGTTCCCCTGTGCCAGAATCTCTTGTAAGTCTTGTTAAACTGCAGATTCCAGAGCATTAGTCTAAACTAAGCAAATCAAAATTAAGGGGTAGCCTGGAATATCCACGTTTAGTGAGCTCTTTCTGTAATTCCCATCCATTCTAAAGTCAAGAGCCACAATTTTAAGTTATAAGTAAGTGGAAGTCCTAAAATAGCAGAAGAAGTAATTAATTAGCAAGTCATGACAAGCCTATGTACCTTCTGAATTTTTATTTCTACTTCAAGGTTCAAGCACAACAGCAACCTGAAACAAAATTTGGATCACTTTGGAAACATAGATTCATCCTTTTACAAAAGCATTTCTAAGTAGTAAGCCATACATACCTAAATCTTTGAGAAACAGATTTATATTGGATTTTTAAATAACGCTTTCTTATTGAAGGAATCTTAAAAGTATTAACTTCAATCACCCCAACTTTTAATTCAATGACTGTTCCATTTGCTTTCTTCTCCCAACAGCTGCTTTTAAAGTCAATTCTTAAATTGTTTCTTCTGTTTTTCTTGAATTTTAACATGGCTGTCACTTGTGCAGAGTACACAGAACTCCTAGTGGGCCATGTGTCACGTAAATGTATAAAATGTTCTTGGAAATGACCTCTGAAAAGCACCTTCATTTCCATCCACACCCTCCTTTGCCTCTCCCACCCGCCCTATTTTTACATTCATTGTAATGCTAATCACCAAAGATTTTTTTGACTTGTCATTGTTATGATCACTTTGAATGCCCTTAAAACATTACTTACTAATAAATTAACGTAAACTTGTGTTACAGATTCACTTAATTCCCCAGTGAATGCAAATTACCATGAAAGCCTAGAGAAGAACAGGGATAGATGCAGAGCAGCTTTTCCACATCCTGGGTTATTTTGGCCTTAGGCTATGAACACACATTAATTCATAATTCTGCACAAAGGGCCATAAAATGTACTGATTTTCAAGTAACATTTTCCCAAAAAATGACTGGCACCTAAGAGTTTTTTTGTTTTGCTTGTTCTATTCTGTTTTGTTTTTTGACTCTCCAAGGAGAAATGATGATTCTCATTCGCTGAATTTTTAGGAACTTTGTTCCTGACTTTGAATTTGTGTGGTTGTTGGTAGAAAGTAGAAACACAGCGTCAAATCGGCCCTAGAACTAAGCTGAAGAGTCACCACACCAGCTTCTTAAGGCAGGCACGGTGCTGTTGGCCCCGTATCGTGGGCATGACAGCTTTGACTCTTGGGACCCAAGGCATCTATTTAGCAAGTGACAGAAGGACTAGCAAACTGTCTCTTCCTTCTTTGTGCAAAACCTCACCACCACCCTGCCGGTCAATACCGCACATTAGCCTCACTGGTTAAATAAACCCTAAGTACATTTTAAGTACTGGTCACCTTGCCATCTATTTCCAGATGGATAACTTTGTGACTTAATGAACTGTTGGCCAGGAGCTGCAAAATTTTATATATTTTAAATACCACCACTAAAAATCCATCTAGTCTCTTTTCTTTATATAATGCAGTAGAGAAGAAGAACATAGGTATAGTTGGGCCAGTGGCAAGCAGATTTCACTAAGAATCAAGACAACTGAGTTCCAGACTTGGCTATAGCATTAACTTCCTGTATGATTTGAAACAAGTCTTTACATCTCAGTTTCCTCATCTGTAAAATGAGAGGAGTGATCAGCCCAGGTGGAGCAGCTAGGCTGTACCTTCAGTAATGTCTATTGTGGATGGTGGAGCAGGAAACGCAATACACAAGCAAGGAATGTTCCATGCATGGACTTGAGACCACCGCACCCAAATTATGAGACATCAAAACCTTACTTTTCTCATCCGTAAAATGGGAATAATAACACCTACATCATGAGGACTAATACAGCTCATATATGTATGTGTTCTTATCTCTGTACCTGGTAGGATTATGCTTCAATCCCTGAATCCCAGTCCCTATTTCTGGCTTTATAAAGAGCTAAAGAGAATCATCTCCTGCAAAAGAATCATCTCTCCTCTGCCTTGGGAAGCCTCCAGCTTGTTTTGTTATGACAACACGTTTGCTATTATTTTGCTTGCGGTTTCCAACTACCCTAGGCTTCTTTGGATGCCGTCCTTCAATCAGACTGCTTCAAACACATGTTATTGCTCATCTTCCAAGGTCAGAGTTTAGCTCTTATTTTCTAAGATGAGAACAGAAATATCCAGCTCTTTCTTCACACCAGTGTGCTGCACTAATTGACTTTTCCACATACTTTGTATGAAAGAACAGGAGGTTTCCTTTCAGCATTTGTAGAAGAAAAGAAACAGAGATCAACCTGCTTGACTGCCGCACTAGTAAGCGCACTATTATCAGCTGTGTCATTGATGTATTCAAATAATGCCATGAAAATAAAACAGTGACTGCAAGTTAAGAACTGCTTTTAAATTGAAGTATAGTTTTGTCTTCATCCAAAAGTAGCTTTGGAAACCAACAAAATCAATTTAATGAACTCGGAAGGATTGCTGAAATAATTTCTGAAAGAGCCAGTATTGCTTCCAAGATCAGCTTACATGTTTGTGCCCTCCAAAAGTCACATCTGTTTCCCCCAGTTCCGTGGAAGTCCTGTCATCAAACCCTGCTGGCTTTCAAGGTCAGATTCCCTGGGGATTCCCAGTCCCTTTGCCAGATCCCCAGGCTGGGAAGCCTGACATGGGGCCTAGAACCTTCACAGTGGGAGAACTTCTCTGGTGTTATTGTTCTCCAGCCTGTGGGTCACCCACTCGGTGACTATGGGATCTGATTTTTTTGTGATTGTGCCCCTCCTACCATCTCATTGCATCTTCTTGTCTTTGGACTGGGGTATCTTTTTTTCGTGGATTCTAGCACCCTCCTGTCAATGGTGGTTTAACAGCTAGTTGTGATTTTGGTGCTCTGGCAGGAAGAGATGAACACTCGTATCCTTCTACTCTCCCATCTTGAACTGGAAGCTCCTCAGCTTAAATGTTTGAAATGTACTTATAGTAATTTAAAACTAATCACATCCTTTCAAAGACAAATGCAAAAGTGATTTTGATTGAGAGTCCCGTTACCTGTCCCCCACCTTCAAAAATAAAAAAAAATAAAAGAAACTGAGAGTTTCTATAGCATTGAGGACATGAATTATGTCAGAGTGACACTTGCCTTTTCATCTAGTACTCCCCACCAGTGAAGCAGACTGTGCACTTCTAAAGAGGGGCTTGTGTTTCTGCCCTAGAATCTGCCTAACAAAGTACACGCAGTTCCCCTCTCCTCCCCTGCCACACCCCTGCTGACTTTCACTTTTCTGGACTCCACCTGAAATGGCCCTCCCTGTCTGTATTCTACTCTTCTTGGAAAAATGTCTACTCACCTTTAAGTCTCAATTTACATGTTTGTAACCTGTCTGCCTCTCTCTTCCCCCAATTTGTTCTTGCTTCTTGTGAGTCTCCAAAGGACTTTATGCAAACTCCTATTCACATTCATCACACTCTTGGGTCATTATTTTTTACTCATTCATTCCACAGACATTCATTAAGCTCCCAGAGTGTTTCAGACACTATCCCGGGTTCCTAGGGATTCAGCAGAGAGCAAGTTAGACTTGCTTCTTGCTTCAACAGAGCTGGAGGCTAGAAAAGGGGCAAATATGCAAAAATATATAAGATTTTAAAAGGAAGTTGCCGTGGCTTATTAATGAATAAAAATACAAGATTTAATGTGGCATCTGGCATGTATTTGTCTTCAATCTGGTTACATCCTTCCATCCTGCACTGGAAGGCACTCAGAGAACATACAGTAAAGACTGAACAAAGTGTTAAGGGCTTCCCTGGTGGCACTAGTGGTAAAGAACCCACCTGCCAGTACAGGAGACATAAGAGACAGGGGTTCGATCCCTGGGTCGGGAAGGTCCCCTGGAGGAGGGCATGGCAACCCACTCCAATATTCTTGCCTGGAGAATCCCACAGACAGAAGAGCCTGGAGAGCTACAGTCCAAAGGGTAGCAGAGTCAGACACAACTGAAGTAACTCAGCACATACAAACAAAGTATTACGAAGGAAAAGTCTCAAACTTTTGTTGAAAAGATAAAAACAGAATTTTCATATTAAGTTTGCCTGCTACAGAACACAGCCTCTGCTAGGCCATATTAACGCCAAGTGGTACTTCTTTCTGCAAGACTGAATGCGGACTCTATTTTTAGTGGGTAATCTCATGTTTACCTTAACTGAGATACCTAATTATAATCTGTCATTAGAAAATTCTCATCACAGTACTTGCAACAGTAAACTCACCAAAGATAGGACAGTTTTCTCATCTCTTAGCATGTTCAAAATATATCAGTTATCTCAGGGAAAACCCACAGGAGCCCAAGCCGTATCCCTCCATTTTAATTGATTCTGGACTACACACTGCTGGTAAGATCAGCAGACACACCAGATACTCTCTCATCATTAGGATTAGGCTTGCTTGTTTATTCTGTTTTAGAGGGGATGGTTTTTTTTTTGTTTGAGCCGTCATAGTTAAAGGCTGCTCACACATCTGAGACTGCCTTCTTTTGGTCAGTGAAACACGTGGGAGACACTGTCAGTGATGTAAAGGAAGAAGAACGCCTCTGTAGCTACTGCAGCCTTTTTGTAATCCTCTCTAGAAATAGGATCAAGGATTTTAGGAGTCAAGCAAATCCCTTAATAATGACATTGTTATATTCTTCCTAGTAAGTTCATCTTCCTTTTCGCAAGCTGGCCTGTCTTCAGCGATAATAACAGGTGACAGAATGGCTAGCTAGAATTTTCACTGTCGTCAACCTTATCTTCTTGTCTCTTTATTTCTGGTGGAAGTGCTAATATAAATGAGCAAATAACCGAGATGGAGAGTAACAAGAGATCTCAAAAAGATTAATCAGTCCCTGAAAATCTGAAAGCGACTTTTGTCGTTATTATCAATCAATATACACAATTTCTTTTAAACACTAGATAAAAGCATATAATACATCAAAAACATGATTGAAAGGTAAATAAATATAATGAATTTTCACAAGATCTTGGATTTATTTTTCTATTGTAAAAACGGTATAGAATAGATTTAGTTTTCTTTCTGTCTCTTCATACAATGATGAGTGCATTAAGGAGAAGTTTCAAAATTTCCACATTGTGTATCTGGGCTTTTAACCTCTCCCAAAGATCAGATAAAGACTGCCAAACCAAAAAGCATTCTTGGCTCATGTACACAGCTTATTCTTTAAATAGGAGATTCAGCACGTCTGAGCAAGAGCAAAGACTTCTCCAGAGTCTTTATCTATTGATTAACTGTAGAAGCTATTCTGTTTAAAATGAGTCTTGAATACGCTGTAAAATAAATGTTTTATTCTATTTTGGAGTAAAAGGTGTGAAGGGAAAAATGAGACATACATACTCCTCCCTTACTCTACAAATATATGCTGTATTACCTTTTTGCCCATGATATTTTTATAAAAAGTTGGAAGCAAGAAAAAAAATACATTTGGCAATGAGATTGTATTTTACCTCATGAGAAAAAATCCAAGACCAAGTGTTAATTACTGCTCCACTGTACAGAGGTTACTTGGTGGCTCCTCAGTACATTTTAGGAGCTTCCCTGAGACCTTTGGTGAAACTGCTAATATGCCTCACATCTCAAAGGAAGTTGGCAAAACCTTCTTTTTTCTGTGATTCTTATGGTTACAATACAAGATCCCTAGATTCTCAGAAGCAGGCATCACCTTGTGAAGAGATTTGTTTAAAGTGAGAAATCCTCCAGTTTCTTCTCTGGTCATTATCTTTGTAATTATTACAAGTGGGAACCAGAAACCACTCAGTCTCAAAAAGAAGAAATTTAACACAAAGAACGTGTTACACTGCTGATACAAGAGCTGAGACATCAAACAGTGGATGGTGAACTCTGATGGCAGTTCAGAAATTAGCAACTGCAATATGCCACTCTCTGGGCAGGAGGAGGAAAAACACAAGCTGGAGGTGATGCTACAAGAGAGCAGAAAAGGCCAGAGCGTGAGCTAGATCAGCAATGGAGGACTCAGCAGAAGCCGAGACCGCAGCGGGAAGGAATGGTCCAGGAGAGGCTGGAATCATGAAGGCTGGAATCAGCAATGGCTAGGCAGCGCTAGAAGCACAATGAAAGGAAAATACCCTGGCTTCTTCCTTTCTCCTACTTCACAGTCTTTTACCAATGCTTCCCATTGGCCAAGACGACCAAGACTACCAGGAAAACAGAACAAAGGAGTCTGAGAACTGTAGTTCCCTGAGATGCAGAGTTACCCTTAAGAAGCTCAAGGAATAGATAGGAGAGGAAACGGGTAAACGTCACCAAATTAGCTATAGCTAGACTCACCATTTGGAACCTCCGCTTAGCTTGAGAGATCCTCATTGAAAAAAAATAAGCCTTAAGACTACCAGCTGCTAGAAACTAATAGATTGAAAGCCTTGATTGCAACAGTCCATGAGTCCTCCCTGAGCTGCAGAGCAAAAATATTGAATGTATTTTTGAGCCTTCGTATCTCAGTGATGAACTTGCTGGTGAGAAGTCACATTTACTTATCCATGAAAGATCCAAGAAGTTTAGCATGTGCTTTCAGTCAAAGAATAGGCTTCAGAGAAGGAAATATGTGAGTCCATGAAGCACCTGTTCTCAGAGAATAGAGGGACAGATGAACCTGAAATAAAACCTGAAAAAAGCTTGGCCATCAAAATGATCATTTCAGATGTCAGTGATTAAACTTTGGCTACCCTGCTTTGGATCACAATTGATCTTAACTGCAGATTTTCTCATGACTAATAGTAGCACTTTTCTAAGCCTTTATCTGCCAACCCATATACATCAGCTTAGTTTTATATCCTACTTAGTGGAACATAAAAATGATGAAAGCTAAATGATCTTCCAAGAGAAAGAACTTAGATTTTTTTCAAAACACTGACTCTATTAGTTTAATAATACTTCAGTTCAGTTCAGTCGCTCAGTCATGTCCGACTCTTTGCGACCCCATGAATCACAGCACACCAGGCCTCCCTGTCCATCACCAACTCCCAGAGTTCACCCAAACTCATGTCCATCGAGTTGGTGAAACCATCCAGCCATCTCATCCTCTGTCGTCCCCTTCTCCTCCTGCCCCCAATCCCTCCCAGCGTCAGGGTCTTTTCCAGTGAGTCAACTCTTTGCATGAGGTGGCCAAAGTATTGGAGTTTCAGCCTCAGCATCAGTCCTTCAAATGAACACCCAGGACTGGTCTCCTTTAGGATGGACTGGTTGGATCTCCTTGCAGTCCAAGGGACTCTCAAGAGTCTTCTCCAACACCACAGTTCAAAAGCATCAATTCTTTGGTGCTCAGCCTACTTCACAGTCTAACTCTCACATCCATACATGATCACTGGAAAAACCATACCCTTGACTAAATGGACCTTTGTTGGCAAAGTAATGTCTCTGCTTTTTAATATGCTGTCTAGGTCGGTCATAACTTTCCTTCCAAGGAGTAAGCGTCTTTTAATTTCATGGCTGCAGTCACCATCTGCAGTGATTTGGGAGCCCCCAAAAATAAAGTCTGATACTGTTTCCACTGTTTCCCCATCTATTTCCCATGAAGTGATGGGACCAGATGCCATCATCTTCGTTTTCTGAATGTTGAGCTTTAAGCCAACTTTTTCACTCTCCTGTTTCACCTTCATCAAGAGGCTTTTTAGTTCCTCTTCACTTTCTGCCATAAGGGTGATGTCATCTGCATATCTGAGGTTATTGATATTTCTCCTGGCAATCTTGATTCCAGCTGTGCTTCTTCCAGCCCAGTGTTTCTTATGATATACTCTGCATATAAGTTAAATAAGAAGGGCGACAATATACAGCCTTAACGTACTCCTTTTCCTATTTGGAACCAGTCTGTTGTTCCATGTCCAGTTCTAACTGTTGCTTCCTGACTTGCATATAGGTTTCTCAAGAGGCAGGTCAGAGGGTCTGGTATTCCCATCTCTTTCAGAATTTTCCACAGTTTATTGTGATCCACACAGTCAAAGGCTTTGGCATAGTCAATAAAGCAGAAATACATGTTTTTCTGGAAGTCTCTTGCTTTTTCGATAATCCAGCGGATGTTGGCAATTTGATCTCTGTTTCCTCTGCTTCTTCTAAAAGCAGCAACAGAATGGGAAAGTCTAGAGATCTCTTCAAGAAATTAGAGATAAAGGATAGAAATTAATAATACTTAGCATCATAGAATCCTGTGATTTAAAAAAAAATTATTTGGAGACATTTTGGAGTATTTTTCTCTGCATTCTTGGCTGGGTTTAGATGGGAATGCCTCCTTTGCTACGTCCAGTTCAAATGTTACCTGTGAACCTTTCTAACCCTGTCTTCTTTCTTTTTGATGTATTGGCATCTTGGATAAGCCTAAATGGGTGTACTTATTACATTATACTGCAGTTATTTGTGCCAGTCCATCTCTCTCTACTAGTGATTTACACCAAAACAATCTATCAAAAACAATTAAGGCCAGTCTGCATTATAATTTGGTCAAAAAATAGTATCCTCATTCACTGTTGCCAAGTTTAATCATTTTGTTGTAGAACAGTGTTTTAGTTTTTTGGGAGGTTCTTTTGGTCTTTTTCTTTTTCCAGAATTGGGAGTGGAGTTTTTCTCATTTTGCTAAATTATTTTCTCTGTTAGTTGCTACTCTGTATTATTTATAAAAGTTGAAACAACCAAAATACCAATTTAGGACATTGGGTAAGACAAGTATCTAGTACTAGGTGACAAATTGAAACAATTTTGAAGTCCAAAATTGATTGCTAGAAAACAATATTTAAGGTTTGTTTTCCTTTTTATAGAAAATACTATAATGATGCATATTCATCTTTGACTCTAGCTCATAGTATATAATCGGAGAAGGCAATGGCACCCCACTCCAGTACTCTTGCCTGGAAAATCCCATGGACGGAGGAGCCTGGTAGGCTGCAGTCCATGGGGTCGCTAAGAGTCGGACATGACTGAACAGCTTCACTTTCACTTTCCACTTTCATGCATTGGAGAAGGAAATGGCAACCCACTCCAGTGTTCTTGCCTGGAGAATCCCAGGGACAGGAGAGCCTGGTGGGCTGCTGTCTATGGGGTCGCACAGAGTCGGACACAACTGAAGTGACTTAGCAGTCGCATAGTATATAGTAAGCACCTAATAAATGAGTTTGTGCTATAGACTGAATATGTGTCCCTCGAATCATATGTTGAAACCTAATTCCCAATACAATAGTACTTGGACGTGGGGCTTTGAGAAGTTATGAGGTCATAAGGGTGGAGCCCCTCATGACCTCTTATAAGGGCAAGTGTCCTTATAAGAAGAGATCCCAAGCCTCAGAGAGCTTTCTCGTCTCTCCTGCCAATGGAAGACACAGCAGCAAGGTCATCTGTGAACCAGGAGGAGGGCCTTCATAAGACATTGAATCTTCAGAATCTCAAACAGCCCAGAACTGTGAGAAACGAATGTCCATGGTATTCTATTATAGCAGCCCCAACGGACTACCTGTAAATATAATTTTTTTTTTTTTTCCTTCTAAATTCAGTCCATATCTACAGATGGCACCCACTCTTTCATGTATTCAACAAATGTGTATATTGAGAGGTCTTTCTTTAACAAAAACTTTTCATGAGTTCATTAGTTCAAATTTGATTCTACTGAACTGAGATGCTATTTTTCAAAATAGGAAATATTGTTTCTCTTCCTACTCTTCTCTGTGTATTTCTCCAACTCCCAATTCCTCCCATTCAGTATCCCTCCTCCCCAAATGTTAAGTAAAAGTCTCACTCTCCATAAAACATATGCTGGAATAAAGTTATCCTTCTCATAAGTTATTTTCCTCCCTACTCTAAGAATTTCATTGAGACAGCACTCCTGAGGGCTCTCCATATCAAAGCTGTATATTACTGCTAAAGGCAAGGAGCAGAAAAAAAAAAAAAAAGAATTAGCAAGCTCATAAATTGTTCTTGAGTGGTTTATCTACTTCCAGAATCACATAGGAGAGTATGGCTACAACAGGCATTCTTTTTAACAGACCCTGTCAAAGTGTGAACTGGTGTTATTTCCAGTGTATAATGAAGAAGATGTGAAATCTAGTTTGGTATATTAATGAACACTAATGGTCTATAATCAGTTTATAACAAGAAATCAGCGAAACAAACAAGCAACTGATCGATTAAGTGTAATTAATAAGATTTCTAATTCAGGTCAGAATTTAATTGCTTTTGTCAGGACCTGTATTGGAGTTACAGTAAGGTGCAGGCCCATCAGAGTACTATGGAGAAGTGGTTTTTTTCACAGAATGAAAAAGACTTCACATACAGTACACACCCCAAAAGTACCTGTCCCACAAAGACTGGTGAGCAGGTGTGTCATGACTTTTTAAATAATTGATTAGAGTGAAATAAAAATAAAGAGGCAGTCTGGATTATAAGAATATAAAAGGTCATAGAGCAGTTTCCATAAAAGATACCACCTGCTGCAATATGAAGCTAAAGTTTTAGTGCTGAATTTTAAATGGCCAATTCAAATAATAATAACAATAATATCAACATTCTCAATTTGGCTTTTTATGATAAATCTTTTCATATATTATTTCATTTATTCATTCTAATAGAGAAAATGTCATATATATATATGTGTGTGTGTGTATATATATATATATATATATATATTTGTTGTTGTTCAGTCACTAAGTCGTGTCCAACTCTTTGTGACCTCATGAACTGCAACACACCAGGCTTCCCTGTCCTTTACCATCTCCCAGAATTTGCTCAAACTCATGTCCATTGAGTTGCTGAGGCCATGCAACCATCTCATCCTCTGTTGCCCCCTTCTCTTCGTGCCTTCCCTCCTTCTGAGCATCAGGGTCTTTTCCAATGAGTTGGCTCTTTGCATCAGTATTGGCCAAAGTATTGGAGCTTCAGCTTCAGTATCAGTGCTTCCAATGAATATTTAGGGTTGATTTCCTTTAGGATTGACTGGTTTGATTTCCTTGCTATCCAAGGGACTCTCAAGTGTGTGTCTTCATGTATATATATATTTAGTATGTGTACATGTTTCAATATAAACAGCAAATTTTAGCACATTTCTAGAGAGCACACCAAAGAACATAAACACAAGAGATTTCTGGCATGGTGTCAGATGAGCAATTGTTGGCCTAGGAGTCTATGAATGGGGCCTGTGAATGTATAGGATTCCCTGTTATCTGAAAAACCTTCTGTACGCCAAAATGGTGTAAGCAAAGAAGCAATTACCTTAGGAGGCATCTTGCTAATGGATACACAAACTGAGATAAAGTTCAGATGCTCGCAGACACAGTTCAAAGCTATGGTGCCTGGTTGCTGAGATGCTGAGCATGGTTCCCAGGGAAGGAGCTTGGGGTGACATTGTTGCTGCTCAAGGTGTGAGCTGCCTCTGTAACAGCTCACTGCAAGACACGTGCTGAATGCTATTTTCACTTTCTGTCTTTTTTGTAAAATCAGAAATCCTCCTTGGATTTCTTCCGGTTAGTGAAAAAAGAATTGATGTAAGTCTTCGTTAAAATGGCCTAACGTGAACTTCCAAACATGAGGGTATACCTCCATGCGCAGTTTTCAGAAATGAGAATCTAAAACTTTAACCAGATTCCCAAAGTGGGAGAAAGAGAGTCTGTGACCGGAAAAAGACTAGAAACCACTGTTGTAGATAGATGCTACAGTTAACAAGTTAAAAACAAGTCGCTCGGTTAACCTAGGCGCTCTCAAGTGTCGGTTCACTGCACTATTTGGATCTGGAGAATTCCGCTAAAATTGTTCGGTTTTCTTCTGTGATCCCAGATAGCATATGGTGAAGAAGTTGAGTCTCTTTTTTATTCATCTGGGAGCTTTAGTGAGAATACCAAGGAAGAGATGCTCATATGAAGAAGGCTGTTGCTACTGTGTCAACACCCTGTGTGCTCTGCTAGAAAGGCAGTCTGGGGCCAGAGGCAAACTGCATCCAGGTAAGCTATACCCTTTAGGAAGCCAAGCAGATTTTCTCAGGTCACCAGGATGCTATTTTTTAAAACTATTTTATTTACTTGTTAGGTCATCAAAAAGTGACAGTCTCAATCCGAAGATGCACTTCTGTTATAAAGTAACTCGTGAACAGAAAACGTATATCCACTGGGAGCAAGACTAAATCACCCAGAATTACCCAGAACTCACTGAAACAATGACACACTCATTCCAAATACTGAGATTATCTGCAATGAAAAGTCATAGAGAGGTGATTTATTTTCATTATAGTCCATTTTCTTTTTTTAAGATTTTTTGATGTGGGCCATTTTTAAAATCTATTGGTTTGTTACAATATTGCTTCTGTTCTGTGTTTTGGCCCTTTGGCTGCAGGCATGTGGGATTTTAGCTCCCTGACCAGGGATTGAACCTACACCCCCTGCATTGGAAGGCAAAGTCTTAACCACTAGACTGCCAGGGAAGTTCCTAAGTCCATTTTCTAAATGCTGTGCCTGAGAATATGTATTGGTTGCCTGTATGTCATCAGCCAGGCCTGATTTGTGCTTTTGTTCTGATTTTCCTCATCATAATATTTCCCCCAATACTCTGTTTTATAGTTATATGTGCAATCGATCTCTATATAGAGATTTATGTTGAGATAGATGCCATAAGCTAGGAAATGGTAAATTAATTCCATTACTCTCTTTTGTGGGGAAAGAAAATGCTTGTTGTTGACCAAATACCAGCCTAACTGGCAGTTCTCTGACTGGGTTAATATGTTCCAGAATGGTGTTCCTAGCAGTTGGAGTGTTCATTAAAACATTAATTCTGGGGCTATCCTAGAAACACTAACATAGCCAGTAAGTATGAGAATAAATACAAATGTTCCCTTTCACCCAGAATCCAAACCATGTGTAACTTTCTATTACCAAGCCACTGAGATTAGGAAGAAAACTGTCCTTAATGCCAACATAAACAAGGTCAGCTAATAACAGGAACAAAAACAAGAAAAAAGAAAATAGAAGCCAGAACCACAGCATAACAAGTAAAAGGACCAGGTAAATGGAGTTCAGGGGAGAATCTGTTCTGAGGAAACTGATTATGAAATGAGCAGGAAGATGTCTTCATCCTTTAAGCCGGTGGACCCCAACCGACCCAAGTCTACCCTCATGTTATAGAGTTTCTTCATAGTCTCCATCCCCAGACCCTCATTAAAAACAAAAACGACAAAACCATTGTCGCATCTCAGCCCTCTAGGCTCAGCTGCCTTTCTGCCCAGAGAGCAGCCTCTCGGGAGATACCTGCTGCCCCTGCTCCACCGGCTTCTCCTCGCATCCTCTCTAGCTCTGTCTGCCCTGATACCTCCAGCTCATGCCTTGCAAGCCCCAGCTGTTTCCCTCCATCATTTCTTAAAGAGCAAATCCTTCGAGCAAGGCTGGGAGGCAATTCTGGATTTGACAGGTGTCTGACTTGGAGAGATTGCGAGCTTGTGTCTTGAGCACGCAGCACGGGCCTAGTGGCTAATGTTGTTTGGACGAGCTCATTCAGAACATTCCTGAAGACCACAGAGCTTGGTGCCCTGTGACCAGGAGTGTGCCACCATCTCCGGATCCCAGCAAACCTGTCAACCAGGAAAAACAAGGCCAGGCCCTGTGTTCACAGCCTCTGATATCCCTGCTGTAGCAGTCTGATGGGGAAATCCAGTTAACAGGCATCTCTTGAGCAGCCAATAGCCTGCTCTCCACCTGGACAGGCTTTGGGTTCTGAGATGGAAGAGCAAGATCACACCCTTAGAGCTCGAATCCAGCTCTGTCTCTGTCTAGATCCAGGCGAGGGTGACCTTTCATGAAATTGATTCCTCAGCCATGGACTGAGTGCCTGCCACCTGCCAGTCACAATGCCAGGCACTTCAGAGACAGCAGTGGACAAACAGGCCACTAGCAGAAAATGATAAATTTCATAAATAAGGAAATTATGATAAACCTGCTGCTGCTACTGCTGCTAAGTCGCTTCAGTCGTGTCCGACTCTGTGCGACCCCAGAGACGGCAGCCCACCAGGCTCCCTCATCCCTGGGATTCTCCAGGCAAGAACACTGGAGTGGGTTGCCATTTCCTTTTCCAATGCATGAAAGTGAAAAGTGAAAGTGAAGTCGCTCAGTTGTGCCCAACCCTCAGCGACCTCATGGACTGCAGCCTTCCAGGTTCCTCCATCCATGGGATTTTCCAGGCAAGAATACTGGAGTGGGGCGCCATTGCCTTCTCTGTGATAAACCTAGACCGCATATTAAAAAGCAGAGATATCATTTTGCTGACAGGGGTCCATCTGGTCAAAGCTATGATTTTTCCAGTGGTCATGTACAGATGTGAGAGTTGGACCATAAAGAAGGCTGAACGCTGAAGAATTGACGCTTTTGAACTGTGGTGCTGGAGAAGATTCTTGAGAGTCCCTTGGACAGCAAGATCAAACCAGTCTATCCTAAAAGAAATCAGCTGTGAATATTCAATGGAAGGACTGATGCTAAAGTTGAAGCTCTAATACTCTGGCCACCTGATGCGCGAGCTGACTCGCTGAAAAAAACCCTGCTGCTGGGAAAGACTGAGGGCAGGAGGAGAAGGAGACAATAGAGGATGAGGTGGTTGGTTGGCATCATTGACTCAATGAACATGAATCTGAGCAAAGTCCAGGAGATAGTGAAGGACAGGGAAGCCTAGCGTGCTGAAGTTCATGGGGTCACAAAGAACAGACACTATTTAGCAACTGATGGATAGGAAAATAGGGAAACATGAAGAAGACGAGAAGGATAGGAAAATATAAAAATGGGACAAGACTAAGACATCACAAGAGCCGGGGATGATACCTTCTGTACATGTTGCAGTATGAAGATCGAGTGGTCAGGGTGGATCACCATGGAGAACGGGAGACTGGTGGAAAAGCATGAAGGATACGAAGAATTAGGCAGGGAGTTTTTTGGGTCACCCAGGAGAAGAGTGTTCCAGGCAGAGCAACTGGCTAGAGCAGAGGATTTAAGATACAATGGAGGAGGGAGGAGATAACTTGGGAGACTGGGAATGACACATATACACTAGTATGTATAAAATAGATAACCAATGAGAATCTACTGTATAATAGGAGGAAAATGCATCCCAGCATACAGTAGGTGCAGATAAATACTACTGGACTCCATTACATGAGGTACCTAGAATAGAATAATCCAATTCATAGTCAGGAAGTACACTGGTAAGTGCCAGGGGCTGAGGGGGAGAGGTTGGGGGAATGGGGATTAGTGTTTAAAGGGGACAGAGTTTCAGTTTAGGAGGATGGAGAATGCAGGAGATGGACAATGGTGAGAGCTACACAGTGCGAATGTACTTAGTGCCCCTGAACTGTACAGTTAAATATGGTGAAAATAGTATGTTTTATTTATGTGACTTTTACCACAATAAAAAATACTTTTAAAAAAAGATACAATGAAAAAAAAAAGATACAACAGGGTGTGAAGGTCAAGGAACAGTGAGGAGACAGGCCAGGAGGGGAGTGGGTGAGGGCACGAGGGAGAGGAGAGGCTGCAGGCGGGGGCTTGGAGACCACTGTGAGAGCCAGCCCCTCCTCTCGGCGCTCATCTCCTCCTGAGTGTGATGGATATGAAACGCCTTCTGTGAAGGGCTGTGAGAACGCGATAAGGGCTGAAGGGCTCCGCAGAGCACAAAGTGGAGCTCCGTTAAGATCAGAAGAATTTCCTTCCACATCTTTCACCTCAGGAGCAAAGCTAGTGCTGCTGCTAAGTCATGTCAGTCGTGTCCGACTCTGTGCGACCCCATAGACAGCAGCCCACGAGGCTCCCCCGTCCCTGGGATTCTCCAGGCAAGAACACTGGAGTGGAGTGGGTTGCCATTTCCTTCTCCAATGCATGAAAGTGAAAAGTTAAAGTGAAGTCGCTCAGTTGTACCTGACTCTTAGCAACCCCATGGACTGCAGCCCACCAGTCTCCTCCGCCCATGGGATTCTCCAGGCAAGAGTACTGGAGTGGGGTGCCATTGCCTTCTCCGAAAGCTAGTGCAAATGAGCCCAAAAGCAGGGCTGGGAAATAGAAGCTGTGCCCTATAGCAGAGTAGCAGAGGGCAAACATCTTAAAACAAGGTGTCTTTTTTGCAACAAATTTGAACATTTTCACCACCACCACCCTCCATAGCCACCCTGCAGCTAGCAGTCCAAGCTCCTGCTCACCACAGGCCGCCTGGAGACCCAGGGTGGAGGGAGAGAGTCAGAAATGCAGGCAATTTTGTTCACAGAGTGGGGGTCCCCCCTTCCCTGGCTGGGTCTCCCCTCCCCCCTCCACCCCCATGCATGACCAGGCCCTGAACTGGGGCGTGGGGTTCTATCCTGCAGCTCAGGGTCGGGGGGCCTGACCCTTGATTGGGTGCCACTGGGTACACTAACGAGTGAAGCAGGTGTGGACCAGCAGCACCCTGAGAAGGAGGGGCAGACTGAAGAAGGGGCAACAAGCAGGGAGGTGGGGGCCTTCCCCAGAAGGACATGCTTGGCTGCCCCTCTCTGGCGCTTCCTGGGGAAGGGAGAACTAGTCATCATTCCTCTGGCTGATGTCTCACCACTCACTGACAGTGCTGCTGCTGCTGCTAAGTCGCATCAGTCGTGTCCAACTCTGCGCCACCCCATAGACGTCAGCCCACCAGGCTCCTCTGGGATTCTGCCAATGAGAGGAGGTGAAATGCTGACGTGAAGAGAGCAACGCCCGCTTTCTACCGCGGAGGTGCAGTGCTTGGATGGGAGTCCACCGAAGCCAGGTTCCCACAGCACCATCTCTTGCAGTAAGTGCCCCCCTTCACACGGACCTCGGCCTCCAGGGAGGAGCCAACACAGTGAAGTGCTGTGGATTGCTTCCCAGCAGGACCGCAGGCCTTGGTTTCCTCTCTAGCCCTACCTTACCGCCTGGAGGGAGAAGAGACTAGGAACGACCAGAGCGGGCAGGAGTGGCCACTGCAGGTCCTGTTCCAGGGGCCTGTTACTGACTTCCAGGAATTGTTCATCCCACTCAGCGGCCAGCACTGCCTTGTTCTTCTTCCTCTTCTGAGAACGCGCTGTGCCTCCCTGCCCCACGCAGGTCACAGCTCTCAAGAATTGGGTCTTAGCTCAGAGATACAAGACCTGAACCCCAGCGAAAGCTCGCCCTTGTCTGTTTTGACTAATACGGAGCAGTTAGGCAGGGACTCTGGCCTCGATGCATTTTTAAACGAGCTGAGGGAGACAAAACTGACACCAGAGACCAGAGTGAGCTTTGGAAGAGTGTATAGGAAATGTGTGCCAAGCAGTAATCAGAAAGGAGGAGACCTGGGAGAGTCTACAGAAGATGAGTTATCTAAGAACAGGGCCAACAGGGCGACCGGACAGAGGATGAGATGCTAAGGGTGGGTGAGTACAAAACAAGTTGCATAAGCAGGGTGGGGCCAGACTAAGTAGCATGATGAAAGTGGGGGAAAGAGTTTAACATTCTCCACTGAGAAATGCAGGGTCATTGAAGGTTTCATATGTTGGGCTGATGTGGCCGAGGAAAAAGCCCAGCTCCACATCACGCGTAAGGCCGCCCCCGCCCCCGCCCCACCGCACCCCACCCCCCAGACAGCACATCACACTCTCAGCTCCTCACCGGGAACAATTTCTGCCCCAGAACCCGTGAGTAGTCAGCCGCAGACAAAGTCCTTCTTGAGTGGATCGGATCTCTGGGGAAGCTTCTCGACCCTGAGACTCTTATTTTTGGCAGCCAAAGAAGGCTGCCAGGATATGAGAAGCTCTGCCTATGAAAATAATGTCAGTTGCCCCTGGAGGGGAGGGAGGATGGAAGCAGAATCACTCAGAAAACTCACAGATGGCAAGCACAGACTGCGGGGTTCTGGCACCCTCCATTTTTGTTCTTTTATTCTGCGTTTCCAGCTTCCAACCAGAGTGGCCGGGGGAACATTTCATCACAGGGAGCTGGGCTAGGCTGGGAGACAATGAGGCGGGTTCCAGGTCTGTTACTACCTGGGAGATGCCGCTGCAGCCTCACCTACCAGCACCAGATGGTGGCCAGACTGTCACAGCCGACCTTTGCCCTACCCATCGTGTCCTCTGTCATTTCCAAACCCACCCATGGAGGAAGGAGCTCTCTCCTCTCCTTTTTCCATCTGGCAATGACTTCCTCCAAGTCAGGGCTTCTTCCTCAATTAGGTCATCCCAGCTTCAATTCAGTTCAGTTCAGTCGCTCGGTCATGTCCGACTCTTTGGGACCCCATGAATCACAGCACACCAGGCCTCCCTGTCCATCACCAACTCCCGAAGTTCACCCAAACTCATGTCCATCGAGTTGGTGATGCCATCCAGCCATTTCATCCTCTGTCCTCCCCTTCTCCTCCTGCCCCCAATCCCTCCCAGCATCAGAGTCTTTTCCAATGAGTCAACTCTTCGCATGAGGTGGCCAAAGTACTGGAGTTTCAGCTTTAGCATCATTCCTTCCAAAGAAATCCCAGGGCTGATCTCCTTCAGAATGGACTGGTTGGATCTCCTTGGAGTGCAAGGGACTCTCAAGAGTCTTCTCCAACACCACAGTTCAAAAGCATCAGTTCTTAGGTGCTCAGCCTTCTTCACAGTCCAACTCTCACATCCATACATGACCACTGGAAAAACCATAGCCTTGACTAGACAGACCTTTGTTGGCAAAGTAATGTCTCTGCTTTTTAATATGCTATCTAGGTTGGTCATAACTTTCCTTCCAAGGTGTAAGTGTCTTTTTATTTCACGGCTGCAGTCACCATCTGCAGTGATTTGGGAGCCCCCAAAAATAAAGTCTGACACTGTTTCCACTGTTTCCCCATCTATTTCCCATGAAGGGATGGGACCAGATGCCATGATCTTTGTTTTCTGAATGTTGAGCTTTAAGCCAACTTTTTCACTATCCTCTTTCACTTTCATCAAGAGGCTTTTGAGTTCCTCTTCACTTTCTGCCATAAGGGTGGTGTCATCTGCATATCTGAGGTTATTGATATTTCTCCCGGCAATCTTGATTCCAGCTTGTGCTTCTTCCAGCCCAGCATTTCTCATGATGTACTCTGCATAGAAGTTAAATAAGCAGGGTGACAATATACAGCCTTAACATACTCCTTTTCCTATTTGGAACCAGTCTGTTGTTCCATGTACAGTTCTGACTGTTGCTTCCTGACCTGCATATAGGTTTCTCAAGAGGCAGGTCAGGTGGTCTGGTATTTCCACCTCGTTCAGAATTTTCCACAGTTTATTGTGATCCACACAGTCAAAGGCTTTGGCCATAATCAATAAAGAAGAAATAGAAGTTTTTCTGGAACTCTTGCTTTTTCCATGATCCAGCGGATATTGGCAATTTCATCTGCCTTTTCTAGAACCAGCTTGAACATCTGGAAGTTCACGGTTCATGTATTGCTGAAGCCTGGCTTGGAGAATTTTGAGCACCACTTTACTAGCATGTGAGATGAGTACAATTGTGCGGTAGTTTGAGCATTCTTTGGCATTGCCTTTCTTTGGGATTGGGATGAAAACTGACCTTTTCCAGTCTGTGGCCACTGCTGAGTTTTCCAAATTTGTTGGCATATTGAGTGCAGCACTTTCACAGCATCATCTTTCAGGATTTGAAAGAGCTCATCTGGAATTCCATCACCTCCACTAGCTTTGTTCGTAGTGATGCTTCCAAACGCCCACTTGACTTCACATTCCAGGATGTCTGGCTCTAGGTGAGTGATCACACCATCATGATTATCTTGGTCGTGGAGATCTTTTTTGTACAGTTCTTCTGTGTATTCTTGCCACCTCTTCTTAGTATCCTCTGCTTCTTTTAGGTACATACCATTTCTGTCCTTTATCAAGACCATCTTTGCATCAAATGTTCCCTTGGTATCTCTAATTTTCTTGAAGAGATTTCTAGTCTTTCCCATTCTGTTGTTTTCCTCTATTTCTTTGCATTGATCACTGAGGAAGGCTTTCTTCTCTCTTCTTGCTATTCTTTGGAATTCTGCATTCAGATGCTTATATCTTTCCTTTTCTCCTTTGCTTTTTGCTTCTCTTTTCACAGCTATTTGTAAGGCCTCCCAGACAGCCATTTTGCATCCCAGCTTAGTCTATCTTTATTTTTCAAAAAAAAATTTTTTTTTGTTCATTCATTCATTTGGCTGCACCAGGTCTTCGTTGCTGCACACAGCATCTTTAGTTACAGCACTCCAACTCTTAGTTACAGCAAGTAGGATCTAGTTCCCTGACCAGGGATCACACCCCAGCCCCCTGCATTGGGAGTGCAGAGTCTTAACCACTGCACCACCAGGAAAGTTCCCATCACAGCTTAGTCTTGATGGCAGAAAAACTACTGGAGAAGAAAAGGAAAGGGAAGTGTTTTCCCATTACATATTCCATATTATCCTTCTTGCAGAGGGTGAAGGTCGGGGTAGGGAGGATGGTTGCTGCAGGGAAAAGAACTACTGTTTGTATGAAAAATATATCCTCTCTCCCTCTCCCTTAAAGTTACCCGCTGTTGAGAACATTGCTGTCTTCTTGCAATGAATAGCTAGGGCGCACATACTCCATGCTCCAAGGCAAGTGCTAGATGCTTATGTTAATGGTCTGTGTGGTTGCTAAACCCCGAGAACTCTCCATGCCTTCACCCAGCTCTGGTCTGCCCATCTCTGCCAGCCCTGGGAGACCATGTCTGCACAATAAGGCAAGAGCCAGCTCTGCAGAGAACCTCTGAAAAGAGCCAGGTGTAAACAACCCATCTGCCCACTCAGCAGCCTCTTAGCTCTTATCTGGTTTGGTTACCAGGAGAATCTTAGCCAAACTCGCAGGCCTTGGCATCTCCTGTACTGAAATACAGACTGAACCATGGCATCCTCATTAGGCAGCTTGACTGAATGTCAGGGAATCCAGAGGAGCTCTGGTCAGACAGGAAGTCGGTCCCGTTGGAAGTGGGGGAAGCAGCACTGGTGAGGAAGGTACCCTTTAAGGCAGCAGCAGGTCTGGCCTGGCCATGGATGTGGTGAGCATTTGGTGGATGCTGGGCCTGTGTGCAGATCGATGACCTCAAGGAGACCTGCTCCAGGCTCCTGCAAGCGGAGCTCCAGCCAGCGCTCATACTGTTTCTTGGAAAACATCACTGGCTCCTTAACAGGTATCACGCACTAAGGCAAACGTTAGGCCGGGAGAAGTTCCCAATTCTAGTTATGAGATACATGCTTGGGGTTTTAATAAACCAACACCAGGTCTTGGTTTCCCTGCCTCTGAGGAAGATGTCTCACTCAGCCTAACTCTCCACCCCCCCCACCATCAAAGGTAGGGAGCTGAGATGCTCTACACGAGGGCCTGGATCCTACCAGTGCCTTCTGGCCCCATGGACATATTCTTGAGTTATAGCGGTTGCTCCCTGGGTATCCAGTATGTCACAAAAACACAGCATCATGCTCTGCACAATACCCCAGAGTAATTTGGCTCAACATCACAGAGTGTTGGCAGTATTAACCACCTTGTAAAAATATATTGGCAAGGGTTGTTGGCCACGTGATATGTTTTTTAAACCACAGTGTTTGGGCTACCAGTTAAGTGTGTGTATCACCGGTTTAAAAGTTCATGCTGTTAATTCATAAGTGTCTGCTTTAATCCTGCCTGTCATCTATTTCCAGATCGAATGTTTCTTTTGTTCTAAAACCAGAAATTTCAGTAGTAGACAAATGAAGTAGTTGGCTATGGACTTGGGCATACTGACAGTTACCTGCACCCTCCCTTGACCATGTTTCCCACGCTGTCCTTGCCTCTCTGCCTCTCTCATACCTGGGATATGCAGCTTTCCAACACATGACCACAGTCCCCCTGACTTTCTAAGGATTTCCTTTCTTCTGGACCAGCCAATCTCTCAGGTATCGGTGATGGTGGTTTAGTCGCTAATTTATATCTGACTCTCTATGACTCTATGGACCATAGCCCACCAGACTCCTCTGTCCATGGGGTTCTCTGGCAAGAATACCAGAGTGAGTTGCCATTTCCTTCTCCAGGGGAATCTTCCTGACTCAGGGATCAAACCTAGGTCTCCGGCGTTGCAGGCAGAGTCTTTTCTCACTGAGCCACCAGGGAATGGTAACCCAGAAAATGTCTAAAAGCAGAGGTGGGCACTTAGCCTTCTAACCCTCTTGACCCTCTCCTGACCCATGACCGTCTTGAGGGCCATCATGTGCCAATAGCTGTGGCCTCTTATGCAGCTGGAGATCATAGGCCAGTCCTAGGGACTGACACAGGAGCTGCCCCAGTGTGGAGCTGGGGCCCAGATCCAGCTCTGTGTCTTCAGCCTCGTGGCAATTTCTGTTCAGTCCAGTTTAAAAATCTACTGTAGCTACTCAGGTCTTAGCCACAACAAGGCTACCTAGGGACAGTCAAGGTAAGCTGCCTCTGCTGCTATGGAGACTGGCATTCTTTATGTAATGTTGGGGCTAAGGTGCACCCATCTGGTCTTCTAATGAGAGCTGCTGCCACACACTGTTGACAGAATCACCATGTCCTTGAGTTCACGCTAGAGTCCAAAGTAGTCTTCAGAGGCTGACAAGGGGCATAAATGCAGAAGATCGGTGAGGTCAGTAGGTGCTCAGGGTGACTGAATGCCGTCATAAAAATGTCCTTACCTTCATCCTTTCTGTCCTGAAGAGCATACT
Organism: Bos mutus; assembly: GCF_027580195.1. Taxonomy (NCBI): domain Eukaryota; kingdom Metazoa; phylum Chordata; class Mammalia; order Artiodactyla; family Bovidae; genus Bos; species Bos mutus. Next base: position 31,984,722 of record NC_091625.1, read on the forward strand.
CCTGAATGACCCCATCAGTCTCAGGTTTTTCAAAACCCTTTTGTGGATGTTAAGGAAATGTCCAGAGCATTCAGACAGCCCTGGAGGGGCAGGGGTGGGGTGGCAGAGCATTGTAAACATGGCTGCGGTAACGATACAGTTCAGTAGGGTAGTCACAGGCTAGAGGAATAGGAATCATTGGGTCTCTATCCTGAAGAAAGAACCCTCTGCAGACTAATAGCTGGTAACAATGTTTCCGCTTACCCAAGGTCACTAATAAAAGGCAGAAAGTCCTAGTGTTTACTCAGATATACTGCCCTGAACAGCTTGGGAGAAAAAAAGATTTTTAGAAATCGATTCTAAGCACATAATCAGAAATGCAGACTGGAATTTATATTCGGTCTTCTTTGCAATGTTATTTATAATAGTGAAAAATAAAAACTGACCTACATTAGAATAAGAGAAATAGCTAAATAAAATAAGGCACATCAATTAGTCAGAATATTGCATAGCCATTAAAAAGGATGTTAACCCAAAAGATTTGACAATGAAGGAAAATATGATTAAGTAAAAAGCAGAATAAAAAACTAAGTGTGCTGTACGAATAAGCTATATTAACAGTTCTTAATTTTATGTGGGAGGATTCTGTATCATTTATATTTTCTGTGTTTCCTAGGTTTTCAGTCTGGGATACATATTACTTGTACAATCAGGAAAACCTAAAGACAAGACTAGAGATTTTAAGTGGATAAAAGAATCAATTAACACAGGATATATTTAATGTGTCTCAAAGCAGTTAACTCCCTTATTGCATGAAAATATGATTTAATTTGGGCTTCCCCAGTGGCTCAATGGTAAATGCAGGAGTCGCAGGAGACGTGGGTTCTATCCCTGGGCCAGGAAGATCCCCTGGAGGAGGGCATGGCAACCCACTCCAGTATTCTTGCTTGGAGAACCCAATGGACAGAGAAGCCTGGCAGTCCAAAGGGTCGCAAAAAGTCAGACATGACTGAAGCAACTTAGCACAGCAGAGCATGATTTAATTTCCACGAATGATTCATTAGTTGAATAAATATTTATTAATCCCTAAAATTTGCTGAGTAATTTATTTATTCATGCAGCAAATATTTATTGGAGACTGAGCAGGGGATAGAGAAGATAGCAAAATATATTCCCTGCCCTCTTGTAGCTAAGAAGCTACTAGGAATTAGCGTTACTCAGGTAAAGACAAAACAAAAAGTCTCCTCTCAGGCAACGCCAGAATCCAGAGAGAGACAGATTAATAGATGATGATACCTAGCATAGGACTAACACTCTCCTGAGGAGGCATAGGATGCAGTGTGAGATCTCCCAAGAAAAAAAGAAAGAAAGCCTAACTGACTCTTGGTCAGGAACCCAGTCTTCAGCCCAAATTCAGGTTAACTCCTCATGGTTCCCCTCTCTCCCACCCCACTTTGGCTTATGTTACTTCCCTCACTGTTTTATCATCCCTCCTATGCTAGGGGTTTCAACTGTGTTCAAAAGGCAACTTAGAGTCCATTTTTAATTGAAAACAAAACAAAAAAAGAGATCTGAGTTCTCCATGTCTGTACCCAACTCACTGCCAACAGAGGAGTCTGCCACTGCCATGGATGGAATGTTTTTGTTCCCCAAAAATTCAAATGTTGAAATCCTGTCATGGTATTAGTATGTGGGATCTTTGAGAGGTGCTTGATCATGAGGATGGCGCATTCATGAATGAGATTCAGTTTCAGTTCAGTTGCTCAGTTGTGTCTGACTCTTAGTGACCCCATGGACTGCAGCAAGCCAGGCTTCCCTGTCCATCATTAATTCCCAGAGTTTACTCAGACCCATGTCCATTGAGTTGGTGATGCCATCCAACCATCTCATCCTCTGTCATCCCCTTCTCCTCTCACCTTCGATCTTTCCCAGTGTCAAGGTCTTTTCAAATGAGTCAGCTGTTCGCATCAGGTAGCCAAAGTATTGGAGTTCCAGCTTCAACATCAGTCCTTCCAATGAACATTCAGGACTGATTTCCTTTAGGATAAACTGGTTGGATTGCCTTGCGGTCCAAAGGACTCACAAGAGTCTTCTCCAACACTACAGTTCAAAAGCATCAATTCTTTGGCACTCAGCTTTCTTTATAGTCCAACTCTCACATCCATACATGATCACTGGGAAAATCCGTAGCCTTGACTAGACGGACCTTTGTTGACAAAGTAATGTCTCTGCTTTTTAATATGCTGTCTAGGTTGGTCATAACTTTTCTTCCAAGTAGTAAGCGTCTTTTTACTTCATGGCTGCAATCACCATCTGCAGTGATTTGGGAGCCAGCCCCGCAAAATGAAATCTGCCACTGTTTCCACTGTTTCTCCATCTATTTCCCATGAAGTAATGGGACCAGATGCCATAATCTTCATTTTCTGAATGCTGAGCTTTAAGCCAACTTTTTCACTCTCCACTTTCACTTTCATCAAGAGGCTTTTTAGTTCCTCTTCACTTTCTGCCATAAGGGTGATGTCCTTATGCATATCTGAGGTTATTGATATTTCTCCCAGCAATCTTGATTCCAGCTTATGCTTCTTCCAGCCCAGCGTTTCTCATGATGTACTCTGCATATAAGTTAAATAAGCAGGGTGACAATATACAGCCTTGATGTACTCCTTTTTCTGTTTGGAACCAGTCTGTTGTTCCATGTCCACTTCTAACTGTTGCTTCCTGACTTGCATATAGGTTTTTCAAGAGGCAGGTCAGGTGGTCTGGTATTCCCATCTCTTTCAGAATTTTCCACAGTTTATTGTGATCCACACAGTCAAAGGCTTTGGCATAGTCAATAAAGCAGAAATAGATGTTTTTCTGGAACTCTCTTGCTTTTTCGATAATCCAGCAGATGTTGGCAATTTGATCTCTGGTTCCTCTGCCTTTTCTAAAACCAGTTTGAACATCTGGAAATTCACAGTTCATGTATTGTTGAAGTCTGGCTTGGAGAATTTTGAGCATTACTTTACTAGAATGTGAGATGAGTACAATTGTGTGGTAGTTTGAGCATTCTTTGGCATTACCTTTCTTTGGGATTAGAATGAAAACGGACCTTTTCCAGTCCTGTGGCCACTGCTGAGTTGTCCAAATTTGCTGGCATATTGAGTGTAGCACTTTCACAGCATCATCTTTCAGGATTTGAAATAGCTCCACTGGAATTCCATCACCTCCACTAGCTTTGTTCGTAGTGATGCTTCCTAAGGCCCATTTGACTTCACATTGCAGAATGTCTGGCTCTAGGTGAGTGATCACACCATCGTAATTATCTGGGTCATGAAGATCTTTTCTGTGTATTCTTGCCAACTCTTCTTAATATCTTCTGCTTCTGTTATGTTCCTACCATTTCTGTCCTTTATTGAGCCCATCTTTGCATGAAATGTTCCCTTAGTATCTCTAATTTTCTTGAAGAGATCTCTAGTCTTTTCCATTCTGTTGTTTTCCTCTATTTCTTTGCATTGATCGCTGAGGAAGGCTTTCTTATCTCTTCTTGCTATTCTTTGGAACTCTGCATTCAAATGGGTATATCTTTCCTTTTCTCCTTTGCTTTTTGCTTCTCTTCTTTTCACAGCTATTTTTAAAGCCTTCTCAGACAGCCATTTTGCTTTTTTGAATTTCTTTTTCTTGGGGATGGTCTTGCTCCCTGTCTCCTGTACTGCAAGGAGCCAGCGTGAGAACTCCGCCCATGGCAAAGGTCATGAGGAAGGAGGCTCAGCATACGCAAAGGCGGGATCGAGCCTCAGGAGTCCCCCTGGAAACTCTTGAGCATCTACCCCCCAAAACCAGAGTCTGCCTACTTTGCTGCTTTGTGCTCTCACCTACACCTCTGACTTTACAGGGGGCTGTCCCCCACCACCTCTCTCCGAAAAAGAGTTAAATTACAGCTCCAGTTAATAAAGTTCCTGGGCGTGACAAGAGTGTTTTAGTTCACAACCGTGAGAGGCGTGAGATGTTCTAAACTGTGTGAATACAGATTCCTTTGAGCAGTTAAAAGATTGATTAGAAATTATATTGGTGAAGGGTTTTTCACTTGTTGGGCCAATGTTTGCTGCTAAGTTTCCATATCCCTTACCTGCTGTGTCCCTGGCAGTGTATTGATTAATATAATTGGTGTAAGTAGTAGCTTTAATGTTTGTAACCTTGGACCCTTGAGTTAATTCTTTTTCTTGTTATAGCCCACCACACCTTTGCCCTATAGGAATGCAACTTTATCTAATGCTTTTGGAGGGTGGCCCCTGACTAATCACCTTTAGAGAAAAATAAGTTTTCTGAAGAAAGGGTCTTAAAATGTTAACAGGCCTCTGGGCCAGAAGATGATGCAAATCACCTAAACTTTTGCATATGATAAGTTTGCAGGAAGAAAGCCTGGCTTACTGCATGACTCTACCCCTTCCCCCATTATCCTCTATGCATAACTTAAGGTATAAAAACTGCTTTGAAAAATAAGTGCGGGCCTTGTTCACAGAAGCTTGGTCTCCCCATGTCGTTCTTTCTCTCAACTTCTGGCTGAATTATTCAGCCTCTTTTCTCCACTAAATTTTCCCATTGAGCTATCCTTATCTATTACCCTTTATATCCTTAATTAAAGTGTAATTAAGCAATTATTTCCTGATCCTCACCGACGCCGTCCCTGCTTGAATTCCCTGGATCCGCCGGGGCTGGACCTGGGCACTGTACAATGGCACGAACCTCCATCCATAGTTCATCAGATACTCTGTCTATCAGATCTAGTCCCTTGAATCTATTTCTCACTTCTACTGTATTATCATTAGGGATTTGATCTAGGTCATACTTGAACGGTCTAGTGGTTTTCCTTACTTTCTTCAATTTAAGTCTGAATTTGGCAATAAGGATCTGAGCCACAGTCAGCTCCCAGTCTTGTTTTTGCTGACTGTATAGAGCTTCTCCATCTTTGCCTGCAAAGAATATAATCAATTGAAATCAATCTGATTTCGGTGTTGACCATCTGGTGATGTCCACTTGTAGAGTCTTCTCTTGTGCTGTCGGAATAGGGTGTTTGCTGTGGCCAGTGCATTCTCTTGGCAGAAGTCTATTAGCCTTTGCCCTACTTCATTCTGTACTCCAAGGCCAAATTTGCCTAGTACTTCAGGTGTTTCTTGACTTCCTACTTTTGCATTCCAGTCCCCTGTATGAAAAGGACATCTTTTGGAGGTGTTAATTTTAGAAGGTCTTGTAGGTCTTCACAGAACCATTCAACTTCAGCTTCTTCAGCATTATTGGTCGGGGCATAGGCTTGGGTTACCGTGATATTGAATGGTTTGCCTTGGAGATGAACAGAGATCATTCTGTCGTTTTTGAGATTGCATCCAAGTACTGCATTTCGGACTCTTTTGTTGACTATGATGGCCACTCCGTCTTTTCTAAGGGATTCTTGCCCACAGTAGTAGATATAATGGTCATCTGAGTTAAATTCACCCATTCCAGTCCATTTTAGTTCGCTGATTTCTAGAATGTCGACATTCACTCTTGCCATCTCCTGTTTGATCACTTCCAATTTGCATTGATTCATGGACCTAACATTCCAGGTTCCTATGCAATATTGCTCTTTCCAGCATCTGACCTTGCCTCCATCACCAGTCACATTCACAACTGAATGAGTTGAAATTAGCATCCTTTATAAAAGAATGAGATTAGCATCCTTTATAAAAGAGACCCCAGAGAGGTCCCTCATCCCTTCCATCATGTGACGAGTTGTGTTTTGTGGTTCTTATTTTATATGCTGTTGTTACTGTTTGCAAGGGTGACTGGAGGAAGCATAGAGATGCAGGAAGTAGAGCAGTAAGTGGAAGATAAGGGGCTAATATCAACAACCAGAAGTTACGGGAATGTGAATTATTTACGAAAACATGACCTCATTGCATCACATGCTGCTGGGGCTAAGGACATTCAAGTTCCACATGTCATCTCTTAAAACCCTTATCGTCTCTGTGATCATAAAGAGCATATAACTGATCCTTAACCCATGAATTCTCAAGAATCTAAGTTGTATTTAAAGCTTAATTTCAGGGATTTCCCTGGCAGTCCAGCAGTTTAGACTGTGCTTCCACTGCAGGGCACAGGGGTTTGATCTTTGGTAGGGAAACTAAGGTCTCACATGCTGTGCAGCCCAAAAAATAAAATTAATTAATTAAAATAAATAAAGCTTAATTACAGAAACTAGGTGGCCCAGCCCGCCCACCCCCAACATATTTTTCCTGACTCAATCTTGACTTTCTACTATCATATGTAATATCCTTATTTCGTCTTTGTTTCTGGCTCCTTAATTTTATTTTACCATTATTTTCTTGTATTATATGTGTGGTCAGCAGATAAAAATCTTGCTTGGTGGAAAACTGAGTATTTATCAATAAATACATGAAAATACGATCTTCAGCAATAGCTCTGGGACATAGTTATCCTCGTGGTGAGTCTCAGTTTCCCACGTGAGGAAACTAAGGTGAAGGTGTGTCGAGTCGTGTAATATTGTGTTACCTTGAGTATTTGCACGGGAAAACAGGCAGTGCTTTCAGAAACAGGTGAGTTATGGACTGGAATTTCTAACGTAGTAGGGGAGAATTTTATCTTTTTTATATTCCAATAAGCCTATTTCTAATGTCATGCTCTTCTTATTGAAATGTAGGTAAATGATAAAAAAAAATAGATGGAAAAAGAGCTATCAGGTGATGGAGAAAGTAGTATTTGTCCTCCAAGGGGACACAGACAGGAGGACCAGCTATAGAATGAAAAAAGAAAGGGGTGAGGGAAAGCTGAGCTGTTTCAAATGAAAAATTAAATTAATTTTAAAATCTAATTTAAAGCAAAATACAGCAGCAGATGTGGAGGGAGTTAAAACTCCTCCTTGGATTGTATTCCCTAAACTTTCCTATTCTTTCATTCAGCCTGAACATCATCCTATTTATACCAAATAGCAAAACTGGATTAATTAAGAAATAAAATACTCCAGACAGTTCATTTCTAGGGATTGTTTGTACATTGCATGTATGAGAGGAAGAGAACGCTTGTAATTCTAATTTCTCTGGAAAGACAGACCATCGATGCTTTCCACCTGAAACTTTTATAGTGTGTTTCCAGTGAGACCATCCTAATGATCTTTAAGGTCAAGAATCAAGTATTGGTAAAATACATATTTATTTTTGCAGTTCATATTCTTCCAGCACATACATATTGTTGAACAGTGAGTAAGAAACTGTGTGAGCTTCTGTGCTATGTACGTGGTTTTAGATACAGTTTAAATGCCAAGATACAAAATCAAGTCACAGGTCAGATCAGCAAGACTCCTGAGTAGTTGTCATCAGCAAGACAGGTCATACCAAGAAATGAGAGAATAAAACTGCTTCTATCGTGCTGTCACAGGACAAGTGTAAAATAAAACAGCCACTGAGGAGCCCCGCTAGGAATCTTGTATTTTTCATGAAGTGAATTTCCACTCCCTGGAAACGTGTGAATAGCAAGTCGAGATGCCTCATTCTCACTGAGCCGCTGATCTGTCTGTTGCTGGCCACGGGCCTGACACCTGCCAAAATGCCTCACAATTTAATCAGGGATGCTTTCTGGTTCCACCCTCACCCTGTATAAAATCATTCTTTATACCCTGGGCTTTCTATTTAATGAAGCTCTGTTCATGGTGCTTACATGTTTTAAAAATCCAAACAACAGCCTGATTGAAATCTGCATTTGTATATTCCTTTCTGTACGTGTTTAAACATCACAATAAAATGCATGTTCTAGAAACCAAGCAGGGGAGACCAGCTGGGAATATTTTTGTGCAAAGGAACTAATGTTAGAAAAAGTAAGACATGTCCTTAGCCAACAACCACAGCAATAATATCTAAGATGTATTGAATGCTTGTGAGGTACCCACCACTGGGTTAGTGCATACACACTGTGTTAGTTTGTGGGGGGCAGGGGCTACTGCAATGAAGTACCACAAACTGGCTGGCTTAACAGAAATTTAGCATCTCACAGCCCTGGAGGCTGGAAGCTTGAGATGAAGGTTTCAGCAGGGTTGGTTCCTACCCAGGGCTGTGAAGGAGAATCTGTCCATGCCTCTCTCCTAGCTCCTGGTGGTTTGCTGGCAACCTTTGGCGTTCCTTGACTCGTAGGTGCATCACCCTGATCTCTTCCTCCTCACATGGTGTTCTCCGTGTGTGAGCTTCTTTCTGGATTCAAATGTCCACTTTCTGTAAGAACATCAGTTGTATTGGATTAAGGCCTGTCCTAATGACCCTAATGTGTAGTCAAAACTATAGTTTTTCCAGGAGTCATGTATGGATGTGAGAGTTGGGTTATAAAGAAAGCTGAGCACCAAAGAACTGATACTTTTGAACCATGGTGTTGAAGAAGACTCTTGAGAATCCCCTGGACTGCAAGGAGATCCAACCAGTTCATCCTAAAGGCAATCAGTCCTGAATATTCATTGGAAGGACTGATGTTGAAGCTGAAACTCCAATACTTTGGCCACCTAATTAGAAGAACTGACTCATTGGAAAAGACCCTGATGCTGGGAAAGATTGAAGGCGGGAGGAGAAGGGGACAACAGAGGATGAGATGGTTGGATGGTATCACCAACTCAATGGACATGAGTTTGAGTGAACTCCGGGAGTTGGTGGTGGACAGGGAGGCCTGGTGTGCTGCAGTCCATGGGGTCACAAAGAGTTGGACACAACTGAGCGACTGAACTGAACTGAAATGAACTGAATGACCTCATCTTAAGTTGACCATCTGCAAAGACACTGTCACTAAATAAGGTCACTGTGGCAGGTCCTGAGAATTAGGACTTCAGCATTTTTTCAGGGAATACAACTCAATCCACAATACAGGGATTATCTTGTTCAGTGCTATGATTGTTACAATTACAAACTGTGACACTGAGGCTTGAAAAGCTTCTTATTTTACCTTTGCTGAATTCATCTGCTGCACAAATGGCAGAACCACAATTTAAATCCAGACCTTCTGACTCAAAAGATCATGCTCTTCATCACCACGGGGCATTTCGGGAGGAGCACAAGGCCGTCTCCCGACCTTTCAGCCGCTTGACCGTAGGTTAGGATCTGTGATCTTCCAGCCGAATCACAGGAATACTATTAATAGCTCCAAATGATTGAGTACCTTCTGTGCATATTTGCCTCATCTCATTTAATCCCCCCAAACAACTCCAGAAGTCAAATATTCTTTACCCCAGTTCGCAGATAAGCAAATTAAAGGTCAAAGAAACAGAACATTTGGCAAAGGTTGCAAAGGAAGAACCGAGCCAGGATTCAGTCTTTTCCCTTCCTCCATCTAGATCCTAGAGATATATTCCACTCCCCCCATCCTGCTTCACTGTCTTTGATACAGAGCTCAGAGAACGTTAGGCTGTCAGTCAGTCACGTTAAAACAGAAGATGTCCAAGTAAATCTCACCATTGCTGTTTTTAAAAGCATGCACAGAGCACATCTCGATTCCTAAGAATCTGAATCAGCCAGGGAAGGTACAGGAAACTAGCAAATGTTTGTATGATTACTCCGGTAACCTTGCCTGTGTTATGTAAATATGTAATGACTAATCAGCCGGGGGCAGCCAAGGGATTTTTCCCAATGTGGGCAGTTTTCATTTGTGCTTGTTTGCCCAGCTCTGTTTGTGTAAAGGGAAAAGACATCTAACTATGTAGCATAATCATGAATCAAAACAAAAGGAGAGAACAGTTCAGTCATGCTTAGGTGAGACATTTTAATCTTTCTTACATCTCTGTGTGTGTAATTTTGGGTTCATAGCAACTGGCTGGCTATTTAGGATGGAAATGCATTGAGTGCAAAGAGAAGAGAGCCTTGGGCAGTGTGGCTGCGTGCTGAGGAAGGAGGGTTGACGTTTGGCAAGTGTCAAACACCAATAACCATTGATTAGGAAGAGTGCTTGGTGAAACAATATTAAGATTTTCCGGAGGCTGTTGACCATTACCAGTTTTCAGTTTTGTGACATTCACAAAAACAGAAAAGCCCAGATCCCGACTCCCTGGAGCTTTGCAGTTGCCAACTCTGTGAGAGCATTGGCAGCTTTCTAGTGCCATCATGTGGTCCCTTCTCAGTGTCTTCCAAAATTCAGCTAGAGCCAGGCCTGGCAGGGAGACTGACTGATGGACAGTTGTGTTGGGGGGCTTGTGAGAGCAGGGCCGGCTGGTCCTCTGTCTGATAGATGCAGCAATAGTGTGTGCTGGGGAGAGGAAAGTCAGGACTGAGAAGACCATTGGAGGCAGAGCAGGGGTGGGCTGCTGGACTGCCACGTAGACAGGCAGCGGCAGAGAGGAAATGTACCCAGAGTCAGAATACTTGCTGTCTTAGTCAGGATCAGATGAGGAACTTGAAAGAAACTTAAGCTTCAAGAGGAGGAAGTGGCAGTGGTGTTTTTGGCAGTGGGGCTGATAGTGGTAGGGTGGCTCATCCTGTGGGCAGCTGAGGGAGGCAAGAGACGTGAAACAGAGCCTGCCACGGTTCCATAGGGTTATCTTGGTTCCTCTATGAGAGTTTGGGGTCCTTCTCTATCTTGGTGAGAAACTATATTTGATGTCCTAGAAATGCAGTTGACTTCGTCAATGCAGCTGCTAGGCCTTTCATGTTAAAAATTCCAGTGGGTGAGTCAGAGAACCAAAGTATATCAATCAACTTTTGATTTGAGCTTTTTATATTACCTGCTCTTTCCCAGCCCCTTGGTTCTCAGTGATAATATTCTTGTTTTCTCCTGACACCACTGTATCAGGCAGAGTCTCAGCAGGAATTAGATGGTACCCAAAGGAGTCATGTAAGAGACCAGTAATAGAGCTGTTGATGGAGATGTGCCTGGACTTCCGTGTACCCATAATGCAGTGTAGCCGTCATCCAATCCCCAAACGCCAAGCCAATCTGGACTCTACACTTATGTCCTATTCCCCTGACCTTTCTGAATAAGGTCAGATATGTAACCCCAGCCAATCATGCCCTGTTTCCAAGTTGCTTTTTCTAACACTCTGTAAAACTGGCTCTTGTTTAAATTCTCTCGAGAAGAGTGTGCCACTGTTTTGGAGGCGTTGTATTCCCTCTAGCCCACAGACTGCTTTCTCTTGAATACAGGACATCAAACTCACAACTAGAATGTTTTCGTTTTGTCATTGCTGCTGCTACTGCTGCTGCTAAGTCGCTTCAGTCGTGTCCGACTCTGTGCGACCCCGTAGACGGCAGCCCACCAGGCTCCCCCGTCCCTGGGATTCTCCAGGCAAGAACACTGGAGCGGGTTGCCATTTCCTTCTCCAATGCATGAAAATGAAAAGTGAAAGTGAAGTCGCTCAGTCGTGTCCAACTCTTTGCTACCCCATGGACTGTAGCCTACCAGGCTCCTCCGTCCATGGGATTTTCCAGGCAAGAGTACTGAAGGGTGCCATTGCCTTCTCCGAGTCTTGTCATTAGGAGGAGGCTGTTCTTGGATCTTTGGGAGCTCCAAAGCCAAGAAAGGTCACCCCACTCTGCCCCCAGTGGGAGCTGTGGCCTTAGTGGAGGAATTCAGCCATGGTCGGGCAGTGAGGGCGCAGACAGAATAAATACCTAGCGTGAATGGACTCTCTTCCTGCCTGTCATCCCCTTCCAGTGTTTCCTGGGGGCTAAACCCAACTGGAAGCCAGAGGGCAAGGGGAGCACTGGACAGGTCATCCTTAGAGGTCAGCAGAGGAGTGTGGAAAATAAATGCTGAGGACTGGATGCAGAGGAACCACCACGTTTACTAATATTGTGATGCTTATCTGTCTGCATGTGATAGACCTTAAATTTTGCCCCTTAAATCCTGCCCCTTAAATTCTCAGAAGAAATGCTAAGCGAATCAGACTGTAAATATGTATCTCAATGACACAAACACAAGTGAAGGCACAGGCAAAACAGAGGCATGTACCACCCATCTAGAGCGCCCCCCACAGGCCAAGGGCCACCACCCAGGCGCTCAGAGCAGCTCAGCCCTCGGCTCCCATCCAGCAAGCGGCACGGGGGCCATCTCTCAGCCCTGGGCCACAGCTCTGTTAGCAAGGACCGCAAAGCAAACAAACCATGCAAAGAACCCCCACGCCTCCCTTCTGCACCACAAACCAGCAAAATCAGGAAGCAGAGCAATGAAAATCCCCATCCTACTAACCAATTGAGGATGTGCAAGTCTTCTGAGAGAAGAATGTAACCCTGGAAGTCTCGGGAGCGGATAACCAGCACCTGGACAGACCTGCAGGGCGAGGCCGGCACCCTCAGAAGGTGGGCTTCCAGGCCTCTTGGAGGAAGGCAGGTGACTCCCCTTTATTTGAAGCCTCCCTTAGGGTGGACGGCCTAGGCAGTGCGTGCTTAGTAACTCAGTAGTTTGCTACCCAATGGACTGTAGCCCACCAGGCTCTTCTGTGCATGGTGATGCTCCAGGCAAGAATACTGGAGTGGGTTGCCAAGCCCTCCTTCAGGGGATCTTCTCAACCCAGGTCTCCTGCATTGCAGGTGGATTCTTTACCCTCTGAGCCACCAGGGAAGCCCAAGAATATTGGAATGGGTAGCCTATCCCTTCTTCAGGGGATCTTCCCAACCCAGAAATCAAACCAGAGTCTCCTGCATTGCAGGCGGATTCTTTACCAGCTAAGCTACCCAGGTAGAAGCAATATTTTCTTGAGGGAAGAAACCAGCCCTTCCAATCTGGCTGCCTGCTCACAGAAAATCCAATCTAACAATCCTGTTATCAAAATATGCTCCCTCCCTCTTTTTAAATTGTGGTAAAATACACATAAAATTTACCATATAATCATTTTTAAGTGTATAGTGCAGGAGTGTTAAGTACATTTACTTGTTGTAATACCAATCTCCAGAACTCCATCTATCTTGTAAAACTGAACTCTATACCTATTAAACAACTCCCCTCCGCCCCCTTCCCTCAGCCTCTGGCAGCTGGGCTTCTACTTTCTGTCTCGAGGGATCTGACTGCTGTAGATCCCTTATATAAGTGGGATCATACAGTGTTCGTCCTTATGTGATCCACTTACTTCTGTTAGCAAAATGTCCCCAGGTTCATCCATGTTATGGTATGTGTGTGCATGCTAAATCATGTCTAATTCTTTTGAGACCCCATGGACTATAGCCTGCTAGGCTCCACTGCCCATGGGATTTTCCAGGCAAGAATACTAGAGTGGAGTACCCATTCTCCAGGGGATCTTCCCTACCTAGGGGTCAAATCCACATCTACATCTCCTGCATTGGCAGGTGGATTCTTTACCAGTGAGCCACCTGGGATGCCTCATCTATGTTGTACTGTAAGTCAGAATTTTGTTGTGTTCTAAGGCTGAATAATAGTCCGTTGTTTTGCTTATCTATTCATCCATCAACGAACACTATGGCTGCTTTCACCTTTTAGCCATTGTAATGCTGCCGTAAGTACAGGTGTATGAGTGTCACTTTGTGACTTTGCTTTCAATACTTTTGAGTATATAGCCAGAAATGAAATATCTACACATCTCTTTTTTATTCACCTTCATGTCAGTTGTTTCAGAGGCTGTGTTGAGGGAAGGGCCGAGGACTGAAAGTCATAAATCTGGGTTTTAAGTTTCCATTCTAACTCCCTGTGCTATGCTGTGCTTAGTCGCTCAGTAATGTCAGACTCTTTGGGACCACATGGACTGTAGCCCACTAGGCCCCTTTGTCCATGGGATTCTTCAGGCAAGAATACTGCAGTGAGTTCCCACGCCCTCCTCCAGGTGATCTTCCCAACCCAGGGATCGAACCCAGGTCTCCCGCATTGTGGGTGGATTCTTTACCAACTGAGCCACCAGGAAAGCCCATACTAACCTCCTACTGACTATATAATGTTGGGTATGTTTCTTAACATCTCTGAAACATGTGTTTGTTTGTTTTTCATACAACTGGTAATATATCACCCACAGTATTAGTTTCTCAGGGATACCGTAACCAAGTACTATAAACTGGATGCCTTAAAACCACAAACATGTATTCTTTCATCATTCTGTATGCTATAAAGTCCAAAATCAAGGTGTCAGCAAGGCTGCTTCCTTCTTGGTAGCTCAGAGGGGGAGTGTGTTCCATGTCTGCCCCCTGGCTCCTGGTGGTCGCTAGCAATCCTGGCCTCCGTGACTTTCAGCGGCATCCATTGTCACCCGACTCCTTTATCACACGGCTGTCTTGCCTGGTGTGTCTGTGTCTTTACATGACATTCTCTCCTCTCTGTGTGTCTAAATTTTCCCCATTTTACAAGGATACCAGTCACTGGATTAGGGCCCATTCTAATCCACTATGACATCATCTTAAATTGATTATACATGCAAAGACCCTATTTCCAAATAAGGTCCCACTCACATGTACTAGGACTTCCCTGGTGGCTCAGACAGTAAAGAGTCTGCCTGCATTGTGGGAGACCTGGGTCTGATCCCTGGGCGGGAAGATCCCCTGGAGAAGGAAATGGCAACCCACTCAAGTATTCTTGTCTGGAAAATCCCATGGATGGAGTTGCCTGGCAGGGTACAGTCCATGGGATTTCAAAGAGCTGAACACAACTGAGCGACTTTCACATACATATATACATACACACGTACACAGGTACTAGGGCCAGGACTTCAACATTACCTTCAGGAAGACAATTCAACCCCCAACAGCTAGCCTCCAGGATCTCTGTGAGCATTCAGTGCATTTTGTAAATACTGAAGAATCATACTGGGTGGGAGTATCATGTCTAAGCTGAGATTTAGCTTGTGTGTCTTCTGACTGCAAGGAGTTCCTTCTCCCTTTGCCTCTTGGTCTGGACTGCTGAGTTCATTCTTGCTTATTGAGTGCCCCTCTGGTTCTAACTGGAACTGCCTTTGCTATGTGTTGTTAAATGTTCAATGTCATTTTCATCCCTAGGAGAAGGAAGAACATTAAGGGTGGACAGGAGATCAAGTCTGGTCTTCACACTTTGTATTTTCTGTATCTTTGGATCTCTGAAGAATACACTCTCTGCTGCTTTGCATTGCCCCCCTTGTCCCAAAGGACAGGCAAAAATGTTGTGCCTGGACACTCTTGGAAAGCAAGACTATAGAGACTGCAAGGTCATCATGTCCTTCCCTGGCTTATCTAATTGTCACCACCTCCTTAAATACTGCACCCCAGAGGAGCTTAGGCTGCCTAGCTGATATATTATCTTCAGATGTTTGTCTGTGTCCTCTGCAACGTTCTTCAAGCTGAGACACACAAAACAGATTTACTGAGAGAAGGAACAGAAATTATTCACTCTCGGTACTTTAAATAACTATATTGCTGCTAAACAGCTTACTTACCCCTGAAACTTGTTCTCTAGAGGAATAACCATTTTCCAACATATGAAAATCAGCAATTCTAGAAGTACAATTAAGGGATGATTATTTGTGTTTATAAAGGATTTGTTATGTGATTCCTTAAATGAGACTATGAAAATAACTCCTTAAATGAAACTATACGAGCCATAATAACGGCCGAGCACCAAAGAATTGATGCTTTTGAACTGGAGAAGACTCTTGAGAATCCCTTGGATGGCAAAGAGATCAAACCAGGTAACTCTAAAGGAAATCAACCCTGAATATTCACTGGAAGGACTGACACCGAAGCTGAAGCTCCAGTACTTTGGCCACCTGATGTGAAGAGCCAACTCATTGGAAAGGACCCTGATGCGGGGAAAGACTGAGGGCAGGAGAAGAGGGCAACAGAGGGATGAGATGGTTGGATGGCCTCAACAACTCAATGGACATGAGTTTGAGCAAACTCTGGGAGATGGTAAAGGACAAAGAGCCTGGCATGCTGTGCAGTCCATGCCCTCGCAAAGAGTCAGACACGACTGAGTGACTGAACAACCAGCCACAATAATAATAAAAGATTTCACTTAAAATTTTTCTGAGCTCATCTACTGAAAAAAGGGGCTACTGATAAATCTATCACATAGACTCTTCCAGATATGCAAGTCTGGGGTCCTGAGCTAGACTTCTAAAGGAGTTCAGCTGATCTCCCCCATTCAACAGCTCAGCTGCCCTACAATCAGGTGGGCCCACCCCACACCTGACTGTCGAAACTGCAGCAGACAGCAATTTCGACAGACACGGTGACACAAACTCCTCAGCTGCCTGGACAGGTCGACCTGGCAATTTACTTACAGAGGCAGTTTTGCTTTAAGATCAACACCAGGGCAATTTGACTAGGCAGGTTGCTAAACCCTAACAAGCATACTGAGTCACTTGAGTCATGTCCGACTCTGCAATCCTATGGACTGTAGCCCGCCAGGTTTCTCTGTCCATGGGATTCTCAGGTAAGAATACTGGAGTGGGTTGCCATGCCTTCCTCCAGAGGACCTTCCCAAACCAGGAATCGAGCCCACATCTCTTACGTCTCCTGCACTGGCAGACAGGTTCTTTCCCCTAGCGCCACATGGGAAGCCCTAAAGCAAAGTCAGAATTTTAAAGTGTGTTTTTCATGCTCTCTGGGTCTAGTTGGTTTTAACATGCCATGGCTTTCTAGTGAAAGAACGAGACCAATACCCCACAGGAACAAACCCAAGCTGGGAATCAGAGCCACAAACGGCCACATTTTCCTCTGACCCTGTCACCCACCTGAGGTCAGGTGAAGAAGCTCTGGCTTTTACACATCGAGACAGACAGAACGTCGGGGTAGCTTATCTCCAGTTGTAAAAGCTTGCTGAATGCTACTAATAGCGTATGTAATTTCTCTGGGAAGCCTGGGGAGGAGTTTTCCATTCGTTACCTAGTGAATCAATTCTAGCTTAAATAGAAAGGACATGGGCTGCAGTCCACAATGCACGAGGCAGTACCGCATGGAAATCCTAGCAGGGTTTGATGCCAGGGTTTTGAAAACGAAAGAGAGGCCCTTCCTCACCTCCCTTTCACCCACTTCCCTGCCTGGAGTGTGGGAAAGGAGACTCAGCTCCCAGCAGAGGCAGCGTCTGTTCTCCGGCTGGTGCCCCTGAGAACCGATATCGCCGCTCGGGGAGCAGAGGCCGGTCAGCCGCTGAAAGGCGCGGACGAGATGATGCGATTACAAGGACTGAAAGAAAGCAGAGAGCGGGGTTCAGACAGGGGCTGAGAAAGGAAGAAAGACGGGCACTGTGAGTCCAGGAAAGTGGATAGTGGGGATTGCGGGCCTCTCGTGCTTTTGTCCTTCAAAGACGTCCCTCCTGAAATTTATTTGTCTGCTTCTCCCACGGGCCTTCTCAGAGGCCGGGGAAAATGAAGAATCTTGTTTACTGAAGAAGCAAATCTGACCAGAGGACCCATGAGTGTGGTGTATGGCAAGCAATAAAGACACGGGGCTGGGGGACTTCCCTGCTGTTCCAGTGGCTAAGACTCCACCCTCCCGATGCGGGAGACCTGGGTTCAATCCCCGGTCAGGGAACTAGATCCCACATGCCACAACTAAGACCCATGACAGCAAAAAAAAAAAAAAAAACCAGACATGGGCCCAGAAAGTTCATTTTCCTGCCCTCTATCTCAGCACCTTTCCACTGTCAGCTCCCATCCCTTGTCACACCGGGGACAACTCATAGGGCAGATGGACTTGTTTTCCTTTGGATAATGGCCTTGATTCCTGGCACCACTCTAGTACCCATCCTCCGTCTCAAGCCCTTTTCATCCACATATTTGAAACCACTCTCTACTGCTGGCCCTTATACCCTCTAACTCACGGGAGCTGAGGATCCAAATCAAACTGCCTGCAAAGTGCAGCCAAGGACCCTGCCGGGCACTGCGGCAGACCCAGCCCTCACTCCCACCTCTGACAACGCATGCATTTGAAGCGGGTAACTGTTCACTTGCTGTTACTGAGTTGGCAGTTTCTTACTTGGAATCAGGAAACCCTAGTCATTTTCTTGAAGGAAAAAAAAAAAAAAGAGAGAATTTGAACTTAACCTTTTTTTAACTTAACCCTTTATTTCTTTTTCAGAGCTGCTCCTCTAACAGCCATGGGAAAGATTTATAAAATTACAGCCTGGTCCCTGATGAAGAAATGCCAATAAATTTAGTTTTAAATGGGTCATAAAAATCTCCCGGGGTGTTTTCCTCATCCCTTAATAGCAGCATTGTGGGAAAGTGTAATTCTTTAAGGAATTGGGTTAGAATCGCTTCCTCCTTAAGGAAACAAGTTCCAGAACTTTTCTTAATCAACTGAATCTTTTCCTACCTCTGTGCTGTAAAATGTGTCAGGGCATATTCTTTGTGTGTGTTAGTCGCTCAGTTGGGTCCGACTCTTTGTGACCCTATGGACTGTAGCCGGCCAGGCTTCTCTGTCCATGGGATTCTCCAGGCAAGAGTACTAGAATTGCCATTCCCTTCTCCAGGGGATCTTCCCGACCCAGGGATTGAACCTGGGTCTTCTGCCTTGCATGCAGATTCTTTACCACCTGAGCCACCATCAGGGTACATTCTTGAGAGTGTTGTTTTTTCCCCCACTAGTAACCCTGTAGGAAGGACATTGTGCTCGATAGACCACTCACAGTTAAAGATTTCCGGATACTGTCAGGAATAGTCTGAGAGCAGCAAGACAGCTGAGATAACTAGGAACCACCCGCTCAGCCATCCTCCCCAGCTGCACGGGCGAGGCCTGGGGTTTTGACACTAGATTCTCTTGTAAAGAGGGAACCTCCACGATTCTCTAAACTTCTCAGACACAGGAAAAAGGGACTGAACCAACATGGTTGTCCCTGTGATTCACTTTACTGTTCCATAACACCCTGGGGATGTCACCAACAAGAAAGATGAGAAAACGTGGTTCCATGTCATGACTTGGACAGACCGTAACTGCACTGGGAGTGGGGTCAGCAGAATAACAATCACTGCCAAAGGTGTCCACGTCCTGACCCCCAGCACCTTATGTGATGGAAGGGACTTCTCAAATGTAATTAAGTGAAGGATCTTCAGATGGAGCCAGTTTCCTGGATTCTCCAGCTGGGCCCAATGCAATCACAAGAATCCTGATAAGAATCCTTACATGTCAAAGACAGGAAGGCGGGCGAGAGCCAGAGTGGTGGGGTGTGAGGAAGACAAGACTGGCCATTGTAGGCAGGTAGATGGGAGGGCTGGAGCCAGGAGTGCAGGCAGTTTCTGGAAGCTGGGAAAGGCAAGGAAACAGATTCTTCCCAAGGAGCCTCCAGAAGGGACTCATCCCTGCCCTGGTTTGAGCCCACTGAGATGCATTTCAGGTTTCTGACCTCCAGAACTGAGGGTAACGAATGCGTGGTGTTTTAAGCCTCTGATTTGTGGTAATGTGTTACAGCAACCATAGTAAACTAATACTGGGAAAAGCTGAAAACCAGTATTCTCTAGAAGCTGTGAACTGGAGATTCCAAGGTAAGCATTCACATTTGGGTAGTTTACATATCTCGTTTGGACTCTATAACAACCTCAGTAGACTGCAAGCCATTTTACTAGCAAAAAGCTGTAAGAGGTCAAATTCTGTGTTTTGTTCACTGTTATGTCCTCAGCACCTAGAGAAGTGTTTAGTTCAATATATGCTGAATGTATTACTCAGTAAACATCACTCTGGGCCAATCGGGTAGTCTTATATAATTCACAGGTAACTTAAACAGTAACCTTGTTTAGAAATGACTTAACAGGTTGAGACTTCCAGGTGGTCAAGATTCCAAGCTTCCAATGCAGGGGGTCAAGGTTCGATCCCTAGTCAGGGGAACTAGATCCCACATGCTGCAACTAAGAGCCGGTGCAGCTAAACATGTATATATTGAAAATGGAAAGAAATGACTAGTATGCTTATCTCTACTCTCCCCATTCTTTTCCAAACCACCATCCTCCCCAGCTGCTTCACTAATCTTGCCTCAGCCACCTCTTAGCGTTAGCCTCTCAGTCGCATCCAACTCTTTGCGAACCCATGGACTGAAGCCTGCCAGGCTCCTCTGTCTAGGAGATTCTCCAGGCAAGAGTACTGGAGTGGGTTGCCATTCCCTTCTCCAAGGGATCTTCCCAAATCAGGGATAGAACCTGGTCTCTTGCTTTGCAGGCAGATTCTTTATTGTCTGAGCCACCAGGGACGTCCATGCTCCTCTCTCAATACTCGGCCATATTCTAGACTAAGGGATCTTTTGAAAACACACACAGGAGTGTCCTTTACTCTCCTCGCTTCCCACCAGGTCCTGGAATAGAGAACAGAATCTCCAACAGCCTGGCAGCTCCCTACTCTTGCCCCTGCCTGCCTGCCCAGGCTCACCAGACATCACTCCTGCCGGCTCTCTCTCTGACCAGTCAGAAGTTCAGCGTGCCCAGTCCCTCCAGCCTCAGGGGCTGTACTCATGCTGGGCCCTGTGTCTTGAGTGTTCCCTCTCCCACAATGCTCCCAGCCTGCTCCTAGGTAACTCCTGCTCATCCTGCATTTTCGTTATCATTTCCAGGAAGCCTTCTGCAGCCTATACACCACCAGATTCATTGTTCGCTCCTCACCCCGCCCACACGCTCTCACGGCATCCCACATTTTCCTTCATAGCATGTATCTGACTTCTCAACACCTAGCCGCAGATTTGCAAGTAGGAAAGCAAGGCACATTTGTGGCACAGATGAATTTCCTGAAGGTAAGTGATTTCCCTGAAGTCACACAGCTTGAAGTGCTGGAGCTAGGAATAGACACAGGTGTTCTGATTTCCACATCTTTCCACGACTCCACATGGCCTCGCGAAAAACAGGAGAGAAAGTAGTACCAAGACCGGAGCAGAGAATGCTCCAGAGCGGAAGCACAGAAAAGTAATGGACTCAGTCCTGCATATGGACGGTAGACACGAGACTCTGGCTTTGAGCACAGTGCTTCCTGGTCCAGAAAGAGCAGCAGCAGGGTTTCCCACAAACCTCTGACAGATTACTTAGAAAACAGCACGAGTTCACCAGAATTTACAATCAAATTTTGCGTGAGGACAAGAAGACTATCAAAGTGAGTTAGCAAATCGTGAATCCCATAGTGGTATCTGCCAAAAAACTATTGTGTCTCCATAAAATTTATATGTTGAAGCCCCAACCCTCAGTATGACTGTATTTGGAGATAGGACTGCTGCTGCTGCTGCTGCTGCTGCTGCTGCTGCTGAGTCGCGTCAGTCGTGTCGGACTCTGTGCAACCCCATAGACGGCAGCCCACCAGGCTCCCCCATCCCTGGGATTCTCCAGGCAAGAACACTGGAGTGGGTTGCCATTTCCTTCTCCAATGCATGAAAGTGAAAAGTGAAAGGGAAGTCGCTCAGTCGTGTCCGACTCTTAGTGACCGCACTGACTGCAGCCCACCAGGCTCCTCCGTCCATGGGATTTTCCAGGCAGGAGGACTGGAGTGGGGTGCCATTGCCTTCTCCGGGAGATAGGACTATTAAGACATAATTATCTACTTTCTACTTATTTGCACAACCCCATGGTACCCATCATATAGTAGGTTCACAACTTTTTTAATAACAGAATCATTTCACTAACACTCCTAAATAGTAACTGCTAAAATGAACTGAAACTTTCTAGGTCAAGAGAAAAAAAGACAAGATTGCATGAAGTCATAAAGATGGGGTTCCAATCTGATAGGATTGGTGGCCTTAAGATAAAGAGACAGGAAGGACCATGTGAGTACACAGGGAAAAGGTGACCATCTGCAAGCAGGAAGAGATCTCTCCACAGAAGCCAACCATACTGGCACCCAGACTTCTAACCTCCAAAACTGTGAGAAAATTAATTTCTGTTGTGTAAGCCACCCTATCTATTGCATTTATTTATTTATGTTCTGTGGCAGTCCAAGCAGACTAAGACAATGCGCAAATGTTTATAGCATTAATTTAAATTGTGCAGTGGTTCTGGATAAGAAGATTACAGCAAAATTAATTTCTGTTAAGAGGGTTATAGTGGATATCTGCTATTTGCCAGCTCAGCATCAATACCCCCTGTTGTTTTAGTAACAGCACCTGATTTTACTTTGGGTACTACCAAATCTTTTCCCACTACCACCCCAAACTTTTGACTGCAGCAGCCTGAGTGGAATTGTCAATTATGCCATATTTTCTACTGCCAAGAAGTGGCCCAGACCAGATTATCACAGAAATGTGAAAATTGAGCACAGTGACATAAGGACTGGAATATATTGGAGCTAAATTTTTTTTTCATTTTATTATCTTATTTATTTTGGCTGTGCTGGGTCTTCGTTGCTCCCTGGGCCACTCTCTAGCTGCAGTGCACGAGTTTCTCACTGTGGTGGCTTCTTGTTGCAGAGCACGGGCTGCAGGGTGCATGGGCTTCAGTAGCTGAGGCAAGCGGGCTCTAGAGCACAGATTCAGTAGTTGTGGTACACGGGATTAGTTGCCCCACTGCATGTGAGATCTTCCCAGATCAGGAATTGAACCTGTGTCTCCTGCATTGTGGAGAAGGCAATGGCACCCCACTCCAGTACTCTTGCCTGGAAAATCCCATAGATGGAGGAGCCTGGTAGGCTGCAGTCCATGGGGTCGCTAAGAGTCAGACACGACTGAGCGACTTCCCTTTCACTTTTCACTTTCATGCATTGGAGAAAGAAATGGCAACCCACTCCAGTGTTCTTGCCTGGAGAATCCCAGGGACGGGGGAGGCTGGTGGGCTGCCGTCTATGGGGTCACACAGAGTCGGACACGACTGAAGCGACTTAGCAGCAGCAGCAGCAGCTCCTGCATTGACAGGTGGATTCTTCACCACTGAACCACCAGAGAAGACCTGGAGCTAATTTATTTTGATGATAATACCTAGGAAAAAATACTGCCTAATAGTTTCTACTGTCTAGATTCTTGGAGCTACACTAAATCCTGCCATTTCCAAAGTCTGCTTGGTCAATTATATCTTCACTTTGGTGACACCCCATATCCTCACAATAAATTACTTTCTAGTTTTAACTAGTCAGCATTGGTTTTGGTTGCTTGCAACCGTGAAACTCTGACAGATACGTGGGTCTGTCAAATCTGTGCTGTTGATCTTATCTTAATGCCAATGAATTATTTTTGTATAATTATGCAACTAAAATGCATGCACTTTGAAAGCTCATGGTTTGGAAAGAATGTCATTTTAAAAAAGAGTTTAGTGATTAATGTACTATAGGAAAATGTACTATGTTTCTGGAAATAGTCTTCTGATTTTTTTTAATCAACAAGAGAACCCTAATATTTAGGGCCATCTGGGTAACTCATCTGGAGTTGATGAAATTTCTATTCTGAAATATTTACAAAACAGTGAGAATAAAGAGGATCATATATGTTTGGGTTGTTTTTTTTTTTTTTTTCCTTTTATCGTTGGCTGTGCTGGGTCTTCGTTGCTGTGTGTGGGCTTTCTCTAGTTCCAGTGAGCAGGGGCTGCTCTTCGTTGCTCTGCTGGGCTTCTCACTGTGGTGGCTTCTCTTGTTGCAGAGTACAAGCTCCAGGCACTTGGGTTTCAGGAGTTGTCGCACATGGACTTGGTTGCTCTGAGGCACGTGGAATCTTCTCAGACCAAGGATTGAACTCATCCCCTGCCTTGGCAGACAGATTCTTACCCACTGAGCCACCAGGGATGTCCACGTCATATATGTATATACATTTTAAAATTAAAATGGCATGATGTCACAGACCTGAGGAATAAAAGAATCCACCTAGGACATCAATTTTAGTCAAATTCTAATTTTTCTTTTGCATGAAGTTGAATTTGGGCTTATTATTCTCAGTCTATTTTAGTGTTCTCCTGAAAACCCACATCAAAGATGTGGAGCCAGACAATGAATCAGAGGGAGCTCTGGGGGCAAATTACCATGACTTTTGTGGTAACATTTGCGAATTGAGGAAACTTGGTCCTCCTTGAGGGGCTTGATGCATTTATACTTTTCTCTTTTGATAAAGAGGCATGGAGGCTGGGGAGATGCTTGATGTGTAATGATGAATATTTAAGAACAATTTGTTTGCTCACTGAAATAGCCCTGACATTTAAAATTATTTTTTAAGAACACTTTAATTTGCATTTTTATTGTGAAACATGTCCTTTTTACAAAAGGACTGTATAAAATGTATCAGTAGAATTTAAAGAACCATGGCCTTTGAGAAATGGGACATTACCAAAACCCCCTTTTGAATTCCTGATCCCTTTCCCACAGAAGTAGCCACCAGTCTATATTTTATATTGTTCATTCATTCTCTTGTTTTCTTGATAGTTTCATCTCATATGTATGGTCTCTAAAGAATATATTGCGCGTATTCCTTGTGACTTGCATCTTTTGTTCAATATTGTTTTTAGATTACTTAAAACTGAAGCACGTACCTTGGTTCATTCATTTTACATTACTATATCATTTTCTGCTTGATAAGTATACCATAATTTGTTTATCCTTTTATGGGTTATTTATAAATCTCTGGTCTTAAAAGTAGACTTCTCCGTAAACACTACGATATTGCAAAACTGGTGAACTATGATTTCTGAGGAAAGATCACAAAGGACATCACAGTTTGACTTTCCTTTGTTTTAGATCATTTTCTCTGAGAGAAGCCAGCTGCCATGTTGTAAGGATGCTCAAGCAGTTTCTCCCCACGGCAACAGCCAACATCAGTTTGCTAGCCATGTGTGTGAGCCACCTTGGAAGCAGACCTTCTAGTCCCAGTCGAGCCTTTAGAAGACTACAGCTCAGCTACTTTCTTTCTTTTCTTTTTTCTTTTATTATGCATTTTATTTTCATATTCACATGAATTCACATCCTAGAAAAATTAAAATAGAAACACTAAATACAGCATTGCACAGAGCAATCTCTGTTAAATGCCCCGTTGTATCATTGAAGTTCATACCCACGTGGAGGGACTGAAGGAGACAGGAAGATGGCAGAACAGCAATCCGAGAGCCACCACTGTGTCTGTGCACATCAGCTACAGACTGAAAGGTAAGGACAGTATTTTACATAAATAGAAACAGAGTTACAATTCAGATTTTCTTTTTAAGTCGCTTCCATAATTGGTTTGCAATAGCAACAGATTCTCCCCTTTATTCATAGCCATACCCCAAGACATATCATTTTTAAAAATCTATTAATGTTAGACAAAGCCATCACAGTGCTTCAGGAGTGACTTAAAGAAAACCCCAATCAAGTCACAGTACTCAGACAGGTGGGTTTAATGAACAAGTTCTAGGTAGATATCAATACATCTAAAAGTTACTCTTTTTTTTTTTGGCCAACAGTCATGTTTGGCAATTTTATGAGGATCATTTAAATCTTTTTTAAATGATCTCTTTTTTTTTAATTGACATATGGTTGATTTACAATGTTATGTAAGTCTCAGATGTACAACATAGTGATTCATAACTTTTTAAGGTTGTACTCCATTCATAGTTATTATAAAATATTGGCTATATTCCCTGGATGTATGATATCCTTGTCTCACTAATTTCTTGAGTCAGACCTCACGACACATCCTAAGCAAGAATCACCTAGCTAAGCCACTCTCAAATTCCTCACCCACAGAAACTTTGAGATAATAAGTGTTTACTAAGTCTAGAAGCAAAGGAAAATGTAATTCACATGGTTTATTTTGGTTTTGGTTTGTATTTCCCTATTCAGTTCAGTCGCTCAGTTGTGTCCGACTCTTTGTGACCCCATGAACCACAGCACGCCAGGCCTCCCTGTCCATCACCAACTCCCGGAGTCCACCCAAACTCATGTCCATTGACTCCGTGATGCCATCCAACCATCTCACCCTCTGTCGTTCCATTCTCCTCCAACCTTCAATCTTTCCCAGCATCAGGGTCTTTTCCAATGAGTCAGTTCTTCACATGAGGTGGCCAAAGTACTGGAGTTTCAACTTCAGCGTCAATGAACACCCAGGACTGATCTCCTTTAGGATGGACTGGTTGGATCTCCTTGCACTCCAAGGGACTCTCAAGAGTCTTCTCCAACACCACAGTTCAAAAGCATCAATTCTTCATTGCTCAGCTTTCTTTATAGTCCAACTCTCACATCCATACATGACTACTGGAAAAACCATAGCCTTGACTAGATGGACCTTTGTTGACAAACTAATGTCTCTGCTTTTCAATATGCTGTTACTAATGAGGTTAACACATTCTCCTATGGTTCTGAACTTTTTGTATTCCTTTTCTGTTTAAGTATCTGTCTCACATGTTTTCTCCATTTTTGTGTTGGTTTGTCTTTCCTTATTTTTTTCAAAGTTTTTATATATATTTCAGATACTAAATTTTTGTTAATAAAGGTTGCAAATATCATCTCCTAGTTTTGGGTTTTTTTAATTTTCTGATTTTGGGGTTGTTTATTGTGTCTTTGACTATCTGAACCCTCATTTTTAATGTACTTGAGTGTATTCATCTTTTCCTGCATAATTTTCACTTTTGTGTCTTCTTTAAGAAACTTTACTTACTAAAGATTTTTCATATATTCCCTATACACTATTTCTAAAACTGTATGGTTGTGCCTTTTACATTGTCTTTAACACCTAGATTGACCTTATGATACAAGATTAGAATCAATTTTCAGGTTTTTAAAAGTGTATGGGAACCAAATCATCCTTAAGCCATTAACAAAATAATCTACTCTTTCCCAGTGATCTGTGAAAATCCAGTTTCTATATGTGCGTATATGGGAGTTTCCTTCTTGACTCTGTTTCACTCGGTTTTGCTTGTCAATTTATCTCATCCTGCATCAACATCCTATTCTTAATAATATAATCTGATAATAAGTCATTTTATCCAGTAATGCAAGTCTTTTCACTTTTCATTTTCCTTGGTCTTTTATGCTTCCCTGTAAATTTTTAAATCAGCTTGTCAAATTCCACAAACAACATGGCAGTATTTTTGCTTATTGGAGTTTCATATCTATAGATCAATTGGGGAAGATTTGAAATCTTTATAGAACAGAGTACTAGCCATAAACATCATATATTTATTTAACATATTCTTCAGTATCACACATTTTTGTTAGATTTATTTCAAGTTATTATATTTCTATGCCATTGTAAATACCATTTATGAATAAGGTTTTCTAAATAATTGTCTATAAAAATGGCATCAACACACGTATGTATACACATTTATATGCATTTGCTTTGCATCCAGGAGTGAGTGCTGACAAGCTTTTTATTGTTATAATTCATTTGTAGGTTATTTTCTTCATAGACAATCATATCACCTGCAAATCATATTGAAGGAGGAAACAGACAGAGTTGGACTCCATCTTAGGCCAGGCTGCGAACATTAGGCTACACGCATGGTCACCCTCCCAATGGACTCTGAACTTTGTGCCCAGTGTCTATAGAAGTGGCATACCAATGGAAAACCAGACCCCCCGATAAAAGAGCCTCAGGACTTGTACTTGGACTCTCCATTGCCTAAAAGAATACGCTAATTATCTCTGCAACAGAACAAAGTTGTAAATTCCATTATATTTATCGGGATATGACCACAGGCCTATTGATAAATGTTCACTGTTTATCTAGTCTTGTGACACATGAATCACAGGTTAACTTTGACTGTATCTCTCTTTTACCTTGTCCAGACTAGTTTCAAGAAATTTGGGGAGGTGGGTTTGGGCAAGTACACTTAGGGTATATAAGGTTTTCACAAAAACGGTCGGGGTCCTTGGCTAAGAGGAAACTCTGCCTTGGGCCCACCGGTGTTATAAACTGCACTCCATCTGCAGGGTCCTTCTGAGTGAGTTTGTTTCCCGGAATGTGTGGCTACAACAATATTCATTTTATTTCCGTTTTAATCCTTAAACCTTCTGTTTATCCTGTCTCATCACACAGTGCTAAACAGAAGTGGTAATAATGGGCTTCCTTGTCTTGTTTCTCATCTTGAAGGCAATGCTTTCCACATTTTAACATTAACTGTGGCATCTGCTGTAGGCTTTTTGTACATGCCTGTAACAGACTCTGTGATATGCCTCTGAGGTCCCTCTTTTCTGAGCTGAAGTAATTCTTCCAGCAGCTGGCGGTACTACTGGCAAACAGCCCTGGACCATCAACCTTCTTTAGCTAAAGAGAGTCAACCTGCCTATATCACATCCACTTCCTGGGGTAGCTCACCTTGGGTGGCTGGTTGACACAAGGTATAAAGGCCCACCTATCACCCCAAGTCAAACCAACTCCAAAGGGCTACCCTCATTCCAGCACTCTCTTTAGGGTTGGGTGAAGCTTTCCCTGAGTCTACACTGCAGCCTGACTTCTCCCTTCTCTGCCCAGTCTTAATTCCTGCTTTCTCTTCCAAAGATCCTAACCTTGGGAACATTCCCTAATCAGTTTCCTCCATGTTAACCTCCATCTCAGACACTTCCTGAGAAACTCAAGCTATGACAGTGACTATTTGCAGTTTTCCAATTTTTCTAATCTAAATGAATATCAAGTTTTTCTAATGTTTCTTCTGCATCAATTGGAGTAATCATCTGTTTTTTCTCTATTGTTTATGAGGCTGTAGACAATTTAAAAGTAAACTGATAATTACATTTGTGGGATGAAGACATTTTGATCGTAATGTACTATCTTTGTGCATTTTCAGATTCAATTTGCTAATATAAATTTTGTTCAGAATTTGTATTCGTGGTCATGATTGAGATTGGCTTATTTCAGGGTTTTCTGGGTTTCCATTTTGCTTGTAATCTTTTTGTCTAGATTTGACATCAAGATAATCTTAGCTTCATAAAATAAGTTGGGGAGTATTTCCCTCCATTTCTGGTCTCTGAAAGGGTTGGGGAAGACTGGAATTATCTGAAGATCAAAATTGCTCTGTGCAAAGGTTTTTAACTATTTCGTTTCTTTAATGGTTATAAGACTATTCAGGTTCTCTAATTCTTCTTGAAATATATTTTACAATTTGTATTTCTATAAGAAATATTTTCATCCAGTTTGTAAAATAATTTACTTTTCTCATGACTTTGACATTTTTAGTCATAGCATTTTTTTTGTTCATCCCATTTATTTTGAGACTACTCTCCCTTTTTCCCTTAATTTTCGCAGAGGTTTGTTTTTGTATTCTTTTTCAAAAAATCAGTTTAGAGACTATGTCGATTTCCCTGTTGTATGTTTGTTTATTTTTCTATTTCATCATTTTCTTCTAAAATTGCATTACTTTTTTCTTTCATTTATTCTCTTGTTCTTTTTTTAACTTCCTAAGATAGACATTTAATTTACTAATTTTGAAACCTGATTCTTCTTAATATAAATTTCCCTAAGTACCATTTTATTTGAATCCCCCCAAATTTGATGGGGAGTACAAAGAATAGCAAGAAGAGATAAGAAAGCCTTCCTCAGAGATCAATGCAAAGAAATAGAGGAAAACAACAGAATGGGAAAGACTAGAGATCTCTTCAAGTAAATTAGAGATACCAAGGGAACATTTCATGCAAAGATGGGCTCGATAAAGGACAGAAATGGTATGGACCTAACAGAAGCAGAAAATATTAAGAAGAGGTGGCAAGAATACACAGAAGAAGTGTACAAAAAAGATCTTCACGACCCAGATAATCACGATGGTGTGATCACTGACCTAGAGCCAGATATCCTCGAATGTGAAGTCAAGTGGGCCTTAGAAAGCATCACTATGAACAAAGCTAGTGGAGGTGATGGAATTCCAGTTGAGCTATTTCAAATCCTGAAAGATGATGCTGTGAAAGTGCTGCACTCAATATGCCAGCAAATTTGGAAAACTCAGCAGTGGCCACAGGACTGGAAAAGGTCAGTTTTCATTCCAATCCCAAAGAAAGGCAATGCCAAAGAATGCTCAAACTACCGCACAATTGCACTCATCTCACATGCTAGTAAAGTAATGCTCAAAATTCTCCAAGCCAGGCTTCAACAATACATGAACCATGAACTTCCAGATGTTCAAGCTGGTTTTAGAAAAGGCAGAGGAACCAGAGACCAAATTGCCAACATCCGCTGGATCATCAAAAAAGCAAGAGAGTTCCATACAAACATCTATTTCTGCTTTATTGACTATGCCAAAGCCTTTGACTGTGTGGATCACCATAAACTGTGGAAAATTCTGAAAGAGGTGGGAATACCAGACCACCTGACCTGCCTCTTGAGAAACCTGTATGCAGGTCAGGAAGCAACAGTCAGAACTGGACATGGAACAACAGACTGGTTCCAAATAGGAAAAGGAGTTCGTCAAGGCTGTATATTGTCACCCTGCTTATTTAACTTATATGCAGAGTACATCATGAGAAACGCTGGGCTGGAAGAAGCACAAGCTAGAATCAAGATTGCCAGGAGAAATATCGATAACCTCAGATACGCATTTGACACCACCCTTATGGCAGAAAGTGAAGAGGAACTAAAAAGCCTCTTGATGAAGGTGAAAGACGAGAGTGAAAAAGTTGGCTTAAAGCTCAACATTCAGAAAATGAAGATCATGGTATCTGGTCCCATCACTTCATGGGAAATAGATGGGGAAACAGTGGAAACAGTGTCTGACTTTATTTTCTGGGCTCCAAAATCACTGCAGATGGTGACTGCAGCCATGAAATTAAAAGACACTTATTCCTTGGAAGGAACGTTATGACCAACCTAGACAGCATATTGAAAAGCAGAGACATTACTTTGCCAACAAAGGTCCGTCCAGTCAAGGCTATGGTTTTTCCTGTGGTCATGTATGGATGTGAGAGTTGGACTGTGAAGAAGGCTGAGCGCCGAAGAATTGATGCTTTTGAACTGTGGTGTTGGAGAAGACTCTTGAGTGTCCCTTGGACTGCAAGGAGATCCAACCAGTCCATTCTGAAGGAGATCAGCCCTGGGATCTTTGGAAGGAATGATGCTAAAGCTGAAACTCCAGTACTTTGGCCACCTCATGCGAAGAGTTGACTCATTGGAAAAGACTCTGATGCTGGGAGGGGTTGGGGGCAGGAGGAGAAGGGGACGACAGAGGATGAGATGGCTGGATGGCATCACTGACTCAATGGACGTGAGTCTGAGTGAACTCCAGGAGTTGGTGATGGACAGGGAGGCCTGGCGTGCTGCGATTCATGGGGTCACAAAGACTTGGACATGACTGAGTGACTGAACTGAACTGAACTTTTATCATTGTTTAGAGCATAAGATTTTCTAATTTCTATGATTTTTTTCTTTGACCCTTAGACATGTGTGGTTTTTTGAATAGCTAAATATGTAGGATTTTCTTATCTCTAATTTAGTTGCCTTATGTTAGAGAAGTGATCTGTATGACACCAGTCCTTTAACTTGAGGTTTTACATTGATAGGTGTGGAAACAATACCAATTTTCAAAGTGTCAGTTTTCATAATGTTTCATCTGTGCTTCAAAAAGATGTGTATACTCCAATTTGGGGCTTAAGTTTTATTTTTCTCTTTGAATCTTCTCTTATCTTCACAGATACTGTCAGCCTTACTGTTTACTATGAGAGATATTGGAGATTCCCTGTCGCTCAGCAGTAAAGAATCCACCTGCAATGCAGGAAACCTGTGTTCGATCCCTGGGTCGTGAAGATTCCTTGGCGTAGGAAATGGCAACCCACTCCAGTATTTTTGCATGGAAGATTCCATGGACAGAGGAGCCTGGTGGGTTACAAGCCCATGGGGTCACAAAGAGTTGGACATGACTGAGTACACACACACATGAGACAGATTTATTACTATGAGAGAGATTTAATATTTCCAAGTATGCTTGCGGACTACCAATTTATCTTCACAGTTCTATATTTGGTTTATATAATTTGAGACTTCATTAAGTGCATACAAGTTTTGACTTGTATCATCCTGAGCAATTTAACTTTTTCCATCATAAAGTGACTTTAACCCTTAATTATACTTTGTCTAGTAACAATTTTGCTAAGAGTGGTTGTAATTATTTATATTGTTGTTGTTGTTCGGTCACTAAGTAATGTCTGACTCTTTGAGACCCATGAAGTGCAGCACGCCAGGCTCCCTGTCCTTCACTGTATCGCAGAATTTGCTCAAATTCATGTCCACTGGGTCAGTGGTGATATCTAACCATCTCATTCTCTGCTACGCCCTTCTCCTTTTGCCTTCTCTTTCCCAGCATCAGGACTTTTACATATTTGCATTTAATCTAGCACTGAATCATGTACTTTCTCTTTGTCTTAAATTTCTGTTTCTTTTTTTCTTCCTAGCTTTCTTGCCTTCTTTTAAACTGATTAAAATTGCTATATCTTTACCATCCCATTTTTCCTTCTCCGTTTCTTTAAGAGTTATACTATTTCTAGCCTTTTAAAGGCAATTCAAGCTATTTTAATTCACATACCTAAAAATTATAGTTAATATCCTTATTCCCTTCCTGAAAGACATAAGAACCTTAAACATTTAACTCTCTTACCTTTCTATACCTTATAAGTTTATTGCTGTCTATCTAGTCTTTTAGTTAATCTTAATGTTTTATTTGTGGGAAAATTTTGTTTTATACAGTTCAGTTCAGTCGCTCAGTCATGTCTGACTCTTTGCGACCCCATGAACCACAGCACACCAGGCCTCCCTGTCCATCACCAACTCCTGGAGTTTACCCAAACTCATGTCCATTGAGTTAGTGATGCCATCCAGCCATCTCATCCTCTGTTGTCCCCTTCTCCTCCTGCTTCCAATCTTTCCCAGCATCAAGGTCTTTTCAAATGAGTCAGCTCTTCACATCAGGTGGCCAAAATATTGTAGTTTCAGCTTCAGCATCGGTCCTTCCAATGAACACCCAGGACTGGTTTCCTTTAGAATGGACTGGTTGGATTTCCTTGCAGTCCAAGGGACTCTCAAGAGTCTTCTCCAACACCACAATTCAAAAGCATCAGTTCTTCTGTCCTCAGCTTTCTTTATAGTCCAACTCTCACATCCATACATGACTATTGGAAAAACCATAGCTTTGACTAGATGGACCTTTGTTGACAAGTAATGTCTCTGCTTTTCAATATGCTGTCTAGGTTAGTCATAACTTTCCTTCCGAGGAGTAAGCGTCTTTTAATTTCATGGCTGCAATCACCATCTGCAGTGATTTGGGAGCCCCCCAAAATAAAGTCAGCCACTGTTTCCACTGTTTCCCCATCTATTTCCCATGAAGTGATGAGACCAGATGCCATGATCTTAATTTTCTGAATGTTGAGTTTTAAGCCAACTTTTTCACTCTCGTCTTTCACTTTCATCAAGAGGCTTTTTAGTTCCTCTTCACTTTCTGCCATAAGGGTGGTGTCATCTGCATATCTGAGGTTATTGATATTTCTCCTGGCAATCTTGTTTGCATCTATCCACATATTTAGCAATATTTTAGCTCCCCATTCTTTCTTGCATCTCAGACCTTCCTTCTCTCCAGCATAAATGGAAATTTCAGTTTCTTCTTGTTGTTTTCAGTTGCTCAGTCATGTCCAGCTCTTTGCAACACCATGGACTGGACCACACAAGGCTTCCCTGTCCTTCACCACCTCCTGGAGTTTGGTTAAACTCATGTCCTTTGAATCAGTGATGCCATCCAACCATCTCATCCTCTGCAGTCCCCTTTCCTCCTGCCTTCAATCTTTCCCAGCATCAGAGTATTTTCCAATGGGTCAGCTCTTTGCATCAGGTGGCCCAAGTATTGGAGCTTCAGCTTCAGCATCAGTCCTTCCAATGAATATTCAGAACTGATTTCCTTTAGGATTGACTAGTTTGATCTCCTTGCTATATAAGGGACTCTCAAGAGTCTTCTCTAGCAGCACAGTTTGAAAGCATCAATTTGTTGGTGCTCTAATGAGGATCATTTCATGGCAACTTTCCATTTGTATTTATTCATAGCCTGTGTCTCTCCAGAGGGCATTTGTTTCTGCCAGTTATCCAGGAGCACCACCAGCCTGAAACCACATTAAATTACATCCTACAAGTAAGGCTTTCTGTGGCCACGTGAGTAGAATGAATTAAAAACATACATCCACTCAAGAACAGAGTAGGGTTATGAATTCTTGAGTTATTCCTTGCCCTCCCTTGGTGCCAAGGTCAAGAGGCACATATTTTCTCACCTCCCCCTTCAATGCAAGGAGTTTCACTCCCTCACCCTGAGACTGAGGGTGAAGCTCTTTGGGGACTCAGCTGTATGTGAGTGCCTCATATCAAGTTTTCCACTTGGAGCAGATGCTAGGTTTTTATCTACTGCCCCTGACTCTCTGCCCTGATCAAACAGATCTCAAAGTTTCAAAGGTTTGGCAGAAACTCTCAGAGTAAAGATTGGTTTGAACTTCCTTAGCTTTCAGAATTCTTCTTTTCTCTTCTGTTTGGGAGGTTTGGGGTTTTCTTACTTTAATGTCAGTTTACCAATGCAGGTGGGAAGGAAGAGAGACTTTGAAAAACTAAGATTTGACTGTTTCATATAAGAAAGTTATAGCTAATCTACCGCATTATCTAACATTTTTAATCAATTAAGATAATTTAGAATAAATTAGTAAAACAATTTGGAATCAGTTAAAACTCATGTGAAAAAGCCTGTATAGGAACCGAGTTTTAGAATGCAGTTGGCAATAACCAGAGTTGACTTTTGTGCCAAATACTTGCCAAGATTTCTCCCTTAAATACAGGTTCCCTCCTGAGACTTTATTAATTTGCAAACTTCTGATGAGATTACCACTCATTGAAGATAATTGTGGATCATAAGTATCCACAATTGAGCAGAAACAAGCACAATCAAATAAGATATATGTCACCCAGTTTCTTAACCCAGTGAGAAGTCCCAGGCCAGTAATATTTATGAACAATGTCTGTCTTGCCAGGTTTGACTTTTGGTCCCCTGATATTTTCAACACTGTGTTGATTAAAATAAAAGGAGCATTGTATGAGCATCTGCGTCCCAGTTGAACTCCTCTAAGCTCCTTACCACCAAGGGAAAAGCTAATTGGAACCTAATGTTTCCAAAAGATGTAACTTAAAGCCAGGGTAGTAAATAGATTTCACCGCAAGTGCCAACCTCCAGTAAAGGAAACTATGGATCACTATGCTAGATGGATTACAAGTCTACATCCCCATTCTGAGGGAAAAAACAACTGTGATCCATTAATTATGCCTCTCAGGGGTGGGATAACTAAGGTAGGAATGGAAAGTGGTTAACATTTTTTTAAAAATCAGAGATTGAATAAGAAATTTGCAAATGAAAAAAATAATGGTATTTACTATTAGAATTACCTTTCTCTTCAAAAATGTGGATTTGGTGTGTGGGTGTTGAACCTGGGACCTAGGCAGCTGTTACAGACCAGCTGACAGTTTTAATGATCTCGAGGGCCTGACTCTATATCAGAACCTCAAACAAAAGGGAGCTCTTGTCCTCTAGCCAAAACATAGGAATTGCCAAGGTTTGCAGCCAACTAACTTATTGTAAGATATATTTCATTTTTAACCAAAGGCTGATAGGAGAAAAATATTTAGCTGGTAGGGGCAGACAGGGTACTGAAAATGATTCTGCAATCAAGGGAGTGAATAACAGTGTAAATGTATTTATATTTCATTATGAGGAAAATGGCACATAGTCTTATGTTCAATATCATTAAAATCCAGAGGAACTTTTCATTCATTTTTTTTTGTTGTTTTTTAGTCACACCTCAGAGCATGCAGGATCATTGTTCCCTGAATTCCCTGTCGTTCACTATTTTAAAAGATTTTTCCAAAAATATTTTTTATCCACAAAAATATTCCTTTAAAATTTTATTTTCAAAATGGAACATGATTATGTAGAGGAAGGATATATAATCAAGTTAGCTAGAAAGAGTTTTATTCATTTGCATGATTTACTCAGAGTTGACTGTACATTACTAAATTGTTCTCCATCACATAACCTCCTTCTCGATCACATAACTTCCCTTTATTTCTGTGTTGAAGTACATCTATAACATAAAATACAATTCTGTTATGCTTTATGATTGAGAAGATTCAGTTATAAAAGTGTGAGGGCCCTTCTTACAGAGGAAAGAAACCTTTGAAGAAAAACTAATGAAGAACTCTTAAGATAGTGGCCAACCTGTCCAGGTTTCTCAGACAGAAGCTCAAAGGGAAGAATCTTGTTTCCACACTTATCAGGGTCTGTTGGGCCAGTTGAGCCTTGCCATTTTTCCTTTTTAAATTACTGTTGTATTTAATCTTTGAGGAAAAATATTTCAAGTTTGACTGTGCTCAGAATCTCTGTTTTACATAGAGGCAAAAAGAGGTGTTCCCTTTTCCCTCTTGATATTGGAAAGGCATCGTCATCAGGAAGACGCTTCTGACCCTGAGATTGTAGTAGATACCCAGTTAGGGGGATACCTGGAGGGCCAGTGGTGAAGACTGCCCTTCCACCGCAGGGGGCGTGGATTCAATCTCTGGTTTGGCAACTGAGATCCCACATGCCAGGTGGTGTGGCCAAATAAATAAACTGAGATAAGAAAAAAGAAAACCTAGTTAGGCTGGCCCTTGGTAGGGTTGGTTAAAGCATTGCTCTGAGTTTTTGTTTGATATTCAAGTTAGGTTTCAGACATCAGTTATAAAGACCAATTCTTATCACAAGGATTCTGGCTATTTGATGTTGATTTAAACAAATCTGTAAATATCCACAGGGCCAGCAGCATCCAAAGGGCTGGATTGCTAATTTTCGTCACACCACTTGGGTTTTCTAACACACTTTTCTGTGAATCAATCCAATTACTTTCATTTTATTTTAAATTTCTTTCTATAGGGACAGAATTTGTTAAATTCTCTCTGTTAATCCATGTGCCCTCTTTTCTTTCTTTAATTTTTTAAGCTGCTTGTGTTGGGGCCAATGTGACAGATTGCACGGGACACTATGGAGACATCTGGGTCTGGTAGCAATCGGATCTAGAGCATTTATTTCTATTCCCTGGGTAAGATCCACAGGAATCGGGCAGTCTTTCATGAAATGCTTATTTTCGAAACAGTATACTCTTTACTGATTTGGAGGTTCCCTAAAAATCTCATCTTGGAGCTTGGAAACTTTATCCTAATGGTAGTTCTCAGATTTTCCTTTGATTCTATGTAAATCACATGATTATATTTATTAATAACAGTTGGAATTAGAAATATATATGACCCATAGTTTAAATATTGACAGCCTCTAAGTTTTTAATCTCTATATATTTTTTTAATATTTAAATCTTTGTGAGTCTTTGTTCCTATATCCTGCTGTGTATGCTACATAAAGTTCAGTGTGTTTCTGCCCCTGTTCTTGGTTTTAAGCTTGCAGACATTTTTTTAATAAGCCAGGCATTCTACCAACCCTTACAGTAGCGATTCCTCACCCCAAAGCTTCTGATGTTATGGATCTCAAACAGGGTCTGGAAATCTACATATTTTTAAAACTCCCCTTCAGCTCAGCTTTGCTGTAAATCTAAAATTCTCTTAGTCTATTTTTTAATGCAAACAAGTTAAGAAGCAAAAACAAAAAGCACCTCCCAGTAATACTGACAGTAAGCCCACTTTGAGAAACCCTGGATATTTCTCTAAATGTTTAAATGTCTACATTTCTTAGAGCTTAAGAACCTTGATTGTCTCCTTTGTGCCATTGTCTAAATCCCTCTGGCTCCCTCTAGTGGATTAAAATAAAATGCACTTTGTACAATTCATCTAAGCCATGGCTGCTAAGTCGCTTCAGTCCTGACTCTGTGCGACCCCATAGACGGCAGCCCACCAGGCTCCTCCGTCCCTGGGATTCTCCAGGCAAGAACACTGGAGTG
The DNA here is from genome assembly GCF_027580195.1 of Bos mutus. Taxonomy (NCBI): domain Eukaryota; kingdom Metazoa; phylum Chordata; class Mammalia; order Artiodactyla; family Bovidae; genus Bos; species Bos mutus. The sequence continues at coordinate 32,022,374 of NC_091625.1, forward strand.
GGTTGCCATTTCCTTCTCCAATGCATGCATGCTAAGTCGCTTCAGTCGTGTCCGACTCTATGCGACCCCATGGACAGCAGCCCACCAGGCTTCTCTGTCCACAGGATTCTCCAGGCAAGAATACTGGAGTGGGTTGCCATTTCCTTCTCTATCTAAGCCATTAGGAGAGTTAAATTAGATTAAAATACACAGAAAGACGAAGTATGAGATGCATTCACAAAAAGGCAATATGCATCCAGTGAAATGAGTCTGGGTCTTAAAAGAGGGGAAAATCTCCATTATATCTGCCTCACGGCAGGTTTTGCTGGGGGAGTCCAGGTTGGCACTGGTAGGTTTTGCTGTAGACAGAATTTTCCCCTTGCCATCCTCAGCAGTGTGCATTCAGGCATTTCTGCCCAGGCACAGAACTCCACTGCTGATTGGAATCTCTGAGGACAGAGCAAAATGAAGTTTATAAATGCAGTATGGAATTCTGCATATATATATATGCATAAAATATAAATTTTATGCGGAATTCATGTCATTCACTGTACTCAGTGCACCTTCTCCTACTAAGAGAGGAGAAATTAAAGGGAAATTGACAGTGATTAAATACCCCTATGTGCTCAGATGGATGACCCTGCTGTGTGACACGTTGGGCAACTTTCAGAGGTATCAGGCTATGAAGCTAAATCTGTAGACCTGACTGTTTCTGGCTACTCTCTTTAAGTTACTCCTGGGACTGGAGGAGTACAAAAGTTCAAAAGCAGCCCTTGATCCAAATATGCACTGTTCTCGGGGTACTACCAGTTCTGCTATTACTACAGCCAGAAACTCTGGCTGGCCTGGGCGGAAACAAGAGTGAGCCCAGTTCAGGGGTGTCAGTCCTAGAGTCAGCCTTTGAGGTTTACAATTCAGTCCTCTCATTGAGCAGACAAGGAAATAAAAGGCACGGGAATCCAGATCTTCTCTATCCTGCTTAAAAACGTATTCCCAGTGAAATATTCCAAACCGATGGAACAAGTATTCCCAACGTGGATGGAAGACGTGCTGTCTTGTTGCAACCTAAAGATTTTGGGAACAGAAAAGACACATCTTGAGTAGTATAAAGGGGGAACTGTGAACTCAAGTACATGCAGTCACATTTAATCCTACGACTCCTAAAATTGATCATATACAAATCATCACGCAAGTCCAACCAAGCCCTATGCATCTCCTTCAAATCTGCCTTCTCTCCTCACTCTCCTGGTCCCACCCATCTGCAGTCATCTCAATGACTCTGCTACAGCCACCCTCTATAATATATTTTTCACACTAAAGCCTGGGTGATATTAAGTGCCAGTCTCTTCAAGTTACTCTTGCTTACGTCCTTTCAGTGTCTTCCCATTGTGCTTAGAAGAAAAATTCAAACTCACTAGCATGATTTGTAACTCACTCGAGTAATCTTGCCTGGAAAATTCCATGGACAGAGGAGCCTGGTGGGCTGTAGTCCATGGGGTCGCTAAGAGTCGGACACGACTGAGCGACTTCACTTTCACTTTTCACTTTCATGCATTGGAGAGGGAAATGGCAACCCACTCCAGTGTTCTTGCCTGGAGAATCCCAGGGATGGGGGAGCCTGGTGGGCTGCCGTCTATGGGGTCGCACAGAGTCAGACATGACTGAAGCGACTTAGCAGCAGCAGCAGCAGCAGCAGCATGATTTGTATGGCAACCTGTGACAATTTGGGTCATAGTGGGCTAATTATACCTCCTTAAATGTGCTTTTAGTCATTAAAGCTTCCACCCCTCATCAGTGCTTTTTTCCTTTCCTGAAGGAAGGAAGGTCTCCACCTTTCCCACTCTGTTGCTCTCCCGCTCTCTTCTCTTAGCTAATACCAAATCCTTAAGCATTAGTTCCTAAAAAAGGACTCCTGCTCTCACCCTCTTGGCATCCTGTGGTCCCCGCTCAGTAACATTCACCATCTTGCATCCACTTGCCTCTGTCTCTCTGGCTGGACAGGAAGCAGAGAAGCTATCCACTTGATTCTCTCTAGCTGCCTCTCTGTGTGTTTGGCACAATGGCACCCCACTCCAGTACTTTTGCCTAGAAAATCCCATGGACGGAGGAGTCTGGTAGGCTGCAGTCCATGGGGTCAATAGAGTCGGACACGACTGAGCGACTTCACTTTCACTTTTCACTTTCATGCATTGGAGAAGGAAATGGCAACCCGCTCCAGTGTTCTTGCCTGGAGAATCCCAGGGACGGGAAGCCTGGTGGGCTGCCGTCTATGGGGTCGCACAGAGTCGGACACGACTAAAGTGACGCAGCAGCAGCAGCAGCAGGTGGTCTTAAATGAATATCTGTGGAATGGATGGATGGATGGATGAGTTAAGGGAAAATTCCACACCGCATGCTCATCTCCCCTCCTTGGCAGCCTTTCCCTTCCACCTCTCAGAACTGTGACTGCATCTGCCCACTGTTTGCGGCCACGTGACTCCTCCTATTGACACACTCAGCAGCAGAGACCCTCCCTTCCATCACATCTCCCTCATGCTTTGGATCTCTTTCCAGAAAATGTCAAATACCTTTAGTAACTTATCTGACTATGTCAAGCTCACTAAGGATAATCTCCAAGGGTCCCAAATAAATGACTTTCAAATAGGCAGTCCCTGGCAGCTGAGCAATGCCACCCTCAAAAGGTGGCAACCCCAGACAGACAACCACAAGCCACTGTATTCTGCCAATAACCTGAATAAGTTTGGAAGATGACCGCAAGCCTTAGACAAGCATCACAACCCTGGCTGACACATTAATTTCAGTCTAGGAAGACGCTGAGCAGAGAACGTAACCGTGGCATGCCAATTTCTGCTCTGTAGAACTGTGAGCCTATCAGCGATTGTTCTTGTAAGCCTTTAAGTTAACAGCAACTTGTTATACGGCAACAGAAAACTAGTCTACTCTCTACACTGAAATGGCAACAGGTCACACAGATTATATTATCTAAATCTGCTTTCAAGGTGAGAATTAAGAACAGCCTTTGGTAAAACTTTGGGATATCACTTCCAGGTCTATTTTCTTTCCCAAATAAAAGCGAGGAGGTATTGACCAGCTTTATCACAGGGATACTGAAGAAAGAGCTACATAAATCAGTCACGGTGAACAATTTGCTTTCAGCGTGATGAAGGCTAATAAACTGAGACCAAGAACAAAAGGTTGATGAGGGATAGCAATATTGTTTATGGTTCAGAGGTCTTGGACAAATATCCATCCTTAGATGTTAGGTTTCTTTACTGGTAAAATAGGGTTATGGGAGGGACTAGTGAAGAGGATAAGGAAGTCCTGGGTCTTAGAGTCTTTCATTATCAGATTAATGGCTTGCAGGACTTCTTTATTTATAGTGAAGTGAAAGTGTTAGTTGACTCTTTAGGACCCCATGGACTGTAGCCTGCCAGGCTCCTCTGTCCATGGAAATCTTCAGACAAGAATACTGGAGTGGGTTGCCATTTCCTTCTCCAGGGGATTTTTCCAACCCAGGTATCGAACCCAAATCATTGCAGGCAGATTCTTAACCATATGAGCCACTAGGGAAGCCTTTATTTATAAGGTATTGATTAATTCTGGGGAGAGGCTTTGAGGGATCTATTTGGACTTCAGAAGAAGGTGTACTCTATCGATATCAGTTACGGATTTTGTTGATAAGGAATATGGTAGCTGATCCAATGGGGACAAATGATTAGTGTCCCTAAAATTAGCTCTAGTGTGTTCAGAGGCAGAGGAAAGAAGGGATGTTGAAGGGTTATTTGCTTTGCCTGTTTGGCTGTTTTGGTTGCTACTATCAAATCCTAGAATTATTTCCCCATTTTGGGAGAAAGATATTTCAGCATGGCGTTTTTCTAAGAAATTTCTTCTCAGTACATAAATAAGAGGTGGAGGAACTAAAGAGAAAGGGGTAAGAATGTCTTAGAGTGCTTAAACCAAAGGGGATAGGTTTAGAAACAGTAACTTGTCCAAGTTTGAGACCCCTACTATTTGAACCATTTTATTTAGCACTCTGAGGCAGGGACTTCCATAACAGTGGGGTTGAGCATGAAAGGTGTAACTCCAGTGCCAATAAAGGCAGAGAAAGATTCACTCCCAATCTGGAGAGTGGTTTCTCCAAGTTGTTTAAGGGGAAGGATTGGGGAAAACCCCTATAGTTCTTCAGAGTCCCATCACTGGGGGTCAGGAGGACATTGAAAAGTCTGAAGGCACCTGGAGCGCTTAAGCTTGTAACCGTCTTTCCTCCAGTGCCCTGGATTTTTGCAATAACGGCAGAGACTAAGAGAGTTTTGGCTTGGTTTAGGGGCCTCCATTTTTTGCAGTTGAAAATTAAAGATTTTAGTGATCTTCCTTTTGGTCTAATCATCTAGGGTGCAGGTGACCTGGTCTACTAAATTAAATCTGGACAGGACAGGTCTCCCATTCCATCCTGGCCTTTTTAACTAGAAGAAAAAGATCTCGGTTCAGCCTGTCAATGAACCTTTTCTCAAGTAGATTCAACATACAAAAAAGAGTTTTCTTTAAAGACAATTTGGAGCTGCCTTTAATGATCATGCATGAGATCACTGGGGTTTTTTAATAAAAGCCTGACTATTATTCCAATCAACTGGATTTGGGAAAGCCCTAGAAACCGTCAGATGCAGTCACCTAGCAGTTCTCCATACCTGATCATAGACAATATGATTACATCAAACAGTAAACAGCAGGGATTCCTTTGTCTCCAAGGTGTAATTCTAAAGACTTCTCAAGATCATCCCAGTTAGCAGCTTTCATCCACCATTGGGCCTGGCCTTCACAGAGAGGCACGTGAACTCGCTGATAAAAGTCAGAGAAACCAGGTTGATAAGTTTAAATGACCAAATTAAATTCCTCAGCAAATCCGTGGGGATCCTCAGTGACTTTGGGAAAATGTTTGAATATGGCTAATAGTTCAGGTTCAGTCCGGGGAACACAGCAAATGAGGGGTTTGTGCTTTGTATCCTCAGAGGGTCTGATTTTAAAGCAGCTGGTTTTACTCGGTTCAGGAGAGGAAAAAGCAGGATGAAGTTCAGAGAAAAAGGCCAGAACAGAAAAATTTTCTACCCCTATGGTATTTTCATAAGTTTTTAAATACCATCAACGATTGAAAAAGGAGGGGTTTCAGACATCTTGCTTCCGGGTGGAAGAGCATTCACTTTGCCCAGAGTCACTCTCCACCTGTTATCCGTTATCACTCTCTGCCCCAGGAGGTTGACCAATAAGGATTTTTATTGTTGTTGTCATTTAGTCACTAAGTCTTGTCTGACTCTTTGGTGACCCCATGGATGGTAGTCCCCTAGGATGCTCTGTCCATGGGATTTCCCAGGCAAGAATATTGGAGTGGGTTGCCATTTCCTTCTCAGCGATCTTCCCGACCCAGGGATCGAACCAGTGTCTCCTGCTTGGCAGGCGGGTTCTTTACCACTGAGCCACCTGGGAAACCCAGGGGGTTTTATTGGTTCTTGCTAAAAGAGAGCCCAAGAGATCAGAGGTGGGAGGAGACTAACACAGAGATAGTTACTTCCCTGTCTCCATCTCAGGAGGCCACTCTGGGCTGATGTGTCCCCAGATAGAGGTGACCTGACCTCCATCGCACTTTCCCTTCCAGCTCCTAGCAACCTCTTCCTCCTCATGGCCCCTCAGACCTGGGGGTGGTGACAGTCCCAGTTAGTGGTCCCAGCTTCCTGCACTATTGTAATAATTTCCCTACTCCACCTCTATTTTTGTAATCCTCTCTTTGTAAATGGACCTCTCTCAAATTACCCTAATTTGAGTGTGCCATCCATTTCTTGTTGGGACCCTGAATGGTATTCTCACCACTCAGAAACTCTTCAAGATAGTATCCTCATTTCCACTGTCAAACTTCCCCCTGGCTACATGCTCCTGGGGAAAATCTCCCACTTGTTGGCTTGATGTTTGCTTTTTCCCTGTGGCACATGCTATGAACAAGACTCTAAAAATTCTTCATCACAGAATATTGTCTAATGGACACCCTGTAGAATTAGACCCAACTCTGAGAATTCAAACGTAGCTTGCCAATTGTGGGTGCAAAGTTGTAGACATGTAATTTTTATGCCAGAAAATGTAAAAATCCCCAACACTGATGAGCAAATTGGTGTGTCCATCTAAAATTTATAACTAGCTCTTCAATGAATGTAAGAGAATAAACCTGAAGGAAATATTCCATGTATTGTGACCTCCTTATAGATGGCCACAATAGTAATTGTTAACCATACATTTTCTGACTGACTGAATGATAGAATAAAGCTGGCTCAAGTCTTAGACCAGATGTGTATGCAAATTTTCTGAAGGTTTATCCTAAGAAAATATTAATAAATGTTATGGCCTGGGTATGAATTAAAATTTCTGAATATCAAGTCACAGCAATGTTTATAAAGAATCATTTATAAATCATACCTTTCAAAGCATTAGTAAAGTGAACTCCATTTCATTTAGTATTCTTTTCTATGCCTAACAGAACAGGATTTCTAGAGAGCTATGAATCCCAGGAATTTTTATGCAACATTAGGCATGAATACTCCTCAGATACATAACCCCAAGAGAGCTAAAAACAACTACAGTACTATAGAGGTTCTGAGGTTATATCTTTTTGGAACATAGAGATTAGTAATTGTTACCAAAAGTACTTTAAAGGTGTAAGATAAAATAAACCAGTAGGGTCATGGATTATTTGATGTTCTAATTGGGCTATTAGTTTGTTCATGACTTAACATCTTTCAAGTATCATTAGATTTGCCAGATGGAAATAGGACCTCTACTGTCAGAGCATAACCTACATTTTGTACCCATTATCATTTAGATGGACCCCTTGTAAGCAATAATTTCAGCATGACTCATTTTAATAGCATATAAAACTATCATCTTTCTAATAGACTATGAGGTTTTTTTACACCCCCAGGTAAAATTTCATAAGTAAATGTAGATTTTTTTATTATAATTACAGTCACTAGCACAAAGTTGAAGCCGATTGGCTAGTTATAATCATTTTTGTCTTGCTTTAAAAATTCAAGAGATGCTATCCTAAGTTCCAACTAACTTAATCCAAAAATTTCATAAAATGTTGCCAGTCAATAAAAGTTGTTGAACTTATAAGATGAATTTTGATACTGTAAAGTTCTTTGCATCATTAATACACATATATAAAAAGTCTTTAAGGAAGTGGCTAAGAATTGGAGTAGTAGAAACTCTGCCAGAATTTAACTCATCCATTTTTATTGTTATTCAGTTGCTAAGTCATGTCCAACTCTTTGCGACCCCGTGGACTGCAGCACACCAGGCTACCCTATTCTTCACTATCTCCCAGAGTTTGCTCAAACTCATGTCCATTGACTCAGTGATGCTATCCAACCATCTTATCCTCTGTCACCCCCTTCTCCTCCTGCCCTCATTCTTTCCCAGCATCAGGGGCTTTGTCAATGAATTGGCTCCTTTCATCAGATGGTCAAATATTGGAGCTTCAGCATCAGTCCTTCCAATGAATATTCAGGGTTGATTTCTTTTAGGATTGACTGATTTGATCTCTTTGCTGTCCAAGGGACTCTCAAGAGTCTTCTCCAGCACCACAGTTCAAAAACATCAGTTCTTCAGCGCTCAGCCTTCTTTATGGTCCAACTCTCACATCTGTACATGACTGCTAACTTGTTCATTGGCCAGGTAATTAAACCAAATGAATGAACAGACAAGAATCTTTTTAATTAAAATTTTCTTTGACTGTCATCTTTAATTCCATAAACACTGATTAGCTAAGGCTATGAATAGCCAAGAACATTTTCAATTTATAAAAGAAATGAAACGAAAAATTTCAAGACCAATTTTACTTGTCAGTGACATGGGGTTCCATAAATAGCAATTGATAGTGAACATGCCTTGGGGTTCCCTGGTGGCTTAGATGGTAAAGAACCTGCCTGCAATGCCGGAGACTTGGATTCGATACCTGGTTTGGGAAGAAGCCCTGGAGCAGGAAATGGCAACCCACTCCAGTACTCTGGCCTGGAGAATTCCATGGACAGAAGAGCCTGGCAGGCTATAGTCCACGGGGTCGCAAAGAGTCAGACACGACTGAGCAATCTTCACTTCACTTCAACTTCATGCTTTGGGGTGTGCTTTGTAAATGTTTGTGTCAGAACATCTACACCTGCATATTACAACTATAATGAAAACCCACAAAAAAATGGGTGATTTGGACAGAATTAAAAATAGAATAGAGAGGAACCATGTTTCCAGATTTCTCTACAGTTTTAAAAAATCACTGCCGAAATTTATTTCCTAAATACCAGTCTGTCTCACCAAAGATTATGTGACCAAAACAGCTGTGCATACTGCAAATAGGGTGAGCAGTAATCAACTTATCAATGTAAATAGCAGAGGTTTAACAAAGGAACTACATCTTCCAGCAAAACCTGAATTCCCCCGGAAGCCCTCTGTGTGCAGGACATGCCCTTAGGAGACTTTTTCCCCCGATTCTCTGACCACTGAGCCTGGATGTTTCCATACAGGAGGGCTGCCCATCTGGTGTTTCTCTAATGATCCACAACCCAATACAGAAGAGCAATAGTCCTACTAGAGAACGGTCAATTAACTCTCAAAGAAAAAAAGTCGCGCTAAAAAGTGGCAGTCTACTTAGAAAGGATAATAAATAGAGCTAAATTCTGTTAGGGACTGCATCATTTTCTTAGCAAAGCAGAGTATACCACCGTTCAGCTTCACTGACATTTCAGATCTTTGCGCCTTTTTGAGAAATCACTTTGCCTTAATCCACTTGACTTCCCTGGTGGCTCAGGTGGTAAAGCGTCTGCCTACAATGTGGGACCGGGTTCAATCCCTGGGTTGGGAAGATCTCCTGGAGAAGGAAATAACAACCCACTCCAGTACTCTTGCCTGGAAAATCCCATGGACGGAGGAGCCTGGTAGGCTGCAGTCCATGGGGTCGCAAAGAGTCGGACACGACTGAGCAACTTCACTTAATCCACTTAGTCTTCTAATCGGTTGAGCATGCAGCCAGGTCTAAGTGATATAGCTGATGAGTTAATTTACACTTAAATATCAAATAATCACTCAACTAAAGGTAAACAGTTGAATGAAAACACACACCCACACACCCATACACACACACACACCCCCATACACACACACACACACACACACACACACACACACACACCCCTGCAGCGGTGGCAAAGATTATCTTAGTGTAATTCTTTCTTTTTACTTCCTGGGTCAATATGCTCCAGAGTGAATATCAAGTTTAAACTGCAGGTGGCAGCAAACATCAATAAACTAAGCACAATGCTTGCCAAATGGTTTTTTCCCTGTGTTTATTTTTGGCCCTTCAGAGTAGAATGAATATTTTTCTCTAGTCTCCTACATTCAATATAAGGAACTCTTGAGGCATTTATTTGGGTTTAACTAATAAGGCGTCCTTTAACTGAGAAATGTAGAAGACTAATGAATCAGTGCAAGCAGTATCTGAAGGGTTGAAATTCTGCTCAGAGCTTTCAACAATCTTGCCTGAAATGTCTCAGCCAACCACACACACATTATAATCTCCTTGCTGCAATGTCTTGGAACTTTGAAAGTAGGTTAAATCGTTCATGAGTGACTTGCCTCTGGCTTTTCTGTGATAGACACTGCTTGTTGCTTATCCAATATCTTTCTCACCTTCTTCCCTAATAAAAACCCCAGCTGACAGTGTATCCAACTAAAAAAAACTATAATTCCTTATCTCCACTACAGCCAGAGGAGGCCTCATGACATAGTTCTATCCTTGACATGTAGCCTCAAATCTATTGCAGATCAAAAGTTGTATTTTCTTGATATAGGCTCTTCCTCCTTCCTTATTGTTTTCCTTGTTTTCTTTTTGCTTAATTTGTTGGCTTCCTACCTCAGAGTTGGATGGGAAACAAAATGTGGGGCAGGTGTATTGTAACCATGAGACTATAAGGAAAACAAAAGGCACATGTTCGATATTTCAAAGTAGGAAAAGGAGACTGGAGATAATGACCCAAGTGAGGTGGTAACCATCCCTGGGCTACCCTAGCTGGATTCTTGCTTTCTAGGAGGACTTCCTACTTCCTGTTATGTGAGAAAAATGTTCCCCTATTTATTTTAATCATCATCGTCAAGTTTATGTCAGTGAGGCAGACCCAACCCCTTAGTCAGATGGATAGACATTCTGAGATGGGTAGATGAGTTAAAGGTGTGTTTAGAGACAGAAATAATAAATATGATCATTTTTTCAATTGAGAAAAGGTGCCTAAAATATAGTGCAGAATTACATTGTAATCAGATACGCCTCTAGAAATAATTGGCTAAGGCCAACATTGTGCAACATTAAAAGTAACAAGTTAGGAGACCTGTAGATAAATGAAGGAGTGGCATTTAGCAGTGGAAATAGCAGAAGAGAATGACGTTTTTGAACAATAAATGTAGAGTTGAGTTTCTTAATATTTCTCATAAAAATCCTCATGAATGTGGGAGTCCCTATTCATTAAAGAGTTCAACTTACCAGATTTTACCACATGCTATAATAACTCATTTGTGAAATGCCATAAGGCCAAGATAATGTTGTTCCCATCAGTATTCTATTATATTTTATAAGAACATTTGGTGGGCTATGTATGTAGCTAACACATTCATCCTGTGAAATGAACATTTATCAACATCCAAGAGAGAGAGAAGGAATCATTTACAAAGTAAGATAAGAGAGTTTAGAGAAAATATTCCAGAATCAGAGCATCTGGTAGAATTAAATAGGAGAACTGGCAGAGGCTCACGTGCTAAAACCAGATCTAAATCTGGGACCTGAGTTTCTTTTCTATGCTAAGAGCAGGGTTTTGCACTTGTAAAGTGAGAGATGTGAAAAGTCTCATGACACTTATAATTTAGTTGGAGAAAAAAAATTTAAGACATGTTAATGCTAGAGCAAACAATGTGGTGGAACATATAATTAATGGTTAAATTACATGGTTCAGGGGATAAGTGCTACAGAAATTGAGAATATAAGACCAATGATATTCAAGAAGGTTTTTATGGAAGAGATGGGAAAAGGGAGAAACTGTGAAAGGAGAAGTTAAAAAAAAAAGAACTCCCCAAATAGAAAGGAAGGAAAGGCAAAGCAGTATTAACACAACTTCTTTGTGGGATGGAGAGGAAAACTGGTGAAAATAGATTTAGATTTGTAGTGTTACATCAACTCATGGGTGCCCTCAAAAGCTATGAAGGAAAAGCTTTGAAGAGGACTAGGAGGATGCAATCCTATTTCCTGAAAAACAGAGATGATTGGTTCTATCATTCCCAGCTCCATTCAAACCCTTGATCACTGGATAACCTAGCAGCATCCCAGGGTGCCCAAGTTTGTGCTGAACCTCAGCTCATGGACCAGCAGCTCTCTTCATTCTCCATCAAACCATCCATGAAGTCCTGGTTGATTCCTTCCAAAATAGAAACCAGCCTAACCAACAGAGGACATTGTCCTTTCCAATCCATGGTGAGGGGCTGGAAAACTAGCTAGTTTTTGCAATTTGAAGAGAAGTAGTGGCTCAGACAGTAAAGAATCTGCCTGCAATGTAGGAGACCTGGGTTCAATCCCTGGGTCAGGAAGATCCCCTAGAGGTGTGCGTGGCAACCCACCCCAGAGTTCTTGCCTGGAGAATTCCATGGATAGAGGAGTCTGGCAGGCTACAATCCATGGGGTCACAAAGAGTCAGGCACGACTGAGAGACTTTCTTTATACCATTTGAAAAGGCAAATGGAGTCCTAACAAAAATCCAAGAAAACAATCTCTAGAGTACAGCATTTCAATAGACAGTAAAGACCTTCGGTCCCCGGCTATACAATGGTTCTACTCTGCTCTAGGCAAGTTCTCCAGGTCCTCCCACTTCCACGTCCTTATTTGACAAAAAAGTAACTAGTGAGGGTGTCAAGGCAAATGCAGACATCCTATATCAAGGCATCAAAAGATCTGGATGAGCGACCTATCAGTTCAGTTCATTGCTCATTCAAGTCTGACTCTTTGTGACCCCATGGACTGCAGCATACCAGGCTCCCCTGTCCATCACCAACTCCCAGAGTGTGCTCAAACTCATGTCCATTGAGTCCGTGATGCCATCCGACCATCTCATCCCCTGCCGTCCCCTCCTCCTCCTGCCCTCAATCTTTCCCAGCATCAGGGTCTTTTCAAATGAGTCAGTTCTTGGCATCAGGTGGCCAAAATATTGGAGCTTCAGCATCAGCCCTTCCAGTGAATATTCAAGACTGATTTCCTTTAAGATTGACTGATTTGATCTCCTTGCAGTTCAAGGGACTCTCAAGAGTCTTTTCCAACACCATAGTTCAAAAGCATTAATTCTTCAGTGCTCAGCTTTCTTTATGGTGCAACTCTCACATCCATACATGACTACTGGAAAAACCATAGCTTTGACTAGACAGATCTTTGTTGGCAAAGTAGTGTCTCTGCTTTTTAATATGCCGTCTAGGTTGGTCATAGATTTTCTTTCAAGGAGCAAGTGTCTTTTAACTGTAACACTGCAGTCACCATCTGCAGTGATTTTGGAGCCAAATAAAATGAAGTCTGTCACCTATATTAACCACAAATAAGAAAAGCAATATTATGGTAATCATGCAAAACTCTGCATGAAAAATCATCATGACTATCACATCATTATCGCTAGTGCTTCTCAAACTATAGAATATAGAATGATATGGAGAGCTCATTAAAACATAGATTCTGGACCTCACTCTCTCCTGATTCTGCTCTCTGGAGAACCTAACCTGACTGACCTTTTTCTCCCAATTCAGTTGATATTTATAAAGAATATTGCTACCTAATGAATGTCTTCAATTTTCTCAGACTATGAATAGCAGGAAAGAATCAATGCCTTTTTTACTTTTACCAAAAACTCAAAAACAAGAAAATTTTGAAGATTCTCTAGTCCATCATCCTTCTTACTACAGAAATTCCACCTCTGGTATTCTTTTAAAAATATGCCCATCAAATTTATCCTTATAGCCTGCAGGAATGGGATACTTATCATTTCATATTTCAGGACAACCCTTTTGGGGAAGCTATAAAATTGTTATAAAATCCTCCATGGAGATGCTAGTCTTATCTTCCCCAGTGAGATTTATTTCTATTTCAAAGGGTAATAGCAACAACCTAGGATTCTTCTCAAGGGAAAAAAGGTTTTTGTCCTTACCTTTCAGGAGAGGAGGGGAAACAGCTGTCCCCCTCTATGTAAATGCCCAGATTTATATTCTCAGAGTTCTTAACCATATTACAAACTCTGATATGTGTGTGATGATACCAGATCCAGCTCTCATCGCATTGTTGTACGGCTAAGAACTGGGACAAAAGGGAACTGGTACAGTTTTTTGCTATAAGCAAATATTAGTCTGTTCTGCTTCAGAAACCTTGAGTTCATATTCAGGTTAATATTAATAAACCATGACAACCTAGGAAAGTAGTTTGAACATGAGTATCTGTGAGAGAAGTTAAGGGCTTTAGCAAATTGAGATTATGCAGAAATTCTTTTTCATATGCAGTTTATACATTTAATGTTTACTATATGTTAAGTAGTATTTTCAATTAATTATTTTTATTAATTATCTTTTATTACAAGTTTAAGATAATGGATTTAGCCACAAAGTTTGATATTCCCTTGAGAGCTGTGAAAGGAATATATGGCCTACAGAAACAGTTCATAAAGTGAGTAACCTGAATAAATTAGTATAACAAATATATATGAGGCTTTTCCCCCATTTTTGGAAAAAGTTACTCCGAGTTACCAATCTTTCTTCTTACAGAATCTTTCCCATTCCCATAACTTCAGAGATTTTTTTTTCCAGTGAATGTTTGTGTTTACAAAGAACTTTTAGTACTCTGAAAGATAACTTACCTACCGTATACTTTTCATGCCTATTACTTTACTTATTATCATGACAACTTTGTGTCATATGAAATAATACTAGCCAACAATTTTAGAGATGAGGAAACTGAGATTTCCTCAGGAAACTGAGATGAGGAAACTGAGATTGATATTTAAACAAAAAGTTTAAATAATTTGCCAAAGTTCATCCAGTTAATTAGTTTTAAAGCTAAGATGGGAGCCAAGCAATAAAGTAGATATACTGACTTTACTCTGAATAGTTCATATGACCTCTAATTATAAAAGTTGAAATAAGAAAATAATCTAATAGCATTGTCAGTACTTGGCTTCCTATTTTAAAAACCATAAGACTGAAAACAGATGAGAGAAAAAGGTAACATTCTGGGTAATTGCTATAGAAATTATTGTGTAACATATTCTTTTATAAAATAAATCAGTTTGACTTTTTTAATAGCCTCTGTCTTTTGGTAATATCCAGTTCACAAATGACAGTTTATAAAAAGCGTACCAAGACAATTCTCTAACAGTGGATAGTGATACAATTTCTTTAAACATAGAACTGGTAACCTACTGACACTTGGCTGTTTATGATGTCTTTAGATTAGTTAGTAGTAGTTAAGTCGCTAAGTCGTATCCAACTCATGTGACCCCATAGATTGTAGCCTTCCAGGCTCCTCTGTCCATGGGATTCTCCAGGCAAGAATACTGGAGTGGGTTACATTTTCTTCTCCAGGGGGTCTTCCCGACCCAGGAATTGAACCTGTATCTCCTTACACATAGTTAATTAAAACTAATGTTTGCAGACTAACTTACTTTATATCTTGGCAGTAAATGTATTTGATACTTAGTGTCAAAGTACAGATTATTATGAATTTCTGTGATATGAATATGTTTCTATGTGTATTTCTATTATTGGAAGGGCAAAAACAGTTTTGTATGAGATGTAAAAAACAGGAAACTAGAAAGTTAATATTTCTGTTTTGACTATTTGTGTATATATATATATATAGGTATATATATATTTTAAAGATTATTTATTTTTAAACTTTTTATTGTATGTTGGAGTATAGCCAATTAACAATGTTTTGGTAGTTTTAGGTGGACAGCAGAGTGACACAGCCATACATACACATGTATCCATTCTCCCCCAAGCTTCCCTCCCATCCAGGCTGGCACACAACATTGATTAGAGTTCCCTGTGATATACAATAGGTCCTTACTGGTTATCCATTTGAAATGTAGTCCATATATTTTTTAAGTTAATTTTAGTTTTTGAACTATTTTAGATATACATGAAAATTTTGAAGACAGTACAGAGTTCCCAATATTCCCCGCCCAGTTTCCTCTGTTATTAACATTAAATTAATGCGTAAGAGACAAGAGTTCGATCCCTGGGTTGGGAAGATTCCCTGGAGAAGGAAATGACAACCCACTCCAGTATTCTTGCCTGGACAATCCCATGGAGAGAGAAGCCTGGTGGGCTACAGTCCATAGGGTTGAAAAGAGTCGGACATGACTGAACACGCACATCCATAATTATGTTACTGGCAACTAAAGTCCATTCTTTATTCAGTTTTCCTTAGTTTTTTTACCTACTGTCAGTATTCTGTTCCAGGATTTCATTCAGGATACCAAGTTACATTTAATAGATGTGTCTCCTTAGGCTCCTCTTGGCTGTGACAATTTCTCAGACTTCTTGTTTTTTATGACCTTGACAGTTTTGAGGTATGCTTGTAAATATTTTGAAGAACATCTCTCTACTGAGATTCACCTTATGCTTTTCTTATAATCAGCCTAGGTTTATAAATTTTAGGGAGAAAGATCACAAAACTAAAGTGCCACTTCATCACATTATGTCAAGAGTGTGTGTTAGTTGCTCAGTCATGTCTGACTCTTTGTGACCCCATGGACTCCTTTGTCCATGGAATTCTCCAGGCAAGAATACTGGAGTGGGTTGCCATTCCCTTCTCCAGGGGATCTTCCAGACCCAAGGATTGAACCTGGGTCTCCTGCATTGCAGGCAAATTCTTTACCGTCTAAGCCACCACGGAAGCCCTATAATCAAGGGTGTGTGCTATTAAAATGATTTATCACCATTGATGTTCATCTTGATCGTCTGGCTAAGGTAGTGTTTGTCAGTTTCTGCACCCTAAACTTATTCTTTTCCCTTTTTTCCATAGTGCTCTTTTGGAAGAAGTGTGCACTTCACAATTGAGTGGAGAGCTATATACTTTTTACATGTGAATAAAATGGAATTCATAATTTTGAAAGTATGAACCATTTAAATAATGAAAGTCCTGGTGAATTTTAGCATCTTGAAACTTTGAAAAATTTAGATCCCATTCTTGGAATCTTTGTAGGAATACTCTCTGTGTGATACCATTTGGATATTTACTGTGTGTTATTAAATGTTTCCAGTTTTTTAGATTATGTATTTGAAAACCTTTTGTTTATCAGGAACTATGCTGAACTCTGGGAATACAAATCTGAGACATCATCCTTGCCCTCAAGAGGTTTAAGTCTTATCATAAAGATTCCATATCCAGAGAGCCAATCCTTTCCTCATTTCTCTTTCTATGGCATCTAGAATATTTGCTAACTCAAATTAATCTTTTAAAACTAATGATGCTTACACTCCCAGCTACTGCTGCTAAGGCGCTTCAGTCAAGTCTGACTCTGTGTGACCCCATAGACAGCAGCCCACCAGGCTCCACTCTCCCTGGGATTCTCCAGGCAAGAACAATGGAGTGGGTTGCCATTTCCTTCTCCAATGCATGAAAGTGAAAAGTGAAAGTGAAGTCACTCAGTCGTGTCTGACTCTATGTGACCCCATAGACAGCAGCCTACCAGGCTCCTCTGTCCATGGGATTTTCCAGTTAAGAGTACTGGAGTGGGTTGCCATTGCCTTCTCCCACCCCCAGCTAACATCATACCAAATGGTGAAAGCTTGAAAGCTACCTCTAAAATTCAGAAGAAGTTTACCTATTCTCGAGCTTCCCTGGTGGTTCAGATGGTAAAGTCATCCGCTTGCAATGCTGGAGACCCAGGTTCAATCCCTGGGTCGGGAAGATCCCCTGGAGAAGGAAATGGCAACCCACTCCAGTACTCTTGCCTGGAAAACTCCATGGATGGAGGAACATCGTAGGCTACAATCCATGGGGTGGTAAAGAGTCGGACATGACTGAGCGAATTCACTTTCACTTCACTTTGCCTATTCTCATGACTCCCATTCAACATAATACTGAATGTTCTAACCACAGCAATCAGGTGAGAAAAGAAATGAAATTATCCAAATCAGAGATAAAGAATATATAAAATTGTTTCTTTCTTCAGATGACACGGTCTTATGTATAGAAAACCCTAAAGACTCAGTCAAAAAACAAAAATATACAACTCTGACACCAATGTCCTGCTCACATCCCCTCAGCCCACCCAGGAGGCCAGCTGTGTTCAGGCAGACAATTTGCTTACCTCTAGCGATTCCTGAGGGCTCCCGGGTCTTCAACCATTACTGAGTGGATCTTGAGGGGAAAATACTTCTACTTCCTCATCCTCTGTGGGACTATTTCAGCTGTGTTTTACAGAATCCCCCAGAGAGCCTGCAGTGGTAGTGAGGGCCATTTGCTCACCCCCGTGACCTTTGCGGAAACAATCCACCATTCTACCCTATCTCCTTCCATTTGCTGTTTCACTGACCCCTTCCCTCACCCTCACCCAACTCCAGTACTCTTGCCTGGAAAATCCCATGGATGGAGGAGCCTGGTGGGCTGCAGTCCATGGGGTTGCTAAGACTCGGACATGACTGAGTGACTTCCCTTTCATTTTTCACTTTCATGCATTGGAGAAGGAAATGGCAACCCACTCCAGTGTTCTTGCCTGGAGAATCCCAGGGAGAGTGGAGCCTGGTGGGCTGCTGTCTATGGGATTGCACAGAGTCGGACGCGACTGAAGCGACTTAGCAGCAGCAGCAGTCCCTCACCCTGCTGCCTGCGATCACTCCCCAGATAAACTCCTTGTCCCCAAATCCTTATTGCAGAATCTGCTTTGGGGTGAAACTGAAAGGAAGACCTCTCGGCTTTCCATTCTCTAAGTTTGGTGTAGACGTGTGAAACTTGTTTTACAGGCATCCGTTTGTGATGCCTCTCGTTTTGTTCCCGTCTTTGCTTTTAATTGCTCTTTTTATAAAGCTGGTCTGAGACACTGGAGAGTAGGACAGGAAAAAGAAAGAGGAGAAGAGGTGGAGCACTGAAAACTAAGCTCCTTTACTTAAGTGAATAAGCATTTTTGAAAAAGGAAGTAGCACATTCCAAGTTGTGAATAAAATCCGTCATGAGGCAGAGGTGAGAGCGAACAGCGTGAACCACTGGCTGGAAAGGATGGAAGATAATGTCAGTGTTCTGACCCAAATATTCCTTTAAATATAAAATTTCTAAATCTGGACTCTTCTCCTTACGGTCTCTTCTGGCCCCTACTCTTTGTACCCGCCTCGTTCCTTCTTCTTAACCCATTCCTCATCCCCTCAGGGTGACACATCAAATCTTCAAATGAGGGGGGGAAAAAAAAGAGCTTCAAGCAGTGTGTGCCATTAGGTACAGCTTTGTCTTCAAGTTCTGAACTTGAATGGGCTGCCTGGAGACCAGCCTACATCTACCAACGCCGGGGACAGGCCATGACCCGAGAGGAGCAAGTGGGGAGGAGGGACATGTACCCAAACATTTACCCAAAGTGTTCTCTCCTTCACACTGACTCTCAGCCTAGATTCGGCACAATACTAATGATACCCTTTTCTTCCTTTTCTTCCATTCTCTGGAAGGATGGAAGATAGGCCAAAAGTTCACCAAAGAATAGAAAAACCTGTATTATTTCTCATCTACGTGTTTTGGCATCTTCTCTGGAAGAGGCCACCCCAGATACTGTCATGCAAGGTGAACCAAAGTTCTATGTTCTGGACACTGGATTTTGGAGCAAGAGATTGGACAACTGATAATTTGCTTAATTCTCCCTCATAGCTCAGTTGGTAAAGAATCTGCCTGCAATGCAGGAGACCCAGGTTTGATTCCTGGGTTGGGAAGATGTGCTGGAGAAGGGATAGGCTACTCACTCCAGTATTCTTGGGCTTCCCTTGTGGCTCAGCTGGTAAAGCATTCTTTACCAGGGGGACCTGGTAAAGGGACCTAGGTTCTATCCCTGGATTAGGAAAATCCCCTGGAGAAGGGAAAGGCTACCCACTCCAGTATTCTGGCCTGGAGAATTCCATGGACTGTATAGTCCATGGGTTCACAAAGAGTTGGACACGACTGAGTGACTATCACTTTCACTTCCCCCAATATCTTAATACAGGTTAACACACACACACACACACACACACACACACACTTGACAAGAAGTCACACAATCACTCAACTCCTAGGAGCAAGGATCTTTCCTAACTTCAGCACTAACTTTATAAAATGTAGATAGATCGTTTCTTCTCTCATTCAGTGTCCTTGAGGAGACAGGGTTATTCTGATAAGAATAAACAGGGCCCATAGAATGGAAATATTAATTCAAGGAGACCACTTACTGGTGTATGGGACTGGCTTTGGTGCTGAAGCAGAAGCTTTTAGTAAACTGCGCCACCTCCACTCAGCGCACCTGTGATTTTCAGAAGGAGTAGTGGGTGTTCTCAAGGTGCCGACAGAGCCCCATCCCAAGTGCCCTCTTTATCTCTCTGACTTCCTTTTTCAAGTCTTTTCTCTGAAGCAGTAAGAGCTTATACAGCTGTAAGCAGGAGCTGTTATCCTGCTCAAAGCTGTATAAGCTCAAAATGTAAGGAAGGAATGCGCCTTAGGCATACTTCAACCGATGGGGCATGGAAGCCTGGGGGTAAGTGTTTCAACCTCTCATTGACTAGAGGCTCCTCAGAGACTAGGGCTCTGTTTCTCTCAGTGGTGATTAGCTCAGAAATATACCTTTCCCTGACTTTACCCAGCCCCGTATCCTTTCTTCCTTTCTCCCTCCCTCTCTCTCTTTCTTTCTACTGAGGTATAGTTGACATAAGTTATATTAGTTTCAGGTGTGTAAAATGATTCCCTATTTGTATATACTGTAACATTATCAACATAGTAAGTCTAGTGAACACTTGTTCTCAGACTTTCTTTTTCTTGAAATGAGAACTGCTAAGAATCACTCTCTTAGCAACTTTCTTTCTTTTTTTATAAACAGTGTTGTGCTTGTGCTAAGTCACTCAGTCATGTCTGACTCTTTGCGACCCTGTGGACCATAGCCCGCCAGGCTCCTCTGTCCATGGGATTGTCTAGGCAAGAATACTGGAGTATTCTGGAATACACAGCGTTGCCATGCCCTCTTCCAGGGGATCTTTCTGACCCACGGATAGAACCTATGTCTCTTATACCTCCTGCACTGGCAGGCAGATTCTTTACCACTAGTACCACCTGGGAAACAGTGTAATAAGCATAATTTATTTCATTAAGAATTACTATTTCAAAATAAACATCATTTATTTCACCATATGTTCCTGAGTAAAACCACGTTGTCCTGATAGTTGAATTAGGCTCTAAACACCACTAGAAAACAATAACACCCTGTAGGTTTCTGGATGATACCCAGGCCTTTCACTGTTTAATTTACTGACCTTTTACAATGAGAATTTTTTACTCTTGTTCCACCTTATAGACATTGCTGCTGCTGCTGCTAAGTCGCTTCAGTCGTGTCCGACTCTGTGCGACCCCATAGACAGCAGCCCACCAGGCTCCTCTGTCCATGGGATTCTCCAGGCAAGAACACTGGAGTGGGTTGCCATTTCCTCCAATGCATGAAAGTGAAAAGTCAAAGTGAAGTTGCTCAGTCGTGTCCGACTCCTAGCGACCCCATGGACTGCAGCCCACCAGGCTCCTCCGTCCATTGGATTTTCCAGGCAAGAGTACTGGAGTGGGGTGCCATTGCCTTAATACTTGATAAATCTTTTAGTGTCCATAATGTCAGGTAATATGATCCATGAAACTTATCCTTATAAAGAGTTATTGAATTCTACCTAGTCTCTCTTTAAACCCAGAAGTAGTTAATTCACCAATGTAATATTTGCTGAGATATACGAGGTGTATTCTTGCCTTGAGAACCCCATGAACAGTGTGAAAAGCCAAAACGGTAGGATACTGAAAGAGGAACTCCCCAGATCGGTACGTGCCCAATATGCTACAGGAGATCAGTGGAGAAATAACTCCAGAAAGAATGAAGAGATGGAGCCAAAGCAAAAACAATACCCAGCTGTGGGTGTGACTGGTGATGGAAGTAAAGTCCAATGTTATAAAGAGCAATATTGAATAGGAACCTGGAATGTTAGGTCCATGAATCAACACAAATTGGAAGTGGTCAAACAGGAGATGGCAAGAGTGAACATCGACATTCTAGGAATCAGCGAACTAAAATGGACTGGAATAGGTGAATTTAACTCAGATGACCATTATATCTACTACTGTGGGCAGGAATCCCTCAGAAGAAATGGAGTGGCCATCATGGTCAACAAAAGAGTCCAAAATGCAGTACTTGGGTGCAATCTCAAAAACAACAGAATGATCTCTGTTCGTTTCCAAGGCAAACCATTCAATATCACAGTAATCCAAGTCTATGCCCCAACCAGTAACGCTGAAGAAGCTGAAGTTGAACGGTTCTATGAAGACCTACAAGACCTTTTAGAACTAACACCCAAAAAAGATGTCCTTTTCATTATAGGGGAGTGGAATGCAAAAGTAGGAAGTCAAGAAACACCTGGAGTAACAGGCAAATTTGGCCTTGGAATATGGAATGAAGCAGGGCAAAGGTTAATAGAGTTTTGCCAAGAGAACACACTGGTCATAGCAAACACCCTCTTCCAACAACCCAAGAGAAGACTCTATACATGGACATCACCAGATGGTCAACAGCGAAATCAGATTGATTATATTCTTTGCAGCCAAAGATGGAGACGCTCTATACAGTCAGCATAAACAAGACCGAGAGCTGACTGTGGCTCAGATCATGAACTCCTTATTGCCAAATTCAGACTTAAATTGAAGAAAGTAGGGAAAACCACTAGACCATTCAGGTATGACCTAAATCAAATCCCTTATGATTATACAGTGGAAGTGAGAAATAGATTTAAGGGACTAGATCTGATAGACAGAGTGCCTGATGAATTATGGACAGATGTTCGTGACATTGTACAGGAGACAGGGATCAAGACCATCCCCATGAAAAAAAAAAAGGCAAAAAAGCAAAATGGTTGTCTGGGGAGGCCTTACAAATAGCTGTGGAAAGAAGAGAAGTGAAAAGCAAAGGAGAAAAAGAAAGATATTCCCATTCGAATGCAGAGTTCCAAAGAATAGCAAGGAGAGATAAGAAAGCCTTCCTCAGTGATCAATACAAAGAAATGGAGGAAAACAACAAAATGGGAAAGACTAGAGATCTCTTCAAGAAAATTAGAGATACCAAGGGAACATTTCGTGCAAAGATGGGCTCACTAAAGGACAGAAAGGGTATGGACCTAACAGAAGCAGAAGATATTAAGAAGAGATGGCAAGAATACACAGAAGAAGTGTACAAAAAAGATCTTCACGGCCCAGATAATCACGATGGTGTGATCACTCACCTAGAGCCAGACATCCTGGAATGCGAAGTCAAGTGGGCCTTAGAAAGCACCACTACGAACAAAGCTAGTGGAGGCGATGGAATTCCAGTTGAGCTATTTCAATCCTGAAAGATGATGCTGTGAAAGTGCTGCACTAGATATGCCAGCAAATTTGGAAAACTCAGCAGTGGCCACAGGACTGGAAAAGGTCAGTTTTCATTCCAATCTCAAAGAAACGCAATGCCAAAGACTGCTCAAACTACCGCACAATCGCACTCATCTCACACGCTAGTAAAGTAATGCTCAAAATTCTCCAAGACAGACTTCAGTAATATGTGAACCGTGAACTTCCAGATGTTCAAGCTGGTTTTAGAAAAGGCAGAGGAACCAGAGATCAAATTGCCAACATCCACTGGATCATGGAAAAGCAAGAGAGTTCCAGAAAAACATCTATTTCTGCTTTATTGACTATGCCAAAGCCTTTGACTGTGTGGATCACAATAAACTGTGGAAAATTCTTTAAGAGACAGGAATACCAGACCCCCTGACCTGCCTCTTGAGAAACCTGTATGCAGGTCAGGAAGCAACAGTTAGAACTGGACATGGAACAACAGACTGGTTCCAAATAGGAAAAGGAGTATGTCAAGGCTGTATATTGTCACCCTGCTTATTTAACTTATATGCAGAGTACATCATGAGAAATGCTGGGCTGGAGGAAGCACAAGCTAGAATCAAGATTGCCAGGAGAAATATCAATAACCTCAGATATGCAGATGACACCACCCTTATGGCAGAAAGTGAAGAGGAACTAAAAAGCCTCTTGATGAAGGTGAAAGAGGAGAGTGAAAAAGTTGGCTTAAAGCTCAACATTCAGAAAACAAAGATCATGGTATCTGGTCCCATCACTTCATGGGAAATAGATGGGGAAACAGTGGAAACAGTGTCAGACTTTATTTTTGGGGCTCCAAAATCACTGCAGATGGTGATTGCAGCCATGAAATTAAAAGATGCTTACTCCTTGGAAGGAACGTTATGACCAACCTAGATAGCATATTAAAAAGAGATATTACTTTGCCAACAAAGGTACGTCTAGTCAAGGCTATGGTTTTTCCAGTGGTCATGTATGAATGTGAGAGTTGGACTATGAAGGAAGCTGAGCGCCGAAGAATTGATGCTTTTGAACTGTGGTTCTGGAAAAGACTCTTTCAAGTTCCTTGGACTGCCAGGAGATCCAACCAGTCCATCCTAAAGGAGACCAGTCCTGGGTGTTCATTGGAAGGACTGATGTTGAGGCTGAAACTCCAATACTTTGGCCACCTCATGTAAAGACTTGACTCATTGGAAAAGACCCTGATGCTGGGAGGAGTCGGGGGCAGGAGGAGAAGGGGACGACAGAGGATGAGATGACTGGATGGCATCAATGACTCGATGCACATGAGTTTGGGTGAACTCCGGGAGTTGGTGATGGACAGGGAGGCCTGGCGTGCTGCGATTCATGGGGTTGCAAATAGTCAGACATGACTGAGCAACTGAACTGAACTGAACTGACCAGGTGCATATACAGTACTGCTGATTATAGAATGGGATATCTTAAGATGATTCAAGGAAACTTGTGACATGTCTTGTATGCTTACAGAATGGGAGGTTGACCTTTATGATGTTTTCTATAGTCCTCCAATTCACATTCATTTCTTACTGCTTTTCTAGAATCTTTGCCTATGACAAAGTACTCACTGGGGTTATTAAGAGTTAAAGCTGAGTATGAAATGATACATTTGGCTTATTTTACTGACTTGATTTTAGAGTACAGGAAAATCGTAAAAAAAGACTTTGAGATAAAGAACATGCTATGCTTTTAAAAAATATATTAAGTTATTCCAAGTATATTACAATAAAAGTAGGGGATATAAGATTTGATATATAATACTAGCTTTTTCTGCTGAGAATTAATGTAATATATAAAATTGAGTTATTCTATGTTCCTTTTAACACCTAAGTGCTACTAGTATGTTTAAGATTCTTAGAGGTTTTTTGTTTGGTAACAAGACCTAAAAAAATTCTCTCACCTTATAGCGTGTCAGAGGTCTTAGAGAAATATGGACTTGAGAAGCCAATTGTATTTGCTAAGAACACTTAATCAGAAGAGGCATGCACGCTGATGGTACAGAAAAATACAAACGAACTCTTTGGCCAACCTTGCACGAAACCATCACCTCAGTCAAGGTAATGAACATAACCATTACCCAATACCCTCCCTCCTTCTGCTTCTCTGTATCACACCCCCTACCCTCTCCAAAGGCTACCATGGATCTATTTCTGTCTCTGTTACTGTGCATCTGCTATAATTTTATGTAAATGGAGTCATAAAAAACACACTCCGTTTGGCTTCTTTCACTCAGCATAATTATTTTGTGATTCACCCATGTTGTATCATGGATCAATAATTTATTCCATTTTATTTCTCTCAGCAACTTTCAAACGTGTAATACAAATAGTATTATTAACGGTAGTCACTAAGTGGCACATTACATTTTCATGACTTATTTATAACTGGAAGTTTGTACCTGTCATCCCCTTCACCCATTTTGCTCACCTCTGGAAATTACCAGTCTGTTCTCTGTATTTTTTGGCTTGGTTGTTTTATTTTTTTTAGAATTTAAGTGTATGTAAGATCATATATTTGGCTTTCTATGTCTCACTTATTTTACTTAATATAATGCCCTGAAGGTCCATCCCAGAGAAGGGAATGGCACCCCACTCCAGTACTCTTGCCTGGAAAAATCCCATGGATGGAGGAGCCTGGTAGGCTGCAGTCCATGGGGTCGCCAAGAGTCAGACACGACTAAGCGACTGCACTTTCACTTTCCACTTTCATGCATTGGAGAAGGAAATGGCAACCCACTCCAGTGTTCTTGCCTGGAGAATCCCAGGGACGGGGGAGCCTGGTGGGCTGCCGTCTATGGGGTCACACAGAGTCGGACACGACTGAAGCGACTTAGCAGCAGAAGCAGCAAGGTCCATCCATGCTGTGACAAATGGCAAGATTTCATTTCTTTTTTAAGATGGAATAGTATAATGTCACATTTTCTTTATCTATTCCTCCTTTAATGGACACTTAGATTGCTTCCATTTCTTGGCTCTTGTAAATAACCCTGCAGTGAATGTGGGGGTGCATGTAGCTTTTGAAGTTTGTGTTTTTGTTTTATTTGGATAAATTCCCAGAAGTAGAATTGCTGGATCATATGGTAGTTCTGGGGAAGGAGATGGCAAGCCACTCCAGTATTGTTGCCTGGAGAATCCCATGGACAGAGGAGCCTGGCGGGCTACAGTCCATGAGGTCACAAGAGTCAGACACAACTGAGTGACTAAACAGCAGCAACGCGGTCGTTCTGAATTTAACTTTTTGAGGGAACTCTGTACTCTTTTCCACAGCGGTTGCACCAGTTTACGTTCCTACCAGCAGTACAGGAGGGTTCCCTTTTCTCCACATCCTGGACCATCTGTTATCTCCTGTTTTTCTGAAAATAGCCAACCTGAGGTGTAGGGTGATACCTCATTGTGGTTTCGATTTATATTTCCCTGATTATTAGTGATGTGGAGTAATTCTTCATGTGCCTGTTGGCCACCTATATGTCTTATTTGTAAACATGTCTGTTCACAGCCTCAGCCATGTTTAAAATTGAATTGGTCTGTTTTTGCTTTTTTTTTTTTATTAGACTCGAATGAGTTTTTAAGTATTTTGGATATTAAGTTCTTATCAGATAGATGGTTTGTAAATATTTTCTCTCATTCACTGATTTCTTCATCTTCCTTCTCTCAATCAGTTCACACTCCTATTTTCTGGAGTCATCCAGAAAATTAATTACCTAAACTCAAGTCCTTACTTCAGGCTCTGCTCTTGAGGGACCCCAAGCTGACAATAACATCAGATAAAACCCTAGAAAGCAGACCTCAAGATAGTATTCTGAAAATGATTTATTCACCAGTTAAATGGAAACAAAAACTCCACTGCTGGTGGTAATTGTAACGTCCATACCTCTGGCATCATCTTCCCTTGTAGCTCAGTTGGCAGAGTCTGCCTGGAATGCAGGAGACCTGGGTTCGATCCCTGGGTCAGGAAGATCCCCTGGAGAAGGAAATGGCAACCCACTCCAGTATTCTTGCCTGGAGAATCCCATGGACAGAGGAGCCTGGCAGGCTACAGTCCATGGGGTCGCAAGAGTTGGACACAACTTAGAGACTAAACCACCACCACCATACCTCTGGCATAAGTACCAGACCCTCAAGGGTGGTGGGTAGGATGCAGAATAGGGAGCTTTGCTCATCCAGGATCTCTAATACTAGAACGAAAAGGGGCAATGGCAATCAAACATGGAGTGAAATTGGCTGGCTTTCATAAACTGCCCTGCTAAATCACTCCAGTCATGTCCAACTCTGTGGCCCTGTGAACCACAGCCCACCAGGCTCCTCTGTCCTTGGGATTTCCTAGGAAAGAACACTGGAGTGGATTGCCATTTCCTCCTCCAGGGCATCTTCCTGCCTCAGGGGCTGGACCTGTGTCTCTTGTCTCCTGAGTTGGTGGGTAGATCCTTTATGACTAGAGCCACCTGGGAAGCCCACGTTGCCTTGTGCGTCTAATGCTCTTCAGTTGTGTCCTATTCTTTGTGATCCTGTGGACTGTAGCCTGCCAGGATTCTCTGTCCATGGGATTCTCCAGGCAAGAATACTGGAATGCCTTGCCATTTCCTCCTCCCCAGGATCTTCCCGACCCAAGGATCAAACCCGCCTCTCTTAAGTCTCTTGCGTTGGCAGGAGGATTCTTTACCACCTGTGCCACCTGGGAAGCCCATCCAAACTGCTTCAGAAGCCATAAAGAATGCTTTGCAGGAAGAGAGAGAAGTTCATTTCAGCCAACCATGAACTCATGGCATTTCATGAAAATCAGAGTCCTCCATGACAGACAGTTAAGAGACCCTGCGGCAAAGGGGCAGACAGCAATAAAAGCCAGGTTCAGAGTTTAATCTTTAGAGTGACAGAATGGAGACTTCTGTCTGCGCATGAGGTCCTCCTATGTTAAAGATCCCTGCTTAAGTGACAGCTTTGATGGAGAAAGCCCAGGACCTCTACACTTGGAATGAAAGCAACTGTAAGAAAATGCATGTGCATTTTGAACCCTGGATGCCCTTGAGTCATGGAGGCTGTAGAAGCCAGTCTCTTCCTCCTCGCTAGAACAGCAGTCCTCCTCTTGCCGAGAGAGGATAAACACCTCCCTGAGAAAAACGCCTTGCAAGATGACGCTGTCCTCCTTGGGATACCCTCCTCTGACTCCTCCAGTTGCTTTCAGACTGAAAATGTGAGTCAGGAGCTAGAATAGCCTAAGAGGGAAGTACAGTATCTGCTATGGGAAGAACTAACTAAGTGTTACAGTATCTGGTTAGTAGGTACTCACGGGAATGAGGGAAAGATCTGTGGGAATAGATGAGAAAGCGTTTAAGTGGGACTTCCCTGGTGGTCCAGGGGCTGAGACTCCATGCTTCCAGTGCAGGGGGCCCGGGTTCAATCCCTGGTCAGGGTACTAGGTCCCGCATGCCACAACTGAGACCTGGTGCAGCCACACAAATTAAATAAATAAAAAGAATTTTTTTTTAAGTGTGTTAAACTGAAAGGGATAGAAGGATGAATAGGGGAGAGTTTATTGGAATATACAGCATGACACGGGGCTTAACATCCTTTTAATTGTACCCAGAGCTTGTCCCAACACTGCTAAGATGATAGTTTGAAGCCCGGATAAGACAATGCAGAGATGCCAGAACCGCCATCAGAGCATAAAGGAAAAGGTCAGAAGGCTCAAGGAGATAGGCATATTAGAATAAGGTTTTTGTGTGAGACCCACTATTTGACTATGTTTCCCAGAATACTCCCTTTACTAAGACAAAAAGAAATGCACTAGTATTTTTTAAAGCTCAGTGTCATTGTTGTCTATGAACCAGGGTTCCTAGAATAAAATGCTGCCACAGAAATGGACTCTCTAGAGTCAATGAGAATGAAAAAATTCCTTGATATTAGAGGCAAAGTAGCTTACTTAAACATCAAAGGCATAATTATTGTAATAGGCAATAAGATTAGACGGGTACCCAGGGTGCCTGGACCCAGGGATTTGGAATAATTGCTGGATGCTCTTTGTGTTCCTAGGGATAAGATAGATAGGCAGCCTGCAAAAGTTTTACTTGACTTTCATATTCAGAAAAAAAAGCAGGTGAACAGCAGGCTAGGATCAGCAGCCATAGTAGAAAAATCACAATCCTTTGTTAAGTTTCCATATCTGAGAGAGTTCTCAGACCTTGAGCCCACTGCCTGAGGGGAAAGCCTCATCCTTCTTGAGGAAAGTCCCTGCGACTCCATTGTATCTATGCACATATTAACTCTTCAATTCTCCCCGAAAAACCTATGACCATTCACTCAGATCTTTCAAAGGCTGTTAGATACAGAATCTAGGGTGACACCGATAACAGGGAACCTAAATGCCATCATGACCCCATCAGTAAAGTGGGAGTTTAAGGAAGCCAGGGGATATATGGAGTCCTGCTGCAAGACATCTCCAGTGGGCCTGCAGGTCATGTTGTGGTCGCTGTCCCAATGCCTGAGTGCATAACTAGGGTGGACATACTTAGTCACTGAACTCTGCATTCCTAACACTGAGAATGAAGTACAGCAAAATTTGGTCTCTTCATTTTGGAGGCAGCAGGAACCATGAGGGATATCCTGTTCCAAACCATTTTTGAGTGACCCAGAAAATTTTCCAAATTACAAGTACAAGTGCAAGAGAAGGCTCTACAGCAGGTTCAGGCAGGGGTGCAAGCTTCCTTGTATCTAGGACTATATGACCCAACAGACTCAGTGGTGCTAGAGATGTCTAACAAGAGCGTGGCAACTGAGAGCTCTGAGATTCTGAGTCAAGGCATGACTTCTGCTACAGGGAACTGCCCATTATTGGAAAAACAGTTTCCGATATACTCCAGGGTCCTGATAGAGACTGCAAACATGACCATGTGACATCAAGTGACTGCAACTAGAAATGTCAAGTCATCTAAGTGACAGGGTGAGCTTGCACAGCAGCCACGGATCGTATGATAGAAATGAGACTTACAGGATGGGGCCTGAGAAAGTCTAGAAGGCACAAGTAAATCTTATAAAAGGAGTTCAGATTCCCATGTCACTACCCTCTGTTGCCTCGGTGAGTATCAGTCCACACCCACGGCCTCATGGGATGTTCTCTGTGACCAAGTGGTAGAGGAGGAAAAATTCCGAGTCTGTTTTAAAGGTATCTTGACTCAGTATGTTGGTAGAGGTGCAAATGGTCTGCTTTTTGCACTACATCCCATTCACAAGTAGCCTTGAGAGACGGTGGTGAGGAGAAACTCTCACAGTTCTCAGAGCAGCACGTAGGTACTTGGTTTATGGAGGGAGAACTAGCCTGACATAAGGATCTTTGTTTGTGCAGTGGAGAATTACTTGGAGAATTACTTATCAGAGGCCTAGAATGAGCAAGAATATATTTAATGTTTGCGGAAAAGGCAAATGAAAATATCTAAAGGAGTAGAAATAAATGTGCACATCTTTATGCTTCACATTAATGTCTGTCAGAGAGCATCTATCACTGAGGAGGCTCTTAAAACCAGGTAGACAGGATTCTCCTCAGGCAAATGTCAGCCAGCTTCTATTCTGGACACCTCAATGCTAGTGCAATGAACCCATAAATATAGTAGCCTTGTTGGTACGAATAGAGACCATTGGTAATTGGTGCATGTGTGATCAGTCATGCACTCTTTGGAACCCCCTGGGCTGAAGCCTGCCATGGGATTGCCCAGGCAAGAATACTGGAATGGGTTACCATTTCCTCCTCCAGGGGATTTTCTCAATCCAGTGATCAAAACCATATCTCCTGTTTCTCCTGCATTGGCAGGTGGATTCTTTACCACTGCACCACCTAAGAAGCCCCACTAAAAATCATATGTGGCCCTAATAGTATTGACTCCTTCTCACCAAATTGACATAACCTCTGCTTCTGCAGAGGTTCTGACTCAGCAGCAGCAAAGACCAGTATTAAGCACTGGGAAGAGAATCAATCCTCAAGGACACAGCCAGGCACTTTGTGGCATTTACTACATCAGATCTCCCCCTACACCTCATGCCATAGAGGAGGAAACTGTTCATCGTTACAGGAAGCATCTCCTGTTCTGGATATGTACTTGGCTTCCTTGCTCACACTGTATCTTTCAGGATTATTATCTGAGAGCTAGGGTTAGTCTGAGGACAACATCTGGCATGGTTGAGAGTTATCTTATAGAATGTGGCACATGCATTGAGTCAGTGCATATACTGGTCAGTGACCAGTATATGATGCTATGTACTCAAACAGCTAAAATATAGGAGGTCTGGAACCCAAGAAGGGGAAGTAGGAACAGTTTCTCTCACCAAGATACCCAGTAACAGAAATGTTGCAGACTTGGTGCTTCTCCTTCCCATGTCCTCAGGTTCTATTAGATTATAGGTCTTGGTTATTGCTAAAGGTGGGAGGAAGAAAATCACTTCTACTAGGGGCTTCCCTTGCAGCTCAGCTGACAAAGAACCTGCCTGCAACACATGAGACCCAGGTTCAATCCCTGAGTCAGGAAGATCCCCTGGAGAAGGAAATGGCAACCAACTCTAGTATTCTTGCCTGGAGAATCCCATGGATAGAGGAGGCTGGCGGGCTACAATCCACGGGGTCACAAGAGTTGGACACAACTTAGTGACTAAACCCCACCACAGGGGACACAGTAAGAGTTTCTCAAAACCACCTATGACTACCATCTGCTCACTTTGGCTCTTTCTTTCGTTAAGTTCAGCAGTTAAATAAAGGCACTTTTTTTGTTGTTTTTTTTTTTTAGAATTCCCCAGCAGTCTAGTAGTTAGGACTCTGTGTTTCCACTGCCAGGGGCCTGGTCTGGGAAGTAAGATCCCTCAAGAAGCACAGCCAAAAAAAGAGGCACTTTTTTTGCCGGCAGGGTAATTGATCTAATTATGATGAGCACCTAGGATTTTTGCTAAATAATGGAGGTAAGGAGGAGTAATTCTAGGTCTAGCAGGTTTACTGGGATTCTTCTCATCCTTCCAAGCCCAGTGAAGCTGTTGTTTGTTGTTCAGTCACTCAGTCATGTCCAACTCTTTGTGACTGCGTGGACTGCAGCACGCCAGGCCTCCCTGTCCTTCACCACCTCCTGGAACTTGCTCAAACTCATGTCCATTGAGTCAGTGATGCCATCTAACCATCTCATCCTCTGTCATTCCCTTCTCCTCCTGCCTTCAATCTTTCCCAACATTAGGTTTTTTTTTTTTCCCCAAAGATTCAGCTCTTCGCATTAGGTGGCCAAAGTATTAGAGCTTTAGCCTCAGCATCAGTCCTTCCAATGAATGTTCAGGACTGATTTCCTTTAGGATTGACTGGTTTGATCTCCTTGCAGTCCAAGGAACTCTCAAGAGTCTTCTCCAATACCATACTTCAAAAACATCAATTCTTCAGCGTTCAGCTTTCTTTATAGTCCAACTCTCTCATCCATATGTGACTACTGGAAAAACCATGGCCTTGACTAGAGGGACCTTTGTCTATAAAGTACTGTCTCTGCTTTTCAATGTGCTGTCTAGGTTTGTCAAAGGTTTTCTTCCAAGACTTGGTGAGAAAATGGTCTTTTAATTTCATGGCTGCAGTCACCATCTGCAGTGATTTTGGAGTCCAAGAAAATAAAGTCTGTCACTGTTTCCATTGTTTCCCCATCCATTTGCCATGAAGCGATGGGACCAGATGCCATGATCTTAGTTTTTTTAATGTTAAATTTTAAGCCAGGTTTTTCACTGTCCTCTTTCACCTTCCTCAAGAGGTTCTTTAGTTCCTCTTTGCTTTCTGCCATAAGAGTGGTGTCATTTGCAAAATTATGACAACCTCAGCCCAACATGAACAAGGCTAAACACCTTAAGGATGAAGGCCTGGGTCTCCCTACCAAGCAAGTAATTTAGACCAGCAAAAGTGCTTGCTAAGGGTAAGAAAAATCTAAAATGAATGGTGGAGAAGGGACCCGATGAATGTATTATGGCCTTTGGACCGGTTGCAGCAAGAGACATCTGTTTGCTACGCTAACTCTCTTGCCTTAACTCCTTTTGAAAATTAATTAGCAGTTGGTCATGACTTAAAGAATTGGTGAGAAAATGGTTGTTACATAGGGCAAAAAGAATAGCTCTGAAAGGTGTAAGTCATAGACTACAGCATATACTTTTGGTGTCCCATGCCATTTCATTTCAGCTGCAGAAGTGCTGGACAGTTCCTCCACAGCCCCTAGAACCCGGCAAGTGCCTGCTGCACATCTTCCTAACAGCTCTCTCCAAAGCCCCAGGAGCCAAACTCATACTGAATGACCAGGTACACTGAGCAGTTAATTCCTCTGGGAGCCACCTCAACCAACGAGTGAGGGGAAATAGTGGATAAATGTCAGCCTTTTGTCCTTGGGAGGGAAAATTCTGACATGCTTTCTACACGGTTCCTCAGAGTCCTTAGTGGGATTGAGTCCCAACTGATCAGAATGGTAGTCGGATCAATGATGTATCCTCTAATGCTTTTCCTTCTTACTGTCAGTTTCTCTGGCTCCCACAATCACCTACCAAGTAAACGACCTGGTTCAGTCTCTGTTTTCAGAGAAACTCAAACAAAGCAGACTGATAAGTCAGTTAGCTGCTGATCATGATGTTTATAGAAAAAGTTGACTTTGTTAATAAAGGAAAAACTAATGATATTTTTGGTGGCTGAAGTGAAGACAATTAAAATTCAGAAATATGGACTTCCCTGGTGGTCCAGTGGCTAAGACTCTGTGCTCCCAAGGCAGGGGGCTGTGGTTTGATCCCTGGTCAGGGAACTAGATCCCACATGCTACGAGTTCTCATACTGCAGCTAAAGATCCCATGGGCCTCAACTAAGACCTGCCACAGCCAAATCAACAATTTTTAAAAGTAAAATAAAATTCAGAAATAGTTATGAACTGTTTATTAAACAAGCCTTCCCTTGTGGCTCAGAAGGTAAAGGATCTGCCTGCAATGCAGGAGACCTGGGTTCGATCCCTGGGTTGGGAAGATCCCCTGAAGGAGGGAATAGCTATGCTCTCTAGTATTCTTGCCTGGAGAATTCCATGGATAAAGGAGCCTGGTGGGCTAAAGTCCAGGGGGTCTCAAAGAGTTGGACACTTATGTAAATAAGTTCATTTGTACCATTTTTTAAGATTTAACATATGATATATGATATTTGTCTTTGACTTACTTCACGTAATACAATAATCTCCAGGTTCATCCATGTTGCTGTAAATGGCATTATTTCATTCTTTTTCATGACTAGGTAATATTCCACTGTATGTAATATCCCACTCCAACCCTCAATTAAATTCTTAACTTTACATACTGCTGCCTGGGATTAATCTAGGTTTTCTGGAGCCTGAGGTATATATGATTTGGAAAACTTTAGAGAAAAATAAAAACTGCCCCCCCCATTGTTATTATAAATGTTTACTAAATTTTATAACCATGTTGTAACTCATGAGAACCCTTCCTGGATGGAATCATCTGAGCCTGAGTAGCTTCACCATCGATTGGTCTTTACAGCTACCACCACCACTTATTTCTTCTTTCTCCCACCATTTCTAACAGTGTAGAAAGTGTTGAGGGGATTTGCAACCCTCTGAGACATCATTGCAAATACAAATCATATTGGTACATCAGTGTATGGATATTAGCATAAGAAATGTCTAGTTAAGAGAATATCAGAACAGAGATTCTTTGATAAATAACTTTAAATTACTGTAAACCAGAGATAGCTGGGGTTTAAAACATCTAGGTAATAATTCTAGCTTTAACTGGCTTTTAAAATCTGTGCAACTCAACCTTTCTGATGTTCAATATGTGTGAAACAAGAGCCTTGGACTTGGAGTTCTGTCCCAGCTCTGCTGCTTCTGCTGCTAAGTCGCTTCAGTCGTGTCCAACTCTGTGCGACCCCATAGACGGCAGCCCACCAGCCTCCCCCGTCCCTGGGATTCTCCAGGCAAGAACACTGGAGTGGGTTGTCATTTCCTTCTCCAATGCATGAAAGTGAAAAGTCAAAATGAAGTCGCTCAGTCGTGTCCAACTCTTAGCGACCCCATGGACTGCAGCCCACCAAGCTCCTCCGTCCATGGGATTTTCCAGGCAAGAGTACTGGAGTGGGGTGCCATTGCCTTCTCCAGCTCTAGTCCTCACTATTTTTTTACTTCCAGCTCATTCCTCTATGCGCTTTCAGTGACTGTTGCCTGCACCAGCCTCTACCCCTGCTGTGCCCAAGCTCTGCATTACTAAGAGTCCGCTTCTCAGGTATCATTCCCTGGGGCCTGATGCTCGCAGCCTTGGGTTATGACTCCTCCTCAAGGACAAGTTCTATCATGTTGTAGATGACAACCCACCTACACTGATGCTTCTTTTCTGGTCTTCTCTTATAAGCAGTACTTACCTTCTCTCGTTGTATTCAAATTTGATTACTCTCATTACCTCTCCTATTCTGTATTCACTTGCAACTGAGTATCTCCACTTAGATGTCCCATAGGTATGTCAAAGATAATATCTTCTACCCTGAATTTATCACCTTCCCCCACCTCTCCTTTCTACTTTGGTCTCCGTCCCAGGGGGAGCCCTTGACTATTCTCTCCTGCTCAGTCCCAGTGTCCTGTTTTACCTTATGGTTGTTTCAGGTCCATCCATTTTTTATTCTCTCACCTGAATAAGTCCAATAGCCTCCCACTAACTAGCCTCCATGTCTCCCAAGTTGCCCATGTAACCCATTTTCCACAGTCAAAGAATTACATTAATATAGTGCAAATCTGATTATTTTAGTCACCTGTTTAAAGTCTTTCAGTGGCTCTTCATTTCCTTTTGGATAAAGTCCCAACCTCCTCAACAAGGCAAGTAAGTTCTCCTTCATGAACAATCTTGCTATATACTCCGCCTCATATTTTGACATCCCATCAAACTCTTTGCTTCATCCATGCCACACGGCTTGCTGTTCCCTAAGTGGGTTATGCCCTCTCTCGCCCCTGGGGCTTTGCCCTTCCTGTCCTCAGAGCCAGCAGTCCACATCTGCTATCTCTCTTTATCTGAAGAACTCATCCTTCAGGGGTCCATTCAGACATGACCTTTCATGTGTGTGAAGCCTTCTCTGACACTCCAAAGCTGGGATAAGTGCCCCTCTTGTGAGTTCCTTTAATCAGCACTTGCCACACTGTGTTGCGCCTTACTACTTGTCTGTTTTTCCCACTAGACAGATAACTTGTTGAGAGCAGAGACTGATCTTGGTGCTCATTACAGCCTCAGCACCTAAAGCAGCACCTAGCACACAACAGGCTTTTGAGAAATATTTCTGCATAAATCACCTCACGAGAGAAACGTGTACCAAAAAAAGATTTGTTGCCTAACTAGCTTTTCCTGTTTTCTCTCCTAATGCACAACTCCTTCAGTAGATTTTTTAAAAAGTGTGAATCTGGTGATGAGATTGTGAGTGTGTTATATTAGTCTTTATGTGTCTATGTATTCTTTATAATTAAATAGAATTCTATATTAGATGACCTGTTTTATTGTGGTCAGGTAAAACTACTAAATTCACAGAATGACACTGGGTGTCTATGGAGCTAGCTATATTGTATAGTGATGGTGGGAACTCTTGCGATGGGGTTCAGAGTAAATTACCAGTGAGCCAAGTTGCAACCACTAACTCCAAGTTAGGCCAGGAAGAGGTTGATAACTATCTTTTCAGAGGAGGCACTTGACAGATGAACAAGATTGTTGACTCAGCTAAGGTTACACCTTGGTCTTATTTCCAGTCCTGTGTTCTTTCTACTATATTATATAATAAAAACAAAAGCACCTTCTTTGCCCTAGCAAGACTTAGCTACAAAAATTTAGGAAAACTTAGGGAGCACTTGGAGCACATACTTCTGCACAGAATGTAAAGGACATGAGGGTTCTAAATGATTGTGAATCTTCCATGCCTAGAATTTGATGAAATAACCCACCTCCTAATTCTCTTTAATTTCATTTAATCATTAGAGCTTAAGAAGGGAGCAACATTTGCATAATATTTGTTTCTGGCCAGCTGCTCCATTCAGAACCTTGGAACTAGACAACTTATTTTATGAAAGTTCTATTAGGGGGAGGGCTGAGTACCTAGCATCTGGGGGAAAAGGAAGCCAATGTCAAGCTTCTTTTCTGGAATTCTAACAGTTCCAGAAGTATTTCAAGATCTTAAGCCACCTTCACCTTGTAGGCTTCGATTTTGTCACAAATACTTTGTTAATACGGCCCCAGTTGGATTTGTTAACAATCTCAGATCTAAATGGTCCTTAGTTGCACGCTGGGTTTCCCTGGTGGCTCAGATGGTAAAGAATCTGCCTGCAAAGCAGGAGACCCGGGGCTCAATTCCCAGGGGTTGGGAAGATTCTCTGGAGAAAGGAATGGCTACCCACTGCAATATTCTTGCCTGGAGAATCCCATGGACAGAGGAGCCTGGCAGGCTACTGTCCATGGGATCCCAAAGAGTTGGACACGACTGAACACTCAATATGCCAGCAAATTTGGAAAACTCAGCAGTGGCCACAGGACTGGAAATGGTCAGTTTTCATTCCAATCCCAAAGAAAGGCAATGCCAAAGAATGCTCAAACTACTGCACAATTGCACTCATCTCACATGCTAGTAAAGTAATGCTTAAAATTCTCCAAGCCAGGCTTCAGCAATATGTGAACCGTGTCCAGATGTTCAAGCTGGTTTTAGAAAAGGCAGAGGAACCAGAGATCAAATTGCCAATATCCGCTGGATCATGGAAAAAGCAAGAGAGTTCCAGAAAAACATCTATTTCTGCTTTATTGACTATGCCAAAGCCTTTGTGTGGATCACAACAAACTGTGGAAAATTCTTCAAGAGATGGGTATACCAGACCACCTGACCTGCCTCTTGAGAAACCTGTATGAAGGTCAGGAAGCAACAGTTGGAACTGGACATGGAACAACAGACTGGTTCCAAACTGGGAAAGGAGTACGTCAAGGCTGTATATTGTCACCCTGCTTATTTAACTTATATGCAGAGTACATCATGAGAAACACTGGGCTGGAAGAAGCACAAGCTAGAATCAAGATTGCCCGGAGAAATATCAATAACCTCAGATGTGCAGATTATACCACCCTTATGGCAGAAAGTGAAGAGGAACTAATAAAACCTCTTGATGAAAGTGAAAGAGGAGAGTGAAAAAGTTGGCTTAAAGCTCAATATTCAGAAAACTAAGATCATGGCATCCGGTCCCATCACTTCATGGGAAATAGATGGGGAAACAGTGGAAACAGTGTCAGACTTTATTTTTTGGGCTCCAAAATCACTGCAGATGGTGATTGCAGCCATGAAATTAAAAGACACTCCTTGGAAGGAAACTTATGACCAACCTAGACAGCATATTCAAAAGCAGAGACATTACTTTGCCAACAAAGGTCCATCTAGTCAAGGCTATGGTTTTTCCAGTAGTCATGTATAGATGTGAGAGCTGGACTATAAAGAAAACTGAGCGCCGAAGAATTGATGCTTTTGAATTGTGACATTGGATAAGACTTTTGAGAGTCCTGTGGACTGCAAGGAGATCCAAGCAGTCCATCCTAAAGGAGATTAGTCCTGTGTGTTCATTGAAGGACTGATATTGAAGCTGAAACTCCAATACTTTGACTACCTGATGCGAAGAACTGACTCATTGGAAAATACCCTGATACTGGGGAAGATTGAAGGCAGGAGGAGAAGGGGACGACAGAGGATGAGATGGTTGGATGGCATCACCGACTCGATGGACATGAGTTTGGGTAAACTCCGGGAGTTGGTGATGGACAAGGGAGGCCTGGCTTGCTGCAGCCCATGGGGTTGCAAAGAGTCGGACATGACTGAGCGACTGAACTGAACTGAGCAACAAATACTAAGTTTCATACTAAAGAGAAATTACATGTTATAACAGGAGGGGATTCAGTCTGGCAAAAGTGCATGAGAACAGATTTTTTAAATAGGTAGAATTCTGTATTTTAAAAACTTGTGTTAAGAATGCCCTAAAACGACTGATTTACTTCAACACAGGACACACTTAAAAGGTTTGTTTTGATCTGCAGTAGAGATGTTAGGAGATAATTAGTAGGAAATAATACATTTAGTGGGCTTCTCTGGTGGCTTAGTGGTAAAGAATCCACCTGCCAACGCAGGAGAGGTGGGTTCTATCCCTGGGTTCCAAAGATCCCCTGGAGAAGGAAATGGCAACCTACTCCAGTATTCTTGCTTGGGAAATCCCATGGACAGAGGAGGATTACAGTCCATAGGGTCGCAAAAGTGTCCGTCAGGACTGCGTGACTAAAGGACAACAACACATTTGGTAAGGTGAAATGCACAAGTAATGAACATTTTGGCCCAGCCTCAAGTCCTTAAGGAGCTGACATCTTGTTCCAGCTTTTGTTTTTCTCTTTACTTGCAGCCAAGTAGATTTCATATATAATTGTCTGGAGCTCCATTAGACTGGGGAAGTGTGGTGATGCAATGCTATACCAATTGATGAGGTGTGTCCTCTCCACTCATAGACACTAGGTGTTGAATGAAGGCCAGTGCCTGGCACGTAGTAGGTCAGCCTAAGACCCTGTAACAATCATATTGGTGTGAGTTCGGAAGCACAGGTCTGGGTCGGGGGTATTGGATTTCCCACGACTTCATCATGCACGTCTCTGGTGCTGAGGCCATGGTTAGGAGCGAGCTGGATGTGAGTTTGCCGCTCTTCTTGGGGAAGAGCCACTTGGGCCCAGGGCACGCGATGATGCACGTGGAAAGGCTGGGTAAGTCTGCACGCGTTCGGCACACCGAAGGTCACCACGGCCCCGTCTTCTCTGGCCCGCGCG
Source organism: Bos mutus (assembly GCF_027580195.1). Lineage (NCBI taxonomy): Eukaryota > Metazoa > Chordata > Mammalia > Artiodactyla > Bovidae > Bos > Bos mutus. Next base: position 32,061,902 of record NC_091625.1, read on the forward strand.
GCACACGGGACTTACCTCAGGCGGGCGGCAGCTGGGGCGGGGTGGAGATCGGCCCCAGCTGCGGGGGAAACACTGGCTGCCGGCGCGGCGAAAGGCGCCCGCACCTGCTGCGAGGCTGCGGGGCCCGCGGCGGCGCGGGGCGGAGCTTGGCTGCGGGGAAATGACGTCGCCGCCCCGCGCGCTCCGCGGGCCGCGCGCCCTGGTAACGGCGGCTCCGCGGCTCCCGCGGCTTCCTCCGTGTCCCCGCCTCCCCCCGCAGGAGCCCGCCCTGGCTCCTCCTCCCTCCGCAAGCCCCGCGGCGGCCGTCTCGCTGGGTCCCGGGTCCCAGTGGGAGCGGAACCTGCGGGGCCACGCTGCCCGCGTCGCTCCCGCCTGGAGCGAGCTGAAGAGCGGGCGAGAGCTGATCGGGCCCCGCCGGGCCGCCTCCGGACCCGGGCATCTGCCCCGCGCCCGAGTCGCCCGCGGCTTCGGGCCGGCGGGGCCGCCCCCGTCCCTGGACGGCGGTGACCAGGAGATCGCGGGCGGGTGGGTGCGGGCGGCCGCGGCCGGCGGTCGTGGCCGGGTGTCGGGTCCGGAAGCGGCCGCCCGGGCTCCTGCGTCCCAGTAGCCGAGGCTCGGCGGGCCGCCCCCCGAGTGCGGGCACCCGCGCCCCGGCCGGGGTCTGCCGGGAAGATGGCGACCCCGGGCATGAGCTGGCAGCAGCACTATTACGGCGGCTCGGCGGCCAAATTCGTCCCCTCGCCGGCCGCCGGGCAGCAGGCGGGGCACTGCATGGACTACAGCCAGGACATGCACCTGAAAATGAGCAAGAAGATCGCCCAGCTCACCAAGGTATGGGCGCGGCCGCGGGTGGACAAGGCGGAGACCCTGTGCGCGGCAGCGCGGGGCCCACCTGCCCGCCTGGGAGGCTGCGCGCCCCGCGCCTGGGGCGAGTTGTAAGGGGGCTGTTCTGGAAACCACGGCCAGAGACTTAGCTCCTAGAACCGTTCAAACTTCGGTGCAATGCCGGTGATGTTAATGAAAGCTAAACTAAACCCGACGGCACGGCTGGGTTTATGGGGCTTTGCACCCTGCTATCCTGGGATAAGCCAGCACGGAACAAATTAGGATCTCCTTCTTTAACTGCAGAATGAGAAATCACTTTACTTTTGCTCTCGTGCATGTGCCAAGGCTCCACGAGGCTTTACACTACTGTACTGTATGAAGCACAGTACCGTATTTACCCAACATGACCTCGAGTCTTCGAAATTCGTCAGTATCTTTTATTGGTTACGTCGTTAAGGGGGGAACATACCTTGCGTGTCATTTTCGGGATTTAATGAGTCATTCCTTATACCGATAGAAAGTCAAAGCTTTTCAGATGCATCATGTATCTGCATTGAGTTAAATGGTTCAGTTTATCAGAAGATAGTTTTCAAAAAGCAAATAACACCGGTAGATTTGGCCAATTGCAGTTTGGGGTCGTCCTTGGCTGGTGAGTTTTTTCCTAGTTGAGTAAAGGTTGTTAATGAGAAACGTTGGTTTCTGTGGAGCAGAAGCAATTTAGATTAATTACATTGCTCTGTTTAGATCTCATGATAAGTTTTTCAATGTCCATCAGGTGAGAAGTGATCCCTATCCGTGGTTTCTGGAAGCTAGTAGAAGTGATGGACCTCAGTTTAGTGTTTAAGCGGAGTTGGCTAACCACTTGTTAGGAGCGTTGATATGTGAAGAGAGGTGGAAATGGTGGGGTTTGCTGCTAGAAAATCTCTAAAGTCTGATTCAACTCCAAAATTCTCATTATATAATTCCATTACTAGTTGGCACTTTTGAGAGGGTGAAGTAAGACAGTTGAAAGAAAAGGAAAGAAGGAAATGGAAATTAAAATGGATGACAATAAGGTAAAAATATTTTGGTGAAGAAATGTGATTGAGAGTAGAAAGAAGAATAATGGGAAGGACTAAAGCATGAGAGATCAAATGGAAGAGCAAAGAGAAAGGTACAACTGCCTAATTGTAAAACTCACCCATGAAAAGAGCAAGGCAACATCTGGGGAAGTTTTGTTTGTTGGTATTTGGTTTTTGTTTTATGTCAGCACCATTTCAGAGGTTGCTGTGTGTCCAGTTTTTACTGTTTTCTGTTGTAACTGAGGATTCCCAGATTCAGAAAAGGAAAGACCCAGGAAGGAAAAAGTAGTATTCCATCAGGGCATTTACACATTTGGGAGCTAAAAGCTAGGCTTCCTGAAATCATGTTTGGTCTTTAGAATACTTCCGGTCCAGATACATACATATTTATTCCGATTTTCTCTTATTGTGTGTTCAAAATAGCCATTATTTTTATTTTAGATTGTAACTGTCTGGGGCCCTGCTGTAAGTCATAGAAACATTCAGGAAGTTGGTAGTGGAACTGTGTACGGTTTAACAAAAGTAGTTTCTTTTCTCTCTAGCAAACTACTTTTCTTTTTACTTAGGCTTTTTTAATTTCCTGTTCTTTTATCAGGAAAAAAAAATCACAACTGTGAAAGGTGGGAGTATTAATAGAAGTTCTTTGCACTCCCCACCTCAGATCTAACGAAGCAGGAGGCTGCCCGCTGCCAGTGCTCACAGCACTGCTTGAGTGCTACATCTAATCTTTACTGAGTATCACAGGGACTGTCTGATTTAGTGTTTACACTTACAGTCTCTAAACACTCGGGCCGCCCTCTGTGCTCAGGGCCTGAGACATTTAATCTCTTCTACTAGAGTTTCTCAGCCTTGGCACTGCTGACACTTTAGACTGAATAATTCCTTGCTGGGAGTAGGCAGGGCTGTACTGTGTATTATACAGGAAGATACCGTCCCTGGTGCTACCCGGTAGGTGTAGTCCCCCCACATGCACACACAATAGCGGCAATAAACTTGTGTCTAAGCATTGCCAAATGTTCCTGGGGGAGAGGTGGGCAGGGATCATCCCGGGTGGAGAACCGCTGATTGACACTGAAATATCCCACTTGGGTCTCTTCACCTCTATTTCTAAAACAAGACAGGAGAATGAAGCAGCCTGATTATAGGACTCTTTCAGTCAACACCCTTCAGTTTCTGAAACATACACTTAAGACCTGCTGCCTTTATATACCAGTTTGGAAACTGTCGATTTTATAGTCAAATACACTTATTGTGGGCTTCCCTGGTGGCTCAGATGGTAAAGAATCTGCCTGCAATGCAGGAGACCCAGGTTCAATCCCTAGGTTGGGAAGATCCCCTGGAGAAGAGAATGGCAACCTACTCCAGTATTCTTACCTAGAGAATTCCATGGAAAGAGGAGCCCAAATCTTATGACTGTGGGCTTCCCTGATAACTCAGTTGGTAAAGAATCCACTTGCAATGCAGGAGATCCCTGGTCGGGAAGATCCCCTGAAGAAGGAAATGGGCAACCCACTCCAGTATTCTTGCCTGGAGAATCCCATGGACGGAGGAGCCTGGTGGGCTACAGTCCACAAAGAGTCGGATACGACTGAGCGACTTCACTTTCTTTCTTTTACACTTACTGTAAATTCCATAAGAATGATGAGTAATACATCAACTTTTACTAAACTAGGAAAAAGCTCACCAGAAAAGGATGATTCTAAACTACAGTTGGCCAAATCCTTGGTCATATTTGCTCTTTGAAAACTTATAGATTGAGCCATTTAACTAAATGCAGATACATAATTCATCTAAAAAGCCTTGTTTGACATTTTGTCAGGATAAGGAATGACTCATTAAATCCCCAAAATGGCATGCAAGGTATGTTTTACCTTCCTATCAAATACATAAATATTATTGGTGTCTGCTATAAGTTTACTAAGACAATCACATCAATAGAGGTATATGTTAATAGAACTATGGTGAACTGACCTGACAATAGCTTATATTTCAGAATTAGACATTATAAAGATAACCATTAAAATAGGGTTTCATTTCTTTTGGAAATGAGTCAACAGAACTTACCTCTTCAGCCTTATTGTTAGCATGGCTTGGGAATCTGACATACTGTCTTGAGTTGAAATGCCTATTCTACCATTTACTAGCAGTATGACCTTGGGCAAGTCATTAACTTCTGGGCTTTAGTTTTTTAATCTTTAAAAGAGAGATGATGATACTGTAACTAAGATAGTAGGCCCTTAATTCAGGCTGTCACTGAAAAGACAAATATACCAGTAAACAAAGTATTAGTAAAATACTGGCTAATATACTTTTTAAATGCTATTTCTTTTAAAAATAAATCATCCTGCATTAATGGCATTGTGTGATACTATATTTCTTTGTGGGTTTTCTGCTCAGCTCTTTAAATGTATATAGTAATTTTTCTAGTATTTGCATATCAGAGCTTAAAATATTCACATTTGCTCTCTGTTTTTGTAGTACAGTGTTAAAAATACAATATGCATTTTTCAGAGATTTGGCTGACAACAAAAGAAGGATGAAAGTAATCTACATTATAACACTACACATAGTAACATACATTTAACTAACCAAAAAGTCTCTAAACACATCTGAACAGAATTTTTTCAGATTCTGTTTTCTAAGAACCTAACCTCGCCATCACATGGAAAGAACACAGCAGTTCTTTAAGCATCTTTTATGTAAGGGCACTTCGCTACGTGTTAGAGATGCATCAGGGAACAAGACAGTCTCTGCTTTTTAAAGTGAGTCTATTCTATTTTGGTTGCTCATGCCAAATTTTAAAAGTACTATTAGATTCCTGAGTCCTGTTGTGGCAGGTTTCTGAAATTGTTAATGACTGAGCCATCTCAAGATAGAGAAGCTGGATGGGCTGAGTTATGTTTTATAAGATCACATTTGTGTACTTCTCTGCTCTCCCCCTTGTCGACTCTTTAGTGCGTTTGGTTGAAAAGCAGGGCTTGTGGGATGAAATTCTAAAATGGCTTTATTTTTGTCATTCACTGTCCCTTTCAGTTTATGGATAAACTTGACTTTTCTGGTTGCTTTGAGATAATGCAAATTGTCCTCCAGTGACTAAGTCACAAAAATCTCAATTTGGTTATTAAAAAATGTCTAGTGCCAACAAATTAAAGCCCCAAACTGAACCTGAATTAAAGGTGAAGCTTCTCCCCCATGCCCACTTCCTAGCTCTGCCCATTGCAAGGGGGAAGATAATAATCGAGGATTTTTTTTCCTTCTGACTGGGCTTTTCTGTTTCTCCTTTGTCTTGCCAGTCCTTGTTTCTCATCCCTCCCAAGCTGGACAAGGAAGAAGGGAAGAGAGGAAAGAGGAGCAGCAACTCACTCACTCGTGCTTGAGTAGTACCTGGTGATTTAACTTCAGTGCTGTTGTAGACTTGGCGGGTGTTGAAAGTTCTTTCTTTTGCCTGTGGATCCTCTGCCTCCCATGGCAGCTGCTCGCCTCCCATTGTTTGACAGTGAGAATGCATCTATATTCTGGCTGATTTTTTATGTCCTCAGCTTCTTGGATTGGCAGGACCATCATGTTCATTTTGCTGAGATCAGTTCAAGCTCCGGGTCACCCCCTGGGTTGGACCCAGATGACATCACCCCATCTTGCTCTCTCTCTGTCTCATAGGACCCACACTGGTCCATAAGCATCATTCATTGTTTGTCCAGAGGGACTCTGGAGGTGGTCCCAATTCAGCCGTCTCTCTTTTGTTCTCATGTGCCTCTTCATCCAGCTTCTTACCCTTTGGAATTTCCAGGGATGAATCAGGTGCCAGTTCAGTATGTTGTTCAAAGTGCTTAAGACACATATCAAGCTCTTCAAGTAGTCCCATCAAAGCCTTTTCCTCTAGGCTTTAGGTGAGAGGCAGGCATCCATCTCCTCCCCTCTCCATAAGTGCAGGCAAGGGCACTTGTTCCTGTCCCTAGCTCCCCTGGAGGAACTCTTCTCCAGCCCCCACCCGTACTTCCCATGAAGCTTCTCTCACTAGTGTTGAGGGTAGGAGGGAGCACATCTCAACCCTTTACACTGCCTCCTTTGGAAATATTGAGAAGGTTCTGGCACCTGCTTTGGAATGTCAGTTGTCTATGGTTCTCAGCAGAAACTTCCCTTTTAATATCCTGTCGTTTTAGCTGCCCATCCAGCACTTTTTTGGTTGATTGCACTTTTGATGGAGTTTAGTTCAGTTATCAGTTACAGACCTCCTAGTATAAGGTTGGGTATAAGGTTCCAAAGAGCAGGAACAGTTACTTTGTGTTTTCTGTGTTCAGCATCAAATCCTTCTTAAAAGTCTTCTTTTAATACTCAACTTATGTCTCTCCTCCTGAGAACTGCCCTGAGCAACCTGGACCTTTTTAGGTTTGCCTTGCTCTGAATTACTCTTAACATTTATTTTCCTTACTTCTCATTCGATACTTAATAATACAAATTTGCAAACAATTTATTTTTGTTTCTCTTATTTGACTGTAAGCTCCTCAGCTGTAGAGACTGTTCATCTCATGTAACCTTAATATGAATCCTTTGCACATAATATAAAAGCTTAATAAATATTCACTGAAGATAGTGATGTGCCAAGAAATGTTGTTATATAGTAGGGAAAGTCAGTAAATATTTTTGAATTGTATCTATTCCTCTTGTGGATTAATGCTAGATCATTTCAGCAGAGTTAAAATTTCTCTTAAACTATTTATTTATTTGGCTTCCCCTTAAACTGCTTCTAAAAGCTATATAATTTTATTATTTTTGATGCAAGAATAAAAATGTAAAGCATGCTATCTAAAATATAAATATTATCATTTCAAAAGCAAGGATTGATATATCAAATTCTTAGCAAATATGGAAAAACAGTCTTTTGATCATTTAATACTAACTCTGCTTTTACTATATTCACAACCTGAATATGTTCATACAATACCAAAACCAGTGACATTTTCAAACAATTCTGTTTTCTTTGTTAAATACTTATTTCTCACTAGTTTGTCTATTTGAATTACCTTAGATCATGTTTCATAATAGTCTTTGGTTTGGATTATGACTTGGATTGTTTCAGCTTCAGTTCAGTTCAGTTGCTCAGTCTGACTCTTTGCGACCCCGTGGACTGCAGCACGCCAGGCCTCCCTGTCCATCACCAACTCCCAGAGCTTGCTCAAACTCATGTGCATCAAGTTGGTGATACCATCAACCATCTCATCCTCTGTCTCCCACTTCTCCTCCTGCCTGCAGTCTTTTCCAGCATCAGGGTCTTCTCCAGTGAATCAGTTCTTCACATCAGGTGGCCAAAGTATTGGAGCTGCAGCTTCAGCATCAGTCCTTCCAGTGAATATTCAGGACTGATTTCCTTTAGGATAGACTGGTTTGACCCCTTTCGCTCGAAAGGACTCTCAAGAGTCTTCTCCAACACCACAGTTCAGAAGCGTCAATTCTTTGGCTCTCAGTTTTATGGTCCAACTCTCACATCTGCACATGACTACTGAAAAAACCATAGCTTTGACTAGATGGACCTTTGTTGGCAAAGTCACGTCTCTGCTTTTTAATATGCTGTCTAGGTTGGTTATAGCTTTTCTTCCAACGAGCAAGCATCCTTTAATTTCATGGCTGCAGTTACCATCTGCAGTGATTTTGGAGCCCAAGAAAATAAAGTCTGTCACTGTTTCCATTGTTTCCCCATCTATTTGCCATGAAGTGATGGGACCAGATGCCATGATCTTAGTTTTTTGAATGTTGAATTTTAAGCCAGCTTTTTCAGTCTCCTCTTTCACCTTCATCAAGAGGCTCTTTAGTTCTTCACTTTCTGCCATAAGGGTGGTGTCATCTGTATATCTGAGGTTATTGATATTTCTTCCAGCAATCTTGGTTCCAGCTTATGCTTCGTCTACCCTGGCATTGCACATGATCAGCTTGATACATGCCAAATGTAGCATCTTTTTTTCCCCTCGTTTGTTACATTGCAGCTTTGCCATTCTACTATGCATTAGCTTAGATGTAATCTTTTAGTCATACCAGAGTGGTTTGAATTAATTACTAATGGGCACAAAAGCATGATATGCCATTAACATTAATCGATTGTCTAAAAAGTTATAAAGGGACTGCCTTTAGAGTTAAAAGGTTTTTCTTCTATAGAAGAAACCATAGATTCTTACCAGACTAACCCTCTCATTTTATAGATATGGAAGTTGAGGGCCTCAAGTCATTTGAAGATTATACAGCTCGTTATAGGTAGATTTTGGATTGGAACCCAGGTCTCTGGAATGGTCTAGGATATGGGCAGCCGCACTCTCAGGGCTCCTATTGTGTATGCCTTCCTTCTACCTGATGTTACCCACTCAGTTCCTCAGAAGCCACGGAGCTGTTTTTCCCCACTTTGGAACCAGGTTTTGCTTACCATTTGCATCACAGCCCTGGTGAGAGTGAAGCCAACGAGCCTCTCCCTTTCAGTGCACAGTTTCTGGACATGTGGGTTGTACAGTTTGTAAACATGGCTTTGGTAAATTTGGAACAGCTATTTTTCCTTTTTTGTATTCCCAGATAAATGTCATAATATTTTCATGTTTTATTAACAGCTTTAGTCATTCCAGACTTAAAAGCTATTTTAATTATGTTGATTTAGATACTGTCATACTTGGTGTCAAAGTTACTACTATGTTGTTGTTGTAAATATTTATCCTCTGACTGCTTGCTTTCTTAACTGGATTATTGCCTGTGGTCCCATTTCTGAGGGCAATAAGTTGAAAGTTTTCCAGTTTTTCTTCTCCCACCCCCACCTGTTTTGTTTATGAAAATCTTTTGCTGTCTAATTTCCAACCCCTTAAAAAGTAGTATGAAGGATAAGAGTTTGGCAAATGTGACTGAAACAATTTATTTTAATTAATAAGTAATTTCTTATTGTTGTTGTTCAGTCAGTCAGTCGTGTCTGACTCTTTGTGACCCCATGGACTGTAGCACGCCAGGCTTCCCTGTTCTTCATTGTCTCCCAGAGTTTGCTCAAACGCATGTCCATTGAGTAGATGATGTTATTTAACCATCTCATCCTCTGTCTCCCCCTTCTCCTCCTGCCCTAAACCTTTCCCAGCCTCAGGGTGTTTTCCAATGAGTCGGCTCATCTGATCAGGTGGCCAAAGTATTGGAGCTGCAGCTTCAGCATCAGTCTTTCCAATGAATATTCAGGACTGATCTCCTTTAGGATGGACTGGTTGGATCTCCTTGCAGTCCAAGGGACTCTCAAGAGTCTTCTCCAACACTACAGTTCGAAAGCATCCATTCTTTAGCACTCAGCCTTCTTTATGGTCCAACTCTCACATCCATACATGACCACTGGAAAAACCATAGCCTTGACTAGACAGACCTTTGTTGACAAAGTGATGTCTCTGCTTTTAATATGATGTCTAGATTTGTCATAGCTTTTCTTTCAAGGAGTAAGCGTCTTTTAATTTCATGGCTGCAGTCACCATCTGCAGTGATTTTGGAGCCCAAGAAGATAAAGTCTGTCACTGTTTCCATTGTTTCCCCATCTATTTGCCATGAAGTGATGGGACCAGATGCCATGATCTTAGTTTTTTCAATGTTGAATTTTAAGCCAGCTTTTTCACTCTCCTCCTTCACTTTCATCAAGAGGCTCTTTAGTTCCTCCTTGCTTTCTGCCATAAAGGTGGTGTCATTTGCATATCTGAGGTTATTGATATTTCTCCCTGCAATCTTAATTCCAGCTTGTGCTTCATCCAGCCTGGTATTTCGAATGATGTACTCTGCATAGAAATTAAATACGAAGGGTGACTATATACAGCCTTGACATACTCCTTTCCCAACTTTGAGTCAGTCCGTTGTTCCATGTCCGGTTCTGTTACTTCTTGACCTGTGTACAGGTTTCTCAGGAGGCAGGTAAGATGGTCTAGGTATGCCCATCTCTTTAAGAATTTTCCACAGTTTGTTGTGGTCCACACAGTCAAAGACTTTAGTGTAGTCAATGAAGCAGAAGTAGATGTTTTTCTGGAATTTTCTTGCTTTTTCTATGATCCAACAGATGTTGGCAATTTGATTCTGGTTCCTCTGCCTTTTCTGAATCCAGCTTGTACATCTGGAATTTCTTGGTTCATGTACTGTTGAAAACTAGCTTGAAGGATTTTGAGCGTTACCTTGCTAGCAGGTGAAATGAATGCAATTGTATGGTAGTTTGAACATTTTTTGGCATTGTCCTTCTTTGGGATTAGGATGAAAACGGACCCTTTCGAGTCCTGTGGCCTCTGTTGACTTCTTCAAACGTGCTGCCATGTTGAGTGCAGCATTTTAACATCATCTTCTTTTAAGATTTGAAATAGTTAAACTGGAATTCCATCACCTCCACTGCTGCTGCTGCTAAGTCACTTCAGTTGTGTCCGACTCTGTGCGACCCCATAGACAGCAGCCCACCAGGCTCCCCCGTCCCCAGGATTCTCCAGGCAAGAACACTGGAGTGGGTTGCCATTTCCTTCTCCAGTGCGTGAAAGTGAAAAGTGAAAGTGAAGTCGCTCAGTCGTGTCTGACTCTTAGCAACCCCATGGATTGCAGCTCACCAGGCTCCTCCATCCATGGGATTTTCCAGGCAAGAGTACTGGAGTGGGGTGCCATTGCCTTCTCCGATCACCTCCACTAGCTTTGTAGTAATGCTTGCTAAGACCCACTTGACTTCACATTCCAAGATGGCTGGCTCTAGGTGAGTGACCACATGATCATGGTTATCTGGATCATTAGGAACTTTTTTGTACAGTTCTTCTGTGTATTCTTGCCACCGCTTCTTAATCTCTTCTACTTCTGTTAGGTCCTTGCTGTTTCTGTCCTTTATTGTGCCCATCTTTGCATAAAATGTTCCCTTGGAACCTCTGATTTTTTGGAAGAGATGTCTAGTCTTTCCCATTCTGTTGCGTTTTCTCCATTTCTTTGCACTGTTCACTTAAGGCTTTCTTATCTCTCCCTGCTATTCTCTGGAACTCTGCATTCAGTTGGGTATATCTTTCCCTTTCTCCTTTGCCTTTGGCTTCTCTTCTTTTCTTAGCTATTTGTAAGGAATCCTCAGACAAACACTTGGCCTTCTTGAATTTCTTTTTCTTGGGGATGGTTTTGGTCACCACCTCCTGTACAGTGTTACAAATCTCCATCCATAGTTCTTCAGGCATTCTGTCTACCAGATCTAATCCCTTGAATCTATTCATCACTTCCACTGTATGATCATAAGGGATTTGATTTAGGTCATATCTGAACGGCCTAGTGGTTTTCCCTACTTTCTTCAGTATGAGCCTGAATTTTGCAATAAAGAGCTGATGGTCTGAGCCACAGTCAGCTCCCAGTCTTGTTTTTGCTGACTGTATAGAGATTCTCCATCTTCAGCTGCAAAGAATATAATCAGTCTGATTTCAGTATTGACCGTCTGGTGATGTCCATGTGTAGAGTTGTCTCTTGTGTTGTTGGAGGAGTGTGTTTGATATGACCAGTGCAGTCTCTTCCCAAAACTCTTTTAGCCTTTGTCCTGCTTCATTTTGTACTCCAAGGCTAAGCTTGCCTGTTACTCCAAGTATCTCTTGACTTCCTACTGTTGCATTTCAACCCCTTAAGATGAAAAGGACATCTTTTTTTTGGTATTAACTCTAGAAGGTCTTGTAGGTCTTCATAGAATTGTTCAACTTTAGCTTCTTTGGCATCAGTCATTGGGGGTATAGACTTGATTACTGTGATGTTGAATGATTTGCCTTGGAAACAAACTAAGATCATTCTGTCATTTTTGAGATTGTACCCAACTAGTGCATTTCAGACTATCTTGTTGACTTTGAGGGCTACTCTATTTCTTCTAAGGGACTTTTGCTCACAGTAGTAGGTATGATCATTAAATTTACCTATTCTGGTCCATTTTAAGTCCCTGATTCCTAAAATGTCGATGTTCATGCTTGCCATCTCCTGTTTGACCACATCCAATTTATCATGATTCATGGACCTAACATTCCAGGTTCCTATGCAATATTGTTTTCTTACAGCATCGGACTTTAGTTTCACCGCCAGACACATCCACAGTTGGGCATCCTTTCCACTTTGGCTCAGCCTCTTCATTCTTTCTGGAGCTGTTTCTCTGCTCTCCTAGTAGCATATTGGACACCGACTGACCTGAAAGACCATCTTTCAGTGTCATATCTTTTTGCCTTTTCATACTATTCATGGGGTTCTCAAGGCAAGAATACTGAAGTGGTTTTCGATTCCCTTCTCCAATGGACCACTGTTTGTGAGGCCCTGACTAGCAGGGACATGCCCTTCAGCTGCTCCACGTAGCTGTAGGACATGCCCGGCGCCCTGGTTGTCCCACTGCTGGTCCTCTTGAGTGTGTGAACCTTCACCAGCCACTGGGTGTCGGTCAGCACGGCACCTGGGGGCCTGGGCAAAGGCCCTGCTGGAGTTGTTGGCTGGAGCTGATGGATGATGACGGATGGCTAGGAGTGGAGGGCTCCTGGCCTTTCTGCTGCCGCCGGCCACCCCGGGCCAATCCGCCGCCCAGGAGCTTCAAGGAGCGAGGAGATGAGAATGGAGTAGCCTGGATTTCTGTAAAGCCAGTTAACTTCCAAATGACAATAGAAAGTGATAGAGGTGGGGTGAACTGGTAAAGTACTGTTGTTACTCTGCCCCTTCAGTTTATCTTATGAGATTACAAATCTTTTTTATCTGTAAGCAATTAAACTTGAGTATTATGCTGTGAAAATGGGGTTGATGGGAAAAATAGAAATTCTTAATGCCATACCTGTTTTTTCACCAGCGGAAGTTTCTATCCTTTAGGCTACTTTTGAATGAAAAGAGCAATAAATCTACTGGAATTGGTGTCCCCTAGTCCTTTTGAGCAATGGCACCCCACTCCAGTACTCTTGCCCGGAAAATCCCATGGACGGAGGAGCCTGGTAGGCTGCAATCCATGGGGTCGCTGAGGGTCGGACACGACTGAGCGACTTCACTTTCACTTTTCACTTTCATGCATTGGAGAAGGAAATGGCAACCCACTCCAGTGTTCTTGCCTGGAGAATCCCAGGGACGGGGGAGCCTGGTGGGCTGCCGTCTATGGGGTCGCACAGAGTCGGACACGACTGAAGCAACTTAGCAGTAGCAGCAGCAGTCCTTTTGAGGAGAGAAGAGAGAAAATTGCCAACTGAATTCAATTTTTTTTTTCATTTTGTAAATAAAAACAGTTTTATAAATGTGTGGAGGAAATACTACTTTTGGGTATGGTGTGAGCCATAAAGGTTTTTTGCTGTATATATATATTTTTTAGATTGACCTCATAGCTTAATGATCCTTTAAAATATTTTGGAAAGTAGTCTCTGACTGCCAATCAATTACTATATAAAAATCAGTTTTGGAAACAGCAATCTTAGCAGGTTGAGGATCACCAGTTATAGTCAGTATCTGGTATACTTAATATTTGAGACCAGAAGAAAAGTTTTAGAAAATAGACCTTTTATTTTTAGCTTTCTATTAAATTACAACAGTGTAGTTTAATTACAGACAATGCAGAGTATTGTCATTTGTAGGCCTCATACTTATTTCATTGATGATTACATCTTTCTCTCTCACAAAACTTTAACAAGACTGCATTAAAAGTAGTGAAGTTGAATATGTACAAAATTTTTGTCCTGTATCTTTTACTACTGGCATCTGAGATATTTTTTGGCCTGTATCTTTTACTACTGGCATTTGAGATATCAAGGGAGGCTCAAACCACCAAAGGACCTTTGTGTGTGTGTGTACTCAGTCATGTCCATTGCAGCCTCATGGACTGTAGCCCACCAGGCTCCTCTGTCCGTGGGATTTCCCAGGCAAGAATACTGGAGTGGGTCACCATCTCCTCCTCCAGGGAAAGGATCAATAGTGGTGGAAAAACAAGACCTAGTGATTAAGAGTAACACTTGGGATTTGGATAATAGACTCAGCTATTAACACCTTATTTATTATAAGGGAGATAGTATTTTAATGACTTAAAAATTACTACTCTGTATTTCTTTACGTGTACATCTCTGTTTTGAGGTTTCAGAAGCTTTGAAAACAAAGTTTGTTCTTAAAGTACATTATAAAATGAAGTCACTCAGTCATGTCCAACTCTTTGCGACCCCATGGACAGTAGCCTGCCAGGCTACTCCATCCATGGGATTTTCCAGGCAGGAGTACTGGAGTGGGTTGCCATTTCCTTCTCCAAGGGATCTCCCCAGCCCAGGGACTGAACCCAGGTTTCCTGTGTTGCGGGCAGACGCGACTGTCTGAGCCACAAGGGAAGCTTGTAAGTGAAAGTTGCTTGGTTGTGTCTGACTCTTTGCAACCCTATGGACTATACAGTCCATGGAATTCTCCAGACCACAATACTGGAGTGGGTAGCCTTTCTTTTCTCCAGGGGATCTTCCCAACCCAGGGATTGAACCCAGGTCTCCTGCATTGCAGGCGGATTCTTTATCAGCTGAGCCACAAGGGAAGCCCCAAACAAGGTTGAAGATCCCAGAGGGAAATTAGGTGCTAGTCGTTCAGTCGTGTCCGACTCTTTGCCACCCACGGACTGTAGCCAACCAGGCTCCTCTGTCCATGGGGGATTCTCCAGGTAAGAATACTGGAGTGGGTTGCCATGCCCTCCTCCAGGGAATCTTCCCAACCCAGTGATCGAACCCAGGTCTCCCACACTGCCGGCAGATTCTTTACTGACTGAGGCACCAGGGAAACCCTAAAGTACATTGCTAATATTTAAATTATCAGTAAAATTGCTAATTTCAGTAAAATATTAGGATAAATCCCAGTTCAAAATTGTTGAGAGAATGAATTATTTTAGTTAACCAGATGCTGCCATGGGAATTAATGATTTTTTACCTTCCAAAATAATATGCTTACGTTTAAATCATACCATTCATAAATAATATGGAGTCTGTTTCCACTCCAGATCCTTTTTGATAATCAGTACATTTATAGGAGATTAGGTCAGACCTATACTAATGCTATGCCAAATGCTTAAACTTTATTTCTGAATAAATTCTGTTACTTTCATTTTTATTTGCTATATCTCTCTTATAAAATGAAGTGCAAAGTTTGAATATTTGCCTACTCTAGATATTGAGCTTTTTGGTTGGAAAGATTTATCTTATTCTGGTCAGTGTGTGTGTCTGTGTGTTCATAGGTATTTGCATTTTTCATCTCATTTCTCCTTAAGCACAGTCTTAACAGAATCTTATGTCTTTCAGAAAACATTTCATAACCCAAATGCTAAACAGTATTCTATTTTTATTCTTAGATCTTTCATCTAGTGAAACACTGTGTAATTGAAGTACCGTATGTGTTTGTGTGTGTTTAATATAATGGCCTACTCAGAGCAGCAAAGGAAGATATGTTGTTCACTTGCTAAGTTGTGTCTGACTCTTTGGGACCCCATGTCCTGCAGCGTGCTACGCTTCCCTGTCTTTCACTCTCTCCCAGAGTTTGCGCAGTCACGTCCATTGAGTCAGTGATGCTGTGGAACTGTCTCATCCTCCGTGGCCCCCTTCTCCTGCCCTCAGTCTTTCCCAGCATCAGGATCTTTTCCAGTCAGTCAGTTCTTTGAATCTAGTGGCCAAAGTATTGTAGCTTCAGCATCCATCCTTACAATGAATATTCAGGGTTGATTTTCTTTAGGATTGACTGGGTTGATCTCCTTGCAGTCCAAGGGACTCTCCAAGAGTCTTCTACAGCACCACCATTTGAAAGAACCAGTTCTTCAGAGCTCAGCCATCTTTGTGGTCCAGTTCTCACATCCGTACATGACTATTGGAAAAAACCATAGCTTTGACTGGATGGACCTTTGTTGGCACAGTGATGTCTTTGCTTTGTAATATGCTGTTCAGGTTTGTCATTGCTTTCCTTTCAAGGACCAAGTGTCTTTTAATTTCATGACTGCAGTCACCATCCACAGTGATTATGGAGCCAAGAAAATAAAATCTGTCACTGCTTCCACTTTTTCCCCTTCTACTTGCCATGAAGTGTTTGGACTGGATGCCATGATCTTAGTTTTTTGAATGTTTAGTTTTAAGCCAGCCTTTTCACTCTCTTCCTTCACCCTCATCAAGAGGCTCTTTAGATCTTCTTCACTTTCTGCCATTAGAGTGGTATCATCTGCATATCAGAGAAGGCAATAGCAACCCACTCCAGTACTCTGGCCTGGAAAATCCCATGGGAGGAGCCTGGTAGGCTGCAGTCCATGGGGTCTTGAAGAGTCGGACATGACTGAGCGACTTCACTTTCACTTTTTACTTTCATGCATTGGAGAAGGAAATGGCAACCCACTCCAGTGTTCTTACCTGGAGAATCCCAGGGATGGCAGAGCCTGGTAGGCTGCCGTCTATAGGGTCACACAGAGTCAGACACGACTGAAGCGACTTAGCAGCAGCAGCAGCAGCATCTGCATATCTAAGGTTGTTGATATTTCTCCCAGCAGTCTTGATTCCAGCTTGTGCTTCATCCAGCCTGGCATTTCTCATGATGTACTCTGCATAGAAGTGAAATAAGCAGGTTGATAATATACAGCCTTGACATACTCTTTTCCCTATTTAGAACCAATCAGTTGTTCCATGTAGGGTTCTAACTTTTGCTTCTTGACCCAAATGCAATTTCTCAGGAGATAGGTAAGGTGATCTGGTGTTCCCATCTAAGAATTTTCCACATTTTGTGATCCACATAGTCAGAGACTTCCATATAGTCGATGAAGCAGCAGCAGATATTTTTCTGGAATTCCCTTGTGTTTCTATAGTGCAATGAATGTTGGTAATTTGATCTCTGGTTCCCCTGCCTTTTCTAAACCTAGCTTGTACATCTGGAAGTTCTCAGTTCACATACTGCTGAAGCCTAGCTTGAAAGATTTTGAGCATAACCTTATTTAAATATGATTAAAGTGGAATGTGCAGATCCATAATTTGGTAAACTTTTGTTGAATGTCTAGTCCATGAAAGATTCTATGCTGGGCACTATTAATACTGTCAATTTACAGGACTGTTTTTAGACTACATATTTTTCCCATTTTTTCCCATGGAGTTTTGAGAAAATGTGACCAGAATAAAGTAGGTGAACATTTTAATCAAAAACTATAGTAATTTGATGATTCTAAATGTTTAATTTGGAGAAGGCAATGGCAACCCACTCCAGTACTCTTGCCTGGAAAATCCCATGGATGGAGGAGCCTGGTAGGCTGCAGTCCATGGGGTAGTGAAGAGTCGGACATAACTGAGCGACTTCACTTTCACTTTTCACTTTCACGCATTGGAGAAGGAAATGGCAACCCACTCCAGTGTTCTTGCCCAGAGAGTCCCAGGGATGGTGGAGCCTGGTGGGCTGCTGTGTATGGGGTCACACAGAGTCGGACACGACTGAAGCGACTTAGCAGCAACAGCAGCAAATGTTTAATTATGTGCAGCTTTTCCTGTTTGATTTGTTTGTTTTGGGAAGGATATATATATATATATATATCTGATTTTCTTAGATAAAAATTTAAGATAAATAATTAATTTTAGATAAATAGTTTAAAGAATAATGTTGACACATTCTCTGGTTACAAATCTCTGTAGTGAGCAGGGGTAAAAGGAATGAGGGAAGTTTCAGTCTTTTGAACCGCAGGAATTAATGGATATGTTTTGGGTTTCGGTCTCTTGTGGATGGGCCTAGAGAGGCAGCCAGGCCCGCCATATGAGTCAGACATGTGGTTCGGTGGCTTAGACCCCAGTTTGAATTTCTGCTTCACCTCTTAGTAGGCTGTGACCCTTGGTAAGTGTTTTAACCTCTCAGAGCCTCAGTCTCCTTGTTTGTAAGATAAGAATGATAAAGTCTATCTTCTAGAATTACTGTAAAGATCAAACAAGATAATTTGTGTAGGGAATGCATGCTAAGTCGCTTCAGTCTTGTGTCCGACTCTTTGTGACTCTATGGACTCTAGCCCACCAGGCTCCTCTGTCCATGGGATCCTCCAGACAAGGATACTGGAGTGGGTTGCCATGCCCTCCTCCAGGGGATCTTCCTGACCCAGGGATCAAACCTGCATCTCTTATGTTTCCTGCATAGGCAGGCGGGTTCTTTACCACTAGTGCAGCCTGGGAATCCCCTTATATAGGAGAGGGGGTCAATAAATATTAATCCCATTCCTCAGGCCCCTCCCCCTTGTCAACCTCTGCTGACATTGTCTTTAACAAATATATTTTTGTATATATTTTCTCCTCTGATGGAGATATATTCTACATTATTAGGGGCCACAGGTATCAAAAGTACAGGTTGAACAGATAGTAAAATACAGTTGATTTTCATTAGTTGAGGTAGCTGTGTTCTACCAAGTTGTGTAGGGGAAATATAGGGTCATGTTTGTGACACCCTCTGGTTCCATTCTCAACAGGCCTTCAGTACATTACCTTGTTTTAGGTGTATTTCTGTTTAATGACACTTTAATTTAATACATATCATTGGTTCATTAACAGTAAGTACACGGTAACTCAGGCCTGAATGAAGCTTATCTAACACACCGTCAGTGTTAGGTTTTGAGATTACATACAGATATTAGCAAGGAGGCAAAGTTGGAAATACAGAATCCATGAATAACGAGGATCTACTGTATCTAAAAATGGATGTAGAACTTTGCATCTGTTGTTTACTTAGCCCTGCTCTGGTTTGTCAGATGTTGTCATGGGCCTGCGTGACTGTGACTCTTATTACGCCCTGAACACCCTCACAGGAGTGTGAGTTTAACTTATTATTTCCCTAAATACCCTTCAGATGGGTGGGGTGGTAGGGGTGGGAATACTCATCTTTTGTGTGAGTTGCCAATCACCCAGCAGCCACCCTGCAATCATGAACATGGGCTAAAATTACAATCAGATTCTCTCCTTGTATGTAAATTGTAATTTACAGAATCTGAACTTGGATCCACCACTTTGCCCTAAGTCAGAAGAAGAAATAATATGTAAAAATTATTTCATGGCCTGGAGTAAGCCCTTTAAAAAATATAATGTTGACTTATTTTAAGTAAAACAAAGTCTTATTTTTTGTAGTCATCGTTTGCTTAAAATGTTTGCAGTTACAGTTACTTTCTTCCCAGCACAAACTGTCAGCATGGGAGTTGGTTTTGTTAAAAGCCTTTGTCTAGGTACCTAAAGTTAACTAGAAATCTTTGATGCTGTGAGACTGTAGCACATTTGGTTGGATGTTTCTGGATTAACTTTATGCAACACACAGAAAACTCCTAAACTGTTTATTCAAATACAGGCTGTCTTTGGCAGGTAGTCAGTCTTTCTGGTTTCTGTTCTGACCTATGCCTTCCTTAAATGACCTAGAACAACATGCGCTTTCAATGTTGTTTATTGTAAGGTGTGTTCAGTCAACACACATCTTCTTGTCCCAGTCTCCTGGTGATAATCAGAAAACACTAGTGAGAAAGGAGCCCAGATAAGACTACTCTGTGGTTATGAATGTATTACAAAGTTAATTGCTATAGGAAAAGTTTGAGTTTGACCTGAAGCTAAGCCTGTCCCTTTGTTCCTGCATTTTAGGACTCTGCGTATCTTTAACCTTCAGTCCTGGGTCACCCTTGCTGTTTGTTTTCTCTCTTTCTGTTTCTGGATTGTGGAACAATGCTAAAGAAAAGTAGTGGTGGCGGTGGTTAGTTGCTAAGTTGTGACTGACTCTCTGCGACCCCATGGGCTGTAGCCTGCCAGGTTCCTCTGTCCATCAGATTTTCCAGGCAAGAATACTAGAGTGGCTTGCTGTTTCCTTCTCCAGGGGATCTTCCTGACCCAGGGCTCGAACCCATTAACATCGTGGAACCCAGTGTTTTCTCATCACTCAGAGTGGCTGCACTGTGTTGTGTTGCCGTCTCTGAATTGTCCACAGTTGTATCCTCTCCTCTTTCTATGTACACATTGGGTAGGTAAGCTGCTTTCTCTTTCACTAGGACTGTCAAGCTTAAGTTACGTGTCCACAAAGATTATGGGGTCTTTTATTCCTTGAGAGAACTTTTTCCTGGTCCTGCCACCTCAGCTCTTGTGTATGTGCCGTTTCTCTGTGTCGTAAATAGATCACACTTGACAGGGACAGAGGAGAATCAAGGAAACCAATTGGGAGTCTATTGTAATATAGTTGTGGTGAGAGCTATGAGTGCCTGAATTAGGACACTGGTAGAGAGATAAAGAGGTGATTTGAGAAATCTCAAATCTGAGAGGCAGAAACATTTTGCAGATAAACTTGTCAAGATTTAGTGACATTTTATTGTACAGAAGAAAGAGGATAACCAGTCTCTGTCACATCCTAAGAACTCATATATTGGTTAAATGAATGAATGAATGAGCAACTACATAGATGTTGATGTCAACAGAAATTAATTATAGGAAGGACGTCTATTGTTGTGTGACAAGTTACCCCCAAATTTAGCATCTAATACAACAAACATTATCTCATAGTTTCTGAGGTTCAGAAATCCAGCTGTCATTTAGCTGAGTGGTTCTGGCTCAGGGCTCCTTGTGAGGTTGCAGTCAAGCTGAAGACTTGACCAGGTCTGGAGTCTCCATTCTTGAGTTGACTTGTGTGGCTCTAAGTGCAGGACTTCAGTGCTTCACCAAGTGAGACTCTCCATACCAGGTGATCTGAGGGAGTTGGGTTGGGCTTCCCTGGTGGCTCAGCGGTAAAGAATCTGCCTGCATTCAGGAGCTGCAGGGGATTTTTGGGTTTGATCCCTGGATTGGGAAGATCCCCTGGAGGAGGTCATGGCAACCCACCCCAGTGTTCTTGCCCGGAGAATCCCTTGGACAGAGGAGCCTGGTGGGCTAAGTTCATAAGGTCACAAAGAGTAGGACTTTGTTAAGCAACTTAGCACACACTGACACATATAGGTGATTATTAAAATCATGAGTGATTCGGGTCTTAAGCAGAATAGAAAACATTTGGAATAGCTGTGGTGGGAAGGAGGAAATAATACTTGACCAGATTCAAGTGAAAGAATCAGTGAGGTGTGTGGTTGTCCCAAGAGGAAATTAGATGTGATATTTGGTATCAGTTTGATGCTTTGCATCAGTCTGCTTTGCGTTTTCTGCAAAGAGCTGCCACCATGTGGAGAGGACCATTGGTCACAAAATGTGGGAGATAAGGCATGTTATTCAAGGATTAATTCAGAGTGTGAGTTTTGCCTGAGAGATGTAGCAGAATTGGGGTTTAAGAGAATTAAAGAGCTTCAGTAGAGAGTAGTTCAGTTAATCTACCCTTTACTGTGTGTTGCATAGGGAGGGAAGTGAGGCGAGTATGGATTAAAAAAGGAAAACTGAAGGATGAAAGGACCATCAGTGTGTAATGTAGATAATGCCCAGTGGTTGAGGGATACCACAAGAAGAGGGGGCCATATTAAGACTTCTGAGATGGAATTATTTATAATTTAGAACCAGGGCACAGTCTTGAAAATGTTGATAGGGAAGTGAGCTTCTGAGAGTTAGGAATTCCAAAGAACTTTAAATCTGGTCTTTTGGATTCTACATGCATTTTTGAAATCTTCGAAGATAATGGTGGAGTTAGACTAGGAGGAGAATTTGTGAGTCCCATGGCTAAATTCTGAATGTGGGCAGTGACTTACTATGATAAGGTAGGTGGAGTGATAAAGCTAAATAATAGGAATTTGTGAGTCCCATGGCTAAATTCTGAATGTGGGCAGTGACTTACTGTGATAAGGTAGGTGGAGTGATAAAACTAAATAACAGGATGAGTTATAAATCAAGAGGTAATTTTTGTTGTTGTTGTTCAGTCACTAAGACATGTCCTACTCTTTGCAACCCCATGGACTGCAGCACGCCAGGCTCCACTGTCCTCCAGTATCTCCCAGAGTTTGCTCAAATCCATGTCCATTGAGTCGGTGACACTATCTGACCATCTCATCCTCTGCCGCCCCCTCTCCTTTTGCCTTCAATCTTTCCCAGCATCAGGGTCTTTTACAGTAAATCGACTCTTCACATCAGGTGGCCAGAATATTAGAGCTTCAGCTTTAGCATCAGTTCTACCAAAGAATATTGAGGGTTAATTTCCTTTAGGACTGATTGATTTGATCTCCTTGCAGTCCAAGGGGACTCTCAAGAGTCTTCTCCAGCACCACAGTTTGAAAGCATCCGTTCTTCAGTGCCCAGCCTTCTTTATGGTTCAGCTGTCACATCCATACATGAATACTGGAAAAATCATAGCTTTGACTATGTGGACCTTTGTTGGCAAAGTGATATCTCTGCTTTTGAATACACTGTCTAGGTTTGTCTTAGCTTTACTTCCAGGGAGCAAGCATCTTTTAATTTCATGGCTGCAGTACTGTCCACAGTGATTTTGGAGCCCAAGAAAATGAAATCTGTCATTTGGAATGATTTGAAGTGCTTAACAGTAAATACCACTTTTAAGCAGCCATTACATACTATTTTCTTATGATATTTGGTTCAGCTCTCACTGTACACTGTGAGATTGGTATGAGGAAGTTGAGCATTAGAGAGGTTAACTGAGTTGCCCTGGGCCATGCTGCCGGAAGAGCTGGGATTTGAACCTTGGTTTTCTGACTCTGACATGTTGCCCTTTTTAGACAGCAGTATTAGGCTGCTAGGTGAATGCCCACATCAATTCTGGGTCCCATGATGTATTAGGTGTGACATAAAGCCTGGCTTCTGTTAGAAGAGAATCTGTGGCTGAGAGGGGCAGAAATGGTGTTCTGAGGATGTAGGGAATTAGGGGTGTGTGTTTGTGTGTTGTTTATTATTTAAATACCTGCTCAAAGATGGTAGAGAATACAGTAAGGGAGCAGGGGTTAGTAGAGAAGGGACCAAGGAATGAAGATGGATACTGGGCTTACAGCCTTTCTGCAGTCTTATGTCTAAATAAGGTGGAATATGGTCTTACAGTGCAGACTTATTATGCTTGTGTGTGTGTGTGTTTAGTATCAGCTAGAAAATTAAAGATATTCAACAAATATTACAAGGCTAGAATTTTTAAGAAAAATGTTATGCTTTTAAGTGAATTATTTGATCAAATTGTCTTTTTAACTTGATTATTACTTTATTTATACAAAATTTCTAGATAGTTTGCCATCCTAAAAATAGTGAATAACATCCATAAAAATATCTGTTTACTAAACGTATGGAAGTTTTTAGGTTATCATCTTTTTATTGATTGATACTTGATCTTAAACCTGAAAATGATGTTTTATAACATCTGAATGTCCTTTCTTCATGGCAAATAGATGGGGAAACAGTGGATACAGTGGCTGACTTTATTTTTCTGGGCTCCAGAATCACTGCAGATGGTGATTGCAGCCATGAAATTAAAAGACGCTTGCTCCTTGGAAGGAAAGTTATGACCAACCTAGACAGCATATTAAAAAGCAGAGACATTACTTTGCCAACAAAGGTCCATCTAGTCAAGGCTGTGGTTTTTCCAGTGGTCATGTATGGATATGAGACTTGGACTATAAAGAAAGCTGAGTGCCGAAGAATTGATGCTTTTGAACTGTGGTGTTGGAGAAGACTCTTGAGAGTCCCTTGGATTGCAAGGAAATCCAACCAGTCCATTCTAAAGGAGATCAGTCCTGGGTGTTCATTGGAGGGACTGATGTTGAAGTTGAAACTCCAATACTTTGGCCACCTGATGTGAAGAGCTGACTCATTTTAAAAGACCCTGATGCTGGGAAAGATTAAGGGCAGGAAGAGAAGGGAACAACAGAAGATGAGATGGCTGGATGGCATCAGCCACTTGACGGACATGGATTTGGGTAAACTCCAGGAGTTGGTGATGGACAGGGAGGCCTGGCGTGCTGCAAGTCATGGGGTCGCAAAGAGTTGGACACGACTGAGCGACTGAACTGAACTGAAATGTCCTTTAGGAAACTAGCATAGAAGTTATTTAACAAAAGAAGAGATACCATGCCAAATGTAGCCTCAGAAATTACATCTCTGAGGTGTGGAACCTTGCCTATGTTTACTTTTTTCAGCAGCCATTTAGAGTGTCTGATAAGTACTAGACACAGTGGGGAACATGAATAACGTCCTCCAAGAGCCTGCAGCCTAGCAGGGGTACAAGACAGAAATTACCTGTGGCAAAGCTGTATTTGTATTAAGTAAACCTCTTAATGTTTAGTGTGACCTGGGTGGGACTCCGGCCAGATCAGCAAGAACATTGTGAGCCCTTTCATTCCCTCCACTGAGCACAGCTGCCTTCACTGCAACACAGGAAGCAGGGTACTGACCAGCCATGTCCCCCAGCTCGTTGCAGTTTCTCGGGAGGCCCCTGTCAATAACAAAACCATTCAACCAAAAAGCCTCTTGTACCCTGCTGTGTAGCAGGCACTGTGTTGAGCAGTTTATGTCGTTTCATCATCATGACTTTATGAAGTAGGCATTATTCTCTTCACTTTACAGAAAAATACCTGAGGCTTAGAGATGTTTGAAGTAACTTTCTCTCGCAGTTGTACATGCAAGTGATCTTGGAGAGGCAGCAGTGGACAGTAGCTTGAAGCGAGATCTTAGTTTCCTGCCCTGGAATTGAACCTGGGCTGCCTGGATGAAAACCAGCAGTCCTAGCTGCTAGTCCACCAGGAGCTAGAAGCTAGAGGCAAAACTCCCCTGGCTCTTGCCCCCATTGAAAACTGCATTCCTCAAGGAGGCAAAAACTGTAAAAACAGACACGAAGTTTATTACTAGAGACATAAGAAGTGGGAGAGCAGGCAGAGTAATAGTTTGTGAGTTAAGACAGAAGCAAGGCCAGAGATACACACAGGGAGAGAAAGGATGTGGGCATGCCCCCAGTGGGGAGGAGCCCAGTAAAGAGGTGGTTAAATCATTTACATGGGGCAGTTCTTTCCAGGCTTTGGTTACCTTCGGCCAATTATCTGGTTTCTTTTCCCACACGTGACCTTCTCTAGGACTGTCCCCAACATCCATGCACAACTTTTTTCCAAGGTGTATTTGAGGCCATAGGCCTGTTGGGTGCCTTGGCATCACCTGTTCTGGAGTGGTGTGCACTCCTTTCTGATCCCCCAAGGAGCCTTTCTGCGCATGTGCAGTGTATCTCCATTGCCCCAAGGATGGGAAATATATGACCTGTTGATCTTTTACTCAAACACAGGTTAGCCCCTCTGGGTTCCTGCCATGACTGTTCCTGCCATCACCATTGGCAGGAGACAAAGCCTGGCTCTTTACCCCGTTTCTGTTGTTATTTCTGTTTCGAAGTGCAAACAGGAAGCTGATTGTAAATGCCTAATGTGGAGCTCATCTGGTCTCCTGCCTCAGAATTAAGAAGGCTAACCCTGGTCACTTTTCTCTAACATACTTGGAATCTTGTGTAAAGTCCACAGTCTGCTATGTTCAAAGTGGTAAGACCAGAGCCTTGGAAGCTCCAAGCCAGCTCTTTCTGTCTTACATCATGTCTTTGTCCCTGGACCTGGCTCCAAATACAGCCTCCTGGTCATCGGGCTTATCCTCAGGCAGTTGTATTTTCTTTTCCTGGACACTTGTTGGGTTTTTATTCTTGCTCTCTGGAACTCTCACTCCATTCTCAGCAAACTTCTCTGCAGCCACATCTCATAAAATATCCCACCTCCTTACTTCAGTTGAAAACCTGGCTCCCTCCCGAGGACACTGCCTTCCTTGCTGCATTTGCAGGTAACTACTGCTCATTTTCACATGTCTCATCAACCGCGTACTCCTCAAGAAAACAAAGTTCCATCAGGAAAATGAAGAGCTTGACTTTTTATGCTGTAATTTATGAATGACCAGTTTATACTTATTAAATATAGTAGTAAGTTATATATCTAAAGGCTCTATTTATAAAAATGCAATGGTTTGAAGAGTTTATATTAAGATTGTATATCAAATAAAAAGTGTCTTTTTGTTGAAGATAGTAAAAAGTGCTTTTCTGCCAATATAATACTTGAGGATGAGAGTAAATGTGTAAAATTCAGTATGGCCAATTGTCATTAATAAAGCATTTATAATGATAAACATCTGAAGTACTGTATAGTGTTTTGTTTATGATAAATGCTGAATAATTTTTATGCCTGACAGAACATTTACTTGTGATGGTTTAGTTGGGTGCACAGCATTTGCTTCAAGTAATTATGTCTTCAGTCATGACCTAATTCCAACACAGATTGGAATAAAATGGTGAAAAAAAGCTGAAATAATTTCAGTAAGTAAAGAGGATGCTAGAAAGAAGCTTTTAAAACAAACTGGAGACCAGAGCCTAGGTAATATCTTTATTGGATATGATGATTTCTCAAGCTGAACTGTCAAAATAAATTGGGGAAATTAACAGGGGACATTTTTATTTGCAAAAGTGTGGAAATGAAAGTTTCAGTAAAGGTCAATAAAAATGTGGAATATGGTCATTAAAGTAAGGAGATGGCCATGTTACCTAATATACATTCCAGTTACCTATCGCTGCCTTTCATACCATCCAAAACCATGTATAAAACCACTGCCATTTTATTCTCTTACAACTTTGTGTTAGGAATTCAGAGACAAGACAGTGGGGATGATGTGTCTGCTCGATAATATCTGGATTTTCAGATGGGAGAACTAGAATGGCTGGGTGTGACTTGACCAGGGGGAGTTGAAACAAGTGGGGTGGAGAATCCACTTTCAGGATAACTCCCTTACTCATGTGATACCTAGCCTGGGAATGACTTGAAGGCCTGGCTCCCCTGGGGCAGTTGACTAGAGGACTTGACACATATGTCCTCTCCACAGAGCTGGGGCTTTCACAGGATGGCAGTTTCTGGAGACTGGGTGCTCCAGACACATAGAGAGAGCTGACAGGCTTCTACTGAGCTGGGCTCGGAAGTCTCAGTCTCACTTTTGCCACATTCTGTTGGTTACAAGCCAGTCACTCACTCAGGCCGTCGTAGATTTGAGAGAAGAGTTGAACTCTACTTCTTGAGAGGGGAGTGGCGCGGTCACACTGCAGAAGAGCATGTGGAATGGGAAATGTTGTGACCGTTTTGGAAAATATAGTCTGCCAAAACCTGCACTTTCTGGGAGTAGAGGGGAAAATTTAAACCACATTTACAGGCTTTTCAGTTAGCCACACACTTTAAAGGGATTAAAAACAGAGACATGGTAGAGTGATGTATTTACGTATTAGGAAATAGCTCTCACTGCCATTTTAAACACGAATATTGAATCTCCAGATTAGCAGAGACACCGTTTCCTCAACATTTAATAAAGACTTACTGGCTATATGGTCATATATGGTAATAAGGACTGATGCTGAAGCTGAAGCTACAGTACTTTGGCCACGTGATGCGAACAGCTGACTCATTGGAAAAGACCCTGATGCTGGAAAAGATTGAGGGCAGGAGAAGAGGGCAAAACAGGATGAGATGGTTGGATGGCATCACTGATTCAGTGGACATAAACTTGGGCAAACCCTGGCAGATGGTGAGGGATAGCCAAGCCTGGCATGCTGAGTCCATGAGGTCATGAAGAGTTGGACACGACTTGGCCACTGAATAAGAACAGCAACATGGTAATAAGAAAGCTTTTATTGTAAGTGTAGCAGAAAGTTAGAAAATATACTAGTGTACACTTTGGATATTGTGATTGCTTAGCCACTTGTCTATCTTGTGGGGACAATAAGCAAGAAGACCATTATTTCGGGGCTTTTGAGGTTGCTTCCAAGATTGTGGGTCTTTGGTATTAGTGTTTATGTGTGTATTTGGGCAGCAGCCTTTACTGGTTTCAAGTTACACTACATTAATTTTTAACCGTACTGTGGAAGAAATTTTTCAATCTGGTTAAGCTCTTATTTCTATCCTCTTCGAAAAAGGGGCAGATGGTACTATTTACATAAGTAGTGTTGTGTCAGGAAGGAAGAAAACCCAATCTTTGACTTACTCTTGCATTCCCCCCAAGCCAGGCTTTTCCAGGACATATTCTCTTCTAGCTGGAGAAGGGCATGGCAACCCAGTCGAGTATTCTTGCCTGGAGAATCCCATGGACAGACAGAGTATGGCAGGCTACAGTCCATGGGGTTGCAACGAGTCAGCCACGACTGAAGTGACTTAGCCACAGGGGGCTTTAAGGTTAGCGATACTGTGGTTTGAATCCTGAATATTAATGAATAAGCACTTTGATCTTGGCTTCATTTTATCACAGTGTAAATGCTCAGCATGTTTGAGTGCCCAAATTTACATCACTTTGGAGAGAATGAAAGTACTTAGTGTATTATATGAATTGCTTTAGTTTGGGAGATATTTGAAGATTTATCAGACATAGCTGATAAACTAAGTGCGTGGTAGAACTGTGATTCAATAGCCAGTTACTTTGATGCTCAATGTAAAGTGATGCCCTCGAATAAGGTGAGAGATACATTCTGATGAGCATAAAATGTTGTTGTGGGATGGTAGAACCCTAAATTAATTTTAGGAAGCTTCTGTCCATTTAATTTTTAAGCCTGTCATCTGTACCTGGCTGTCTGCCATCACCTCAAACACCACATGTCCCAAAATTGAATTAATCATCTTCTCCATCAGACATCTCCCACATGCCAAAGAACAAAGAAATAGGCCAAAAAACCTAGTTTCCTTTCTCAACTCTACCATTTCTGTCTGATTCTACCCTCCTTTGAGAGTAGAATTTTAAAATTAAAATTTTTTCTTAACTATTTTTTTTTCTTTCTTTGGAATTTCTTTTAGATTTTCCTTTTTATATGCATTCCCCCAGGTAGGAATCAATGTAGACCTTGTATTTTGTATTCTCCTGACTTTCATATTTTCCCTGTTTCAATTCACCTTGCTTCTTAGTGCTATGGTACTATTAATAAATGTAACCTCTGCCCGAGTGTTCATTTTCTCTTTGTTGTTCACTAGAGCAAATCTAAACTCCTCTGCATGTTTTTTGCTTATTTGCCTATTTGTAGAATAAGGTAGATGGCACCCCACTCCAGTACTCTTGCTTGAAAATCCCATGGATGGAGGAGCCTGGTAGGCTACCGTCCATGGGGTCACGAAGAGTCAGACACGACTGAGCAACTTCACTTTCACTTTTCACTTTCATGCATTGGAGAAGGAAATGGCAACCCACTCCAGTGTTCTTGCCTGGAGAATCCCAGGGACGGGGAAGCCTGTGGGCTGCTGTCTATGGGGTCACACAGAGTCGGACACGACTGAAGTGACTTAGCAGCAGGAGAGAGGGTCAGTGAAGGACTAGGTCTGTAGGGCTTGTAGCCAAATGTCCGTCAACTGACGAATGGGTAACAGAATGTGGCATATAATAGAATTTTCAGTTCAGTCTCTCAGTTGTGTCCAACTCTTTGTGACCCCATGGACTGCAGTACACCAGGCCTCCCTGTCCATCACCAACTCCCGGAGCTTACTCAGACTCATGTCCATTGAATTGGTGATGCCATCCAACCATCTCATCCTCTATCGTCCCCTTCTCCCGTCTTCATTCTTTCCCAGCATCAGGGTCTTTTCAGAAGAGTCTTCTCATCAGTGCTTCTCATCAGGTGGCCAAAGTATTGGAGTTTCAGCTTCAGCATCAGTCCTTCCAATGGATTCCGGACTGATTTTCTTTAGGATGGACTGGTTGGATCTCCTTGCAGTCCAAGGGACTCTCAAGAGTCTTCTCTAACAACACAGTTCAAAAGCATCAATTCTTCGGCACTCAGCTTTCTTCACAGTCAAACTCTCACATCCATACATGACTATTGGAAAAACCATAACCTTGACGAGACGGACCTTTGTTGGCAAAGTAATGTCTCTGCTGTTTAATATGCTGTCTAGGTTGATCATAACTTTTCTTCCAAGGAGCAATTTGAATTTTATTTGGCCATTAAAAAAATTGGGAGTGAAGTACTGATACATGCTAAATATAGATGAACCTTGAAAACATTGAAAGTGAAAGAAACTTGACACAGAAAGCCACATATTGTGTGATTCCATTCCTTTGAAATGTCCAGAATAGGCCAATCCATTGAGACAGGGTAGATGTTTAGCTCAGGGCTATGTTTGGGTGGACTCCGGGAGTTGGTGATGGACAGGGAGGCCTGGCGTGCTGTGGTTCATGGGGTGACAGAGTCGGACACGACTGAGCAACTGAACTGAACTGATGGGGAAGGGGTTGGGCGGGGCGGTAAGGAAGGAGTAGGGTAGCTACTAATGGCTATGGGTTTCCCTGATAGCTCAGTTGGTAAAGAATCTGCCTGCAATGCAGGAGACCCTGGTTTGATTCCTATGTTGGGAAAATCTGCTGGAGAAGGGATAGGCTACCCACTCCAGTATTCTTGGGCTTCCCTTATGGCTCAGCTGGTAAAGAATCCTCCTGCACTGTGGGAGACCTGGGTTCAACCTCTGGATTGGGAAGATCCTCTGGAGAAGAGAAAGGCTACCCACTCCAGTATTCTGTCCTGGAGAATTCCATGGACTGTATAGTCCTTTGGGTTGCAAAGAGTCAGACACGACTGAGCGACTTTCACTTCACTCTGTAATTGGACTTCCCAGGTGGCTCAGTGGTAGTGAACTGCCTGCCAATGCAGGAGATGTGGGTTTGATCCCTGGGTTGGGAAGATCTCTTGGAGAAGGAAATGGCAACCCACTCTGGTATTCTTGCCTGAAACATCCCAAGGACAGAAGGCTGGTGGTCTACAGTCCATGGGGTTGCAAAAGGAGTCAGACAACAATGTCATCTCTGGAATTAGGTATTGATATTGATTATACAACCTTGTGAATATACTCGAAACCACTGAATTGTACACTTTAAAAGGTTGCATCTTATGGTATGTCCGTTATATCTTTTTTTTTTTTTAAAAAGGAATTGTTGCAGTGTTAAATTACTCAAGGCTTAGAACAAGAGCATTCCTGAGTATAGGACCTATAAGACAAGATATCTGTGTTAATTCCTCTGGCTATTTTAATCTCATCTTAGGCAATTATATATGACTTTACAGATTTGATGTGCTACTTGTGTTGTTTCTAGGGACCATTAATATAAATACATTGATTACTTAAAGTCATCTCCTATGCCATACTTTGGGAAAATTTGGATTATTGTATCCAATTACCAAACCAGCCTGCTTTAATTTTGTGATTCACTCATTTATGTTAGCTTTCCTTTCAGGTTTACATACAGTATTTTCTTTAAAATTTGCTTTTTAAAAAAGCAGAGACAAGGTTGTGAAAAGAGGAATATGTGGGGGGGTGTTTTGGTTATTAATATAAATTTATTCTCTAAAGAATTTGAATGTTAACAACTTTGAAGCTCTTTTCTAGAATTTCATTACCTTTCTTCAGATCCTTTCAGAATGGCAGTGAGGTTTTCTCAGTAGGAAGAGTATCATAATATTCGTTTCATTAAACTATATGTAGTTCCTGCTGAGAAGTAAATTGAGACCTGAAAATGTTTATCACCATAAAAAGCACCAGAGAAAAATATTGCAAAAACACAGAGTAGCTTCCCTTAGAATTCAGTTTAGGGTGCTGTTTTGTTTTAGAATTCTTATTCTTGTAAAGTAGGTTGGCATAGTATTTCTTCTTTTTAATTACTGAATTAACTTTATAGGCCCTTATCTGTGCATTTAGTAAAGCAGTAGGTGGTTCTCAGTCTTTTTTCCAGTCAGTTGCTCCCCTTGGTGGATGTGTGGATAGCCACCCGAAAGGGGAGGGGAATGAGTGTGTAGTTTTGTAAAGGGCACATCTTACCCCTGCATCAAATTGAGAATGACTACCATAGTGATCAAAAGTTACTACTGGAAAAAAAGTAATTAATAGGATTGTAATCTCCTTTTGCTTGTTGGGTTGAAAATGATTAAGCATGGTTAGCCTTAGGGAAGGCTGGAGAAATTTGGGGTGATGTAATTTTAGAAGTGCCTGTTCTACTGCAAAGATGAGAGCTCAGAACTGTTGACCTGGAGTTACAGGTTCCTGAGTTGTACCCCATTCCAGCCCAGGTCTGTGAAACAGGAGATCACTTTTGGGGATGGGCAGCGTGTGAGTAACCTCAGTTAGTAGGTGCTGTTTACAAGTTCACCCTGTGACTCATATGAGCCCTGACTGAAGATAGAATAAAATTTGTAGAGGTTCATAACCTCTCTGACAGACTGAACAGCTGGGAGAGAGTGTCTCTCCTCCCACTTGGAATCAACCACCTGTGAGTGTGTGTGTGTGTGATTTGCTCAGTCATGTCTGACTCTTTGTGATCCCAGGCTCCTTTGTCCATGGGATTCTCTAGGCAGAAATACTGGAGTGGGTAGCCATTCCCTTCTCCAGGGGTCTTCCCAACCCAGGAATCGAACCCCAGTCTCCTGCATTGCAGGAGGATTCGTTTCTGTCTGAGTCACCAGAGAAACCTCTCTTGCTTTGTATGACTTCCTAAATAGCTCTTCAGTCGGGTCTCATCCCTCCGCTCCAAGGTTTGTGTTGGAAACCTCAGGCTGTTTCCTGAGTTATTTTGATGCATTTTGACTATTCTTCAGTTTCCTCTTACCTGATACATCCTCCACAATGCTATCAGCATTTCAGGGTCTAAAATACAAGTCAGATCAGGTTATTTCTCTGCTTAAAACCCTTCACTAGTTCTCTGTTACCTACAAAGAAAGACATGTTTATCGAATTCCATAAAAATGTGTTGGTACCTTGACCTTTGATTGATTTCATTATATTGGGGTACTTCCTTTAAGAAAACTCAGTATATAGAAATGCAGATGCCCCATGAGTTTTGCTCTAAGCCTCTCTTAGCACAGCCTGCTTGTCTCTAAGTTGCTACTGCTTCCTGACCTGTCTCTGGGGATGTTTGTTGATTCCTTTGGTGAAAATGGCTTTAGGCTTCGGTCAGGAGTGGGGACCAGATCAAGTGCAACTTTGAAGGCCACAGTAAAGGATGCTGGCTTTCCCCTCCTGATATATATGGTAGAAAACTATTAGAGGTTGAAAGCAAGGGTTAGTTACTAGTTACTGAAATACAAATAGCAGATTTATACTTTGAGAGGACCATTTGGCTGTTAGTGAGGAATGGATTGTAGCATGGTGTAACTGGGAGCCGGGAGGTCATTGAGTAAACCGCTGCAGTGATCCTTGCGCTGGAGCCAGAGTCACCTGCACTAGGGTGTTTGCACTGGAGATGGAGAACAGTGCAGAGACCCATGGTATATTTTAGAAGTATAACTGATAGACCTAATCATGGCTGCATGTGGGCGGTGGGGAAAAGAGAAGGAAGAACTCTTAGATGACAAAGTTTGTATATTTTCACTCTAAATAGCATGCTGCTGCTGTTAAGTCACTCAGTCATGTCCAACTCTTTTGTGACCCCACGGACTGTAGCCCACCAGGCTCCTCTGTCCCTGGGATTTTCCAGGAAAGAATACTAGAGTGGGTTGTCACTTAATCCTCCGGGGGATCTTCCTGACCCAGGGATCGAACTCATGTCTCCTGCGGCTCCTGCATCGCAGGGGGATTCTTTACTGTTGAGCCTCCAGGGAAGCCCTTTAAATAGCATATTTAGGTGTAAAAGGGGGAAATGAGGAAAAATATAGTATAGTTGCTATACCCCAAACAGATAATGAGTATTAAATCCTTGGCTTCGGCTTGAGTTAGGAAGGGAATGGGTGACTTGGAGGATGTAAGGGCTGGTCACGGGCTGACAAGGTGGGGACGGGGGGAGCTTGGGACCAGGGCCAGTCCCTTCTGTGTCTGTGGCATTTTGGGTTCTCTGTCTCACCCTTGCCCACTGTTTGTAACTTTGCTAAATTAACGTTTGTTAAGTAGAGCCCTGGGGTGATGGATGGTTCAGTAAAAGACCACAAGAGAATTGAAATTGAGTTTATTACAGGTCGTGGAGGAGGTACACAGCACACCTTAAGAGGCCAAGAGGGCAGTCAAGACAGGGTGTAGGCAGAGATTGGGGTGGATCCTGGAGGAGTATTTTGGGTTTCCCAGGCTAAGATCAGATTGGTCAGTTCAAACCAAAAAGAGGGAGAGGTGGTTGGGGTGGCCTCAGAAATCTGTTTTTATCCAGGGGCACCAGGGGAAGACCCTGGGAGGTGAGGGAGACTGATGATCCAAAGGGCAGCTGTGGGGATCATATCGGGAACTTGCTCACTGGTGAGTCTGTGGGCTGTTTTCTAGGATGTGCACACTTGATGGAGAGGTTGGTATCAGTTCAAGCCAAGCCCTGCAGGCCACTTGGCCACACACATGGATGCTGAGGCAGCAGTATTGTGGCATAGGTTAGCAAAACCCATGCTTTACCTTTAAGAGATTGTTATAAATTTTAGCCTCATTCTTCTTACCCAGTTGTTGGAGGTCCTCATCTTTTCTGGGCTGTGCCGTAGGTGAGCCAGAGTTTGTATCCTGTGTATTAGAGTTAAAGCTGGGAGGATGTGTTGGAGTTCAGCTCTCTGATAGGTTCAAGAAAGCTTATGATTTTGTAGGTTGTTTGGTATTTTTTGTTGTTACTGGGAGCACTGCTTTTTTTTTTTTTTTTTTTTTTTAAGCACTGCTCTTTTTACATTTTTCCAGATCCTGCATAGAAGCCCATCAGACCATTTATTTTAATAGCGCATATACCCCTATTTTCATTATGACTAGGTTTTCCTTTGAGTGGTTCACTTTCTCCAAAAGATTCTTTAGTCTGCTGCCAGGGGTTTGTTATAAGAATGTATTCCAACAAATCATTTACTATTTTTGCATTTGCTTTCTATCCTCTGGTCTCTCTGGCTTGAACTGCTCACGTTCTGTAAGGACTCAATTTAAACTTGTTCTTGCGCCTTCCTTGTAGTTAATATCCAAAATGTACAAATATCCTTTTCAGATTGGTTTCTTTTACTTAATACTATGCATTTAAAGTTCATCCATGTCCTCTCATCATTTGCTAGCTCATTTCCTTTTAGTGTTGAATAATATCCCATTGTCTGGAGGTACCACAGTTTATTTATCCATTCACGCACTGAAGGGTAAGTTGGTTGCTTCCAAGTTTTGGCAGTATAATTCTTCCCAACTCATGAGTTGTTTAAATGTGGGGTGGGGGAAGAAAGAGATGTCTTAAAATCATTGTCCAGCCCCATTCTGAGTATAAAAACAGAAATATATGTATAGATTCTAAATCTTCTAAAATTCTTAGACTCATTTCCCAGTTAAATTGCAGGGATGAAACTCATCACCAGGCATGTTTTTGACCCTAACTGGCTTTCCCTGGCACCAACCCATCTTTCTCTTCAGGATGATCTGACTATATCAGGCACCACCAGAAGCATTCCTGTCTCGTGCAGGAAGACAACCTAACTCAGGTTGCTTTCTTCACAGTTCTCTCCACCCGCCATTGCCCTTTCTAGCCTTTCCGTTTACTGAAGTCTTTGCCTAGTTTCTCTACTGAAAACCTCTTGTGCTATATATACAGTATTCTGTTACTCAACAGCTTGACACTTTACATATATTATCTAAAATTGTCTGCCATTATTTCGTATATGTTAAGCAGTTCTATTTAAGCAAGATTAAGTAAGAACATTTCTGCCTTTTTAAAAAAATCATAGTGTGTATAAAAAAGTACCGAGAACATGGTAAGGCATTCAAAGTTTGTTTGATTTTTTTTTTTTTTTCTTTTGGATAAGATGTGATAGCACAGATCTCATTGCATGGACCCTAAGTAATAAGCCTTACAATATTAATAAGACTTCTGTTTGCTATTTCAAAAGTCAAGTTAAATCTTCTTGGGGAAACAGATATATTCTCTGTTGCCATCAAGGAAAATACCTCCATGTTATTAGACTTTATATTTTTAAAAAGACTTTTCTAACAGTTATTATAGAAATGCATAGAGAGCAAGCATATCTTTAAAGGTAGTTCTTTCCCAAAGCAATTGGATTTTAAAGCTCTTTTAAAATTAGGGTTTTACAGTACCCTTGGCTTAAATAAATCCAAATGAGCTTTTTTTTTTTTTAAACTGCCTTGTAAATGTTGTATCTGGACATAAGTCTATTGTTGGGGTTAATTTGATTACATAATGAATGGAGAACAGCCTTTATTTTTTTCAAACTTATAACAAAAGAAACTGGACCAAGAAAAGAAAAAAAATTAAGTAATTCTTCACCAGGATTTAACTGCTCTATATGGGTAGCATCTGTTTCCCTTCCGCCAACCTTGAACTACAGGTCTTCAGTGCATCTTCTTGGTAATCTAGTTCCATAGTTACTAATGGCAGATGAATATGTGGCTTAATATTTTGTGAGAATATGGGTTAAAAGGTTTACATCTCATATCATAAACACTCTCTTTAAATACCTAGCCTGCCAGTTGCCTTCTTTACAACCTCTTTAAAAAGTCCCTTCAAAGTTATAAGCAGTTCAAGCCTGGTCTTTGGGCAAGTGGCCCACAGGGGCAGCTCTTATGATGCATGCCGGCCCACATGGAGGGTGTGTCACATACAGGTAGGATAGGTTTTCATAGGGACTAAACCTTTTTGGACAAAATTAAATTTGTTTTGTCATTTTTTTCTCATATCTTTAAACTGAGTAGGACGTCATAAAAGAGGAACAGTGGGTTGGAAGAAGGTAGGGGAAGAGTAATATTTGACAAGCAGACTGATGAACGTGCTGTTATACTGTACCGGTCTAGTCATCAAGTACTCTAGTCATCAATAAGATGGATTGAGAAAACACATAAAATTTCCACAAAGAGGAACTTGACATAATTCTATGAGTCTTTGTCATACGTATTCTGCAAGATAACCATCCTGGTCTCTTCAGAAATGTCAGTGTTCTGATTAAAGGAGACTGAAGTCTCAATGTGGGATCCTTGATTAGATCTGCATTTATAGAGAAGAACTGCTATAAATTTTATACTATTGGAATAGTTTGATGAACTTGAATGCAGTCTGTATATTAGCTATTA
The DNA here is from genome assembly GCF_027580195.1 of Bos mutus. Classification (NCBI taxonomy): domain Eukaryota; kingdom Metazoa; phylum Chordata; class Mammalia; order Artiodactyla; family Bovidae; genus Bos; species Bos mutus. The sequence goes on from NC_091625.1 coordinate 32,098,676, forward strand.
TTCTAGGTTTAACTTCTTAGGTGTAATAGTGTTGTTGTCTTTGATCTTAGGAAATATATACTAATGTAGTTAGGGGTGACAAATACCTGGAGCTTATCTTCAGGTAGTTTTGAAAAAAGAGAGGTGTGTATGTGTGTGTGCGCACATGTGTGTGCGTGTAACATGCTTGGTGATGAATGAGTTTGTTTTTTTCTTTCTGACACTCATTTTACACGAAATGATGTTCTCTGGGTTTTGCTACTTTTTTTCTCTTGGATGAGTGGTCGGTCCTTTGAGACCTTCTCATTTGATTTGTTTCCTTTTGTCCACCTCATTTTCTATCATGAAGCTGCTTGAGACTAGTTCTTGGCTCAATTCATTTTACATTGCAGTGATTAATCCTGTACTCTAGGTAGCATAAATATATGCTATTATTGATCATCAGTAGAATAAGTAATGGGGAAGGCAATGGCACCCCACTCCAGTACTCTTGCCTGGAAAATCCCATGGACGGAGGAGCCTGGTAGGCTGTAGTCCATGGGGTCGCTAAGAGTCGGTCACGACTGAGCGACTTCACTTTCACTTTTCACTTTCATGCATTGGAGAAGGAAATGGCAACTCACTCCAGTGTTCTTGCCTGGAGAATCCCAGGGACAGGGGAGCCTGGTGGGCTGCCGTCTATAGGGTCACACAGAGTCGGACACGACTGAAGTGACTTAGCAGCAGCAGTAGCAGAATAAGTAAGAAAATATGGATGGATTTGTGCAGTCTCATCATCTCTAAAACACATTTAAACACATTTTATTGACATGCCTTTAAGGATGTTAATAATATTCAGACACCAAGCGGTGATCCATCTATAGAAACATTAGATTCTCTAAATAAGCTACTTAGAGCTCATCAGTTACGTTTAATAATGTGTGGTCTGAGAGTACTACTGAGTGTGAACTGAGGTACAGCGCTCTCCGGTCTGTGTCTTTGCTTTAGAACAGGCTGAGGTCAATAACCCACTGTTTTGGATAAGTTTGAGAAACTCTTTTCAATATTTAACTTTGGAACCTTAAGGACCAAGGAACCTTTTCGTAATTATATCTGAGAGTTTAATAATAAAAACAGAATTATAGGAATGTATTCTTCCTTTATTTAAAGTGTACGAGATCTCTTTTTTTTTAATTGAAGTATAACTGACCTACAACACTGCATTAGTTAATTGAAGTATAACTGACCTACAACACTGCATTAGTTCCAGGTACACAACACAGTGATTCGGTATTCCTGTATATCACAAAATGTTAAGTCTGTTACTATCTGACATAATACAAAGTTATTACAATATTATTTCCTGTATTCCCCATGCTGTACATTTCATACCCATGACTCGTTTATTTTGTAACTGGAAGTTAACCCTCTTGATCTCCCTCACCTATTTCACTCCGCTCCCCGTCATCTCCCCTCTGGCAATCACTTGGTTGTTCTCTGTGAGAGCCTGTTGCTATTTTGTTATTTGTTCATTGTTCTGTTTTTTTAGATTCTACATATAATTGAAGTTATAATGGTTTTTCTCTTTGTCTGACTAATTTACTTAGTATGATATCCTTTTATATCCATCCATGTTGTCTCAATGGCAAGATTTCATTTTGTAAATGAGTTTTAAATAACTTATTTATAAAAGAGAAATGAAAACATAGAGAAGGAACTTATGACTACCAGGGCTAGAGGGATAGATTGGCAGTTTGGGACTGACGTGTACACACTGCTATATTTAAAATAGATGACCAACAAGGAGCTCTTGTATAGAACAAGGAACTCAGCTCAATATTCTGTAATAACCTAAATGAGAAAAGAATTTGAAAAGGGATCAGACAGGTCAGATCAGTCTCTAAGTCGTGTCCGACTCTTTGCAACCCCATGAATCGCAGCACGCCAGGCCTCCCTGTCCATCACCAACTCCCGGAGTTCACTCAGACTCACGTCCATCGAGTCAGTGATGCCATCCAGCCATCTCATCCTCTGTCGTCCCCTTCTCCTCCTGCCCCCAATCCCTCCCAGCATCAGAGTCTTTTCCAATGAGTCAACTCTTTGCATGAGGTGGCCAAAGTACTGGAGTTTCAGCTTCAGCTTCAGCATCATTCCTTCCAAAGAAATCCCAGGGCTGATCTCCTTCAGAATGGACTAGTTGGATCTCCTTGCAGTCCAAGGGACTCTCAAGAGTCTTCTCCAACACCACAGTTCAAAAGCATCAATTCTTCGGCGCTCAGCCTTCTTCACAGTCCAACTGTCACATCCATACATGACCACTGGAAAAACCATAGCCTTGACTAGACGGACATTTGTTGGCAAAGTAATGTCTCTGCTTTTGAATATGCTATCTAGGTTGGTCATAACTTTCCTTCCAAGGAGCAAGCGTCTTTTAATTTCATGGCGGCAGTAACCATCTGTAGTGATTTTAGAGCCCAGAAAAATAAAGTCTGACACTGTTTCCACTGTTTCCCCATCTATTTCCCATGAAGTGGTGGAACTGGATGCCATGATCTTCATTTTCTGAATGTTGAGATTTAAGCCAACTTTTTTACTCTCCACTTTCACTTTCATCAAGAGGCTTTTGAGTTCCTCTTCACTTTCTGCCATAAGGGTGGTGTCATCTGCATATCTGAGGTTATTGATATTTCTCCTGGCAATCTTGATTCCAGCTTGTGGTTCTTCCAGCCTAGCGTTTCTCATGATGTACTCTGCATATAAGTTAAATAAGCAGGGTGACAATATACAGCCTTGACATACTCCTTTTCCTTTTTGGAACCAGTCTGTTGTTCCATGTCCAGTTCTAACTGTTGCTTCCTGACCTGCATACAGGTTTCTCAGGAGGCAGGTCAGAGGGTCTGGTATTCCCATCTCTTTCAGAATTTTCCACAGTTTATTGTTTATTGTGATCCACACAGTCAAAGGCTTTGGCATAGTCAATAAAGCAGAAATAGATGTTTTTCTGGAACTCTCTTGCTTTTTCTGTGATCCAGCGGATGTTGGCAATTTGATCTCTGGTTCCTCTGCCTTTTCTAAAACCAGCTTGAACATCAGGAAGTTCACGGTTCACATATTGCTGAAGCCTGGCTTGGAGAATTTTGAGCATTACTTTACTAGCATGTGAGATGAGTGCAATTGTGTGGTAGTTTGAGCATTCTTTGGCATTGCCTTTCTTTGGGATTGGAATGAAAACTGACCTTTTCTGGCCCTGTGGCCACTGCTGAGTTTTCCAAATTTGCTGGCGTATTGAGTGCAGCACTTTCACAGCATCATCTTTCAGCATTTGGAATAGCTCAACTGGAATTCCATCACCTCCACTAGCTTTGTTCATAGTGATGCTTTCTAAGGCCCACTTGACTTCACATTCCAGGATGTCTGGCTCTAGGTGAGTGATCACACCATCGTGATTATCTTGGTCATGGAGATCTTTTTTGTACAGTTCTTCTGTGTAGTCTTGCCACCTCTTCTTAATATCTTCTGCTTCTGTTAGTTCCATACCATTTCTGTCCTTTATTGCGCCCATCTTTGCATGAAATGTTCCCTTGGTATCTCCAATTTTCTTGAAGAAATCCCTAGTCTTTCCCATTCTGTTGTTTTCCTCTATTTCTTTGCATTGATCACTGAGGAAGGCTTTCTCATCTCTCCTTGCTATTCTTTGGAACTCTGCATTCAGATGCTTATATCTTTCCTTTTCTCCTTTGCTTTTCACTTCTCTTCTTTTCACAGCTATTTGTAAGGCCTCCCCAGACAGCCATTTTGCTTTTTTGCCTTTCTTTTCCATGGGGATGGTCTTGATCCCTGTCTCCTGTACAATGTCACGAACCTCCGTCCATAGTTCATCAGGCACTCTATCTATCAGATCTAGTCCCTTAAATCTATTTCTCACTTCCACTGTATAATCATAAGGGGTTTACTCCAATATAAAGTAAAACTTTTTTTAAAGATTTCATTTTTCATGGCTAACACTCCATAGTGTGTGTGTGGGCGGTATGTATGTATATCACATTTTCTTTATCATTCATCTGTTGATGGGTGTTTAGGTCGCTTCCATAACTTGGCTGTTGTAAACAAAGCTGCAGTGAACATATGGGTCCATATATCTTTCTGAATTAGTGTTTTTTTTTCCTGGAAAAATACTCAGAAGTAAAATTGTTGCATTGCATGGTAGTTCAATTTTTAAATCCTTGAGGAACCTTCATAAAGTTGTCACTGTGCATTGGTGCATAGTGACTGCATCAGATTACATTCCCACCAGTAGTGCTCAGGGGTTCCTTTTTCTCCACATTCTCACCAGTCCTTATTATTTGTTGTCTTTTGATAATAGCCATTCTGACAGATGTGAGGTGATAACTCATTGTGGTTTTTATTTGCATATCCTGATGATTAGTGATGTTGAGCATCTTTTCATGGCCATCTATATGTCTTCTTTGGAAGAATGTTTATTCAGATCTTCTGCCCATTTTTAATCGTGTTATCTGTTTGATGTTGAGTTGTATGAGTTATTCATACATTTTGGATATTAACTCCTTATCAGATATATTGTTTGAAAATATCTTTCCATTCAGTAGTCTGCCTTTTTTTTTTTCTGGTTGAGTATCCTTCACTGTGCAAAAGCTTTTTAGTTTGATGTAGTACCGATTGTTTATTTTCACTTTTATTTCCCTTTCCTGAAGAGACATAGCCAAAAAAATACTGCTTAAAACTGCTCTCAGGAAGCATACTGCCTACATTTTATTCTAGGAGTTTTATGGTTTCAGATCTTACATTTAAGTCTTCAATACGTTTTGATTTTATTTTCATATATGGTGTGAAAAAGTGGTCTGGTTTGATTCTTTTGCATGTAGTTGTCCAGTTTTCCCAACACTATTTATTGAGGAGGTGCTCTTTTCCCCATTATATATTCTTTGTCATAGGTTAATTGTATCAGACATTTAAAAAAATTTAGGTGAGAACGATGGCACCCCACTCCAGTACTCTTGCCTGGAAAATCCCATGGATGGAGGAGCCTGGTAGGCTACAATCCATGGGGTCGAAAAGAGTCGGACACGACTGAGCGACTTCCCTTCCACTTTTCCCTTTCATGCATTGGAGAAGGAAATGGCAACCCACTCCAGTGTTCTTGCCTGGAGAATCCCAGGGACGGCGGAGCCTGGTGGGCTGCCGTCTGTGGGGTCACACAGAGTCGGACACGACTGAAGTGAGTTAGCAGCAGCAGCAGTAGCAGATGAGAACCTGTTCCTAGAGTGCAGACACCATCAGCAGCTTTTCTCAGAAAGGAGAATCTGAGATTTCTCCTTTTCACTTTGTAAGTTCTCTTGTGCCTCATGTAGTGCTTATATACTCTGAGGGTGAGCTCCCTCCCTTTCTCTTGCTCTCTCTGTCTCTTTCTCCCCTCCTCTCTCTCCATCTATTGGTCTGTCTGTCTCTGGCATTGATCAGAAAAGGAAAGTGCACAAATACCCAGAATTTCTGAATAAGCAATAAAAAAGGAAAAACGTTACCTGGAGAAGCAGTGATGACAGGGTCTGCTCATGGTCCTTGTGAGGTTGAGTTTGTCCTGAGGCAGACATACTGGGAAGGTGGAATGAGCTGCTCACCAACGTTAGGAGCATCATTTATGGTCAGTGGAGAAAAGCTGCTGATGGCTTCTGCATTCTAGAAACAGGATCTCATCTGTCTATTACAGAAGAGTATGCAACCATCAGACAGGAGTTGCCCATCTTCCCATTCCAGCTCAAATCCCAGTCTTGACCCTTGCTCTCTTGGAAGGACATCTTCCCTATTTTTCAGTCAATGCCAGTCTCTCCACCCGTGTCAGGAAATCCTTGCCTCAAACTTTCTCCATGACTTTCATGCAGTAATTAGCCCTTCCCTAGGTTACATTTTCAGTTCTTCTTTAAAAAACAAAAAAGAACCTCTCCCTTGACTGGACTCTGCTCCCTCCAAATCCATCATTCTAGTTGTCCCTCTGTATTTCTTTTTTTTTATCAACTGTTTCTTGGAGGTTTTTATTTTTTTCGCTCTCCAGCTAAATTGCCTCCATTCACTCACTGTCCACTCATCCACTTTCTCCACTTGTCCACTTGCTCCACCCTTACCACTCTACCGAATGTGCTGGCTCAAAGATTATTTCTGAGATACGCATTCTGAATGCAGGGGCTTCAAGTCTTCATTTTCTTGATTTTTTTGCAGGCTTTGACCAGATCCCCTGCCCTTCCCTTGCACCTAGAACTGTGATGCCCGGCTTCCACTCTAGCCCGTCTCTCTCAGCAGGTTGCCTCTGTCTGCGTGTCCTCAGCCTCCTCTGAACCCCACCCAAGACCCAGGCCTTGGTCCCCTTCATTCTTCCTCAGTAGTTTCTCCCCCTGGATCTTGTCCAGCTCAGCAACTCTGAGTGTCTCTGCAGTATGGACAGTGTCTAACCTTCCTAAGGCCAGAGCGCGTCGTTGTCTTCGTGGAGTCCTGTGCCAGCCCATCGATGTGTCTGTCACTTTAGGTTCCTTCACCCTGTTACTGTATCTCTGTGTGTGTGTGTGAGGCCCTCAGTCGTGTCCGACTCTTCGTGACCCTTCTATTGCTATAGCTCTCCCCTTAACATTTAGACTAAAACACATTCTGGTAAAAATGTTCTTAACATTTTGACTAAGATTCTGGTTAAATGTCCTGTGATAAACCGTAATGGAAAAGAATATGAAAAAGAATACACACACATACACTTAAGTGTGTGTGTGTATAACTGAATCACTTTGCTATACAGCAGAAATTAATACAACATTGTAATCAACTGTACATCAATAAAAAATTTTTTAAAGATTCTGATTAATATAAAGTAAGCGTTTTACTCAGAATAAGGGGAAACTCATACATTACCACCCTCTCTTACAAGCTGGAATCAAGATTGCCAGGAGAAATACCAATAACCTCAGATATGCAGATGACACCACCCATATGGCAGAAAGTGAAGAGGAACTAAAAAGCCTCTTGATGAGAGTGAAAGAGGAGAGTGAAAAAGTTGGCTTAAAGCTCAACATTCAGAAAACAAAGATCATCGCATCCGGTCCCATCACTTCATGGGAAATAGATGGGGAAACGGTGGAAACAGTGTCAGACTTTATTTTTGGGGGCTCCAAAATCACTGCAGATGGTGACAGCAGCCATGAAATTAAAAGACGCTTACTCCTTGGAAGGAAAGTTATGACCAACCTAGATAGCATATTCAAAAGCAGAGACATTACTTTGCCAACAAAGGTTCGTCTAGTCAAGGCTATGGTTTTTCCAGTGGTCATGTATGGATGTGAGTTGGACTGTGAATAAGGCTGAGTGCTGAAGAATTGATGATTTTGAACTGTGGTGTGTGGTGTTGAAGAAGACTCTTGAGAGTCCCTAGGAGTGCAAGGAGATCCAACCAGTCCATTCTGAAGGAGATCAGCCCTGGGATTTCTTTGGAAGGAATGATGCTAAAGCTGAAACTCCAGTACTTTGGCCACCTCATGCGAAGAGTTGACTCATTGGAAAAGACTCTGATGCTGGAAGGGATTGGGGGCAGGAGGAGAAGGGGACGACAGAGGATGAGATGGCTGGCTGGCATCACTGACTCGATGGACCTGAGTCTGGGTGAACTCCGGGAGTTGGTGATGGACAGGGAGGCCTGGCGTGCTGTGATGCATGGGGTCGCAAAGAGTCGGACACGACTGAGTGACTGGACTGAACTGAACTGACTAGCACCCCAGCAAAGACCCATTTTTTATTTCTCCTCCTTTGTAACACTTAACAAAACTTCACTTTGACTCACTGGGTTAATATTTCTTTAAGGTCAGTCTCCACGAAGCTGCAAGAGTAGACACTGCACATACGAATCCAGTTCACTGCTATGCTTTCTGTGCCAGTTACAGGTCTTGGCGTGTAGCAGGTGTGCAGTAACTTTTTGTTGAAGGGAAGAATGAACAAAGTAGGAATTGACCATTAAAGATTTGCTAATGAGCCGTTAAACTTTAGGTAATTGAGTTTTTTACATTTTCTTCAAAATATCTGTTTATTTGTTTTTTTAAAAGTATTGCGGTAAGGATGTGTGTTCAATATTCTTGGAAAAGTTTAAGGATAATTTTTATAAATCAGTTTTATGTTAGTGATTTTTAAGGAAATTTGAAGGGTATCTGTTCGTAATTAATGTTCCTTTAATTTTCTGTTTTCGTTTTCAGTGTTATGTTTATCTGCAGCTAAGGCATTTCGAGTATTGATTCATCCTTTTAGCACTGTTAGTGTTAATCTTTTTAAATGGTTTGTTTTCTGATTATCATAGTAAAATACATTCATTACAGAAGGTTTAGTCATACTTAATATCCTCAGTTAAAATTTGGTTAATTTACTTACACATTTAAAAAAAATTTTTTTTAACATTTTATTTTATTTTAAATTAATTTATTTTAATTGAAGGCTAATTACCTTATAATATTGTGGTGGTTTTTGCCATACATTGACATGAATCCGCCATGGGTGTACATATGTTCCCCATCCTGACCCCCCCTTCCCCCTCCCTCCCCATCCCATCCCTCGGGGTCATCCCAGGGCACCAGCCCTGAACACCCTGTCTCATGCATCAAGTCTGGACTGGCGATCTATTTCACATATGATAATATATATGTTTCAGTGGTACTCTCTCAGATCATCCCACCCTCACCTTCTCCCACAGAGTCCAAAAGACAGTTCTATATATCTCTTTTGCTGTCTTGCATACAGGGTTATTGTTACCGTCTTTCTAAATTCCATATATATGCATTAGTATACTGTATTGGTGTTTTTCTTTCTGACTTACTTCACTCTGTATAATAGGCTCCAGTTTCTCCCACCTCATTAGAACTGATTCAAATGTATTCTTTTTAATGGCTGAGTAATATTCCATTGTATATACGTATATCTTACATTTCTTATGTAAGAAAGCTGTGGTACACTTTTAAATATGTATCTGGGGATTCCCTGGTGGCCCAGTGGTTGAAGCTCTGCCTGCCAATGCAGGAGACATGGGTTTGATCCTTGTTTCTGGATGATCCCACGTGCCACTGAGCAGCTAAGCCCCTGAGCCACAACTGCTGAAGCCCCCATGCCCTAGAACCTGTACTCTGCAACAGGAGAAGCCACCCGCAATGAGAAACCCGAGAACCGCAGCTAGCAAGTAGCCCTCCCACCCCTGCTCTCAGCAGCTACAGAAAGCACCACACAGCAGCGAAGACCCAGCATGGCCAAAAATAAACAAATCCATAAATAAATCTTTAAAAATATTAAAAATAGTTGAAATATGTATCTGCACACATGCACACTCATTGTTTTCTCTGTATAAAATTGGCTCTAACTGTATATAGTAACAGGTGCATTTGCCTTATACGCAAAGCTTTTTCTTTGAAATATCCTCCTAAATGAGATGTGCTCTTCCGTGCTTTCCTGGTATTACATTGTGTGAATGTATCATCCTTTATTCAGCGATTCCCTCACCTTAGCAGTGTTAAACCTGTTGTATAATGTGCAGCAATTGAGGTTCACTTAAAATATTTTAAGGTAATATACTTTCCAGTGAGCATACTTTATTACTAATGAGTTAGCTGTTAATGAGAACATGTTTATATTGCCAATGTATTTGCTCCATCAACCATAACAAAGTACCGTAGACCTTCTTGCTGTGTCCTCATGTAGCAGACTCAGAGCAAGGAAGCAAGTGTTCTTGTGTCTCTTATAAAGGCTGTAAGTCCCATTGTGAGGACCCCATCCTCATGACCTCATCTGCATTTCATTACGTCCCGTTATCTCCATGCAACATCATACCGGGAGTGAGGGATTTCACCACGTGGCTTTTGTGGGGTTGGAGAGGAGACAGTTCAATTCACAGCAGTCAACAGTGAGAACTATTCAGACGCGATTTTTTTTACCTAAGTATCATTTTACCTAACTAGAGATTTATTTTTACCTAAGAGCATGAAAAGTTGGTTTAAAACTCAACACTCAGAAAACTAAGATCATGGCATCTGGTCCCATCACTTCATTGCAAATAGATGGGGAAACAGTGAGAGACTTTATTTTGGGGGGCTCCAAAATCACTGCAGATGGTGCCTGCAGCCATGAATTTAAAAGACGCTTGCTCCTTGGAAGAAAAATTATGACCAACCTAGACAGCATATGAAAAAGCAGAGACATTACTTTGCCAACAAAGGTCCACTTGTCAAGGCTATGGTTTTTCCAGTAGTCATTTATGGATGTGAGAGTTGGACCATAAAGAAAGCTGAGCGCTGAAGAATTGATGCTTTTGAACTGTGGTGCTGGAGAAGACTCTTGACAGTCCCTTGGACTGCATGGAGATCTAACCAGTCAATCCTAAAGGAAATCAGTCCTAAATATTCATTGGAACAACTGATGCTGAAGCTGAAACTCCAATACTCTGGCCACCTGATGCAAAGAACTGACTCATTTGAAAAGACCTTGATGCTGGGAAAGATTGAAGGCAGGAGGAGAAGGGGACAAGGAAGAGGATGAGATGGTTGGATGGCATCACGGACTCAGTGGGCGTGAGTTTGAATAAGCTTCGGGAGTTGGTGATGGACAGGGAAGCCTGGCGTGCTGCAGTCCATGGGGTAACAAAGAGTAGGACATGACTGAGCTACTGAGCTGGAGTAGCATTTTAAAAACTAGGATGTAGAATTGTTCTCATTTTATCTGCAGGCAAGATTATCTGAAAATCTTCATAGAAAAAATAAAAATTACTCAAAATTGCTTATTCATCATGTGATGTATAGTTAAATTATGCATTATTGGCATAAAATGGAACTGTGAAATTGCATGAAATTGTGGAAATGATTGTACTGTCCCATTCCATGAATGTTCATAGTTCCAGGAAAATTGCAAATGGCTCTTAATGTCTTTTAAAATAGTTTATGAAAAGAGACATTAGAAAATTTCCTTTTCCTATGTGGAAAATGATAGCCAATTTTATGGATGATTATGATCACTTACTGTAGTTTCTTTTAAAATTGGTCTCGTTCTCTCTGAAAAATAAATGATGTAACTAATAAGGAGGCCTCTATATCTTATAGTGCTTTATATTTTTTAAAAACAGCTTTATATAACATCATTTTAAAATGTCAATGATAAGTTGACCTTATAACAACGTCACTTGTAGAATAAGTATGATCCCCATTTAACTGAGAAACTTGAAGCTTGGAGAAATTATTTTACCTAGGGTCAAAATTTCCATTTGAGTCCATTCTGTTACTTCAAGTCATGTATCTTCTATGTGTTCAAAGAACATGGAACCATCTGTATTACCTTTATCTGAGAATTAGTATTTAATCAGATAAACATACTAATAAATAGTTACCTAGTAATTGTAATTATGTAGAAAAGTGAGCAATTGGAAAACACTCTGTATAGTTAAGGTACTTAACTCATTTAAAAATAATATAATTAAATAGTATATTTTAAATTATTTATGACAGCACTGCTAATTGTACTTGGCATAAGTACAACTGTTATTGGTACTGTTAATTGTTATTGTACTTGGCATCTTTTTATTGTTCATTTTTAAATTTTTAGAAATTTATTTTAACATTGCTTTTCCTGGAAGATACAAATATATCTTGTATCTTCAGTATGATATTATATTACTTTGTGTATTTTCAGAATCACATAATTGGTATTCTCTATGTATGGTACAAAGCCTGGACTGTTTAGTAGAGAGTAAACAAAGCCAGTGCAAAATCACTAAAAAAAAAATTTTGGCTGCCAGTTTTGACTGGTAAGATAGCTATGTATAGTTTAGAAGAAGAGTTGGTAATAAAGTCTTTTCCACGTCTACTCAACTCTACCGTTACAGCGGGAAGGCGGTTGTAGGCACGCATGATGGAATGGGCATAGCTTTGCTCCAATAAAACTTTGTTTACAAAAGACAAGCAGCAGCCATATCTGGATTTCAGGCTCTAGTTTGCTGATCCCTGGATTAGAATATAAGAAGAAATAGAAAGCCTCACCATAATATTTCCCTATTACTTATCAGATGTTTTGTTTACTTTTCTTAAATTCTGTTTTAATTTAATGCTTTAATTCATAACCTCTATCCTCTTTAATTTCACCTTTTTATTCACATTTTTATGTGTTCCTGAGCTTTTGTAATGTTCAGCTACTTTCTGGGCTCTCTAACATTGTTACCCAACTGTCCAGCCTTCTGGTCAGGGACCCCCAAATCTAACCCATATAACATTTACCAAGTTTCAGGAACGAGTGGTAGTAAGGAAATGGTGACATTGGGTATAAAGAAAAAAAATAGAATCTCATGAATGTGCGTGGTCTTGGAAGACTTACTAAAAGAGGTTAGAACTTGAGCTGACTCTCAAAGATCAGAGGGAAATTAAATTAGAAAAAAAAAGAGAAGGGTATTTCAATAGTTGACGAGGGGAAGCTCACATATTGCTGCCCTCTCCCTTTTAATCCCCAGTTATATAGGATTCCTTATATATTCCTTATATTCCTTAGTCTGGTCCTTTTCAAGATCATTTCCTGGAGCATAGTGATGACAGTGTGACTTGTTTTCTTTGGGAATGGCATCTCTTTGGATGATCTCTTTTCTTCCACATGCTTAGTAAGATGAAGAGGGAATGCATGCAGACATGCCCTGGGAAGGCCTGCAACCTGTGACCTAGACCAGCTCTGATTTAGGCCCTCTGGCAGATGGACTTCTCTCTGGCTAGTTGGTGTCTTCTCCCATAGTGCCCCCTCCAGTCTTTTTTGTATCTGTGTGGTAGACAGGTATCACCTTGAGGGAAGGGAATAGGAAACCACCCAGCTTTCTTGGTTGTAGGCTACCTTTAAGATTAAATGTGTAAAGTAAAGGAGGCTTCCATGGGGATCTGTGTTAGCTCATTAGGAACACAACTTGGAATTTGGAATTAGGTTTATTCAAAAAAAGAGAGACACTGTGAATAAGCTTTTATTTCCCTTCTGTGCACATAGCTTCCTGTGGTCCTTGTAGGACAAAGGGTAGTTGTGGCCAGACAGAAGGTATCTTGCCATCTCAATCTGTTTTCCTTTGGTATAATTACATGTCATTCATGCTGTAAGAAAATAGATATAGCAGACCTAGTGAAGTATGGTCAGGAGACTGGGTGTCTAAGACAGAGCCCTGTGCAGAGAGAGTGAAGTCCTTGCAGTGGGGTAGTTCCAGGGTGAATTCTTCCTTCTGCCAGTGTAGCTGCAGGCCTAGCAGGTGCCAGCCTAGATTTAGCAGCAGGATCTGCAATTCCCAGGACCTGTGGAGAGCCAGGTGCTCTCAGTTGCCTCCGGCTGCATAAACAAGTTCTCTACAAAAAGTGCCACTTCTGCACCATAATTTTACATTCTTATTTTGTATTAAGCTTTGAAACTTGGTGTGTATTTTATCCTTATGTGTGTTAGTCGCTCAGTCGTGTCTAACTCTTTGCTACCCTATGGACTGTAGTCTGCCAGGCTCCTCTGTCCGTGGAATTCTCCAGGCAAGAATACTGGAGTGGGTTGCCATTCCCTTCTCCAGGGGATCTTCCCGACCCAGGGATTGAACCTGGGTCTCCTGTATTGCAGGCATATTCGTTACCATCTGAGCCACCAGGGAAGCCCCTGTATAATTGCAAACGTATTTGGTGTTGGATTTCATTTCTAAATCCAGAGTAAGATCACATTAAAATGAACAAAGTTCCAGGACACTGATATTTAGCTTCTGGATTGTTGGAGTGTATAGTTTTTATGTTTATGTCTTTTTACTTCATAAAAAAGTAGGCACATTTCTAAAAAGTCTTAAGTAACAGCTGTGGCTGTATCTGTTGGACCACAGTGCTGTAACGAAAGACATCAAGGAACATAAAGAGTGGGAGTGTTGCTATAAAGGGAACATGTTGTCATTGGAATTAGGTGAGGAAATCTCAGTGGAATCATTAAAACCCAAGGATGAAAATGTAAAGAAAGACCTGTACTCAGAACACTCTGGCTCTAGGAATTTGGCTTGCTTGGAAGCAGAAGGAAAATTAGGCAGTGAATAAAACCACAGCATTTGAGAGGTGAACACAAAAGTGCTAATTGAATTTTGTGAGACCACTTAGGAGTGAAAAGGATCGGATTTAAAAACAGAGCATAGGGAATTAGAAAAGGAAGTTTCTACATTTAAAATATACCAGACTTTAAGCAGTTGAAAGAGACCTTTGGGAAGACCTAAAGCATCCCCTCATGCACTGTACTTAGTCACTCAGTCGTGTCCGACTCTGTGACCCCATGGATTGCAGCCCGCCAGGCTTGACCCTGACAGCAGCAATCCTGGGAGGCTCGGTGGGCTGGTATAAATCCTTTTGGAAGAGGTCATAGGGGTAGAGGTCAAACTACTGGGAGGGAACAAAGCCCCACCCATCAGCAGAAAATTGGGTTAAAGATTTACTGAGGTTGGCCTTGCCCACCAGAGCAAGACCCAATTTTCCCCAGAGCCAGCCCCTCCCATCAGGAAGCTTGCACATCCATCAGAGTGCAGACAGAATGAAAACCACAGTCACAGAAAACTAACCAAAATGATCAGGTGGATCACAGCTTTGTGTAACTTAATGAAACTATGAGCCATGCCATGTGGGGTTACCCAAGGTGGATGGGGCCACAGGAAAACTCCATTCTCATAGACCAGGTAGCCTTCTTTGTCACTTTCATCCTTACTGTTCATTTCTAGGAAAAAAATAAATCCTTAATTTTGAATGCTTTAAAATTCTGATTAAAAAGTCTTCAAATACAGAGTTTAAGATTGGGCTAAGTAAATTTGCCAAGTAAATCTGTGAGTACAAAAACTATACATGAAGTTTCAATATTTAATATTTATCAGAGCTAATATTATGTACATAGAAAAAAATACCGACCCAAATGAATGAATGAACAATTAGAAAATAATATGGTTTACTACTGGATTCTTATTCCTTTTTCTTCAAAACCATGCAGGTAATATATGCTTTGAACACTAAAAATGATGAGCACGAATCTGCAATTCAAGCCCTCAAGGATGCTCATGAAGAAGAAATCCAACAAATTCTTGCAGAAACAAGAGAGAAAATATTGCAGTATAAAAGCAGAGTAACCGAGGAGTTAGACCTTAGGAGAAAGATTCAAGTTTTAGAAGCATCCTTAGAAGATCACATAAAAATGAAGCAGCAGGCTTTGACAGAATTTGAGGCTTATAAGCACAGAGTGGAGGACATGCAGCTTTGTGCAGAAGCCCAGCATGTCCAGCGCATAGTAACCATGTCTAGAGAAGTTGAGGAGATTAGAAGGAAATTTGAGGAAAGATTACGGAGTTTTGGACAACTCCAGGTACAGTTTGAAAAAGACAAACGGTTGGCGTTGGAAGATTTGAGAACCGCTCACAGACGGGAGATCCAAGAGCTGCTGAAGTGCCAGCAGGATCACAGTGCCTCAGTCAACAAGGGGCAGGAGAAAGCAGAGGAGCTGCACCGGATGGAGGTGGAGGCCTTAAATAAGACCCTGGAGGAGCTCAGGCTCGAGCGCAAGAAGCTCGTTGAGGATTATGAAGGCAAGCTGCATAAAGCTCAGTCCTTTTATGAACATGAGCTGGATACTTTGAAAAGGTCACAGCTTTTTACAGCAGAAAGCCTCCAGGCTAGCAAAGAAAAGGAAGCAGATCTTAGAAAAGAATTTCAGGGACAAGAAGCAATTTTGCGAAAAACCATAGGAAAATTAAAGACAGAGTTACAGATGGTACAGGATGAAGCCGGAAGTCTCCGTGACAAATGCCAAAAGCTTCAAATAGCGCTGGTTACAGCGGAGAACGATGTTCAGGTGAGTAAAGAATAGTACATTCAACACGTGGATTTTTTTCCCCCAGTTTTGTCTTTTTCTTTTTGATTAGACCACTTTTTTTTTTTTAAATTTGGCATTTTTTCCTACTTTTGTGAGAAAATCAGTGGAAGGATAATCTTTATTAGGACTTTATTTATTTTTACTAAGACTTCTCTATAGCTCAAACAGTTAAGAATCTGCCTGCGATACAGGAGACCAGGGTTCGATCCCTGGGTTGGGAAGTTCCTCTGGAAAAGGGAGTGTCAATCTGCTCCAGTATTCTTGCCCAGAGAATTCCATGGACAGAGAAGCCTGGTGGGCTGCAGTCCATGGGGTCGCAAAGAGTCAGACACGACTGAGTGACTAACACACACACAGTCTTTATTACCCTGTAGCTGTTATTTCCTATAACAATTTCAGATATTAAAGGCCCAAAAAGATAAGCTTAAAACCTTGTTGATTGTTTACAGGAGGATTTTATTTAAATAATATATTAATATTTTTCTAGTGATTTGGGAAGTTTAAAAACACTGGTCTTTAGTTGTGTTTTTTCCTTTCCCTTCACTAGTGATGGTCTGTACATTCTTTGATATCCAGACACTGAACAAAAAATTAACATTGCTTTGTAAACCTGAATTAAATAGGGGTATGGAACAATTTCTGGAAAAAAAAAAAAAAAAAGCCAAAGAGTCTCTATGGAAAGTCTCTTAGTTTTATTGGCATAGAAAATTTCATAGGTGTGTTTTTAATATCTGTGCAGCATTTAAATATATTAGAAAGGATTGCATAGCCAACATGAAGATCACAAGATATGTGTCACTAATACAGATAGAAAACTCTAGGTATTGTTAAGTTTGACTTTTGAATAGGAGATAGTTGCTGCTGGAAGTTTATATGAATTATTTAGCCTAGTATCATTCTTACATATTGACAATGGCTATTTGATCTTTCTTAGGTTCTTCAAAAACAGCTTGATGATGCCAAGGAGGGAGAAATGGCCTTATTAAGCAGGCACAAGGAGGTGGAAAGTGAGCTGGCAGCAGCCAGAGAACGTTTACAACAGCAAGCCTCAGATCTTGTCCTCAAAGCTAGTATGTCCAACCACGGTTCTTAGTGTATTCCTCAGCTAAGACCAGCACTTAAATGTTAATTCAAGACAAAACTAGCCTTTTTTATTTTCTCTTATTTTAAAATTATTTAGGTTTTAAATATGTTAAAGGGTTCTGTTATGTTATTGATTAATCATAAGAGAAGCAAATGATAACTTTTAGGAATATATTTCTATAAAAAGTTAAGATTTATAGGTTTTTATTATTTTTTTAAGTCTTCATTGAATTTTTGAATTTATTGAATTTATAGTATAATTTCTACCGTATGTTTTGGTTTTTTGGCCATGAGGCATGTGGGATCATAGTTCCCCGACCAGGGATCAAACCTGTACCCCCTGAATTGGAAGACAAAGTCTTAACCACTGGACATTGAGAGAAGTCCCAAGAGTTATAGGTTTTAGCACCAATAAGGCATTCACTAAAAGAAAAACACTCCAAGAGGCTTCTTAGTCCTTTAAAAACATGTCCTTTTAAAACATAAATATTTTAAAGTGCTTAAATTAGTAAACTGTATTTCGTTATAGCAGCCTCGTTTCATTTGGTTTATTAATAAGGATCATTGCATACATTGAAGCTGGGCTGCCCCACCTGATGTGACTCACGTGCCCAGAGGAGGAGGGTGACCCATCTCAGTCTGAAGTGACATTTTGGTAAGCCCAGGGAGGCCTCTGAACAAGTTCCATGAGGATGTCATCTGATTGGCTCATCACTGAATCCCAAATTACCCTGCCTCTGAAGTAGCAACTTTTGAACTTTTATGTGTATGAAAATCACCTGGACAGCTTGTACAACCGCAGGTGCTGGGCCCCAGCCCCAGAGTTTCTGATGCGTAGGTCTGGGGTGGGCTTCATTTCTGACGGGTGGTCCCAGATACTGCCTGTGTTGTTGGTGCAGGGCACTTTGAGAGCCTCTGTTCTAACACTTCCTTGAGAATTTTTCTCGTGTTCACTTTTCACCTCTGTAGCTCTGCTTAGATCCTCCCCCTGCCCCACCACTTTTTTTTTTGCTGTTGTCATTTATTTCAGTTTTTCATAACCTTGCTCTTCTTATCTGTCTCTTACTCTGCCTTACTTCTTTATCAGGTCTGTAGTCTAAAACAAATTTAGTTTCAACCAGACTGCTGCCTGCCATCTTTATTTGCTGCATGCAAATTTCTTCCTTTTTATGTTAGAATTTGGAAAAAAAAGATTGGAAAAGAATAAGTTACTCATTTTAGTGCCACAGTGCTACTCAGTGCCTCTTCTCTTACTTTGTTTTACTCCCAAGACTTTTATATGTACCCTGAGGAGTTGTTTCTACTTCAACTTAAAACAGCTTGAAATCTTCAGAAATGATTGGAATGGTCCTGGGTGCAGGGAGCAGCATCAGTGATGTAATACATATTGTAATGAGTACTTGGATAATAAGTATTCCCAAGGTCAATATTTCTGTTGAAACCAAAGAACTAGTTGTACATGCAGACCATTTGTTTTACTTAGGTATTAAGTACATTGTGTCATTAACTATAAACTATTTTGTACCACAAGGTAACAGATTTGAATTTGGGGCTTTCTTTTGGGGTGTTAGGTCATATTGGAATGCTTCAAGCAACTCAAATGACCCAGGAGGTTACAATTAAAGATCTAGAATCAGAAAAATCAAGGGCCAATGAAAGATTATCTCAGCTTGAAGAAGAAAGAGCTTTTCTGCAAAGCAAAACTCAGAGTCTGGATGAAGAGCAGAAGCAGCAGATTTTGGAACTGGAGAAGGTAGAGTCTTGGAGGAACCCCCTCTCCTTTGCACCACCCATGAAAGGAAAAGAAGAAAAATCCAGTTTTATTCTTTTTCAAATTTGATTTAGAGTGTTTACTTCTGTTTCATAGTAACAGTCTATTTCTTAACTATAGTAATTTTTCATTTTTATTTTGAGAAAAGGTATAAAGGTGGATTATCCCATATTGGGTATATGTTCAAAATATTTTTGATAACAATTTGTAATGTAAAAAACTTAAGACATTTCACCCTGTTTCAGGCTAGAAACTGAATCCGTGCGTGCTAAGTCACTTCAGTCGTGTCTGATTCTTTGCTACCCTGTGGACTGTGGCCCACTAGGCTCCTCTGTCCATGGGATTCTGCAGGCAGGAATACTGGAGTGGGCTGCCTTGCCCTCCTCCAGGGGATCTTCCCGACCCAGGGATCAAACCCATGTCTCTTATGTCTCCTGCATTGTCAGGTGGGTACTTTTACCACCACACGACCTGGGAAGCCCCTAAATGAAAGGCACATTACAGTTAATCACACTTACTTTTCTATTCATGAAACATATTGTGTATACACCTAGGAAATGTCTGTAAAACTGAAAAGGATGACAAGAACCATGCCCTGAAAATACATATGCCAACATACTGAATTTCTAAATTAAACAAATCATATGTAGAGTAGTTGCTTGAATATTTGTTCCAGTTTTTCACATATCTGCAATACCAGGTGGGAGCTTGAAACACTTTTTCTCCTTCTTTCAACCACCAGGTGTATTGAAAAATGTCTGTGCCCCTTGCTCACTTCCTGCTCACTCCTCACCCGGTCCAGACTGGCTTCTCTTGTTACTAGTCCATAGACTCGGCCTTAGCCTCCAGTGACGTACTGGTTGCTGGACTTGGGGGATCTTGTCTTCCTGTGGTACTGACTTGTGTCTGATTCACAAGCGTCTCTTCGGTTCTCTCACACTTTCCTCCTCTCTCCCTGGCCCTGCAGACTTGTCTGGGAGCTTCCCTCCTCCGTCTGTGTTCCTCTCGCATTCTCAACTCATTCCACAAGCTCATCCATTCCAGTAACTTGTTCAGTGGTAGCTCCCCAAACCATCCATCTAGGCCAGATCGGCCCCTTCTTCCTCCCTCCCCACTTCTCTGGTTGGACCCTGACTGGTACAGTCCTATAGGGAGATACTATGATCTCTGATGAGGGGCACTTCATGTCTGAGCTGCGAAATGAAAAGACCCTGGGGGTGATGGTGCTAAAAAGACCCTTAAAATGTTGCATCCAAGTATTCAAGTAGGGGCTCTGGTTTCTGGGCACCCCAAGTCAGGGAGAGCTGAAGAGGGATCCAGTCCTAGAATATTGCTCTGAGCCCTGAGCCCCTCATACACCATCCTTGTAGGGGAGGCTGGAAGGGAAGGGATAAGGCCCAGGCTGGCCCAAGCCGGAAAGGAGGAGGCTGGGAATTTCTGTTTCCTCTGTCTATATCTTCTGGCTTTGACAGGAAAGAACGTCCAGTGCCTTACATTCAAGAATCTTCCTAGGGCTTTCCCCCTTTATTGGGCCTTGGGAATAATTATAATCTCTTATGATGTAAAATAATTGCTAACAACTATAAAATATTTACAGTGGGCTAGGAATATTCACTAAATATTTGGGGGCATATTATCTCATCTTTAGCAACCCTGTAACATAGCTTCTACCTTATCACTCCCACTTCACAGATGGAAAAACCGAGGCTTACAGACATTATGCATTCATGGTTCCCACGGTCACATGACTAAGTGGCAGAGCTGGAACCTGAACCCAGGGCTGTGAGACTCCAAAACCCACGTCTCCACCTCTATGTTATGTTGCTTTCTGTGACATGAGGACCTTGTATTCCTCCTGGGTAGTTCCAGAGACCCGCAGATTGGGCCAGGAGGCAGGTAGATGGCAGCTGCCATAGAGGCCAGATAGCAGGATGGCTCTGCCCACCCTGGAGGCATCAGTGACCCAGAGGAGGTGTGTCTGTCTTCCAAGAGTCTTACAGAGCAGCAAGGAGGGGTTCTGAAGCAGCCCCTAGCGAGAATTCAAACATCTTTCAACCTCATTGTCTTCAAGTTTTACTTTCTCACCTTCCTATTCCATAACATCCCATAATTTGTTGAAAGAATAGCCTTCACCTAATACATCCATTTCCTGCTTTTTGTCTGGATCCCCCCAACCCCACCTCTGCTCTATTGAACTGGATCCTAAGGCATCAGTGGGAACACCACCACCACACCCAGAAGCCGTACCCATTTTCTCGGCAGCACTCACCACTCTTGGCCCAGCGCTTGTCTCTGCGATGCTGACCCCTCCTGGCTCTCCTCCTCCCCCGGTCACTCACGTCTCACTCACTGGCTCCTCGTTCTCCTCCTGCTCCCTGATTTCGGGTACTCCCCAGAGTTCTTTCTGTCCTTGTTTCCTTTCTGCTCCTTCCCCTTCACAAGTTGTCTTAGTTTGCTGGGGCTGCTGTCACAAAATGCCATAGCCTGGGTGGCTTAAACAACAAACGTTAAAAATCAATGAATAAAAATTAAGAAAAAAAAATTTTAAATATCACTCACTTAAATCACAGTGATTTCTCATTCCCATCAGAACACAGTCTAGAGTCCTTAGCATAAAAGATGTCTGGTCATCATTTGACCCTGCCTGCTTCTGAGCCTCCCTCCCTCTCCACTCCCAGCCTTGAATCCTGTGTTCTCGCCACACTGCTCAGCTGCATAGCCATCTAGCTCCCTGACTTCACTACCTGGTGAGCTGCTTCTCAGCTTTCAGAATGCTGGACATGATTACAAATGCAGGCTTTAGACATCAGATCTAGATTTGACATTTTCTCACCTCTTGTTTCCTGATGGGCTTGTAAGAATTAAATGAGAGAATGTGTCATCATCATCAGCTCAGCTGTGTTCCCTTCTGGAATGCCTTTGCTGACCTCTTTCCCTCTCTGTGTCTCTCACACCACCTCCACATCGTCTCCCACCCCGTCCAGGTTAAGCTCCTTTCCTGTATACTCTCACAACACGTGATGTATGCTCCTTCCATAGAACTTAAAAAATTTGATTGCCACAGTCTTTTGACTTTTTTCATCATTGGACTGCTAATGCTTAAAAGGGCTATACTTGGCTGTTGATGGGCTTCCCTGGTGGCTCGGAGGTTAAAGCGTCTGCTTGCAGTGAAGGAGACCTGGGTTCGATCCCTGGGTCGGGAAGATCCCTGGAGAAGGAAATGGCAACCCACTCCAGTATTCTTGCCTGAAGAATCCCATGGATGGAGGAGCCTGGTGGGCTACAGTCCACGGGGTCGCAGAGTCAGACACGACTGACTTAACTTTCTTTCTTTCTTTCTTTGGCTGTTGACACAGTTGTATCAACTAATATAACTTGAGTCGGTGTTGGTAAGCCGTTTTGTGTACCACTTCGACATGGAGGAAGCTTTTTTCTCTTAAGCCTGCAGAAGTGCTGACTCACACTTGGTTCTAACCTAATAATAGTGTGTTTTATCATTGTCTTTAAAATCACTCATTTTGGCTGTGCCACCTTGTAGAACACCCAGTGATGTATTCTCAGGTACCATGGTCTAATCCTGTGGCATTCAGTTCATCCAAGCTTATCTACTTACTGAATATTTAAGATACTAAATAGCAGTAATGAAAAAAGCAGATTGACCTTTTATTTCTGTTCAATTTTAGAAAGTAAATGAGGCAAAGAAAACTCAGCAAGAATATTATGAGATGGAGCTAAAAAACCTGCAAAGTAGACTGGAAGGGGAGGTGGCTCAGCTGAATGAGGCCCATTCTAAGACTTTGGAAGAATTAGCTTGGAAGCACCACATGGCAATTGAGGCTGTCCACAGTAATGCGATTAGGGATAAGAAAAAACTGCAGATGGTGAGTAAAACTTCAGCTTCGCATTGTATTATAAATTGGTGGACTTTCTATAATGACCTAGTTGCTATCTCCTAATCACTCTGAAAATCTCAGTTCACAGAGTAACATACATAAAAGTTTCTACAGGGGCTGTAGTTTATTAAATTGATATGAGGCATTTCTACTTTGTATAGCCATCATGGAAACACTCCCTTGATCTTGAGCTGTCTCTTCATCAGACAACAACATCGGTTTCTCCTCAGGAAGCCTCATTAGTTGGAGCGCTTATTCTCCTGGAGACAGTTTCCTTCCCTGGGAAAATGATCTGTTTTTTGTTTTATTATTGCCCTTAATTAAGTAATAAGCTTGCTAATTGTAATACACGACAGACAGTAATTATATAGTAGAAAAAGCAAGGTACCTGACAGATGGGGCCTTAACACTGAGCCCTTTGCTTACTAGCTGCTTTTTCTTAGGTCCCAAAGGCTATACCTGAGGCCGCTCACTTGAAGATGAAGGTATTAGGTTGGTGCAAAAGTAATTGTGGTTTTACGTTGTTGAACTTTGATATTGGAATACATTCTTAAATAAATGTGGTTATGTTGTACATCATTGTAATGCGCATTTCTTGCTTTGTTTTTTGTTAATGATTTATTACTTGCTGTTTATTTTAGACTATAGAAATGATATTAGACAGCAAATTCAAGCAATTTTCTTATTTGAGTTCAAAATGGGTCGTAAAGCAGTGGAGACAACTCGCAACATCAGCAACGCATTTGGCCCAGAAACTTCTAATGAATGTACAGTGCAGTGGTGGTTTGAGAAGTTTTGCAAAGAAGATGAGGAGTGCAGTGGCAGGCCATCAGAAGTTGACAGGGACCGACTGAGAGGATTAATGAAGCTGATCTTCTTACAACAAGAAGTTGCCGAAGAAATCAAAGTTGACCATTCTGTGATCATTTGGCATTTGAAGCAAATTGGAAAGGTGAAAAATCTCGATAAGTGGGTGCCTCATGAGATGACCAAAAACCAAAAGAAATCATTGCTTTGAAGTGTTGTTTTCTCTTATTCTATGCAACAACAGTGAACCATTTCTTAATTGGATTGTGATGTGTTATGAAAAGTGGATTTTATATGACAACTAGCATCGACCAGCTCAGTGGTTGGACAGAGAAGAAGTTCCAAAGCACTTCCTAAAGCCAAACTTGCACCAGAAAAGGTCATGGTCACCGTTTGGTGGCCTGCTGCCCATCGGACCCACTATAGCTTTCTGAATCCCGGCAAGCCCTTATGTCTGAGGAGTACGCTCAGCAAATCAATGAGATGCCCCACAACGCCTACAGCTGGCATTGTCAACAGAAAGGGCCCAGTTCTTATGCACAACAACGCCCAACCTCACATCATACAACCAATATTTCAAAAGTTGAATGAGTTGGGCTATGAAGTTTCGTCTCATCTGCTATATTCCCCTGACCTCTCACCAACTGACTACCACTTCTTCAAGCATCTCAACAACTTTTTATAGGGAGAATGCTCCCATAACCAGCAGGAGGCAGAAAATACTTTCCAAGAGTTTGTTGAATTCTGAAACATGGATTTTTATGCTACAGGAATAAACAAAATTGTTTTTTATTGGAAAAAGTGTGTTGATTATAATAGTTTCTATTTTGATTAATAAAGATAGGTTGGAGCCTAGTTATAACGATTTAAAATTCACGGTCCAAAACCACAGTTACTTTTGTACCAACCTAATAAGATCCATCTTGTAATATCCCTGAGGATTAAGTGCGATAAAGTGTTAGGAACCGAGACGCATCTGAGCATATAGTGATAAATAAGTGTTAGCATTTCTTACCGTGTTTACCTGACACTGCAGTGGTATTTTACACTTGTTTTTTCATTTAGTTCCTGCAGTGTTGCTATTGGTTTGATTTCTGTACCCATTTTCCTGAAGAGGGGTGGAGACCCAGAGGGGTTAATACTTGCTTAAGCACATGCAGCTAGAAGGAGTCAGTCAGGCCTGAATTCAGGTCTCAGATATCAGACCCTAAGGCACTTAGCCACCACCTCATGTCGGCATGTATTAATGATAGTTGTTACATGTTTTATATAATAGCACTTGACAGTTTCCTAAAAGCTTTCTAGTTCTTGCACAGCTAGTTTATGTCTGAGCCTAAGCTAAAACCATCCTCCTTCCAAATAATCTTTCTCCAGCATCCTTTTATCTTTTAAAGAACACTTAGCTAAAAGTGACTTCACCATCCCTCATGACTTAGTTACCAGAAAGGGTATGAATATACAGAAAATCCACGCAGAAAAGAGATGAGGCAGTAGCCTTGAAAGTGTCATTCTTAGAAAAAGTGGTACAAAATTGGCCATTGCCTGGTGTCTGGAAGTTGATTTTCATGAGAATTCTCGCCATTTCCTGATAAGAGCGGCTTGCTGTGCCTAAACTGTTTAACTAGACAATATGGTTTATGTGGAACACATGCTCTCATTCTTGGAGTCTGAAATTGTGGAACATACTAATCAAGGGGGTACCTGTGTGGCCGGCGCCCACTAAGAAACCCAGCCCTGGGTCCCTCATGAGCTTTCCTGGTAGACAGCATTTCACATGCGTTGTCCCAACTTGCTGGAGAGTTCTGTGTGAAAGGACTCAGAAGCTTGAGTCTGGTTTTCTGCAGACTTTGCCTGCAGTGCCTTTTCTCTTTGCTGATTGTCCTTGTATCCTTTTGCTATAATACATCATAGCTGTGAGTACAGCTACATGCTGAGTCCTGAGAGGCATCCCCTTAAACCGTCAACCTGGGGTTTGTCCTGGGGACTGCCAGCACAGGACACTGCTTATTAATATTAGTCTTCTCCCCTTACACTGTAGACGCACTTGTAATACACTTTGTTCTCGCTCTTTGCTCCTCCATGGTTGTTGCACGTGCATTTTCTTCTGCCTAGTCTGTTGTAGCTCCCTCTTCACTACCTTTTCTTACTGGTCCACTCCTTCAAACTGTGCTTAGGAAACTCTCTCTGTACAAGTTTCACACCAAGCCACAACTTATTAGTTCCCCATTCAACCCCCATTGCAACTCATTTTAATCATATATTCTTTAATGAGCTTATTAAGGGCAGGCACTGTGTCTTATTCCTTTTATATGCCAAGTAGTGAGTAGCATGCCTGCCAAAGAGTTGGTCTTCTTCAGTATCAATGTTAGTAGTATTGCTCTTTAGATACTTTAATTTTTAACTTGTTAATCCTTGACTAAATTCCAGTGCTAGAGCACTGAGTTCCAGAAGTATTAATACTTTTTGTATTTTTATGTCAGTATAAAAGAACTTAAGAGTATATCATGAACTCAAGAGTTAGAATTTTTCTAATCTCACAAGATTATCATTTATAGCACACATTTCTGTTTTTTTGGACTTCAGCTTAATCTAAATTAGGCAGGTATTTTTACAATTTTTAAAAAATGACTTAATTGCTACATCATAAGTGATTTAGAATGATAGACTCAAAGCCCCTAGGATTAATTAGATTCATTGTTAACTCTGATATTAATATTTAAGTATAACACTAATTTGAAGAGCACAGCATCAATTTAAAACAGAATAATCTTTTTCTTGGAGTCTTTGAGGTGTACGATATTTGCAGTTTTGTTAATTTTTTAAAATTTCTTTTTGTAAGGAATTGGAGGAACAATATAAAAAGGAAAAACTAAACCTGGAAGAGGATAAAGATCAGCTTCAACAGGAGCTAGAAAACCTGAAGGAAGAACTGGAAGACAAACTGCACTCAGCCAATCAAGAGGCAAGTACTTTATTTGCTAACATCGTGTAAGTAGATGAGCCTGTGTGGAAGGTCACATATGTAAAGTAAAAATAATCAAAAACTTACTTTGATGTTGAATTTTTCATAATACATTGATGATATCTCACAAGGTAAAAATTTACTGCAAAAACAACAACAACAAAAAAACAATTTGGAGCAAGGTGCTTTTGCGGGGGAAAGCAAAACAGAAGACAGTATCCCCTTATAGGAAAGAAAACAAGAGGTTTTTTCCTACTGTTTTGCAAAACATTGACTTCGTATTCTCTATGCCAAATCTTTGCACTTTTAAATTCTGTATGAAAATAGTATTGTTTAGCCTGGAAAAGAAAAGATAAGGAATAGGCTGTAATAAAGTGTTATAAATCCAAAAAGTTGTGCATAAAATAAATGCAAAGACCGTTGAAAGGCTAGAATATTGTTTGTTCCTGCACTTTTTCTCTTTTGTCCACATTCACTTGTGTCCCCCAACAGCCCAGCTGGAACAGTCCTCTTTTCTTTCCGTTCCAGCTCATCTTTCATGGGGCTCCTAGACTGGTGTTCCTAAAGCAAGTCCTTTTCTTGACGCATCTCGTCTTGACAGCCGTTGTACCTCACTAGCCTCATCTTGCCAAACAGTCTTTATGTCCTACTTTCTCATCACTCTTCTGCTCACAGAAAGCATGCCAAAACCCGAGTGCCCCAGGCAGGTTAATGGTTTGCAACTGGTATTATTTAATTATCTTTAAACATTTATTCAGAGAAAGGTACCAAGCATGGCTTTAGGGTACAGTAGAGAATTAGATTGTTACTGATATTAGCTCAGTCTGTCGCTGATTGTTCAGGATCAACCCCTTCACACCTCCCTCAGGGTCTGTGATCCTTGTGGTTTCTCTCATTAAAAGGTGGTTTAGTGACCATCTGTGTTTCTCATGCAAGTGCCCTGGAGTTCTCCTCCTTACTCCCAAGTGGTTTAAGTAGTCCTCCAACCTACTTACTGTTACTTCACTGAGAAGAGTTCTGATAAATACATAATTGATTTTCCTTCTGGATACATTCTCAATTATGTTTTAGCACCCTGATAATATTGTAGTGCCATTTTAGAACGGCTCCCCAAGAATATGCCTGACTCATCCCTAGTCTGCCTCTACCTTCCCTTCACCCTGGGGCATTTTTTTCCTGCCTTACTTTGCTGGCTAAGATCTCCAGAGATAATAAGCATTCTTGTTTTATTCCCAGCTCTTAAAATGAAGGGTGTCAATATTTCACAGTTAATTATGATGCTTCTTTGAAGTTTTATTTTGTAAATGTTCTCTAAGTTTCCTAATTTAAAAAACCATCACAAATTGATGTTGATTTTTCTGCATCTCTTGGGATCTAACTCCTTTTTGTTTAACTTAATGTGGTACCTTTGTTGTTGTTCAGTAGCTAAGTTGTGTTCAACTCTTTGTGACCCAATGGACTGCAGCTTACATTAATCAGTTTTATAATTTTAAATCAACCTTGAAGTTCTAGAAGAAGTCCTAGTTATCCATGCCAGATTATACATTTTTTATTTTCTTTATAGTTCCACTATACATTACAATTATTTTTAAATAGATAAATTAAGATTTTTGCTTCCCTGATAGCTCAGTTGGTAAAGAATCTGCCTGCAGTGCAGAAGCCCCTGGTTCGATTCCTGGGCTGGGAAGATCTCCTGGAGAAGGGATAGGCTACCCACCCCAGTATTCTTGGGCTTCCCTGTGGCTCAGCTGGTAAAGAATCCGCCTGCAATGCAGGAGACCTGGGTTTGATCCCTGGGTGGGGAAGATCACCTGGAGAAGGAAAAGACTACCCACTCCAGTATTCTGGCCTAGAGAATTCCATGGACTGTATATAGTCCATGGGGTCGCAGAGTCGGACACAACTGAGTGACTTTGACTACTTCACTGTACATTACAATTAATTTTAAGTAGATAAATTTAATATTTTTAGTTGGAGTTTCAATATCAAACTCTCAAAAATAATAGAATGAATAGACAGAAAAGTAGAAGGATATAGTAGACCTGAAAAGCACTAGAAACAATTCAACATAATTAAGATTTATATAATTTCATACAACAGCAGGATACAAATTCTGTTCAAGTTCCCATAGACTATACACCAGGAGACACTGAAGCATATCCAGGGTCATAAAACAATGTACAAATATTTCATAGTCTATTGACATCATACAGTGTGTTCTTTTATCACTGTGGACTTAGGTTAGAAATCAGTATCAAAAGATACCTGAAAATAACCCACATATTTTCAAATGCAATGTGACATTTATCAAGAGAGGTCTTTGACTTAACCATTGAAACTATCAATAAAGTTAAAAGACTGAAAAAACACAGAAAGTGATTGCAGAGAAGAAAGCACTTAAATGAGAAAATAATATCAAAATGAGAAATTAATTGAAGATACTTTAAAAATCCCATGTATTTGGAGATTAAATGTCCACTTTTAAGTGATGGGTATATCTAAGAAGTTGTAGAAAGGAAAATATTTGTAACAATAAAAATGAAAAGAAAATTTATCAGGATTCATTGCATGTAGCTGAAGCTGCTCAATGCAGCTAAATACAATGCAAAATCTTAAATAAGGTGTGAAAACAAATAGTGGACACTAGCATAAAACGTGAAGTTTAAACAAAATCTGTACTTTAGTTAATAAAACTGTATTACATGTTAATTTCCTGTTCTTTTTTTTTAAACATAGTATTTCTTTATATTCTCAGATTTTGAAGTCTAGACTTGAGTGAGATTGCTTTGTGCTTTTCCTTTTTCATACCATCCTTTTCTGGTTTTGGAGTCAAAGTTATATTAGCCTTATAAAATGAAGCAGGACTTGTGCCCTTTCTGTTCTCTAAGAGCTGTGTGAGATCAAAATGCCTTTAACCTTAATGATGTTGTGGTTCATATGAAAATAATTTGTGAGACTTTTTAAGGCAAGCATAGTAACCTCTCATATGAGAGAAGTTTAATATTCTGAGTGCATCCACTTGTTTAATGCAATGTAGTCTATATTCCCGTTCATTAGAATTTTAAGCTGTTTTCTTCAAATATTTTGTATTCTTTTTGGTTTATCTTCTTGATTTATCAGCTTCTAAAAACTGATACTATGATGATGGGTTTGCTTATTTCTTCTTACATTCTATATCATTTTTTTCTTTGTATATTTAGAGGCTTTTGTTATATGCATACAAATATAAAATTGCTTTAGCTACTTAATGAATCATTCTTTTTGGCTTAGTCTTTGTTATTTGATATTGTATAAGTTGACTGATATATATTTTTTCATCTACTGACTTTGCTTTTCTGCATCCTAATGTTTACATGTGCTTCTTGCCAATCACATATAGCTGCATTTTAAAAAATACCAAGTCAGAAAATTTTGCCTTTTAAATAAAGATTTTATCCCACTTACATTTTTTGGATGGAAAATAGGAACATTTATGGAAAGACAGGAAGAAAGACTTAGGGAGGTAGTTTGTAAAGACTGAAAGTGATTGTTTTAGAAAAAAATTAGAGAATGTCCTATTTTTGTAAGTTGATGTATCTTGATACCCTTACAAGTGAAATAGCCTAAAAACATAAATAGTTCAACTATGTATTTAGATGATAAATTCATGAATTCCAGAATCATAACAGAATATTAAGGGAAGCTAGTGAATTTAAAATCTCAGGTGGAAGATAACCATTTAATCCTATGAAATGGTACTTTGGGATCACCCCCGAAGGCAAAACGTAAGCTGAATCATCAATCAATCTGACCATTATGATCTTTTAAAGTGTTCTTATAATATTTAAGTTGTTGATTTTGGGGAGTTTCCTGATAGTCCAGTGGCTAAGACTCCTCACTCCCAATGCAGGGGACCCGGGTTCCACCCCACATTGCCACAACTAAGATATCTTCTTTGTCTCAACTAAAGATCCTGCAGGCTACAACCAAGATGTGGTTCAGGCAAATAAAGAAATACACTAAAAAAAACTTTAAGCTGTTGATTTTCTTCTGAAAATAACTTTTGAAGTCTATATATATTTTTTCAGTATTTTGTTAAAGTGAAAATCATTTGGATTTGTTTGCTCTATAGTGGTCTATCACAGTTGTTATGCTGCCTAACAAATGGTAGTAGATCAGTAAATACTTGACATAATTAGTAGCCATATTTTTTGAATCTGTCTCCTGAGGTAAAAGAAATAAAAGCAAAAATAAACAAACAGGACCTAATTAAACTTAAAAGCTTTTGCACAGCAAAGAAAACTATTGACAAAAAGAAAAAACAACTTACTGAATGAGAGAAAATATTTGCAAATGATATGACAGAGAAGGGGTTAATATCCAAAATATATAATCAGCTCATAGAACTCAATATAGAAAAACGGCCCAGTCAAAAAATGAGCAGAATGGGCTTCTCAGTGGCTCAGTGGTAAAGAATCCACCTGCAGTGCAGGAGATGGTAGGAGGCATGGGTTCAATCCTTGGGTCGGAAAGATGCCCTGGAAGAGGGGATGGCAACTCACTGCAGTATCTTTGCCTGGAGAATCCCATGGACAGGGGAGACTGGTGAGCTACAGTCCATGGGGTCCTAGAGTCAGACACAACTGAACCGAGTGAGCATACACACACGGCATGCAATAAAATATACTGAGTATATATAGAAAAAAATTAAGTGAATAGATCAAAACAAAATGAGCAGAAGACCTAGACAGCCATCCACATGTATTCTTTGGAAAAAGGTCTAACAGGCACCTGAAAAGATGCTCAACATTGCTAATTATTAGAGAATGCTAGTCAAAAACAACAAGATACCACTCCTTACCTGGCAGAATGGTTACTATGAAAAAGTCTATAAATAACAAATGTTGGCCAGGATGTAGAGAAAAGGGAATCCTGTACACTGTTGGTGGAAATGGACATTGGTGCAGTCAGTGTAGAGAACAGCATGGAGGTTCATCAAAAAACTAAAAATAGAACTACCATGATTCAGCAATTCCACTCTTGGGTAAATATCCAAAGAAAATAAAAGGCATTAATTCAGAAAGATACATGCACTCCAGTGCTCATAGAAGCATTATTTATAATAGCCACCATATGGAAGCAGCCTAAGTGGCCATCAACAGATGAATGGGTAAAGAAGATGTGTGTGTATATAAAATTCAGTTATTACTTAGCAATAAAAAAGAATGAAATGTTATCATTAGCAGCAATGTGGATGGACACAAAGAATTGTGCTTAGTGAAATAAGTCAGACAGAAAAAAGACAAATATGCCCAGTTATCACTTACATGTGAAATCTAAAAGAAGAAAACAAACAAATGTATAAAAGAAAACAGAAGCAGACTCACAGATATAGAGAACAAACTAATGGTTACCAGTAGGGAGAGGGGTGGCAGGGGCAAGACGGGGGTATGAGGTTAAGAGGTACAATCTACTATGTATAACATAAATAAGCTACAGGGATATATGGTATAGCATGGAGAAATATAGCCATTATTTTTGTAATAACTTTAAAAAGGAGTACAACCTATAAAATTTTAATTTATGCTGCTGCTGCTGCTAAGTCGCTTCAGTCATGTCCGACTCTGTGCGACCCCATAGAGGGCAGCCCACCAGGCTCCCCCGTCCCTGGGATTCTCCAGGCAAGAACACTGGAGTGGGTTGCCATTTCCTTCTCCAATGCATGAAAGTGAAAAGTGAAAGTGAAGTCGCTCAGTCGTGTCCGACTCCTAGAGACCCCATGGACTGCAGCCTAGCAGGCTCCTCCATCCATGGGATTTTCCAGGCAAGAGTGCTGGAGTCGGGTGCCATAGCCTTCTCTGACTATTTTGTATACTTGAAGCTAATATATTGCTGGAAATCCACTGTATGTCAATACAATATAAAAATTAAAAAGCTTTAAAATAGAATTTATAGGGTTTGGTGTGGTGAGTGGGAGAAAGTGACTCAGGTGTCTCCTTGGGTGTTTGGGACAGGTAATGATGCCACTGTTGCAAGACAGGAATTACAGGGGAAAACACATTGAATGGCAAGACATTGAGTTGTTCAGATATACTGACTTTGAGGTGATTGTAAGATATCTCTGTTGGAACTTAATTTAGGGTGTGGATTTGGAGCTAAAGATCAGGCAGTTCTTGAAGCCATTTAAGAAGAGTTCACCCAAGGATAGCTGATGAGAAGATTGCTGATAACAAGTGGAGTACCAATATTGAGTTAACGGAGCCAGGGAACAAAACTGAAAAGGAGGAATCAAAGCATGAGAATAAGGATGAATGGATATTAGAAAACCGCGAAAGCAAATACTTAAAGAGGGTTGGAAGTGCCTCACAGTGTCACACAGTGATTAGAGGCAGACTGTGAGGCCTGAAAAGGTCATTCAGTCAAGAGTGCTCTGAGGACTTTTCTGTCATGTCAGAACAGTGGGATAGAAGCTAGAGTTAACAGGTGTAATCGGAATCATAGTGGATGACAGTACTTTTTAAGACTACATATCAATGGAAGAGAAGAGGAAAATAAAGTTAGATGCCTTCTTCAACCTGGTACCAAAAAAATCCCAGATGGGCTAAGCATTGAAATGTAATATTAAATCATGAATATAAATAAAATATGAAAATACCAGGGACAAAAATAAAAGGACAGAGAAGGCCTTTTGAAATACCATGTCAGTGTCATGTATACCTGTGGCAGATTCATTTTGATATTTGGCAAAACTAATACAATTATGTAAAGTTTAAAAATAAAATAAAATTTAAAAAAAAACGGAAAAAAAAGAAAAAGAAATAAATAAAAACAAAATATTTGTAGTTAAAACTAAAACTTCTGTATATCAAATTGTGTGTACATGCTCAGTCGCATCCTACTCTTTGCGACCCTATGGAGTGCGACCCACCGGGCTTCTCTGCCCATGGGATTTCCCAGGCAAGAATACTGAGTGGGTTGCCATTTCCTTCTCCAGGGGTCTTCCCAACCCAAGGACTGAACTTGTGTCTCCTGCATCTCCTGCATTGCAGGTGGATTCTTTACTGTGGAGCCACCAACAAAACTATGAGAGAGGAAAAACTGGGAGGGTGGAGTAAATGATTGGCAAACTATATGAGTAACAGAATTTAAGTGTTTAACAGCAGAAGAGTATTTACAAAACAGTAAGAAAAATGCAGTGTAGTTTTTTTAAAATGGGCTAAAGAAAATGCATGGAAAACAATTTTAATATCACTATCACTTGAAAACTGGAAATGAAATCAGTAAGATGTCATTTCATTACCATAAAATGAACAATGATTAAGAAAAACATAAGACCATGCAGCATTGATAAGGGTAAAGAAATAAACACCAAAAGCTGCTGATGGGAATATAAAATGATTTTCCTGGAAAGGAATTTAGCAGCATGTGTAAAAGCCATAAAGAGGAGAATATACATTCCAGTGTATTGAAGCTAAGGAAATGCTTAAAGATTATTGACAAAATTTACAGTAGAAATTCAGCAAAAATTACAGAATGGTGGTAAGTGATTAACAGGAGTTTGCTACAAAAATAAACTGAGGAAAGCTCCCACAAAGGCCCTGAGACATGAGCAGTTTCTAGGAATTGGAGGGATGTCAGTATTATAGATGAAATACAAAAGTAACTATAGTATAATAATACTTATTTAGTTCTTACTATGACCCATGCATTGTTTCAGTATATTCTCTCCTTTATACACTTAAGTCTCAAAATAATCCCATGCAGTAAATACTAGTTACTAAATCACAAAAAGTTACGTGACTTGCCCAAGTCACATGGTAATTGGGTAAAGCCAGAATTGCAGTCCTAGCAGTGAAATTTCAGAACTCAATTAATGCTTAACCACAGTGCCTCTCTTCCCCCCAATGAATATAAAAGCCGTGGAGGAATGTTGCCGAACCAAGACCAGGGAGTTAGGCAGGAGCTATGCCGAGGTGCCTTGTAAGCCCCTTGAAAGATTTTAGAAGTTATCCTGAAGGAAACAGAAAGCATTTGGAAGATGCTGGGTACAAATATGTGGACGGTTGCATGGGGGTAGAGCTGATACTCATATTCATATTTGTAATTTTATTGTATTTTATTTTATTATTATTTTTTTGAAGTGTGTATCTTTCTTTTATTTTTTTATTTTTATTTTTTTATTTGTAATTTTAATAAGTTGAATCTGAAATATTCATAAAGAATGGATTAGAGAGAAGAATAAGTGTGGGTAGATATTCCAGGGAGGAGGCTTCTATCACTGTAATTCCTTCGGTGTGCACGTTGACAAGAAGAATCTTGAGTATTGATCTCTGTTACACGTGACAGAAATCCCAGCTCAAACTGGCCTAAGGAAATTTCTTGAGTCATGTGGCTGAAAAGTCCCAGGAGAATGTTAGCATCAGTCACGACCAGATTGGGAACGCAACTTGTTGACACTGGAGCTCAGTTTCTCTTTTTCTGTTGAGTTGGGTTTTCTCTGTTTGTGTGGTAATTCTTCAGTAATGCATCCTCTTAGGTATGTGTGCAACTGGAAATGGCCTTTTTTAGGAGCTCCTTTAAAAGTCCTGAGGTCTCTTTAATCATGTGCCTGCCCCTGACCAGTCCCCATGGTCAACAGAATGAGATGACCTTATTTGTGTATGCTTTAGTGAATGTTTCAGTCTTGGAGTTGGGTTGAAGCCCTGCTGAGACCTCCTGGCCCCTTAGGGAGGATAGATTCCCCTAGTGACAAAAGGAGGTTCTGATAATGAAGGGCAACAGATGTGTTCCGTACATAACCAGTTTTATTATATTTGGAAAACAAACTTTAATCAGTTATGTTCTTTGAAAGTTTGCTTATTGTACAGAATTTTAAAGTTTTTTCCTATTTAAACATATTCATTCTGTCTATAATTAGATTCTTATTTCTTGAACACTCTTTAATTCCTTGTGTAACTACATGAATACTGTTATTTACAAGTTTTTTTTTTTATGTATTCCTTCTGTGTATATAACCCTTATTTATCTGAAAACTTTCTGGATTATGGAAGAAAATTATTCTTCTCGTTGATAGCTTTAATTGTCCCTTCCTTATTGATTGGTACCTAATATTTGTATGTTGCTTTCTAGTTAAAAAATCTTTTCCCACGTATTCTAGAATTTAATTATTATAATAACTCTATAAGGTAGGTGTTTATACTGCTATTTTGTATTGACAGACCCAGAACTTGAAACTAGATTTTTTGCTAAGTTCAGTACTCTTTAACTCTGTTAATAGTCACTTTTCTTAACATTCATTCATTCTCTGCTGCAAAACACTTTCATGGCAAGCCAGATCAATACAAAAAGTAGAGAAGAAACAAACTATATAGACTAGGGAAACGTGACATAAATACAATGACAGAAAAATTTTAAAACACTATATATGAATATTATGTACAAATATGCTAGTAAATTTTATTTTATTATTTTTTTTCCATTTTATTTTATTTTTTAATTTTATTTTTAAACTTTACAATATTGTATTAGTTTTGCCAAATATAATATGCTGGTAAATTTTAAAATTTAGGGAAAACTGATGTCTTTTTATGAAAATTTAAATTTCTAAAATGACTCAAAGTAGTTAAACAGCCTGGCCAGACCAACTATATAGCCATGAAAGAAACTGATCAGTCCCACATATACTAAAGAGGTACTAGATCCAGAGGATTTTAGTGAATGACTTTTACTAAATCTTCAAAAAGCAAGTAAATCTTAGCTATGAAAATATTTCAGAGCCCAGAAAAACTGAAAGTGCCCAGCTCATTTTATGAGGTTGGCATTCCTTTAGAGATACTAACAAGATAAAGTGCTCCCATCACCACAATTGCTCAGCATGAACATACATCTGCATGGAAAGGAGACAGGAAGTTGGGGACAGGGAATTTCAGGTTAGAGAGGGGTTGAAGGATTTCCAGTTTTCTTTGTAATGTATGTATTTACAGTGAGAAATATTCAGGTATTATTTTTAAATTACCAGTTGTCATTTCTGTAGGGTTTTGATAGGCTTGACTGTTTTATATAAATGAGATGTTTTTGTCATAGCCTTTTCCTGTGAAGTAATTTAAAGTATTTTCATTTATTGATTTTAGTTCTCATCACTTGCGGGTATGAATCTGCTTAATTAACACATTGTCTATTAGCTAATTTCAAGAGTGTATAAATTTAACTCAACAATTTCATGACACAGTTTTTTTTTTTATGGAAACACAGAAATCACAGCATACGCTAATTTAAGCTTCATTATCAGTTTATCAATATTGATCAAAATCTGTCACTTTTATAAATAGATGGAGAACAGGGCTCAAATGAAATATGTGATTCCGTTTTAAAGAGCAATTTTTAAAATATTTGTATTTAAAAAAATATTTTCCCCCTCAGTCTTGGGCATAATCTTTATCTTACTTCAATTCTTTGTTATAGGTATTTGATTATATGATATAAGCAGGAATTCCCAGGAGCTTGAGGTATCCATTTATTTACATGGTTGCCATGACAAAGGGAAATCACAAATATAGAGGTCTTTTCAAAAAACAACAGATGAAGACTGTCATGATTGAGTGCTTCTTCCAAATTCATCAAGAAAGATCCATCAGTAAAATTACATCTAAAGAAAAGTCTTTAAGAAACGTGACTGTTTGCTAGTCAATTACACTGGGATGTATTGAAAGTACTGTATTTACTTGCAGATTGGCCGCCTCCAAGAAATGGTAAGCAAAAGCGAACAAGGTCTTGGCTCTGCCGAAGGACTCATTGCCAGCCTTCAGGACTCCCAGGAAAGACTTCAGAATGAGCTTGATCTGACTAAAGGGAGGCTGAAGGAGACCAAGGATGCTCTGTTAAATGTTGAGGTAATGTCTTTATCCTACTATAATCTAAATATCAGCGAGGTAAAAGTATGATTTAGTTACTTTGCTTAAAGTTTGTTTTAAACATCACATTATATAGTGTATTCGTTTCCTAGGGCTGACATAGCTAAGTTAGACTATAAACACGGTGGCTTAAAACAACAGGAATTTATTCTCTCACGGTTCTGAAGGTTGAAAGTTCAAAATCAAGGTGTTCCCAGGGCCATTCTCCCTTTTAGACCTCTAAGGGAGGATCTTTCTTGCCTTTTCCAGCTCCTGGTAGTCAGGTGTTCCTTGGCTGGTGGCAGCACAACTTCAGTCTTCTCTGTATTCTCATGGCATCCTTCCTGTGTCCTTATATCTTGTAAGGATACCTGTTGTATTGGACAAAGGGCATCACCGACTCCAGCCTGACTCCATCTTACCTAATTATATCTTCACTGACTCTATTTCCAAATAACATCACATTCTGAGAAACTGGGGTGCTAGGACTTCCACATATCTCTTTGGAAACACAATTCAACCCATAATAATATTCAACCCATAATATTAATAGTATGCACAGTTCTCTTAACTGGTAAGAATTTGAACTCTGGTCTATAGCAACTAAGTGATTCTCCATGACCTACAGATATTGGGAAAGGTTTGTCTTTTCCCTTCAAGTCTCATGAAGCAGAGCAAATATTTAGACTGCCTTAGAAGATAGAGAAATGAACCATACAACTAGGAGGTCAGTAGCTAGAGATTTCTTACTTTGAGTAATTCTATTCCATTCAACATTGTCTTTGGTGGAAAAAATAATTCCTCTAAGCAGAGTACTTAGTGAAAATGACAGTTGGCTAAGATTGCTAAATTCAGGTTTCACCATTTACTGCTTACTAACCAGGTCAACCGGAGAAAGCGATGGCACCCCACTCTAGTACTCTTGCCTGGAAAATCCCATGGATGGAGGAGCCTGGTGGGCTACAGTCCATGGGGTCGCTAAGAGTCGGACACGACTGAGCGACTTCACTTTCACTTTTCACTTTCATGCATTGGAGAAGGAAATGGCAACCCACTCCAGTGTTCTTGCCTGGAGAATCCCAGGGACGGGGGAGCCTGGTGGGCTGCCATCTGTGGGGTCGCACAGAGTCAGACACGACTGAAGCAACTTAGCAGCAGCAGCAGCCAGGTCAACAATTTCAGCACTGACTTCCTGCTTTCCCATAAATCTGGATATGCTCCTCAACAATGCCACAGCAAGTGGGTGATCCAGAAAGGGTCACTGTGATAACCAGCATCTCTTCCTTTTCTGTTGTGCCCTGAGAGCGGGTGCACTGCTGGCAGGGGTCAGTGGTTGCCAGTGTTGTCCAGACAGGTCATGTCCAGCCCCACACTCCAGAAAACCACTTGATTTATGCTCCTCTACGGAGATGTCACATATTTCATAGTCTATTACTGTAACATAAACCAATGGACCACTGGTTTGAAGTTACATGATAAAAATAGAAGCCTAAACTTCTCATGATTATTTTAATCAGGTCAGTGAGGTACAGTTATAATGCCTAAACTTTGAATAGATAGCATACTTTTGATATGAATGGGAATGAATTTTAATAATATATTTGCCTATGTAGTGTGTGTTCAGGTAAAGATAATTGAATTCTTAGATACCTATGATATGGAAAGCTTAGGTTATTAATTTAATGCTGATTTTAAGCTTTTAAAAATAACTTGTCAATGTATGAGCCTTAATATGTCTTGCACAAGGACATTTAAAAGATAAAATGGGTACCATCATTTTATTGTCAGAAAATTGCAAATAATTGTTATAGATAGCGCTATAGATTATTGTGCTGTAAGAATTTAAAAGTTATACTGCAAGTGCTCTCCTTACTTGACATAAGCAGCAGTGACTTTGAAGACTAGTCTTTATTGATAGCTTTTATTCTTCAGAGTAAGCTAGAGCAAGAGAGGCGACAGCATGAAGAAACACTGGCTGCCATGAAAGAAGAGGAGAAACTACAAGTGGACAGAATGGCCCATGACTTAGAGATGAAATGGACTGAAAACCTTAGGTACATGCTTTACTCTCTAATGTCATCTTACTATACACATATGCAAAAAGAAATGGTTTTCTATTTCTATGGCTTACATTGTCTCATTGTTAAAGATGTAGTAGCAGCCTTTTTTAAAAAAGATCTGTTTATTTGGGTGTGCTGGGTCTTAGCTGCAGCAGGTGAACTCTTAAATGTGGCATGTGGGATCCAGTTCCCTGACCAGGGATCGAACCCAGGCCCTCTGTATCAGGAGCACAGAGTCTTAGCCACTGGACCACCGGGGAAGTCCATAGTAGCAGCATTTTAAATTAATTTTTCCCATGGTTAAATGCAGAGAAATTGGAGTTCTGTTTTTCTGCTTAAATACAGATAATTTTTTATTTCATTGCCTTCACTATAAGTGAAGTGAGTCACTAAGTTGTGTCCCACTCTTTGCGACTCCATGGACTACAGCCCACCAGGCTCCTCTGTCCATGGGATTCTCCAGGCAAGAATACTGGAGTGGGTTGCCATTTCCTTCTCCTGACTATAATATAGGTGGAGAACTAATCTGAAGTCAGAGGACTTATTGTTCTAGAACTTATTCTACCTTTGGTAATTTGATTAATCAGTGATCTTGGTAAGTTACCAGTTTACCTTATGGCCCTTAACTTATTGATAACATAAGTACCTCTTACTCTGAGCCAGCTTTTGAGGCAGATTAGTTAAATGCTTAGAAAACCTGCGAACAAACTATACTGTAGTTATTGAGAGGAAAAATTCTCTTTACAAATTAAACACATTTATTCTGTTTTAGACAGGAGTGTTCCAAACTTCGTGAAGAGTTAAGGCTTCAACATGAAGAGGATAAAAAGTCAGCAATGTCTCAACTTTTGCAGTTAAAAGAGCGAGAGAAAAATGCAGCCAGGGATTCATGGCAGAAGAAAGTAGAAGATCTCTTAAACCAGGTAATTATAGTCTGTGGATTAGGGAAGATCATTTTCCTTGACATTTACTAGCTAAAGAGGTATAAAACATTATGTATTAATTCACTGTATTTTGTTATTTTTTATAGGACTAACTTAAATTTTTTAGATTGTATGAAATCAAGGAAATGTTCTTAAACTTAGGAAATAGTGTGCTTAATAATTATATATACAGTCCTAAATATTGAGAAGCACTTACAGTTGTTTGGTTTAATATTTGAACTGAACAAATTAAGGGTTTTAAATGGAAAAGTTTTAGTTTGAAAGTATAACATTTTTTTCCAAGCCATTAGATAGCATTTGGGCAATGGAGGGTAAAATTTATTAAAAGTTATCCCGATTTCCTAAAACCACTTACTAGAAGTGAGCAATTTTCTTCTTTCTCACCAGCAGGAAGTTGCATGCTATGCTTCAAAATGACATAAATGTAAGGTGTGGTTTTTCTAAATCTATCTTCTTATGTCAGGCTCGCTTATTTCCAGAGCACCTATAATTAAGCGAATTTGCACATTTTCACTCATTTACACAACTTCTAAATTTATGAATTCTTAACAGTCTCCTGCAAAGCCAATAATTAAATAGGACTGACTGCATGAGTCACCAGTTGATAAGCAAGTGCAGAACTTGACAAGAAGCAGCTCAGCAATTTAGTGCCAGAAATCCACTATTATCTTTCTATTTGTGATCACGATGAATTTCAAAATAAACAGGATAGGCTTTTTTGTAGGATTATTTATTACATAGGTACATATATGCAGTATCTTTCTAGAGTACTTTGAGCCTGCCCATTTGTGACTGGTATTTCATAGTAATTTACAATGTTACTCTGGAAAGGGAGTATACCTCCAGGAATATTTATGAGCTTTTGTGAATAAATTTGAAACCTTTGAAACTCACACAAAAATAAGAAAACAACTCTCACTAACAGCTGGTCCCCATGTTAGCATTGCTTATTAGTTACCTTCTCTGTAGTTATTTTACATCCCTCCTTAGGGATCTAGAAGGACATGTTTTACTGGGTAGAGTGGTAATACTCCTGTATGATGTTCTGTACCTAGGAAGGTTTAATTATACCACATAATTCAATTTACAGTAAAAAAGAAAAACATCCTTAAAAGTCTGCCTTGTTTTTCAATCAATCAGGATCTATTGAGCTAGACATTTTCTAGCTGGATTTGGCACTGTAAAGAGGGCACACCACCTCTCCCACCTGTTTTCTATCAAGTTATTTTATTCATTGTCCATTTACTCAGATTTCCTCCATGCCTCTCTGATATTCTGGTATCCTTGTCATGTTTTTTTTTTTTTTTTTTTGGACATCTAGTCTACATTGTTCATTCCCAAGGGGATATAATGCTTTGCATCTGGTTCTAGTTCTATGTATTATAATATATTTTATTACATGTGGCTGCAATGTTTGCCAACTTTACAGAAAAAAATTTTAAATCCGTTTTCAAAGCAGATTAACCATAAATATCAAGGTAACCAAGAATTAATTGCCTCCAAAGGTGAAGCTGTTCTGTACTGCTTCAGGCCATGAGACCATTTCCAAAATTACAACATCTTCCTTTTTCCCGCTTCTAAAATGTGTAGGGCACACACATTACCGTAGATAAGCTGGCAAATAGCTGTTACATTCAGGATTGTCTACCTGAAGGAAGTTAAGAGAAACTAAACAAAGGATTTCACATTAAAGTAGAAGTCAGTATTATATTAGAGGGTTCAGTGTTTGTAGATATATGAGATGGGACACATTCTAGCAGGACCAGCAGTCTTTTTTATGGAACTTTGTTTTGGACAGAAGACCCTTCCTGGCCCTTTGGATCTTGTTCTGCAGGTTATTTTGGATGGTTTCCTAGAGGCTGTGCTCTGCCGCCTGCTCCACCGTTCTCCGGTTGCCTGCCTGCTGCTCATGCCTTCTCCTCAAAGCTACCTCCCCTGCCCCGCCCCCTCCAGCGCTTTCACTCTGGCACGGCGGTACTGCCTGCACCCTTCCACACTTGGGGAGAGCAGACCTGGCTTGAGCTTTGTGAAATTAAGGGAGTACAAAGTGGCAGATAAAACAGGAAACAGTTAGGGCCTGGGCAGAAGCATCTGTTTCGAAAGGGTGTCAGAGGATCTGTATTTTCATGTATTTAAATCATTTCTGAGTAAGCTGAACACAAGTCTAATTTTTGTGCCTTAGCTTACATGTATTTCATCCTGCTTAGACCAAAGAAGTAAAAGAATTTGTCTTTCACATGGGTTTAATTTAAACTCACCCTCATGGCCTATATATCAGAAAAAATGGGCATAGACAAGTATGAGAATTTTATTTTTCTTTAGTTTGATGTTTTTTATGTTATGAAAATTTCCAGAAGCTTTTATTTTCATTCTGTGCTCCAGTCAGAGCCTAACTTTATATCTTTTAGTCTTCTGTTATTATTTCATTGTGTTCTATTTTTTCTATTCAATGATTATACTTTAGTCCAAAACTAATTTTGCTTCCTGGGCTAATGGGTGTGCACATTTGAATTCCTTTAAAGTAGAAGAAATACAGTCTTATTTTTCTTTAGTTGAAAAATGATTATATAGATTCCTCATTGATCATATTTTCTATTTGTGAGCCTAAACTGTCCTCATTTATTTTTCTATTTCATCTTTTTCAAGGAAGATTTTATTTTGGAATTATAAGGAAGTATGACTTTGTATTCCAGCGCCCCCATTCAGATCAGTGAACTCAGAAATTTGAGAGACACATGGATCATTCAGGCATAGAATTATGGAATTCTGTTGTTTAGGTCTGACTCTCCATTTTGAACTCTGAGGCCCCAAG
Source organism: Bos mutus (assembly GCF_027580195.1). Classification (NCBI taxonomy): domain Eukaryota; kingdom Metazoa; phylum Chordata; class Mammalia; order Artiodactyla; family Bovidae; genus Bos; species Bos mutus. Next base: position 32,141,725 of record NC_091625.1, read on the forward strand.
GTCATTTAGCTGGTTGTAGCAATGCATATGACAGAGTTTTTACCCTCCACATATTTACAGTCTAATAGGGGAAAGACTTGTGTACAGACACCTCAGTAAAAGTCACTTTGCTGTAAGTGACTTTATAAATGGTCTGGACTGTTAGTACTGTGGAAGCAGTGGTGTTGGGGTGCCACCAGCTCACTGAGCTGGTTTGCCAGTACCTTCTCTACTCCACATTCAGGGTCATCAGGGTCATCATGGCTTGCAGTCATCCATGGCGAGAGTGTTTACATCCTAGGTATAACAAATGCTACAGATGAGGGCTTCATTTTTCAGAGAGCTGTTAAAACATTTATCAGCATACTACTGGGTAGGAGTACTGAGTTAGAGAAAAGTAATACAGCCAATGTGATTGGGTAGGATTTCATTGAGGAGGTCAGCTGTAGTGTGGCTTTTGAATAAGGTGAAGGGGGAACACAAATATTTTTACTCATTTATCAGACATTTATACTCAATGTATACTCAATATATTATCAGACAAAATATACTCAAATTTCCCAGACACTGTAAGGAATACTGACAAATAACAGGACAGTTGGGGAAGGAGATCATTGTGAAAAACTTTGACTTCTCGTCTTAGGAGGTCAAAATTTACTCAATAAGCCATGAGATTCTCTCAAAGGTTTGTGGATAGCAGAGTAACATGCTGAATTTTTTTTTTATTTTAAAGAAAGCTTAATATTGAAGTGAGGACTAAATGGAGACATCTCACTATAAATAACTAAATTAAAATGTGTGAAACAGAGCTCTTGAATACATACCATGCATCCCTCCATCACCATAGCCTAAGCCGCACTGCTCCTGCTAGACACTGTCGTTCCTTACTGCCTAGCCATCTAAGCAGTAAGGAATGACTGCCTCCTCTCTCACATGCTGTGCAGCCAACCACCAGCGTTTTCTACTGTTCTGCCTTCCAGGTACATCCAGATCTGCTCATATCTTACCACTTCCTCCGCTACCCTTCTGCGCCGCACCTGGAACCTATATTTGGTTTCGTTGCTTCTTCTCTTATCTACCTACAAATTGTTTTCCATCCAACCAAAGTGGTACTTTTAAAATATTAATTGGATGATGGTACTGTAATCTCCAAATCCACCAGTGGCTTCCCATCACCTTCTTAGAGTGCACTCCACACTCTTACTGTGGCCTGCAGGAGCCTCATGATTTGGCCTCTGTCTGCATGTCATCTGCTGCCACTGTCTCCCTTCTTTTTTTACAGCCATACTGGACTCCTTGGAGTGGAGTTTCTGGACCACACGCACCAAGCTTAGTCCATCTCAGGGCCTCTGCATCTTCCAATGCTTATGGAATTCACCTTCCCCAGATCTACATGGCTTGTTCCTCAATTTGTTCAATTCTCTGCTCAAACCTTTTTTTCAAAAAAATAGTTATTTTTGACTGTGCTGGGTCTTCATTTCCGAGCAGGCTTTTCTCTAGTTGAGGTGAGCAGGGGCTACTCTGCCGCAGCACACAGGCTCCTCATTGCAGTGGCTTCTCTTGTTGCAGAGCTCAAGCTCTAGGGTTCATGGACTCAGTAGTTGCAGTTCCCAGGCTCTAGAGCACAGGCTCTGTAGTTGTGGTTCATGGTCTTAGTTGTTCCATGGTATTTGGGATCTTCCTGGACCAGGGATCTAACTCATGTCTCTTGAATTGGCTGGTTGTTTCTTTACCCTTGAGCCTCCAGGGAAGCCCTATGCACAGATCTTAATCTTCAAAAAAGATCTTCCTTGACCACTTCCCCTAAAATAGCCTCCCTTTGTCACTCTTTTATTCTGCCTTGTATTTCTTCGAAACATTTGTTACCATATAGCAGCATATTGATTCTCTTTCCTGTTAGAATGTAGTTCCGTGAGTGCTGGTTCTTTACCTGTGTTGCTCATGCTGCATCCCAGCAGCTTAAGCTGTGCCTGGCATATAGTCAGCTCTCAGGTGTTGCTGAATAAAGAAAACCTGAGGCAGGGCATCCAAAGAGGAGGTTGTCAATTATATGAAATACAAATAATTCCACCCAAATAGGACCTGAATTAAGTTTATTTCACTGAGAATTACAAGAGAAATCATAAAGGAACAAATTTGATGGAATACTTTGGTAAAGGAGAAGGACATGTTAAAGCTGGCCCAGGATTTGAAACAAAGATAATGGAAAGAATATGATCATGGAAGGTCATGACAGACTACTTCACTGAAAGGGGATGAGGTGGTGAGTTTGATTTTAGACTTATTGATTCTACAATCACAGGATACTTGGGCATTTTTCACGCTCAATAGGAAAGACCAATGACATGAATAAGAAATGGAGCATCAAAATCAATGCTGTTGATCAAGAGTGACAGAAAAGCCAGTTTAAGGCCATTGCAGAATGCTTTCTGATTGCTAGATGAGTGTTGTCTAATATGGTAGCAACAGGCCACCTATGACTGCTGAGTACTTGAAGTGAGCTTCATCCAATTTGAGATGTCAATGTAAAATATATACTGGGTTTTGAAAATTTAATATGAAAAAAGAATATGGAATGTCTCACTAGGGTTAAATATATGCCTAAAAATAATTTTACCTTTTTTAATATGGCTATTAAAATATTAAAGTGACACATGGGTCTCAATTATAACTCTTGTTAGCACTGGTCTAGACTATTTGAAACACAAAATTTTGAATCAGTTTGGTTCTGTAAGCTCAGTACTTGTTCTGCTGGCTCTTAAGTTTTGTTAGGAAGAAAGAAATTCTCTCTTTAGAAATTGTACTTCTGTCTTTTGAAAAGAGATTATATTTTAATCAGTTTTCTGCCCATGTTAAATGAGTAACAATACTACCTTTTAATAGAAGAATGGCTGCAAGCAGATACTGAGGTAGAGGGGATAGAAAAGGACCCAGAGTTATCACCTCTTCTCAGCTAACTTAGACCATGACCTTGACAGAAGCCCTAAGCAGTGACAGGAGACAAGTGAAGCTGACCTTGAAGGTTCAGAATCCTCTCCTGAGAAATTAGGAGACCAGGGAACTATGTGAAAGAAACCTCAGGGACTCAGCCTGGACCCTGGGGAAAGAGAACGAAGAGATGGAACTGTGCTATCTATACCTACCTTAAAAAGGATGTGTAAAGTATTGGGTAGTTTTAGCTATAGGCTGTTTGTAGGTTTTTTTTTTTTTTTTTTTTGGCCTTACCACTCAGCATGCCGATGACACCACCCTTATGGCAGAAAGTGAAGAAGAACTAGAGAGCCTTTTGATGAAAGTGAGAGGAGAGTGAAAAAGTTGGCTTAAAGCTCAACATTCAGAAATCGAAGATCATGGCATCCGGTCCCATCACTTCATGGCAAATCGATGGGGAAACAGTGGAAACAGTGTCAGACTTTATTTTTCTGGGCTCCAAAATCACTGCAGATGGTGACTGCAGCCATAAAATTAAAAGACGCTTACTCCTTGGAAGGAAAGTTAGGACCAACCTAGATAGCATATTCAAAAGCGGAGACATTACTTTGCCAACAAAGGTCCGTCTAGTCAAGGCTATGGTTTTTCCAGTAGTCATGTAAGGATGAGAGGTGGACTATAAAGAAAGCTGAGCGCTGAAGAATTGATGCTTTTGAACTGTGGTGTTGAAGAAGACTCTTGAGAGTCTCTTGGACTGTAAGGAGATCCAACCAGTCCATCCTAAAGGAGATCAGTCCTGAGTGTTCATTGGAAGGACTGATGTTGAAGCTGAAACTCCAATACTTTGGCCACCTGATGCAAAGAGCTGACTCATTGGAAAAGACCCTGATGCTGGGAAAGATTGAGGGCAAGAGGAGAGGGGGATGACAGAGGATAAGATGGTTGGATGGCATCACCGACTCAATGGAGATGGGTTTGGGTGGACTCCGGGAGTTGGTGATGGACAGGAAGGCCTGGCGTGCTGCGGTTCATGGGGTCGCAAAGAGTCGGACACGAATGAGCGACTGGACTGAACTGAACTGAACTCAGCATGCAGGATCTTAGTTCACTGACCAAGGATTGAACCCTTACCGACACTGGGAGTGTGTATTCTTAACCACTGGACTACCAGGGAAGTTCCCACCTGCCCCCTGAGTAGTTTTAATGTGTACTGAGTGTGTGTGTGTATGTGTGTTCTGCAAAATACTGCGGTGGGACTGTGATGAAATGCCGAACAGTCTATGCCTTCACAGGCACTAGGGCCCAGAAGACACTTGAAAAATATTAAGAACTTCTAGATATCACTGTAATAATAAATACATTTATTTCCATTTCCCATGGCAGGATACTAAAAATAATTACAATACTTTGGATTTGAAAAGAGTCAGTAGATATATGATTATAAAGTTAAAGACCTAGCCTCTGAGAAGTGTTAAAATTATCTAACATTAGCTTCTCTTCACCTTAATTTCATTGAAAAGCCTGTTATTACTGATTTAGTTTAAATATGAAATAATTGTTCATGACTTTTCTTATTTTTTGTTTCAGGAGAATTATTAAAGTTGTGATTCCCACTTCTAATCTTAGGTTTATTGGTTGCTTTTCTCTAGATGTTAGTATACTTGAAAATAATATTGGAGAAAACTTTCCATAATTTAAGAAAGTACAGTGTTATATGTTAAATACTTAATTTTAGAATATTTTATTAAGATTTAACATATTTTACTTGAATGCAATGTAAAATTAATGTAGATATTGTTTCAAGGAATTTAGAAATTTAACAAGTGACATTTCTTCTGTTAGTAAAGAAAATTCTATTGTCAGAATAAAAAATGTTGACATATGTTAAAAATTCAGTATTTCTGATACGCTAGGCACTGTGACAGACCAGTAACAGGGCTGTCTTACTTCCCTTTGTTTATAATCTAGAAAAGAAGGCAAACAGAAATGGCACATTAATTCATTACAACCGTAATGTTGTATGGGGAAGGCTTCTCTAAGTGCAGGATCTTTTACCTGGAAGAGAAGTGGAATCAGGCCAAGAGGAGAAGGAGAACAGCATTCTGGGCAGAGGGGGAAGTATGTGCAAAGGTCCTCAGGCAGCCCCCAAATATCTATATTCTGGGGAATAGAGAGCTAGGAAGAGGGGGGAGGTAGGTAGCAGGGTCAGATAACATGGGTTCTTGTTTGTCTTGTGGAGATTTTATCTAAAGTGCCATGACAAGCCACTGAAAGATTTTAAGCAAGGTTTGATGAATCTAACACATTCAAACATTAAAGTTTGAAAACTCTGACTGCAGTACAGAGAATAGACCAGCGAAGGACAAGATAGGTGCCGTGCAGTGTATATTGCTTCCCTCTTGGCAGCCTTTGTTCAGATTAATACAGATATTTAGTATACTCATTAGTTCACTTCTCTGAGGGAGTACATTTCTCAGTCTTAGATTCTGCTGGCTTCTGTCAACAGGATTTCTGCAAGATATCTGTTTTTTCTAAATAACTTCTTTTTGTTATCTAAGAGTTTCTCATGACTTCTTATGCTTCTGTGGGGAAGGGGAAAAGGTAGAGAGTAGTAAAAACTAACTCAGTAATAAAAGTCCATGTCATTCATTTAGTCTTTTAGTAAACATTTATTGACCATTTAACTCTTTGCCAGGTGCTAAGTTTGGCACTTTGGATGCAAAATGTGAACAAGCCCTTGTCCTCTAAAATCTGGTCATTCAGTGTGTGCATGCTAAGTCTCTTCCATCCTGTGGACCATACCCCACCAGGCTTCTCTGTCCATGGCGATTCTCCAGGCAAGAATACTGGTGTGGATTCCCATACCCTCCTCCAGGGGATCTTCCCTACCCAGGGATTGATCTACCCTACCCATCTCTTATGTCTCCTGCATTAGTAGGCAGGTTCTTTACCACTAGTACCACCTGGGAAGCCCTGGAATTCAGTGGATTTCAATATTTATATACCAGTACGTTTGTAAACTGCAAACATCTATCAATAAAAACCTTGTGCTATTTTCTAAATGAATAAACTGAGGATTAGAACAATGAGATTACTCCTAAGAGCATAGTTTTCTTATGTACAAAGCTGTAAACTTCTCATTAAGTGCAGCAACTTTTTCAGTTATTTTCAGTTTTTCTTCCTTACTTATAATGGCTGAAAGTCTGATTATATTCATCCATTAAGACCAGAAATCCTGAAAGACCTTAGTAAGCCTTCTGTGCTGAAATATCCAAGTGCTCTAATGAGCTGAAGAGGACCTCTTAAGGCCCTTTTCAGTCATCTCAAAAACTAACAAGTAGCTTAAGATGCTTTAAAGGAAATTGACTTAATATAGCATTAATGTTTCTTAACATGGATCTTGCTCATGTAGATCAGATCAGATAAGTCGCTCAGTCATGTCCAACTCTTTGCGACCCCATGAACTGCAGCACTCCAGGCCTCCCTGTCCATCACCAACTCCCGGAGTTCACTCAGACTCACGTCCATCGAGTCAGTGATGCCATCCAGCCATCTCATCCTCTGTCGTCCCCTTCTCCTCCTGCCCCCAATCCCTCCCAGCATCAGAGTCTTTTCCAATGAGTCAACTCTTCGCATGAGGTGGCCAAAGTACTGGAGTTTCAGCTTTAGCATCAGTCCTTCCAAAGAAATCCCAGGGCCAATCTCCTTCATAATGGACTGGTTGGATCTCCTTGCAGTCCAAGGGACTCTCAAGAGTCTTCTCCAACACCACAATTCAAAAGCATCAATTCTTGGGCGCTCAGCCTTCTTCACAGTCCAACTCTCACATCCATACATGACCACAGGAAAAACCATAGCCTTGACTAGACGAACCTTTGTTGGCAAAGTAATGTCTCTGCTTTTGAATATGCTATCTAGGTTGGTCATAACTTTCCTTCCAAGGAGTAAGCGTCTTTTAATTTCATGGCTGCAGTCACCATCTGCAGTGATTTTGGAGCCCAGAAAAATAAAGTCTGACACTGTTTCCACTGTTTCCCCATCTATTTCCCATGAAGTGGTGGGACCGGATGCCATGATCTTCGTTTTCTGAATGTTGAGCTTTAAGCCAACTTTTTCACTCTCCACTTTCACTTTCATCAAGAGCCTTTTGAGTTCCTCTTCACTTTCTGCCATAAGGGTGGTGTCATCTGCATATCTGAGGTTATTGATATTTCTCCCGGCAATCTTGATTCCAGTTTGTGTTTCTTCCAGTCCAGCATTCCTCATGATGTACTCTGCATATAAGTTAAATAAACAGGGTGACAATATACAGCCTTGACGAACTCCTTTTCCTATTTGGAACCAATCTGTTGTTCCATGTCCTGTTCTAACTGTTGCTTCCTGACCTGTATACAAATTTCTCAAGAGGCAGATCAGGTGGTCTGGTATTCCCATCTCTTGAAGAATTTTCCACAGTTGATTGTGATCCACACACTCAAAGGCTTTGGCATAGTCAATGAAGCCTAAATAGATGTTTTTCTGGAACTCTCTTGCTTTTTCCATGATCCAGCGGATGTTGGCAATTTGATCTCTGGTTCCTCTGCCTTTTCTAAAACCAGCTTGAACATCAGGAAGTTCATGGTTCACATATTGCTGAAGCCTGGCTTGGAGAATTTTGAGCATTACTTTACTAGCATGTGAGATGAGTGCAATTGTGTGGTAGTTTGAGCATTCTTTGGCATTGCCTTTCTTTGGGATTGGAATGAAAACTGACCTTTTCTGGCCCTGTGGCCACTGCTGAGTTTTCCAAATTTGCTGGCATATTGAGTGCAGCACTTTCACAGCATCATCTTTCAGGATTTGGAATAGCTCAACTGGAATTCCATCACCTCCACTAGCTTTGTAGTGATGCTTTCTAAGGCCCACTTGACTTCACATTCCAGGATGTCTGGCTCTAGGTCAGTGATCATACCATCATGATTATCTGGGTCGTGAAGATCTTTTTTGTACAGCTCTTCTGTGTATTCTTGCCATCTCTTCTTAATATCTTCTGCTTCTGTTAGGTCCATACCATTTCTGTCCTTTATCGAGCTCATCTTTGCATGAAATGTTCCTTTGGTATCTCTGATTTTCTTGAAGAGATCCCTAGTCTTTCCCATTCTGTTGTTTTCCTCTATTTCTTTGCATTGATCATTGAGGAAGGCTTTCTTATCTCTCCTTGCTATTCTTGGGAACTCTGCATTCAGATGTTTATATATTTCCTTTTCTCCTTTGCTTTTTGCTTCTCTTCTTTTCACAGCTATTTGTAAGGCCTCCCCAGACAGTCATTTTGCTTTTTTGCATTTCTTTTCTATGGGAATGGTCTTGATCCCTGTCTCCTGTACAGTGTCACAAACCTCATTCCATAGTTCATCAGGCACTCTATCTATCAGATCTAGGCCCTTAAATCTATTTCTCACTTCCACTGTATAATCATAAGGGATTTGATTTAGGTCATACCTGAATGGTATGTAGAATACTTGTAGAATACTTGCCAAACAATACATTTGCATATAGATTTTTAGTTCATCCAGTATTCTGTCAAACTTTTACTGGGGGGAATCTCAGCCCATTTTGTGTTTTAAATACCATCTATAGGTCATGCATGCTCAGTTGCTCAGTCGTGTCCAACTCTTTGTGACCCCATGGACTGCAGCCCTCCAGGCTCCTCTCTCCATGGGGATTCATCAGGCAAGACTACTGGAGTGGGTAGCCATTTCCTCTGCCAGAGTATCTTCCCGAGGATCGAACCCAGGTCTCCTGTGTCTCCTGCATTGGCAGGCGGATTCTTTGCCCTCAGCCTCCAAGGAAGCCCAGTCTGTATAGTTCAGTGACTTCCAGTTAAATCCAAGTTAAATCTCCAGCCGTTGTCTTCACCCAAACTCAGTCACTTGATTATCTAATAGACATCTCAGACTTAGCATGTATGGCTCAAAAGTATTGATTCTCAATCCCTATCCCATCGTCTTCACTTCCTTGCACTTTTTGCTCAGAACAAAAACTGAAGAGTCATCCTTGCTTTCTCTCTTTTCTGATCTCTCATGTAATCTCAATCCTGTTTATTCTATCTCCGAAACAAATCCCAGTTCCACCTGCTTCTGTCTCTCTTAGCAAATACTAATCCAAGCCACCATATAATAGCCTTCTGTTTAGCTCCCACAATTTCACTTTTCCCCTCACAAACTTGAAGTAATCTTTTATGATGTAAATCAGATCGTGCCATCTTCCTGCTTAAAATTCTTTCAGGGGTCCCCAGTGAATTAAGGCTCTTTAGTCCCTGGTGGCGCAGCAGTAAAGAATCTGCCTACAATGCAGGAGACTCAGGTTCGATCCCTGGCTTGGGAAGATCCCCAGGAGAAGGCAATGGCAACCCACTCCAGTATTCTTGCCTGGGAAATCCCATGGACAGAGGAGCCTGGTGGGTTACAGTCCATGAAGTCGTAAAGTGTCAGATATGACTTAGCAACTAAACAACAGATATGTCCTATTTCACTTCAGCCTGACACACCCGCCCCACACACCCAGTCATTCCAGCTCACTGACACCTTAGGGTCTTTGAGCTAATCCTTCTGCCTGTTCACTCTTTCCCCCCAATTATCTCATTTTGTGGCTGACTTCTTCACTAAGTTTAAATGACACTTTTTTCCAAAGATCTTTTTTTACCATCAACGCAATATCACCTCTAGTCACTTCCTTATCACATTAACCTTTTAAAATCCTATTTATCATGAACTTTTTCTTACTTTTTAATTTATTTATGTATGTTTGTTCAGTATGCTGTTCAGTTCTCTATATCACTCTGTACTTCCTAGAATATAACAGTACTCTAATAACTCTTTAAACAAAACAATGTTACTTCATTGATGTACTCACCAGTAAGGGTATTGTGACCCATCACCACTGCCGTGCCTCTTCTAATTGCTGTCGCCAGGTCTGTGCTGTAAGTCACCCCAGCTCACAGCTTGTGGACCAGGACTTTTGGTTTAGATATTTCCATGGCCCTCAGCAATATGAGGACAGAGGTAGTGACCATATGAGTTTAGATTCCAGATGTTCAAATATACTTCTCTCACAGAAGATCTAGAATTCCTATTGAAGAACCTCTGATCTGTAATATTGGTCTAATTTATCAGTTAGTTCAGGAATCCTAAATAACATACATACTTTTTTTGTCTGATGATACTTTAAAGAATGAAAAAATTATTTCATAAGTAAATGACGTTCATTTTAGATTAACTTCTAGTACGAGGATATCAGTTCAGTGAAATATAAAGAGGTTAAAAAAAAAAAAAAACTAAAAAACCCTTGGATTTTCATAAACTTTGTGAACTCTGGAGAACTATCTCATTAGTATATAAAGAATATTATGAGTAGAAGAAAGAATAAAATAAAATTCAAAGTTTGAGAGTTTAAACTGCAAAGTTATAGAATGATCAAACAGAAAGTTAATAATTTTTCTTATTTTTTTCAGCTCTGTGAACTATAACCTAAATTAGTCTTAGGGTATTAGTAAATAATTTTTTACCAAATAAAAGCTATCTTTAGTTTGTAAACATTAAGGAATATTCACATTATGGGGGAAAAGATAATTATATTCCATCTGAAAATTTGATTAATGTCCACAGTAAAAGCCACTTTGCAGGAACTTTCCTATATTAGTAATATAAATTTAAAATAACTACTTTGTATCCTTGGAAGGCAAAAAATGAGGCAATTGAAAATTAAATCACATTTTCCCCATATTTAGGGGAGGGAGAGCATGTTTTTCCAGTGGTTTATCACTCAGCATTTCAGTGAGCTAAAAAATGAACGCAGGTCATATATAATTTTATCAAATACAGTCTGGGAAATAGGGTTGAAAAGATAAAAAGGCATCATTTCTTCCTTTCCCCTGAACTTTTACACTAAACCAGATTATTATTCAATCTTTACATTTTCAGTGATTATCTCATATTTATTTTTAGCCCTCAAATTATGTAGTCAGTGAAGTGAGTGTTTCAGTTCTCATCTGCTCATTTCTCACAAGAGAAATCCTTCTAGGACCTACTCCAGTGCTGAGTGGAATGCTTTGAGGCATTATATTATAGATTTCTGGAAGGAATTTAGAACGGTAATATTCCTTCCAGGCGCTTCAGTAACCACGGTCTTTTAAACTGACCTCTGGTTTACCTGTACTGTCCTTTGGTGTCTTCCAGAGGTAAGTCTGCAAGCCCGTAAGCCTCAGACACTGTTTTAAAGGACTACAGATAATGTAGACTGCGTGTCATAAAAAGTTCTTTTTGTCTGATTTCTTTTTCAGAACTGTTTTCAACTTACTTGTTTCTCGAGCATATTATAATTAACGTTCTATGTCTTACTCTCCCCTTTTGTCCCTCTTTCTTTCACTTAGTCGATTTCTGAATGTTTCCCTTTATTCCTGTGATCTTTTCATAGCGGCACTCTCTGGGGGAAGCTTTGCATAAATCTATCAACAATGTAAGTGAGCGGCACTTACACTTTGTACACAGGGCATGTTGCACTTTTGGTTTTGCATCAACATCATCACCGCTTGAAAGCTTTGACTTGTGATATTAAAAAATACACTTTTTGGCCTGGGTAAGATATGTTGTGTATGGGTGGCAAAGCTTCTAGCCTTCAGCCTTTCGTTTGCGTGTGTGCACACGCCTATCACACACGGTATTGATAAGCATGCGTTTTATTTTAAAGCCAAGCAAGATTTTACTTCTCAGATATAAAATTCATTATTTTAATATTTGCATTGATAGCTATAGTAATATTTTGAAAAACTGTCAACTTGTTGACTCTAATAAAAATGGAAATAAATGTAAATGTATTTCTTCTTTTGTTAAAGTAGTTTGTTTTTTAAAAGAGTAAAATCAGTTGACTTCTTAAGAGTATCAGATAGTTGTGCAGGTTCATAGATTCAGAATGTATTTTACATTTTAATGTTACAATTATTAAAAGATTTAAAGCAAAATGGAGTAAATCCCTTTCCAAAGAATTGGCAATGCTATTCTTTTACTTATACATACTCAAAAATTCAGATACTAAGCTTCAAAGTAATATTGCGTTTAAACGATAATTAAAATTTTTTTCTTTTCATGTGAAGAGAAAAATGAGATTTATTTTCACATCGAACTCGTGCCCAACTTGTTCTTTAAAATAAGTTAGCAGAGAGGTAAGCATCTTTGAATATTTTTCTTGATCTCCTAGGGCAGAGGTCAGCAAGCTTTTTCTGCAAAAGACCAGACAATAAATATTTCTAGCTTTGTGGGTCATGCAGTGTCTGTGACACCCACTGGCCTCTGTCATATGGAAGTGCCCATGGGCAATAGAAACAGACTCCAGTGTGCCAGTTCCTGACCTAGAGGAATCAAATCTTGAGTCTAGAGTGGTCCTGCGAAATTTTTATATTTCAAAACTGTGTCCTCCTACCTCCTTAATTTCTTTCTACTGTACAAGAAAATTTTTATCTGTTCTTTATGTTCAACTTTACTGTCTATATGAAAATTAGAAATACATGAATACATTTAATGCCATTTTCTTTAATGTGTTTTAAAGTGGTACTCAATGTTGGCGAACTAAGGCTACATTTAGAATTTTTTTTAATAATCACATAGAGCATAGTAAGAATTTGGGCATGGTTGCTGTATCAATCCAGACTTTCTGACATGCATACTAATTGGGATAGAAATAAGAACCCCAAATAAGATATGATTGATTATTGTCAAAAATTGTTTGAGTTGTACTTCAAAATATGTGTGACAACATAGTCACTTTCCCCTAAACAGTTATAAATGAAAAGGTGTTCATTAAAATAAAAACAATTTTATTTAATTTAAATGTATTAGTAATTGAATGAGAATGCCTTGATTTATCTCCTACAAAATAAGCAAAAGAGGTCAGTAACACAATGAAATCCCCATTAATTAGTTCTCTTTTGTAACATCATAGTCACTGAGGATGAACTGTTCACTCAGACATCTCCCAAACAAGATGTGACCTTGTCAGTATCATTCAGCCAAGTGAGAGCTACCCACCCCCTCCACACACTGTTTAGCCAGCCTTCCATGCAAGAAGTTTCCACTATATGCTGTCTTGTTCTAAGAGAACAAGTAATCGTTGATGCCTCTGTTCTTTATTTTTCAACTAAGAATGAGCGGATGACTGGAAATATTCCAAAAATATCTTAAGGGCATTAAGTAGGCATTACTGTGGTTCTCAATCAATAAACTCAGTTTACAGGTCTTCTTGGAAAATACCAGAAAATTATGGATGATTCAGTATTTTCCTGAATGGTCATAATTTCAGAAGCTTAAGTTGACTTTTCTTAGCCAGGCCCTTCAAAAATAGCAAATTAGAGGTTAAAAAGGAAAACGATAGAAAGAATTAAAATATTCAGTTTCAAACATTTTACTTGAGCATTTATATAAATTGTTGACATAGTAATAAATTATTCTACTGTCCTCTACTAGGCCTATAGAGGTTTTTAATGTTGCTTTATATATTTGAAAGTATTGAACTGAATATTAATATCATGTGGTTTAGACTTTCTAATAATTTATATTGACCTTCGGAGAAGGCAATGGCACCCCACTCCAGTACTCTTGCCTGGAAAATCCCATGGACGGAGGAGCCTGGTAGGCTTCAGTCCATGGGTTCGCGAAGAGTCCGACATGACTGCGCGACTTCACTTTCACTTTTCACTTTCATGCACTGGAGAAGGAAATGGCACCCCACTCCAGTGTTCTTGCCTGGAGAATCCCAGGGACGGGGAGCCTGGTGGGCTGCCGTCTCTGGGGTCGCACAGAGTCGGACACGACTGAAGTGATGTCGTCGTAGTCGTAGTCGTAGTAGTATGTTGACCTTTCTTGTCAAAATTAACAAGTATTCTGGCTCAACACAATCCACAACTCCATACCTGTAATTTATTGAAAAATTAAATTGTACTTAAACATCCTATTTTTCAAATTGCTTTTTCTTACTCATTTTTCTTGTTTTCACAAAAATGAATGAACCCTCTCACATGAAGCCTCTACCCTGGAAAGCAAGTCATTTTTAAAAAATCATAATTTATATGACAGCCTTTTTCAAAAACACACAGAATCACTAGATAAATTGTTCACCAGTATCGTGATAAATTGACCAAAACTATAGGAGAAAAGGCCGTAGGTAATATTACTTGAAGAAGATAGTTTGTTTTCCTCCTTGATCTCATAAAATGAACTGATAGCAGAGCACAAGTAAAAGACCAGGGCTTCAAAGACTTATCTGGTCGTTGCCTTACGATTCTCATTAAAGAAGCAGCCAGAGTCTTAGTTTTATGAACTCCAGAGCAGTGGTTCTCAGCTATGACTGCATTAAAGTCATCTGTGAAACTTCAAAAAGAGTGATTCAGCCTTCTGATAGACTCACATGAGTATGTGTTTAGACCATTTATTTTGGGGTGTTTTGGTACAACATTTGTAATAGCAAAATCAGGTGAGATGATCTGAATTTTCATCAAGAAGGATTAAAGTAATTATAGTGTATTTATACTCTGAATGGTGTCTACTAGGATGCATTTGGCTTTAAGCAGCAGAACACCCAGTTAACAGTGGCTCATGCTGTCAGGATACTTAATGAGGTGCCCAGGTGCTTTGTGTTCTTCTCCTTTGCCATGTTCAATATGTTAGCCTTTGGACCTCCAGTTTGTCATGTCATGGTTGCAACTCGGCTGCTACAGCTCCACCTTTCATGTTCTTGAACAACTGTGCTAACACAGGAGACTCTCCGTTAAGCAGTTTTTTAATCAGGAAATAAAATCTCTCCCCCTCCTCCAAATTCTCCACTTACTTCCTTTTAGCTTATTAACTAAGACGGGATGATACAACCTTAGAGTTAGGTTACTGTGACTTTCTTATCCCAGTCGTAATTCACTCCTTGGTGCTGGGAGAGGGGCCTGCCTTCTTGAAGATCAGGATTTTCATTCACTTCCTGAACAAACTCATGAGTTCAACTCGTTGTGAAGAAAGAAAAAGGGGGAGATGGGCATTTGGGAAGGAAGAAACGGTGCCTGCCATTTGCATTATCTGTAGTCATTGAAAAGAATGGGGGCATTCCTACACATCATGGATTGTATACCCTAGAAATGACCCCATGAAAGGAAAAGCAAACCTCTAAAACCAAACTTGTTGGTCTCCCTAGTAGAGAAATCATTAACCATCATTATGTAAATCCATGAGTATACTCAGCTTGAAGGGAGGTACATATTGTTGAGTGTTTGAAAAACCATAGCGACACCTAATGATCTTGACACCCTCATGGTTTCATGAAGGAAGTTGATGTTTATTTCTCTGTTTAAGACAATAGGGAATGTTTGTTCCAACAGCAGCCCCATGGGTCTCTGTTTCAACTACTTTGGACATTAAGCTCTGGTCTCTTGAGGTGTGCCCTGGGGCCCCCAAGTAATTTTTGTCATATCATGCCAGATGTACACTCTACACAGTGAAAGTCATCCATCCACCTGTTTACACATAACATAGTTTAAAAAAAGCAAAAGAAATCAGGAAATTAAGAGAGAGAGAAGTCATAAGAGTCTTGGGAGACACATGCCTAAAATAAAACACTGTTAACAATTTGGTGCACTTTCTTCCAGACTGTTATTTGTCATTTATAAATAAATATAGACACATGCAAATGCAAAAAAAAAAAAAAAAAAAGTCTTGGGAGATACCAAAATGTTAGAACTGATTACTCGTAGGGATTGGGATTTGGTGAGGAAAGGGAAGGAAGCATACTTCCCCTTTCATTTTATAAACTCCTTTATTAAAGAAGTTTTTTTTTTTTTCACAATGAACACATTACTTTGGTAGTTAGAAATTATGTTAGGTGGTCTTTGCTCAATTCCAGACCTATTTAATCAGAATAGCCAAGGGTCAGTGGCTGGGCAAGTACATTTATTAGAATCTACAGAGATGATTCCGATATATAGCCAGGTTTGAGAACCACAGATTACATTTGCTATCTCAGGATATTCTTTGTTCTGAGGATAAGCTATTTGTATATTTTCTGTATTCTTTCATTTCTATAGTAAGATTTCTGTTAGGGGTAAAGAAAACTAGAGTGCATAAAAAACAAAGGTTGTAAGTAGGACGTACATAGTGAATGACATATCTCATGTTGACATCCTATCGTATCCAGTACCTCAGATTTGATATTTCAGTTTCTATTTTGAGGGATTTCCACAAACACCATTGCAGAGATACAGAATCTTTGTGAAACCGCCCTGTTGGAAAGAGGTAAAGCTTTCCCTTCTTTCTCAGAAAAATGTATCTATATGTCTTTAATTTTGTCTTTTTGAAATTTGTACAGCCTTATTTTCAAAAAGATAGTATTTTAAGTGGTAGAGATCAGAAGGTAGCAATTACTGTCAGTGAAGTTTGGCTTTTAAAATTATTTGCAAAGTATCTGCAAAGTATTTGCAAACTACCTCTTGATTAGTAGAACATATTATTTAATTCATATATAAACTGCTGTGGTGGGAATTTTTTAATTAGGATGAAAATTTTTTCTAAAATATTCTCTTTGGTTCATTTAAAATCAGCAAAATAAAAAGCTTTAAGGTTTAAAATTACAACAAATGTGTAGAAACTTACACCATATATTTCATAATTTGAAAATAATTTGAAGCAACTAGTACTGCTTCTCATTTATTCAACAAATGCCTTTCTGTAATACTGTAATGAGAGTATTGATGTAAGTTACCCAGACTATTTAATGCAAAGTCTATCTTTGTTTTATTTTAAATTAATGAAGTTTTATATTAATATGTATTTCCATAAAGTGTACTAAACTCTGCTGTTTAAGTTATAGCTATAAAACAGTTCGTTTTACATTGCTTTGCTCATTATTTCTGTCTTTAAAGTGCCATGTAATTTTCATGCTGAATAAAGGCTGACAATTTAATGCCATCTACTAATTTAATTTTTAAAAGAGCAAAATAAGTTTTGATGCTGCATTGCATGATAAAGGCTTCCTGCTTACGAATAATGTTACTGTTTTGAGCATGAATCCAAAGATTTTTAGATAGCCTTAATATTATTTTCATATGTTTTCAAAATTAAGAATATAAAGTGTCTAAACTAAGTATACTTGAGGACTAAATTGCATGATAATGTCTTTTTGAATATTCTTTATATTTGCTTAAATATAAAGATTAATCATATATTCTAAAATTAAAAATATTACTTTGGAGTTCTTTCAAGGTAAAGTATATTATATTTAAAGTATTTAAGCTGGAGAGGTTTAAAAAGTGTGCTTAGATTTTAAATGTATAACTGTTAACAAAACTGTGGTATTCATTAATTTTAAATGTTGTACTTCTTTATAAATTTCATCTTTAACTGGTTCAAGTGTGAGTCAAATTATAGTCAAATTAACATATGGGAGCTCTTTTTGATACAGTGACCTTTTGAAATAGTTCAGGAAAAAAAAGCTACACTGCTGTGAACTGATTGGCTTCTTACTAACCTAAATGCACCCTTAATTGGAGGACAGGATCCAGGGCCACCACTAGCCCGTGTGGTGCCTGTGTACAAATCAGAACGCTATGCCACTTTTCTTTGAGTGGACTTGGATGCATCCCAGGGCAGATGGCTTGGTGAGGAGCTTGTTCACTGGGTAAATTCGTCCTCACTTGGCCAGGGGCCTAATAATAGCTTTGATAGGATCAGTCATTCTTTATGTAACGTAGTCTTTCCCTAATGTTCTCATATATGTTCTAGTAGGTTGTCACCAGGGACAAGGCAGTCACATGGGTCCCTATTCTGGGTCTGGGACTAGGCTTGAACTTGGGAAGAGAGTGGGTAGGAGCCTTGTCTATTTCAAGAACCAGCTAACTCTACTACTTTACACATTGGGGTTCACAAACACACATTTGATTACCTTTTACCCTTTTTTGATTCTTTTTTCTTTGGAGGTTGTCTTTAGTATTCATTTCATCCTGATTTTCTTTGCACAAAATGGTGAGATATCACATGACATGGTTTGTTTTGGCCCTCCAGCTTCCACAAGGAAGGCTTAGCTGTTGCTGTGCCTTTCTCCTGCAGTTTTTACGTTCGCGGGGTTTATTTGAGCTGTAAATCGTCAGTGCTACTGCCATTTAGAGGTGTATGGAGTTGCGTTGCCTGGGGTCACAGTGTTGCAGTTCACCATGACTCTAAACATGGAAATAACCTCTGAAATCTTAAGCTTATTTGGAAGTTAGTGAGTAGAATTCATGTAACTTTCAATAGGTAAAGTCACTTCTTTGGAAATATGTTAAAACAGATTGAACATGTGTCAGTAGTATCATTTCTCATCAGTACTTGACCCTCTCCACAAAGGCATGTGCTAACCTTTTCTACTAATCCTGATGTATAACCCTGCCCTTGTCGCAAACCCTTCCAGACAGCTGTCACTTACCTGAAGCTCGGTATAGTCTGTGCCTGTTTCCTGCTGCTGGCCTCTGCCCTCTCCTGTCTTCCAGTTCATTCTTTCTCGTTTTTCTTTCTCAGTTTACATTGCTGGTGATTCTTCAGCCTATCATTTACTTTCTCACGTACCTTCATGGTAAGACATGTGAGGCAGCCTATGTCTACCTTCCATCAACCAAAAGAAAGTTTTTTCTTATTTACAGAAAGTCACTTTAAAGTCTTTTCTTTCCATTAGCTTTCTTGGCCACAGAAACAGTTTTATCTACATATAAACACAGCATCTTATTATTTAATGGGACATATTTGACAACTTTTTATCTGTTTTTTTTAAGTTCCCGTTAGCCTCAGACTTGTAGAATATGATTGAGTCATCTAGTTTCAAGTTTATAGTTTTGTTATATGA
Source organism: Bos mutus (assembly GCF_027580195.1). Lineage (NCBI taxonomy): Eukaryota > Metazoa > Chordata > Mammalia > Artiodactyla > Bovidae > Bos > Bos mutus. The sequence continues at coordinate 32,160,511 of NC_091625.1, forward strand.
GAAGAGAAACAGATCAAATAAAATGGTTTCAACAAATGTATATGTGAACACACACACATATATACAGATGCTTATACATATTTTGTGCTTCTTTTGGTTAATGTACTTCTGCATGTATTTTAAAACATGCAGAGGCAGTGCGGATGTATTAAGGGTGATGTTTTCAATAGAAGGAACAAATAAGTTCTCCATAGTGAAAGAAAAGTACCTGTCATTATTACAAGGCTCTAACTAGAAGATTGTGAGAGGTCTGTGGTTTTTTAAAAAGCTTGAAGTTCTGCAGATCCTTTCGAATTAAATCAAAATTCAAAAATAAAAATGTTTTTTACACAAGAATTCTAAATTCTAAATTGATAAACTGTTTAAAGAGTACTTCTTTAATGCTCAAATAGTTTTAGCTGGCTTTCATTGAGCAGTTAATCTTTGTACATGGCAGGAACTATTCCGAGTAAACTGTGTGTAGAAATGCTCTTTTCTGTCACGTGGCCTGGTGAGGTGTTGACCGAAGCAAGTGGCAGAGCTAAGATTTTAACTCAGAGCCCACAGCCTTAAACAGTCCTGTGGCTCAGCAGTAAAGAATCTGCCTGCAATGCAGGAGTCACAGGAAATGCGGGTTCAATCCCTGGGTCTGGAAGATCCCCTGAAGGAGGGCATGGCATCCCACTCCAGTATTCTTGCCTAGAGAGTCCCATGGACAGAGGAGCCTGAAGGGCTACAGTCTGTGAGGTTGCAGAGTCGGACACGACCCAAAGCGACTGAGCACACATGCACTGAAAACAGAATAAAAGTGGTAATACCTTAAGATTAGCCATCTAGGATATACTATAAGACATTTTAAGTGGGCACTTTAAGGCAGTTATTTTGCAGTTGTTAATATCTTCAAAATGCCTTTTCCCCCTAAATAGGCACTGTGTGAAATAGTCCTTGTATTTATTCCTCTTTGTGTGCCCTCCTGTGGCAGATTTCCCTCCTGAAACAGAATCTGGAGATGCAGCTTTCCCAGTCTCAGACCTCTCTGCAGCAACTGCAAGCCCAGTTTACACAGGAGCGACAGCGACTGACACAAGAGCTCGAAGAATTAGAGGAGCAGCATCAACAGAGACATAAATCTTTAAAAGAAGCACACGTCCTTGCATTTCAAACCATGGAAGAAGAAAAGGAAAAGGAACAAAGAGTAAGTTTTAGGTGACATACGTTCAAATGTAACCCAACAGCCTGATCACTGTTAACCTTACGATTCTAAAGAATTTATTTTTTGCTCCAAAAAAGTATGTATTGCTTTATTTCAATGTGTTTTCTAGGCTATGACTTCTTGTAGGGGTCACAGTGATTAAACACATACACTAATTGTACACTGTAGGGCTTCCCTGATAGCTCAGTTGGTAAAGAATCTGCCTGCAATTCAGGAGACCCTGGTTTGATTCCTGGGTAGGGAAGATCTGCCGGAGAAGGGATAGGCTACCCGCTCCAGTATTCCTGGGCTTCCCTTGTGGCTCAGCTGGTAAAGAATCCACCTGCAGTGTGGGAGACCTAGGTTCGATCCCTGGGTTGGGAAGATCCCCTGGAAAAGGGACAGGCTACCCACTCCAGTATCCTGGGCCTGGAGTATTCCATGGGGTTGCAAAGAGTCAGACAGGACTGAAGGACTTTCAGTTTCACTTTAACTGTACACTGTAGCAGACATATGTTATTTCTGTTTCCCATGAAAAGGCCAAGGTCATGATGTGACTAAAGCTCTGGTTTGTCATGTGTTAGCAGTGATTACATAAATTTAGTCATTACTGTTATCACTGTAATCTCTTAATACTGGTCTTGAACTTAGCCTTTCATCCAACTTTTAATTTTTTTCTTTTAGTCTAGATCTACAAAAGATACATGTGCCTAAAGCATTTAAAGTTTTTATCTCCATTTTTTCCCCTCATGCTTTTTCTTATGCACAGAACTCACAATGAAATGAAATTGGAGACATTTAAAAATAGTACAATTCCCTGTATACTGTTTGTATCACTATATGGTGATCACTCAGAAAAGATACATTATTGGTTTCATTATATGCCAGAATCTCCCCATATCCATTATTTAGTTCTGTGTTAAAATGTTAGTTGGACTTAGCCTTAGTGTGATTAATTTTAGTGTAGTTCATTTCTTAACACTGTATTTCTCAATTTAAGGACCTTATGGATAATTAAGATAAAGATGTGATAGAAAAAGTTACTAATAATAATGTTTACCATCCATACTGTTACTACATATACACATTTTAATTCTTTATTTGGGTATAGACACTATTTTAAGAAATGGTGTGTTATTTAAAAATTGTTAAAAGAAAAATGTCATACTCTTAAAAACAACTAATTTGCTTGTACAGTAAGTTTAGTCTATTGATATTGTCCAAAAAAATCAAGGGGGTTCCTTTGGTTAATAATTCAACCTTAGCATTGCTAAATACTCTATTCATTGGATTCCATTTGTGAATTATGATAACACATAAGCTTACATATCATACTTTAATTTTATACAAACAGTCTTTTCAGAACTATAATCATTTTTCAGAAGAAATCAAAACTGGCAATTTTATTGTCTGTCATTAGGTAGCCAAGCTAACCCTAAGTCATGTTGCCTGTACTCAAAGTCCTTTATTTTACCTATATTCAAAGGAACCTATACTTTATGTTTCAGAAAGAATATAAGTAGCCAAATAATAATTTTTAAAAGCATTTTAGAGTAGTGATTGAAGACACACAGCCCTACTTATAATGTGGTCGCTTTCTCGGAAACCTTTATAGATTACAGTAAGAAAAACCCTTCCTGGCACAGTTCTGTCTCTACACTTGAAGTACCCTGAGCTTTGTGGCCATATATTTTCTCCTTATCTTGGCCACATGTACGTAGTCTGTTCCTCTGGCTAGGCTTTTAAAACTAACCACGTGAAAGTCTTCAGTTTTCCAGTTACATCCTCTCAGAGCTTTTGCTTCTGTTCACAAATGCAGGAGCAAAGAAAGGATGACTGTAGGAAAAAGCTACAAACACTTTTTAAGGTTGGAGCTGTAAAAGCCCTCCTCTCTTCCTAATCAGGAGATCTTTCCTGATCTGCCCTCCTCCACCTCTTTGCTGAGTCTAAGTCTATGCACACAGAAGAATTATTTGTTAATTTTTGGTGGTTTACATCTCCTTAGCTGTTTAAGAAAATAGCTTCATTTGGAAACTGCCCTAGGTAAAGGGTCTGTATCTCAATACAAACACTATATATTGACTCTGATTCATGATGATTATGCTGCTGAAGTGAACCTACTAGTTTATTTTCTGGTGATGATCTTATATCTAGTTTTCTTGAAATGAATTAGAGATCTGTTTTCCTTAAATAATGAGTTTTAGTATTTTTTCTATTTTGTTTGCATTTCCCTTCCTGTAGTCTGGCATAATAATTTGAGTATGTTTCTCTCATTCTAGGCTCTTGAAAGTCATTTACAACAGAAACATTCTGCAGAGCTTCAATCATTAAAAGATGCACACAGAGAATCGATGGAGGGCTTCAGGATAGAAATGGAACAGGAACTTCAGACACTTCGGTTTGAATTAGAAGATGAAGGAAAGGCTATGCTTGGTATTTTGAAATGATTATACTCCTATCATATTTATTTTTACATCCTTCTAACTTGAAATTCAGTAAGAAATTACAAAACTGTACTCTTAATCTTTGAAACCTCAGTGACTATCTGAGTGTTGTTCCTATTTGAAGTTACTGGATGAAGGAGCAAGTGTTGGTGGAGTAGAATGGATAGAACACACATGGTAAAGTGAGGTTCCCTCAACGTTCTCTGTACTTTGGCTGTGTAAGCGACACAAAGTGGGGCTTCCGTTTGTCATTAAGGGACTAACGCGTTAGTCCGTGACATTCATACTTCCCCACTATCAAGTGACTGAAAGGAATAGAAAGCATGGAACCACATGTCTTTAGGCTGTATCATCATATTGGGTTTTTTTTTCCCCCACTTTAGGATTTTGTTTCAATGGGGAAAGTCATATTTTGGTCTGACTTTTTATATGGGTATTTATAGAGGTTATATTAAATAGGATTTTTATCTTTGAGGTGTTAAAATCATTACCTTTTCTATAGAAGATAATTGAGTTTGGAAAAAAACTGAAATGTATTTAAAGGGTTTTTTGTTTGTTTTTAATGACACCACTCTTATGGCAGAAAGTGAAGAAGAACTCAAAAGCCTCTTGATGAAAGTGAAAGAGGAGAGTGAAAAAGTTGGCTTAAAGCTCAACATTCAGAAATCGAAGATCATGGCATCCAGTCCCACCACTTCATGGGAAATAGATGGGGAAACAGTGGAAACAGTGTCAGACTTTATTTTTCTGGGCTCCAAAATCACTACAGATGGTGACTGCAGCCATGAAATTAAAAGACGCTTACTCCTTGGAAGGAAAGTTATGACCAACCTAGATAGCATATTGAAAAGCAGAGACATTACTTTGCCAACAAAGGTTCGTCTAGTCAAGGCTATGGTTTTTCCTGTGGTCATGTATGGATGTGAGAGTTGGACGGTAAAGAAGGCTGAGCGCTGAAGAATTGATGCTTTTGAACTGTGGTGTTGGAGAAGACTCTTGAGAGTCCCTTGGACTGCAAGGAGATCCAACCAGTCCATTCTGAAGGAGATCGGCCCTGGGATTTCTTTGGAAGGACTGATGCTAAAGCTGAAACTCCAGTACTTTGGCCACCTCATGCAAAGAGTTGACTCATTGGAAAAGACTGTGATGCTGGGAGGGATTGGGGGCAGGAGGAGAAGGGGACGACAGAGGATGAGATGGCTGGATGGCATCACTGACTTGATGGACGTGAGTCTCAGAACTCCGGGAGTTGGTGATGGACAGGGAGGCCTGGCGTGCTGCGATTCATGGGGTCACAAAGGGTCGGACACGACTAAGCGACTGATCTGATCTGATCTGAATGTCATTCAATAACTTTTTATTTTCCTTGTTTTTTTTTTAAACCAAATTCTCCTAATGTTTTTTGTGTCTTTGTCACGCTTCAGTGAAATTTTCTTTTCAAAGTAAGAATTGAGAAAAAAGAAGACCAAAGTTGTGACTATTTGGGGCCTCAAATGGAAAACCCGTTGACCCATTCATCATCTCTGCTGCTGCTGGGACTTGTAGGCCAGGTCGTTAGAGCGCCCTCCTCTTCCTGAGGAGAGGTAAACATGGGCCAAGTGTTGGAACCCTTGTCCACTGAAACATGATTTAAATATGTCTTTGTTGACAAAGGACTTCTTGTGATTTCTTAAACTTTTTATTTTGAGATAATTGTAGAATCACATGTGGGCATCCCTAGTGGCTCGGTGGTAAAGAATCTGGCTGTAAGGCAGGAGCCATAGGAGCCACAGGTTTGATCCCTGGGTCAGGAAGATCTCCTGGAGAAGAGCAGGACAAGCCCCTCCAGTATTCTTGCCTGAAGAATCCCATGGACAGAGGAGCCTGGCACGCCACAGTCCATAGGGTCACAAAGGGTCAAACACAGCAGAAGTATCTTAGCACGCACATAAACCTTTTCTTCTGAGATGATTCACATGAGGCTGTATATTCACACGTGGGCTTCCCTGATGGCTCAGATGGTAAAGAATCTGCCTGCAGTGCAGGAGACCTGGGTTTGACCCCTGGGTTGGGAGGATACCCTCGAGAAGGAAATGGCAACCTGCTCCAGTATTCCTGCCTGGAGAATCCCATGGACAGATGATCCTGGTGTGCTATAGTCCATTGGGTTTCAAAGAGTCGGACACAACTGAGCGACTAACACTTTCACTTTCATAAGAAATAGTACGGAGAGATCCTCTGAATGCTTTACCCAGTTGCCCCAAAGGTAACATTTGCAAAACTAAAGTGCATGTCACAGCCAGGATGTTGACATTGATGCAGACCCAGAAGACACAGAACATTCCCATCACCATGCAATCCCTACTGCCTGTATATAGCCACATGTACTTTACTCCCCCACCCATCTTTAACTTCTGGCAACCATTCATCTCTTCTGCATTTCTTTAATGTTGGCATTTTAAGAACATTGTAAATGGAATTGTAAAATATATAACCTTTTGATATTGGCTTTTTTCCACTCAGCATAATTCTCTGCAGGTTCATTCAGGTTGTTACATGTATCAGTAGTTGTCCCCGTAGTATTGACCTCTCTTATTTGTTGTCTTCACCCACTGAAGGACATCCATTTGTTTTGTGCAAATTCAGGCAGGAGTTGAGTTGCAGGAGTTTTTGTGCAAATTTAGGCAGGAGTTGGTTATACGATAATCATATGTTTAGTTTGTTAAACATCCCCACCAGCAAGGTACGAGTGACCGAGTTTCTTCACATCCTCACCAGCATTCGATGTGTTATTTTGTATTTTAGCCATTCTGGTAGGAGTGTAGTGATATCTCATTGTGAATTTTACTTTGCATTTCCCTAATGGCTAATAGTATTGAGGATTTTTCCACATGCTCATTTACCATTTGTGTATCTTCTTTTCCAATTTGATTATTTCTGTTTTTACACCCATCTGTGGCTTCAGTGACCATCTATTGTGCTGTGACTCCAAATATGTATTTCTAGACCAAGAAGGTCTATGGAGAAGGAAATGGCAGCCCACTGCAGTGTTCTTGCCTGGAGAATCCCAGGGACAGGGGAGCCTGGTGGGCTGCCGTCTATGGGGTCGCACAGAGTCGGACACGACTGAAGTGATTTAGCAGACCAAACTACTTGCCTTGTGAATTAGATTTATACCTTTTACAACTTTTTAGACTGTTAGATATTCTAACTCACAGTCTATGTTTTAAAATATTAGCTCACCATCTCCCTCACTTCTAAAATATGTTTCCATTTCTAAAGTTTCCACTTGAATTTATGGTATCACTGTTTACTGAGTTGCTAAAACTATGAATCTAGGAGGTGCCTTCAACCTTTTTTCTTCACTCCACATCCTGTTAGTTCCTCCTCTTAAATATTCTCTGTATCTGTTTCCTCTTCTTTCATCCTTCTGCCACACTTGATTCATGGTTGTACCATTTCTCACCTGAATTATTGCCGCAGCCTTCTTGCTAATCTCTCTTCTACGGTCCATTCTCCAGACTCCAGTTGGGTTAATTTTTGCTTAACTCAAGTCTCACCATGTGACTTTAATCCTTCATTGATTTCTTGTGTCCTTCCTTAAGTTCTGAAGCAGCCCAGCACCAGGGGAAAAAACTTAGGAGGCTCTTGGGAAGAGCCTAAATTGATTTGCTACAAGTACAGCATTTCTTTTTTTTTTTTTTAACAAACTTTTTATTTTATATTGGGGTATAGCCAAATAACAATATTGTGATAGTTTCAAGTGGAGAACAAAGGGATTCAGCCATACATATACAAGTATCCATTCTCCCCCAAACTCCCCTTCCCATCCAGGCTGCCACATAATATTGAGCAGAGTTTCCTGTGCTATACAGTAGGTCCTTATTCATTGTTCATTTTAAATATAGCAGTGTGTACGTGTCCATCGCAAACTCCCTAACTATCCCTCCCTCTGGTAACCATAAATTTGTTCTCTAAGAAGCATAGCATTTCTTTGAAATCTCATGTTTTAGCTTTGAAATTTTTAATTTGTATTTTACTCATATCTTCAGTATTAATATAAAAACAGTGACTTTTCCAGAAATATTCAGGTCAATATCATGTTTCAGAAGATGGCATAGGTCCACACATTTTCAATATCTTAGTTTGAGGACCGTGAATCAAAACATGCAATGGAAAGCATTTGTATTAAAAAAAGCTTTCTCAGAACTGGGCTCCATTGTCTTTCCAATATGACTACTTGCTCTCTGGGCGCTTGCCACACCAAACTTTTTATAGTTTGTCTGATAGACCAGGTTCTTTCTGCTTTTGCATATGTTAGCCTGTGTTACTGTGACAATTCCTTTGTGATCCTATCCCCAGTTTCCTTCTCCTAGGAAATCTGGGTTCTTAACATCCCCCCTACTCTCATTATAACCTGTGTTCATCTCTGATACCCCACTTAACTCCTTGACATGATGTTTTTCCCTCTAGCCTGTGCAGTTATAAAAACAAGGTTATATTTTATTCTCCCCTAGTATAGTACCTGGCATTCGGTATGTGTGGATTTATGAAATAATCTAAAATTCAGATTAAAATGATGACTTCCAAATCACCAGGAACATTTACCAGATAGTGCTTAACATCATTGAGGGATATTGTGGAAGAAGTCTTACCTGGGTGGGAAGTTTCCTCCTAAATATATGTTATATTCTACTAGTGAGTGAGAAAAGTTTTAAAAATTTCCTTTCTGTTAGCACCTTGCTTGCAAACTGAAAGCTTATACAGAAATACCTTGATTCATTTGAGCAGCTGAAAATTTTCTTATCCTCATCAAAGCTAGATAAACCTCTAAATTGATACTTTATGATAGTCTGTAGTAGTCTAAGAGGTATACACAATTCTATGATATTTTAATGGAAATATATATGTCCTAATTTTAAAAAATAATACTTTGTAAATACTTTGTAATTTTTGTAAATTTTATCTAAAATACTAATATTTTTAGAATACACTAAATCCCTTTTTTCCCTTGGATTCCAGCTTCCTTACGCTCTGAACTAAACCAGCAACATGCAGCTGCAATTGATTTGTTAAGGCATAATCATCATCAAGAATTGGCAGCTGCTAAAATGGAATTAGAGCGAAGCATAGACATCAGCAGAAGACAGGTAAAAGAGCATTGGGTTCTGTGATGACTTCTTAAATGTGAACAGATTTGAAAATGTTCACAATTTTATGAAAATTATTTTGTAATGACTAATATTTCCTAGTAATTATTTACTGTCTATATTAAAGAGTTATTTTTAAATAGAAATAGGTAATTTGACTTTAGTATAATGGTCAGTTTATGACCTTTCAATTGAATATTTTGAATTTTATTTGCATTTTGAGTGAAGCAATGAAGTGTGAATAATACAAAGAGTAAAAACAGAATACTATAAAACAGCAGTGTCCAGTGGAACTTGCCATGATGAGGGACCTGTTGTTTTAATATATCTGTCCTAAGGTAGTCACTAGCCAGACATGTCTAGTGTAACCAAGGACCTGATTTTTTAATTAGTTTTTATTAATTTATTTAATTGATTTCAGTTAATTTAAACTTGACTATAAATAGCCATATCAAATAGCACAGCCATAGAAGTAGCAGGTCCTCAGGAAGAATAAAGATAATTTGTATTTCCATATCACTAGCACAGCTACTGTTCACACTTTACATTTTTCTCATAAGTACTGTCTTTAATTAGATAGTTTGTATCCTGAATATATGGATGAAATGGATTTCTAGGCAAAGTACAATGAAGGCCATTCTTTATCAGTTTATTACTAATGGCTTTCACTTTGTTCTTCAAATATGTTAAATGATCAGCTCAAATTTTCCTTCATTACTAGAAAGCTTTAAATGAACTACCTTATAACCATGGAGGTAAGTTCTTTTCTCTTCAGCTAGACTGCTGCTGGAATTGACAATGTCTAGGTCTGCAGAATTTGCCGAAAGCAGTGACTTCTAGGAAGATGGAAGGGAGCTTATCTGTCAGACAAGATAACTGCTTGACCAGCATGAAGCAAATGAAGTCTTCTAAGCAACAGGATGTATGTGTTTGGGGATGGCCTTCATTAGAGGCTGGTCCTTTTTAAATGAAAGGACAATGGTACCAGCATTTTACATCAAGACCACATAACTTTCTGAGTACATAAGAGCCCTGTGTTCTAATCTCAGCTATGCCACTGATTATAAGTCATTCTTGGACAAATCCTCTCTTTGGTATTCTTTTCTTAATCAGTAAAATGAGGGAGATGTGTTTATATGGTCTTTCGAGTCCCCTGTGGCCCTGAAATTACTGAAACTGAATCTATATAAACACTTCCTTATATATATGAGAATAGAGGTTTCCTGGTTTCAGCAGTTTGCTTTTGAAGCAATGTCAGATTTATTACATTTGACATTCCAGTATGTCATTTTCTTCCCCTTAAACAGAGAAAGTGAATAGGTAGAAAACTTTTCAGAACTATTTATTTTCCAGAGTAAGGAGCACATGTGCAGAATAACAGATCTACAGGATGAAGTAAGACACAGAGAGCATCACATCTCAGACTTGGATAAGGAGGTGCAGCACCTTCATGAAAATATAAATGCCCTGACCAAAGAATTGGAATTTAAGGGAAAAGAAATTCTCAGAATACGAAGTGAATCCAACCAACAGATGAGGTATGCCATTAATTACTACAGAAGGAATTTTCAGTGTTACCTGAAAGACTATTGCAATGGTATTTAACAATACATGCCTATTTTCATGACTAGATAGCCTTCCAGTAAGATACTGAAGACCAAGTTTTTACTTTGTTGACTATGTTATCATTTGACTGTAAAAGAAATGTTTATATTCTGAATGATGTATATTCATTTACTAACTTTTCAAATTATATATAAGTAAAATCTTTTAAAAATGTTATTTAAAAAAGCATTAAAGGAGACAACTTTAACAAGCTAGAAGATTAGAGCAAAGTAAGTACTTTAGACTGTTTCCAATGATTTTGTAATTTTCTATATATTATACCTAAAAACCATTTCAAATCTGGTAGAATATAGAAAGTTTTGAAAGCTTGACTTCAGAATAACATTCTCTTAACTAAAAATAAATTAAACAGGTTGCATGAACAAGATTTAAACAAGAGACTTGAAAAAGAGCTGGATGTCATGACAGCAGACCACCTCAGAGAGAAAAATATCATGCGGGCAGATTTTAATAAGACTAACGAGCTACTCAAGGAAGTAAATGCAGCTTTACAAGTGTCGTAAGTCACCTTATGTTAAAGAAAATTCACATGTGGAGAATAAATAAATTGAGAAGCACTGTGTCTCACCTCAGGTTAGCTAGCCTTGAATCGAATTAAGTGATATTTTAAAAAGAAAACTTAATGCCATATTACAGATGGTAATTACAATATAATATATTATTTAATTAGAAGAAGGCAGTTGAATGAATATGTTTAATCAGCTGCTGCTGCTACAATTGTACTAGGACAATATTTGTCCAAAGTGTCCCTCAGGGATCATGACCTATCACAGCATGGTGAAAACTCAAAAGATATCCATATTGTGACCAGTGGGATTATTATGATCCTATATATATTAATAATACATATTTTGCCAAAATACCAAAATATGTTAAAGAAACAAATATGCCTCTTAATGGTAGTAATTCCTTGTAAGAACTAGATTAGGAGATATTGGGAATGGAGAAGAGCAAAAACTTCCTTCTTATTTTGTATTACTCTATTTACACATTGTTTGAATTCCTACAACAAGCATTTGATTGATTTATGATTTTAGAAATCAATAAAGGTAAAATATCACAAAATTATGCTTATACATAGTGGCTCCTATATAGTTAAAACCCAAAGTTCTAATTACTGGTTTATGTTTTTGTTGTGTATTTTTTTTTAACTTACTTGCCCCTCTCTTTTTTATATTGATTTATAAACTTCAATAGCCAATGCACCTGGCATTCACTCCATCTCTGTGGCCTAAACTGTGGTCCAATTTAAGTTATCTCAGAAATAATTTACTCTGAGCTGCATCATATGGTTTATTCACCTTCAATCTCTCTTTTTCCAATCAATTAAAAAGACTTCATTAAAAAATGTAAGTATTTCCACAGAGTTTGATAAAGTCAAAATAGTGACTTAATTCCATTACCCTCAAAGTCAAACTTTTGGCTCGGGTGTGCCTTCTCTGCCTCTTCGCACAGCCATCCGTGTTCCCTGTCTGCTACTTGGCTGTCAGCCACACCGACACATGAGTTTCCTTCTGAGAGTCTCCTGTGTTGTCCTCTACAGTCTAGAATAACCTTCTGTGTCATTCCTATTACCTTCTTCCAGTCATCTCTCATTTCCTGCATTTAACCAGCCAAGTCTCATAGTAAATATTGTTACATATGTATCATATATGCCCACTTTATTACAGCTGAAATAGAAAACAGTCCCCCCCACACCTGACCCCCTACCCCGGTCATTGGCATTTACTTCAGTGGCCTCTGAGGTGAGGTGCTCTTTCTGATGGACCTACACAGAATTTTCCCATCAGTTGGCACTCAGGGAATATTTTACAAGTAAAAATTTTGAGGATTCCCTATAATATTTACTAATTCATAAAGTTACCATTGAAATGGTAGAGACTCATGAGATAATTTCCTCAGTCATAGTGGGTTTTGGTGTTTGTGGTTACTGGAGGTACTTTTTAAATCCTTTTGAGCTGCAGTTAGGAGCTCAGATACCTGCTGTGTAGAAGAGCTCATATCCTCACACATTTTGCAGAAATGAGTTACAATAAACCCCAGGGCTGGGCTTTCCCTTCCTCTGACCTCTGTGTTATTTATCAGGCAGAGGCTGCAAAATCTCCCACTTCATACTCTGAAAAACCATGCTCACAGTAATAATAACCTCTGTCTGTCCATGTGTCCTGTCTCCTTAGGAATGTTAATTTACAAAGAGTAAAGGTTATATCGTTTTTACTTCTTTCTGTTTTTTATGGTTTTGAACATTATAAATTTTCAGTAGATAGTAAATAGTTTACTATTCAGTTTTAATCAAAGAATTGGTATTATCATAAGTCAAGTATTTTATCTGATTTTCTAGATCTACCATTTTTTTCTGCTTCAACTAGAAGCATTTTCTATGCTAAACCAACCATATTTCTTTTTTCACCTGCTATCATCATGAAATTAGCCTCTAGTTTTAGGTATCTACTCACTTAGTTAAAAACAAACACACATACAAATGTATTTAGACCAGCAACGTCTAACAGATTTTTCTGTAACAGCAAAAATGTCCAGTATAGTAACTGCTAGCCACAAAGACTATTGAGCACTTCAGACAGTGGCTGGTGAAACCAAGGAACTGAATTTTCAACTTCATTTAATTTTAACTAATATAAATGTTAATAGCCACATATGGGCTAGTGGCTTCCATATTGAAAAGAAGAATTTTAGACAGTTGGATATTTCTGACCCGTATCCTCAAATGCAGCCTGCTAGGATCTGTTGAATGGATTGAGACATAGGTGGAATGCAGGGAGGGTCCATCTTGGTTTAAGGAACTGGGAAGAACAACTTTTGGACTATTTTCAGCCTGTTTCAAAGAACTAAGGGCACCCTATTAAAGTTCCTAGTCAACTGCACACTGACTTTGAAGCTTCAAAATCAGGAACCTCCTGTGGGTCCTCGGCAGTGGGTGTGTTGGAGGGACCAGAGGAACGTGGGTCTACCTGCAAGGTTGAAATCAGGAGCTGAGGGGCCTCTGAAGCAACTGGACATTTCTTGTTTCTGTTCCTGTCCCAAGCCCTTGTTTGGACTCCAGGGAAATGAAATGGGGACAGAAATCTAAAGGAGAGAACCTAGAGAACATTGTAGAAATAGTGATAAGACTTCTGTATCTGTTACAGAATGATTACCAGCAATCTTCTCTAGTGCTGGGTGTTAAAGCCTACTTAGGTTTTTAGATATTCTATAGAAATCATTTTATTTTTTTGAATGGTATAGTATCTTAGTAAAAACATTGTATCTAAGAAATATGTCATGGTTTTTGTTTTAGAAACAAATGAGAGAATGGGCTGTTTTTTAAAGAATTGTGTTTGAGCTAAATGTAAATATACACAGAACTTGGAGTCATGGCAGACTATATTATGCAAAAAAAAAGGTGATTTGCCTCAGAGATGATTATTGTTTAGGTTATTTTACCTTATTTTACCTTAACTTCTCACTGTACTGGGCTTCCCTTGTGGCTCAGCTGGTAAAGAATCTGCCTGTAATGCAGGAGACCTGGGTTTGATCCCTGGGTTGGGAACATCCCCTGGAGAAGGGAAAGGCTACCCACTCCAGTATTCTGGCCTGGAGAATTTCATGGACTGTATAGTCCATGGGGTTGCAAAGAGTTGGACACGACTGAGTGACTTCCACTTTCTCACTGTACTGAGGGCTTCCCAGGTGGCGCTAGTCGTAACGAACCCACCTGCCAGTGCGGGAGACAGACACAGGTCCTATCTGTGGTTGGGAAAATCCCTTGGAGGAGGGCATGGCAAAGCTTTCCAGTATTCTTGCCTGAAAAATCCCATGGACAGAGGAGCCGGGTGGGCTACAGTCCATGGGGTCACAAAGAGTTGGACACAACTGAAGCAACTTAGCACTGTAGCACTGTACTGAAGCCAAAAGATAATTTCCTCTTGGGGGAAACACTGAGTTTCTGTTCAGTTCAGTTGCTCAGTTGTGTCCCACTCTTAGCGACCTCATGGACTGCAGCACACCAGGCCTCTCTGTCCATCACCAACCCCCGGAGTTTACTCAAACTCATGTCCATTGAGTCGATCATGCCATCCAACCATCTCATCCTCTTTCGTCCCCTTCTCCTCCTGCCTTCAGTCTTCCCCAGCATCAGGGTCTTTTCCAGTGAGTCAGTTCTTCCCATCAGGTAGCCAAAGTATTGGAGTCTCAGCTTCAGCATTAGTTCTTCCAATGAATATTCAGGACTGATATCCTTTAGGATGAACTGGTTGGATCTCCTTGTAGTCCAAGGGACTCTCAAGAGTCTTCTCCAACACCACAGTTCAAAAGCATCGATTCTTGGGCGCTCAGCCTTCTTCACAGTCCAACTCTCACATCCATACATGACAACTGGAAAAACCATAGCCTTGACTAGACGGATCTTTGTTGGCAAAGTAATGTCTCTGCTTTTGAATATGCTGTCTGGGTTGGTCATAACTTTGCTTCCAAGGAGTAAGCGTCTTTTAATTTCATGGCTGCAGGCACCATCTGCAGTGATTTTGGAGCCCAGAAAATAGTCTGTCACTGTTTCTGTACTTGGACTTTAAGTAGGTTTGTGCTGTGTGTTTTTTTTTTTTTTAATGTGCTGTGTTTTTATGCTCAGTTGCTCAGTTGCGTCTGACTCTTTGAGACCCCTTGGACTGTAGCCTGCTAGGCTCTTCTGTCCATGGGATTCTCCAGGCAAAAATACTGGAGTGGGTTGCCATTTCGTCTTCCAGGGATCTTCCCGACCCAGGGATCGAACCTGTTTCTTGCTTCTCCTGCATGGACAGACGGATTCTTTACCACTGTGTCAATAATCCCTAATTAAAAAGAAGTTCTCCACAGCATTAGAATTACTTACTCTTTAAAAGTTGTTTGAGTTTTTAATATAGTACCCTAGTAGTTCATTGTTGTTTGATTTTTAAATTGCCGTAAAGTTATTTTCATAATCTTTGTGAGGTCAGGATGTATGTAGGTGGTTCTATTGTCACAAGGTTGAGTCTGTGCCTATAATTTATGTGAAAAGAAAAGTTTAATGTTATACTGCTTGAATTACTTTATTTCCTTTCCTTAAGGCTATAGGAGAAAGGTGGTATATTAGAGTTCTTTCATCTTATACGATTAAAATTCTAAAATAGATATGTGACTATTGTTGTTTGGCTCTAAAAGCTCAACTTACTGAAATTTTTTTTTTGGTCAGTTATTTTAAAAACGTAGAAGGACTATCAACTTGGAAAATTCTTATGCAGCTTTTTAAGCATTCATAGTTTTGGTTAGTGTTGTCCAGGAACCACAGACACTGACCTATATACTTTCAGAGTGAAAAAAAAAAGGGGTGGGGTGGGGCATGTATGCCTGGTAACCCTAATTAATAATTTTATATGCTCTACTTCTGTCTGTTCACTCTTTGTGTTACTTCTAATGGGAATCTGTATTCCCATTAGAGTAAAAGGCTGTATGTACTTGCATGGTTCCCTCAAGGCAGTGTTTGCCAGGCTTTAATCTTTCCTATAAAGTCTTTGGGAAATTGGTAATTTCTGTCCACCTATGATACTATTTTCTTAATATTTTTAATTGACTCATTTTAATCAGCTTTTCCTGTTAAATTTTTAACTCTGCAGTTAAACCATTATTACTACTAAAAAACATTTTTCATTATTCTAAATAGAAGCAAAGCTATAATTATATAGTTTCTTGAAAATACAACAATGTTATTAGATCCTGGCTAGCACTGATGCCCAGGAGAAGGCAATGGCACCCGACTCCAGTACTCTTGCCTGAAAAATCCCATGGACGGAGGAGCCTGGTGGGCTGCAGTCCATGGGGTCACTAAGAGTCGGACATGACTGAGCAACTTCCTTTCACTTTTCACTTTCATGCATTGAGAAGGAAATGGCAACCCACTCCAGTGTTCTTGCCTGGAGAATCCCAGGGATGGGGGAGCCTGGTGGGCTGCCGTCTATGGGGTCGTACAGAGTCAGACACGACTGAAGCAACTTAGCAGCAGCAGCAGCACTGACGCCCAAGGCCTGCTTGAGAGTTGTGGAACAGTGTAATAAGCATATATGTTATGAAGACCATTCAAGATACACAGAACCAAACAGACTTTTCTCTTCATAATCCAAATGATTAAAGGAGAACAAACTAAAAACCATCTCCTGTATTACTAGTTGTTCACACCTAGTCTTTGGTAAGCAGCTGGCTTAGAGAACTATGTGGGGCAATTGAAGAAAGATTGATGGGTGTTGACTTGAGTGGATATCAGAAGAGTACCAAGTGTACTCCCCCCATCAGGAGTTTGAAAGACTGGTAATTCTTGAAATACGTTTGCAAATTAAATCTTCATCATATTACTTGTTCTCTCCTTTAATGCTTTCTCATTTGTGTTTATATGGATGTTTCTTCAATTTAATCATTTATTTTTTCCATTTAATATCCAGGTATCTTTAAAAAAAATCTTGGTGCTGTAAAGATATTTTGTGGAGAAGATTAACTGATAATTCTGTAGGTAAAGAATGTTAAAACAAAAACATACACTGGAATTTAAGTAGAGACCTTTATTATGCAGAAAGGTGGTTCAGGGATCTTAACTAACTGTTTTAGACTCACTTTACCTTGACTTCTCATTGTACTGGTACAAAAAGATCAACATAATGGTTTAAAATAAGGCTTTAAATTAAGATTTTTGTTTTTTTAACGACCATTTATTACCAGGTATTTTTGTACAGTCTCAGGAAACAGCTCAAAAATCTTGTACCTTATTTTTAACTGATAAAGTGCTCCAGTGACCCCTTGTGGCTGCTGTGGTGTGAAACACAAATGCCCTTTTCCCTGTTTCTCAAGCTTCTCAAAACCACTGCCCATAAAACATATAAACCTTTGCCAGTACAGTGCCACGTCATGATAAAATGCAAGGTTACTGTATATGAGCTCATTGACTTGTCACAGCAGAAGACAACTGATGTTAGTGAAACGAGCCTCACACTGGACTGACAAAGTCCCAGCGGATCCTGAGACAGCTGCTGCCTCGCTCCACACTTCTCCCCCTCTTACTTCCCTACTTCCCAGAGTAGAACTTTAGCCACGGGCCTGGATAGGGAGCCAAAAATGTTATCTCCAAGTCTTTGGCTTGAGCTGAGTTAGTGGAGTTAAAGTACAAAAAATGCAGAGATTCTGGTACCCCTCTGGTATTGTGTGGGGGGAGGTAGTGGTGGGTGGGAATGGCTTATCAAATCCTAGAGAATAGATCATCTAGAAGTTTCTCAATATTGAGTAAATAAATTTTTCTGTGAATCTTCATTAACTGTAAGTTTTATTGAGCTTAAGTTTATTCTTTGTATTTTGAAAACAAGTTTTAAAAGTATTCTAGTTATTTGAATATTCTACAATTCAGAGTGCTTTTTTTTTTTTCAGACTAAGCTAGCGGTTTCTATTTGCATCCTCTTCACTGAGCCCTGTCCTATCCTTAGACTCTGCAGGGTCTGTGGCACCTCTGCTCATAAAAGTGGCCTCTGTTCTAGAATCTTCAGTGACATTTAGTTCTGTTACCTTCTCACTTCCTCCAGGGCAGATGAACAGGCCCAGAAGGAAATATAATTCTTCTTATTATCCAGTGAACCATTTTTTTTTCCAGTTTATATGTACCAGCTGATACATGGAATTTGTAAGCTGCATTTCCCATAAACCAGGAAAGAATGAGGTCATTTGTGTGTGTGCTTTGTTCCCCTTTCCTCTGTATCTTTTGTCCTTTTTATGTATGTTACCAAACCTTCTATCATCACACAATATTGTATGTGTGGTAAATTCTCTCAGTAGTAAGCCTACATGTCCAGCATCGAGCCAGCATTGCTAGGTTAGTATATTATTTCTTCTACAGCACATACCCCACCTTATTCCCGTGTATACTTAAATAACTTAAAAACGAGTGAATTCTTCCAATAGTGATCTGCAAAGCCTCTAATAACACCATTTACCCTTAAAGAGCCTTAAATAATACTGCCTCCCCTTTTTTTAACTTTTTATTTGTATTGGGGTATAGCCAATTAACAATGTTGTGACAGTTTCAGGAGAACAGCAAAGGGACTCAGCCACACTTATTCATGTATTCATTCTCCCCTAAACTCCTCCTCCCCATCTAGGCTGTCACATAACATTGAGCAGAGTTCCAGGAAATAACACTAACTCTTGAGGTAGTCATGTCATGATGCTTACAAGTTTTAGCAAAAACGTTCAACTGTGTAAATTTTGTGTGTTCAGCTGGACTAATTTGAAAAATATAGGCATTACAAAATAATGTCTGCATCATATCAATGAACTAAAGGTTTTCTTGTTTTTAGACTAGAAGAGATGGAAGAAAAATATCTAATGAGAGAATCAAAACCAGAAGATATACAGATGATTGCAGAATTAAAAGCCATGCTTACAGAAAGAGACCAGGTCATAAAGAAGCTAATGGTAAATTGTTTTGGTTTTGCAAAGTGGGAGGTTATGGTGTAACTATGTTAATAATTAATAGGCTGTTGAATGGGAAAATATTTTTAAGTAATGCTAAACAAAAGTTGAAAAAGTACAAAATATGTATTATGATTGAACATTTGTTAAAATGTTTTACAAGGATAAATACAGTTTTAAAATTTAAACTTGGTATTAGTGTAAGGAGATTTTTTTCAGTAATTTTTTTTAAAAATGCTTTTTAATACATATTGAATGTTCAGTAATATGTCATTGCCAGTGTACAGTTAATAAACTGTTGAAGTGTGTGTGTGTGTGTGTGTACTATACATGTAGAATTAGAATTGGATGGGAAAGAACATTCAGCACATACATGCATTAGCCTGCAGTGTATACTTCCAATTAGTCATGTTAACTTCCTAAAGTGTATTCCACCAAAACCTGATCCAAAGACATACTTCATGGAAAAAGGATTCCATTGTCTTAGGGTTTCCCTAAGAAAAGCTACCAGCTCTCTGTTGAGAGTCTCAATGCACACTGAGGTGTTAGGGGCTCTGAGAAGTCCATCAGGGAAGAAAATACAGATTTAACAATAAATATACTGCCTTCATTAGAGTCATTATTCTTCAAGAATAAAAATACACAAATGTTTTAAAATTCATAAAACATTTCAGAATCTTCTAAAATTATATGACCTGATCAGTAAGTAAAATACTGCTTTTTACTGCTACTGACAAATAAAAATCATAGTAAAACTAGAAATGGAATGCTAACCATTGTATTTGCTAATTGATTTCTTCATAACAGCTTTGGATATTAGCGTGCAAAGAGAGTCTAAGAGCATTTATATTTGAAGTCCTTGTTCCTTAAAATGTTTCTTGAAGCATGTAGGAAAGCCATCCTATTTCCTGGCATTAGAAGTTCCTGCCAAAAGCAAGAGGTAGTTGACTAGGGGTTCATAGATGAAACCCAGAAGCAGGCATTGGAAAGACAGAGTATGAGATACTTCATCCTACTAAATACCCATTTTCCCAAGCTTTGTGAACATGAGCACATGCATCATAGCTTGCTCTAATAGCAGTAGATTCAGAAAAATTACCTTATATTCCCTCCATGAAATCAGCAAATGTATTACTATTTTTTAATCTTTGGTAGAAATCGCTATTGATTTTCCAGTTCTAGCCACAGGGTAGTGTAGAGTCTTTTCACTACTCCCTGATTCTATGAACTGTGAGGCACACGTGGGCTAAGATTAACAATGCAAATTATAGTCAGTGGTAACTAGAAGGGGGCTGAATAATCAAGTTCTACTAGAGCATAGCCCTGCCTTTCACAACACAGTGATCCATTTACTTATGTGTTTACTTCCTACAGTCTGATTGTAGGAAGCACTTGGTGAAACCAAAGGCAAAGGGCTTATCTCTGTATGGACCATTCACTTTTTCTCTATTCTGTGGTTACCACTGCTGAAATATATTGATGTCTCAGAGAGCAGATTAGGACTCACAAATAATGATACACCATAGTGTCATCTTCCTAGACGGAAACAACTCAGCCACGCACACAGCTCCATGAAAACAAGTTAAGCCTAATCAAAACACACATCAGCCCTCTGGAAAAGAGATGGGCCAAATAGAGAGTTTAGTTCTAGCCTTGGAGGGAAGAGGTATGAAAGGGTAGAGAGGAGTCCCAGAGCATAAGGTTTTAAAGGTGTTGAGAACTTACCAACCAGCCAACTTTAAGACCCTGGCAATTAGGTCTAGAACTCTTTGAATGATGTATATAAATTTTCATTCAGGTTTTGTATTAAATTTTGAATGAAATGGCATTTATATAGTTAAGATTTAAATAGTCAGTAGAAAATGTTTAAGAAATGTTTGTAATCCTTTTGCATAGGAGGATAATAAATTTTATCAGCTGGAATTAGTCAATCGAGAAACTAACTTCAACAAAGTGTTTAACTCAAGTCCTACGGTTGGTGTTATTAATCCACTGATGAAGGTATGTGCTATAAACATTGTAAAATAGGAATGTGGTTTTAAACGTGATTAAAATTTTTATAAAATATTTAGAGCAGCATAGGATAAAGCTTCCAAAAAGTGTTTCCTTAAATTTAATAATCTAGGACTAAATCTATGAATTCTTTGTGTACTAATTTTCAGAATTAGATGCTAATAACATTCATTTATTTGCTGAGAATTCATATTCCTTGAAACAATGTTTTATTAACATTGTAAAACCTTGGTTATACCATTTCATTTTTCATATCTTTTTTTTTTTTAAAAGCTAACTTCTGAGTCTTTTCAAGATAATTTCCATCATTTCCTTAGTGTTCAGTATCCTCTGGGGAATCTTGAAAAGTACTCCAAGCAGTGTATCCCCAACAGCTCTCCCTGCCATCATAATGGGCCTTGGGTTGGACATGCATTTTGTTACCTACTCGTCTTCAGAGAATGGCCTTATTTCTCATGGCCTTCTCACCTTTTTTTGATAATTAAAATTGAAAATGACCTATTCTAACATTCTGTTGCTGTCTTAGGACAGATAGAAGAGCCTTATAGACAAATGAAATGGACATGGCTAAGCCTTGTACCTCTTGGTGCCCCAGACTACTCTGGCTCCTGTTGTGGTGCTATAGGTATAATGGAGACTTAGTAAATATTTGTTCAGTAGCAAAAGGTCATATTTTCTTATAAGCTAGAACAAATCACTCTAGTGAATAAAGCAAGTAATAAAAAATAGTTATGTATGTTGGCTTTATAGGGATTACATATCTTTTAGCATAAATCAGTAGTAGAAATAAAAATGCCAGTGCTGAAGCTGGTTTTTTTTTCCAATTCATATTTCATTAATTTTCACGTCATACCTAATTTCTCTTAGGCCTTTAGCCAGAAAAACTTCTGCTTTCCAAGCTCATAAAACTTCTGTTAAGAAGATGGGATCTATCCTTCCTTTACAAGTTAAACTGCTTCAAACTGTAAACTGTTTTCTAAAATGACTTAAATGATTTGTAAAATGGAATGGCATATAGAGCCTTTGCAAAAAAAATTATTGGTGAATGAATGAATATAGTTAGTTTCAGTTTTTAAATTCATTATTTAGGGTGACATAAGAGTTTGAGTGAACTCCGGGAGTTGGTGGTGGACAGGGAGGCCTGGCATGCTGCAATTCATGGGGTCGCAAAGAGTCGGACACGACTGAGCGACTAAACTGAACTGAACTGAAGCTTTTAATTAAAAAGCTAGGTTATGAGACTTGTTAAAACAAGATTAGAAATATTTTCTTTTTACTTATTTTATTAGAATTACATTTTTAGTCACAAGATCATTATTGTAGAATGTTGTCAATGATACTTTTGATTTCTTAAAATAAAAACTTAAGTAGTTTTGATTATGCCTTCTTATGACTAGAAATGCCAAAGATACATCTTCATAAATTTTGACTCCTAATAGTGATTCAGTTTTCACAAATAATTCTGAAGACGGTATCACCCTTTATTTTTGCAGTTATGCTAAAATAGGCTTCTTTCCTGGGACTTTATGATTCACAGAAAACGACATAGAGGACAATGTCTAGATAATGAGGTCATTACACATAAGGAAAAGGACCATCTTGTCTATTGTCTTTCTTTAAAATTCTGGAGTCATCTTACAAAAAAATTATTTCATACATTTAATTAGCACGCTTGTAGTCAGTAAAAGATGGGAATATTCAAAATATCATACATATTAATTTTTATTCCACATAGCAAGATGATGTTCATTGATTCTACAAATGAATAGAGCTTAAAGCTAATGATTTGAAAGCCAATAGATATTAACAATCCGCAGTTGTATTGCTGTTTTCATCTGTCAATTTTAAAGACCAGTTAAAAGATTACATTGATCACTTTTGTTTTATAACTTTTAAATGTCTTAAAAGATTGTGAGCTAATTATGATACTACTAATGAATTGGTAAATGAGACTTAAGTATACAGATTTCATTTTCCCTTTCAGAGAGATGGTATAGTGAATTTAAAACCAAATTATTTCTCTAGGTCAGCTCTAAGTCCTAGGTAGAAATGTGAGATTTGTTTCAAACTAACTTTGCCAAGCATTTTCTCATTCCTTTTATTTTCCAGGCAAGGACTGCCTCCCTTTGACAGATGGCTAAAGTTCACGGACCTCTCTTTTAAAATTATGTTAACTTTTCATCTTTTCCTTATTTTAGCCTAAACCCATGCAACCTCATGAGATCCATGAGATGTACTCTTTCCCTCTTTCCCTCCCGGTAGTCTTTACCCCTTGGCCTTCTCTCCACCCACCCTCCTCCCCATGAACCATTCCTAAACATTTTTTCCTCATTCTTTCTATCCAAGCAGTATGTCTGTCTGTGAGGGTTCCATGTAGATAAAGAACACCTCCAAAGATCCCCAGACCACATTTTGGGTAACACTGGTTCATTTTAACATCCAGCTTCCAAAATTTTCCCATGCCAAATTTATTTCTTCTGCTCTTCCTGTTTTCTCATTCGTCCTCATGCAGGCACTGTCCTCACATGTATTATTTTTAATGCAGCAAAAGAAGAAGAACGATAAGTCACCAACAAACAGGTTTGTGAGTGTTCCCAATCTAAGTGCTCTGGAATCTGGTGGAGTGGGCAATGGACATCCTAACCGCCTGGATCCCATTCCTAACTCTCCCGTCCATGATATTGAGTTCAACAGCAGCAAGCCACTTCCTCAGCCTGTGCCACCCAAAGAGCCCAAGACATTTCTGAGGTGAGCCCTGTCTCACCAGTGCAGTTTTTTCTTTTTTAACTTGAGAAATTTACTTCTTACATTGCAGAAATCTACTACTTTAAGAACAGCCTAGCAAAAGAAATTTTACTGTGAAATATCTTCAAAATATATTTATCACCTCTCTAGAGAACTCCTTTTTGACTGTTAAAAAGATTTTTTCTATTTTGTTGTCGGTCAATTTTCTAAATGCTTAAAGAGGTGCTAATGTAATTATATGCTTAGAATTTTAATATGTAAGAATTATCACCAATTTTTCATTAACAACCCATCCTTATTACAGAAATTCAAAATATTTTTTAGTAAGTGGCTTTTGTTTATTATTTGTTTATTTTCCCCTTGCTTATTTATAAACATATATGCTTCTTGCCAAAATAAAAAAATACATAAGCTCTGGGAACTTAATGATAAAAGTAGGAAATTTAGAAGAAAAGTTTTGTAATTAACATTCCAATTTTATCTCAGAGTTCTCAAATGTATTAACACGTAAAATTAGAATGAAATTATTTGTTTACTCATGAAATAATTAAAGTCAGAAAGTACTGTTATTTTATGCTTACTGATTTTGTGCTGTTTTAAAATTTTTTGACTTGTTCTTATTAAATCTCCGTGTCACTAGTAATAATCTTACAGGTAAACTACTTTTTTTTCTAAACTGATTAATGACTAGTTAATGATATTATTTCAAATAGAAAAGAAGATAGCAAGAATGAAAAGTAGTCAAATACACGTTTGAATGTGTCTCCTGCTAAATACTGTGTGTTGCTTATTTTCCCTCATGCATGGGTGCGTTCAGGTATCATTAAGATGCATGTGCATGGGCTCAAGGAACATGGCTACTGGAGTTTCCATTACACATTGTTGCGTGCCTTGTAATTGCCCCCAAAGACGGTAGGGATGCTTTTATTTTCTTAACTAGCCCAAAGAATCTTTAGTTAGAGTTAAGATAAGTATAAAGTATATAACTTCGAAGATGGAGGGGAAATTGGCTTTTTAATACATTCCTTTCCCCTAGAGTATCTGCTTGTGGAATTATGAAAGTTTAAATACACATACAGAAAAATATTATACCATGGTTTAGTCACTTAAATTAGTTATATTTAAGGACACATCTGTAAGAAATACTTGTGTCAGATTCTAAAAAAATTTTAATGAAAAGCAAAAAGGTGCTGAACGAGAAGAATGTTATCTTGTTCTTATATCCCGCAGTTCCTCCTGAACTTTTTTGTTCAAAGAGGGTCACATTACTTTTCTCAACTGTCTGATTTTTGGTTTTTGTGTTTTTTTTTGTAATTGTTGTGTAACATGGCTTCTCCTTAACGGACTTCATCTGAGCTGCTTCTGCACTCTCCTGGAGGGGAGACCCCATCTAGTGTAGAGGAAACAGCCAAGCTTTAAAATGCATCTCCTGACATAGGGAACTAGTTGTGGTCGTCTGCCCTGATGTTTTATGTGCTTTTCCCTTCATTTTGCAAAACAGCTTAACGCTGGGTTACATGTCTCTCTCTTTATGAATCCAGTCCTCCTCAGAGTGAAGCTTCCCCGGTGGCTTCTCCAGATCCCCAGCGCCAGGAGTGGTTTGCCCGGTACTTCACGTTCTGAAAGAACTGCTTTGGCACAGTTCTGTGTGGACTGTTACTAAGAGCATGACCTTATACAGATCATTATGTGAGCAGGCTCTCCTGTGTCACACACTGTGAGAAAGTATGTGTCTCTGCAGTTGAAAATGCCCTGTACTTCCTGTGATATTTATTGGACTCACTCTAAGGTACTATATTATGTGTGTAATTATAACAGTTATTTTTATTTGAGATGGAAGAATCTTTAATCTTTGTAATTACTGCATAATAAATTTTGTTAGAACAAACAATGTTTTTCTTTTTTCTAGTAAGTTTGTTGGTAATTTTTAAATACTTTTAAATTCCAGGTAAGACTTGCCAGAAAAAGTTTCGCTGAATAATAATCATAAAATATCAATTATTTTACTTCGATAATAGCAAAGTCGGGATAGAGAAATAAATGTTATAACCTATTCATTTGTTGCCTTGCCATGTATAACTAAAGTGTGTTCTCTAAATTTAGAAGGCTAGAATGAAAACACTTGTGGGAATTATGGACTTCCAAGTATATAAAATACTGCCAACTTATGTTTTTGGAATTATTCTGATAGTTAAAGACCTAGACTTTGTAGTACAGCATCTGTGCTCAGTATTAAGAAGCCAGCTTGTCAGTTTTCTAAATAGGCAGTTTAGTATTGACACATGAACATGGACAAGTAACCACTATCACATGTTAATGACACCTTTTTAAAGTTTTCAGTACACCTTGGCAGGCTACTACATTGTATCCTGTGGCCTAAAAGAGTGCATCCATTTCTAAGGGTGCTAAATTTAGCTGATTCAGTAATGTAGATTTTAGGAGAGCCTGGGTGAACATTCATATAAATATCTATGAATAAATATAATAATGTTAAAGACCAACTTTTTAAATGACTACCACATGGCAGACACTGTGCTGAGAGGCCAGAAGAAAGATTATCATTTTATCTTCACAAAATCTTTAAGGAATAAACCATTGCATTTGAATATGCAGAGCTGGTAGTGTGTTGTTTAAGTTATCCTGAAAAAAAGCTTTTACCAAATGCTTTAATTTTTTCTTCAACTAAGAGACTGAATTTTCCAACAAAAAATGGTTAATGCTTATTTTAGAAAATAGTTATAAGCTCATTTTCTTGCCCCTTGTTTATGCATATCTCATAATTTGGATATTTACTTATCAAGGATTTGATTATTAGAATTCCTGCAGGTGACTTGGCTTCTCTGGTGGCTCAGACGGTAAAGCGTCTGTCTGCTAGATATGGACATACAAAGATGATGAACACCTGTCTGCAAGGAGCTAATCATACACCTGCTGAAATAATCTAAAACCAAACCTTTCTTTTTTTAATAGCAGTATCAGAAGAGACACAAATCAGTGTACAATGGGAGCAGAAAGGAGGAAGTGAGTTCTACCTAAGTGGTGACTACTTGCCGGTGATGTCAAGCTGACTAAGCTGGATATGGGAGTGGTACCCCAGTATAATATTTAAGAATGAGTAGCAATTAACCAGATAGACCAAAGGTGAGGCTGTTTAACGTACAAGCTGAAACAGGAAAGAGCAGGCCAGCTGCATCCAGAGAACTCAGCGTAATCCTATAGGACCATGGAGCATAATAAGAGTAGCCATTTCTTGAGCATCTACCTTGTATTAGGCAGTATAACTGTAACATTTTTAACCCTTCAGCCACCCAGATGAAGAACCTGAACTCCCTCTCTTTGCGCCCTCCCCACACCTTACACACAGAGAACTAGGAAAGCTTGAAACCTTGACCCTCTGCTACAGATGTTCTGGAATGCTTAGTAAGAAATTCAACTTGATCCTCTAGATTTTAAGCAGGTAATAAATAGCAGGTTTAGGCTTTTAATTGTTGAAAATCATTTCAAAATCAGCCAAAAACATATTGGCTGCAATTTGTTCAGAAAAGATGGGGCCCTGACTAACAGTACGACTGATCCAAAATTCATTGAATTGGTTCAGATGAAGACTGAAAGGAAGAATTGTTAATGGGCATGGAAATAAGGGACTAAAGAGTGAAAATGTAGAACTGGTGGGAATTGGTGATAAATGTTTGTGGCACATGAAAGAAAATGAAGTGTGGGCAAAAGATGCAGTATGATTTCAGGTGTATTGAAATTAAAGTTTCTCTGGAATAATAAAAGCAGTTAAACACAAGGGTCTCGAGTATGGCAAGTCTGAGCTCGAGAAAGCCAGAGGTATGTGGATGAAAACAACAAGGAACAGAGTTGGGCACAGAACTTAGGGGGACACCAACACTTAGAGGGCAGAACGAGAAGTAGAGTTACGGATCCCAAAAAGCGTGATGTTGTGGAAGAAGGATGTTCAAAGAGAGAGCCGCCAACCAACAGTGCCTAGTGCTGTAGAGATCAGGAAAGGGAAATAATGAGAAGTGCCCACTGGCTCCAACAACTACGAAATGGTCTCAGCAAAGATAGGGTAAGTGGTGGCAACAGAAGCTAAATTCCCGAGAACTGAGGTGAAAGGAAATTTAGAGAGTGCGTGAAAACCCCTCTTTGAAGAAATTTGGCTCTACAGGTCAGGAGAAGGTGATAAGGAAAAGGGAATGTGGGGTCAGACGTGTTTTGTCATATTTTGGTACTGGGGAGGGAGGGGAGAGAAGAGACAAGCAGCAGTTTTGTAAGAACCTTCAACTGTGTCACTGGGTTACATGTCATAACATTAAAGAGATGGCCAGAGAAGTCTCATAACATTGTTAACACTGTGATGGAAGAGAAGTTTCAGCAAGACATTTTGATAGAATATAAGAAGCAACATGGAATCCTAGAATCCTGCAGTTAGAAGGATGTAGAAGTTCTACATTTTCACTCTTTAGTCCCTCATTTCCATGCCCATTCTCTGCTGCTGTCCCAGAGAATGCTTGAATCTCCCCTGTAACATCCCTGAGTGAACTTGCCTACTTCAGTGATCGGAGGCTCACCTCTGAGGCTCCCTCCCTCCCCACTGGCTCTGCCACCAACAAGTGTCAAATATGTCTGTGACTCAGTCTCCTGGGCTATGTAGTAAGATGGATACTCTTTCAGTTCAGTTCAGTCGCTCAATCGTGTCCCACTCTTTGTGACCCCATGAATCGCAGCACGCCAGGCCTCCCTGTCCATCACCAGCTCCCGGAGTTCACTCAAACTCACGTCCATCGAGTCGGTGATGCCATCCAGCCATCTCATCCTCTGTCGTCCCCTTCTCCTCTTGCCCCCAATCCCTCCCAGCATCAGAGTCTTTTCCAATGAGTCAACTCTTCGCATGAGGTGGCCAAAGTACTGGAGTTTCAGCTTTAGCATCATTCCTTCCAAAGAATACCCAGGGCTGATCTCCTTTAGAATGGACTGGTTGAATCTCCTTGCAGTCCAAGGGACTCAAGAGTCTTCTCCAACACCACAGTTCAAAAGCATCAATTCTTCGGTGCTCAGCTTTCTTCACAGTCCAACTCTCATATCCATACATGACCACTGGAAAAACCATAGCCTTGACTAGATGGACCTTTGTTGGCAAAGTAATGTCTCTGCTTTTCAATATGCTATCTAGTTTGGTCATAACCTTCCTTCCAAGGAGTAAGCGTCTTTTAATTTCATGGCTGCAGTCACCATCTGCAGTGATTTTGGAGCCCCCAAAAATAAGTCTGACACTGTTTCCACTGTTTCCCATCTGTTTCCCATGAAGTGATGGGACCAGATGCCATGATCTTAGTTTTCTGAATGTTGAGCTTTAAGCCAACTTTTTCACTCTCTTCTTTCACTTTCATCAAGAGACTTTTTAGTTCCTCTTCACTTTCTGCCATAAGGGTGATGTCATCTGCATATCTGAGGTTATTGATATTTCTCCGGGCAATCTTGATTCCAGCTTGTGCTTCTTCAGCCCAGCGTTTCTCTTGATGTACTCTGCATATGAGTTAAATAAGCAGGGTGACAATATACAGCCTTGATGTACTCCTTTTCCTATTTGGAACCAGTCTGTTGTTCCATGTCCTTTTCTAACTGTTGCTTCCTGAACCTACAAATATAATGAGAGTTTGAGAAAGGTATAAATTACCATGGGTGAGTCATCAGTTGTCTTGGAGTAGAGCATGTATACTAGAGAAGTGGAAAAGGATTGTCAGGCAGTGGTTGAGCTCAGAGACTATATGTTTACATTGACACCCAGCAGCATGATTATGTTCTTTGACCAGCTACTTGGATACAGGTTTACAGGAATGGATAGTTATACATAACCAGGATTAGGATTTTGTTTGGTAAGTACAACAGAAGGAAGAAAGAGGAACAAGACTGTTATTATGCTAGAATTTTAGAAGTAAAACCACAGTGGACAAATACTATCAATTGCCTTACTAAAGGGTCTGGTCACCAGTTTTCAATGTGTGTCGGGGGCATTTACCTGCACATCCAAGCAATTCTCTGACACCAGCTGGGTGTCCTATTTTTCAACTCAATTCTGACACTAATTACCCAGGGATGACATCAGATTCCACGTGTTAAGGGTTCAATCCTATAAAATTACCCTCCACTTCACTTCCTAATCATAAGCCCAGGTTATTACTGGCTATAAACCAGACGTTTCATGATCCCTTCCTTGGGTTTGATTAATTTGCTAGAGAGGCTCACAGAACTTAGGAAACCTGTTTACTCACTAGATTACTGATTTATTACAAAGGATATTAAAGGATATAAATCAACTGCCAGATTAAAAAAAATTATATATATATATAGTGTGAGGTCCCAAAGGAGCTTCTGTCCCAGTGGAGTTAGGGGCCCAGCATGGTGGCCCACGAAAGCGTTCTGGTTCCCCAACCTGGAAGCTCTCTGAGCCTGGTCAAAAATCTCTTTGAAATAGAATTGATACCCAGAGGCAAACTCTCACATTTGTGGTCAAATGATTGAGAAAGGACAGTCTTTCAGTAAATGGTACTAGAAAAACTGGATATCCACATAAAGAGTGAACATGAACTCTTAGACCTGATTACACCTTAAGTGGATCAAAGACCCAAATGAAAAATAAATCTCTTAGAAGAAAACAGGTAGGGTAAACCTTCATGACCTTGGATTTGGGAATGATTTATTTGATATGACACCAAAAGTTCAGATAACCAAAGCACAAAGATAAATTGGACTTCATCAAAATGAACATTTGTGCACCAAAGGACACTACTAACTGAAAAAGACAGCCCCCAAAATAGGGGAGAATAATTATAAAGCATATACCTATAAGGGATTAATACCCAGACTATATAAAGAATTACTAAAACTAAACCAAAAAACAAAAGTGGGTGACAGACATAGACATTTCTCCACAGAAGATATACAAATGGCCAATAAGTACTTGATGTTCAACATCACTAGCCATTAGAAAAAGGTAAGTCAAAACCACAATGAGATACTACTTCATGCCCATTAGGATGGCTTTTTATTAATTTTTTTTAAGGGAGAAAAGAATGGAAAAATTGAGACCCTTTAGCACTGCTAGTGGGAATGTAAAATGGTACAGTTGCTGTGGAAAATAGTCCACCAGTTCTTCAAAAATTTAAAC
Organism: Bos mutus; assembly: GCF_027580195.1. NCBI lineage: Eukaryota > Metazoa > Chordata > Mammalia > Artiodactyla > Bovidae > Bos > Bos mutus. Next base: position 32,191,267 of record NC_091625.1, read on the forward strand.
ATAAAATTATCACATGATCCAACAATTCCATTACTAAGTATATTCCCAAAAGCAGAATTGAAAGCAGGAACTCACACATATACCTGCGTACCAGTGGCCATAGCAGCATTATTCACAATAGCCAAAAAATTGAAGTAATCCAAGTGTCCATTAACAGATGAGTGGATAACTAAATACAGCCTTTCCCTCCTGTTGTAGGGAATATCTTTAGTTCAATCTCCTGTGGGTCTTTTTTACTCCGTACACAAAACACTATTTCAGGTCACCAAATGTGTACATTTTTTCCACAACATGCCACCAGCTGGGTGTCCTAGAGTGTAACTCCAGGCCACACACACATGCTTCGGATGTCCGTCCCAAGCCCAGGTGGTCACTTGTGCTTCCAACCAACTAGAGATTCTAATGACCCCCTCTTAGATTTGATTAATTTACTAGAGTGGCTCACCAAACTCAGGGAAACACATTTACCAGTTTATTAAAGGATATGATAAAGGATCCGGATGAACAGCCAGATGAAGAGAAACAGGGTGAAGTCTGAGAGTGGCCTGAGGGCAGCAGCTTCTGTCCCCATGGAGCTGGGGTGTGTCACCCTCCAGGTGGATGTGTGTTCGCCAACCTGGCAGTTCTCTCAATGCCATACTAGAGGTTTTACGAAGATTCCTCACATAGGCACGGTCAATTAACTGTTCCAGCCCTTCTCCCCACTCTGGAGAAATGGAGGAGCCAGTGCTGAAAAATTCTAAGCTTCTAATCAAGGTTTAGTTTTTCTGGTGACCAGCTCCATCCAGAAGCCCACTCGGAGTCATTTAAATAGAACAAAGGATGCTCTTTAGTGCTCTTACCACTTAGGAATTTACAAGGGCTTTTGGAGCACTGTGTCAGAAACAATTAAAGGCAGATATTAGAACAAGAGAATTTTTTATCATTTAGGAAAGGATTTCAAGCTCTGTGCCAGAAACTGATGACAGAAACCAACACTTTTTTTTTTCTCCTACACATATGCTTTGGATTTGCTGAATTCTTTGGATCTGTGGGTTTATAGGTTTTATCAAATTTTGAAAATATTTTGGCTTTTATTATTTCTTATATTTTTTTCTACTTCCCTTGCTCCTGGCCTTTGGGGACTCCAATTAATTATACATATATTATGCTACTTAACATTGTCCAAAAAAATTCATCAATATGCTGCTGAATTTGGGGAGCTTTTTTCTCTTGTTCATTTTGGATAGTTTCCATTGCTATGTCTATAAATTCAGTGATCTTTTCTTCTACACTGTCAAATCTGCTGTTAATCCTATTCAATGTGTGCTAAACTTCTCAGCCACTGTAGTTTCATTTCCAAAAACAAAACTTGGGTCTTTAAAAAATTTTATCATGTCTCTAACATGTTCCTCTACTACTTAATCTTTCGTGTTGTTAATTATGTATTTTTAAAACATGTTTTATTTTTAGAAAAGTTTAGTTGTGTAGTTTAAAGTTATTATACTGTTACAAGAATTCTTAATTTCTATTTTTGTCCTGCTATTTTGTATTCTTTTATTCTATTGTATTTCACAATCTTCATCTGATAAAATGTGAGCAAGAATTTTTGTTGGTTTTGAAGCTCCTAAATTAGTGTCTTTTAACAGTAGCTGCTGGATAATGTTTGTTGAATTGAATTTTTGTCACATCACTAAAATGCTTTTTCTACAGTCTTGTTTTAGACCAATTTATGTATTATATACTCTCACAATAATAGAATTTACCCTTCTTATTTCTGAGTCATCTGATCTTGTGTCTGAATTATCTTTCTGTTACCACCTTGTGCTCTCTTGTAACCTCCTCTATGAAAGCCTTTTCCACACCCTCACAGTGAATTAAACATTCCTTTGTAGGTGTACCTACAGCAATTATATTAAAATTATTCAATCATTCAACAAATATGAAGCACCTACTATATGCCAGGTATTACTCAAGGTGGTTGGGATGGATAAATCATGGAAAAAGTCCGATAAATCCTGTTCTCACAGAACTTCGAAGTAGGGGATGTAGACAATAAACATAAATACATTTAACATTAGAAAGTGGTAAGGGCTATGGACAAAAGGGAAGGATGAGTAAGGGTGCAGGGGGTGAGAAGGAATGGGCATGATGCCGTATTAAATAGAATGGTCCAGGTTAGCCTTATCAAAAAGTGATATAGGAGCAACAACTTGTTTCATGCCTCCCAAAATAGTCAGTCAATTATCTTTTGGCTTTCCCTTCTAGTACAGTGCCCAACACTTAGTAGGTTGCTAGAAGAACAGAATAAAAAATGTATCTTCAAGAGAAAAGGACTAGGTGTGTGTCCATGTGTTCATGTACATACATGTGTGGTTGTACATATACACAAATTCTTTTATATTCTAAATTCACTGTCATTTCATGTTTAATTTACATATGCAGATATACATTAAAAATATAGATACTGTTCCATTCAAAAAGGATTAGAAGTGACTACATAAAAGATACGCAATGAAAAAATCTTTATCAAGCAACTAATTAAATGGTGTAGGAAGTCAGGACTAATGAAAGAATACAAACAGCATTGAAGGGTAACATAACTGGACTTAAACCTCAGCGTTTGCCTGATATGCCTTTGAGCTACATGTACGGTTATATGATTCTTAGAAAAGAGGATAGGTTTAAATGAGAATAAAAATTTCTCCTAATGTCGAATTCTAGAAGTAATTCCTCATAGAACTTCATTACAGGAGACAGTGCTCAATTGATATTGAATGGTGTCCTCAACTATTTTTACAAAAAATCATGTGAATTTTAAAGCTATAACCTTTGATAAAAGGGGAAATGATAGCATTTAAAAATAACTCAATTTAAGAAATTCAATAAAAAACAACAACAGACTACTAAGTACTAGCTGTCTCATGTCTAACTGGATCCTAGGACAGAACAGTGAAAAAAGGTGAAGTCCCTTGACAGGCTTCCTTAAATATCATTTCTCTTACCTTGACTCTTGGATAGTAGAAAGAGGTTGTAATCAGACAAGGTACAGGAAGGAAATTCCAGTTCAGTTCAGTCACTCAGTGTTGTCTGACTCCCCATGGACTGCAGCACGCCAGGCTTCCCTGTCCTTCACCAACACCTGGAGCTTGCTCAAACTCATCTCCATCAACTTGGTGATGCCATCCAACCATCTCATCCTCTGTCATTCCCTTCTCCTCCTGCCTTCAATCTTTCCCAACATCAGAGTCTTTTCCAATGAGTCAGTTCTTCACATCAGTTGGAGTTTCAACTTCAGCATCAGTCCTTCCAATGAATATTCAGGACTGATCTCCTCTAGGATGGACTGGTTGGATCTCCTTGCAGTCCAAGGGACTCTCAAGAGTCTTCTCCAACACCACAGTTCAAAAGCATCAATTCTTTGATGCTCAGCTTTCTTTATAGTCCAACTCTCACATCCATCCATGACTACTGGAAAAACCATAGCTTTGACTAGATGGATCTTTGCTGGCAAAGACATGCCTCTGCTTTTTAATATGCTGTTTAGGTTGGTCATAGCTTTTCTTCCAAGGAGCAATTGTCTTTTAATTTCATGGCTGCAGTCACCATCTGCAGTGATTTTGGAGCCCCCCAAAATATAACCTCTTACTTTCCATTGTTTCCCCATCAATCGCCATAAAGTGTTTAGACTGGATGCCAGGATCTTAGTTTTCTGAATGTTGAGTTTTAAGCCAACTTTTCCACTCTCCTCTTTCACTTTCATCAGAGGCTCTTTATTTCTTTGCTTTATGCCATAATGGTGGTGTCATCTGCATATCTGAGGTTATTGATATTTCTCCCAGCAATCTTGATTCCAGCTTGTGCTTCATCCAGCCCAGCATTTTGCATGACGTACTCTGCATATAAGTTAAATAAGCAGGGGGACAATATACATCCTTGACATACTCCTTTTCCAATTTGGAACCAATCTGTTGTTCCATGTCCAATTCTAACTGTTACTTCCTGACCTGCATACAGATTTCTCAGGTGGCAGGTCAGGTTGTCTAGTATTCACATCTCTTTAAGAATTTTCCAGTTTGTTGTGATCCACACAGTCAAAGGCTTTGGCATAGTCAATAATGCAGAAGTAGATGTTTTTCTGGAACACTTGATTTCTCGATGATCCAATGAATGTTGGCAATTTGATCTCTGGTTCCTCTGCCTTCTTTTTCCTAAATCCAGCTTGAACATCTGGAAGTTCATGGTTCACATACTGTTGAAGACTGGCTTGGAGAATTTTGAGCATTATTTTGCTAGTGTGTGAGATGAGTACAATTATGTGGTAGTTTGAATATTCTTTGGCATTGCCTTTCTTTGGGATTGGAATGAAAACTGATCTTTTCCAGTCCTGTGGCCACTGCTGAGTTTTCTGAATTTGCTGGCATATTGAGTACAGCATTTTCACAGCATCATCTTTTAGGATCTGAAATAGCTCAACTGGAATTCCATCACCTCCACTAGCTTTGTTTGTAGTGATGCTTCATAAGGCCCACTTGACTTCGAATTTCAGGATGTCTGGCTCTAGATGAGTGTTCACATCATCGTGATTATCTGGGTCTTGAAGATCTTTTTTTTGTATATAGTTCTGTGTATTCTTGCCACCTCTTCTTAGTATCTTCTGCTTCTGTTCAGTACATACCATTTCTGTCCTTTATCGAGCCTGTCTTTGCATGAAATGTTCCTTTGGTATCTCTAATTTTCTTCAAGAGATCTCTAGTCTTTCCCATTCTATTGTTTTCCTCTATTTCTTTGCATTGATCACCTAGGAAGGCTTTCTTATCTCTCCTTGCTATTCTTTGGAATTCTGCATTCAAATGGGTATATCTTTCCTTTTCTCCTTTGCTTTTTGCTTCTCTTTGCACAGCTATTTGTAAGGCCTCGTCAGACAGCCATTTTGCTTTTTTGCATTTCTATTTTTTGGGGATGGTCTTGCTTCCTATCTCCTGTACAATGTCATGAACCTCCATCCATAGTTCATCAGGCACTCTGTAGAGTCTATCAGATATAGTCCCTTAAATCTATTTCTCACTTCCACTGTATAATCATAAGGGATTTGATTTAGGTCATATCTGAATGCTCTAGTGGTTTTCCCCACTTTCTTCAATTTAAGTCTGAATTTGGCAGTGAGGAGTTCATGATCTGAGCCACAGTCAGCTCCTGGCCTTGTTTTTGCTGACTGTATAGAGCTTCTCCGTCTTTGGCTGCAAAGAATATAATCAGTCTGATTTCGGTATTGACCATGTGGTGATGTCCACGTGTAGAGTCTTCTCTTGTGTTGTTGGAAGAGTGTGCTATGGCCAGTGTGTTCTCTTAGCAAAAACTCGTTAGCCTTTGCCCTGCTTCATTTTGTACTCCAAGGCCAAATTTGCCTGTTAACTGCAGGTATCTCTTGACTTCCTACTTTTGCATTCCAGTCCCCTATAATGAAAAGGACATCTTTTTTGGGTGTTAGTTCTAGAAGGTCTTGTAGGTCTTCATAGAAGCGTTCAACTTCAGCTGCTTCAGCATTACTGGTCGGGGCATAGACTTGGATTTCTGTGACCTTGAATGGTTTGCCTTGGAAACGAAGAGAGATCATTCTGCTGTTTTTGAGATTGCACCCAAGAAAGTTTTAAGGCAACTTTTTCAGGAAGGAAATTAGGGAGTGTTCAAAAAGATCTTCAGTTAACTATCTTAATTTTATTTTTTATAATAGTCTAATTTCAACAGTACAGGTACTAATGGGCCTAGTTGTTTTGAAAATTAAGATTGAAGAAAAATATTTAATCATCATCTAACACGGTGGTTCTTACATTTTGGTGTGTATGAGTCACCTCAGTTACTTGCTTAAAATACTGACTTCGGTGTCCATTTCCAGAAATTCTTAGTGTGTAAGTCTCAAGGTAGCAAAGGAGTCAGGCTTTAATAAGGAGAATTTGATTCACATGGTAGGCTACAAAGATGGTAAACAGGAAAGGAGAGGCTAACTTTTTCATAAACCTTCACCATAACCCTAAAGCAATGTTTGTCACCAATAGTAAAATGTGTGTGAACACATAACTCCAAAGAAGTAACTAATTCATGTAATGAACATATTATTGTATTAATATATACATTATATATTTTTTAAAAAACCCATCACTATGGTGATGGCATTTATATTTCAAGGTCCCTTCAGGCATATGTGTGTGTACTCAGTCGCTAAGTCATGTCCGACTCTTCGCTACCCCTTGGATTGTAGCCCACCAGACTCCTCTGTCCATTGTATTTTCCAGGCAAGAATACTGGAGTGGATTGCCATTTCCTCCTCCAGGGGATCTTCCTGATCCAGGGATCATACCTGCATCTCTTGTATCTCCTGCATTGGCAGGTAGATTCTTTACCACTAGCTAAAAGTGAGAAGCCCTTTGACTTCTAGTACAAATTCTAAAAACTTACATACATATGCTATCTTACTAAAAAAAAAACCCTACCAAATCCTTGTATTACCAATACATGGTGGGAATGTCCCACTGCACTCTCGAAGAGGCAGAATTCCATTTCCAAGAGGGCCATTGAGTCCTCCCACCCTGGATGGAACAGCTGCCTCCCTGCTCTCATGGTTCAGAACACAGGGGTCACAAAACGGGCTTTCTGAGCCACACACAGCACATAGTGGATGGACCCTCGATACACTGCTCGGCCTGCAATGAAACAAACATCACACATGCAGCCCAAGCACCCATGGCTAATGATAATAGATGATATGGATAAGTTTTTCCAAAGTTAATTTAGTGAAATTTAGAGAAATATAATTTGTAGGGTGATAATGTATACAAATAATACTTATAGTACATGAATGTCATATTAATTCTATATATTAAATATATAATATGAACAATATAGAATCTGTAGGGGTATACACAAACTGCAATAGTCACAACAGACAAAGAAATTCAGTTAGTGTTACTGTCCAACCCTACAAATGCACACTCCTGCCTTGGCCCTCAGAACTCAATAACTTTACCTGAAAACCATCTGATATAAACTTAACAAGGGTCCAGTTGCAATTTTTACAGTAAATAATTAAATCTTATTTTTAGAGTCAGAAAACATATAAATAGAAGTTCCTGTAAATGTCTCTGCATCACAGTAGTTCATCTTGCACACCCCTTGGGGCTGAATATTGCTTCCTCAGAGCACAAATAAATGTTTCTTTAGGAAAACATTCTCCTACAACTTGCCTTCCAAATAATACATTATAAATTATTGGAGCCTGAAATTTTCTCTTTGATTCATTGAGAAGAGATCCACAGGAAAATATTCTTCCAATCTATATTCTCTCCATGAAGGATTAAGCAATACAAATCACCTACAGCGGCACTGAAATGGTCAGAGACAAGAATGTATTTCATTGGTTGAGAGCAGGCAGCAAAATGATAAACGTACCCTCTCAAACGAGGGGTGTAAAAAAAGAAAAAGCCTATTCAGTATCTTTGTAAGGAAGCCACATCTAGACAGAATGAATCTATGAGTTCAAACTGAGTTTAAAGAGGCCTTTCCTTTTCTAAGGAGGAATCTGTTAGGGTGTTGGGGCCAGTGTGAGGAAAGCAGGAGAGACTCCATCTTGAAGCCTATCATCCATCTTAAAGACAGGATGTGAACTGGGCCTGAACCTTGCCCAAGAGTGACAAAACTGTTGCTAGTGAAAACCAGGTTTCCTGGAGACTTCCCTCCCTACAGGTGACAAACAGATTATAGTTGAGGTCAGGCTGCCCCTGTCAGAATAACCATGGAGACATCCCCCCTTGATGTATAATCATTGTTCCCCCACTTTAACCTTCACTGTGTGTTCTCCTAACCTACTTGTAAAACTCAATCACATACAACAAAGAGGTTGCTAATATGTAACCAGTCACGTAGTGGGGGCGGGGGGGGGGGGCGGGAGGGGGGCCGGAGTGCAGTATAAAACTGGGCCTCTCAGAAACATCAGGGTCCTTGTTGGGAACTGATTCCCCTTGGACCCGCTGGCATAATAAACTGTACTCCAATATCTTGACTGTCCTTCGAGGTGTGTTTTGTAACTCCAGATTCCACAACAAGGGAGCATGGTTTGAATTCACAGAGCAGGAAACAATGAAAAAGACATCCTGTGAACTTTGCAAACTAGTCTCATCAAAAACAAAACTGTTCAAAGGTTGAAGCAAATTTTTAAAAAAATCAAAGTCACGTAAAAATAGTATTTCCAACATTTGTTGCATACCTTCGATATGCCAAGGACTGTTTAGGTCTGGGGATATACCAGTGAGGGAAAAATGCAGAAATCCCATTTGTGTGCTCAGTGGGGCTTATACTGTTGTGGGTATTCCCAGTTGGTAATGATAAGTAAAATGGAGAAAAACAAGGAAGAGAAAACAAGCAGTGTGAGGCAGAGAGTGGGGATGTGGAGTAGGTTATGAGGGAACTGAACCAGGTAGGTAACTGGGGGGCGAGCATACCAAGTGAGAATAACAGGAAATGTAAAGTGTTAGGAGAAGTAGGAATGTTTGAGCAACAGCATTGATGCTGTATTGGAGTGAACGGAGGAAGACAGTAGTGGATATGCAATAAACTGATGAAAATTTTAAAAACTTAAAAACATATTCAAAGACGAGAAATGAGTCATAAAAATATTCCAGTAGTATGACAAGAACTCAACAAAGGGTATTCAGAATCGACTATGTGAAAGGCTCTGTTGTAGGGCCTTCATCCTGCTCACATTTTAGCAGAATGTAAACTGTGAGAAAGTAGAATAAAAGAAAATACAATATAGTAGAACAAAAACAGAAACGAAGAATTCTTGTAATGCAGTATAATAATTTTAAAGTACACAACTAAAAATTACAGAAAACGAGATAAATGACTCAAAACTACATAATTAATGTGGAAGATAAGTGGTAGGGGATCATGTTAGAGACATGAGAAAATACTTTTTAAACGACGCACTTCTGGTATTCAGAAGTGTCAGAAGTGAAGTGTTTTTTGTGAAGATTAAAGGAGACACAGAGAAGAAACACACAGTAGGAAGAAACAACTTTTTCCTACCCAGAAAAAGAGCACAGGAAAAAGCTGAGTTTTTTCATTTTTAACAAGAAATTGAAGGAAAAAATAAGGCAAATCACAAACTACTGAACCCAGTGATAAATAAATTTGCAAAGGAGCCAAAAGGAAGAGGTAAGTAAAATACTTGAAGAAACCACGGGAAGGGCCCTGGAAATTAAGACTCAGTTCAGTTCAGTAGCTCAGTCATGCGGAGAAGGCAATGGCACCCCACTCCAGTCCTCTTGCCTGGAAAATCCCATGGACGGAGGAGCCTGGTAGGCTGCAGTCCATGGGGTCGCTAAGAGTCGGGCATGACTGAGCGACATCACTTTGACTTTTCACTTTCATGCATTGGAGAAGGAAATGGCAACCCACTCCAGTGTTCTTGCCTGGAGAATCCCAGGGATAGGGGAGCCTGATGGGCTGCCGTCTCTGGGGTCGCACAGAGTCGGACATGACTGAAGCAACTTAGCAGCAGCAGCAGCAGCAGCAGCAGCTCAGTCATGTCTGACCCTTTGCAACCCCATGGACTGCAGCACACTGGGCCTCCCTTTCCATCACCAATTCCAGGAGTTTACTCACATTCATGTCTATTGAGTCGGTGATGCCATCCAACTATCTCACAGTTCAGAATTTATGACTATATGTATAAATATACTCAACTATTTTCTTGTTTAAATTTCTCTAAAAGATGATTGAGATTATCCAGCATATAAGAAACCAGAAAATCACCACTCAATTCTAACAACAAGTAAAAACCAGAAACACTGAAAAATCAATCTCTCTTCTTAAATCCGTCAGAGTGAGGTCACAGGCCAAACTGTTGCCCCCCAAAACTGAAGAGACAATGGAGAATCACAACTTACCAGAGTAGAAACTCAGGAGCTGAGATCCTCTACAGGAACCAGTGCTGGTGTATGGAAACTTTATCTGTAATTGACAAATCACTGGAGGCCAATTGTGGGCAGGTCAGAGAAATTAAAAACTCCAGAGGGACCCACTCACACTTTTATGGGTTTTACCTTCAGGAGTTCATCAATTCCTCACAGTAAATACTGGAGAAAAATCCCTTCCTGCTCTGGCAGGAGCTGCAGAAAGGGAACCATTTTAAAATACACCAGAGTGTTCTGTTCATAGTAAGCTCTGCTCTCAGCTGAAAACTATTTAACCAGAGCCTAACCTCCTAGGGTCTACCAGACACTAACTGACCTTGGGGGAAGAGAAATAACTATTTCCACCTGGCTCCAGCCTTCCACAAGAAGGAAGGGAAATACACAACTTCAATCTCCTTTAGCCTTCTGCCTGGGTTAAGGAAAATATCAGTTCCAGCCCATTCTAACCATCCTGTACCACCTAAGCAGGGAAGGGACTGAGAAGAACATGCAAAATTCATAATCCAGAGACAAAACCTAACTACAAGATTGAGACCTAATCATAAGACTACAGACTTCTCCCCACTCCATACCTTATCTCTACGTTACTAAAGGCCTATTTATAGCACTGTAACCTAGCACATCATCTTTCAACAAAAAATTTATAAGATACATGAAAAAAAACCACACCAACACAGTTTGAAGCAACAGAGCAAGCATCAGAACCAGGCTTTCATATGGCAGGGATATTGGAATAATCAGACTGAATATTTAAAACAACTATGATTAATAGGTAAAGGATAATGGATAAAATAGAATACAAGAACAGATGGGCAATGTATGCAGAGAGATAGAAATTCTAAGAAAGAAGCAAAAAGAAATACTAGAGATTGAAAACTCTGTAACCAAAATAAGGAATGCCTTTGATGGGCTCAGTGGACTGCATACAGCTGAAAACAGAATCTCTAAGCTTTAGGATATGTCAGTAGAAACCTCCAAAACTGGGAAGCAAAACCCACTGGAATATCCAAGACAAGTACAAATGTCAAAACATATACAATTACAAAACATACACATAATGGGAATTCCCAAAGGAGTAAGAAAAAGGAACAGAAGAAATCTTTAAAGCAATAATGAGTGAGGACTTGCAACAAATTAATGTCAAATTAATGTAAAAGGTCAGTTTTCATTCCAATCCCCAAGAAAGGCAATGCCAAAGAATGCTCAAACTACCGCACAATTGCACTCATCTCACACGCTAGTAAAGTAATGCTTAAAATTCTCCAAGCCAGGCTTCAGCAATACATGACCCATGAATTTCCAGGTGTTCAAGCTGGTTTTAGGAAAGGCAGACGAACCAGAGATCAAATTGCCAACATCTGCTGAATCATGGAAAAAGCAAGAGAGTTCCAGAAAAACATCTATTCCTGCTTTATTTACTATGCCAAAGCCTTTGACTATGTGGATCACAATAAAATGGGGAAAATTCTGCAAGAGATGGGAATACCAGACCAGCTGACCTGCCTCTTGAGAAACCTATATGCAGGTCAGGAAGCAACAGTTAGAACTGGACATGGAACAAACAGGCTGGTTCCAAATAGGAAAAGGAGTACGTCAAGGCTGTATATTGTCACCCTGCTTATTTAACTTATATGCAGAGTACATCATGAGAAACGCTGGGCTGGAGGAAGCACAAGCTGGAATCAAGATTACTGGGGAAAAGATCAATAACCTCAGATATGCAGATGACACCACCCTTATGGCAGAAAGTGAAGAACTAAAGAGCCTCTTGATGAAAGTGAAAGTGGAGAGTGGAAAAGTTGGTTTATAGCTCAACATTCAGAAAACGAAGGTCATGGCATCTGGTCCCATCACTTCATGGCAAATAGATGGGGACACAGTGGCTGACTTTATTTTTCTGAGCTCCAAAATCACTGCAGATGTGATTGCAGCCATGAAATTAAAAGACGCCTACTCCTTGGAAAGTTATGACCAACCTAGACAGCATATTCGGAGAAGGCAATCGCACCCCACTCCAGTACTCTTGCCTGGAAAATCCCAGGGACAGAGGAGCCTGGTGGGCTTCAGACCATGGGGTCGCTAAGAGTCAGACACGACTGAGCAACTTCACTTTCACTTTTCACTTTCATGCATTGGAGAAGGAAATGGCAACCCACTGCAGTGTTCTTGCCTGGAGAATCCCAGGGACGGCGGAGCCTGGTGGGCTGTCATCTATGGGGTCGCACAGAGTCGGACACGACTGAAGTGACTTAGCAGCAGCAGCAGCAGATAGCATATTAAAAAGCAGAGATATTACTTTGCCAACAAAGGTCCATCTAGTCAAGGCTACGGTTTTTCCAGTGGTCAGGTATGGATGTGAGAGTTGGACTATAAAGAAAGCTGAGTGCCAAAGAATTGATGCTTTTGAACTGTGGTGTTGGAGAAGACTCTTGAGAGTCCCTTGGACTGCAAGGAGATCCAACCAGTCCATCCTAAAGGAGATCAGTCCTGGGTGTTCATTGGAAGGACTGATGTTGAAGCTGAAACTCCAATACTTTGGCCACCTGATGCGAAGAGCTGACTCTTTGGAAAAGACCCTGATGCTGGCAAAGATTGAGGGCAGGAGGAGAAGGGGACGACAGAGGATGACCGACTCAATGGACATGGGTTTGAGTGAGCTCTGGGAGTTGGTGATGGACAGGGAGGCCTGGTGTGCTGTGGTCATGGGGTCACAAAGAGTTGGATATGACTGAGCCACTGAACTGAACGTTAAAGAAAAATCCTGAAAGAAGTCAGGGGTGGGGGAAACATTTGTGAGGGAAAAAAAAAAAGATTATATTATATTCAACTTCCCCTAGAAACTATGCAAGCAACAAGAAAGCAGAGTGAAATATTTTGTGTTGAGAGAAAAATCCCACCAACCTATCATTCGTACCTGCAAAATTATCCTTCAAAAGTGAAGTAAAAATATTTTTCTCAGACAAAAATGTAGGGAGTTTGTTGCCTGCAAGTCTACCTTGCAAGAAAAGTTAAAAGTTCTTTGAAGAGAAAGGATATAATATGTCAGAAATTCAGATCTACATAAACTAAGGAAGAGTACTGAAGAAAAACTAAATGAAAATAAAAACTTATTGATCTAACAGAAGAGTGTGCTCCACATAATAATAGCAGTAGTATATTCATTATGCAGAGCTAAGTCTTACAAGCTTATATAAGTAAAGTGGATGAGTGCCATGATGCAAGGGATGGGAGGAAAGATTGAGGATTACTTTGCTACTATAAAATACTTGGAGTAGTATAGTGTTACTTGAAAGTGGACTTAATTATAAGGTATATTGCAAATTTTATTAGTCAACTGATTTTTTTAAAAAGCATAACAATGCTAAGAATGGAGAGAAAATGGAAGCATATAAAATGTAATTATATATATTAAAACATTATAGCCTTTGGATTTGTAGAGTGTTTTTTATCTAAAAAATGCCAAATGTATAAAGTAACAAATCTTCAAATATCTGTTTTCATTCTTCCTTGGAGGCATTTTCTGAGAAAAATAAACAACAATAAGAAAACAAGCACTGTTACTAAAAAATGGGCAAAAGACCGGAAGACGCCCAATATATACAGATAAAAGTTAAGTGTATGAAAAGATATTCAACATCATATGTCAACAGGGAAATGCAAAGCAAAATAACAATGAGATACTACATACCTATTAGAATGGCTAAAATTCAAAACACTAAAAACACAAAATGCTGGAGAGGATGTGGAGCAAAAGCAACTTTCATTCATGGTGGATGGGAATAAAATGGTACAGCTACTTTGGAAGACATTTGGTTGTTTCCTACAAAACTACTCTTAACCATATTATGCAGCAGTCATGCTCCTTTGTATTTACCCAAAGGAGCTGAAAACTATGTTCACACAAAATCTGCATGTGGTTGTTTATGGCAGCTTTATCCATAATTGGCTGAACTTGGAAGCAACCAAAATTGGTCCTTCTGTAGGTGAGTGGATAGTGTGGTATGTGCAGATAATGCAGTATCATTCAGCACCAAAAAGAAATGAGCTGCCCAAGCCATGAACAGGCATGAAAGAAATTTAAATGTATATTACTAAGTGAAAAAGCTGATCTGAAAAGACAACATACTGTATAATTTCAACTACACGATATCCTGGAAAACTACAGAGAGAGTATAACGATCAGTTACTGCTAGGAGTTAGTGGGGTTGGAAGGATGATTTTTAGATTTTTAGGCCAGTGAAACTGTTCTGTGTAACATGCAGTGGTGGATGCCTTTTATTATACCTCTGTCAAAACAGAATGTACACCGAGAGTGAACCCTACTATAAGCCATGGACTTTGAGTGATGATGATGTGTTAATGTCAGTTCATCAATTTTAACCAATCCACCACTCTGGTAAAAGGATACTAACAGGGAGGTTGCAGCTGTGTGGAGACAAGGATTATATGGGCAATTTTTGTACTTCCTATTCAATTTTGCTATGAACCTAAAACTGCTTTAAAATTTTTAATAATAAAATGTTAAAAATCAATTGTATGCAAAGAACAACCAGAAATTGAAACTGGTAACATTTATCAAAAAGTATGGTCCCTTCTTTCCCATGATTTTAGGGATAAATCTGACAGATGAATTTGACATAACAGCAAAAAACTTCGAGATTACATAAGCATCACTATGAACAAAGCTAGTGGAGGTAATGGAATTCCAGTTGAGCTATTTCAAATCCTGAAAGATGATGCTGTGAAAGTGCTGCAGTCAATATCCCAGCAAATTTGGAAAACTCAGCAGTGGCCACAGGACTAGAAAAGGTCAGTTTTCATTCCAATCCCATAGAAAGGCAATGTCAAAGAATGCTCAAACTACTGCACAATAATGCTCAAAATTCTCCAAGCCAGGCTTCAGCAATATGTGAACCATGAACTTCCAGATATTCAAGCTGGTTTTAGAAAAGGCAGAGGAACCAGAAATCAAATTGCCAACATCCACTGGATCATCAAAAAAGCAAGAGAGTACCAGAAAAACATGTATTTCTGCTTTATTGAGTATGCCAAAACATTTGACTGTGTGGATCACAATCAACTGTGGAAAGTTCTGAGATGGGAATACCAGACCACTTGACCTGCCTCTTGAGAAACCTATGTGCAGGTCAGGAAGCAACAGTTAGAACTGGACATGGAACAACAGACTGGTTCCAAACAGGAAAAGGAGTACGTCAAGGCTGTATATTGTCACCCTGCTTATTTAACTTATATGCAGAGTACATCATGAGAAACGCTGGACTGGAAGAAGCACAAGCTGGAATCAAGATTGCTAGGAGAAATATCAATAACCTCAGATATGCAGATGACACCACCCTTATGGCAGAAAGTGAAGAGGAACTAAAAAGCTTCTTGATCACAGTGAAAGTGGAGAGTGAAAAAGTTGGCTTAAAGCTCAATATTCAGAAAACGGAGATCATGGCATCTGGTCCCATCACTTCATGGGAAATAGATGGGGAAACAATGGAAACAGTGTCAGACTTTATTTTCTTGGGCTCCAAAATCACTGCAGATGGTGACTGCAGCCATGAAATTAAAAGATGCTTACTCCTTGGAAGGAAGATTATGACTAACCTAGAGAGCATATTGAAAAGCAGAGACATTACTTTGCCAACAAAGGTCCATCTAGTCAAGGCTATGGTTTTTCCAGTGGTCATGTATGGATGTGAGAGTTGGACTGTGAAGAAAGCTGAGTGCCGAAGAATTGACGCTTTTGAACTGTGGTGTTGGAGAAGACTCTTGTGAGTCCCTTGGTCTGCAAGGATATCCAACCAGTCCATTCTAAAGGAGATCAGCCCTGGGTGTTCTTTGGAAGGACAAAAAGCTGAAACTCCAGAACTTTGGCCACCTCATGCGAAGAGCTAACTCATTGGAAAAGACTCTGACGCTGGGAGGGATTGGGGGCAGGAGGAAAAGGGGACTACAGAGGATGAGATGGTGGGAGTTTGAGTGAACTCTGGGAGTTGGTGATGGACAGGGAGGCCTGGCGTGCTGCGATTCATGGGGTCGCAAAGAGTCGGACATGACTGAGCAACTGAACTGAACTGAACCCCTACATAGAGCGGGAGGTTTACTTTATTCAAGGGTCATAAAATACTAATAACAAATAGATTCTTCCCAAACTGACCTACAGATTCTGCTGCTGCTGCTAAGTCGCTTCAGTCGTGTCCAACTCTGTGCGACCCCAGAGATGGCAGCCCACCAGGCTTCCCCGTCCCTGGGATTCTCCAGGCAAGAACACTGGAGTGGGTTGCCATTTCCTTCTCCAATGCATGAAAGTGAAAAGTGAAAGTGAAGTTGCTCAGTCGTGTCCGACTCTTCGAAACCCCATGGACTGCAGCCTACCAGGCTCCTCTATCCATGGGATTTTCTAGGCAAAAGTTATGGAGTGGGGTGCCGTTGCCTTCTCCGACAGATTCTATGCAACCCCAATAAAAATTGCAGCTTTTTCACAGAAAACAACAGGCTGGCTTTAAAATTCATTTGGAACAGAAGAGCCCTAACAACTTTGAAAAAGAACAAAACTAGAGGCCAAACGATCTACCCGATTTCACGACTCATTATAGTTACAGTAATTAAGACAACCTCGTGTTTTTATCAGTTCAGTTCAGTTGCTCAGTCGTGTCCAGCTGTTTGAGACCCCATGCACTGCAGCACGCCAGGCCTCCCTTGTCCATCGCCAGCTCCCTGAGTTTACGCCAGCTCCCGGAGTTTACGCAAACTCACATCCATTGATTTGGTGATGCCATCCAACCATCATATCTTCTGTCGTCCCCTTCTCCCGCCTTCAATCTGTCCCAACATCAGGGTCTTTTCAAATGACCCTGTTTATGACCGTATTTTTATAAAGCTAGACAAATACATCGGGGAACAGAATATTAAGTCTTAGACCCGCATATAAGGACAACTGACATTGGAGGTAAGTCCAAAGGCTATTCAGTGGAAAAAATATAGCTCTTTTAATAGTAGTAGATTTCTATTAATAAAGTTATCCCAAGATCCATATTTCGCAAAAAAAAAAATCCGTATTTTGCAGCATATCCAAAAATCAGCTCAAAATTAATCATAAACCTAAACTTAAAACCTTCATTCTAAAACTTGTGGAAGAAAACAGAAAAATCTTGGCGGCTTTGGGTCTGGCAGAGGTCTTAAGACAAGAAGGAAAGCCCAGCGCGTGCAAAACCTAAGAGCCACCGCCTACCGCTCAGTCTAGCCCGCCCCGGGGCTCCTGGCGCCCTGGCCGGGACCCGCCTCGCTCCTCCCATCCAGCCCCGCCCCGCCCCGCCTCTCTCGTCCGGCAGCGCTCCGCGGGGCGCGCGCCCGCTCGCCCGCTCCTCCACCCGGAAGAGGCACCTGAACCGCCAACTTGAGGCAGTGCGCGGCCCGGCGTCCCTCGGGAGCGCGGGCCCGATCAAGCCGCCCGCGTGGCGCCTATCTCGCCCGGGCGCCAGGCGGACCCGCGGGTGCCTGCGCGTCCCCGGGGCCGACGGCGCCTCCAGCGGCCCCGCGCGCGCCACCCGCCCCGCCTCCACCCGGGGCCTCCTCCCGCCTCGCGGGCCCCGCGCACTACCCCGCCGCCTGGCCTGAGCCCTTCGTGTCCCTCAGCGTCGGGAGCAGCCCCCGGTGACTTCTGACACCGCGTAACCGCCAGTAAGTGAAAGCCGCAGCTTCGTTTCACCATTCTTTATTTCTCCCGCAGTGCGTCCCAAGTCTTGCCCACACCTGGTTAATTCCAAAACTATTCAACTTCGGGCCTGGGCCGGCGACGCGGCTGCCCGCAGCCGAGCCTAGGAAGTGTTGTTGTCGGGCACGGGCAGTGTCCAGAGACGGAAGTGTGGAAAGCTGTTCTCCGGGCACAAGTTGGCTCCACGTTTGCGGAGCGCCCGCGGGGAGGAGGCGGAGAGCTGAAGCTGGGGGGCGGGAAGGGGGCGGTGCCAAAGAGGGCGGATCTTAGGGTGCAGGGGCGTGGCCCCCGGAGGGGCGGTGCGGCGGGTGTGCGGGCTGTGATTCCCAGGGACCCAGCTGGAAGTTACAGCTTATGCATCCTCCTGGGTTTTTCTTGTTGGCGATTTACTTAAGAGAATAAAGTAGCACAACCTGGCTTTATTTGTCTTCAAATATTCCATAAGAAAAAGGAAAAGGAACTTGAAAGTTGTAAAACGCTGCTCAAGTATGGGTGAGCATGTTTCTAGGGTTAGCAAGCTGCTCAGTCAGTTGTGCCCAGATATTGAAAGTGAATGCTTTTTTTTTAGTGATGCTGTTTCAAAAAGACTAGGCGAAATTTAAACTGATCTTAATATGAACCATGAATTCTGAGACTACCCCCTTCCAGCCTTATGTGGAACTGCCTTTTAAGTTGCTAAGTTTTTGGCTCCAAATTTAATATGCATTTATAGAATCTTAGAGGTTATCTAAAGGGACAACAGAGGATGAGATGGTTGGATGGCATCACTGATTCGATGGACATGAGTTTGAGCAAGCTCCTGGAGTTGGTGATGGACAGGGAAGCCTGGCATGCTGCAGTCTGTGGGGTTGCAAAGAGTCTGGACACGACTGAGAGACTGAACTGAACTGAGACCTTATCTTATAGCCACTCTAAGAGTCCCAGTTTTGTTTTGTTTTGTTTTTCCAGCAAAGGCCAAATGATGAAAATACTGTATGATTAGTTGTTCTTTCCCAAGTGCTTTTTCTTCTTCTTTACCCTTAGCTGAATGTGTACCTAACCCACACAAAATACTTATCAGTGTAGTGGCCTATACATCTCTTAATCTCACATTGGCATCCTGTAAGTGTCAGGATTCTTGACATAACTGTGGTATACTACCCCTTACTCCTTTCATACCTTCGAGTAGCTTCCCAGAGAAAGCAAAATATTGCTAGTAGCACGTGTAACACATATTTAGGATGCTAAACCGTGAATGTCATAACAGTCTTCTTTCATCTATTTCTAGAACAACAGATGTTGATTGAATGAAATAAGTCAAAGGACATTTGTCCTCCAGTGGTCTGTTTCCAAACCAAATGTGAATTTCTTAAATGATCAATTTAGGCAGTTTATTTGTAACTGTCCTTTGGCACGTCTGGGGTTGTCACTCCATTTATATTTAATTCTTGTCTCTTTTGTGCTCCCATTTGTATTGCATTTTTACCACTGTTAGAACATCACTTCATTTGATCTGTTCTTTGGTTATCTGAGGCATAGAGGACCTTTTATTGTGCTTTTTTCATTTCCCAGAATAGTGCCTTGTACATGTTATCTACATATATTCATGAAAATAGAATAGCAGCAGGCCCTTTTTAATCTGTAGATATAAATTAAAATGTAATATATTTACTTTTAATCATAGTGATTTCTATTTAGAGACAGTTTCCTTTCCTCAATTTAATTTCCTAGTTTTTTTTTTTATACTTTTCACAACTATTTTTGCTGAAGCCAGCTGAACCCCTTCCAGTCATAAGCACTGAAAGAACAAAGTGGCTAAGAAGTAAAATTATTTTTAAGAAGCCATTTTTTCCAGCTGATTTCTAGTGTGGAGCTTCCTAGGAGGCTCAGTGGTTAAGAATCCACCTGCCAATGCAGGAGACATGGAAAACTTGGGTTTGATCCCTAGGTTGGGAAGATCCCTTGGAGAAGGAAATGGCAACCCACTCCAGTATTCTTGCTTGGAAAATCCCAGGGACAGAGGAGCCTGATGGGCTACAGTCCATGGAGTCTCAAAAAGTCAGACATGACTTAAAGACTAAAACAACAATAGTTTTCCGAGGTTAGAAAAAGAAAAGAGGAACACTTTCACCTCCAAATGTAAATTTCTAAAGCCAATTTATTAACTCCTTAAGTCAGAATTGCTACCGGTCTGAATAGTAGTATGTAGCAGAATACAAATGAGTGTGTGTGTGTGTGTGTGTGTGTGTGTGTGTGAGACTAGGTTTGCCAGGGAGAGAGAGAAAAATGTTTTTTATGTGAATAAAACCTGGAACCAGGATGCTTGCAAAGAACTCTACTAGGAGGAACTTAAACCAAAAGACTGGCATTTAAGATTTTATGTGCTTAATAATCGTGCTCAGTCGCTAAGTCATGTCCAACTCTTTGTGACACCACGGACTGTAGTCCACCAGGATCCTCTGTCCATGGAATTTTCCAGGCAAGTGACTATAACAGATAATTCAGATCAAATTAGAGTCTGGCGCAAAGTCAGAATGATTTACAGCCAAACAGTCTTTTTTGTAAACTAGTATATAAGTCTAGAAAAGCAAAGGTATAACACAGTCCTTTCTCTTTCTTTAGTTACCTAGATCAAGATGAATAGCGATCAAGTTACATTGGTTGGTCAAGCGTTTGAGTCCTATGTTTCGGAGTACCATAAGAACGACATACTTCTCATCTTGAAGGAAAGAGATGAAGATGCTCATTACCCAGTTGTGGTTAATGCCATGACCCTTTTTGAGACCAACATGGAAATTGGGGAATATTTCAATGCCTTCCCTAATGAAGTGCTAACTATTTTTGATAATGCACTGAGAAGATCAGCCTTGACGATTCTCCAGTCCCTTTCTCAACCTGAAGGTCTCTCCATGAAGCAGAATCTTCATGCCAGGATATCAGGTGAATTTTACTGCCATATTGTTTTTTAAGAAGATTTTGAGAAATCCCAACATATATTTAGTTCAAGCACTAATAATAGATTTTTATACTTAAAATGGGCTTTCCAGGTGACTCAGATAGTAAAGAATCAACCTGCAATGCAGAAGACCCAGGTTTCATCTCCAGGTCAGAAAGATTCCCCTAGAGAAGGAAATGGCAACTCACTCCAGTATTCCTGCTTGGGAAAATCCCATGGATAGAGAAGCCTGGAGGGCTCCTGTCTACGGGGTCACAAGAGTCAGACACAATTTAGCAACTAAGCCACCATACTTAAAAACATATCCATTGTGTAATTGATGGTCACTTTTGGAGAAGAATCATGATTCTATACTGTTTCTCTGGATATTTGGAAGGCTAGGCTGGCTACTAGCCATACCAACTGAGAGGAGGGAGAATATTTGTGTGCATGTATACACATATGTATGTGTGTATAAAACTAATACAGCTTTCTGAGCTTTGGTGACTACTGACAATAAAAGTATAGGTAATTCAAAGAATAAGAAAATTTGGTAGATGCTACCCAGTGATAAAATTCATTATTTTTATATATCAAGATTAGCATTGTGCTGGGCACCTATCAGGCCCTCAGTAACTTTTTTGGAATGAATAACAGACAAAGCCTCTTAAGTTTAAAGAAATTGCAGTGGAGCAATTAGCAACTTGTAGTGTTAAAGCTATGTCTTTGAATTCCTGCAATCTAGGATTAGAGAACAGATGTGCCATTTTGTTTGAAAATAAGTATTTACTACATTTCAGAAAGATGGGGATTTATAAATAACAAAATCGATTGCTGTGGGACTTCCCGAGTGGTCCAGTGGTTAAGACTCTGTGCTTCCAATACAGGGGATGCAGGTTCGATCCCTGGTCAGGGAACTAAGATCCCAAATGCTGCCTGGCCAAAAAAAAAGGAAAAAAAAAAAAACCCAAAAATGAATGCTGTGATTTCAGAAAGATTAGGAGTCCCTATAGAATTCCTTGGAGATAAATTAAAATTCAAAAAAATACCAGATACTTGATTTAGGTGAAAAAATAGTATCTGCAGTTACACTTACTGGAATAAAATTATGAATATTATTAATCTTTATGTATCAGATACTAGGTAATATCTTGCTAGGATCAAGAAAAAATGTTCTGTTCTTATGAGGTTTCAGAATGGTTGT
Source organism: Bos mutus (assembly GCF_027580195.1). Taxonomy (NCBI): domain Eukaryota; kingdom Metazoa; phylum Chordata; class Mammalia; order Artiodactyla; family Bovidae; genus Bos; species Bos mutus. The sequence goes on from NC_091625.1 coordinate 32,213,058, forward strand.
TAAAAGGGACTTTAGTTGATGTTATTGAAATGGTATTTAAGAAATGACTTTAGGCTGTCTTTATGTTTAGACACTTTTCAATGCTCAGTTTAAATACTAAAATTCTGTCTGCCTAAGTGATCCTATTGGTTTCAGGTGAATTTAGCCCGTTTCTTCATTATCCTCTGAGAAAGTGACTTGCGAATTATATTACTACCAAAATAACATCATTCTACAAACATATCCCATGTGGGGATTTGCTAGACCCTTGGGAAACCAAAATGCACATGGTATAGTCCCTCATCTAAAGAGCTTCAAGGCTATAAGGGAGACAGCTGTATAGTCAAATTTATTTCCCAATTTATGTATGTATGCCCACAGATCCATGCATATGTACGTATTGAACATAATTGTAAAGGCACTCACTGGCATCTTTTACTTATGTGACACATGTGTCACTGAAGATATTTAGAAGATATATTAGCTCGCTGAGCAGGGAGTGAATTGTCCTAGATGATTCACCCAAGGATTCTAGACTAGAAGATGAGATCAGGGAGGGATGCGGGTGTCCCAGGCAGAATGAACCAGGAGTGGGAATGGTCTGGTTTTAGGTATATTGCACCTCCATTTTGGACTCAGGCAGGGCATTGAATTAGTAAAACCCAGGATGCCTCTGTGGGCTTCCCCAGTGGCTCAGTGGTAGAGAATCCACCTGCCAATGCAGGAGATGTGGGAAACATGGGTTCGATCTCTGGGTCTGGAAGATTCCCTGGAGGAGGAAATGGCAACCCACTCTAGTATTCTCACCAGGTGTAAATCCCAGGGACAGAGGAGTCTGGTGGGCTACCATCCACGGGGTCTCATAGAGTTGGATACGACTGAGTGACTGAACACACACACACAGGATGTCTCTGTGGCTCCGTCTCCTTAGGAACATAACACGTTTTTCTGGCTTGTTTTTCTAGAATATGCATTGCTCTTTGTCTTCTGGGATTGTTATTGGTCTGAAGTTTACTTGGGCTTCCCAGGTGGTGCAGTGGTAAAGAATCGCCTGCCAGTGCAAGAGACGCAAGCTTGATTCCTGGATCGGGAACATCCCCTAGAGTAGGAAATGGCAACCTACTCCAGTATCCTTGCCTGGAAAACTCCATGGGCAGAGGAGCCTGGCAGGCTGCAGTCCATGGGGTCACAAACAGTCAGACACGACTGAGTGACTGAGCATAGACACAGAAAATTTACTTGCTATTCGCAGTGGTTTTGATGAAAGGTATTCAAATAAACAGCATCAAAGTAAGTGAGAAAAAAAATAGCACTCACATGGGTTTTTTTAAAACATTCTTTATTTATTTATTTTTGGCTGTCCTGGGTCTTCGAAGCTGTGCAGGCTTTTCTCTAGTTGCAGAGAGTGGCTGCGACTCTGCAGCTGTGTTGCGCAGGCTTCCCACTGCAGTGGCTTCTCTTGTGGAGCACGGGCTCTAGAACACAGGCTCAGTAGTTGTGGCGCGTAGGCTTAAGTTGCTCCCTGGCAGGTGGTATCCTCTAGGATCAGGGATCGAACTCATGTCTCCTGCATTGGCAGGCAGATTCCTTACCAGTGAGCCCTCAGGGAAGCCCCTCACATGTTATTTCAAGTAGTGTTTCTCAAACATTAATGGGCATCAGAATCACCTGTAGGACTTGTTAAAGTGCTGATTGCTGGGCCCCACCCCCAGAGTTATTCATGGAAGAGATCTGACCTCTTGTCCAAGAATCTGCATTTCTCGAAAGCTCTGAGGCTGATGCTGATTTCCAGGGACTGCCTGCCGGCAACCACGGGCTTGAAGTAATTGCTGCTAAGTTGCTGCTGCTAAGTCGCTTCAGTTGTGTCTGACTCTGTGCAACCCCATAGACGGCAGCCACCAGGCTCCCCCGTCCCTGGGATTCTCCAGGCAAGAACACTGGAGTGGGTTGCCATTTCCTTCTCCAATGCATGAAAGTGAAAGTGAAGTCGCTCAGTAGTGTCCGACTCTTGGCGACCCCATGGACTGCAGCCCCCCAGGCTCCTCCATTTTCCAGGCAAGAGTACTGGAGTGGGATGCCATTGCCTTCTCCTGAAGTAATTGATCTGGACATAACCTCTAACACAGATCTGGATGTGTCTCTGTTTTAAGTAATAATTTAATTTCTCTCGTTAAATGAGTCAGAGAATGATAGAGTTTTTGTTGTTTAGTGTTAATGATGGCTTAATTTCTGATGTACCTGCTGCTTTACTGGGACAAGTTGAAGAATACACTTAGTAACATATAGTAAGACAAAAAGATTAAAATAAATTGACATTTCTATCATCCCTTACTCTTTTTTAGTTCTAAGGTTTTGATTTTTGTGGTCAGTTTTGCTGTTACTTTTAGCTCTATCTTCATATTATAAATTTGCTTAAAAATTGCAATAATATGAAACAGTGTGAAGATCCAAAAATATACTCACCTCTACTACCCTTTTCTTAAAATAATGCAGTTACTTTAGAATAAAAAATAAATCACTTAATGGTAATATCATGTTCCAGACTAATTTGTTTGATTCTAAAAAAAAAAGTTTATTTTCACATGTATCACATACATGATTCCATTCAGTGAGATAACATTAAGATGTCATATTGTCCTGTATTGTTAAAGTGTAGAAGATTATGAAAAGCTGATTTTCTTAGAAAAGTCGGTTGTAATTGTTTACTTAGTTTTTTTCATTAGAGATGCTATAATTGCATTTAGCCACAGGCCCCTTGGCGGTCTGGACAGCAGGGAATTCACTCACCCTGGCACTGCAGGAGGAACACAGAGAGGGTTGGTGAGCATAAGAGGGAGGGACCCTTGTGGTTGAGGCTAAAACTCTTCACCTCCCACCTGCTTTCTTCCTGAGTGTGGAATATCTCTCTAGCACAATTCCTCATGCTGATCGAAGTAAAACCAGTATTGCATAGTCTTGTCATGACCCAGCATGCCCAGGGCTAGATCATCACTTGCAAGGAAAGGAAGGTGTCTCTGGACTCCAGGAGTACCTTCTTTTACACTCTTCCTGGCAGAAGTTTCCTCCAGATATAAAGGACATCTTCTATGCATTAGTGCATTCATTTTACCATTTTGTTTAGCGCTTCTATTTTTGTACGTGTGAGGGTGCTAGCCTCGACTTAGGTTTTCTTGCAGAAGGGTAAATCTGAATGTACTCTAACTTGCTGAGTGAACTGGGGAGAGTTCTCCAAAGTAGCGTAGGAAAGCTGCAGAGGTACCATGATTTGCAGATATTCACGCTTTTTGTCTGGACTAGGAGATTGGAAGTCATGAGAAAGGCAAGACTAGAGAGGGCAAGTTACAAGGCTTGAAAACACTGTCAGATTTATGTATTAATAAATCCTAAACCTAACTAGAGAAAGCACTAGCCTTTGGTCATTCCACTGCCATTTCTTTATCACTTAGCTTTGTGGTTATCAGAACCACAATTGTTATCAGAGTCATCAATTGATTTTATGTGTGGTGTGTGGCAGTGTATTTGTCATTGAGTAAGGTTAAATTTATATACTCTATTTACATTTTTACTGAGATAGAATGTAATATACTGTATTTACATTCTACTTAACAGATAGCCCTCTTAAGAGGATCAGTTCTTTTTAAAATCCAGGTTATTTTATCATCCATACTTTTAAAGAGAGTCCACTGACAATTGTTATTTGGAATAATTCTTTTCTATTTTTTAAAAAAATTTTATTATATATTGGAGCATAGTTGATTAACAATGTTGTGTTAGTTTCAGCCATACAACAGAGCGATTCAATTACACATACACATTATCTGTTCTTTTTCTAGTTCTTTTCCCATTTAGGTTATTACAGAATATTGAGCAGAGTTCCCTGTGCTATGCAGTGGGTCCTTACTGGTTATCTATTTTAAATACAGTAGTGTGTGCATCATTTTGTTGGTTTTTCGATTTCACATGTAAGCAGTATCATATGATATTTGTCTTCCTCTATCTGACTTATTTCACTTACTATGATAATCTCCAGGTTCATCCATGTTGTTGTAAATGGCTTTATTTCATTTAATGGCTGAGTAATATTCCATTGTATTAAAGTATATGTGCTGCATCTTATTCTTTTTTTTTTATACTGAGGTATAGCCAATTAACAATGTTGTGATAGTTTCAGGGAAACTATCAACAAAGGGACTCAGCCATACATATACATGTATCCACTCTCCCTCAAACTCCGCTTTCAACCAGGTTGCCACATAACATTGAGCAAATTTCCATGTGCTATACAGTAGGTCTTTGTTGATTATCTATTTTAAATATGGCACTGTGTATCTGTCTATCCCAAACTCCCTAACCCTTCCTCTCATCCTTCCCTGTACTCCCATGGCAACTATAGGTTTGTTCTCTGAGTCTGTGAGTCTCTTTCTTACTTTCTTACTCTTCTGTAAGTAAATTCATTTGTATCATTTCTTTTTAGATTTCACATATAAGGGATATCATATGATATTTCTCCTCCTGTCTGACTTCCTTCACTCCGTATGACAGTCTCTAGGTCCATTCATATTGCTGCAAATGGCATTATTTCATTCTTTTTAATGGCTGAGTAATATCCCATTGTATATATGTACTACATCTTTTTTATCCATTCCTCTGTCGATGGATATTTAGGTTGCTTCCATGTCTTGGCTGTTGTAAACAGCACTGCAGTTTACATTGGGATGCATGTATTCTTGCCAACCATGTTTTTCTCCCAGGAATGGGATTTCTGGAACATATGGAAGTTGTATTTTTAGTTTTTTAAGGAATCTCCATACTGTTCTCCATAGTGACTCTGCCAATTTACGTCACCATCAATAGTGTAGGAGGGTTTTCTTCTCTCCGTACCCTCTCCAGCATTTATCATTTGTAGACTTTTTGATGATGGCCATTCTGACTGTTGTGTCTTTTCTGTTTTCTTAATTGAGTTGATTTGACCTTTTTCTTAAGTAAAACACAGAAGTTTTTTCTTTTTTCCTGAAATTATACTCCTTTAGGAAATACGAGAAAAATATATTGCATGGAATCATATCTCAAGATATAAGTTGATGTGTTTTTGTTTTGTTTCTCCATCAGGATTGCCTGTTTGTCCTGAGCTGGTGAGGGAGCACATCCCTAAAACCAAGGATGTGGGACACTTCTTGTCTGTCACGGGGACAGTAATTCGAACAAGTCTGGTGAAGATCCTGGAGTTTGAGCGGGATTACATGTGTAACAAGTGCAAGCATGTATTTGTGGTCCAGGCTGACTTTGAGCAGTATTATACTTTCTTCCGGCCATCCTCATGTCCCAGCTTGGAGAACTGTGATTCTTCAAAATTCACTTGCCTCTCAGACTTGTCATCTCCAACCAGGTGTAGAGATTATCAGGAAATCAAAATTCAGGAACAGGTAAATGATCAAATACATGAGAAAAATAAATTTGAAGAAGTGTTTTTCAGCTTTGAGTAAACTGCCAGGACTCGGGAACATGTAACAGATTATATGTGGAACTTGCGTCATCACCTAGTATAAGATCAAGCATGACATTTTTTTCTCATAGGGTATAGAATTTAGAGACATAAAATGGTCATCTTTTTATAGTGAGCATTGGCAGGAAGGTTATGAAGTGACTTAATAATTATTTTAAATTGAAAAAGTGAATTTTTAAGAAGTTTACCTAAGTGATAGGAAAAAATTAAATGGATTTAGTTGGTGGTTAAACACCGGAGTGGGCAGGATTTAGGGTTTAGGTACAATTTACATGCTGTGCCAAATGAGGTATACATAAACATTTTAAACATGTGTGCATGAGCCTTAGTTTCCTTTACTTGCAACTTAAACACAAAGGCTTTATTCAGTGTCAAAGACTCAGACCCCTTCTGTCTTTCTACACCATTCTTAATAAATGGCTTCTATTCTTATGGTGGTCAGTGGTTCAGGATGGTGGCTACAATTCTGTAACATCTGTATCCCAGTCAAGGAATAGGAAAAAGGAAGCAAAAGCACCTGTCATCTAAACCAAATATCCATTTAAGCTGTCTCCCTCAAAGTCTTCTGCAACAAGTTTGCTTGTGTCTCATTGGTCAGAACTTAGTCATATGACCACACTTAGCTGCAAGGGAACCTGAGAGATTAGTCTTCTATAAAGGAAGTAATGAGGCACACATATAATAAGAATAAAGCTAGAGTTCTCTAACGAATAATCAAAGGAACTGAGTGATTTGTCCCAGGTCTTATGAATAGAGATCAGGGTAGAACTGCCTCTCTTTTCTGGTTAAGTAACTTTATTATTGTGTTTAGTAGCTGGAGCATGTTTTATTTTGACCACCCACCAGGTTGATTATACTTTGAGCTATTTCTATCTGGATGTTTTTATTTTAGTTTAGTTTTAGTAAATTCTTCAACTGATAGTAGGCACAAGTTTCAAGAAAATTCCCTAAATCCCCATCATAATTAAATTGCATGATAATACCAGAGAAACAGACAGTAATGTCAAGAACTGCTAGGCTTCTGAATATTTAGTATATATCTACATGTACTCAGTATCCGCTTTCTTTTCCTTGCTAGGTTCAAAGGCTATCTGTTGGAAGTATTCCACGATCGATGCAGGTTATCCTGGAAGATGATTTAGTAGACAGTTGCAAATCTGGTAAGAATGAACTTTTGTTAACTTATATAGTAGGTCTCAGCTTTCTTCACAGTCCAACTCTCACATCCATACACGACCATTAGAAAAACCATAGCCTTGACTAGACGGACCTTTGTTGGCAAAGTAATGTCTCTGCTTTTCAATATGCTATCGAGGTTGGTCATAACCTTCCTTCCAAGGAGTGAGCGTCTTTTAATTTCATGGCTACAGTCACCATCTGCAGTGATTTTGGAGCCCCCCAAAATAAAGTCTGACACTGTTTCCACTGTTTCCCCGTCTGTTTGCCATGAAGTGATGGGACCAGATGCCATGACCTTAGTTTTCTGAATGTTGAGCTTTAGGCCAACTTTTTCACTCTCCACTTTCACTTTCATCAAAAGGCTCTTTAGTTCCTCTTCACTTTCTGCCATAAGGGTGGTGTCATCTGCATATCTGAGGTTATTGATATTTCATGCTTTTGAACTGTGGTGTTGGAGAAGACTCTTGAGAGTCCCTTGGACTGCAAGGAGATCCAACCAGTCCATTCTACAGGAGATCAGTCCTGAGTGTTCACTGGAAAGACTGAGGCTAAGGCTGAAATTCCAATACTTTGGCCACTTCATGCGAAGAGTTGACTCATTGGAAAAGACCCTGATGCTGGGAGGGACTGGGGGCAGGAGGAGAAGGGGACGACAGAGGATGAGATGGCTGGATGGCATCACCGACTCAAAGGACATGAGTCTGAGTAAACTCCGGGAGTTGCTGATGGACAGGGAGGCCTGCGGTGCTGCGATTCATGGGGTCACAAAGAGTCGGACACAACTGAGCGACTGAACTGAAAGTATTGATTGGGCTTCCCAGGTGGCACAGTTGTAAAGAATCCACCTGCCAATCAGGAGATGTGTGTTCGATCCCTGGGTCAGGCAGATCCCCTGGAGACGGAAATGGCAACCCACTCCTGTATTCTTGCCTGGGAAATCCCATGGACAGATGAGCCTTACATGCTACAGTCCATGGGGTTCCAAAAGGGTCAAGACATGACTTAGTGACTAAACAAAAACAACAAAAGTATTGATTAGGAAAAACCACATTTCATTTTCCTGAGATCAACTGCAAGTGAGTGTGGGGAACTTGAGAACAGATACTGGCATGAGGTGGGAGGTGATAGAGGGAAGAAGCTGGGCTGGAGCTCAGCGATCTAGTCTAGCTGTTTGTTTAATAGATGAAGAACCCGACTTGCCCATGAGAGCTTAACCTTTCTGTTTTTCTTATTCCAAAAACCTTAAAAACTTGGTTCTATATGTTTGCTTACTGATTTTCACTGGCTATTTTCACTAGTTAATTTTCACTTAACATTTAATTTGAATTGAAGTTGGGTCAGAAAATGGAAATGATTATTATTGATGACTGCCTTTCAATTTATTTCAACATGTCCTGCTTTAAATATTCCTGCCCTCACATAAAAGACCTTAATCTCTATAAAAGACAAATAGTACCTGTGTGTCCCCTGAGGCGTAACAGGTATGTTTGATCTCTTATTTCGTATCCCAGTGCTCCCCTACTTGGACAAATCAAGAATGTTTCATTCCTCTAAATTCCATCATTTCCCTTTTATTAACCCTTGACTTCTCCAAATGCCTTATTTAAAAAATATTTACTGAGCTGGCATTTCATTAAAATGATGAGGCAAAGGCTCTATGAAAACAAAGAGTTTAGTATCTACAGTGAAGAATAATTCCTTGTCAAAAGGCTTTCCCCTTCCACCAAGAATCACCAACTCATACTTTGATATTTATATCAAATATAGTAACAATTTATAGTTCTCCAAACAATATTTTAAGTAAATAATAGGTTTGATCAGGGATTGCCTACTAAATGGACAAGGCTATGTCAGAGTACCTTGTTCAAAGAAGACTCTTGATTTTAACCAGAATTTTTAATATCTGGATCAGCAAAGCAGTGCTTGTATGAGCTTAGCTAGAACATGAAAATGTCCTTTGATAGAGATTAAGATGTTTTCATCCAGTTGGTCTGAACTGAATTCTTTCTGCACTTAAAAAAAAAATCTTAAGGTATTTTTCTTTCACATGTCACTTACAATAAAGAATGGCTGGCAGCAGTCTGTCAACAGCTATTTTTTCATTTATCCACTGCTACAAACCTTTTTGAGAATCAGAAGACATAAGTAGCATAATCGTTGCCCTTTGGGAATTCACAGTCTAGTTAGGAACCCCAGTCTGACATTGCAGAGTCGTGAAGTTGGAGGTTATATACTGATAACTGTCAGTGAGGCAGATCAGATAGGTCTGACCATGGGTGGTTGCAGTGCTAAATATGCTGCAGAAGAGAGAGGGGCACAGACAGATGGGATTGTGTAAAGCGAGAATTGTAGTTTCCTGAAAGTATTATTGTTTCCAATAACATTTACTGTAGAAAATCACATAAGTTTCAAATGAGTATTTATTGCCTTGGACTATCTCATAAACCTCACAGTTGGAGTACTCCACATTTTACACATTGTTGCCGCTTAGTGGAGTCATGGTATTTCTAGTGGGTACAATATCTGAAACATAAGTTTCTCATTTAACTTAATAGAGAAACAGCATCTATAAAATGACCCATTTAAATGACCATAGTAGAGAACTCATCAAAGTGTTCATATAATGTTGCCCTGGTTATGTTCATCTAAAAAAAAATTGGGCACAGTCAATATAGGAAATGATCACTCTTCCTGATGGGATTTGAAAACCATCCAGCAGTGGTTTAGGAAGGATCTTGAAAGTGTATGAAGAACTTATTTAATGTCTTTGTCACCATTTACTATCAAGTTGCCTGAGGCTAGAAATATGCCTTCTATTCGGTGAATTGCTACCACCAGTTCCATTAACAGCATTCACAGAAGACTTCTCCTTAAGAAAGCAAAGCATTCCAGGTTACACATCACACATTTATGTTTAGAGAGTGAAAGGCATTTTGCATCAACAAGTATCAAAAATTAATGTTTGATACAGGCTTGGAAATGAAGACTTGCCAGTTAAGTTTATAGTGCAAAGTATAAATTCCAGTATTGGTTTAAGGTATTTCCAGCATCCTATGTGCAACAAGATTGAAATCTTGGGGACTAGGATTATATCTTTTTTTTTCTTTTGGCCCCCTTTTCTCTAGCACCAAAATATTGAATGCCAAACAATCACCTATACTTCTTAATTGGTTTACTGAATTGTATGTAATGATAAAAAATATGTCGGTATTTGGAGAATATTCCTATAAACTATCCAAGGCCTCTTAGGAAAAACCTGTAAAAGTTTAATATTCTACTCATTAATCAAGAATGGGTGAACAACACACTGCTGAATAACCAACAAATCACAGAAGAAATCAAAAAAGAAATCAAAATATGCGTAGAAATGAATGAAAATGAAAACACAACAACCCAAAACCTATTCAGTTCAGTTGCTCAGTCGTGTCCAACTCTTTGAGACCCCATGAACCACAGCACACCAGGCCTCCCTGTCCGTCACCAACTCCTGGAGTTCACCCAAACCCATATCCATTGAGTCTGTGATGCCATCCAACCATCTCATCCTCCATCGTCCCCTTCTCCTCCTGCCCTCAATCTTTCCCAGCATCAGGGTCATTTCAAATGAGTCAGCTCTCCGCATCAGGTGGCCAAAGTATTGGAGTTTCAGCTTCAACATCAGTCCTTCCAATGAATTCCCAGGACTGATCTCCTTTAGGATGGACTGGTTGGATCCCCTTACAGTCCAAGGGACTCTCAAGAGTCTTCTCCAACCCCACAGTTCAAAATAATCAATTCTTCAGCGCTCAGCTTTCTTTATAGTCCAACTCTCACATCCATACATGACACTGGAAAAACCATAGCCTTGACTAGACGGACCTTTGTTGGCAAAGTAATGTCTCTGCTTTTGAATATGCTGTCTAGGTTGGTCATAACTTTCCTTCCAAGGAATAAGCGTCTTTTAATTTCATGGCTGCAGTCACCATCTGCAGTGATTTTGGAGCCCAGAAAATTAAAATCAGCTACTGTTTCCACTGTTTCCCCATCTATTTGCCATGAAGTGATGGGACCAGATGCCATGATCTTAGTTTTCTGAATATTGAGTTTTAAGTCAACTTTTTTACTCTCCTCTTTCACTTTCATCAAGAGGCTCTCTAGTTCTTCACTTTCTGCCATAAGGGTAGTGTCATCTGCGTATCTGAGGTTATTGATCTTTCTCCTGGCAATCTTGATTCCAGCCTGTGCTTCCTCCAGCCCAGTGTTTCTCATGATGTACTCTGCATATAAGTTCAATAAGCAGGGTGACAATATACAGCCTTGACCTACTCCTTTTCCTATTTGGAACCAGTCTGTTGTTCCATGTCTGGGACACTGTAAAAGCAGTGCTAAGGGGAAGGTTCATAGCAATACAGGCTTACCTCAAGAAACAAGAAAAAAGTCAAATAAATAACCCAACTCTACACCTAAAGCAACTAGAAAAGGAAGAAATGAAGAACCCCAGGGTTAATAGGGGAGAAATCTTAAAAATCAGGGCAGAAATAAATGCAAAAGAAACAAAAGAGACCATAGCAAAAATCAACAAAGCCAAAAGCTGGTTCTTTGAGAAGATAAATAAAATTGACAAACCATTAGCCAGACTCATCAAGAAACAAAGGGAGAAGAATCAGATCAACAAAATTAGAAATGAAAATGGAGAGACCACAACAGACAACACAGAAATACAAAGGATCATAAGAGACTATTATCAGCAATTATATGCCAATAAAATGGACAACCTGGAAGAAATGGACAAATTCTTAGAAAAGTACAACTTTCCAAAACTGAACCAGGAAGAAACAGAAAATCTTAGCAGACCAGGCACAAGCACGGAAATTGAAACTGTAATCAAATCTTCCAGCAAAAAAAAGCCCAGGTCCAGACGGCTTCACAGCTGAATTCTACCAAAAATTTAGAGAAGAGCTAACACCTGTCCTACTCAAACTCTTCCAGAAAATTGCAGAGGAAGGTAAACTTCCAAACTCATTCTATGAGGCCACCATCACCCTAATACCAAAACCTGACAAAGATGCCACAGAAAAAGAAAACTACAGGCCAATATCACTGATGAACATAGATGCAAAAATCCTTAACAAAATTCTAGCAAACAGAATCCAACAACATATTAAAAAGATCATACATCATGACCAAGTGGGCTTTATCCCAGGGATGCAAGGATTCTTCAATATCTGCAAATCAATCAACGTAATACACCACATTAACAAATTGAAAGATAAAAACCATATGATTATCTCAATAGATGCAGAGAAAGCCTTTGGCAAAATTCAACATCCATTTATGATAAAAACCCTACAGAAAGCAGGAATAGAAGGAACATACCTCAACATAGTAAAAGCTATATATGACAAACCCACAGCAAACATTATCCTCAATGGTGAAAAACTGAAAGCATTTCCCCTAAAGTCAGGAACAAGACAACAGTGCCCACTCTCACCACTGCTATTCAACATAGCAATCAGAGCAGAAAAAGAAATAAAAGGAATCCAGATTGGAAAAGAGGAAGTAAAACTCTCACTGTTTGCAGATGACATGATCCTCTACATAGAAAACCCTAAAGACTCCACCAGAAAATGACTAGAGCTAATCAATGAATATAGTAAAGTTGCAGGATATAAAATTTAACACACAGAAATCCCTTGCATTCCTATACACTAATAATGAGAAAACAGAAAGAGAAATTAAGGAAACAATTCCATTCACCATTGCAACGAAAATAATTAAATACTTAGGAATATATCTACCTAAAGAAACAAAAGACCTATATATAGAAAACTATAAAACACTGATGAAAGAAATCAAAGAGGATACTAATAGATGGAGAAATATACCATGTTCATGGATTGGAAGAATCAATATAGTGAAAATGAGTATACTACCCAAAGCAGTCTATCGATTCAGTGCAATCCCTATCAAGCTACCAATGGTATTTTTCACAGAACTGGAACAAATAATTTCACAACTTGTATGGAAATACAAAAAACCTCAAATAGCCAAAGCTATCTTGAGAAAGAAGAATGGAACTGGTGGAATCAACCTGCCTGACTTCAGGCTGTACTACAAAGCCACAGTCATCAAGACAGTATGGTACTGGCACAAAGACAGAAATATATATCAATGGAACAAATTAGAAAGCCCAGAGATAAATCCACGCACCTATGGACACCTTGTCTTCGACAAAGGAGACAAGAATATACAGTGGAGAAAAGAAAATCTCTTTAACAAATGGTGCTGGGAAAACTGGTCAACCACTTGTAAAAGAATGAAACTAGAACACTTTCTAACACCATGCACAAAAACAAACTCAAAATGGATTAAAGATCTAAACGTAAGACCAGAAACTATAAAACTCCTAGAGGAGAACATAGGCAAAACACTCTCCGACATAAATCACAGCAGGATCCTCTATGACCCACCTCCCAGAGTATTGGAAATTAAAGCAAAAATGGGACCTAATTAAACTTAAAAGCTTTTGCACAACAAAGGAAACTATAAACAAGGTGAAAAGACAGCCTTCAGAATGGGAGAAAGTAATAGCAAATGAAGCAAATGACAAATAATTAATCTCAAAAATATATAAGCAACTCCTGCAGATCAATTCCAGAAAAATGAACAACGCAATCAAAAAATGGGCCAAAGAACTAAACAGACATTTCTCTAAAGAAGACATACAGATGGCTAACATACAGATGAAAAGATGCTCAACATCACTGTCAGAGAAATGCAAATCAAAACCACAGTGAGGTACCATTTCACACCAGTTAGAATGGCTGCGATCCAAAAGTCTACAAACAATAAGTGCTGGAGAGGGTGTGGAGAAAAGGGAACCCTCTTACACTGTTGGTGGGAATGCAAACTAGTACAGCCACTATGGAGAACAGTGTGGAGATTCCTTAAAAAACTGGAAATAGAACTGCCATATGACCCAGCAATCCCACTGCTGGGCATACACACCGAGGAAACCAGAATTGAAAGAGACACGTGTACCCCAATGTTCATCGGAGCACTGTTTATAATAGCCAGGACATGGAAGCAACCTAGATGTCCATCAGCAGACAAATGGATAAGAAAATGTGGTACGTATACACAATGGAATATTACTCAGCCATTAAAAAGAATTCATTTGAATCAGTTCTAATGAGGTGGATGAAACTGGAGCCTATTATACAGAATGAAGTAAGCCAGGAAGAAAAACACCAATATAGTATACTAACGCATATATATGGAATTTAGAAAGATGGTAATGATGACCCTATATGCGAGACAGAAAAGAGACACAGATGTATAGAACAGTCTTTTGGACTCTGTGGGAGAGGGCGAGGGTGGGATGATTTGGGGGAATCACATTGAAACATGTATATTATCATATGTGAAACGAATCGCCAGTCCAGGTTCGTTGCATGAGACAGGGTGCTCGGAGCTAGTGCACTGGGATGACCCAGAGGCATGGTATAGGGAGGGAGGGAGGTGGGAGGGGGGTTTAGGATGGGGAACACATGTACACCCATGGTGGATTCATGTTGATATATGGCAAAACCACTACAATATTGTAAAGTAATAAGCCTCCAATTAAAATAAATATATATAAAAAAAACAAAAAGAATGGGAGAGTGTCCATAAGTGGGAAGGAACCAATCAAGAAGAATCAAGTGGGATTTTTGCTTTCATAGCTTGTGGAGAGGAGCTTTGAAATAGAATAAGTATTCATTCATTTCTTGGTGCACTCATTCTTTTGTCCTTTAAAAAACAAAAAAGGTGAGTGAACGTTAATAAGTGTACTTGAGTAAAAATGAATACACTGGGAACTAGAAGTAGTATCATTGTACCCATCATCACAATATTGTCTGCTTTCCTGACACCGGTTGATTGTGCAGTTGACCCTTGAACAACAGTGCTTTGAACAGCATGGGTCCACATATACACAGGTTTTTTTCAACAGTAAATATACTAGAGTACTACATGATGCACGGTTGGTTGAATCCATGGATGTGGAACAGCAGATTTGGACTTGAGCATCCCCGGATTTTGATATCTGAGGTTGATTCTGGAACCAATCCCCTGGGAATATTGAAGGACAGACTGCACTTTATCCTTCTGGCTCAGTCCCCACCTCTTGATTAAATGAGAACGACATGGTTACTGTTCTGAGAAGATGAACATTTCACACAATAGAATCACAGTGAATATATCATCCAGTATTCTCCCAAGGACAGGTTAGAATTTGGTGTGATTGTCATATGGCAGATTAAGAAAAATTAAAATGCTGGCTTTAGCTTTTAGCTGTGCAAATACAAGTGCCTGATTAAAAATAAATAAATAAATCAGGACACTGTGTTCTTTTGCCCCAAATGGTTTCTAGAGGAATGTGCACCACTCTAAAACCCTGGTGGGGTAGTGGTTGATTTCTTGGTTCTGGTCCTTTGTCGAGTTTGTGCCCAAGCAGGCAGGATGCTACTGCTGGATTCACTCAGTGCTTTTTTCCAGGTGATGACATCACTATTTATGGAGTTGTAATGCAGCGGTGGAAGCCCTTTAAGCAAGATGTGCGCTGTGAAGTGGAGATAGTCCTGAAGGCCAATTATATCCAAGTAAATAACGAAGAGTCTGCAGGGGTCAACATGGATGAGGAGGTCCGAAAGGAATTTGAAGACTTTTGGGAACACTATAAGAGCGATCCTTTTGCAGGTTTGTGATTAAGGGTATGGAGCTGATATTTATTAATGGCATTTCATTCATGATGTTGGTGATTTACATGCTGTGCATCAGTGGCTGTGTTCTGAGGGAGTAGCTTTACCAGTGCCTCTAGCTATAATCTCCCTTTAAAGCCCTTTTCTGGCATAATCCTCTCTGTTTAGTGATCTTACTGGAAATCCCAAGAGATTTTCCATTTCCAACTATTATTTTAATATCTCTTATCTGGCCAAAATAGTTTCAGAGTTTTCTACCTTCTTTACCAATTATAGTTCCTCCTTAAACAGGCAAAACTCATTCTGTTCTGAAACTTTATTCTGTTAAAATCATTTCTCTTCCGATTCATCTTGTATCATTAAGACAGCTTCACTCTTTTACCTAAAAGATTTAAAAATATGGAATGGTAAAAAAGATGATAAGAGAGATGCAAAAAATCTTTGTCATCACAGCAAAAATTTCTGACTTCATAGTCAGAAATTACACTTAAGATGTAATTACACAGATGAAAACATTATAGCCTTTGGGTTTCTAGAGTATTTTTTATTAAAAAATCCCAACTATATAAAACACCAATTAAATCTTCAAGTGTCTGTTTTCATTCTTTCTTGGAGGCATCTTCTGAGAAAAATAAATGGAAGCCAATAATAGACTATTTCTGAGAAGCTTCACCTCAGATCTAATACACAGTGATTATGTATCTTAAATCATGTATTGAATTGGACAGGTATCATTCCATAAAATAAGACTTTCATTTGCTTTAAATACAAGCAGTTGGCTTTTATTTTGTGGGATTTTTTTTTTCTTTTGCTTATGTGTGTAACACATATACAGTGGTTATCAATCATTCTTTTATCTGATCCATACAGAAAGAACCAAAGGTCTCTGTATTATAGCTTCATTAAGCAAATCTTTTACAAATCATGTTGTTCATTCGCCTAAGTCGTCTCTGATTTTACGACCCCATGGACTGCAGTACACCTGGCTTCCCTGTCCTTCACCATCTCCCAGAGTTTGCTCAAAGTCATGTCCATTAAGTCAGTGATGCCATCCAACCATCTCATCCACTGTTGCCCCCTTCTCCTCCTTCCCTCCATCTTTCCCAGCATCAGGGTCTTTTCCAGTGAGTCGGCTCTTTGCATCAGGTGGCCAAAGTATTGGAGCTTCAACATCAGTCCTTCCAGTGAATATTCAGGGTTGATTTCCTTTAGGATTGACTGATTTGATCTTCTTGCTGTCCAGGGGACATTCAAGAGTCTTGTCCAGCACAATTAGAAAGCATCAATTCTTCAGTGCTTTGACTCTATGAACCATATGTATTTTTAAATAAGTTTTTTTACTTGGAGGGTTCAGGATGGGGAACACATGTATACTAATTAAATAATAAGTAAAAAAAAAAAAAACAAAAAAACATTGTTTCTCCCAATCAGTTCCCTACAAAAATCTGTAACAGTGTTAGGAAGGGCATCATACAGGGCTATCAGAAGTGCTTTGTGCTGTTGATCAAAGAGTCTATCTTGTTTAATTAGAAGGCTATAGCTATACATCTTATTTACCAGATGAAAGGAAGAAATAAATATAATAACCTGTGGGAAATATAAGTAGGAAGACAGGGAGAAAATGAGGCAACATTTTTCTTTTTAGTATGAAGATTCTGCTTTGTTAGTTTCCTGAGTACCTATTATCAGCCATATCTTAGCATTTCAAAGTGTGTGTGTGTGTGTGTGTGTGTGTGTGTTGGGGGCGGAGGGAGGGTGGTGAAGGTGGGGAGCTGTATCCAAAGTGTGTCTTCATTTTGCTTGTCTAAAGACAGACATTACTACATTGCTCAGCTCTGGGAGGTTGGCTTGCTTCATTAAGATCTGATACTGTGAGTGCCGACAAGGAGCTGAAGATTTTCTTGTGATCTCAGGGATCCCCTGACCCTGATGCTTAGAGGACGGCTAGAAACCCAAAGGGGTTGGGTTCTGTTGGGCCATCTGAACCCACTCCAGGGTGACTTATCATCTTAGACCTAAGTTCTCTTCATTGGGGTAAATAATGGCCATGCCACAAGAGTGGATTACATGGGCACACTATTAACACAGTCTAGAACCAGAAATTTGCCCCGAGGAGGAGAGGAAGGAAAGTGTTGGTGTATCATTCCCCCTAATGAATTATCTTCCGTGATAGAGTCATGAGAGCTTCTATTGCCATGACCCAAGGAATTAAGTTCTTCAACTTTAGATAACAAATTTAGGGAATGGACCTTCCCCTTTGCCTTTCTCTGGTACCTCATATCTGACTTCAGTTTCTCTTTTATGATGACCACAGTGTGAGGAAATGGTGAGATAAGAAATAGGTACAAGTAATACAGGTATAATAGTTTCAGTAGCTCCTATGTGCCAGGCACTATTCTGTGTGCTGTGCAATAATTAACTCCTGAACAGCTCTATCTGCAATACCATTATCATCTCCATCTCACAGATAAGGAGATGGAGGCGGAGAGAGTCAGAACCTTGCCCGAGGTCAGGCAGCTAGTAAGTAACACTGGGCTCTGACCTGAAAGCCCATAGGAAGTGCTTCCTGTCAGCACATTAGTCAGGGAATCCACCTTTACTCAGAAAGCTGGCTCTCTGACAGCTTTGGCTTGAGTGTCTCCCAGGCCAGTCTGTCCACTTGTCCCCTGCTTACTGAAGCTATCGTTTCTTTCTATGTGTAATTTCTAGATTCTGGTCAGAATTTATGTACCTGCTGTCAGGTCTTAACTATGTAGATCTCAGACATTTCGTCTTTTTCTCTGGGCTTTCTACCTTGGAAAAGGGAAGGAATCCCTTTAGCAGTTAATGAAATTCCTTCCAGGGTTGACTAATTCTTTTTTTGGTTCCTGTTTTATTTACACTAGAATGTTTTCTCTCTTCACTACTTCTGCCATCCCAGGTTACATCACCAGAGCTTAATTGCCACTGAGTCAATTTTGATTCATTACAAAAGTAGCCTTTGTGCATAGGGCCATAAATTATGGAGGAACCCCTTTCCTTTATCTTGGTGAAAAAACTTCTGGAACTGGTGTCATCAACTAAAGTAGTACTTGTATGATTATCTTCCTCCTCAAAAGAGCTATCACTGAAACGTACAAACTCAAAGTTAAATATAAAAGCCCTCAGATGTGCAAATTAGTTACCAGCATGAGGACATTGGGTTTCCCTGGTGGCTCAGATGATAAAGAATCTGCCTGCAATGCCGGAGACCTGGGTTCAATCCCTGGGTTGAAAGGATACCCTGGAAGAGGGCATGGCAACCCACTCCAGTATTCTTGCCTGGAGAATCCCACGAACAGAGGAGCCTGGCAGGCTGCAGTCCATGGGGTCACAAAAAGTCGGACATGACTGAGCGACTAGACACACAACATAAAGACATTAATTTCTGGTAACGTGAATGTAGACACACAGAGTGCCATCACAGTAGTGAGTTCCAAATAAGACAAACTCAGGAAAGGCTGGTTAGAATCTATGACCTCATTGGTTGACTGGTCAATGACAGAACGAAATATCTAAATTATTCATGGATGGGATAGGCAGATTTTTGGATTTAGTGTCTGACATTTCTAGAAACAGAACCTAAGACAATGATAACCTCTTACTTAAAGCATGTGATCAGAAGAATCTTAAGAACTCCAGCTTGGACTCCTAGAGTTGTTTATAATGATCTTCTGAATATCCTGATAACACAGATACTGAGTCTAGATAAAACAGAATTTACCAAACTGCTCAGAGCAAATGCTGAATTGACTCACAGGATGGGTTGATTTTACCTCCTTTATACCTCTGAAGAACCTCCAAGTACCTTACATAGTTTTCTACAGTCTGACTCATTGTTTCTGAGAACACCTTCCTTTTATTTAGGAGTGGAGTAATTTTACTGAAATTATTGCACAGGAAGTGCAGCTGGTATTAAGGGATAATGCTAGCCTGATGAGGGAGAAAAGAGATTTCTTTCTGTCCCTTATAAATATGCTAAATTTATAGAAACTTAAAACAGGTGGCAGCCAGAACTTTTCATCTCAAGGCATTGATAAGAAAAGGACTTTTAGGAACAAAACAACATTATTCACTCCTTTTAGTCAGATCATTTTAGAGTGTTTATAAGAAGATAGGACAGAAAGGGAAATTTCAGTTAGTATTTCTTGAAAAATTATGATAACTCATCTTTCTGCTTTTCCTAGGAAGGAATGAAATATTGGCCAGCTTGTGCCCTCAAGTTTTTGGAATGTACCTAGTAAAGCTTGCTGTGGCCATGGTGCTGGCTGGTGGGATTCAAAGAACCGATGCTACAGGAACACGGGTCAGAGGTTGGTACCCATTAAGATTTCTGAGAAATACTAACACATACAGTAAGAAGAGAAGCTACGATTTCCCTTTGCTGAATGAAAAATTGCTTGTTGAGCTTTATTTTCCAAATGCAGTCTTTTAAAAACTGACAGTTGTTCACTGTCTAACACTCAGTCCAACATCAGGAACTACTTTGTAGAATTCCAGTCTTTCCAAAGACTTTTGCCTATAAGGGAGCCACAATATAAAATCTTTGTTTCTTTTACTGTCTGTGTTTTTCATTGGATTTCCAGTCTTTCTCCTGTCTCCAAGTCAGTGTCTCTCCATCTGTGCCTGTCAGTGTGTGTCTCTTAGACTGTTGCTCTCAGTCACTGCCTGCTGGTTCGCCTTCTGCTGGTGGGCAGCAAATATGCCATCTGCTGAGAGGTGCTACTGTAGGTCACGCATTCAAGCCAAAATGACTCTTAAGTCATTTCCAAATGGCAGGGAGCTCTTGTGTGGTTAAAACACTTAACTGACCTGAAGGGCATAAATTAGGTTTATTATGGCCCTCATATAGGTAGTATAAGGGCCATAATAACCAAAGGCTTAACCAAAAGACTAAAAGGACATTATTGTAAACCAGGTGTTGGTAAGGACTCAAAAACCATACTGTACAGTATAGAATACTAAGTATAATAAGGTTTATGCATATTGTATTTCTTGATTACCTACTGTTACAAGGCATTCTGCTAAATGTTGAACTTTAATAGTATTTCCCTATTAATATTTTCAGAAAATACTTGAATATGACTGAATAAATTTGCTTGGTCAGTGAGATAACATCTGCCACAGGATATTCACATGTTTTTCTATGTTACATTCAAAAAGTAAGAACTTATAAGAGAGATGTTTCATGAAACTACTAAAATTTTCATAGAATGAAAAGGTTTTCACTTAACTGTTAGAATCATAAGTGATTTGGTGTTTATAAAGCACGTACAAAGTCGCAAACACTTATAAGTATACTTGTATGGATGGATGGAAAGAATTAATCACAGTAGTTTGATATTTAAAATAAATTAAATAAAATCAGAAACTTTATAAGCCAGAAGTTTTTTAAATGTTAAACACAGTCCCTAAACATCTGGAACTAGAACAAAAATCTCTTAAAAGTTTTTAATTTTAAATGCTGCACTCAGAAATCCAAAGACTATTATTTATTTTGAAAGTTAACTTTTCTAAGGACATTCTGGATAAAGTCTTCCTTGAATGACCTTAAACTAAAATACTATATAAAATAAAAATTGTGTGAGCATTCCAAATGGACCATTTTTGACTAATTATGAGTCTTTTCATAGCAGTTAGAAACTTTATTTATGCTTTTCTAGGTGAATCTCATCTTTTATTGGTTGGGGATCCTGGCACAGGGAAATCTCAATTCCTCAAATATGCAGCAAAGATTACACCAAGATCTGTGCTCACCACAGGAATTGGATCTACTAGTGCAGGTATTTTATGTGATGATTTCAGTTATTTAATGTTACTTCAGAAGCTAACACAATGGTTATTTTCTTGTGAAAAAGTACCTGTAATAGGATATATTTCAAGATTTTTGTGTTACTGCCAAAAACCTAATATTCAGCATTACTTTTGTCGCTCTAAGAAAATATTTCAAAAGCTCCACCTTCACTTATTTTTCAAAAGCTTTTTCCATGTGTCTTTTTTGTATCTTAGTTTTGAATGATTGTGTTCAACGTTCTCATTCTCTAGTGATTACTTTTGTACATGCTTAAGCAGCATCTGTAATTCTGTGAAGACCCAGCAAACAGTGCTGAAACTAACTAAATAGGGGTAAGATCTCACTTTACAAATAGATGGCATAAAGCTTAAGGCATTTTCATACTCGTGGATCTCACAGACAACAGTGATTCCTGCTAAAAATTCTTAGGTAGAAAATGTGTCTTAGATGTGGAAAGTGTACTTTTATCACTGCAACATGGAGCTTCATTCATACACTGTAATGATTCTTCAACAAGTACAGTATATTTAAAGCCTTTGCTGATAGAATGTTAAGATTTGATTATAAAGTGACTTTAGGAAAAAATTATTTTAAAGGACATGTTTTGATGCCATTTAAAATTTCTACACTGTTTTGACTGGGAAAATATTTCTCCTGTTCTCCTATAGTAGGCCTTTGGTTTCATACATTTTACAAATGTTACTGGTTAGGGATGTCTACTGTCCATGGCCTGTACTCAGATTTCTTATGAGAAGCTTATATTTGAAAACTTATAAAGCAGGAAGTGCTCCATTATGGTCCTTAGTAATAAGATCTCTGTTTTAAGGGGTCTCAGCTTTGAAATATAACTAAACAGTATATTAAGCACTGACAGGAAGGGATTTGTGGACTGAGAAGAGTAGACAAGCTTTAGGGTACTGGAAGGGGAAAAGACAGGAATATATGAAGAAGACTTCATGTGCATTTCAAAATTTTATGACTCAGTATTTTAGAGTTCTGTATTAAATGATATTAACAATGAACGAATAAAAGAGTTTCCCCAGTAATGACATGGAATGTTTCCTAATTATTATATGGAGTGTCAAGAAATAAGACCAGGCTAATTTGTGGACTACTAGTATTTCAGAGTATTTGGACAGTTTTAAACTGAATGGCTGCTGAATTCACTGAATTAGCACTTTCTGTCTTATTGCCAAGGTTATAATCCAAATATGAAAGAAATGGCAGGTAGAAGGAATATAAATTTTAGAACTGGAGATAAGTTATTGCTACTTCTAATCCACCCAAAGGGCCAGACTACCCTTTATTTAAACTGTATCACAACCCATTAGAGGGTCTATTCATCGGTCAGAACCAGCACTTTCAAAACAAAATACAGTAACAGATACTACAGTATACTAGTGCACAGAGAAGGTGCACTATTACGGGTGTATTATGTGCAAATTGTTAATATACATACTTGTGTTATGGGGGTCATACTTAAACTTCTTTTTTTACCATAGATTACAGTAAAATGTTTTGAAAACTGTTGCCATTGACTTTCTTGTTAACTAGAAAACCTCAAACCTGAGGGTTAAGACCACATGAAAGCCTAAGGCTATATAAGATTATAAATGAACGAATGCACGCATGTTTCTCAGACTTCAGCTTGTTCTCTCAGCTCCAATGATAGCCACATTCCCTCTGGCCTACTCGCCTATTTCCTTTGTGGCATAAGTAACTTGTTCATGTTTATCTTCTCAGGACACAGCTATTCACTATGATCAGAAAGGGAAAAAACATTTCCAAACTTTCTAGCTGTTATTTCAGGCAGTGTCTAGCTAAAAAGAAAAAATAAAAAACAACCTATGCATTCTAGTTTCTTAGTTCCTAATGTTTGAATACTCTTTATTTTTTAAAATTATAGAACCATCAAAATGTTAAATAAGAGAGAATAGTTTTTAAGCTTCAAACTTCTGTGAAAATTGGCTGTCAGTTTACAAATTGATTTAAAAACCTAACTGTTTGATGTCAGTACAAATCAATCATAATTAATCAGGATAAAAACTCAGCTGTGAACTGATTTGGTAATTTGGCTTATATATGCTTTATTTCTAATAAGCATGTATTGTGTTCCTGTTATATTAATCACTGAGCTCTTGGTTGGAAAGTATTAGTTTTATTTTCATTTTAATATTTTAACATTTTCTTTTAATTGCAATTAGACAAAAATGAAATTTTCTTCATGTTGTTTTAACAGTCGTACGTATTTTACTTTTAAAGTCTATGAACTAGTTAGTGGACAGTATTTTAATTATCTGGTATACTAAACTTCAGAGTTTAACATTTAGCAAAATTTTGCTTCACAAAGTCACTTTGTAGAATGACAGGAAATATATACAGCTTCAAATCCATATTCAGACATATGCCCCTTTCCCTTCCTCAAAATAAATGCTTTTAAAAAGTGCAGTATAAAAGTTTTAGCTATGAAGGCACTGCATAATTCTGTATTATATGGCTAATGTCTTGATTAGCAGCAAGAGTGATGAGAATATTCTACACTTAATTTACTGGAACATAAGAAACTTTTTGAGGAAGGACTTAGCTCTCATCAAAGAAAAAGAACCTTTTGTCCCGTTTAGTTAATGCATTCCTTTTCAAGATTGCTTTTAAAAAACCTCATCTGAAAAAGCTATCTAGAAATTGTCTACCACAAATATTGTACATGAGTGTCGGGAGATTCGGAGAAAAGTACTTTATGTGGAAATATATATAGTTTCATATGATAAAGCTAAATATATATTTCCAAATCTACTGTTTTTATATAAATGCTGCCAACAACAGATGACTTGTCAAAACAGTTTTAAAGGGTTATGTTCATAGTATTTTTTATAAATCTAATGAACCAAAGTCATTATACTCTTCTATTCTTAAAGTTAGGGAGTTTGTATCTGCTTCTGACATGTTGAATTCACTGGGTAATGATGATGTATGATTCAAGAACTGTTGTGATGTCCTAAACTGTTATAAAAACAAAAATCATAGGCAGAGGACCTTATAAACAATTAACCACATTTGTTACCTTAGAACCAAACTGAATGCTGTCTAACATTATATGAATAGTAGACATAAGAGGCTTCAAAGTGGCCTGGAAAACTAGATCTTGAAGTTCTTGGTCACATATAGTTTACTTCAAATCCCTTCTTTAAGGGTATGCCGGGAAAAGAACGGAAATTTGCCCCTTAAATCAAACCAAATTATGTGTTATCACAGGAAGACACATTTAGTTGAAGTGCACTTTGTTCTTTCAAAGGTTAGTTAAGATAGTGGCCCAAAGATTATTATCCAAGAGGCTAAGACATCTTTACAACCTGGTCTAATGATTCATTTTTCTTTTTAAGTGCTTTAATTACATATAGAGGAGAAGAAAATAATATATATGTTTTAATCAGATTAGTTTCAGAACAAATAAAATAACACATTAGAGAAAAACTTACTTAAAAATAGTTGTATTTATATTCCACAATTTGCTCAAATACTGGTTTTCTTATAAACTTTCTACAGGATGTTTTTTAAACAAATTCTTCACATTGCATCTTGACTATGTACTTACGGAATTTCAGGGAAATAGTTCTGTGTGTTTTTATAGCTTAATTTGTACTAAAGGGATGGCAGGTGGTCACATGCAGTCCATGTGGGATTCTAACATGACATTTAGTGAGTTTTCTGATGTGGACCATCCCTTTGATGCCGAAGGTAATGCATCTGTTGAAAGAAGTGACGGTAGATTTGGATTACTGCTCTCTGCATCTTCCAGTTTTTCTGTGTTATCTTCCCAATTAATGTGGAATCTTGTGACTCTGGGATTGGATGCCAAAATATTCCTTTGAAGCTAGAGGATAAAGGAAATATATAAATGGTAAACACTAAGAAAGTTAGATCACTGTATACAGATAGACCTTAATAGAATGGTTCTTTATATTTGTACTCCTAAAGCACTAATTCATATACAAACTGAGTGAGTGAAGTCGCTCAGTCGTGTCTGACTGTTTGCGACCCCATGGACTATAGCCTACCAGGCTCCTCTGTCCATGGGATTTTCCAGGTGCGAGTACTAGAATGGGTTGCCATTTCCTTCTCCAGGGGATCTTCCCAACCCAGGGGTCGAACCCAGGTCCTCCTACATTGCAAGCAGACACTTTACCATCTGAGCCACCAGGGAAGTCTTCATATACAAAGGTATAAGTCAAATAAAATACACTAAACATAACTAATAAATGACAGGGCTGCAGTAAAGAAATTATTTTAGCCTAATGGAAACAAGATGTGGGGACCCTGAAGGAATCATTCAGATCTTTTACTATCCAACAAAACATCTAACTCTATCCTTATTTCTTAAAAGGGAGAGAATCTCTTGAATGCATCAGAGGATGCTTCATTTAACAAATTAACGTGCTTTCTAGATTTTGATGTGGTCCTTCTTCAGTAATATTTTCAAGTAAAATGCAAAGTATCCCCAAATAGGACCTTTCATTATTAATGGTTTCCTATCTTTTAATTATTATTGCTCATTCTTAGACAGAATATTCTAGTTCCTTCTCATTTTGCTATACAAGTAGCCATACAGGTAACTAATAAATTAGAAAGGGAAGGTTCCACATCAGAATAAAAAACATTCTCGCCTTATTATCAGAAAGAAGAACATTCCATTCCACTCCCATGTAATGTTTCTTACATGGTCTGGTAGATAGTGTTATGTTCAATATCACAAAAATCACCAGTTACTAAATATTATAGTTCCCAATGGAAAATCATAAAGTACTTGGTATTTCTGAGAATATCAAGTCACAGACTTCAGGTTCACACTCAGAAACTTAGCTGTTTTCACCACCAGATAATATTTAAGACCTGTAGTTTAACCTTTGAGAATAGCTGATGAAGCAAGGCATATGGGAGTTTTGAGATAACAATGTTCCTATGAAAAACAAAACGTCCCCCTACAATTTTGAGATGTTACAGACCAAAATATTATGGAATAATCAGTACAACACACAGGAATTTGAACATCCTAAAGACGGAAATAGATAGAATCATGATGTATGGGGAATGCCATACAGGGAGCCATTAACAGAGACCTGCTGGAGGCACTTTCCGTTTTCTAAATCATCAGACTCTCAAGGTGCCTGACCAACATTAACTGCTAATAGCTAACCTGGAGGTAGCTTTGAAGTCATCCATGGTAAGGGAACAATGATTGGCTTGCTTAGTTGGCACAAGGACCTCAAATTTATTTTGTCTCAAAGCCACTTTCATAGTGTACTATGAAATGGCAACTGCTTAAAAAACTGTACAGTAAAATGAATGAAAAAGGAATAATGAAAAGGAGTATTACCTTAGAAAAGTCTGGTTTTACTGGCGGATTTTCCCTTAATTCTGTCTCGGTATATTCATTATTTACATAATAACCAACTCTAATAAACTCTTGACCTCGATAGGTGCACGTTATTAGCACAACTGTTACACCTACAGCATCTGCATCTGGAATGAGTCCCGGGTTAGGTGCGTCAGCCTAGAATCATGTAAAAAAAAAAAAAACACACGGCACAAAGTGTTGTTAACCATAAGCAAAACTGGAGTTTTGGTTACACTGAGCACCTTCAGTCAAGGGCACAGCAACCAAAACTTGGAAATCATACTGGGAAGGCAAATGCTCATTTTTGAAACTGACTTATAGCTAGAAAATATAGCTCATACATTTCTCCACAATATGCCTAAGTACCTGAAAACATCACCATGTCTAGAGGAAAATACATGTGGCTACCGTGTGTGCGGCTACTGTGTGTGCTGGTTCATGACGGATTATGCAATATTCAATTATAAAACCTTTTATAAAATATAGTAAACAAATCAATAGTCTTATTGAGTCCAACCTTCCCAGTCATAATTTCAGACCTTAAAAATTAGTAAACATTTAATTATCCCATACAGCCTTTTGGCAGCACATGTTTATTATCCAGTTTCCTAGGACCCATATTCTCATATCCAGTCAACACCCCCCACCCCTCACAGATATTCTAATAGGAAATTAATATAAAACTCAAAGTGGAGTGGAAATAGTTTTATAGCAGAATTTCAAAAAATACAAATAGTCCCACATACTATGGAAATTCAGTGAAGGTAGAGATTGTTTGAGGCAGATCTTGTTTTGAATCAAACTGCTCTAAGCTGAAACTTAAGGCAGGTGAGCTAGAGGTGGCTGAGAGCTCAGGCCCTGTCCACAGCCACGTGGAAGACAGGAAGGACTTAGTTGGAAGGCGTCACAGGCTGGGGACAGGCAGTGGTAGCACTGAGCATGGCCGAGAGCAGCCACTCTGATGGCACGAAGCATATGAAGTCCCACAGACTGGCTACTCTTGCTGCGACACGAAGGGCCATCCTTGGGCCTGGGTGAGCGCTTCAGCTCATGCCTCAGCTTGGGAGCACTTCTGACTGGTGTTCTCAGGCCATTATCATTAAAGACTCGTGATTACTATCTACCTACCACAGGGAGGTGACACAGAAAGGCACCGGACACCCACCTAGTCACCTAGACTAGAAGCCTGTCACCTCAGCTTCCCTACCTCCCACATCTAGTGGGTCTCAGTGTCCACCATCTCTGAAAGCAGAATTCAGGTCTTCATCTCTCATCTGGAATATTGCTAAAACTTCCCTGCTGGTCTCCCCCAGTGTTAGCCTAATTGCACCATGGCCAACATGCTAATGCTATCTAAGTGCAAATCTATTCCTATCCCTTCACTGGGTTTTAAAAACCTCAGGTGATTACCCTAATTTCTGACATAAAAACCCTCAGTTTTTAGCTTCATTTATAAGGCCCTTCACATTTGGTCTCAATCAACATTACAGTCTCTTTAACTCCACCTCTTGGTCTAGAAATGTAAGTTCTTTAAAAAGTAGTAATAATTCTTCATGCCTTTGTGTCTTGCATATATTCCTTCCCTAACTTGCTGAAAAATTCATCTTTGAAGCTTGTGTCAAATGTATCCTTCTTAGTAAGGCACTTTCTAATCCAAACATATAATTAATAGCACTCTTTATGCACTCATATTATTTGACACAATGTCTCTATTAATGTATTCCAACAATCTAAATATGTTTACCCTTCAAGCTTCCCTAAAATTCTAAGCTTTATCTTGGGCAGGAGTCCCATCCAACTCTGTGATCTCAAGTCTGGCATGGTTCTAGGCACAGTATATACTGAGTATTTTGAAATTTATTCATAACTCAGTTCCTGCCCTTACGTGGTTTATGATCTCTTTGGAGAAATACCAGAATAGAACAGGGGGCCTGAGAATATGCTGTTTGCCTTTGGGTAGAGATGGGAAACAGGTGGTTTAGTGCTATGGGAACCTCTCCCACTATTGCTTCCCATCCCCTCAGCAGATTGGTTCTAAGCATGTTTGTGTTTTAAAATTTGTTTGCTAAAGGATTCAGCCTGAGCGAAATCAAGGAGAGAAGCCTGCAGGCCTCTCAGATGATTTAGGATGGAGAAGTGATAAGCAGAGATCTTTGACTCCAACAAGCAATACGAGGTAGATGTCTGGGCACCTTCCTGCTAGCCTTTGACACACTTAATTAAGAGGAAGGCATTTTATTTGGAGAGGCAAAATCATGGCAGACCAGGAGAACACTATGGTAATTTGTTTCAAACATAAAACACAAAACTATTTTAGTACCTTTCTGCTGATAAGAGTGAATTCAAAAAAACGCATAGGCTGAACACGTGATCTAGGTCACATTGTACTTCCTCTGTACTTGTGGCAACATGTGCACACATACCAAAGTGAAAATCACTACAGGGAAATACTTTTTAAGAACTTTTCCCATAGCACTTAAAGCCCAAAGTTGAGGAATATTCTTAACCAACATAAACACATAGAAAAGATAAATTTTTAAAAGTTTGTTTAAAAAATACGGCATGTATTTGCAAGTTTTTTTTTAAATCAGCATTGAAAGGTATATCACTACACCTCAAGTTTCTTGATTTGAATTACGAATTATCATCTTTGAAGTGGGCCTCCCTGGTGGCTCAGATGGTAAAGAATCTGCCTGCAATGAACAAGACCTGGGTTCGATCCCTGGGTTGGGAAGATCCCCTGGAGAAGGTCATGGCAACCCACTCCAGTATTCTGGCCTGAGAAATTCCATGGACAGAGGGCCTGGCAGGCTACAGTCCATGGGGTCACAAAAGAGTCAGACATGACTAAGCACAGCACACATCTGAAGTATAGGTTCTCTAGGCTTGTGGATCAGAGCAAATAGTGCTTCTTTATATAACAATTTCAAGAAGCTAAGAGAATAAAAACTTAGTTCTCATTATAGAAATAGGGAGCTGTCTGTCACTGATTATACTTAACTGCTTTATTCCTCATGACATTCTTATGAGGTAGGCTATTATTCACAGTTCAGAGATGACTGGCGTGGCTAGGAGCCTGACTGAAGTCACATGTCTCTAAGCAGCAGAGTGGGACTAAACCTAGTTTTCAAGTGCAGGGCTTCCCTATACAGGCATCTCTGATACCCTCGTCCTCCGCTAAGATGTCAGTCAGTCACACAACTCAGCTTAACAGCACTTATCTTTTTTAAAAGGTTTTTTTTGTTTTTTTTAATGTGGACCATTTTTAAAGTCTTTAGTGAATTTGTTATAAAACTGCTTGTTTTATGTTTTGGTTTTTTTTTTGGCCAGGAGGCTTGTGGGCATGTAGTTCCCCGACCAGGGATCGAACTTGTACTCCCTGCATTGGAAGGCAGAGTCCTAACCACGGGACCACCAGGGAAGTCTCTAACAGAACTTGTAACTAATATATTTGAGCCTTTCAGTCAGTATATGTAAGCTTTCCTTAACCATTTATTTACATATAATACTTGTTGCTTTTTAATAAAAAGCACTAAGGCTAGGAGACTAAGATTTTGAATTCAAATTTAGGAAAGAGGAGGGAGCAGTGGTAGCTTGAGAGATAGGTTTGAGTGATTCTTAGCCCATATCTTCTGGGATTATTTAACCAACAGTATTCATTTAAATTGGCCTCATCTGTGAAGTGAACCAAGTGAGTGCTCAGGGATAGAAGATTTAGCTTTTTTTTTCTGGTTAAGTCTTCTCAGTGGGTTCTACTTAAATAATGGAATTCTGTTGGGTGGCAAAACTTGTAAAAAAAAAAAAAATTAATAATAGTTTTTTAAAAAACTATGGCTAGTTACTCTTTGGACTATTATAAACATCTTCCTCTAATAAACATGGATAACTGAGAAGTGACTGGATAGTTGTATACAACAATTTGATGTGCACTGAAAGGAGTAGTATTTTTCAACACAGAAGACAATGTCTGAAGCCTTGGCACAGACCTAAATACTGTCAGTGGGATCGGAGAACATAATTATCTATTAGTAGAGTTTCTCCTTATAAATGACAGAGCTGTGGATTTGTAATAGTAACCCTCTATAAGAAGTGTAGGGGAGATGCTTTAGTAGACCACTGGACTTCCAGTGACCTCAGATCTCACAGATCTCTTATCTTCTAACATACCTGGTAACCTAGCTGAATTACTGATTCAGTAATGCTAAAATAAAGTTGTTTTGTTATATCATTCCTAGTGTCTGAAACTATAATCTGAAAATGCATATTACTGATGATCCCAGTTAGTAGTAAGCATTTTGAACCCCTGTTTTGGGCTGCTGGACAGCCAGCCACCCTAAAGGTTTCATACTTAGAGGCTATTCACAGGAAGAGTGCAAAATTAACCATCACATGTGTGCTGCCACAGTGAAAGGTTAACTGCGTGCTGTTCAAACCCCGAAGTAAAAATCACAGGAACACTCTCAGCACGTGTAACCAGGAGGTGGCATTCCTTCATGACACATAAACTTATTAAAACATGAAAGAAGCAGATAAAAAGTGAATGCAGTAGAACCAGAATGATGTAGCCCAAAAGGAAAGGGCTGAGGACCATTTAGAAATGTATTTGGCATACAGATATACCAAGAATAATCTTACCTGAAATACAAACATATGCCGTCCTGCAGGAACAGGGCCCACTAAAACAGAGTCTAAAACTTGATCGTATTCTTCACTTTCTGCAGAGCCCACATAGATAATTTTCCATTCCAGGTCTAGGGTTAAAAACCAAAATATTATTTCATATTCAGTAATTACAAGATGACATCAAAGACCCTTTGAATGTCCACTTACACCATTTATTGGCTGCTAAAATTGGCTTTTCATAGCAGAAAATCCAGAAACACACGTAAGTGCTCCTTATAAAATTTGTACATTTCATACCAGTTTCTCACAGTGCTGTTATGTGAAATACTGGTTCCTGGTCAGGGCATCTCGCGAATGAAACAACATGGCCAAAAGCTTGGGAAATGCTCTTGAGGATTTATAAAGCACACTGGCAGAACAAGGGGTCTGAGAAATCCTTCAGTAAAGAATACCAGTACTATTAATCCGGTGTTTCCTAAATTTATTTGGCTAAGGAATCCCTCTGCCTTTTCTGTATGTCATCATTTAACCTGCTAAACCCACTTTGGAAGGGCTACCCCATATTATGCATAGATCCAGATCAAAGAGCTCCAAAGTGGAAAAATCACTATTTGCCAACTGCTCCTATGGCTCAGAAGCCCCTTAGGGCTTCAACTCAACTGTTAAAGGTTCACAGTGGGTTTCTCCCTCATGGCACCCCTTCCTGTCATCCATTCTTTACATTGGGAAGAGGAAACAAAGGTTTCTTATACCACTTGATGTGTCAGAGTATACACTGTGGGAACAGGCATGAGAACAAGAAAGAATAAAGTACAAGCCAAGTCACTCCATGTAGTTCAGTCATTATATGTAATTCAGTCTTTACTGAGCACCCTTGACAGTGTGCTCTGCGAGAAGAACCCAGAGATGAGTACAATGACTGCTCTTTGCAAGCAGCCTCCTCATTAGTAGGGGGAGGGACACCATTCCACAAATACAAATTCTCTCTCAGACCTCCTGGTCCTCTGAGGATGTTTGGCACTGTGTGGCCTGCCTCTTGGATCCACTCCACAAAGTCTACACCAGCACTCGGGGATGGGGGCGGTGATGTTTCTGGGTCACCTATGGAGAATCTAATGCCTTCATGTGTTGTCATTCTTGTATAACGTTGTAGCTCTTTTTGTTCCTTAAATAGGTACCAGGAATAGGCTAGGCATTACTTATTCATAATGTATCATAAACTGCAGTTTATTGAAGTAAGAGATCCTTTAGGTTTCTTCTTTCTCTTACTGTGTCACGGTTCTGTCCCAGACCTCGGCCACTTTATCTTCAATTTCTAGTACATTTCTAGATGCAGGGTCCTACGTCTGACATCTCGTGAGATTATCTATTTGCTGATGAAGATTAAGAGAGGGAACAAGCAGTATGAGTGTCTAGTCAGAAGGAACAGCAAGTACTAAGGCGAGACAGCAGGCACAGGCTTGAGAAAAAGCAAAGCCACGGGGGCAAGAGCAGAATGAGCAGGAGAGAAAGCAGCTGACTGTGAGATCTGGAGGTGAAAGGTGTAGCTAGAGGATGCAGGGTTTGGAAGTCATCGTAAGGATTTTTGGCTTTTTCATGAAGTGGCATGGGAAGCCACTGGAATGTTGAATGTTGAGAGGAGCGACATGGTCTGATTTTCATTTTGTGTGTTTGCATTAGTCGCTCAGTCATGTCTAACTTTTTTTTGACCCCATGGACTGTAGCCCACCAGGCTCCTCTGTCCATGGAATTTTCCAGGCAAGAATACTGGAGTGGGTGACTTTCATCTTAGGAGGATCATTTTAGTTGCTGTGTTTAGTAGAGACTGTAAGATGGCAAGGGACAAAACAGGAGGATAGTTCAATTGAGGCAAGAAATTATGGTGTCTTGGACCACATGTAGCCATAGAGGGGAGAAGTAGTAACATTGTGGATATATCCTGAAGGTGGAGCCAGCAAGAGCCACTTATTTTTCTGGGGGCAGGGAAGGGAAACCATCAGGAGTTCCAGGGATAAAGAAGGTAATGAATAAGTGGAGATCATATATCTGGTAAAAATTTAGAAACTGTCCATATGTGAAACCTTGAAAATAGGTGGGATTCCAAGGGAGTGAGCCCAGGGGGCTCTCCAAAGTTAAGAAGTCAGGGAGATAGGATCAATTAAAGTTACCCAATTAGTGGCCAGTGAAGCAGGTAACCCAAAAGTCAAGTGGAGAAATGGTTTTAAGAAGAAAGGGGTATGGAAACTACTCAACTAGCTAAGTAAAAAGACTGGGAATTGTCACACAGAGGTTTCCATAATTCTTTGTTCATTCCATAAGTATTTGTACTACTATGGATCGTGCTCTTGCCTTAATTGTTATAAGCTGGCATTTGTGGTCTGGTGCAAGAACGTGGTTATGACTTAAAAACCTCCCTTTATAAAATACCTGGGCATTGGCTTTGCCACCTCACACCTGTTATTCAAAACCTCAACAGCTTTGTAGGTATCACATGGGTTTAGTTATACCTGTTACACAAAGTTGAGACTCTTGATAGGTTAAGTAATATACCCAAATTCACACAGCTAGTAAATGGAAGAATCAGAATCCAAGCTATGTCTCTGTGACTCCAAAGCCTGGACTCTTTCCAAAAATCTAAGGAAGATAGATTCTTCCCTTTTTAGCTCTCAAATCAACAGTGAAATAAAGGAATTTAACTGCGGGAGGTGGGAAGGCATGGCTGAGGGCAGAGGCCAGGGGGATAGATAATCTAGCCTTAAGGAGTATAGGCTGTAACTCAGGGTACCTTAACTTTTATGCTATGGATGCTTGCTATAGCTACCGAGTTTAAAACGCACAATACTTAATTTATAAATTAGCATCCGTTGTTTTGTTCTTAATCTTTTCTTTGAACCTAGCTTCATTCCCTTGCCCCCTGTATTTGAAACAAGAAGGGACAGGATGAAATGCTTTACACAGGTGATAGTTTGAAGGAGTTTACTCACTTATTTAAAAAGTTAACTGTTTCATTTAATCATGGTAATGTCAGTCTCCCAAGTGTCTCCATTTGAGGTGGGAGTGAGGGAAGTCACCATGTAAATTTCAAACTAATTACTCTATTTGGGAACACCTGTGATATAGGGGGACATATGTAGTCTTTGTGAATTAGTACAAACCTGAGGTTTTAAAGTATGAAGCTTCATTCAGTTATGTTTTAAGTATGTATTCAACTGACAGCTCAAAGTATTGATATTGGTCAACATTTTTTAAAAAGGCTCCATTCAGTAAAGAAGAGAAATCAGCAATCCACAGAAGGTATAAGAAAGTCAGCAGTAAAGTCAATGAAAATGTGTACAGGCTTGGTGACCATCAGATCAAACACACCCAAGGTCTCCTATCTCCCGGACTTTACAGGAGAGCCTCTCCTTGTATCTGTGGATTGCTGTCCTACCCCTGTAGAGGTCTTATAGTAGATTTCAACTAAATTCTCTTAAGTACTCAGACTTTTTCTGAAGCAAAGTACTCAAAGACTTTCTGAAACAAAGCTACAGGGCAGCTTTTAAAGGAAAGTAAAAATACGTGAGGGCTATTGACAATTTAAAGTATGAAAAATGGCGGCCAAGCTTTGGAACTTGAAACAAAATTATACAGTAAAAATTTCTCATTGGACTATTCTATAGTTCACTTTCAAGAACAAATATTTTAAAAAACTGTAGCATAAAAGATGGGACTATAAGAAGTCTTTGCTAAGTAAACTCTATTTCCTTAATCCACACAGCCTCTAGGTGGCGAACATAAGCATGGCACCTTTTTGAAAGATTCCTTTGCAGCTTCGGTATGACTCAGCTTGAACTCTTAAAAAGTACTAAATAAATGCCCAGTATAAATGCCTGGGAAGTGAGGTAGACAAGTCAAAGTAAGGTGTATTCCTGACATCAGTACTGTAAAAATTCTGATAGGATTCAGCTTGGTTCTGAAAAGATCCCATTACAAATGGAACACATCAATGGCAGGTTTCAACCATCCATTGTCAAAACCCTGTAACAACATCCTGAATCATCTAACTTCCTTGTTGAGAACTGGCTCCTAAAATGGAAGATATCACTTGAGAAATACCAGTAATTTCAAGAAGTTCTAATGCCTAAAACACTGTACTATAAATTGGGAGGGACTCATTTATTGTATTTCTCTTGCATTTGTCAACTTTTATATGCGATTGATTGTAAAACCAAAAAAATTAGTCTAGTGGGCATGAAAATGGGCCTAGTGGCCGAAATGCTTATGGCAGTTCTTTAGTAACCAAATAGCTTCAAAGTTTGGTAATAAGGAAAATCCCCTTTAATTTTTATTAGCAACGGCCCATTTAAGAATTAGTTTAATAAATGAATTGTCTTTCAAAATGTGCCTACTATTGTATGTGCATATGTGCTTTATATTTGTAGTAGAACTACAATGTACGGAACAGCACACACTAAAGTGGTAATTATGGTTACTTTTGAGTGACAGGGAGGCGGAAGGTACAGAGGACTGTTACTTTATATATGTATGAACAACTTTTAAAAAGTTTATTACAGTGAGCATATGTTGGTTTTCGTAATTGAAATAGTTTACACGCTACCTAAAATACATTATACAGGGATTAAAGGATAATTTTTTAAGTGAAAATGCTTTACATGCCTTGATTAGCATATAATTTAAAATGCATTTTGCTAAACATAATTGTAAGTTCAAACAAAGTCTGTCCCCTATTTAGCTGTAAAATTATCATCGATGAAGTTAAACTTTTTTTTCCCCTTGAAATTTTGAAAATGGAGCACTGGATGGTTTTAATAAAATCGGAAAGATCTTGGCAAATTTTAGCTTTCTAAATTTCTTACTGCACATGCTATATGTCTTTCTGAGGACCTTAAAACGAACTTAGAAAAAAATACTAAATTTTGCATTGCCATCAGGACTTTATTTCCTAGCCCACTTTTGTGTGTTATGTTCAGGGTATTTGGATGTGGAGTTGCTGTAATTAGATTTCAACACGTTCTTGAAGGAAGTCTTTCAAACTACCTAGAAGCCAGTGATTAAGTCCTGGAAATTATTTAAATATTTTACGTATTTCTGCTCTCACGTTAAATGTAACTTGCTAGCTTAGCAATACGTTTCTTCCTGAGAGAGAGGAGAGAAGATTTCAGTCACTAAGGATGAGGAGCCCACGTTGCTCGGGGCGAGCCTGCGCGCCAGCATCCCCGGGCGCCCCGAGCATCCTGGGTGCCGGCTGGGGAGCGCCGGCCCGGGAGCACCCGCGGCCCCCGGAGAGCGCCGGCCCGTGGCGCCGAGGGGCGAGCCTGCGCCCGCCTCCCCCACTGGTTGGTCCAGGGAGCCAGAAATCAGCGCGAGGACAGCCTCGCTCCCCTCCCCGAAGCGGCCGGGCATGGCCACCCCGGAGAGTCCGGTAACTCCAGCGTGAGCGCTAAAAATGGATGTGCCTCTTGCTGGGGGGCAGGAAGGTGGGCAGGCGGGGCGCCGCGCTCGTCACCCGCGGAGAGGAGGCGTCGTGACGCCGGGGTCGGTGGCCCAATTCTCTACTCTCGGTAAGATGGCTCCGCTGCGAACTCGCCGGCGCCGACCACACACATGCCTCTGCCTTCCCACCTCCTCGCCGGGGCCGCGGAGGCCGTTGGGTGCTCGGGGCCAGCCCGGCGCGACCCCCGGCCGGCGCCGCGGGCGCTAGTGCGGGTCTCGCGAAGCGCCCGCCCGCCAGACAAAGCTGACAACATGGCTACCTCCGCTCGAACAAGTTCCTCGCAAGTTGAGCCGCGGCAGGCGCCCCAGCGGCGGCCGAACGCTGCGCGCGCCTGGCCGGCCGTCGTCCATCAACTTCAAGTTTCCCTCCGCAGAGCCGAGCCCGCAGCCCGCTCGGCGCCGAGCCCCGGCCGCCCGCGCGAGGCCGGGCCCGGGAAACTTTCAACGTCTGCAGCCCGCAACTGACAGCCCGGCGGCGGGCGGGCGCCCGACTCACCTTCAGACAGGTCCTCGATGCACTCGAAGGTGATCTCGAACTGGAATGGGTTGTAGAAAGGAGAAGGGTTATCCAGCACCACTACATTGTTCACCTGAACCTTTGCCATATTTTGAAAAAAACACAAACAATGGGGACGGGGGGCTCGTTGCGGCACAATAAAGTCCAGCGCGCGGCCGCTCGGGAGAGCGCAGACCCCCGCCCCGGCGCCGGCCCGACGTCGTGCAGCGGCGACTTGAGAAACTTTTTTTTCCTCTTTTTATTTACACGGGAACACTCCACAGTGTTTTGCAGCTTTCCTATTTCACTAAACTACAGCCCATTCTGCTCTGATAACTAGCAGCGTTGCCCGCGATTGGCTGTACCCGAGCTCTGACCCTCCTCCTCCAGCGAGGGCCTCCGCGGCGAGCAAGATGGGCTCCCGCTCCCGGAATGGACTCGGAAACTTTAACTGCGGCTCCACCTGCTGGTGTGGATTAGGACAAAGGCGGAGAACAAAGTGAGTGGAATACGGGCTGGGAGGCCCGCGCGGAGGCCGCCGGCGGCGGCGGCGGCGGCGGCGGGGGGAGGGGCGGCGCAGGCCCCGCCCCCGGCCCGGCGGCTCCCGCGCCTCACGTCGGGCGTGGCCGCAACGGGGCGGGGTCGAGGGAGGCGTGGCCACGGCGAGGCGGCAGGAGGCGTGGCCACGGCGGGAAGGCGTGCTCGCTGTGGGCACGGCGGCGGGAGGGCGCGATCCTGGCGACACCCGCCTCTGGGGTTTGTGTAGTGGGTTTGTGTCTTTTTTTTTTTTTCCCTTCTGACTCTTTCCTTCACATCAGTCGACGGCTGTGTCGGCTCTTTACTGAATTTAGGAGATGCGAATCTGTTGTCTGCACTAGGTTAGGTTCAGTTGTCTGTATATTGGGTAATATTTGGGTTAGAAGGAAGGATTGGTTGCAGTGGAAGTAAATTGCATTTTATAGACTGATGTCAGCTCAAAAGGAGCAAAGCCATTTTGGAAATCTAGTTCTTGGCCAATATCTACGTTTGGGCACGACAGTGCCGTTAGTTAAATAGATACAAAATGAAGGGCAAGGACACATTTTTCCACCCACACTTTGTGGAATAGGTAATATTTGGGCTGCACCCGGGTCGTCTTTCTCACGTTCCAATCTGGAAAGTCTAGAATAAAAAGATGACTTGAGGTTGGATCACTTACACCAGGTTTCTCCTGTTCGGTGGACACAGCAGGAACATAAAAAGGAGGAAATGGAAGTATCAGAAGACCGAAAGGCAACAGATAACAAGCAGAGAAGGGAAAAAGCGAGTAGAGACCACGAAAGCTTACCAAGACGTGCAATTTTCCAAAAATTCATGACCTGAACCGTTAGTAAGTAAAAATGTATGGCACCACGAACAAGTTCAGAGGAATCTTTACTTGATTATTGCACATTCAGCGTCAATTTATTTGTTCTTGACTACCTTTGTAGGAAAGGGAGAGCTTGTAACACATTTGTGTAAGGTTGTTGAGCTGTTTCTATTTTCTAAATAAGAGCAATATAAAGGGATTTTTTTTTCCTGGTGCATAAACCATCATTTTTGAAGTATTTTGAATGAAACCACTAAACTTGGCTAATTCAGAGAGAAAATGATTTAAGTGTCATCTATGCTGAAAGTTTTCTCTTAGTATGGTGCTGAGAATTTTTCAGTTAACATTCTTTGGACACTGTTCATTGCAGGTTGCATTTAATGAGACTTCTGCATTTGATGGTGTTTTGAAAGTTAATAAGAGACAGCTAGGGAGGCCTGGCATGCTGCAGTCCATGAAGTCACAAACAGTCAGACACAATTTAGCCGTAGAACAACAACGGAACAGTTAATCCCAGGCCTCCCACACTTAGGGAAACTACTTAGAGTGAGGATCACATTTTATCATCGATGGATTAGCAAATACCACGATCTACTGGAAAGGGTTTCCTCAAGCCCAGTTATTTGTACAAATTAGAGTATAAGAGTCATACTGTGGTGACAGGTGCAAATTACATTGACTGATAAACTGTATTCTCTGTTCATTGTTATTAGTGCTGGGCCTGAGGCTACCTCAGATGAAATGTAAATTGTAAGACACACAGGACATAGAAGATAACCATTTGAAGTATAAAACAAGATTCTCTTGAGACTGGTATATATGCAGTTTCCTCATTATTGCAGGCATTGTTATGAGGAGATTGAAATCCATTTGCTTTATAAAAATGACTTTATAAGTTTGGTAAAAATCAAGTGCATTTTTAATCTGCTCATGTTCTAAGTCACTTTCATCATGTCTGACTCTTTGGACCCTATGGATTGTAGCCTGCCAGGCTCCTATGTCCACTGCTCATAGGTGTGTCATTATAAAGTGTGTAAGATTTGTTCTCAGCATCAAGAATGAGATTTACCTGGATATTACTACTGGGTTGGCCGAGAAGTTTGTTGGAGTTTTTCTGTAAAGTGTTATGGAAAAACCCAAAAACCTTTTGGCCAACCCAATATTTTTGGCTTATTTTCTTTAAACTCTTTTATTTAACATGTCATATATGAGTATTTAAGGGGCGGGGGAAGCCCTCCCTAATAGCTCACTGGAAGCCTCAAGAATTGGCTCCAGGCCTTTACTGTTGCCTTTGATGCTGTGAAAGTGCTGCACTCAATATGCCAGCAAATTTGGAAAACTCAGCAGTGGCCACAGGACTGGAAAAGGTCAGTTTTCATTCCAATCCCAAAGAAAGGCAATGCCAAAGAATGCTCAAACTACCACACAATTGCACTCATCTCACACACTAGTAAAGTAATGCTCAAAATTCTCCAAGCCAGGCTTCAGCAATATGTGAACCGTGAACTTCCTGATGTTCAAGCTGGTTTTTAGAAAAGGCAGAGGAACCAGAGATCAAATTGCCAACATCCGCTGGATCATGGAAAAAGCAAGGGAGTTCCAGAAAAACATCCATTTCTGCTTTATTGACTATGCCAAAGCCTTTGACTGTGTGGATCACAATAAACTGTGGAAAATTCTGAAAGACATGGGAATACCAGACCACCTGATCTAACTCTTGAGAAATTTGTATGCAGGTCAGGAAGCAACAGTTAGAACTGGACATGGAACAACAGACTGGTTCCAAATAGGAAAAGGAGTATGTCAAGGCTGTATATTGTCACCCTGTTTATTTAACTCTATGCAGAGTACATCATGAGAAATGCTGGACTGGAAGAAACACAAGGTGGAATCAAGATTGCCGGGAGAAATATCAATAATCTCAGATATGCAGATGACACCACCCTTATGGCAGAAAGTGAAGAGGAACTCAAAAGCCTCTTGATGAAAGTGAAAGTGGAGAGTGAAAAAGTTGGCTTAAAGCTCAACATTCAGAAAACAAAGATCATGGCATCTGGTCCCATCACTTCATGGGAAATAGGTGGGGAAACAGTGGAAACAGTGTCAGACTTTATTTTTCTGGGCTCCAAAATCACTACAGATGGTGACTGCAGCCATGAAATTAAAAGACGCTTACTCCTTGGAAGGAAAGTTATGACCAACCTAGATAGCATATTGAAAAGCAGAGACATTACTTTGCCAACAAAGGTTCGTCTAGTCAAGGCTATGGTTTTTCCTGTGGTCATGTATGGATGTGAGAGTTGGACTGTGAAGAAGGCTGAGTGCCGAAGAATTGATGCTTTTGAACTGTGGTGTTGGAGAAGACTCTTGAGAGTCCCTTGGACTGCAAGGAGATCCAACCAGTCCATTCTGAAGGAGATCAGCCCTGGGTGTTCTTTGGAAGGAATGATGCTAAAACTGAAACTCAAGTACTTTGGCCACCTCATTCGAAGAGTTGACTCATTGGAAAAGACTCTGATGCTGGGAGGGATTGGGGGCAGGAGGAGAAGGGGACGACAGAGGATGAGATGGCTGGATGGCATCACTGACTCGATGGACGTGAGTCTGAGTGAACTCCGGGAGTTGGTGATGGACAGGGAGGCCTGGCGTGCTGTGATTCATGGGGTCGCAAAGAGTCGGACACGACTGAGCGGCTGAACTGAACTGAACTTCCTGTCTTAACTCTTATTGTTACTCCTCCTCAAAAGTATTAAAGAACCTTTGGGTATTCGCTCCAGTAGGTTCCTCACCAACGATAATACCTTCCAGAAGACCACAGGGATTTCCAGATGTGCCCTTGTGTACTTCTAATTAAATGGCATGCCTTAAGGGGGAAAGATTGTAAAAGCATTATTCTGGTTTCAGAGACAGTCTGTAAGATTTGTTGCTGAACAACTTCTTGGTGACTCTCAGTTAACCACATTGCAGCAGATGGGTTGCCATGAATGTTGTCATATGTGAAGTACCCAAGGGGACCCACATGACACTTAGAGGGCTGCTGCTGTGTCGCTTCAGTTGTGTCCAACTCTGTGCAACCCCATAGACAGCAGCCCACCAGGTTTCCCCGTCCCTAGGATTCTCCAGGCAAGAACACTGGAGTGGGTTGCCATTTCATTCTCCAATGCGTGAAAGTGAAAAGTGAAAGTGAAGTTGCTCAGTCGTGTCCGACTCTTAGCGACCCCATGGACTGCTTAGAGGGCTGCTGCTGCTACTGCTGTGTCGCTTCAGTCATGTCCGACTCTGTGCGACCCCATAGACGGCAGCCCACCAGGCTTCCGCATCCCTGGGATTCTCCAGGCAAGAACACTGGAGTGGGTTGCCATTTCTTTCTCCAATGCATGAAAGTGAAAAGTCAAAGTGAAGTTGCTTAGTCGTGTCCGACTCTATCGACCCCATGGACTGCAGCCTACCAGGCTCTTCCATCCATGGGATTTTCTAGGCAAAAGTACTGGAGTGGGGTGCCATTGCGTTCTCCAGCTTAGAGGGCTACGTGGAATATAATCCTCAAATAACTTTTCTCTGTGTAGCCTGCTTGGGGGAAGTGTGGCTGAAAAAGGTTGCTTTGGCTCTGAAACAAACAAAGACTAAGTTAATGCCTAGGACAGAGATAAATGAACCTAGTTAGCTATTGTTATGGGCTGAATTGTGCTGTTCTCCCTGCCCCCAAATTCATATATATGCCCCCAGTATTTCAGACTGACTGTAGTTGCTGACAGGGCCTTAAAAGAGGTTTTAAGTTAAAGTGAGCCTCTTAGAGTGGGCCCTAATCCATTCTAACTGGCTTCTTTATATGAGGAGGAAGTTTGGACATAAAAAGAGACACTAAGGGTACTCATGCACAGAAGAAAGACCGCTTGAGGACACAAGAAAGTAGCCATTTGTAGGTCAAATGAAACCAACTTTGCTGACATCTGATCTTTGAACCTTCAGAACAGAACTGTGAAAAAACAGGTTTCTATTGTTTAAGCCACCCAGTCTTGCATTTTGTTATGGCAGCCCTAGCAATCTATGTATATAATCCACTTGTTGTTCATTTATCAAGGGTGTTCTATGGAGTGAAACGATGTGGTCATATAAGTTGTAGGTTGTAGTGTGGGGTCGTGTGCTGCAGACATTTCTCAGAGGAAGTACCTGCTATTGTGCATACACACCTTAAATTCTGAACAGACTAGATGCAGCTTGCTTGTGAGTTCCAAAGCTCATCTACAGAGGGCTTTTCAGAATCTTAAAGTTGAAGTTAAATTGAGGTCACACACAAAGCTAGATGAAAGAGTGAGTTAAATGTACTAGAATTAAACTAAATTACGATTGTTGTTCACTCAGTCGCGTCCAACTCTTGAGACCCCATGGATTGCAACATACCAGGACTCCCTGTCCCTCACTATCTCCTGAAGTTTGCCAAGTTCATGTACCTTGCATCGGTGATGCCATTCAGCCATCTCATCCTCTGATGCCCTCTTCTCCTTCTGCCCTCAATCTTTCCCAGCATCAGGGATTTTTCCAGTGAATTGGCTGTTCACATCAGATGACCAAAATACTGGAGCTTCAGCATCAGTCCTTCCAAAAGGTATTCAGGGTTGATCTCCCTTAAGAT
This sequence comes from Bos mutus, assembly GCF_027580195.1. NCBI lineage: Eukaryota > Metazoa > Chordata > Mammalia > Artiodactyla > Bovidae > Bos > Bos mutus. The sequence goes on from NC_091625.1 coordinate 32,256,236, forward strand.
TGACTGATTTGATCTCCTTGCTGTCCAAGGGACTTTCAGGAGTCTTCTCCAGCACCACAGTTTAAAGACACCAATTCTTCGGTGTTCTGCCTTCTTTATGGTCCAGCTCTCACAACCATATGTGACCACTGGGAAGACCATAGCCTTGACAATGTGGACCTTTGTTGCCAGAGTCATGTCTTTGCTTTTCAACACACTGTCTAGGTTTGTCATAGCTTTCCTGTGAAGAAGCAAACATCTGATTTCATGGCTGCAGGCACCATCTATAGTGATTTTGAAGCCCAAGAAGAGGAAATCTGTCACTACTTCCACCTTTTCTCTTCTATTTGCCATGCGGTAATGGGGCTGGATGCCATCATCTTAAATTTTTTTAATATTTAGCTTTAAGCCAGCTCTTTCACTCTCCTCCTTCACCCTCATCAAGAGGCTCTTTAGTTTCTGTTTGCTTTCTGCCATTAGAGTGGGATCATCCACATATCTCAGTTGTTGGTGTTTCTTCTGCCTGTCTTGATTCCAGCTTGTAACTCATCCAGCCCAGCATTTCTCATGATGTGCTCAGAGTATAGACTAAACAAACAACGTGACAGCAGACAGCCCTGTCACACTCGTTTCTCAATCTTGAACCAGTCAACCAGGGTTGTAACTGTTACTTCTTGACCTGCATACTGGATTCCCAGGAGACAGATAAGGTGGTCTGGTATTCCCATCTCTTTAACAGCTTTCCACAGTTTGTTATGATCCACAAAGTTAAAATACACTGAATTAAAATGTATTGCAACTGAGAATTAAGTCAAATCTCAGACGCTGCCTGCTGCAGAAGTTATCATAGGTGTGGAAATGTTGACCTCTTGCCTTTGTTTAATTCCTAAATTTTACCTGGCACAATGATTTGTCATAATAAATGGTTTTTCTCTATATATTGGTATAGTAATACCAATTAATATAAATGGTAATTATTTGTCACTATACTGAATTCTCTTTCAGAACACATTTATGTTATTGTCCCCATCTTTAAAAAAAAAATTCTCATGTAAGGCTGGTTGTAATATGATCTTTAGTTAAAGGAGCTCCCTATTATTAGTTATAGGATGTCAGAATTTAATGATAGTTTTTTTTAAGGTTTATTCACTTTGGCAGCACTGGGTCATCATTGCTATGTGCAGGCTTTCTCTAGTTGCGGTCAGTGGGGCTCCTCTCCAGCTGTGGCACACAGGTTTCTCACTGTAGTGCCTTCTCGTGTTGTGGAACATGGCCTCTTGGGCGCACGGGCTTCAGTAGTTGTGGCTATCGGACTCTAGAGTGCTGACTTAGTAGTTATGGCTCACTGACTTAGTTGCTCTGAGACATGTGGGATCTTCTGGACCAGGGATCAAAACCGTGTCACCTTAAGAATCCTAGGCCACCAAGGAAGCCCTAATGATAGTTTTAAAGAAAAATTTCTCTATGAATGTAGAATGTAGAGATTTTCTGTAGTTTACAGATGTTTCTAGAAGGAATAGCTCCTACAGTAATGATTTTAATAATAGTAACTCATTATACATGTAGAGAGAGAGACCATTTATTATGTGAAATTGTTGTGCTAGACTCTGTGGAATATTCAAAGACAAAAATATACGTGGATATTATCCTCAAAGATCGTTTGGTCCAGTAGGAAAGGTGACTATGTAATCACATCAGTATGGTACAGAATAGAAAGTGTTAGATGCACCTTGAACAGTAATGGTTAAAGTTGTATCAGTTCAGTTCAGTCATGTCCGACTCTTTGCGACCCCATGAACCGCAGCACGCCAGGCCTCCCTGTCCATCACCAACTCCCGGAGTCTACCCAAACCCATGTCCATTGAGTCGGTCATGCCATCCAACCATCTCAACCTCTGTCATCCCCTTCTCCTGCCCTCAATCTTTCCCAGCATCAGGGTCTTTTCCAAAGAGTCAGCTCTTTGCATCAGGTAGCCAAAGTATTGGAGTTTCAGCTTCAAAATCAGTCCTTCCAATGAATATCCAGGACTGATCTCCTTTAGGAAGGACTGGTTGGATCTCCTTGCAGTCCAAGGGACTCTCAAGAGTCTTCTCCAACACCACAGTTCAAAAGCATCAATTCTTCGGTGCTCAGCTTTCTTTATACTCCAACTCTCACATCCATACACGACTACTGGAAAAACCATAGCCTTGACTAGATGGACCTTTGTTGACAAAGTAATGTCTCTGCTTTTTAATATGCTGTCTAGGTTGGTTATAACTTTTCTTCCAAGGAGTAAGCATATTTTAATTTCATGGCTGCAGTCACCATCTGCAGTGATTTTGGAGCCCAAAAAAATAAAGTCAGCCACTGTTTCCACTGTTTCCCCATCTATTTGCCATAGGACCAAATGCCATGATCTTCGTTTTCTGAATGTTGAGCTTTAAGCCAACTTTTTCACTCTCCTCTTACACTTTCATCAAGAGGCTTTTTCATTCCTCTTCACTTTCTGCCATAAGGGTGGTGTCATCTGCGTGTTTGAGGTTATTGATATTTCTCCTAGCAATCTTGATTCCAGCTTGTGTTTCCTCCAGCCCAGCATTTCTCATGATGTACTCTGCATATAAGTTAAATAAGCAGGGTGACAATATACAGCCTTGACATACTCCTTTTCCTATTTGGAATCAGTCTGTTGTTCCATGTCCAGTTCTAACTGTTGCTTCCTGACCTGTATATAGATTTCTCAGGAGACAGGTCAGGTGGTCTGGTGTTCCCATCTCTTTCAGAATTTTCCACAGTTTATTGTGATCCACACAGTCAAAGGCTTTGGCATAGTCAATAAAGCAGAAATAGATGTTTTTCTGGAACTCTCTTGCTTTTTCCATGATCCAGTGGATGTTGGCAATTTGATCCCTGGTTCCTCTACCTTTTCTAAAACCAGCTTGAACATCTGGAAATTGACGGTTCACGTATTGCTGAAGCCTTGCTTCTAGAATTTTAAGCATCACTTTACTAGCGTGTGAGATGAGTGCAGTTGTGCAGTAGTTTGAGCATTGTTTGGCATTGCCTTTCTTTGAGGATGGAATGAAAACTATGAGAACCAAATTTTGATGTCACAAGAAAGGCCGTGTGTGTGGTATGTATATAGATACATGGTACCTATGCATATACATATGGTATGATGTTTTCTTTACTATTTATAAAAAGCTTTTAAATAACCTGTTTTTGATTCATGCAACACTTTGGTATGGTAGCAAGGTAAGATTAGCCCCATATAACAAATGAGGACACTGCTGCTCAGGATCCTGCTCCCTTAATTGCTGACTTAGTGTTTCTCTATTTTCTCTCTACTGTGTCAGATAATATTTAAAGTGGACTTTATGGGTAGAAAAGCAATTGGTATAATTTCCTGGAAGAACCCACAGGCTGGCTGACACTGTAGTAATGACTTGATTAATGAACTCTTGAGGAACAAAGCTCCATGAATGAGGTTTGCCCAGGTAGATACTGGGAGTGAGAGGAGGCTGCGGCCAAGGCAAAGCTGTGGGAGCTCCCCATTGAAGCTGCAGACGCCAGGCTTCCTGTTGCAGGAGTGACTGGGAGGTGGGGGACGATGGATCCCGGAACGCATCCTTATGCTTTTAATAAGGTTTTCATGTTCGTTACCTAAAGTACATTCCCCTCCTCCATTCTCTGCCCCACCTCATTAACAACAGTTTCCCTGTTTTGATTTCGGTGCTACCCACCATTAGGTTACAAGTTTGTTGAAGAGAGAAGCTGTGTCTGGCCCCTTAACCAAGCTGGACTAAACCGTTAAATACCTTTTGGATCTCATCCATATTAGTCAGCTTTCTGAAGCACCATGGTTACGTTTCTTGTGGGCAATCTGTTGATGTTAACATCATGGTATTATTTCTGACCAGAAGAATAGGGATGGAAATGCTTGATAATTATCTTGTTTCTTGTATCTAGTTTTTAACCTTGTGTTCTTAGTCTTCTTGTAAATGAAGCTCTTAACTCATTTCCTTCTAAACTTAGTCTCTACTTGGAGTCCACTGTCCTTCATGTTTTACATTCCATCCTTTTCTCTTTCACTCTCCACCTGTCCCGTTTGTTAGAGGCTTTCTCCTTTTCCTGGTACCAGAAAGAATTCAGTGATAAGTAAAGAGAGGACTCAAATCTTTAAAACATCTTCACACTAGACCACTGTTTGCACAAAGCCACCGCTCAGCATAGCAGCTTTTTTAGTTGGTTACTATAGAGACAAATGACATAAGATGGAGTCAACGCTTGACAGAAGCTAGGCAAGTAATCTTCCTGAGATTGGAGGGAGATCTTATACACAGGGTTGCTTAGAAAAGGCAGAAGACTAAAAAGGATAGGAAGGGGAAAGGTTTCCCAAATGAACTAATAGGTGATTAATTGGTACATTTTGTTGGGAGAATTTGTGCTTGTTAAGACCTTGCATCCAGCATACATAGAATGTATCTCCATGCAGCCCCAGTATGATTATACGGTGACTTTTTAAAAACTATTTACGTATTTATTTTGCTGCACCGGGTCTTCATTGCAGCACGCGGAATCTTTGTTTGTGATACGTGAGATCCAGTTCTCTGACCGAGGATCGAATTTCTGCCCTCACTGCCCCCATTCACTACCCCCACCCCCTACATTGACAACACAGTCCTTCCACCGGACCACCAGGGTAGCCCCAGTGATTGTTTTAATAACAACTATATTGCTATCAACATTTATATACAAATTTTCATTTTTCTGGGTCTATGAAGTTGTTGAGTCATGTGGTAACTCCTTATGAGGGACTACTAGACTGTTTTCCAAAGTATCTGCACTGTTTTATGTTCCCACCAGCAATGTATAAGCTTCCCAATTTCTCCACATCCCCACTAACACTTATTATCATGTCTGTCTATCTTTTTTTTTTTTTCTGTTATGTCTTTCTGATTATAGCTGTGGGTGGTGTGCGAAGTGGTATCTCATTGTGGTTTTGATTTACATTTCTCTGATGGCTAAAGAAGAGTTGAACATTTTTCATTTGCTTGTTGGCCATTTGTATATCTGCTGAAGAGAAATGTCTGTTCAGCTCTTTTGGCCATTAAAAAAATTGGATTGTCTTTATTATTGGGTTGTGAGTTCTTTGTATATTCTAAATACAAGTCTCTTATCTGAGACTTATCAGAGACTTGTACTCACCAGGTTTGGAAAAATTTTTTCCCATAGTGTGGATTATCTTTTCATTTTCTTCTTTTCACAAGACACCCATTTTCTTGTGGGTGTCTTTTGCACCACAAAAGCTTTTTGATAAAGTCCAATGTGGTAATGGCATAAAGATATAATCCAATAGAACAGAATTGATTGTCCAGAAATAAATCCATACATTTATGGTCAATCCATTTTTTTTTCAATTTATTTTTAATTGAAGAATAATTGGTTTACAGAATTTTGTTAGTTACTACCAAACATCAACATGAATCAGCCATAGGTAAGAGACTATGTATTTTTTGTTTCTTCACCAAACCTGTTCTTTTTGATTTAGCTTTACTTCCAACCATCTTAACATTTTCCTGGTCAAATGTCCTGTTGAATCCAAATTATCAATGTAGCAGTCTTCTGGAAAGCAAATCCACTTCATACTATACAGTCTCTAAAATCTGCATTATATAGTCTCTAAAATCTCTAAAGTTTTTGTTGTAGCTTAATCTAACTCTGAGGTTATCGATATTTCTCCCAGAAATCTTGATTCCAGCTTGTGCTTCTTCCAGCCCAGCGTTTCTCATGATGTACTCTGCATAGAAGTTAAATAAGCAGGGTGAGAATATATAGCCTTGACATACTCCTTTTCCTATTTGGAACCAGTCTGTTGTTCCATGTCCAGTTCTAACTGTTGCTTACCTGCATACAGATTTCTCAAGAGGCAGGTCAGGTGGTCTGGTATTCCCATCTCTTGAAGAATTTTCCAGTTTATTGTGATCCACATAGTCAAAGGCTTTGGCATAGTCAATAAAGCAGAAATGGATGTTTTTCTGGAACTCTCTTGCTTTTTCCATGATCCAGCAGATGTTGGCAATTTGATCTCTGGTTCCTCTGCCTTTTCTAAAACCAGCTTGAACATCAGGAAGTTCACAGTTCACATATTGCTGAAGCCTGGCTTGGAGCATTTTGAGCATTACTTTACTAGCGTGTGAGATGAGTGCAATTGTGTGGTAGTTTGAGCATTCTTTGGCATTGCCTTTCTTTGGGATTGGAATGAAAACTAACCTTTTCCAGTCCTGTGGCCACTGCTGAGTTTCCCAAATTTGCTGGCATATTGAGTGCAGCACTTTCACAGCATCATCTTTCAGGATTTGAAATAGCTCAACTTTATGGCAGAAAGTGAGTGAGTGAGTGAAGTCACTCAGTCGTGTCCAACTCTTTGCAACCCCATGGACTGTAGCCCACCAGTCTCCTCCGTCCATGGGATTCTCCAAGCAAGAATACTGGAGTGGGTTGCCATTTCCTTCTCCGGTCAATCCATTTTTGATAAGGGTTCCAGAACAATTCACTGGGGAAAGAAATTGTCTTTTCAAAACTCACTGCTAGGAAATTGGACATCCAAATGCAAAAATACAAGTTTGGACCCCTATTCACACAATATGCAAAAAATAATTTAAACTGAATCAAAGACTCAAATGTAAGGTGCTGAAAGTATAAAACTCTTAGAAGAAAACACATCAAAGGCATCAATCTTCAGGCCTATAATTAGGCAGTGTTTTTTGAGAAATGATAAAAAAAATACAAGCAGAAAAAGTCAGTGGATGTATGTGAGGTATTTTTTCATATATTTAAGACATCTTTAATTTCTTTTAACAACATTCTGTACTTTTCACAGTATAAGTTTTATATACTTCTTTTGTTAAATTCATTTCTAAGTATTTATTCTTTTTAATGCTATTATAAATGGAATTACTTTATTAGTTATATTTTCATATTCTTCACCTTGCAAGTATATAGACACAATTTAATTTTAAAAATTGATTTTGTATCCTTCAACCTTGATGAACTCATTTGTTAGCTGTGATTTAATTGTAATTCTTTGGATTTTCTATCTGTAAGATCATGCTATCTGCATGCAGGGATATTTTTACTGTTTCCTTTCCCTTCTAGATGCCTGTTATTTCATTTTTTGTTTCATTGCCCTTCCTAAAACCTCCAGTACTCTGCTATACAGAAGTAATGAGAGTGAACATCCCTGTCTTGTTTCTGATCTTAACACGAATACGTTCAGTCTTACATCAAGAATGATGATAGTTCTGGGTTTTTTGTAGACGTCCTTATCAGAATGAAGTTCTCTTCTGTTCCTGGTTTGAGCATTTTTTCATGAAGTGTTGTTGAATTTTGTCAAACACTTTTTCTGTCTCTATTGACGTGATCATATGCTTTTTGTCCCTTATTCTGTTAATGTGAGGATATTACATTAATTGATTTCTAGATGTTATACCACCAATCTTGAATTCCAGAGATTTATCTCACTGGATCATGGTTATATAGTCCTTTTTATATATTGCTGGATTCGGTTCAGTAGTATTGAGGATTTTCATATATATGTATTCATAAGAAATATTGGTCTTTAGTAGTCTTGTGATGCCTTTGATTTTTGGTGTATAGGTAATACTGTTCTCATAGAACAAGTTAGGAAGTGTTTCCTCCTTTTCTACTTGTAAAGAGTTTGTGAAGAATTCATACTCAATTCTTCTAGTGTTGAAGCCATCTGTGTGTGGGTTTTTCTTTGTGGGTAGTTTTTAAATTACTAATTCAGTCCCAACTTACTATACATCTGTTCAGATTTTCTTTTTCTTCTTGAGTCAGTTTTGGTAGTGTCTATTTAGAAATTTGTTAATTTCACCTGAATTATCTAATTGGTTAACATAAAGTTATTTGTTGTTTCCCTTTGTAATCCTTTTTGTTTCTGTAAAGTCATTGATAATGTCCCGTCTTTGATTCCTGATTTTAGTGTAATTTTATTCCTCTGGTTTTGGCTTGGTCAGTGTAGCTAAAATGTATCAACTTTTGGATTCATGAATTTTCTCCGTTTTTATGTTCTGTGTCAGTGATTTCTGTTACAGTACACATTACCTCCTTCCTTCTGCTAATTTGGGTTTAGTTTGCTCTTCCTTTTTTCCAGTGTCTTAAGGTGGCAGCATAGATTTTTGACTTGAGATCTTTCTTCTTTTTTAATATAGACATTTATATCTGTAAGTTACTTTGTAAACACTGCTTTAGCTGCATCCCATTAATTATGGTATGTTGTGTCTTCATTTTCCTTCATCTCAGTTTTTTCTGATTTCCTGTTGTCCAGCCACCTATTTGTTGCATGAATACCTTTCTATGTTATTTGTGACAAGTGGACTTTCCACTTTTGCTTAAAGATTACTTTGATTTCTTACTTCACAAGGTAGCACATTCCTTTTTAAACACCTTGAGATTTCCAGCACTTCCCTGTAAAATTCTACATATTGGTCTGTTAATTCTTTTGAAGCCACCCTAAATTAGTCTAATTGATCTTCCATAGGATAGTTCTTTAAATACTTAATAATTGCTTTCTCTTCTCTAAATCTTTGTTTCTGGCTAACCAACAAACCCATGCTATAAACTATTCTTTCAGTGGCATTATTTTCCATGTCCTTCATTATTTTACTTTTTTTTATTAGTATTTCTTTTAAGATTTGATATCTCAAAGTAGATATTAATACTCAGGAGTCAGCAACTTTTTTTCTCTAAAGGACTAGGTATAAATATTTTAGATTTTTGAAGGCCTTTCCGTGTCTGTCATAATTACTTGACTCTGCCATTGTAGTGTGAAAACAGCCATAGACAGTATGTAAATGATGAACGTGACTGTGTTCCAAAAAACTATTTTTGCAAAAACAGGTGGTTGGGCCAAATCTTGCCCACAGATCATAGTTTGCTGACCCCTCTCTGGATATTATCTAACCAGTGCAGAACTTGGTGTGATTTTATCTTCATTTTTGAATGCTGCTGCTGCTACTGCTGCTAAGTCGCTTCAGTCGTGTCCGACTCTGTGCGACCCCAGAGACGGCAGCCCACCAGGCTCCCCCGTCCCTGGGATTCTCCAGGCAAGAACACTGGAGTGGGTTGCCATTGCCTTCTTCAGTGCATAAAAGTGAAAAGTGAAAGTGAAGTCGCTCAGTCGTGTCCGACTCTTAGCGACCCCACGGACTGCAGCCCACCAGGGTCCTCCGTCCATGGGATTTTCCAGACAAGGTACTGGAGTGGGGTGCCATTGCCTTCTCCTTTTGAATGCTAGTCTTGCCTTAATGCATGTTTTAGACCATATTGAAATATTCTGAGGGAAAGTTGGATATAATCTTCATTTATGCTCCTCTAAGGTAAGGTGAGGACTTCTCTAGTAGCTCAGATAGTAAAGAATCTGTCCACAATGCGGGAGACCTGAGTTTGATCCCTGGGTTGGGAAGATCCCCTGGAGAAGGGAATGGCAACCCACTCCAGTATTTTTGCCTGGAGATTTCTATGGACAGAGGAACCTGGTTGGCTACAGTCCGTGGGGTGGCAGAGAGTCGGACACAACTGAAGTGACTTAGCACATGCGCACACACACATAGGTAAGGTGGTTTGTTTCCTCTACTTTTTTCACCAGTTTTTTTCTTTACCTTTGATTTTCTAAAGTTTAAGTCATATGCCTAGGTATAGTTTTGTTTTGTGTTTTTCCTGCTTTATAGTTGCTAAGTTTTTTGGATCCATGGTTTGGTGTCTGACATTAATTTAGAGAATTTTCATTATTGCTTCAAATGTTGCTTCTGTAATTTCTCTATTTCTTCTAGTATTCCCATTATACCCATTATATGTATGTTACACATTCTGTAGTTGTTCCATACTTCTTGGATATTCTGTTTTGTTATTTTCCAAATTTTTTCCTTTACTTTTCAGTTTTAGAAATTTCTGTTGACTATCTCTGGGTCAAGAAGATCCCCTGAAGTAGGAAATGGCAACCCACTCCAGTTTTCATGAACATAGGAGCCTGGCAGGCTACAGTCCATGAGGTTGCAAAGAGTCAGACACGACTGAGCGTGCGCGCGCGCACACACACACACACACACACACACACACACACATAAGGTCCTCCTTGTTCTCAGAGATTCTTTCCTTAGCCATGTCCCTTCTACAAATGAGCCCATCAAAGGCATTCATCATCTGTAGTGATTTTGATCTCTAAAATTTCTCTTTCATTTTTTCTTAGACTTTTAACCTTTCTGTTTACAATGTCAGAGACAAACTTGATGTTCAGTGTGAGAGCCTGGTAGAGCTCCTGGAGGTAAAATTCACAAAAGTATGTGTACCCATGCCCTCCGTAACTGGGTTCCTAAGGAATTTTTAATTTTCAGAGTTGTCCTCATTGAGCCTCCAGAAGTTTGCCAGTTAGAGTTCAGGGTTTTCTATTCCAGCACTGGTGCCTGTGGAGGCCTCTGCTCTGGTAAGTTATAATTCTCCATCTTTCCAATTTCAGGGACAGCAGTTTGCCCTGTGACCTCATTCCTTTGATGGATCATAGAACAGGTGTTGATTTTTCAGTTGCTTAGATTTTCACTTATTAGAGTAGATTAGCAATTTCAAAGCCCCTTAAGTGCTGGGCCAGAAATCAGAGGAGCTCACATAGCTTTTTTCCCTATGTTTTCTTCCATAAGTTTTATATTTTTCATTTAGGTCTTTCATTCATTGTGAGTTAATTTTTGTATTAAATATGAAGTATGGAGAAATACTGATTTTTTTTTTTCTTTTTTCATGTGGATATCCAGTTGTTACAGCACTGTAGGTAAGGTGGTTTATTTCACCTATGGCTTTTTTCAAGATTTTTTTTTCTTTACTTTTGATTTTCTAAAGTTTAAATTGTATGCCTGGGTATAGGTTCATTTAGTGTTTTCCTGCTTTTCTGTAGCACAAAGTGTTAGTAGCTTAGTTGTGTCTGACTCTTTGCAATCCCATGGACTGTAGCCCACCAGGCTCCTCTGTTCATGGTATTCTCCAGGCAAGAATACTGGAGTGGGTTGCCATTTCCTCCTCCAGGGGATCTTCCCAGCCCAGAGATTGAACTGCATTGCAGGCAGATTCTTTACTGTCTGGGCCACCAGGGAGTTTCATTTAGTGTTTTTCTGTTTTGCTATAACACAAGGATATCAGATTATCCTTCCTCCATAGAATTGCTTTTGCATTTTTATCAAAAATTAGTTGACCATACATTTGTGGGACTATTTTTGGACTCTATTCCATTGTTCTGTCTGTTTATATCTTTTGTCCAGTACCACACAGAATTGATTACTGCAGCTTTGTAATAAATCTGGAAATTGAGTCATGTGAGACTTCCTACTTAGTTTCTTGTTTGAGTCTTCTATTTTCTTCTCTATATAAATTTTAGAATCACCTTTTCAATGTCCATAACAAGAAAAATCCCACTGGAATTTTGTTTGGACTTGCATTGAATCTATAGAGCAGTTTGGAGAAACATCTTAGAAGTATTGAGTTTTTCATTCTACAGGGCCGTCATCACCCTGATTCCAAAGCCAGGCCAAGACATCACATAAAAAGAAAATTATGGGCCAGTGTTACTGATGAATATAGACACAAAAATCCTCAACAAAATTCTAACAAATGGAATCCAACAACACATTGAAAGGATCATACACCATGATCAAGTCAGGTTTATCTAAGGAATGCAAAGATTCTTCAATATATGCAAATTAATCAATGTGATACACCATATTAACAAAAAATAAATATCATGATAAACTCAATAGATGTAGAAAAAACTTTAGACAAAATTCAAGACCCATTTATGATACAAACTCTCCAGAAAATTGGCATAGAAGGAACCTACCTCAACATAATAAAGCCCATATATGGTAAACCCACAGCAAACATTATTCTCAACGGTGAAAAATTGAAAGCATTTCGTGTAAGATCAGAAACAAGAGTGCCGACTCTTGGCACTATTGTTCAACATAGTTTTGGAAGTTCTAGCCACGGCAATTAGAGAAGAAAAAGAAATGAAAGGAACCCATATTGGAAAAGAAGTAAAACTCTCACTGTTTGTAACTTACATGATACTATACAGAAAAAAGCCCTAAAGATTCTATCAGAAAGTTACTAGAGCTAATCAGTGAGTTTAGTAAAGACAGAGGATACAAAATAAATACACAGAAATCCCTTGTATTCATATGCATTAACAATGAAAAATCACAAAGAGAAATTAAGAAATTAATCACATTCACCATTGCAACAAAAAGAGTAAAATACCTAGGAATAAATCTAAAGGAGACAAAAGAGAACTATATACAAAAAAGAAATGAGAGATATATACAAAAAACTGTAAGACACTGTAAGAAAACTATAAGATGCTGGTGAAAGAAACCAAAAACAATATAAACAGATAGATTATACCATGTTCTTGGATCAGAAGAATCAGTGTTGTGAAAATGATTCCATATTGGAGTCACACCACTACCCAAAGCCATTTATAGATTCAGTGCAACCCCTATCAAATTATCAGTGGCATTTTTCACAGAACTAGTACAAAAAATTTCTATGGAAACACAAAAGACCCCAAATAGCCAAAGAACTTGAGAAAGAAGAATGGAGCTAGAGGAATCAACCTTCCTGAGCTCAGACTACACCACAAAACCACAGTCATTAAGACAGTAATAGTACTGGCACAAAAACAGAAATATTGACCAATGGAACAAGATAGAAAGCCCAGAGATAAACCTACACACCTATGGGCACCTTATCTTTGAAAAAGGAGCCAACGATATACAATGGAGAAAGACAGCCTCTTCAATAAGTAGTGCTGGAAAAACTGGACAGCTCCATGTAAAAGAGTGAAATTAAAAACACTTGCTAACACCAACATAAAGATAACCTCAAAATGGATTAAAGACCTAAGTGTAAGACCAGAAACTGCAAAACTCCTTTTAGAGGAAAGCATAGGCAGAACACTGACATAAATCACAGCAAGATTTATGACCCATCTCCTAGAGTAGTGGAAACAAAAACAAAAATAAATGGGACCTAATTAAAATTAAAAGCTTTTGCACGGCAAAGGAAATCATAAACAAGATGAAAAGACAGCTCTCAGAATGGGAGAAATGAATTGCAAATGAAGCAACTGACAAAGGCTTAATCTCCAAAATATATAAGCAGCTCATGCAGCTCAATATCAGAAAAACAAACAACCCAATCAAATGCTGGACAGAAGACTTAAACAGGCATTTCTCCAAAGAAGACATACAGATGGCCAACAAACACTTGAAAAAATGCACAACATCACTTATTAGAGAAATGCAAATAAAAACTACAATGAGGTATCACCTCACACCGGTCAGAATGGCCATCATCAAAAAATCTACAAACAATAAATGCTGGCTAGGATGAGGAGAAAAGGGAACCCTCTTGCACTGTTGGTGGGAATGTAAATTGATATAGCCACCGTAAAGAACAGTATGGAGATTTCTTTAAAAAACTAGAACTAAAACTACCATAACACCCAACAACCCACTACTGGGCATACACCCTGAGAAAACCATATTTGGGGTGGAAGGGAGGTTCAGGAGGGAGGGGACATTTGCTTTACTTCACTGGCAAGAACCTCCAGTATGATTTAAAATAAGTGATGAGAGTGGATATCCATGCCACGTTCTGATCTTGGGGGCAAGGGTTGGGCTGGAGGTAAACATTCAGTATGTTAGCTGTAAGATTTTTTATAAATACTCTTTATCAGACTGAAGAAATTGCCTCTGTTCCTTTGCTTCTGAACACTTCTTTTTTTTTTTTAAATCATGAACGATTGTTGAGTTTTATCAAATTTTTTTTTCTGTATCATTGAGGTGGTTGTTTGCTTTTTCTTCCTTAGTTTGTCAGTAAATTGCAGTGATTAATAGTTGAATGTTGAGTTAGCCTTGCATTCTCTAGATAAACTTCACTTAGTTATGATTTGTTATCATTTTATATATCCTTTTATTTGCTTTTATTTTTTAAGGGTTTTTTGTATCTGTGTTAATGAGGGATACTGATGCATAGTTTTAGTGTATCTTGATCTGCTTTTAGTAATCACAATAATACTGGCTTCATTAAACGAGTTAGGAAGTGTTCCTTGTTTCTCTATATTTTTGAAAGTTTTGTGTAGAATCAGTATTATTTCTTCCATAAATGTCTGGTAGGATTCACCCTGAAGTCATCTCAGCCTGTATGTTGCATCATTTTTAACTACAGAGTCAATTTTCAAAGTAGATACAGGATTTTGCAAGATATCTATTCCTTTTTAGATAAACTTTGTCATTTTATATATTTTAGAGAATGTGACTATTTTCTCTAAGTTAGAACATAGAGTTGTTCATTGTATTTTCTTATTATTAATGTCCTTAGTCTATAGTGATGTCCCCTCTTTCATTTCTGATATTTTTAACTGTGTCTTCTATTTATAACTTTTCTTCTTTTTCCTCCATCAGTCTAGCCAGAGGTTTATCAATTTTTATCAACAATAATTATTATAATTACTCACTCACTGTGTATCTTACACCTTTTAAAAATCTTTATTTATATTCTATTTGAATATCCAAGAATCTTTAAGTAAAATTTTCTGTCATTATCCTTTTTTTTATTGATAAGTAAACTGAGGCCTGGATAAATAATATATCCTTTTTTTTTTTGTAGATAAGTAAACTGAGACCTCAGAGATACTGCAAGTTCTAGACCACTGCAGTAAAGCAAGTCTACAGGAAGTTTTTTGGGTTCCCAATTCATATAAAAGTTATATTTATACTATAATGTAGTCTATTAGATATACAGTAGCATTACATCTAAAAAACCCATACATATTTAATTAAAAAGTACTTTATTGCTAAAACATGCAAATCGTCATCTGAGTAAGTCATAATCTTGAGTAAGTCATGATCTTTTTGCTGGTGGAGGTTCTTGTCTTGATGTTGATAGCTGCTGACTGATCAGATTGATGGTTGCTGAAGGCTGGGGCAGCTGTGCCAATGTCTTAAATAAGACAGTAACGAAGTTTGCCACACCAGTTGGCTCTTCCTTTCACCAGTGATTTTTCTGTAGCAGGCAATAATATCTGCCCACAGTAGAGCTTTGTTTAAATTGGAGTCAATCTCTCAAATCCTGCTGCTGTTTTATCAACTAAATCTATGTAATATTCTAAATCCTTTGTTGTTCTTTCAGTAATCTTCATAGCATCTTCAGCAGTAGATTCCATCCCTTATGCTCATCATAAGAAGCAACTCTTCATAAAGTTTTATCATGAGATTGTAGCAATTCAGGCACATCTCCAGGCTCCACTTCTAGTTCTAGTTTTCTTACTATTTCTACCACATCTTCAGTTACAATAGTAACAGCAAAGATCACTGATCACACATTACTATAAGAAATGTAATAATCATGAAAAAGTTTATAGGATATAAGCTTCATAGTTATAAGACATGCTTTCCAAATAAAAGCTAACACAGCTTGCTCATTTCCTTAGGTCTGACGGTAACTGCTGTAAAAGACTCAGGAGAATGGAATTTGGAGGCGGGAGCATTAGTCCTCGCAGATGCTGGCCTCTGCTGTATCGATGAATTTAATAGCCTCAAAGAGCATGACAGAACTAGTATCCACGAAGCAATGGAGCAGCAAACCATCAGTGTTGCTAAGGCTGGGTAAGTGTTTCTTTTCTCTAGAATTTATGGGAATAGTGAGATTCGTTCATATATGATTATGGGGAAACGTGAACCACATTGAACTGCAAGATGTTTGTTTGGTCCTCTAAGAGATTTATCAGTTAACTGCCACTTTAGTTTTCCCATGGAGATATGTGAAGAAGTAAAGACGAGCTGTTGACAAAAAGAAAAGGACCACTATAAATGTAAATTGACTTAATTCTTGGAGGGAACCTATGAAGAACTTTCAATGCAGCATTCAACTCATTCTCTCATTCAATAATTGTGTATCTGTCTACTCTGGGCACATACTATGTTAGGAATTTTGAAAGGTTCAAAAGAAGGGGAAGAAACTGTAATTTCTGCTTTTGATGGCATTCTCCTTATATATCCAAATGGAAGATTTATCACAGTGTATGGAAAACTAATAATGTATATTAGCATAAGATGAAATACCTACTGTGACTCAAGGAGGCTCAGAGGCTGAGGTATGTAAGCCCCTGACTGCACGTGACCAATGAGGAGGAAAATAGGTAGGTTCAGATAGGAATCCATTTGCCCAGGCCCTGAGGTTGTTGTAAGAAACACATCTGGCTACAAAGGCTGACCATCAAGCAGACTGCCAGGTCATCCAAGCAAAGAACAGAGCCAGAACCATCTCAGCCCTGTTAGAAATGTGAGGCCAACTGACCAGGCAGATAGGGCTGGCGGAACAGTCTTCAAACAGTAGTGACTACTTGGGAGTCGAGCAGACGCTGGTGGGTAGGGATTCTGTGGAACTGATTCATGCTGCTGCTGCTGCTGCTGCGTCGCTTCAGTTGTGTCCGACTCTGTGTGACCCCATAGAGGGCAGCCCACCAGGCTCCCCCGTCCCTGGGATTCTCCAGGCAAGAACACTGGAGTGGGTTGCCATTTCCTTCTCCAATGCATGAAAGTGAAAGGTGAAAGTGAAGTTGCTCAGTCGTGTCCGACTCTTAGCGACCCCATGGACTACAGCCTACCAGGCTCCTCCGTCCATGGGATTTTCCAAGCGAGAGTACTGGAGTGGGGTGCCATTGCCTTCTCCAGGAACTGATTCATATACACTCACAAAAAAGGAAAGGGGAAGGATGGTAAGAGAAAGATATGCCCAGAAGAAAAAGATTCAAGAAAAAGCTGCTGCTGCTCCTGCCACTAAGTCGCTTTAGTTGTGTCCGACTCTGTGCGACCCCAGAGACGGCAGCCCACCAGGCTCCCCCATCCGTGGGATTCTCCAGGCAAGAACACTGGAGTGGGTTGCCATTTCCTTCTCCAATGCATGAAAGTGAAGTCGCTCAGTCGTGTCTGACTCTTCATGACCCCATGGACTGCAGCCTGCCAGGCTCCTCCACCCATCGAGTTTTCCAGGCAAGAGTACTGGAGTGGGTTGCCATTGCCTTCTCCGCAAGAAAAAGCTAGGCAGAACCGTTATCAGATCTATTCGCTTCATTCAATGAATGATCATTCAGAGCCTGCCATTTGCCAGGAACTGGGCTAGACACTGAGAAGTACAGAGATGAATACAACACCATCCTTGAGGTGTTCACTGTTTTGTTGGAAAAGATGGAAGAGCAGCAAAGGGATAAGTCCATAATGAAAGTGTTAGAAGATACTTTAGAAGAATTATTGTTTCTAAACTCTTTATCAGAGAAATTAGAGATACAGTTTACTAAGTGTCTTCAAGTCTACTTTCTCTTCTCATTATGTCTCTCTTTAGTTAGCATGTTTGCTGGTTGATAGAATCTGTGGTTTGTTTTGATATGCCTTTTCCAGAGGCAGTCTGGGACATTTTGAAAGATTCCTGTGGCCTGCCAGGCTCCTCTGTTCATGGAATTCTTCAGGCAAGAATACTGGAGTGGGTGGCCATTCCCTTCTCCAGGGGATCTTCCCAACTCAGGGTTTGAACCCAGGTGTCGTGCATAACAGGCAGATTCTTTACCATCTGAGCCACCAGGGAAGCCCCAATTAACCCTTAACCATCAGGGAAAATTGGAACAAGTGCTATGAACATGTTTTTGAAAGGGAGAAAATTAGCAGTGCTCTAGGATAAGCCACAGAAAAAAATCTGTGGAAGAGAAAATGCTTTATTAACTGCTACTGCCTTACCCTCTACCAAGTGTGAATTAGTATGAACTTTTTGTGCTGTCTCCACAAGTATGTTGTAAGTTCTTATAACTCAACAGTGCCCCCACAGATTGGACAGTATTGTCATAAGCAGAACTACTTCATGTACCAGAAGAGTGCTTGTCACACTATTTGTGGTGATAGACTGGTTTTATTGTTTATATTTCAGTCTGTCACAGAGCAATATTTTTATAAAATCAATAAAATTATTTTTTAATGAAATGAAAAAGCAGAGACATATAAAACGTAAGCCTAAATTCTTCTTGCACTTGGCCTATAGAAAGCTGTACCTCTCTGCTCCTAATGAGAAAAATCCAGATAGCCCACAAAACTCGTGACTTTCCAACCATATCTGAAAGCTGATTTATAAGGAAATCACAGGAATTCAATTCCAAAATGGGACAAGCCCCTCCTAGGAGAGCTGAGGCACGCAGACTGTTCACCTTTGACAGAGCATGAGAGAAACCGGTGGCGGCCGTAGAAGCAAATAAGAAATAGCTACAAAATTTTAAATTTCCTGAAGTCCAGGTGTGGGATAACGTATCAGTTTAGAATAACTCTGGACCCCAAGCCCAAGGGGAGTTCTCACATGTAAGCTCTTCTCCGCAGGACTCCACAGATGCTCACAGGAAAAACTGAACAGGGCGGAGACTGGAGAGACCCCCTGCTTTGCTCATCACTCATGCAGGCCTGCTTGTTCCTGGGGACTAGGCACGAAGTCCTGCTGCTTACCCAGGCACACCTCTCATACAAACCAAAGCCTTTAACTCACTGAGGCTAGGGCAACAAACCCTCATCGCCAGGGCCCCTGGAGGAGGGCTAGAAGCAGAAACTCCTTCTGCCTCAGGAGGAGTTTAGAGAGTCTTCCTTCCTTTGCTCTCAAAAGAACCAGGCAAAAAGATGCTGCTTTGGGGAGAAGGGCAGAAGCATAAGCCATCTTCTCCTAAGGGGAGGGCAGGCAGATCTCTTGGGTCCAGGATTCTTACCCGGTACAAAGCAGAGGTGTGTACCACTCGGAGGATTCTCACCCGGTACAAAGCAGAGAGGTCTGCGCCACCAGAGAGGTCTGCGCCACCTGGAGGATTCTCACCCAGTACAAAGCAGAGAGGTCTGACCACTGGGAAAGGAGAGAAAGACCCCTTCTACCCAAGAAGCATCACAGATACAGGTCAGGGTTCAGCTGCCACCGGTGGGACAGGCAGGAGGCCTTACCACTCTTCCGCCTGTCTCCTCCGAGAGCAGGTACACAGCGCCTGCCAAAGACCAGGAGGCCAAGAAGCAGCCTGGTCTCCAAATAAGTCTAACACCAGTAACGAGCAATAGCAGTCTGCCACTGGGAAGGTGCTCGTCCTCAGTGAGGAAGTGAGGAAAGAGACCCCTCTGGTGCAGATGTGCAGTGACTCCTGGAAGCTGAAAGCAGAGCAGAAACTCAGAGAATAATCTTCCAGCTTTGCACCACAACCTCCACAGTAAGCGGAGTAATTACTGCAGTAATTCAACACCAAAAGAATTGAAAGTCTGTGGTGCACTGAGGGTAAAGATCGTAACTGCAGTGCCAGTGCTCAGACCAGCTGTGCCAGCCTTACACTATACATGAAGTGGTGTGGTATTATTCAAGCGTGGACCATAATCAATTAAAGACATAAACACTGGAGCAACCACTAGAAAGTAAAAGAGATAAAAACTAAAACTAGTAAGTGAGTTGTAGAGATGAAATGACATAAATAATTCAACAGAAGACAGGGGGAGAAGAAAAAGGGAACCAAGAATAGATGAGACAAAGTGAATTAGCAAGATGATAGATTTATTTATTTGTTTACTTGGATTGCACCAAAATTTTTAACTTCTGAGTATGAAAGGATGCAACAGAGTGAAAAGTTAACATGTTGAGTTGGAGAAAATATTTGCAAATCTGAAAAGGAGTTAATAACCAGAATATATAAAGAATTCCTACAACTCAGCAGCACAAACCAATCAAGTTAAAAACTGGACAAAGGACTTGAATACACATTTATCCAAAGATGATTTATACATGGCCAGCAAGCACATGAAAAGATGCTCAGCACCACTAATCATTAGGAAAATGCAAGTCAAACACAATGAAATATCACTGTACAAATGTTCGCATGGTGATCATAAAAACACAAAAACACAGAAAGAGCAAGTGTTAGTGAGGGTGGGGAGCAATTGGAACCCTTGTAGATTATGGAAATATGAAATACAGAATGGTGTAGCTACTATGGAAAATGGTTTTGTGATTCATTTTCAATTTTGCAAGGTAAAATTCCAGAGACTGGTCACACAACAGTGTGAATGTATTTAACACTATTGAATGTACTCTTAGAAATGGTTAAGATGGTGAATTTTATGATATGCATTTTTTACCACAATAAAATGTAATATACAAATTTGAAAAAGCGTAACCCATTCACATTGTTATACTACCCTTTATGTACTTTTAAAAAAGAGTTTTCTAGCCAATATCGTCAAGGTCAGGGTGAGAAGACACCTGAAACTGTCCAAAATTACTTTCCTTCGTTTGTATATAAAGGTGCTCACAGAGCACCTTGTGTTTATGAGCTCAGTTGAGTCTCCAAAATAGTTTCAGAATTATTACACCAACTCCATTGTCAATAACACCAACCACAAAGAAAGTAAGTAATATTCAGGCCTTCTTTGTGGTCTTTTTGAGTTTAGAATATATTCCACTATAGTTATATATGATCAGGGTACATGTTCAAAAGTTAGCAGAGTTCTTTTCTTTGTGTGGTCATATTACTGATTTGATATACAGTTAGGAAACATGTTTTTAAACCTATGTTTGCGTTCACTTTTAGAGTTTGCCTGTCATTCTTTTCGGTTTAATTTTGTTTTCTGAATTTGTAAAATATATTTCAAAAATCAAAACTATTATATCAGGGAACTCCCTGGTGGTCCAGTGGCTAGAACTCGGCGCTTCCATAACATGAGGAATGGATTCAATCCCTGGTCAGGGAACTAAGACCCAACATGCCTTGAGATGCAGTCAAAAGCAAAACTTTTATATCAAAGAGGTTACACTCATATCCCTACCTCTTCCATTCTGTTTTCTCCTGTCCCTTCAGATCAGATCAGATCAGTCGCTCAGTCGTGTCTGACTCTTTGCAACCCCATGAATCGCAGCACGCCAGGCCTCCCTGTCCATCACAAACTCCCGGAGTTCACTGAGACTCATGTCCATTGAGTCAGTGATGCCATCCAGCCATCTCATCCTCTGTCGTCCCCTTCTCCTCCTGCCCCCAATCCCTCCCAGCATCAGAGTCTTTTCCAATGAGTCAACTCTTCGCATGAGGTGGCCAAAGTACTGGAGTTTCAGCTTTAGCATCACTCCTTCCAAAGAAATCCCAGGGCTGATCTCCTTCAGAATGGACTGGTTGGATCTCCTTGCAGAAGTCTCAAGAGTCTTCTCCAACACCACAGTTCAAAAGCATCAATTCTTTGGCGCTCAGCCTTCTTCACAGTCCAACTCTCACATCCATACATGACCACAGGAAAAACCATAGCCTTGACTAGACGAACCTTTGTTGGCAAAGTAATATCTCTGCTTTTCAATATGCTATCTAGGTTGGTCATAACTTTCCTTCCAAGGAGTAAGCGTCTTTTAATTTCATAGCTGCAGTCACCATCTGTAGTGATTTTGGAGCCCAGAAAAATAAAGTCTGACACTGTTTCCCCATCTATTTCCCATGAAGTGGTGGGACCTGATGCCATGATCTTCGTTTTCTGAATGTTGAGCTTTAAGCCAACTTTTTCACTCTCCTCTTTCACTTTCATCAAGAGGCTTTTGAGTTCCTCTTCACTTTCTGCCATAAGGGTGGTGTCATCTGCATATCTGAGGTTATTGATATTTCTCCTGGCAATAAACCTTTTTCACTGATTTCTGATTTAACATATTTTTTTTTTTGCAAAACTAAGCAAAGACATGTCTCTGTACACATGCACATCTCCCTTCTTCTTATGCAAAACATGTCATAATATAAATGCTCTTTGGCACTGCTTTAGTGATAATTATTACATGTAGTGTCCTTATTATCTCTTTCATATTTTTTAAGAAATTCTGCAATTTTATTTTATACATCCCCTTTCTCGCAAGATTTGTTTTAAACAGTTTTTAACCTCCAGGTAGAAGGATCTTTGGAAAATTACTGGTGTTTTGATGGTGCTATTAATTTCTGGTTTCATTGCATTCTGGTCAGAGAGTGCTATTTGTGTTATTTCAACTTTAAGGAACTTCCTGAGGCTTTTCTCTGTGTGGCCTGACACTAGGAGAGTTTCATGACTGGCCCATCTGTGCTTGAGAAGTTGTATTCTCTATTATCAGGATATAATACACAGAAACACACATTTAAACTGTACCTTATAAGATCTCCTATATCTTTACTTAATCTTTTGTCTGCTTGATGTGTCTTAGGCTGAAAGTGGTTTGTTAAAGTCTCTTGCTATAACTGTATGTCTGTTGTTTTCTCTTTGCATTTCTCACATCAGAAACTTTGAATAACATTCTGCTTTATCAAGGTAGTTGCTTTAGCTTTGCACTTTGTGTTAATACTATGTGGTCTGAATTTTACCTTGCTTTATATCAAGATCGCAACTCCTGATTTCATATTATTTACATTTGCCTAATATATCTTTGCTTCTTCCTTTATGTTTAGCCTTTTGATTGTAATTTGTTCTCTTGTATACACCATAAAGTTGGTTTCACTTTATTTTGTTTTGCTTTGTTTTACAAGTAACCTGGAAGTCTTTTTCTTTTAATATATGAGTTAAGTACATTTACATTTATTGGTATTAGCAATATTCTTGATGTCAAGTACTTCATTTTTTTAAAAAACTTGCTATGTTTCTCTTTTTTTATTTGTTTGACATTTAGGAAGGTTTGTATTTTGTTATACATTAGGGGTTGGCAAATTTTTTGTGTAAAGGTCCAGATACCTATTTTAGGCTTTTGTGGGCTATATTGTCTCTGGTCTCTCTTACTCACCTCTGCTAATGCAGACAATATGACTGCATCAATATGTCTATAATGTGTACAGAATAAAGAAGCCATAGACAGTATGTATATGAATGGGAATAGCTGTTTTCCAGTGAAATTTTACTTACAAAAATAAATGGAGACCTAGATTTGACCTGCTCGCTGTAATTTGACACCACGTGTAGTTGACAACACCTATTGTAGGACTTACCTTAAATACTTTTCATAATACCTGCATCCCCTTTGTCTTCCCTTGGGAGCTTTAAATAATATCCTGTAACTGTACTTCATTACCCATGTGATAACCACTGAGTGTGTTCTACTATCCCTTTTCCCCCTTCTCTTTACTATTACAAAATGATTATATTCTTTATACTTTGTCAGGACAAATAACACTTGTATTTATATACTCTTCTATTTTTATGCCTTCATTTTTCTCTTAGACCTAAAATTAAATATATTGAAGACTCACCATCAGTCCTTTTGCCAGAGTAGCACCATCGTCTCTTGGTTAAATGAAGCTCTCCTCAAACAGATTCCTTGGGAAGAGTTCCTGAGTTCTATACTGACTTTGTGCATATTTAAAACTATTTTTCATAGGTTTGATACTTGAAAAACAACATGACTGGATATAAAAATGTAGCCTTACACTTTCTTTCCTATAGTCTTGCTTTGCATGTTGTATTGACAAGTCGAGTGCCATTCTGATATCCTTTACTTTGTAGGCAATTTGATATTCTTGCCTGAAGGCCCAGAAGGATTTTTCGTCTTTGTGGTTTAAGCATAATACTTTTACTAGGCTATATCTCAGTTGATTATTCTTGGTCATTTTTTTTAGATGTTAGTGAAATGTAAAGGCTCTTTGAAATGTAAAAGGCTTCATTTCTTTTTGGAAATTTTTCTTGAATTAAGGTCTCACATATTCTGTTCTTTGTTTTTTATTTTTCAGAAATCTTAATTACGTGTGTTAGGTCTTTTTTGCCTAGATTCTATAGCAACCAGTGTTTTTCTTAGACTTTTTAGCTCTTTTGTATTTCATTTTTATTGCCTTGGCATTTTTATTCCTCCCCTTAGCACCCGTTTTTATACTTTCATTCCTGTCTGTCCTCTCTTTGGCACCCTAGATTTAAATGTTTGTTTCTAAAATTACTGTCTCCCTCTCTTCACCCATTTTCTTCCCTGAGTCACTCTGGATAGTCATCTTCCTCTTTCTTATATTTTTCTGTTCTGAGTTTTTGATTTCTGATTTGGAATGATTTTTCATATGTACAAATGTTTGTTTAGGAACGTTTAAGTGAGGATATTAAATACAGATTTCTGTTCTGTGGATTTTTCAAGGGAATGGTGGGATGGACTTTTATCAACTAAGGTATTTTGATTTTTGTGATACTCTTATATAAATAACACTAGGACCACAGCCTTGTCTAACTCAATGAAACTAAGCCATGCCCGTGGGGCAACCCAAGACAGGTGGGTCATGGTGGAGAGATTTGACAGAATGTGGTCCACTGGAGAAGGGAATGCCAAACCACTTCAGTATTCTTGCCTTGAGAACCCCATGAACAGTATGAAAAGGCAAAATGATAGGATACTGAAAGAGAAACTCCCCAGGTCAGTAGGTGCCCAATATGCTACTGGAGATCAGTGGAGACATAACTCCAGAAAGAATGAAGGGATGGAGCCAAAGCAAAAACAGTACCCAGCTGTGGATGTGACTGGTGATAGAAGCAAGGTCCGATGCTATAAAGAGCAATATTGCATAGGAATCTGGAATGTCAGGTCCATGAATCAAGGCAAATTGGAAGTGGTCAAACAAGAGATAGCAAGAGTGAATGTCGACATTCTAGGAATCAGCGAACTGAAATGGACCGGAATGGGTGAATTTAACTCAGATGACCATTATATCTACTACTGCGGGCAGGAATCCCTCAGAAGAAATGGAGTGGCCATCATGGTCAACAAAAGAGTCCGAAATGCAGGACTTGGATGCAATCTCAAAAACAACAGAATGATCTCTGTTCATTTCCAAGGCAAACCATTCAGTATCACAGTAATCCAAGTCTATGCCCCAACCAGTAATGCTGAAGAAGCTGAAGTTGAATGGTTCTATGAAGACCTACAAGACCTTTCAGAACTAACACCCAAAAAAGATGTCCTTTTCATTATAGGGGAGTGGAATGCAAAAGTAGGAAGTCAAGAAACACCTGGAGTAACAGGCAAATTTGGCCTTGGAATACAGAATGAAGCAGGGCAAAGACTGATAGACTTTTGCCAAGAAAACACACTGGTCATAGCAAACACCCTTTTCCAACAACACAAGAGAAGACTCTATACATGGACATCACCAGATGGTCAACACCAAAATCAGATTGATTATATTCTTTGCAGCCAAAGATGGAGAAGCTCTATACAGTCAGCAAAAACAAGACCAGGAGCTGACTGTGGCTCAGACCATGAACTCCTTATTGCCAAATTCAGACTTAAATTGAAGAAAGTAGGGAAAACCACTAGAGCATTCAGGTATGACCTAAATCAAATCCCTTATGATTATACAGTGGAAGTGAGAAATAGATTTAAGGGCCTAGATCTGATAGAGTGCCTGATGAACTGTGGAATGAGGTTCGTGACATTGTGCAGGAGACAGGGATCAAGACCATTCCCATAGAAAAGAAATGCAAAAAAGCAAAATGGCTGTCTGGGGAGGCCTTACATATAGCTGTGAAAAGAAAAGAAGTGAAAAGCAAAGGAGAAAAGGAAAGATATAAACATCTGAATGCAGAGTTCCAAAGAATAGCAAGAAGAGATAAGAAAGCCTTCTTCAGCGATCAATGCAAAGAAATAGAGGAAAACAACAGAATGGGAAAGACTAGGGATCTCTTCAAGAAAATCAGAGATACCAAAGGAACATTTCATGCAAAGATGAGCTCGATAAAGGACAGAAATGGTATGGACCTAACAGAAGCAGAAGATATTAAGAAGAGATGGCAAGAATACACAGAAGAGCTGTACAAAAAAGATCTTCACGACCCAGATAATCACGAGGGTGTGATCACTGACCTAGAGCCAGACATCCTGGAATGTGAAGTCAAATGGGCCTTAGAAAGCATCACTATGAACAAAGCTAGTGGAGGTGATGGAATTCCAGTTGAGCTATTCCAAATCCTGAAAGATGATGCTGTAAAAGTGCTGCACTCAAAATGCCAGCAAATTTGGAAAACTCAGCAGTGGCCACAGGACTGGAAAAGGTCAGTTTTCATTCCAATCCCAAAGAAAGGCAATGCCAAAGAATGCTCAAACTACCGCACAGTTGCACTCATCTCACACGCTAGTAAAGTAATGCTTAAAATTCTCCAAGCCAGGCTTCAGCAATATGTGAACCGTGAACTTCCTGATGTTCAAGCTGGTTTTAGAAAAGGCAGAGGAACCAGAGACCAAATTGCCAACATCTGCTGGATCATGGAAAAAGCAAGAGAGTTCCAGAAAAACATCTATTTCTGCTTTATTGACTATGCCAAAGCCTTTGACTGTGTGGATCACAATCAACTGTGGAAAATTCTGAAAGAGATGGGAATACTAGACCACCTGATCTGCCTCTTGAGAAATTTGTATGCAAGTCAGGAAGCAACAGTTAGAACTGGACATGGAACAACAGAGTGGTTCCAAATAGGAAAAGGAGTTCGTCAAGGCTGTATATTGTTACCCTGCTTATTTAACCTATATGCAGAGCACATCGTGAGAAACGCTGGACTGGAAGAAACACAAGCTGGAATCAAGATTGCCAGGAGAAATATCAATAACCTCAGATATGCAGATGACACCACCCTTATGGCAGCAAGTGAAGAGGAACTCAAAAGCCTCTTGATGAAAGTGAAAGTGGAGAGTGAAAAAGTTGGCTTAAAGCTCAACATTCAGAAAACGAAGATCATGGCATCCGGTCCCACCACTTCATGGGAAATAGATGGGTTAACGGTGGAAACAGTGTCAGACATTATTTTTCTGGGCTCCAAAATCACTGCAGATGGTGACTGCAGCCATGAAATTAAAAGACGCTTACTCCTTGGAAGGAAAGTTATGACCAACCTAGATAGCATATTGAAAAGCAGAGACATTACTTTGCCAACAAAGGTTCGTCTAGTCAAGGCTATGGTTTTTCCTGTGGTCATGTATGGATGTGAGAGTTGGACTGTGAAGAAGGCTGAGTGCCGAAGAATTGATGCTTTTGAACTGTGGTGTTGGAGAAGACTCTTGAGACTTCTGCAAGGAGATCCAACCAGTCCATTCTGAAGGAGATCAGCCCTGGGATTTCTTTGGAAGGAATGATGCTAAAGCTGAAACTCCAGTACCTTGGCCACCTCATGCGAAGAGTTGACTCATTGGAAAAGACTCTGATGCTGGGAGGGATTGGGGGCAGGAGGAGAAGGGGACGACAGAGGATGAGATGGCTGGATGGCATCACGGACTCAATGGATGTGGGTCTGGGTGAACTCCGGGAGATGGTGATGGACAGGGAGTCCTGGCGTGCTGCGATTCATGGGGTTGCAAAGAGTTAGACACGACTGAGCAACTGATCTGATCTAATCTGATATAAATATTACTCCAATTCACTAAAAAATGTCTCATCTTTTCCTGAATCATTTGTAGTAGTTACTCTATTAAGGTGGTAGTCAGAGATTTGGATGGTATACTAGTTTTTAGTTCAGAGTAACCTCAGTTCAGTCCATTTTACTTAATGGAGTTTTTTCCCTAAGGTTTACAAGGGGCGATATGTGTAGGTTGATGTGTCTTCTGATTTTGTTTCTCATTTGTGTTGTAGGATCTTTAATATCTATAGCTTGTCTCCTTCAAGACTCCAAGGGATTCCTGTCCCTCACATCTCCTCCAGGCCTGCTTCCTCTGGTCCCAGGAACTTTCAGGGTCCTCTGTCTGTTCCCTAGGAGCCACTGCTTTGATGACGCCTGAAGCCCTGTTCTCAGTATTCCCCACTCATGGGGCTCCCTTTTTGTGAGGATGGTTTTATCTGTGTTCGTCCATCATGAGGAACCCACTGCCCTCTCCCCCTTTTCATTCAGTCTCCACTGATCTTCCTACTTCATTGTGGGCTCTGGATTAGCTTTGCTGGTTTCTAACGTCTGTTCGGGCCTCCCTTGTGGCTCAGACGGTAAAGCATCTGCCTACAATGTGGGAAACCCGGGTTCGATCCCTGGGTCAAGAAGTTCCCCTGGAGAACGAAATGGCTACCCACTCCAGTATTCTTGCCTGGAAAATCCCATGGATGGAAGAGCCTGGTAGGCTACAGTCCATGGGGTCGCAAAGAGTCGGACATGACTGAGCGACTTCATAAATTCATAAATAATGTCCGTGTACGTGGAGCTTGAAGTTTGTAGTATTCTCTCCCTTAGGTAGCTTTCAGGGCTTTTGGGTTTTGTGTATCTTATTTGCTAATTATTTATCAATAAGGTCTACTTTCTCTGTCTTTGATTTATTTGTGTGTTTGTGCATTTTTTAGGCTTCTCCACCTCTCTAGTAGTTTGGCTTTCCCTCTTATGTCCATTTCAAACGGACCTCAAGAGAGGCTCAGTTAGGCTCAGTTATCATCCCTATCAGAAGCTTTGGGCAAGACCAGCTCAGAGGCCTCTGGCCAGTTTGGGTCAGGTCTCAATATCTGGTCCAGCCAGTGGTCCATGTATGGCCATTTCTGTAGAAGGGATTGTGGAGTTATGTGCTTGGTGGGCATTCCAGTGCTTAGCCTGTCCAGGACTGTAATGAGGACAGAAGAATCACTTAAGAAAGATACCAAAAAACAAGTCATGCATCAGTTGTAAGTACTAGTAGATTTGGTGGTGCTAGGAAACAATAGCTTAGACAGGCAGCCAGAGTAGCCTGGTGAATCAATCTAAATAGGTTGTCGCTCAGCTGTTCAGTTGTGTCCAACTCTTTGTGACCCCATGGAGTGTAGCACACCAGGTTTCCCTGTCTTTCACCATCTCCCAGAGTTTGCTCAAACACATGTCCATTGAGTCACTGATGCCATTCAACCATCTCATCCACTGTCATCCACTTCTCCTGCCTTCAATCTTTCCTACCATCAGAGTCTTTTTCAATGAGTTGGCTCTTCACATCAGGTGGCCCAAATATTGGAGCTTCAGCTTCAGCATCAGTCCTTCCATTGAATATTCAGGACTGATTTCCTTTAGGACGGACTGGTTTGATTTCAGGGAGTCTCAAGAGTCTTCTCCAACACCACAGTTTTAAGCATCAATTCTTAGGCACTCAGCCTTCTTTATGGTCCAGCTCTCACATCTGTACATGACTACTGGAAAGACCATAGTTTTGACTATATGGACCAAAGTTTATTTTGGCAAAGTAATGTCTCTGCTTTTTAATACACTGTATAAGTTTGTCATAGCTTTTCTTCCAAGGAGCAAGGATCTTTTAATTTCATGGCTGCAGTCACCGTCTGCGGTGATTATGGAGCCCAAGAAAATAATCTCTCACTGTTTCCATTGTTTCCCCATCTATTTGCCATGAAGTGATGGGACCAGATGCCACAATCTTAGGTTTTTGAATGCTGAGTTTTATGTGAGCTTTTTTACTCTCCTCTTTCACCTTCATCAAGAACTTTTTAGTTCCTTTTTGTTTTCTGCCACAAAGGTGGTGTCATCTGCATATCTGAGGTTATTGATATGTCTCCTGGCAATCTTGATTCCAGTCCTGATTTGTGCTTCATCCAACCTGGCATTTCACATGATGTATTCTGTAAACAAGTTAAATAAGCAGGGTGACAATATACACCCTTGACGTATTCCTTTCCCAATTTTGAATAAGTCTCTCGTTCCATGCCTGGTTCTGTTGCTTTTTGACCTGCATACTGGTCTCTCAGGAGGCAGGTAAGGTGGTCTGATATTCCCATCTCTTTCAGAATTTTCCACAGTTTGTTGTGATCCACAAAGTCAAAGGCTTTAGTGTAGTCAATGAAGCAGAAGTAGATGTTTTTCTGGAATTCTCTTGTTTTTTTCTGTGATTCAGTGGATGTTGGCAATTTGATCTCTGGTTCCTCTGCCTTTTCTAAATCCAGCTTATACATCTGGAAGTTCTTGGTTCATGTACTGTTTAAGCCTAGCCTGAAGGATTTTGAGTGTTACCTTCTAGCATGTGAAATGAGTACAGTTGTACAGTAGTTTGAACATTCTTTGGCATTGCCCTTCTTTGGGATTGGAATGAAAACTGACCTTTTCAAGTCCTGTGGCCACTGCTGAGTTTTCTAAATTTGCTGGCATATTAAGTGCAGCACTTTCACAGCTTCATCTTTTAGGGTTTGAAATAACTCACCTGGAATTCTATCATCTCTACTAGCTTTGTTCATAGTGATGCTTCCTAAGACCCATTTGACTTTGCACTCCAGGATGTCTGGGTGATCACACCATTATGGTTATCCAGGTCATCTTTTTTGTATAGATCTAAATAGGAGGTGGCTTTTCTTGAGAAAAGTCTTGAACTCAGAGGATTTCAAAGAGATGGACAAAAAGAATAGCAGGGTTTTAAAAGACATTACTTAGTCACAAGTACCTAGTGAGTTGTAAACTCTTGGTCAAACTCTGTATTTTGTAGAGTGAGTGAGTGAAGTCACTCAGTTTTGTCCAACTCTTTGCGACTCTGTGGACTGTAGCCTACCAGGCTTCTCCATCCATGGGATTCTCCAGGCAAGAATTCTGGAGTGGGTTACCGTTTCCTTCTCCAGGGGATCTTCCCGACCCAGGGATTGAACCCAGGTCTCCTGCATTGGAGGCAGACGCTTTAACCTCTGGGCCACCAGGGAAGCCCGGATGTATTTTGTAGAAGTTCTTACAATTTCTCCCCAGATCATAGTTACCACCAATTATGTGATCTTTCTTCCTTATTCAAGTTGTCCTTGTAGTTGTTTTTTTTTTTTTTCAACTTTTATTTTGACATCACTGTAATAGCTGTTATATCACTTAACGGACAAGTGTAAGAATATGCCACATGTTGGCTTTGCTCTTGGGCTGGTGGTTAAGTGTGCCCTCTGTCACCACGGTCCATCTGTCATCTCCTTGGTGGTAGGAATAAAGGAAAACACTCTTCAAGTTCCACTTTAGCATTTGTGTTCATTTTTCATAGCACTGGCTCTGGGTCACTCAATGACTTATGAAAAAGTTGGAGATTCCTTAAAAAACTGGAAATAGAACTGCCTTATGATCCAGCAATCCCACTGCTGGGCATCCACACTGAGGAAACCAGAACTGAAAGAGACACGTGTACCCCAGTGTTCATCGCAGCACTGTTTGCAATAGCCAGGACATGAAAGCAACCTAGATGTCCATCAGCAGATGAATGGATAAGAAAGCTGTGGTACATATATACAATGGAGTATTACTCAGCCATTAAAAAGAATACATTTGAATCAGTTCTAATGAGGTGGATGAAACTGGAGCCTATTATACAGAGTGAAGTAAGCCAGAAAGAAAAACACCAAGACAGTATACTAATGCATATATATGGAATTTAGAAAGATGGTAACAATAACCCTGTATACGAGACAGCAAAAGAGACACTGATGTATAGAACAGTCTTTTGGACTCTGTGGGAGAGGGAGAGGGTAGGATGATTTGGGAGAATAGCATTGAAGTATGTATAATATCATATATGAAATGAGTCGCCAGTCCAGGTTTGATGCACGATACTGGATGCTTGGGGCTGGTGCACTGGGACAACCCAGAGGGAGGGTATGGGGAGGGAGGAGGGAGGGGGGTTCAGGATGGGGAACACATGTATACCTGTGGCAGATTCATTTTGATATATGGCAAAACCAATACAATATTGTAAAGTTAAAAAATAAAATCAAGATGACAAATAAATAAATAAAAACTGACACTAAAAAAAAAAAAGTTGGATCATCCTCCAATAGTAGCTCATCTAATTTTTTGGCCAGAAGTTTTCAGAGCCTTAAGTTCACTCTCCCTCATCAGAAGCCCATTAATCTTCCTGATAGAAGGTATACAGTTAATTGCCAAGTGTGAACCTTTTCAGAAAATGTGTCTACACACATAAAGCATGTCCAGTTATTCATCAGTAAGCAGGTAAGATGAGTTAAGTATGAAAAGGAAGTACTTAATCATGTATTCAACTAAAATAAAATAAGAATACTCTGAATATTACTCTTGAAACACCTTACTACTCTCCAGCTCAAAGACTTTTCATCCTCTGGTTTTTGTCCCCTAGTGTAGGAGTCCTCACTGAGCCATCATCATCCAGATGTTCTGGGCCCATTCTCTGGGACCAGGCCAAGATGTTCTCTGAGATATTTGATACTTTGCTACATCCTTTTTGGGAACTCTTGGATGGGTCTGCTTTTGTTTTCTCTCTGTCATTGTCTCTCTCATGTCTTAAGTGACTAAAGTCTGATTGACTTGTGAAGGAATTTCTATTCAAATTTTAATCTCTCTTAAGGGTATTTTGAACCTCAGAATCAGAATGTCTAGCTCCCTGCCAAGGCTACAGGGAATCTCGCAAATGTATGTGTTGTGTGTGTGTGTGTGTGTGTGACTTTATATACACTGCACAGAGGTGGAGAGTTCTTCTAAAAAATAAGAATCACATTCTTAATTGTTCCATGTAACTGTGCCAATTCCACAAACTGTTTTTTGAGTTGAGGTTGACGTTTCTCCATGTGGTGGGCATATACCTACAAAGGTGTATCATAAGCCACTCACCCACTATTCATCTGCACAGGGGGCTGGGAGAGAACCAGTCAGTATGATTTTTCAGTACAAAAGCTTGTTAGGGGCAGTCAGAATAGAAAAAAAATGCTCAGGCCCTCAGGATGTCTACTAAGGATGTAACTTACAGCGTCAGTAACCAAAATATCAGTTTGATTGAATCCATATGTGGTTGAAAAGACCAGTCGCTTTATTGTGCTCTGCTTATGTTACTTAAATCTGAGAACATTGTTAAAGTCTGGGAGTTTAACATCTTACATTTTGTCCTGGCTGCTAAATGAAGTCGAAGAGGAGACCAGGAAGAAGAGGGTGCAGTGTGAGATAAAGGGGCGTCAGGACTTTAATCCGCCCTTTGGAATGTGCCCGTCGGCTCTGCACCTGCAAATGGCGGTAGAGGGCCGTACGGCGGGGTGAAGGCATGCGAGCGCTTCACATGCGATGGTCTTTAAGTCTGTAGATGCTAAACGAAATAATTACTTGATAAAGATAGCATTTCATGTATCTTCTAGGTTCTTTTCAGTCTCCTCAAGGGCAGGGTATCTGATTCTTAAATAATAGAAGATGCCCTCACTATTGGCTGAGGACACATTTTGGGAAAAAATTTGACATTGCAATTATATATTTGCTGCTACTAAATTATACTCACATACCTGGGTAGAAGTGCAGTCTGAAATTTAAAAACAAGATGACAGTTTACTGTTCTGCTCAGTAAACATGTCTTGACCGCTCAGGAGCGTTATATGGTCTCTGATTGCTACTAATACCAGGAAAAGGAAAAGACAAGGCTTTTGTTCTCAAGATGCTCACAGCCTTGCAGCAAGACAGACAAGTAGACATTTATTGTACACTGTGATTCTAACAGTCATAGAAGAGCCATGGCAGCAGTCCACACTGAGCTAATTTTCAGTCTTCTAGCCCATATCTGTCCTCAGTCAGAATCTCAGAGGTTGGACCTGGGAATCTGTATTATTAGAACCCACCTGCATTCTCACTGACTAGCCAGGCTTGGGAACCACATCTCCAGGATAAGACTGCTCCACACCTGTCTTTTGTGACATTAATTAGCATAATGTCCTCAAGGTTCATCCATATTGTATTATGTGGCAGGATTTCCTTTGGAGTAAAGTGAAGTGAAAGTTGCTCAGTTGTGTCCAACTCTTTGCGACACCATGGACTATACAGTCTGGTGTATAAACCAGGCTGGAATACTGGTGTGGGTAGCCTTTCCCTTCTCCAGGGCATCTTCCCAACCCAGGGATCGAACCCAGGGATCGAACCCAGGTCTCCCGCATTGCAGGCAGATTCTTTACTAGCTGAGCCGCAAGGGAAGCCCTTGATTTCCTTTATTTTAGGCTAAATAATATTTCATTGTATGAGTGTGTGTATTCTTCATCCATTTAGTCACCCGTGGACACTTGTATTGCTTCCTCCTCTTGGCTGTTATGAATAGCATGCTGTGAACATTGGAGGGTGTCCGTACCACTTTTATTCAACTTGATAGAAAGGCCATCTAAGCTGAAGGCGTCACCCTTCATCTGGGTCACATTTTACAGCTGAGAAAGTTGACTGGGCCTTTGTCATTCAGAGCCTGTTTCAGTCTTCCCCTTTACTCTCTGAGGTCTAGAGGCAGTTGTTTTCTCCAGCCCTTCAAAGCCTCAGATTTCTGAGCCGTCTGCTCTCTTTCATCACTCCTTGAAAACTGGTCACTTCTGTCCTGTGCTCATGTCTTTCCTGCAGTGTTTCGCCAGAGGGAGTGTTTCTTATTTTAGTCACAGTGTGATGTGAGTGAAAGGTGGGGTGCTCTGCTCCGTGTAGTCCCTCGGGTGGCTGTCTGACTCCAGGGCCTTTTATCCTCACCTGTACCAGCAGAGAGGGAGAAAAGCAGGGAAGGTTGTCCAGGAAGGTTCTTAGGCGCCTGACCTGGAAGTAGATATGCTGTCTCCCCACTCCACCGGCAGGACTTATTTTTACAGCTCTGTGCTGCTCTGCTGTGCTGTGCTTAGTCATGACTCTTAGTGACCCCATGGACTGTAGCTCACCAGGCTCCTCTGTCCATGGGGATTCTCCAGTCAAGAATACTGGAGTGGGTTGCCATGACCTCCTCCAGGAGGTCTTCCCAGCCCAGGGACTGAACCCAGGTCTCCCGCATTGCAGGCAGGTTCTTTACCAACTGAGCTACCAGGGAAGCCCTACTTAACTGTAAAGGAAGATGGGAAATTTAGTCTTGCCCTGCCCCCAGGGAGAAAGGAAAACCACGTTTGCACACAGAGCAGCCACTGCCACCGGCCAGAGCTAAATTTGGAAGTGCCAGCCTGTAGGTAGTGATTAAAGCCGTCAGCAAAGATGGGGATCACCATACAGATGTGATGAGACTATTAAGACCGCCACAAAACAAGGGTGCTTTCTGGAGGGCCTGCCAGGGTAAAAATCACTTATGTAATTTATGTAGGAAAGTTTAAGCATGTGGATTAAACAATGGAAAGGCAGGTTTTTCAGAAACTGGAATGTTGTCACTCTTTGAAGTTAGTGCAGGAAAAAAAAATCTTTAGCATGACTATTTTATATCTGGTGAAGCCTGCAAGTATAAAATGACTCTGAGTTTGAGAAATACTGAACTAAATAAAGATTTTTGATTTATCCCTTATTCAGCACATGTTCATTGAGCATTTAAATATGTGACCGGCAGCATGAGCACTGTAACAGTGGTCATGGGCCCTCAAGGGGAATCAAATTAAGTAGGAAAGAAGTAAGGCAAGGAAATGCATACCTAAAACCTCAGGCCCAATCTTTAAACCACAGGAAGTGCTTAAAACATTTCAGCATCAGGGTAACAGTTTGGAGGTACAGGAGTTTGGGTTTTGAAGTGAAGCTGACCTGGGTTTGAATCGCAGTCCTGTTGCTCTGCTTGTGACCTTAACCGTCGTTATTACCGTCTGAAACCATCTAGTTTCCTTATTTCCAAGTTGGTGATAATATCTACCTTTCAGGTGGTTGTGAAGATCAGGGGTAACATGTATACATAAAGCCTGGCACAGGGCTTTGCATTACATATATGATAGTTATCTTTTTGTTACTAGGAGAGTAGAGCTCATACTGGGTTGGTGAAATGACCTTACCTTACACTCATTCATGCGTCCTCGTTCAGTAGAATGTAGTGAGCTGCTGCTGTGCACGTGACACTTAGGATGAGGCTGTGTGAGTATCTTTATTCTCTAAAGCCCCATTCAGGTGGTAATGTGGGTCACGTTTGTATCACAGGTTTGCAGCCACCAGGCTTACATGCTGTCTTCCCCTCTTTCAAGTGACCAAGGCCACTCTGTCCCTCCTGGCGCTGCCCCACCTTCCTCTTTGCTGCTGGTCACAGCCTGACTTACTGTCCCACACCATCTCCTCTTCCCCTGCCTGCTCCTCTACCTTCATTGCTCGAATCTCCACAAGCTGCTCACCCCCCAGGAAGACTGTTCCTTCACATATAAATCTTCCTTAGCTTTCTTCCCAAAGCTGCTGCTTTGCATGTTTTCCCAGTTACCTCGGGAATAACTCACCCCCTTCTTTCTGTCTCTGCTTGTCCATTGTCCTTCTGTCTTTGCAGACACGAACGCAGGTAACTGCCACCAGCGTCCGTTGCACATGTCCTGTCTGGTGGGCACCGTGTTGAGCCTCCCTGTCCTCTAGCAGTTCTGTTGTGAACTAATCGAAGGCGGGGACCAGCTCTGTACCTTTCTCAATTCTCAGTACAGCCCTTTGCCCACAGGAAATGACTTGTAAATAGCTCTTGATCAGAGAGAGGAAGAACAGCCAAGTTTATCTCTCAGAAAATCATTTGTAAGCAATTATTTCATAAACAGTTGTATTTTGTTTGGTATTGTATTGAAGTATTGAAGCAGTGTTCCTTTTTTTCTGATAAGTGCAAATAGCCTCTTCGGTATTAGATTAAATGTGCTTTTTGTGGGATTAGTTAGGAACCATTTACTACATTGGTTTTATGGCAAACTGATTCTGAGTTCTAAACAGCTGCCTTTACAAAGTCATTTTGGTATATGAATAAGATGTAGACTCTATGTTCAGAATTTTCCCCTATCAGTGATTTTTTTAAAAGAGGAGTTAGTTTTCAGTGAAGTGCCTTGTTTGTTGTTCTCCTCCGTGTCTGCTTGTGCCACTTACCACAAATACAGATTCTCAGACTTTTCAGTCCTCAGGCATGAGGTCATTGCTGGAGCCAACTGGAAATAGATCAAGGATTAACACATGTAGCACATGTTTGCCGAAGTCCCAAGGCTATGCGCTGCAACTGAAAACCACCATCGCTAGAGAGCAGACAACGTTTACAGAGCAGGAATTCTATACTTGTTACTGTCAGTGAATGTGCCCTATTATTTTGAGGACGTGCCCATCATAAACAAGTTTAAAAACAACATCTGAGTTATGTCATCTCCATATCTGCCCCGCCACTGCCCTGACTTGCGTGCGTCTTCCTCGCCACTGCCTTGTCTCCCCAGCGTGTCCCATCTGTGGTCCTTCCCTGTCTAACCAGCCCACCATGCCCCAACCTTTTTAGCCTTCCCTTCACTGTTGCTCCTCAAAAACACTACGCTAATCAACCTTCAGTTTTCCTGATTTCTTCTTTTTCTATCCCTCCTCCCCTCCATCCCTTGCTCCTTCCTTTCCTTTCCCTTCTGCCTGTTTCTTTCACTTTTAGAAGAACCAAAACAAGTAAGTGAACACACAGAACAAGTCCGTGTGTCACAAAAGGCCTTGCCCAGAAACCACTTCATAATGTTTCTCTGAGTGTCTCTTCCATATACATAGATGAATACACGTCATCTTTATTTCCCCTGGGAAGTTTATGCTTCTAGAACTTACTGTATTCTGCCGTGTCTCACCATTATAGAAAATGGATTGCAAGCTCCTTAAGACCAGTATCCATGTACGGTTTAACTTTGTGTACCTCTTAGAGGGGTCTACTCAGAGTCAGGGCATAAGAAATGTGTGTTGAGCACTTACTTCTTTTCAAGATAGGCTCGTATAAATATGTCCTTCATTTTAACTTGGTGTTTGTATCATTCCACGTTCTCTTTGACATGTTCGTCTCTAAATTTTTAAGGTACCGGAGCAGCCCCTTTCTATTAATAAGTTTAATCTTGTTTTTCATTTGAATCTCAACAGTCAGTGAACTATACCTTCTCTTTTGGTAGCCTCGTGTGCAAACTGAACACAAGGACCACCATCCTTGCAGCAACTAACCCCAAAGGCCAGTACGACCCCCGTGAGTCTGTATCAGTGAACATTGCCCTTAGCAGCCCACTCTTAAGTCGATTCGACCTGATCCTCGTTTTGCTTGATACCAAGAATGAAGACTGGGACCGTATCATTTCCTCTTTTATCTTAGAAAACAAAGGTATGTGGAAGCGATCAAATCATTCAAATTGACAGAGTAGACATAAATGAAATTTTCCTTGAGGAAAATCAAATAAATACCCAACTACGAGTCTATAGAGAGATGCTTAGACAGAAAGCAGTGAACCTAGTTAGCGAGCCTAGAACAATGCACAGAAGGAAAAGGGTCTTCCTTTGCTTACCGTATGTCCTTTGTGGTGAAAAGGGCAACTTTATGATATATAATGACCACGTGGTTCACGTCCTATACACAAAGAAAACTGGACTGAATTTATAAAGCAGAATCCTAAATGTGGATCTTTTGTCAAAAAATTAGGCTTACCAAGTACTATTTATTATTGTATATGGCAGAACAGAATTATTCTGAATAATTTAAACCTTTGTAGGAAGCTTACCTTTATTAAGCTTAGAGCCTAAGACTATTTATTATAGAGCTATATGCAGAGATAGGTCTAGATTTCAGTGGCCAGAAAACCAGAAGGTTATCCTTTTAAAAATGAGTACAGGAACTTTGTCAAAACCCTCAAAATGAGATATTTGCCTGTTCTTAGAAATTACTGACCCAATACTTGATATATACAGGTTACCCAAGCAAATCAGAGAAGCTCTGGAGCATGGAAAAGATGAAATCCTACTTCTGCCTCATTAGGAAACTACAGCCCACACTGTCTGATGAGGGTAATCAAGTTCTGCTCCGGTACTACCAGATGCAAAGGCAGAGTGACTCCCGGAACGCTGCCCGGACCACCATCCGCCTGCTGGAGAGCTTGATACGATTAGCAGAAGGTTAATTTCACTCCACATATACTTTTATTGGGTGCTCACTGTGAGCTAGGGCTTTCCTGGTGGCTCCAACTGTAAAGAATCCGCCTGCAATGCAGGAAACCTGGGTTCGATTCCTGGGTTGGGAAAATCCCCTGGAGAAGGGAATGAAAACTCACTCCAGTATTCTTGCCTGGAGAATTCCATGGACAGAGGAGCCTGGCGGTCTACGGTCCACGGAGTCACAGAGTCTCACACGACTAAGACTAAACACACAAAGTGAGGAAGGCTTGGGACTTGGCAATGAGTAAGGATGATCTCTGAGATGCTTGCTCACAGTTGGTTAAAAAGTAAAAGCTTGAAGCTATGAAACCTACACGGATTATAGATGTTGAGTGGAATGTAGTGGCATTAAGGAAAAGGAATCTTTGTGACATTTCATAACTTCCTGTAACTTCAGACATCATCCATTTAAAAAGTCTTGCTTGCTGTATGTTTTCCTTCTCGATGGCCTCTATCTGAATATGCCTTTGTTGGGAACTGTTTTCTGTATGGCATCCTGGGTGATTTCTCACCAGTTGCTACTCACAGCCGCCACTAACACAGTAACGTTGAATTAGCAATGCCGTCCTCTGTCCCATCCCTAACGTGTGAGACTTGCGTGCATACTCGCAGCTAATATGCACCCTCAGACTTTTTTTCCCTTAATACTGGCTTTTACATTTAGCACTTACTTAAATAATCCTAAAAATTTTTTTCACATGAGTTAACTGTATGATATAATGATGTGATATATGCTTAACTAAAAAGTTCCATAAAACAAAACTGCTTCACTTTTTCAAGGATTTATAATTAATATTAAGGCAAGAAATACCTAAGATTTAGGCTTGCAAGTTTGATACTTTTGAAAAGCTGACAGATAAAGAGATGTACCAGAGATGAGAAATCAATTTTAGTCTTGTTTAGATTATAATAGATTAGAATTAAGAAGAATTAAGAATTAATTAGAGAGTAAGAATTAACAGTTACTGAATATCAATTATATGCTTATATAGCCCCTTTGTTTGCTGGAGCCCAGAGTACTTTTTCATGTGAATACACAGAATTGTCATGGGCTGTGCAGAAGAATTAGGCCCTTTATTAGAGAAAGAACCTTAAAGCTATTGAACTTAGACATCTGTGCTTGTTCTAGTAAAATGTATTTGTTATTAGAAGCACATTAATAATATACAGTTTTGGAGTAGGGGGCACCAATGACATTTGTCACCTCAGATATTCATAAAAATAATTTCCTCATCATTTCAAACGCACCTTTCATAGCTCATGCTCGCCTGATGTTTCGTGATACAGTGACTCTGGAAGATGCTGTTACAGTGGTGTCGGTAATGGAGTCCTCCATGCAGGTGAGCATAGCTTGTACCTAACATTTGAACCGTAATTGCAAACATTGTTTAAAAAAGACAATTTATAACATATCTGGAGTTATAAAAATGGCCATATTTTAGACCTATTCATTCCTGGAAATTTATCCAAAGGGACCCATTTAAAAGAAGCGAAAAAAATTGTCATGGAAACAGTCTGCATTGTTTTACCCACTGGTGTAAAGTAGTGGGTCTTAATCCTTCTTCTCCTCAACACACCTGAGAGATGCTCATGGTTCCACTCAAGACAGTGTGGCTTCCCAGAGCAATGCATGCCACTGGAAATTGGGGAAGAGGACTACTGAAATTTGAATCAGGCTCCCAGATGACTCTGAGAGCCGTGACAGGGGTATAGGGGTTGGTCTTAAGCACCTGGGATCAGTGGTCCCTAGCGTGGAGGCCTGGTGACTCTCCCTGGTATTTTCCATTTTCTCATCCTGTCAGGGAGGTGCGCTGCTAGGAGGTGTGAATGCACTCCACACTTCCTTTCCCGAAAACCCTCTGCAGCAGTACCAGACGCAGTGTGAACTCATTCTGGAAAAGCTGGAGCTGCCCAACCTCTTGAGTGAAGAACTGAGAAGACTTGAAAGGTGAGAAAAGAAAACCAAGAAAGGCATGTAATGGAACATGCTTGTTTGGCATTTAGTGAAATGAAAGAAGTGTAAAGTAAGTGGAAAATCTATGTAGGAGATTTCAGTTACTTGGTGCTACATAATCTACTCCATCAAAGCTCAGTGGCTTAAAAAAAAAAACCCCACCGTACCCTTTTAGTGCTTACTTTCTGAGAGTCAGAAATTCAGGGGCGTTTAGAGGGGATGTTTATTTCTGGTCCACATAGTACCAGCTGGGGTCACTCGTACACCTGCATTTAGCTGGGAGCTCAGCTGGGATCGGAACTTCGAAGGGAGCTTCTGTCACATATGTGGTGCCTTTGCTGGGGCGGCTTACTTGGCCAGGAGCTCTCTACTGTAAGGTAGTAGGAATTCTGAGATGGTAGCTTAGGACACAAGTAGCTGAGCAAAAGTGGAAGCCGCTAGCCTTTCATGAGCTGGGCCAGAGCGGACATGGCATCACTTCTGCCACATTTTACAGGTCAGAGCAAGTCACAGGGTCAGCCCGCATACCAGGTGAAGGGACATGACACCACCTCTTGATGGGAGAAGTGGTGTAGACATATGGAAAGGAGGGGACTGATGGCAGCCTCTATGGGGACCACCTTCCACAGCTGTGTTTCCTTGGCTGGCTGGTCTAGTGAGCCTTATGGAGAACATGGACTGGTCCTTTACTGTGTATAATCAACTGGGTCCTGATTAACGAGAAGGACCAAGGTATGCCACCTACAGTTTGCACCCAATATGATGCAGTTTCCATCGAGAAACCTTGGTGAATGGCTGCATCCTGTTTACTACCACCGCTTTTCCCCTCTTCTGTTTCTTTGGCTCAGTGTAAGAGGTAGTGCTGTCCAGAGGTGGCTGGGACTAATGTTGAGGAAGAGGAAATTGGCCGCCAGGAGAGTGGTCTCTCTCATCCCAGGCCAGACCCAGACACAAAGTACTTTATAAGCTGGCTGTATCATGTGTCCTCACCAGGGGAGGACATGTGCAAGGGTATTTGCATAAAGAGTCTTCATGCTTATTAATATTTTAATTCACTTATTGTCTAAAGCTTTTCTGCAAGCATAATAAAAATTTGATCATTAGTCTTTATATGGCAGCTTCCCTAGTAGCTTAGATGGTAAACAATTTGCCTAC
Source organism: Bos mutus (assembly GCF_027580195.1). Taxonomy (NCBI): domain Eukaryota; kingdom Metazoa; phylum Chordata; class Mammalia; order Artiodactyla; family Bovidae; genus Bos; species Bos mutus. The sequence continues at coordinate 32,298,147 of NC_091625.1, forward strand.
AATGGGTCAGGAAGATCCCCTAGAGAAGGGAATGGCAACCCACTCCAATATTCTTGCCTGGAGAATTCCACAGGCTGAGAACTAAGTGACTAAGAACACACACAGTCTTTATATAACCCAGGTGAAAGAAAATTGCAGGTAGAGACCGAGGCACAAATTGCTTTCAGGCCAGCCTGTGCCAGAATGCCGGGAAGGTTCGGAAGTGGAGATAAGAGTACAGCACTGGCTTCACCCAGAAAAGGCCCTTCTGGTCTGTTAGCAGCTGCTCTGACCCTCCCTCAGCATCATGATTCCTTCCCTACTACACTCCCAAATCTGTGACTTTTAAAAATTTACAATTCAACAGCCAGACTGAAAAAATTCCTCAGTAAGAATGACATTTTATGTTAAAGAGGTAAATCTGTTTTTCATCCTACAGGGGAACAACGCAGGAATGACAGGAGCAGTGTTTCAAAACCCCCTTTTCTAGTGACTTGTTACTGTGGACATGTGGGAAGGAACATGTCACATGCATCACCTCAAGAATTTTTGCCTGAACTTTTACGCTTGAAAGAAAGAGCCGCTCAGTCATGTCCAATTCTTTGCAACCCGCCAGGCTCCTCTGTCCCTGGGATTCTCCAGGCAAGAATACTGAAGTGGGTTGCCATGCCCTCCTCCAGGGGATCTTCCCGAGCCAGGGATGGAACCCAGGTCTCCCGCATTGCGGGCAGATTCTTTATCATCTGAGCCCTGCGTGCTCCCTAAATACGTGAGCTTCTATTACAGAGCTTGACTTTGAGTCTGTGCCTGTGTCGAGGGAGTGAAGGATGGCAAGTGTGTCCATCAGGCCTCTTCCTGCTGGTGCAAGTGGGTTAATCATTGACCTGAGTGGGTTAATCATTGACCCGAGCCAGTGGGTTAATCATACCAGTGTTGATCTCAAAGCTGGGCACTGGGGAATAGAGAGCATGTGAGAGCCTAGCGGCTACACAGGGAGAATTTGGGGAGCACATTGGGATGATTAGCTGTTGAAGCAAAACCTTGAGAACTCTTTTCCTGGCACTTCTCTCCTATTTTGCTCACTCCCTTCATCCAGCAGTATTCTCTATTTATAAAACCCCAGCACAGCTTTCTGGGGAAAAATGGGAGATGGTTTTGTCCTGCTGATACCCAGTAAACTTGCACTTTGTCTAAAATCAGCCTCTTTATCTTCTGGTCTCCTGGCCTTTTCATGATCCAGAGCGTAGTGTTAAGGTCAGTACTCCTCCTTTGCTTCTTTTATGGTTTGAGGTAGCCGATCCTTTTCAGTCCTGTCCTGGGCCTGGCTTTGCATTTGGAGAGGATTCTTACATTTTGAGTGAGCAAAAACTCATTTGAGTACCCCTGACACATGTCAGATTCAGGAAAGGAAGGACTGTGAGTCTCAGAGCAGTGTTGTATGATAGAAAAAGGGCAGTTAGACTTATCAGATTCAAGATGACCCTCCTGGAGGGAAGGAAGGAAAACAGAAAGAGTAAGTGATGGTCTGAAAGATAGGATTCTGCCTTAAAAAAATTTTTTTTTCCCTTCTGATATTTCCTTGTAATGCAAGAATTCCTGAGCTGATCCTCACAGCAATAAAACCAGGTGGCCTGCAAAGAGGGGCATCTCCTGTGCCTCCTGCGTTGCAGGCAGATTCTTTACCACCAAGCCACTGGGGAAGCCCCTCTGCTAGTGACAGCCAGCCGCAAATGACAGCTGCCTTACCCATCTTAAAACAGAGTGTGGAGATGTCTTTTAGGTGGTATAGTAAAGTATAGAGTTTAAGTAGCAGTACCTTTAAAATTCCCATAAATTATTCAAGTTGTGGAGTGTTAATAATTATGAGCATCCCTGACCTCAATTTGATACTGAAAGTATACTAGATAGTAGTAATTTTGAAAGCTATTTGGGTTTGTTTTTGTTTTTATCTTTTTTGGTCTGACTGTGATTACAGTGAATTCAGATTTTCTGTATTGTTGTTCCCAAGTCTACTATGAGTGACTGTAACCCAAATTTAAAAAATAATTTTTTAGTGTTTTTTTTCCTGGCTGTAAACAATAATACATTCTTTTTTTCTTTTTTTAATGTTTTTTTTTTTTTTTTTTGGCTGTGCCAGGTCTTAGTTGCCGCATATAGGATTTTTAGTTGCTTGTGACATATTAGATCTAGTTCCCTGACCAAGGATTGAACCCAGCTTCCCTGCTTTGGGAGCACAGAGTCTTAGCCACTGGACCACCAGGGAAGTTCCAATACACATTCTTTATAAAATGTTTTGAAAGTAACAATAATGAATTAATAAGGTAAAAAAATCACACACAATCTTATTTCCCAGAGAGAGCTATCATTAATGTGTTAATGTATTTAAATACATTGAAATTTAAATCCATTTAATTTTGATGTCTTCTGTTCCTTTTTCTATGATAACCCATGATTTTTAGAAAAATTTACTTATCAGCTTTTTGGTGTAGTTTCTTTTCAGATTTAGTGCATGGAAGCAGAGTCACATTGCTCCTTATACTGAAAAGGCGTTTCTAGGTTGTTAGGAAGGGCTTTCTAAGGGACCTCTCTTTGAAAAGCTGCTGTAATCCCTGTTAAAAATTGGTCCTCTGGTACTATTTCAGTTTCTAATGTGCCCAAGGTTTAAGACGAATGTCACAAGGTCAACTCCGTCATTCTCAGCAGGTCAGTAGGTTTCAACTCTGTATCAATCTGATGAAGAGTGGCTGCCCAGAACAGATGCTGAAACGTGTGGGCTTGGCAGGAAAGAGGTCATGGCTGCCTGGGGGAGGCCTGCCACGAGGGTGACTGCTGGAGGGGGCAGGGGGTGCCAAGCACAGAGGAATCATAGTCTCTTTACTCTTGAGGAAGGTCATTTTTTAGATGCACTAAAATTCAGTACCTCATTTAATTAAAGAGGTTTGAGGCGGTCATAATCTCTAGTCTTTCCCTTTGGTTCAGCTCTGCAGACTGGCTGCAAAATAGCTCGAGCCACTTCTCTTGGTCAGTAGTCAGCTACTGTGCACATAGCCACCAGGTTGTCTTGTAGGTGAACATTTAACACAGGAGAAAAGACTGACCTTCCAACAATCTGATGAATGAAACAGACTTTCAGAGAGATCTGAAAATATAGACAAACCTGCCCTTTGATTTTCTTTATTTTACTACACTTGTAGGTTAAATTAGTATGATTATCAGAACCCTTGTATTCTATCCTGGTGAAAAAGGATAATTTCCTCCTGCTGCTCTAAGAGATGGTGTGTGGTATTAGCCTGGAATTATGTTGGACTTAAACCCTTAGATGGCATCTCAGAGAATAAAGAAAGGAAAAGATTAAAGCAATACATATTTTCCTTGTATGCTTCAGGTTACAGAATTGGAGTGTGGACCAATCTCAGCCGCAGGCCGTGGAAGCAGAGACGATTCCAGGATCCCTGGGAGGTGATGCCCGGAAAGAATCAAACTTCAGAACATCGACGCAGCAGGAAGTAAACTGTAGCGCGCATCAGTTCTCTATTGGAGGCAGTTTCGGGGGAAGCCCACTTCTCGGTCCCTCTTCCCATCTGGGGCCTAAAGGACCAACAAGTGGAAAGCATTCAGAGGAGCACAGAAATAGCCAGGATGGCAGTTTGGACTGGTTTGATTCCGTGGCAACTCATCCGATTGAACCTAAAAACACTGCTCCTGTGTCTCCTAGTCCCAAAACAAGTAGGGGGGCAATGGCTTTGAAAATCTGCAACAACAGATCTCAGGGTAAGGAGGATAGGGAGGCAGGCCAAAGGAGCAAATTGGAGACTGAACCACTTCCAGCAGCAGGAGAGACAGAAACTCCACTGAGGCCAGGCAACCGTGAGGGTGAAAGGCCAAGAAAGGCCGCCACGGTTTCTGAAGCGGCCGTATCTGCTGATGAACCCGACTCGGTGCTGACTCATCACGTCCCCAGGAAACTGCACAAGCTGCACAAGGCTAGGGCCCAGGAGTTGTGCAGGAATACCACCAGGCCGCCCTTGCAACCCACAAGCCCTTCTCATCCTCAGCCCACTCCTATCCAGAGCCCGGAGAGAGTGCTGGAAACTCCCAAAAGAAAGAGACAGAAGTCACACGCTCAGGCACAAGAGCCCCACCAGGAAAGTGTTGAGAGTCTGGGTGCCCCTGTGGCCAAACTGGCAAAATTCACTTTCAAACAAAAGTCAAAACTGACCCATTCCCCTGAAGACTGTGGCCCTGTATCTCCTGGCACCAGTAAACCAGTAGTTCAGAGTCCTGAAAATCCCCAGCGCAGAGCAAAAAGAGGAGCAGCTCTGCCTGGGAAGGGCCCAGAAAAGCTGGCCTCCAGAATTAGAAGCTCGGCTCAGCAGCAGGATGAGACAAGGGGGGTATCACCGCAGCCACCCTACAAAGACAGACCAGAAGAGAAGAGGGAACGCGCCCCTGCAAAGGGAACTGTCCAGCCTGAGTTAGAGCTTGGTAACGACACGGGGCGTTTCTGTCTTGCTAGTGAAAGAGTCAGAAAGGAAGAGGTTTCGTGCAGTAATAAAAGCAGCAAGGTTCATGCTTGCACGTTAGCCAAATTGGCAAACTTCTCCTTTACTTCCCCCTCTGAATCCAAATCAGAATCCCCTCCTCCTCCTCAAAGTAAGAACCCGAGTGAGGGTGGCCCCAGCTGTGTGGCCACAGCTACAGCGCTTGGCAGGAAGAGGAAGACTTTTCAGCTGGACACATCCACCGAGAAACTAAGTCTTTCCAAAACATCTCTCTTCACTTTACCAGAACTAGATGATGAACCATTAGATTTTGATTGGGATGAGGAAATGAGAAAAAAGCCATAATCATGAAAAGCTTTCTGGTCAAGTTTCACCCTCCCCCACCAAAGCCACCCCCTCCAGGACATCAGTGTGCCATTTACAGATGGGGGCACCATTCTGAATGCCCCCACCCAGCCCCTGCCATCAGGTTTTGTAAATTCAGGTTTATCCTCATGTCGTGAAAAGCTGTACAGTCGTTGTAGGTCACTGTGACACCAGCACATGAATTGCATTAATTAACAACTGTGCCTTGATTTTGCAAACATTGTACTTGTATTCCTAAAATGTTTCGTTGTGTTTTGTTTGGGTTTGATGTATTTTTTAAGGGGGTGGGTTTTCCTGAGACCCCTTCTTTCATTCCCTCAGGAACAAAGGCCACGAAGGTAACGCTCATAAAGCTAACAAGTCAGATGAACTCTTTTTCTGTTGTTTTTTTTGTTTTTCACCCAAGATGTGCTGAGTATGGTAAATATTATTATGATTTGCCAGAATCATGTGATTTTTCTGAATTTTTTTATGTTTATTCTCATGTGTCATATTAAATATTATTGAAGCTTTTGTTTCTCCAAGAGGCCTTCTCACAATTCCATGGTAGACTTAAAGATCTGGCAGCTGGTCAAAGAGATGCTTTCTTGGGATATTGACCTGAGTTTTCCTTTCTCTCTTGAGCCAATAATTTATGCTTCAGATTCTTTTTTATGTCTTGGGGACTTACCTTCAATACAATTTAAATCCTGTGGTTGGAAGAAGAGGGTGTATGGTAATCTCAGTCATATATCATGGCACCCATCCAAGTGGTTAATATGGAAATGTGATTCCTACTAAGTTATGATTCATTTGTCTTTAAACCCAAACAACGACTGGTAGGAACAGACAACTCAAGCTTTGTCTTAAATGCTTTTAGAATAACTTCTTCCTTTAGATTCTAGCAAGGATTCCATAATTACAAACTTTCTGTCCTGGAGTTTGAATTTGGAAAATGGTAATAGATTCTTTTCATTGTCTGAGGGACTTTCGGCATGAGGAATACTGAAAGCTGTATGTACTTAGTTTAATGATCATTTCATTGAATTCCTACAGAAAAAAATTTAAGAATCTCAATTTTTCTTGAGCATTTAAATATTAATTCCACAATAGACTAATTAAATTTTCTGAAAGATTTTAAACAATGACTACAAATTTAGTATGGGTGAGTCTTTTGAGATCATCAGACAAGTTAAGCAGCTTAAAGACATACCTAAGCAGTAATTATAAAAGTTGTTGTTGTACATTCACTTAAACCTATCCTAAAACATCAAGACTATCGTTTAGGTAATTTCTTATTTCTGTACTTTTATTGACTTCCTAGTGTAGTATGATTCTTAATGTGATATCTTCCTCATCTCTCTCTATTAGTACTTCTGTGGGCTTTAGCATTCTTACTAGAACTAAAGGAAAAAGAAAGGATCTGGGTTGTTAAGCGGTTGATTAGCCAGGACATGGTCTGATTGTGAAAACAGGGCAATTCAAACCCGAGCCAGACTGATGAGCTGACTTGTTTTTTTCTTGGTAGACTTTTAAGTCCCTTTCTTATAAATTTTTGTCTTTGAGACTAGGTATCTCTTGCAGTAATGATGTATTAAGCTGGACATGACTGATAGTACCTAACCTATTGATTTGCCGTTAGGGTATTTTGATCTGTTTTTGTCATTTAATGTGGTTGTATGCTAAAGCCTTCATTTCTGTCTTGATTCTAGAGCACTTAGTTTCATATAGTTAACTTGTCTCTTCAGGACACAGTAATTCTTATTTTAAAAGGCAGTGTGGAATTGTCTGTCTTCCTTAGCTACTGTACATGACCATCTATGCCATCTTCTGCTGATTATTATCTGTACTCACCATATGTCCTCTAATTGTGCTAATAAATCCACCCTACTTCTTTTCAGCACCTTCCTCTGCCGGGATCATTTGCTCAAGTTACAAGTTCCATTGTTTATTCTTCAGTGCTTAGGCAGCAAGTAGGAACTATGTATGTAAATATTACAAACCGATACAATTATTAAAGAATAAACTACTCAATATGAATGCTCCCCTACTTATTAAAAAATCGGCCTCTGTCACAGCTGACTTTTGTGTTATGACCTTCACAGCTTGGTCAGTGGGAAGTCCCTGTATGTTGACACTGAGGTCCTTTTAGGACTCTGACTTTCCTAAAAGCATCTATGCTATTTGAAAAGAACAGCATGTTCCAGACCCATTTGAGTTCTTTTCCTACCTCAGCTCATAGAATCCGTTGCCCCGAGGCACTGTTCCTTAGAGACCAGTGATATTAAATGCGGAACCCCGGGCTTCAGGGCTGCGTGGGGAGGTCAGCACTACCCCTGCTCTGCGGTCCTTTAGTTTCAGAGCTAAAAATGTTTAGCGTCCCGGGGCCGTGTTTTATCCTGCTGTGTCCTCCTTCTTTTATACTGTATGATTTCACGACAACTATGGTATTTTTTCTTATATGGTATTTAATGTGTGTACCAAGGAAAAACAGGTGTCTCCGGGGAAATATGTACAGTCTCAAAAATCATATTTGTATTCAATAAAGGAAATAAAGGAAAGTGTAAAAATAACCTTTATTTCTGATCAGCATGTCAGGCTGTATTTTTTTTTCAGGCCAGTGGACTCTTTAGAAAGATTTTTAATAATATAAAATTATTTAAACATAATAAAAGTTGTACCTAATTTTCTTTATCAGAGGACTAACCCAGAATCTTAATTCTATTATAACTATATAAAAGGAATGAGTTTTCTGACATATTAAAGATTCACTTTTCAGTGTATATGTGGTATTCTAAGATTTATAACAGGGACTTCATTATTATAATTTTTAGCATTTCTTAGAAATACAGACAAAACAAGCATATTATTCTGATATCTTTAATTCTTTGGCTTAATTCAACCAAACATTACACTTTTTTGAAGACATAGCAAAACTTTAATAATAGAGATGTACTCTTGATTGTCAAATGTTAATTCTGACAAACCTACATATTCTTTGGGTCTTCTCAGGTGGCTCAGAGGTAAAGAACCTGCCTGCAGTACAGGAGATGCAAGAGACACCAGTTCATTCCCTGGATTGGGATGATCTGGAGAAAGACATGGCAACCCACTCCAGTATTTCTTGCCTGGGAAATCCCATGGACAGAGGAGCCTGGAAGGCTACAGTCCGTAGGGTCACAAAGAGTCAGACACTACTGGAGCAATTGAGCCACACACACATCTTTGTGTTTACTGTATTTGATTTCTCTGCCTTCTAGTGCCAAGCTGCAGGTGGAATTTCTGGAAGACCAATTCTAGAGAAAAGTCAGGTCAGCCGCAAGGAAGATCCCTAGAGCTCACTTTTAGCCAATCCACACACAGCATTCGGGTGTTCAAAACCTACCGACCCCAGAGGTCTAAGTCTATAGGGACTACCTGGGACCAGGCTGACCTGTCAGATGCAGCCTGTCAGACACCCTCCTTTCAAATGTAAAAAACTCCAAATGTGGAAGGCAAGGCCAGTGCGTACTCCTCAGAGTTGAAATTACGTTTTCTGTGTCTGCTTTCCATATTGTTAACATTCAAGAAGGGTGAAAGATGACCACTGGCTCACATTGGTGCTGTCTCTCTGGTAGAGGTCTCACTGTCTAGGTCCCATCTTGCAAGTGGTGAAGACCCCCCCCACCAGGTGTACTGGGGAGCATTACCCCAATTCATTCCCTTCACTGTGCTCGGGGGACACACACAGGAAACTGTGATAACTGTCCCCCATGACACATTCTTCTCTTGTTCTTACATCAGTTCCACTGTCGTTCTTCCCTCTTAAAGGCTTAAAAATGCATCTAAAAGTAATGTTTGTAAAAGTGAACTTGACAGAAAAACTCAAGTATTAATAAATAGTTCATGTGTCTATGTGAATACCCAGATGCACGATATCCACCAAGAAGAAAAATAGGATATACATACTCGGCCTGATCTCACAAGGAGTAGGGTGTAAGTCATTTATCTTGTGAATGTGAACGCTTTTTAGGCCACTCTTTTTAATGTGTTGTTCTTACCTGATGGTGCTAATCATGAAGAACCCATCTGCCAATGCAGGAGACATAAGAGTTGCAGGTTCAATCCCTGGGTCGGGAAGATCCCCTGGAGGAGAGCATAGCAATATCCCACTCCAATATCCTAGCAATATTGGGCAATATTACCACTCCAATATCCTCGCCTGGAGAATCCCATGGACAGAGGAGCCTGGAGGTCTGTGGCCCATTGGGTTGCAAAGAATTGTACGCAACTGAGCTACTGAACAACAACAACTTTATGTTTGGTTGGCACCTTAAGTCAACTGAATTGAACCACCAGAAAGCAAGTATTTGCATCAGGCACACTTTTGTATGAGGACAAACTTGTTTTAAGACTTCCGTAATAAACCTGTGTTGAAAGCCTGCTTAGTATTTCAGATCTAACTTTTCAGTGCCCGCTGATACATCAAGGAGACTGGTTGCACAGCAAAATTGGGAATCTGGTGAACTGGGTTCTTGGACTGAATGGTCACTAAGCAGAAGTATCTCACTTGATTTGGCATAGCTGACTCTCCCCTCCATGAAATCCTTTGTCCCTTGGCCTCCAGGACATCACATGCCTGTGGTTTTCCTTGCTAACCTCTTCCGGTCTCCTCAGATTTCTGCTCCTTACCTAGTTTCTCCTTCTCACTCAGACTTTTAATGCTCTTTTCTATCTGCACCCCACCCCTTGTTATCCTCATTGAATCTTAGGGCTCCCCAAGCCTATCGATTAGCCAGTGATTCCTTCCCTGAACTCCAGACTCCTCTATCCAGCTCCTGGTCAGTGTATCTCCACCTCAACATAGTTCAAATAATACTGCTGATCTTGTCCCCGTCATATTTGGTCATTTCCCAGATTTATCCATCTTGGTAAACTAGAGATTCCATCCTTCCAGTTGCTTAAGCCAAAAACTTGAGTCATCCTTGACAATTTACTTTCTCTTGCACCTCATGCCTCATCTGTTAGCAAATCCTATGCAATCTACTGAAAATATATATATCAAAATCTACACTTCTCACCACATTGCTGCTGTCACACCAGTCCAAGTCACTTTCTCTGCTGCTGTGCCTCCCTACAGGCTATTCTCAGCGCAGCAACCAGACTGAACCTGTCAGATACTATTATTTCTTACCTCAAACCCTCCAGCAGCTCCCATTTCATCCCGAATAAAAGCCAAACTCTTTATAATAGAATAATAATCTCTAAGGCCCTGCACACCTGGCGACTTGCTGCCTTTTTGACATGCAAACATTGACCTTGCTGGTTCCTATAATTTTCCAGACCTGAAGCGGCCCCGGGGCTTTTTCACTTGCTCCTCTATCTGTAGAGTGCTTTTTTCTGAAGGAACTCCTCACTTCGTTCAGGATTCTGCTCAAATGCCACTTCAGTGAAGCCTACCTGTTCACATGGCAAAAACATTCTTCCCCTTAATTTTTCCATAGCATTTTTATCCTCTAACACAGCGTAACATTTACTCATTTCGTTTACTGTCCACAGGTGCTAACCTCAGGGGAGGGAAATCAAGAGTGGAGAGTAGAGGAGAAAGACCGTGAGTATCATTTGTTACCTCCAGACCAGCTGTTGGGCGGGTGGGGAGTCAGGGGGCGTCTGTGGCTTGTACTACAGCTGGCACAACAGCTACCCCAAGGTTGATGGACTTGGGGGACTCTGCTGACATCTTCCCAGACCTCATTTTTTGTAGAGGCCAGACTGATGAATGAGATGGAAATTAATAGGGATCGCCACTCTGCTTCCTTTAGGTCTTCAGGGTTGTTGCTGCTGCTGCTGCTAAGTCGCTTCAGTCGTGTCTGACTCTGTGCGACCCCATAGATGGCAGCCCACCAGGCTCCCCCGTCCCTGGGATTCTCCAGGCAAGAACACTGGAGTGGGTTGCCATTTCCTTCTAGTTTCTGCTGTTGCCTCAGGATGGTTGTAATTTGCAGTCTGGCTTAGAGGGAAAGTAGAGGTGCAGCGCCAGAGACTCGCACTTACCCTTCCCCACTTCTAAAAAAAATATTTTTTATTTTTGGCCGTGCTGAGTCTTTGTTGCCGCGTGCAGGCTTTTCTCTAGTTGCAGTGAACGGGGGCTACTCTCTCGATGTGGTGGCTTCTCTTGTTGCAGAGCACTGGCTCTAGGCACCCGGGCTTAAATAGCTGTGGTTTATGAGCTCTGGCGGAGAAGGCAATGGCACTCCACTCCAGTACTCTTGCCTGGAAAATCCCATGAACGGAGGAGCCTGGTAGGCTGCAGTCCATGGGGTCGCTAAGAGTCGGACACGAGTGAGCGACTTCACTTTGACTTTTCACTTTCATGCATTGGAGAAGGAAATGGCAACCCACTCCAGAGTTCTTGCCTGGAGAATCCCAGGGGCGGGGGAGCCTGGTGGGCTGCCGTCTCTGGGGTCGCACAGAGTCGGACACGACTGAAGCGACGCAGCAGCAGCAGCAGCAGCAGCAGCAGCAGCAGCAGCATGGGCTCTGGAGGCTCAGTAGTTGTGGCACGCAGGCTTAGTTGCTCTGTGGCACGTGAGATCTTCCCTGATCAGGGATCAAACCTGTGGCCCCTGCATTGCAAGAGGGATTCTTCACCACTAGACCTCCAGGGAAGCCCTCTTCCCCACTTTTTATTCACAGGCCAAGGAACCAACATGGATATGTGGATATTCTGGCAACTTCCAAGTATTATCTATTTCAATTATTCCAGGGCCAAAAGGGAAATGGCAAACCTTGATGCCGAGTGGAGAGTGTAAAGGTCAGCAGGCTGCTCTCCTCCCCTTTTTTTTTGTGTCCTTGAGACGGATGATTATCCCGAGGGGAGCGCTAAGGTTGATGTTAGCACATGGAGGGACCGCCTTCCAGGTGTGGCCCAGATGGCAGTGTGTTTGCACATGATGCTGAAACAGGATGTAGTCAATGCTGCCAGGAGTTCTGGGCTTTCCCCACATGGCACATAGCTCCCTCCAAGTCTCTTGGCTCGGAGGAGAAGTAGCCTTTTGTGTTTGGTCAACAGTAACTGAGAAGCGCTGGGAAAGGAAGAGAGAGAGAGATGGGGGAGTATAGACAAATGGCCATCCTTCCCTCAGATGTCTTAAGTGTCTCATTCAACAAATATTTATTGAGCATCAACTATGTGCCAGGAACTCTTCTAGGAACTGAGGGTACATCAGTAAGTAAAACAAACACAAACCCCTGCCTTCATGCAGCTTACATTCCAATGAGGGTAGACCCTATCATTAACCCTGTTTATAGATGGGCACGATCAGAGGGACTGTGTTAATTTTTCAGGGTCACACAGCCAACAAATGGCTTCTGGAGGAGTAACTGTTGGATTTCAAAATCTGTGCCGCATCAACTGTATCATGACTGCTCCCAAAAGAAATGTGACTGTGTCAGGGCAAGGCCAAAGTCATAAGGGTCTAGTTCATTTCCCATTTAGTCATCGCGTGCTTTCAGAAAAAAGAGTGTGGGCAGCCCTCTTCTTGGAGAAGGCAATGGCACCCCACTCCAGTACTCTTGCCTGGAAAATCCCATGGACGGAGGAGCCTGGCGGGCTGCAGTCCATGGGGTCACTGGGAGTCGGACAGGACTAAGCGACTTCACTTTTACTTTTCACTTTCATGCACTGGAGAAGGAAATGGCAACCCACTCCAGTGTTCTTGCCTGGAGAATCCCAGGGACGGGGGAGCCTGATGGGCTGCTATCTGTGGGGTCGAACAGAGTTGGACACAACCAAAGTGACTTAGCAGCAGCAGCAGCCCTGTTCTAAATGGGCGGTGATCCAGGGCTGCAGTGCTGGGCTGAGGGCAGGTCCCTTTCCTCAACCAGCAGACCTGGGCAGCTGCTCCATGTCCAAGGCAGGGGACTCCTCCATGCCTCAACCCCGGTTCAGCACCTAAGTCAGTGCAGGAACACTGCAGGCAGCTGCACAGCCAGGGGGCCATCACTTGCTGGGCTCTGGGCCGCGTAGAACGCACCGAGAAGGCTGCCATGAAGGACAGTTAGGTGCAGCCTGGCCACAGGTCCCTTTTCGTTTTCCATCAAATCCAGTCACCCAACCCTAGATAACCTTCCACAAGGGGTTACTGTTTGTCTGTTTCCTGTGCTTATTTGCTTTGAACAAAGGTGACAAGCGCTGTGTGTTAGTGACTTCAGCCATGTCTGACTCTTTGCTACCTGTAGCCTGCCGGGCTCCTCTGTCCTTGGAATTCTCCAGGCAAGAATACTGGAGTGGGTTGCCATTTCCTTCTCCAGGGGATCTTCCTGCATTGTATGCAGGTTGTTTACCATCTTTACCACCAGGGAAGCCCTAGTTCCCTGACAAGGCCCGATGATGATGATGATTTAGTTGCTAACTTGTGTCCAACTCTTGCGATCCCATGGACTGTAGCCCACCAGGCTCCTCTGTCCATGGGCTTCTCCAGGCAAGAATACTGGAGTGGATTGCCATTCCCTTCTCCATGGGATCTTTCTGACCCAGGGATCGAACCCAGGTCTCCTGCATTTCAGGCAGATTCTTTAGCTCCCACTTCTTTAGCTTCCCTCTTAGCTCTCACTGAGCGAAGAGGGAAGCCCCTGACAAGGGCTCGTCCCCTGGAAAGTTGGTTCTCTCTCCTGCTCACACCACTAGGGGGCATGAAGGATCTCTGACGGAGGAACTAAAAAGGCTGGAATCCTAAATTCAACTGCAGAAGCCAGATACCTGCCTGCATTTCACTCTCATGATGAAAACGTTTCTTCCAAAATCAGCCTTCTCGGGCACTTCCAGCCGACACACAGCCCAGCTGAAAGGTGGGCCAGAGTGGACGGGGGCGCTTCAGGGGGCACCCCATTCAATCATATGGAACAGGCTCCATCTTCTGAAAATGTGAACCTGAAGAGGTGCAGCAGGCCTTTGAAACCCTCTGAGCCATGAGGTCAGAGCTCATGTTATAGAAGTACATACTCTGAAAGAATATACGTTTGGTAATATGCTTCCTTTGGGAGATGGGGACAGGCAGGCAGATTCTAATCCAAGAGGTTCTCAGATTTTTGTTAATCAGAAGCTTTAAAAAAAAAATGCCTAGAATCTCCCAAGCAATCGTCTGCATTATTTTTTTGTTGTTGTTGAGGTATAATTAACATATAGCATACTGGTAAGTTTAAGGTGTATAGCATGTTGCCTTGATACATTTATGTAGTGTGTGATTACCACCATTACGCTGGCCACATAATTATCATTTTATTTTTGTGGTGAGAACAATTAAAATCTAATCTCTTAGCAACTGTCAAGTATATAAAACTATATTTTTATTGGAGTATCGATTTACAGTGTTGTGTTAGTTTCAAGTGTGCAGCGAAGTGAAACATACATCTGCTTTTTTTTTTTAGATTCTTTTCCCATATAGGTCATTACAGAGTACTGAGTAGAGTTCCCTGCACTATATAGTAGGTCGTTATTAGTTATCTATTTTATATACAATAGTACGTATATGTCAATTCCAGTCTCCCAATTTCTCCCTCCCTCAACTTATCCCCTGTAACCATAAGTTTGTTTTCTACATCTGTAACTCTGTTCTATAGATAAGTTCCTTCATACCCTGTTTTTAGATCTCTCATATAAGTGATATCATATGATATTTGTCTTTCTTTGTCTTACTTCACTCAGTATGGCATTGTGTAGATCATACTATAATATTATTGATTGTAGTCACCATGCTGTGCCTTCTCCAGAACTTATTCATCTTCTATCTGTAAGTCTGTAGCCTTTCTCCAATCTCTCCCCATTTCCTGCACTCCCCAGCCCCTGGTAACCACCTTTCTACTCTTTGTTTTTATGAGTTCAGCTTTTTTAGATTCCACATGTAAGTGATATCATTACAATGTTCGTCTTTCTCGTTCTGGCTTATTTCACTTAGCATAAGGCCCTTGAGTTTCATCCATGTTAATCAAAAACAGCAGGATGTCTTTTCTCTTGGATGAATAATATTCCATTGTATATGTGTACATCTTTATTCTTCCATTGATAAATGTTAGTTACTTCCATATCTTAGTCACTGTGAATAGTGCTGTTTTGAACATGGTGGTACAGGTCCTATTTTTATTTCCCTTGAATATATACCCAGAAATGGAATTGCTGGGTCATACAGTAGTTCCATTTTTAGTGTTTTGAGGAACCTCCTCTGTTTTCCATTGTTACAGCACCAATTTACATTCCCACCAATGGTGCACAGCAGTTGGTTCCTTTTTCTCCCAATCCCTATTAACACTTGTTAATCTCTTGTTTTAATTTATGATAACCATTCGAATAGATGTGAAGTGATCTCTCATTGTGGTTTTGATTTGCATTTTCCTAATGAGTAGTGATGTTGAGCACCTGTTCATGTACCTACTGGCCATCTGTGTGTCTTCTTTGGAGAAATGTTTGGTCAGCTTCTCGATTTTTAAATCAGATTGTTTGTTTTTTTCTACTGAGTTGTATGAATTCTTTATATATTTTGGATATTAATCCCTTATCAGGAATATGATTTACAAATATTTTTACCCATTTGGTAGGTGGCCTTTTCATTTTGTTGATGGTTTCTTTTGCTGTGTGGAAGCTCTTTAGTTTGATGTGGTCCTGCTTGCTTATTTTTGCTTTTGTTGCTATTGCTTTTGGTGTCAAATCCAAAAATAATCATTGCAGAGGCCTAAGTCAAGAAACTTGCTCACTCAGTCATGTCCAACTCTTTGTGACCCCACAGACTAGCCCATCAGTTTCTTCTGTCCATGGAATTCTGCAAGCAAAAATACTGGAATGGGTTGCCATTTCCTCCTCCAGGGGATCTTCCCCACCCAGGGATCGAACTTGCATCTCTTGCATCTCCTGCATTAGTAGGGATATCCTTTACCACTGAGCCACCTGGGAAGCCCAAGCCCAATCTTTTCTTGTAGGAGTTTTACGTTGGTATGGGTTTAGCACTCAGGGTATTAGGAGTGCTTGCAGACCAGTTGGGGGGTCCTCTGGTAAGGTAGCTCATGAGCAGGCTTCCTACTAGAGTCTAGAACATAGTAGGAACTGTGCCCCTTTAACGCCCTCTGATATTCTTATCTGTCTCTTTCCCAGTCTTCCCCCCTCCACCCCCGATCATGGCACTCTTGCTTCAGGACTCAGGGTGCTGCTCTGGAGAGATTGTTTCTTTAGCAGCATCCAGCACAGCTGGGATAGCCAGGTGCTCGCTCATCACTCTCCTGGTCCCCCTGTGGAGGGATTCCTGGCCTCTTCCATCTCCAAGCTGGGCTACCTTGGAAGCAAGGAGTGATTTTTTTAAAAAAAAAATCATCTCCATTCATGACACCGAGGGGATCAAGATGTTCTTCACATCTTTATATACGTTTATCCAGCATTCATTTCCCTTATGAGGAAAATGTATAAGCAGTCTTTAAGCATTTTAAGGAAAAGGCTTGAAATAATTGTAACAAACATTTATAAAGGGTTTTTATTTATAAAGTACTTATTTACTCTTCATAGAAAGCCCCCTGAGGTAGGTATCATTATTAGTCCATTTTATAGACAGAGGAACTAAAGGCCAGAGAATTTCAGTGACTTGCCCAAAGTCACACAGAGGAAAGTGGAAAAGCTGAAATCTGAACCCAGATGGTCTGGCTCTGGAAGCAGTCTTTAGCCATACACTCAATGCCTCTCCCCACAAATGTCACAACATCCTCATAGTCAGGGACTGAATTGCATCCCCTCAAATTTTATATGTCGAAGTCCTAACCCCGAGTACCTCGGAATGTGACTGTATTTGGGAAAAGGGCCTTATAAGAGGTGATTATGCTCAGAGGAGTCCATTAGGGTGGGCCCTAATCCAGTCTGACAGGTGTCCTCCTAAGAAGGGGGCAATCTGACACCAATGCGGAGGTCACAGGTCACAGAGCCCTTAGAAGAAACCAATCCTACCAGCACTTTGATCTCAAATTTCTAGTCTCCAGAATTTCAAGAAAATGCATTTCTGTGGTTTCAGCCACCCAGTCGGTGGCACTTCTTTACAGCAGCCCTGGCAAAATAATACCCTCATAGACCCATGAGTGAGAAGACGCTCAGGGGCTTCCCTGGTGGCTCAGTGGTAAAGAATTGGCCTGCCAATGCAGGAGACATGAATTCGACCCCTGATCCAGGAAGATCCCACACTCCACAGAGCAAGCGAGCCCGTGCACCACAACTATTGAGCCTGTGCTCTGGGGCCCGGGAGCCACAGCCACTGAAGCCCGCGTGCCCTGGAGCTCATGCTTCCAACTAGAGCAGCCACCACATGGAGAAGCTCACACACTGAGACAAGGAGTAGTCCCCGCTCACCACAGCTAGAGAAAAGCCCGTGAGCAGCAACAAAGACCCATCCCAGCCAAAAATAAGTAAATAAAATTATATTTTTTTTAAAAAAGAAGTGAGAGAAGGGGGAGGCAAAATAGAAATCTTCTAAGTGAATTCCCCTCATCCTTTAAAAAAAATATGCATTTTATTAGATAAGAAAAGCTTTAATTGGATCATGTTTTAAAGTAATTAATTTTATTAAGTTAATAAGTGGGCATTCTCATAATGGGAGTAAAATAAAGCAGCCACAGCCTCCATTCGTATTAGGTAGTGTCATAGACAGGAAAGGGCAGCGTAATTAAGGCCAAAGCATGCTTGCTAATTGGCTGTCATCCCCTCCAGTGAGCCTACCGAGGGGAGCCATAAACAATTAGAGAGCATGGATTTATTGATGGACGATGAGGTAAGCGGGGCGTTAAGTGCACAGCATTTCCTTAGAGGGCGACAGTACTTCATTAATAATGAATTCCGTCTTTCCTCATGTCTTCTGAGTTTCCCACTAATACCGGAATTATTGGTGTGAAACATGAGGCCTTCCAGCAATTATAGGCAATTGAGAGATTCTTAGAAAGTGTAATAGTACATTCCAGGGGAAAACTAATTTCCAGCATACTTACTTTTTCTCTAATGAATTTCAACCCACATGTTTTTAGTACTGACTACCTGTGAGCTGGTGCCAGCGGCTCTGGTGGTTTCACTGTGTCCAGGATTCCGGAAAATGTATAGCCTGAGGCTCTTCGAAGGTCTGTTTTCTGAGAAATAAATTAGGGAGCATCTAGTCATAGGTCCAAATTGTTTTAAGACTGAAAAACTCTGTTTGTAGATTCGAAAAATTTTCAAACTTTGACCAAGTTGTCACATTTCCCATTGCTACTTCATGTAAGTAAGTGAAAGTCGCTCAGTAGTGTCTGACTCTTTGCGACCCCATGGACTACACAGTCCATGGAATTCTCCAGGCCAGAATACTGGAGCGGGTAGCCTTTCCCTTCTCCAGGGGATCTTCCCACCCCATGGATTGAACGCAGGTCTCCCACACTGCAGGCAGATTCTTTGCCAGCTGAGCCATTCATACTTTATAGAGCCATATTTTTCTTGTTTTGAAAAGTTTAAAATCAAGTAGTTTAATGAAATGTTTCATTTTTATGTTAAGTATTGTCTCATTTCTCTATGTACCTGAGAGTCTAGAGTCTCCTTTTACTGACTTTTTCTTTCTAGCCTTGAACATTGAAAGGCATCAATATTTTCTGTAGATGAATGGAGGGGTGACCTGATGGACATTTCTGGGAAACTCATCTGGATCAGGGAAATATTCAAGCCAAAAATTTTTTTTTTCTCAAGGGCACTGAAATTTCAAAGTTCAACTGAAGTGCCTGCATGAAAAACTACTGGATTCAGGGAGAAGGAAGAATTTTATAATTCTTAGAAACAATACAATACAGTGGTTGATGTTCAGTCTAACTTTTGAAAAAAAATGGGAAAAGAGGAAAGTGTGGGGAAAGCAGGCAAAAACGGAGGAGACATGGAAATAGACAAATAGACAGTTTAAAAGAAGTGATGTAGGGACAAAAGCAGACAAAGTTGTGCCCGGGCCCGAGACACAGGCAGAAATACACATACTAGGGTTAATACATAGAGTCATGGGCTTCCCTGGTGACTCAGACATAAAGAATCTGCCTACAGTGCTGGAGACCTAGGTTCAGTCCCTGGGTCAGGAAGAGCCCCTGGAGAAGGAAATGGCTACCCACTCCAGTATTGTTGCCTGAAGAATCCCATGGATAGAGGAGCCTGGCAGGCTACAGTCCCTGGGATTGCAAAGAGTCAGACAGAACTGAGCGACTAACACGACTACTACTTACTACACAGAATCCCACTGGAGTCATACGCAACTTTCATGACATCTCCTCCTTCATCTTAAGATTCTATTACTTTAAGAGTGTGTCACATTTTTCACATTAAAATGGAAGAAAAAAAATTTTTTAAGAATTTAAAACATAAACTAGAAATAAAGCTTGTTCCACAAGCCAAAATAGAATAATACCGAAGGCCAAATCTGACTGGGCTGAAAATTTCTCTCTCCTACAATTTGTGGCCCCTGTGAGCCTGTGCATGTGCACACACACATATACACACACATACACACATGCCACAAACCTGATGATTTTGGATATTGAAAGCATCTCCTACTGTGCCAAGGGTACAACTCAGACGAGTCACTCAGAGAGAGGAGGTGTGCAGTCGTAGTGATTAACATCAGTCCAAACCATGGCCAGCAGCGGGCTGGGCTGACCAGCTGCACACTGTGGTTGGTTTGACTGTTTGTAGAATTAGTCAAAGGCTGTTGGTAAACAGACTCAAAGATGTCTTCATTCTTGACTTTCCTTCTCTCGTTTTAGGAGCTGGCTGCAGGTGCCCCCTCCCTGGCCAAGCCTGTCCCCTGTCTTTCGTCTCATCATTGCTCTTTGTTTTACTCCTTCACTGTTCAAAAGACCCAGGCTACACGGCCTGAACAGAAGGAGGACAGCTGAAAGAAACATCTGAGCAGAAAGAAAAGAATTTTCAAGTTTCTTGTCCAGCACTGGGACTTCCCGGTTAGCCTCCATGCTTAGAATCAATCCAGTTATTCCCAGGTAGCAATGCTGGTCATTCTCCTAACGTTCAGAACCATCTCTCTATTCCTTTTATATTCTTTGGTCTTTTGCATCTCTTGTCTCTCCAGATGGCTTCTTAACTATATAATTTTCTCCAACTCTACTCTGATGATAGTTCAAATTAACAGGAAACTACTGAACCCTGATATATTTTAGAGTGTGTTTGTCCCTGGCACTATCCCAAAGGCAGCGATAAATAAAAATTCTCCTGGGAAAATATAGTAATATTACAACTGGTGGTGAGGGTGAATTTGTAAACACACTTTTGTTTTCAAATCTGTGCCCTGAAGGCATTCCCAGAGCCAAAGAGTTTGGTGAACTCAAGAAAAACAGAGGAGCTTGGAAATATAGATGTTCTGCCACCTACTCAAAGAATACAA
The DNA here is from genome assembly GCF_027580195.1 of Bos mutus. Lineage (NCBI taxonomy): Eukaryota > Metazoa > Chordata > Mammalia > Artiodactyla > Bovidae > Bos > Bos mutus. Next base: position 32,318,371 of record NC_091625.1, read on the forward strand.
TTTCACAGCTTCAGTTTTGCAGTGGCGGGTACCAGAGGACTAAAAATGAAAATGGGTTATGGATTTTTCTATCTTTTCATTCAGCATCTTGTTTTCAAATGCTCTTCCCCTTTCAAGAACCATCAACATGCCTTTCTTTTAAATTAACACCATAAGGAACTGAAGTCTCATTTCCTGGAAACGCAGGACTGGACTGCAGCCATCCCTCAAATGAGCCCCCATGGAGAAGACTTGGAGACGTGAGCTGGGGCTTCCGGTGGATGCGTATTAAACACCTTGGACTGAAAGCTGAGGTCATGGATTACTTTCTCATTGCTGTCAAAGGTCAGCTCAACTTATACTTCCTGTCATTGTTGTCTTAGATCATGCATGACTCAGTCCTTCTCAGCCCATTTCCATGCAGAGATTTCTAAGTCAGTCGTAAAGAAATACTGTCAATAACTCTACATTCAAGAAGAGATGCTAATGGGAAAAGGTGAGGGAACTGCTGTGGATTGGCAATGTGTGTGTGTGTGTGTGCGCACGCACGCGCGCGCACAGCGCGCTAACTCGTGTCCAACTCTTTTTGACCCCATGGACTGTAGCCCACCAGGCTCCTCTGTCTGTGGATTTTCCCAGGCAAGGATACTGGAGTGGGTTGCCATGTCCTACTCCAGGGGATTCTTGACCCAGGGATCGAACCTGCATCTCCTGTGTCTCCTGCATTGGCAGGCAAATTCTTTACCATTGCACCATCCGGGAAGCCCGTGGATTGGCAGTAATACAGGTCAAATAAAATAGGGCAGCAAATCAGGAAATGGGGTAGCAGCAGTCACTTGAGAGGAAGTTAAGCAGACTGGCCGACAGCACAGCTGCAACATTTTCTGTTTTCCCTGGAAATTTCATTTGCATAACGGAGGCAGCAGGTGTTGTGGTGGGAGGACGTGAACTTTGCTACCAGCCTTGCTGAAGACAACAAAGTGACAACAGAAGGAGGGGGAATGTCAAGAGGAAGTGAGTGGAGGTGGTGATGTGGAGATATCATTCAGTACCTGTGTGAGGTACTGGAAGCCACAGACTCCAGTCCCAGCTCACACGGGGCTCCTCCAGCCTAAACCCCTCTGTCCACGTGCCTCTCACAGCATGGTTCACTGCACCTAGCAGTGGGCAACTTCCCTGCCTGGCTCTGCTGCTGTTTAATTCTTACTCTGAGAGGGTCCCTTTACCTTTCAACTTACATAATCTCTTCTCTCTAAGTAGACTAAAAACACCTGTTGGAAGATAATTATCATCTGTAATATCCTACACTCAGAGAGTCCATCACAGCATCAGGAATATAAGGGTAGGAATACAGGTGAGCATCCTGCCTCTATCACTGGGCTGTGCTAAGTCACTTCAGTCATGCCCAACTCTTTGTAACCCCATGGACTGTAGCCAAGGTAAGGAGCAATGGCTGCACTTTGCTGGAGCAGTCGTGAAGAGATACCTCAAGTCCAAGGTAAGAGAAACCCAAGTAAGACGGTAGGTGTTGCAAGAGGGCATCAGAGGGCAGGCACACTGAAACCATACTCACAGAAAACTAGTCAATCTAATCACACTAGGACCACAGCCTTGTCTAACTCAATGAAACTAAGCCATGCCCGTGGGGCAACCCAAGACGGGCGGGTCATGGTGGAGAGATCTGACAGAATGTGGTGCACTGGAGAAGGGAATGGCAAACCACTTGAGTATACTTGCCTTGAGAACCCCATGAACAGTATGAAAAGGCAAAATGATAGGATACTGAAAGAGGAACTCCCCAGGTCACTAGGTGCCCAATATGCTACTGGAGATCAGTGGAGACATAACTCCAGAAAGAATGAAGGGATGGAGCCAAAGCAAAAAGAATACCCAGCTGTGGATGTGACTGGTGATAGAAGCAAGGTCCAATGCTGTAAAGAGCAATATTGCATAGGAACTTGAAATGTCAGGTCCATGAATCAAGGCAAATTGGAAGTGGTCAAACAAGAGATGGCAAGAGTGAATGTTGACATTCTAGGAATCAGTGAACTCAAATGGACTGGAATGGGTGAATTTAACTCAGATGACCATTATATCTACTACTGCGGGCAGGAATCTCTCAGAAGAAATGGAGTAAGCATCATGGTCAACAAAAGAGTCTGAAATGCAGTACTTGGATGCAATCTCAAAAATGACAGAATGATCTCTGTTCGTTTCCAAGGCAAACCATTCAAATACCACAGTAATCCAAGTCTATGCCCCAACCAGTAACACTGAAGAAGCTGAAGTTGAACAGTTCTATGAAGACCTACAAGACCTTTCAGAACTAACACCCAAAAAAGATGTCCTTTTCATTATAGGGGCTGCTGCTGCTGCTAAGTCACTTTAGTCGTGTCTGACTCTGTGTGACCCCATAGACAGCAGCCCACCAGGCTCCCCCTGGAATGCAAAAGTAGGAAGTCAAGAAACACCTGGAGTGATAGGCAAATTTGGCCTTGGAATACAGAATGAAGCAGGGCAAAGACTAATAGAGTTTTGCCGAGAAAACGCACTGGTCATAACAAACACCCTCTTCCAACAACACAAGAGAAGACTCTATACATGGACATCATCAGATGGGCAACACCAAAATCAGATTGATTATATTCTTTGCAGCCAAAGATGGAGAAGCTCTATACAGTCAGCAAAAACAAGACCAGGAGCTGACTGTGGCTCAGACCATGAACTCCTTATTGCCAAATTCAGACTTAAATTGAAGAAAGTAGGGAAAACCATTAGACCATTCAGGTATGACCTAAATCAAATCCCTTATGATTATACAGTGGAAGTGAGAAATAGATTTAAGGGCCTAGATCTGATAGATAGAGTGCCTGATGAGCTATGGAACGAGGTTTGTGACATTGTACAGGAGACAGGGATCAAGACCATCCCCATGGAAAAGAAATGCAGAAAAGCAAAATGGCTGTCTGGGGAGGGCTTACAAATAGCTGTGAAAAGAAGAGAAGCAAAAAGCAAAGGAGAAAAGGAAAGATATAAACATCTGAATGCAGAGTTCCAAAGAATAGCAAGAAGAGATAAGAAAGCCTTCTTCAGCGATCAATGCAAAGAAATAGAGGAAAACAACAGAATGGGAAAGACTAGGGATCTCTTCAAGAAAATCAGAGATACCAAAGGAACATTTCATGCAAAGATGAGCTCGATAAAGGACAGAAATGGTATGGACCTAACAGAAGCAGAAGATAATAAGAAGAGATGGCAAGAATACACAGAAGAACTGTACAAAAAAGATCTTCACGACCCAGATAATCACAATGGTGTGATCACTGACATAGAGCCAGACATCCTGGAATGTGAAGTCAAGTGGGCCTTAGAAAGCATCACTGCGAACAAAGCTAGTGGAGGTGATGGAATTCCAGCTGAGCTATTCCAAATCCTGAAAGATGATGCTGTGAAAGTGCTGCACTCAATATGCCAGCAAATTTGGAAAACTCAGCAGTGGCCACAGGACTGGAAAAGGTCAATTTTCATTCCAATCCCAAAGAAAGGCAATGCCAAAGAATGCTCAAACTACTGCACAATTGCACTCATCTCACACGCTAGTAAAGTAATGCTCAAAATTCTCCAAACCAGGCTTCAGCAATATGTGAACCGTGAACTTCCTGATGTTCAAGCTGGTTTTAGAAAAGGCAGAGGAACCAGAGATCAAATTGCCAACATCTGCTGGATCATGGAAAAGGCAAGAAAGTTCCAGAAAAACATCTATTTCTGCTTTATTGACTATGCTAAAGCCTTTGACTGTGTGGATCACAATAAACTGTGGAAAATTCTGAAAGAGATGGGAATACCAGACCACCTGATCTGCCTCTTGAGAAATTTGTATGCAGGTCAGGAAGCAACAGTTAGAACTGGACATGGAACAACAGACTGGTTCCAAATAGGAAAAGGAGTACGTCAAGGCTGGATATTGTCACCCTGTTTATTTAACTTATATGCAGAGTACATCATGAGAAACGCTGGACTGGAAGAAACACAAGCTGGAATCAAGATTGCCGGGAGAAATATCAATAACCTCAGATATGCAGATGACACCACCCTTATGGCAGAAAGTGAAGAGGAACTCAAAAGCCTCTTGATGAAGGTGAAAGTGGAGAGTGTAAAAGTTGGCTTAAAGCTCAACATTCAGAAAATGAAGATCATGGCATCTGGTCCCACCACTTCATGGGAAATAGATGGGAAAACAGTGGAAACAGTGTCAGACTTTATTTTTCTGGGCTCCAAAATCACTACAGATGGTGACTGCAGCCATGAAATTAAAAGACGCTTTCTCCTTGGAAAGAAGATTATGCCCAACCTAGATAGCATATTGAAAAGTAGAGACATTACTTTGCCAACAAAGATTCGTCTAGTCAAGGCTATGGTTTTTCCTGTGGTCATGTATGGATGTGAGAGTTGGACTGTGAAAAAGGCTGAGCACTGAAGAATTGATGCTTTTGAACTGTGGTGTTGGAGAAGACTCTTGAGAGTCCCTTGGACTACAAGGAGATCCAACCAGTCCGTTCTGAAGGAGATCAGCCCTGGGATTTCTTTGGAAGGAATGATGCTGAAGCTGAAACTCCAGTACTTTGGTCACCTCACGCGAAGAGTTGACTCATTGGAAAAGACTCTGATGCTGGAGGGATTGTGAGCAGGAGGAGAAGGGGATGACAGAGGATGAGATGGCTGGATGGCATCACTGACTCGACGGACGTGAGTCTGAGTGAACTCCGGGAGTTGGTGATGGACAGGGGGGCCTGGCGTGCTGTGATTCATGGGGTCGCAAAGAGTCGGACATGACTGAGCGACTGATCTGATCTGATCTGGACTTTAGCCCGCCAGGCTCCTCTATCCATGGGATTCTCCAGGCAAGAATTCTGGAGTGGGCTGCCATTTCCTCCTCCAGGGGATCTTTCCAACCCAGGGCTTGAACATGCATCTCCTGCATTTCTTGCACTGGCAGGCGGGTTCTTTACCACTAATGCCACCTGGGCAAGTTTCTTAACCCTTCTCAGCTTCAGTTCAGGAATAGTTCCTAACTTTCAAAACTATTGTAAGAAACAGAGATTCATGGATTGCAGAGTGATTAGTATACAAAGGCAGTCACTGCCCTGCAGAACTCAGGGTGTGCCGCACCATACCCTGGCCTGTTGCTAGCTTTGATGGGGACAAGGAAAGAGTAAAGAGAGCCGGGGAGCTGACAGGCCCCTGGTGAGAGCATCAGTACACTCACACTAGCTACTCGATTTACCTTTCTTGTCCTTATCACATCCTCACAGCATTTCCCCCAACTTCAAATGAAATGATGACCCAAAGAGATGACAAAATAATGTCAATAATTGTGAGGAGGCTGAAATTTTTACCCTGCTTGTTGGCTAACAAGTTTGCCGGTCACAGCTTCAGGGATCCAGGTGGGAGACACAGAGCCCTTTTTCAGAGACAGAGGACATTGTTACAGCACAGCAGGCAGCGTTGAGCTTCACCTTCTTATGGCTTCCTCTGGAGCCCCAAGACCCATGGGAGTGATGCTGATGTGGGCACAGGTGGCTGCCGTGCACACAGATCTATGTCAAAGCTGAGGAACTGTGAGCTTAGAAAACCTCCAATCTTTCTAATAGTCGGAGAAGGCAATGGCACCCCACTCCAGTACTCTTGCCTGGAAAATCTCATGGTCGGAGGAGCCTGGTAGGCTGCAGTCCATGGGGTCGCTAAGGGTCAGACACGACTGAGAGACTTCATTTTCACTTTTCACTTGCATGCATTGGAGACGGAAATGGCAACCCACTCCAGTGTTCTTGCCTGGAGAATCCCAGGGACAGGGGAGCCTGGTGGGCTGCCATCTATGGGGTCGCACAGAGTCGGACATGACTGAAGCGACTTAGCAGCAGCAAACCTACCCAACCTTTGTTCTGGAGACAGACAATGCCTTTATTATCCTCACCAGAAAACGGATCTGACCTCAGCCCCCAAAAGAGACTCTATCTCTATCCTCCAGGACTTTTTTTGTATACAACATTCTTGAAAAGCCAGTCTGGGACAAGAATTGTCACACAATGTGTAAAAGCAACAAGGAGAATTACCCTCCATCTCCCACCAAATAAGACACAGCCAGAACTCAAGACAGTGTGACTAGATGGGATGTCCTTAAAAATTCATTTATTTAAGCAAAGAGATCAATAACTTCACGTGGAATTTTAAGTAACGTAGCTCTCAATTGCCTGAGAACCTAGGGAGAGACGATTACTGCGCCCTTCAGTGTGGAGGCCGCTGCCTGCACCTGGTCACAGCACCTCCGCTGTGGGACTCAGCGCCTCCTGAGCCCATCTCCACCAAAAGGCCAACATCGATGTTTTGTTTCCTGCATTTCCAATTAGACTGGAAAGGGGACTTTAGCCCACTGCAAAAAAATGCATTAGGGATTTTTTCCCCCTAGTTAATGAAAAGGAAAGAAAGTCTTTTCTGACTTTCTTTGGACTTTATGAGATTAAAAATGGTTTTGGAAACAGAATTCCTTCAGAGGCTACGTGTGGAGATTATGGAGTCCTAAGATTTATCCGGATAAGTCTTCTTATTAACATGTCTTTGTGAGATCAGAATGGGCTTCCCATGGAGCTCAGTGGTAAAGAATCCACCTGCAGATGCAGGAGATGCGGAGATGTGGGTTCGATCCCTGGGTCAGGAAAATTCCCTGGAGTAGGAAATGGCAAACACTCCAGTCTTCTTCGCCTTGGAAAATTCCGTGGATAGGATAGCCTAAGGGGCTGTAGTCTACGGGCTTGCAAAGAGTCAGACACGACTGAACACGTGAGGTCAGACATGGTTCTCCCAATGACTTGAAGACCTGGAACACACCTCAGAAGCTTCCAGAATCTCAGTTCCCGTCTCAGGGCACACCCTTGGAGTCCTAAAAGGTGAACCATCTCGAGGATCTTAACAGCCTCATTCAGAGGCACAGCCCTGTCCCCATTTTCAGACCACAGAGAAATTTGGTTTGAAAATGTTTTCATTATTTGCAGCAAAATGAAGTAATTGTCATAGTAAAGAATTCAGAGACTGCCTTGTTTGAGACAGAGACAGAGCAGCCTGGGTAGGTGGTGGGTGAGAGGTGGGTGATTGAGGCAAAGTCTTCCTTGCCTCCACTTCGGAGAGAAGGATGTAGGAGCCCTGAATCTGCAAGACCAGAGATCTGGTTCTTGGCTTGAAAGCTTCCTTCTCTCTTGCTTTCCACCTCAAATCACTCACAAAATGCTGTTGGGGGCTCCTAAATATTCTTTTTTTCAGCTCTGCCCACAACCTCTTTTTTCTTCACTGAGAAGTTCTGTTTTTTCTTTCTTTGTGGTTTTGTTTACAAGTGAAAACATCCACTGGAAATATTTCGTATTTGTTGTCTCATCCCATGAGGTAGAAATCTAACTGGATGCTTCTCAACAAGAGTTGTCAGTGCTTCCTCACTACCCCTCAGGACTCCCCACCTCACCCACAGCACACCCAAGACACCCCACAAATGCACACAGAGGGGAGACAAGCCTTACTTTGCTTCCACTCAATTCCTTTCCGGTTGGTTGCCCAGAATTCAGTTTCCTTCAGTCATCTCTAGGTGTCATCCGAGAGGAGCCTCTCCAAGCTGGACTTTCAGCACAGACACGGGCGTTTGTCAGGCCTGGGGAAGCTGGGATGCTGGGGGCTCTGCCTTTGCTGCTGGTGTGGAGTCCGAGCTCCTCCCCATGCTGGCCCCAGCCGTCTCCTCCCCATGCAGCTGGGGCGGAGCAAGTGGCACTCTGGGCAGAGGGGAGCTGCTCCCCCAGCGTTCTCATCCCTAGTGAAAGAGAATTGCCCTCTGTGATTGTACACAGAATCTGCCAGCAAGAGCCGCCTGAGAGAACAGACAATGGAGCTCTATGTACCTCTGCAGGAAAAGAACAAAAATTCCGACACTTCAATGTTAACTGCTGGGATCCGCAGCCACCCCGGGGCATCCCGGAGATCACCCAACACAGAAGACATCTTCAGAGCTTAAATTAGCTTGCAAGTATCAAAAAGGTTAGAGAATGTATCATTTAACTAGAGGGACACTTAGCTTTCTTCTCCATGCCCAGAAAGCTGTGTGTGTGTGTGTGTGTGTGTGTGTGTGTGTGTGTGTATGCCTTTATGTGTCTTTCACTCTGCATGTTTTGGCATAGATTTTGCAGTGCTGGGAGCTGCAAATAGCTACAGGCTTTCTGTCCTCTGCATAAGATGGCCACACATTACAACAGTTATTTCAAATGCTCTGTTTTAGCATCAGGACTTAGCAGAGTGCCTCACAGCGAATATTAAATAAATGACTGATTTTATGACCTTATTCACACTGGGATTTTGCTAGTAAATATGGATCCATAGAAACCCAGTCGGTAAATATTCCTTAATTCTCCCTTGGTAACACAGAAATTCCAATAACTCCTGCAGCTCTTCACAGCCAGTCTAGCAAGGATCTCGCTTGTCAGCAGAAGTGAACCATATGGTCGCTGCCCTCAGGCCCCATGTTACACAATGTCTCTGCTTTGCACATTCAGAGCATATTTGTTTCCTCACCAACCATGAGAGGCGGTATCTTAAACAACTGCAGCAAAACTATATTTGTCAGGCATCAGAAGCAAAGTGTATTTGTACATCAGTAGTCTTATTTCTAATCAACTCAGTTTTCTGACTATTCAAAGTTCAGTCATCTGGCTTTGATTTCTGGCTTGTTTACAGAAACTAATAATGCTTAATAAAGCTCTGAAACCACTTTCAGCTACGTCTTTGTACTGTGAGTCCATCAGACTGAGAAGTCACACAACTGGTTTTGCCAACCCTCCTACAGATGTGCGTGGACCCCAGGAGTCCCAGTAGACCAGCCATCGCCAGCTGTGGTTTGCCCGCCGGCTCCACACCACAGCTCAGAGGTATTACTTTCCAGGTGTTTAGTCCACAACTACGGAGCTGGCGAGGATCTCCAGCTCAGTTTGCTGTGCTGCAGATTGGTTTGACTGATACCACGTTTCAGCTTAAAGTCCCTTGTTTGTTTTTTGTTTGTTTGTTTGTTTTTTAATTTTTATTGGAATGTAATTGATTTACAGTGTGGTGCTAGTTTCAGGAGTACAGCAAAGTCAGTCCGATATACGTATACACACATCCACTCTTTTTCAGATTCTTTTCCCATACTGGTCATTACAGAGTACTGAGTAGAGTTCCCTGTACTATACCATAGGTCCTTATTAATTGTCTGTTTTACATAGAAAAGACTTCTCTGGAAACTCGGACAGTAAGGAATCTGCCTGCAATGCAGGAGACCTGGGTTTGATCCGTGGATTGGGAAGATGCCCTGGAGGAGGGCATGGCAACCCACTCTAGTATTCTTGCCTGGAGAATCCCATGGACAGAGGAGCCTGGCGGCTGTCTGCCATGGGGTCACACAGAGGCAGACACGACATATATGTGTCAGTCCCAGCCTCCCAACTTATCCCTCACCCCTCTGTCTCCCCCTAGTAACCATAAACTTGTTTTCTACATCTGTGACTCTATTTCTGTTTTGTAGGAGGCAGCTTGTTTCTGACATATGTTTTGCACTCGGGGCTAAGACCATAAGAGTTTGAACTGCATGGTGGGGTTTTTTTTGGCTGAAGAAGAAAGGAAGAACTTTTATCAGTATTTTTTTTCATACACATCTGGGAGAAAACTTAAGACAGGACTTGTATCTTGGACACCAGTTCCTTGGGTAATCTCAGAGACGAGGGGACCAGAATAGATGTTCAGAGCATGTGAAGACTCGTGGTCTTTGCTGCAATAACTAATTCACTACTTCCTAAGACTGTGTGAGCCATGCAATAATATACTTTGTTCTCAGCAGCAATGGCATCTAACCCTGTAGTCTTCATACACCCCTCAACGTGGCCCCAAGAATGTGACCAAAATCTGGAAAGGCCACAAGATACTCAGAAGAAAGCTAGTAGATGGATTCTTCTGGTATAGGTGGTATAAGATAATTTTCCAAACAGCTCAAGGCTCTGAGCTAAGGAATCTCGAGGGCAGGTATCACCTGGCTCCCCTCCCAGCACACAGGTTCCACCCACTCATGATGAAAAAGGAGAGACTCCCTGGAGGCTTGAGAAGTTATCAACATGTAGCATTCGGTGTGCACCTACTCCCATCCACGTGGACGCACATCTCCTTCAGTGGACCCTCACGCCGCCCCCGCCAATTGCATCTCACACTGCACAGGCAACCTCAACAATATTCTGATAACCTGCAGAGAGTCAGGCCAAAACGCCCACCAGAACCAAGAGCTAGAGCAGTAGGAAGGGTGTAGGCCAGGAGGGTGTTCAGAACAGCTCACCTTCCCCATGCAGAAGGCCAAGCACCAAATGGCTTGAATGCTGCCATTTCAATATGGATACTTAGATGTGGTCATCTTGACCAGAATAGAATCAAGCTGTTAATTTTTCTCTTTATTTTCCCAAATGAAAAACTGCTATATTATCTTCATCTGATGAAAAGAAAACACATATTTATTTTAAAAGAATAAGACAGTGCCAAAAATTATGGCATACAACCCATCCGAAACAAAATACTTGATGAAAGCTTTTCCAGAATGTGTTCACTGGACAGTATGAAAATCACTGGTTTGAGTTTTCTGGAAGCAGATGCTGAAATGGAGTTTATTGTGCAGGATACTTCTCAAGAACTGTCTTGGGGTCAACACCCATGGAAAGAAAGGGATGAAAACAGAATCACGTAGAGAGAGAACTCGAGCTATGTTGCAACCTTGGCAGATCTGACTGGGAGCTCTGAACTGAAAAATAACCCATCAATGATGTTCACTATTGAGTTGAAATGGCCAACCCACCCCTGCCTCTCTGCTCAGGAGCGTGGGACATGGGGAGAAGTAGCCCTGCAGCTGGGCAGTTCCTGAACAGGCTGACAGCAACAAGTCCTTTTTAGAAGAGGCATCTGGGCAGTGCACCTTCAGTCCATCACACAGGGAGACACACTATTATTGTAAACAAAAATGGAGTCATATCTTCTACACTATTATGATGCTGATATTTTTTACTTAGCAACATACTATAAACATTTCTCTGTGACCCAAATATGTAACAGATCACATCCATTTTTAATTACTGCAGATATTATATCAAACAGGTGTACAATATTAATCAAATTCCTGTTGAAGGGTGTTTGAGAACACCTTTTCTGTATTTTTTGCCTTTATAATTAACTCAGTCATGAACATCCTAATGTGTGTATATATCTTTTCACACATGTGAAATTAATTATTAGCATAATTATTAGCACAAAGTAATCTCAAAAGTGAAATTGCTGGGCCAGAAGGTATCCATATTTACCTTTTGAGTGTAGTGCCAAATTACCCTCCAGAAAGTTGTAACAATTTACCCGAGCACTAAGGATAATCGGCATCAATCTTCATAATCTTTGCCAATTTCATAGGTGAAAAAAAAGCTTGTTTTCTTAGTAACATTTATTAATTCGTAGCCAGGTTAAATGATGTTTCTTATGTTGACATCATATTTCTTCAATTATTTTTTCCTTTTGTGATTTACCTGTACTGATCCTTTGCCCATTTTTCTCTGGTTTGTGTCTGTTATACTGAGGGTAGTAAGCCCGTTTGGTATACATGATATAATGCTATTTACTAATAAACTTTCTGTGTCTTATTTTTATTTTCTTTTTCTTTCTGTTCTTTTTTTTTTCTAAAAATAAAAAGCTAAACTAACAAAATTCATTTATCATCTCTCTTAGAGTTCCTGATAAGTTTCCTTCTACCCAGCTTGACAGATACTCTCCTGCTGCTGCTACTGCTGCTAAGTCGCTTCAGTCATGTCTGACTCTGTGCGACCCCATAGACGGCAGCCCACCAGGCTCCCCCGTCCCTGGGATTCTCCAGGCAAGAACTCTAGAGTGGGTTGCCGTTTCCTTCTCCAATGCATGAAAGTGAAAAGTCAAAGTGAAGTCGCTCAGTCGTGTCCGACTCCTAGCAGCCCCATGGACTGCAGCCTACCAGGCTCCTCCGTCCAGGGGATTTCCCAGGCAAGAATACTGGAGTGGGGTGCCATTGCCTTCTCCGGATGCTCTCCTGATACTTCTGTAAATCCTCACACTTTCAAGGTTTCTATTAGTAAGTAATGTGAAAAAAAGACATTCTCTCCCAGCCCTCTCCTTAGTCTCATCTTATTCCCCAACCACATCAGATTACCTTTTATGGAGAAAAGTTATGAAGGAAACACAGATTTTACATTTCATAATGGTCACTTTGATGTAACTGCATCAAGATGTCTGCTTTAATGGTCTTCCTTCTGTCAGAAATGTCCCTGAATGGCCAGACTTTCTGTGTGAGGCCCTTAGAAGCCCCTGCCTCTACAATAGGAGGCTGAGCTGGGAAGCAGTGACATTTCCTCCTCCAGCCTGCGAACCTCAGGCGATGCAACTGGGCAGAGCTATGGACAATGGAAAGTGGACACAATCATGTTCCAAACCTAGGCGTTTTTCCTGCTGACCACGTCCTCCCCCCACATTCCCCTTTCCTTCTACCCAGGTACAAGGTACAAGCTTCCTAGCTCTACCTGGATTTCCGAGTTATCCACTCTGTTTCCCCACCCTCCCTGTTGGTTTTTTTTTTTTAATTAAATGAATGAATTAATTTTTGGCTGTGCTTGGTCCTGCTGCGCAGGCTTTTCTCTAGTTGCAGCAAAGCGGGGCTTTTCTCTCATTGCGATGCGTGGGCTTCTCAATATGGCGGCTTCTCTTCTTGTTGCAGAACACAGGCTTAAGGGCAGCCGGCGTTAGTAGTCGCAGCTCCCTGGCTCTAGAGCACAGGCTCAATAGTTGTGGCACACGGGCTTAATTGCCCCACGGCATGTGATAAGTTCCCACTTCAGGAATCAAATCCGTGTCTCCCGCGTTGCCAGGTGGATTCTTTACCACTGAACCACCAGGGAAGCCCCTTCCTGTTGTTTTTAAAAACACTTTTATTGAGGCATAATTTACAGATCATGAAGTTCACTCATTTTCAATGTACATTACAATGATTTTTAGTAAGCTTACTATCTTGTGCTACCATCACCACAATACAGTTTTAGGACATTTTCCTGACCTCACTGAGATCTTTCATGCCTGTTTACAATTAATCCCCTTTCCCATCCCAACTCCAGGCAACCACTAACCTACATTTTGTCTCTATGCAATTGCCTTTTCTGGACAGAAATTAAATCATATATGCCTTTAGTTTTGACATCGCCTCTTATCTCCGATGAGAAATTCCAGATTCAACCTCAGCTCTATGGAAACTTGCTGGCCAGACGTGGGTTCACATAACTGGTAAATGACAGAGCTCTGATTCAGGTCCAAGTCTCGTGATTCCAAATTCTTTCCACTCCCTCCTGCTTTCCTGATCTGGATACAATTGCAATGATGAATGGAAAATTTAGTGATGGCCATTTAAAAAAGCCTCAGAGATCACTGGCCTTCTGGGTCTGAACGCCGAACTCGTGACTCTGCTCAGCCACCAGTGTGTTAGTCGCTCAGTCGTGTCCAACTCTTCACGACCCCATGGACTGAAGCCCGCCCCAGGTTCCTCTGTCCATGGGATTCTCCAGGCAAGAATACTAGAGTGGGTTGCTATTTCCTTTTCCAGCTCAGCCACCAGAGGGTGCCGAAAAGATCTTTAAATTGGCTTTTGCTTGTCACAATTGGGCATCTTAGGAAAGCCGCGTAGAATTTTTCTTATAATATTTTCCCTGTCTGGGAAATTGCAAATATCAATGGAGAATAAAAGCTAGGAAATGTTTTTGGTGTACGTTGAAGGTTTTTTTTTTCAGGCTTCTCAGACCAAGATTTCTTTTTTTAATAGAATAAAAAGGGAAACTACTAAAAAGACTTGGTTTGGGAAGCTGGTGAAACATTAAGTTATGACAATCCAGCATGACAGATATCCAATTAATCATAACATTAAGGTAATTGTGTTAATCTTTTGCATTTTTAGAGAACTAAATTGATGGAGGGAAGGGAACTGGAAACATGTTTTCAAATTGTTACCCAAGTACATTATCTATGTAGCTAGAATTAACTGGATAATAATTCAATATGAAAATTGAATTTATCTTTGAGTAGTAATTTTTTTGTGATGTATCCCCACCTATCCGGATGGATGGATGAATGGACAGGGGCTGATCAACAGCCAGGATGGGAGCTCCTGGGAGGATCTTCAGGGGAACGTGATGCTTGTCCTGAGCACCACCCTGGCGGCTGTCAAAGTCACTGGAGCTATATGTCTGGTGGTGCTGTGGCCCTGTACCCACCACGAACCGCGTGCTCCCCGGAACCTGGACTACAGTTATGGAACCAGGATTAGACCAGAGCCAGTCAAAACCTTTCGTTAACAGGAACCAGAGGTTGAGAACTGACTTCACCACAAACAGGAAGTAGTGTCTCTTAGGCTTATTCTTCTCTTGACAGCTAAGCCAGTCCTGAAAAAGTGATGACATTGAAAGGAGGGTGCTTAGAATTTCAAAAAAGGCAAATCTTCAAGTACTTCTGAAGCATCTAAATCTGTGCAATGAATTCATATGCTAACGAGGGGGCACAGTATTCTGGTCACCTCAGTAGGGTCGCCACCCACCTGAATAAGGCAACATTTTTATCATGAGTTTCCATCCCCAAATGGGAGGCCATTAACACCCAAGCCACCTGCTACTCTCTGCCTAGAAAATCTTGTGTCTATATAAATTGATGAAACCAGGATACTGAAATAGCACTTTATCATGAAAAAAAAAAACCCATACATTACAGAAAATTTACGGCTTTAACCATTTTTAAGTGCAGGATTCACTGGCAATAAGTATATACACAGTGTTGTGTAAACATCATCACTACCCATCTCCAGAACGTTTTCATCTCTGTACCATTGAACAATAACGCCCCCACTTCCCCAACAGTGCCTGGTAACCATGAAATATCACTATTATAAGCATATTCATTTAGTAGATCTGCGGAAGAGAAAACCATTTTACAAAAAGGAAAAGAGGGGGAGTTCCAAAATGGCAAAACTCTGCAGAAGCCATTATAGTGAAAATCATAACTCTGTCCATCTTTTCCTAACACAGGATGAACATCAGGATCGGCCTGTGATGTGAATCGCAGCTGCACACAGTCAGGAAAGATGATGCTCGGTCCTAGATGTTCGCTGGGTGCAGGGGACACTCCCACAAAGCAAGGAAGTCGCTGAATCTCCTGAGACCCCAGAGAGGCCCAAGCAAGGTTGGGAAGTGTGGGCGTCTGCCTGGGGTCAGTGGTGTGGCCAGGTTACAGTCTCAACCTAAAACTTCACGCTAATCCATCTGCACTCTGAACATTTTTCCAAAGCTAAAAATTTAATTACTACCCAAAGGAAGGTAGTTCGAGTGTTTGAAACTCCCACACAATTCCCTCTTAAATAAAATTCAGTCTCTCAACCAACCACAATTCATACTTTTTTAAAAAGCACGTAAAGAAAAACAGTGTTAATGAATCCTCTTAAATTCCGACTCACAGGGTCTCTTCTTTTGTGCTTTATTTACGGTCTTGGGCACTTACTCTAACTGGCCCCTTTCTGAGACCTAGCTTCTTCTGAAAGCACATGGATTTCCTTGTGAAGGAAATACACTCAAAGCCTTTCTGGCTCCCTTCCCCTAAGGCGTTTTGCTAATGTGTACCAGAACATTCTTGAAAGGAGAAAAGAAGGAAAAGAGAAAGAAATGCTTTGTCAGAAGAGTGCCTTTGGGCATAGCTAGCACAACTGCCTCCTATTAATCCGCAACCTAGTTAAGAGAACCAGAAATAATTTACTGTGTGTGGTGCTTCCTATAACAGCTAACATGCATTTGAGCACTTGCTATGTGCCAGGTACCATGCTACATTTCTTCTATAGATAATCTCATTTGCTCGGAGCAACTACCCAATAAGATAGGAATTATTTGTATGGATATTACCTATACTGAGGGCTTCCCTGGTGGCTCAGCTGGTAAAGTATCCACCTGCAATTCAGGAGACCCTGGTTTGATTCCTGGGCTGGAAAGATCCCCTGAAGAAGGGATAGGCTACCCACTCCGGTATTCTTGGGCTTCCCCAGTGGCTCAGACGATAAAGAATCTACCTGCAATGAGGGACACCTGGGTTTGATCCCTGGGTTGGAAAGATCCCCTGGAGGAGGGCATGACAACCCACTCCAGTGTTCATGCCTGGAAAATCGCCATGGACAAAGGAGCCCAGGCTACAGTTCATGGGGTTGCAAAGAGTCAGACATGACTGAGCGACTAAGCACACACACACACACACACACATACCTATCCTGAGGAACCTGAGGCTTTAAAGACTTTAAGCAACTTGACCAGATTCACACAGCAAATAAATAGTTGAGCCAGAATTTGAACTCTAACAGATCTGACTTCAGGAGCCTCCATGAATTAAATTACACTGATTAAATTCATGCAAAATCTCTGTGAGATGTTAACTTATATTTTACAAATGAGAAAATTGGAGATTAGAGTCATTGATTGGCCCAAGGTTGCATTTATGTGATTGAATAGAGAATCAGACCTGGTGTTTTGGGCTTTCAAGCCCTCATTCTTTCCATTAAACACCTGAGTTCTGTTCCCCTGCGTGCGTGCTAAGTAGCTTCAGTCATGCTTGACTCTTGCGACCCTATGGACCATAGCCCTCCAGGCTCCTCTGTCCATGGGATTCTCCAGGCAAGGATACTGGAGTGGGTTGCCATGCCCTCCTCTAGAGGACCTTCCCGACCCAGGGATCTAACCCACATCTCTTATGTCTTCAGCATTGGCAGGCAGGTTCTTTACCAACCACTAGTGTCACTTGGGAAGCCCCCGGCTCCCCTAGGTCACTTTAAAAACAAAAGGGAAATTGAACTGATGTTCAGTGGGTGTAATTTACTGGCAGTTTATCCCTCCCACCAACGTTGTACTTGTAGGAAGGCTCCAGGGTCTGTGTGGATTCCCCGCCTCTTCCCACAGCCTCCTGAAGCCACTTGACACAAATTGGATGAACAAGGTTCATAAGGGAATGAAAATAATACAAACTGTAGGGTTTGTTTACACGCTCTTTGGCACTGATAGGAACCATCAAGCGACAGATGGTGTCGATCCAGATGAAAGAACAGAGAACATGTGATAATGAATTTACAAGTGTTGTATGGAATGTTTAAGTGCTATTACCCTTAAGCATTTGTTGGTTTCTCTCAGGCAAAGCAACTCCAACGATCTAAACTATAATTTAGCACAGGAGTGTTTCTTTACACTCCATGAAATTCTTGCAAACTTACTTTCCAAACCAAACTGTGATGCCAAATTTTGACTGAGAAAAAAATACACACACACACACACATATATATATATATATATTTAATTTTTATCCCAGGATGTTAATTTTTATCTGTGTGGCTGTTAGGAGAAAAAAAATATTTATAATCATCTGAAAACGAACAATACCTTCAGGGAGCTGGTCAACTAATAATTATGGCAAACCTTTGTTCAGTAAATTTTAAAGATAGCCTATGGTGATATCATTGAAAATGAGCAACTACTTTGGCAAATGTAATTAATGCTTATTTATCTGTTTTTCAAACAATTATTTTCCTTGGGACTTTGCTGGTGGCCCAGTGATTAGCACTTGGCGCTCTCCACTGCTGTGAGCCTGGGTTCATTCCCTGATTGGGGAATTAAGATCCCTCGAGCTGCATGGAGTGGCCAAAGGATTATTTTTTCTTTACTTCCTTTAATTTTTAATTGAGCTGTACTTGACATTATATTATATACAGCATTATATTAGTTACAGGTGTACAATAGAGTGATTTGATATATTTCGTGAAATGGTCTCCACACTAAATCTATTTAACATCCACCTAAGAATTCCTCTCTTAGCAACTTTCAAATACAGTAGCTCTTGTTTCATGCTGAGATTTAAAGGCCAAGAACAGGATGTTGAGAAAGCAAGATGACTGCTCCAACTAGGTTAGAAAAGATAGTTCCAGAGTCCTCTCCAGGGACTGGCCGAGATTCTCTCTTTCTCTGGTTAGCAGGGGCAAGAACAGACAGCTAGGACACTGAGCTTCCCTTTGAAGGAGCAGTAAGCAGACGGCGGCTGAAAGCATGTCCTTATCAGAAGCTGCTGTAAGGAAATGCCATCTCATTGCACATGGCACCTAAGCTAGCCGTTTCCAATTGCCTTTGTCCTGAAAGTTTCCACTGGTCTCATTCCGAGAGCCGTTCCCTCTGGGGTAGGAGGGAAATGAAGACATTTAGAAGTGGGTCAGAAAACTGCCTCAGCCTACTTGCTTCATGTGGCCATCCTTTTTTTTTTTTTAATTTATTTATTTATTTTAATTGGAAGCTAACTACTTTACAATATTGGGGTGGTTTTGCCATACATTGACATGAATCAGCCATGAGTGTACATGTATTCCCCTTCCCAAACCACTCTCCCAACTTCCTCCCCATCCCATCCCTCAGGGTCATCTCAGTGCACCAGCTTTGAGTGTCCTGTTTCATGCATCAAATCTGGACTGGTGATCTATTTCACATATGATGATATACATGTTTCAATGCTATTCTCTCAAATCATCCCACCCTCGGCTTCTCCCACAGAGTCCAAAAGTCTGTTCCTTACATCTGTCTCTTTTGCTGTCTCACATATAGGGTCATCATTAGCATCTTTCTAAATTCCATATATATGCATTAATATACTGTATTGATGTTTTTCTTTCTGACTTACTTCAACTCTGTATAATAGGCTCCAGTTTCATCCACCTCATTAGACCTGATTCAAATGCATTCTTTTTAATAGCTGAGTAATATTCCATTGTATATATGTACCACAGCTTTCTTATCCATTCGTCTGCCAATGGACATCTAGGTTGCTTCCATGTCCTGGCTATTGTAAACAGTGCTGCGATGAACATTGGAGTATACGTGTCTCTTTCAATTCTGTTTTCCTCAGTGTGTATGCCCAGCAGTGGGATTGCTGGGTCATATGGCAGATCTATTTTCAGGAATAGAAAGGAATCTCCACACTGTTCTCCATAGTGGCTGTACATCCTTTTGTTGTCTGGCTTATCTTCATCTTTTCCTGACACTCCCTCTCTTTTAGACTCTCAAGTTTGTGTTTTGTTTTTGAGAACCATTGAGCTATTTATTTTTATTGAACTATAGTTAATTTGCAATATTATATTAGTTTCAGGTGTACAACATAGTGATTCAATATTTTCATAGATTACACTTCATTTAAACTTATTATAAAATATTGGCTACAATCCCTGTGCTGTGCATTACATTCTTGTAGTTTATTTATTTCATATGTGGTAGTTTGTACTTCTTAATCCCATCTCTCTGTCTTGCCCCTCCCACTTCCTTCTTCCCAGTGGTAACCACTGATTTGTTCTCTATATCTGTTTGTTGCGCTATATTCATTTGTTTGTTTTCTTTTTTAGATTCCACACATAACTGATAATGCACAGAGTTTGTCTTTCTCTGACTTATTTCACAAGCATAATGCCCTCCAGGTCCATCTGTGTTTGTGTTCTTGAAACCACTCCCTCAGACACCACCCGTGGTGTTGTCTCCATTCATTCTTTGTCTTTGACATTTGGCTCTATTTGACTGTGCTGCTCACTGTTTCATTCTACAACGCAGGTATTGATAGAACCCCAAGGTATCTGTCAGGAAGCTCCGTCCCAAAGGATGACCTTTAAAGAAAATACCAGAGGTCAGTGGTCAAGAGCAGGGCCAGGAAGTCAGATTGTTGGAATAAAGAAAGTGGAGTGGACAAATGGAAAGTTGGAAATAATAGGAGCTCACACTCACTGGAGACACCGATGCGCTGGAATAAGATAGCTCCCAAAGTGGAGTAACTGGGAACAAAAAGGATTCTTGTGCCAGCTGTCATGCAGAGTGGAGCTATAAGCCAGACCGCAAAGAAAACGCTGGTAAGTCTAGCTGGTAGTCCAAAGGGCTTTGGAGCTAGAGGCTAAGGCTCTGGGTCCATCACTATGGTTCTTAGAGTGATGAAAGTCCTGCTAAGCGAAACACAGGGGTTTAGTTCTGATGTCTAATCCTGCCCACCAGAACTTATCTTTTAGATTCTGTACATTATTCATTATTGTGTCAGCCTAACCCTTGACCTTCGGTCCTCTTTATCTTCATCATCTGTCTTTATCCTAACTTCATCTTTTGCTTTTCTTTGCAGATTCTCTCTCCCTTCAGCATCCCTGCCTTCCTTATTTGCTGTGTTCCGGGGCCTCTGCACACATTATGTCCAGCCCTGTTTGGTGCCTGCATTCCAGTTCTCTGGCTTGCATAGCCTCCCAGACCATGCTCATGGGTATTCCAGTCTCACTTCATGAGCTCCACCCTGGACAGTCAGCTGTCATAGCAGAAGCTTCTAACAGGGGTGTCACAGTCGGACTGAAATACGGTACCATTCTCCTCCCACCCTTTTGATTCAAGGCATGGGTTTTTTTTCTGGTCCGTATTCTGGAGGTTCATGGTCCTTTTAATTCAGAATACAATCACTATATTGGAGTCATCACTTCTCTTAAGGGATTCTATCTGCCAAGGAAATCACTAGACCTTGTAGTCACTCACCCTAAGGAGGCAGAGCAGAGCCTCTCAGTCCTGGGACCGCTGGGGATGGTCAAGGTCACTTACTCAGTAGTCCCTGACTACTAGATTGCTATGAGCATTTTATTTCTTTGATCTTCTACATCTTCAAAACACGGTCGGAGCATTCACAGATTGGTCAGTTCTCATTTATCCAAAATCCCTTGGTTCCTTCTTGCTTACCTAACATGGGACTTTGGAATTTCTTTGTCCCTTTCTGGCATCAACTCATTTCTACGTAATTCTTTTAGTGTGCACGTGTGCATGCTAAGTCACTTGAGTAGTGTCCAACTCTGCAATGTTATGGACCGTAAGTAGCCCGCCAGGCTCCTCTATCCATGGGATTCTCCAGGTAAGACTACTGGAGTGGGTTGCCATGCCCTCCTCCAGGGTACCTTCCCAATCCAAGGATAGAACCCTCATCTCTTATGTCTGCTGCATTGGCAGGCAGGTTCTTTACCACTAGCACCACCTGGGAAACTCATTCTTTTAGTACAGAGGTTTAAAAAGTGTTTACAAATTTTCACTTTGAAATCTAGGCAAGAAGTACTACTTTTAAGGCACTTGGAAAAATCTTCCAGAACGAGTGAAATATTAATTATATCTGATATTTATCTCGCCTTTGATATATTAATAGAACAAAGACTATCTTGTTTGCCCAATACAAACAGTGCTTTCTCCCATCTCCTTTCTTTTTCAATGAACTTGAATCCCATTTTAGCTTCTCATTTGTCTTAATATGCAAACTTGGGAAAGGTTTGTGATTTTGAAATGTAGAGACTTTCTGAGAATTGGATGAAGATATTACAGCTTTACTTGTCTTAGGAAATAAAGGGTTATGAGAACATTAAGTCCAGAGTTGAATGGACTGGTGCACTTTGCAAAGGATGGGGACCTGCATTGAAATGGTGTTTATGGCTCACTGAACTATTTTGATACCAGCAAAAACTACCTTAGGAGCCTCCAATACATTAATATTACTTATTCTGTCTGCTATTTCTCATTAATTATAGGTCTCAAAAGTTTACAATTCAAATACTATAAGCTTTGGTGTATGAGGATTGGCATAAGCCAAGGACTTGATGTGTCTTATAAAGTAATGAAATGTTAAAGCATTTGTGCCATTTGAGAAATCTTAGAATATTCGTATTATTTTTCTATAATAATTTGTACTTGTGGAGCACTTTGCATTTTACATTACAGATGGAGTTGAGATCCCTCATTTCTTTCCCTTCCTTCCCAGAAATAAATACCATAGTGA
The DNA here is from genome assembly GCF_027580195.1 of Bos mutus. Taxonomy (NCBI): domain Eukaryota; kingdom Metazoa; phylum Chordata; class Mammalia; order Artiodactyla; family Bovidae; genus Bos; species Bos mutus. The sequence goes on from NC_091625.1 coordinate 32,340,325, forward strand.
ATTTGATGTTTAACATTTCTGTGCATGGTTTACATTTGTGTTATATATTAATTTATCCATAAAAATACATATAATATTGTTTTACATGCTTTGAAATTCTATCTAAATGTAACATACTATATAAATCCTCTTACAGCTTGTGTTTTTTAACTTATTCTTATAAGATTTAGCCTATTTATTCATGTAACTTCAGTTTACTTGTTGAAATTTCTGTATGCTTTTGTATGAATAGACCTCAAATCTGTCTATTCCATCTACGTTTAAATACTCAGCATTAAATTTTCCATTGTTATTTTCAACTTAATTTTTCGTTGTATTTTCAACTTTTTATCTGCTATATCCTTTTCATTACAAACTCTATTTATGCTTTCTTTTTTCTTAATAAATATTGTCAGAGATTTGTCTACATGTTAGTCTTTTCTAAGAAACATTTTAGGTTTTATTGATTATATTTACTGTATCTTTGTTTTCTGTTTTCATAGTTTTTGTTCATATCTTTGTTAGTTCTTTCCTCCTGTTTTCTTAGGGTTTATTTTGGTGCTAACTTCTCTAATGGAAAATTTAGCTCATTAATTTTCTGTGCTTTCTTCTAATATAGAAGCTGAGAAAAGGAAATGCAGAGCCCCCACCCTGCCCATTCTCCTGCCACAGACCCCAGCTCCATGTTTCTAGGACTCAGTCACAACCTTCTATACTGATGGCCCCAAAGAGAAAGCTGAGGCCTGAGAATCTATTCAGCTGACCTTCTCCAAGGAGGAATGGCAAATCGTCTTCTCCATACACAGCTAGGCTCACGTTTTACTTAAAGTCCAAAACCAATCTCCAGTTTTGTCAAAAGTGAACACCATATTAAGATACACACACATACATATATATGTATGTGTGCATGTATGTATTTACTTATATATGTGTGTATACATGTGAAAAACATCACAAAGAAAATTAAAAGAATGATTAGTTCAAAGGTCAGTATAGTTGTTCCCTCTGGGAAAAAGGGAGGAGATAATATAAAACATGCAGAGATTAATTCGTAGAACTAGTTATTAAATGTAAGAGGTAACAGAATCAAGGCCAAAAGGAAAGAGCTAATTTTTTTTTTTTTTGGCCAAAGTGCACAGCATGTGGGATCTTAGTTCCCTGACCAGGAATTGAACCTGCTTCCCTTGCATTGAAAGCTCAGAATCTTAACCACTGGACCACCAGGGAAGTCCTGGAAAAGGGAATCTTTGAAATAATCAGGGAAACTTTATTTTCTATAAATAATGATGGGAAGTCTGTCTTTTAAAGTTGGGAGTGTAAGGGGGAAGATTGAAGAATTTCACATCAATCAGTTCAGAAAAGTGGGATAAAGGTCGTCTGCTAAGAGGTCGAGGAGCAGTGGAGTTTGGGTGTCAGGCTCCAGTGTCTGGAACATGGTTCTTGCTCAATAAATGTGGGTTGAAAAAACGCTGAATAAGAGTTTTTAAAAATTTGGAATAAACTGTTTGGTCATTTGCTAGGAAGTAAACCATGAAAGAAGAAAAGAATACTTGGACAGCTCTGCAAGTTCAAGTAAGGTTTGTTAGCATGGAACTATTGTAGTAAAGCCAATTGGCAACCCAGCAGTTGCAAAGAAGAAAGAAAATGGCAGGCTTGGGAAGGAAGAAGGAACAAAAGGGATGCCTTGTAGGGGTTAGTAAAAGCATAATAGAAATCTCCAGTCATGGGACCAGGCTGGCTAATGAGGGAAATGAACCAAGAAGGGAAATGAAACCAGCCTGGGAGGAAGAGAAAGGCCAAGGGCCCAAAGTTCCCCTTCACTGAAGTTTCGCTCTCTACTGGCTCATTCCCATCACTGCACAAACTCTCATCTTTAAACCAAACCAAACAAAGCCCTACTCTTAACCTCAATTTCCCTGCCAGCTGCCGCCCCATTTCTCTGCTCTACTTTGCAGAGAATGTCCATAAAAGTCTCCTCTATTCTTTGTCTCAAACTTCCCTCTTCTTGTTCTCTCCTAAACCCACTGTAGTGAGACTTCTCTCCACAGATACCCAACTGAAACCACTCCGGTAAAGGTCACCAGTGACCTCTATTTTGCTAAACAGAGTGATCAGTTCTCAGTTCTCATTTTAGCAGAGCTTTCAGCAGCTTTGGATAAAGCTGATCACTCCCTCCTGCTAATGCGTTTCTTCACTTGGCGTCTAGGGCACTGTACCCTTGGCTTTTCTCCTTCATCTCCTCTTTCCCCTGACCTGTCAACCCCGGAGCATCCTAAAGCTGAATCCTTGTGCTTCTTCTCTTCATTATCCACACTCACGCCTTGGCGTTACTCTCCTGTCCCAAGCTTTTAAATACCATCTATGCCTCCCAAATCTAGATCTCCAGGCCAGAACTGTCCCCTAAATTCAGACTCCTACATCCATCTCCCACTCACCATAATGGGTGTCTCAAAGTCAGTCTGTCCAGAGCTGACCTTCTGATTGCCCTGCCCTTAGCCCCCCGCATCCGCCCCACCCAGTCTTCTGCTTCTCAAGTGATGTTAAACCCACTCTTTCATTTGTTGGACTCAAAAGTCTTAGTGTCAGCCTTTACTCCTTTCTCTGACATCGCATGTCCAATCAACTGGCACCTCCTGCAGGTGCTTTCCTTGTATCCAGAATCCAGCCATTTTGTACTACATTCATTATTGTTACTCTGAGCCATTATATTTCATCTAGATAATAGATTGGAATATCTGGAAGAATGTTGCCTTGTTTGTACCTTTTCACTACCCATCAACTCACCCCAACTTAATCTGTTCTCAACATTTCAAAGCCGTCCATTTAAAGTACATTGGATCCTACATCCCTCTCTTCCAAAACCCTAATAGCTTTCTATCACAGTCACAGTAAAAGCCAAAGTCCCCCACTTGCTTACAACATCCTCTACCACCTGCTCTCAAGTTACCTGACCGAGCTCATCTTTACCACTCTCCCTGTCTCTCACTTGCTCTGCTCTGTCCACGGGACTCCTTGCTCTTTCTAGGATATCCCCAGCCTGCTCCTCATTTCGGGCCTTTGCCGTGTCTGTCTCACGGCCTCAAATGCTCTTCCAGATGCCACGTAGCTGAAGGCTGACTCCTTCACCTCATTTATGTCTTTACTCAAATGTCAATGTTTGATTTAAAATTACACCAGTGGTATGCTGGTAAATGTTTCCTGTTTAAGAAAGGAGCTGCACTTTGTATGATTTGCAAATTTCTACAGTGCAAATATTTGGCCATTTCAAGTTACCAATGTGTTGTCACAGAATTGATGCTGCTGAACGTGGAGTTGGGGGAGAGATGCCACCATCAGCTGATTTTTCCAGAGTATGGGTCACTGTCTCATAGAGCATGTTGCTTATCACCACGTCCATTGTTTATTATCTGCCTCTTCCTTATCATTCCCCCAGGGATTTTTGTCTGTTGTCTCCATTGATGTTTTGTAAGAACAAGGCCTCGTGCGGAGTAGGCTGTCAATATGTTGTTAAATGAATGAACGAATTTCCTAAAGAGGGTGACATAATGCAGCTATAGTAATAATGATCGACCAGGAGAATGTTCAGGCAGAACACTGTGGTCAGATTTGAAGATCTGGGTAGACAGGACAGACGTGACCATACTGTAAAGTGGAGTGAAATGGAATCTGTACCTCTGGAGCTGAGAATCTCATGAGGGAGGCTGGGGAATTCTGAGCAGCTGCCACCTATATGTTGTTTTTTAAAAAGAATTTCATGGACCTATGGATAATATACAATATTATATAAGTTACAGGTGTACAACATAGTCACAATTTTAAAGGTTACACTTCATTTATAGTTATTATAAAATATTAACTATATTTCCTGTGTGGTACAATATATTCTTGTAACTTATTTTATACTGAATAGCTTGTAATTCTTAACCCTGTACCTGTATATTGCCCCTCACCTCTTCCCTCTCCCCACTAGTAACCACTAGTTTGTTCTCTATGAGTCTGCTTCTTTTGTTATTATATTCACTACTTTGCTAGTTGTTATATATCACTAGTATGATATAAGCAATAGCATACAGTATTTGTCTTTCTCTGCCTGACTTATATCACTTAGCATAATGCCCTTCATGTTCATTCCTATACCTGCAAATGTCAAAATTCCATTCTTTTTTATGGTTGAGCAATATTCCATTGTGTGTATGTATGTGTGTGTCTCACATCTTTTTTATCCATTCATCTTGTTGATAGATACTTAGGTTGCTTCTGTATTTTGGCTATTGTAAATAAGGCTGCTATGAACATTGAGGTGCATGTAACTTTTTGAATTAGTGGGAGGTGTTTTTTTGGGATATATACCAGGAGTGGAATTGCTGGGTCATCAGATCAGATGAGATCAGTTGCTCAGTCATGTCCGACTCTTTGCAACCCCATGAATCGCAGCACGCCAGGCCTCCCTGTCCATCACCAACTTCCGGAGTTCACTGAGACTCATGTCCATCGAGTCAGTGATGCCATCCAGCCATCTCATCCTCTGTCGTCCCCTTCTCCTCCTGCCCCCAATCCCTCCCAGCATCACAGTCTTTTCCAATGAGTCAACTCTTCGCATGAGGTGCCCAAAGTACTGGAGTTTCAGCTTTAGCATCATTCCTTCCAAAGAAATCCCAGGGCTGATCTCCTTCAGAATGGACTGGTTGGATCTCCTTGCAGTCCAAAGGACTCTCAAGAGTCTTCTCCAACACCACAGTTCAAAAGCATCAATTCTTTGGCGCTCAGCCTTCTTCACAGTCCAACTCTCACATCCATACATGACCGCAGGAAAAACCATAGCCTTGACTAGACTGACCTTTGAAATTGGCAAAGTAATGTCTCTGCTTTTTAATATGCTATCTAGGTTGGTCATAACTTTCCTTCCAAGGAGTAAGCGTCTTTTAATTTCATGGCTGCAGTCACCATCTGCAGTGATTTTGGAGCCCCAAAAAATAAAGTCTGACACTGTTTCCACTGTTTCCCCATCTATTTCCCATGAAGTGGTGGGACTGGATGCCATGATCTTCGTTTTCTGAATGTTGAGCTTTAAGCCAACTTTTTCACTCTCCACTTTCACTTTCATCAAGAGGCTTTTGAGTTCCTCTTCACTTTCTGCCATAAGGGTGGTGTCATCTGCATATCTGAGGTGATTGATATTTCTCCCGGCAATCTTGATTCCAGCTTGTGTTTCTTCCAGTCCAATGTTTCTCATGATGTACTCTGCATATAAGTTAAATAAACAGGGTGACAATATACAGCCTTGACATACGCCTTTTCCTATTTGGAACCAGTCTGTTGTTCCATGTCCAGTTCTAACTGTTGCTTCCTGACCTGCATACAAATTTCTCAAGAGGCAGGTCAGGTGGTCTGGTATTCCCATCTCTTTCAGAATTTTCCACAGTTTATTGTGATCCACACAGTCAAAGGCTTTGGCTTAGTCAATAAAGCAGAAATAGATGATTTTGTGGAACTCTCTTGCTTTTTCCATGATCCAGCGGATGTTGGCAATTTGATCTCTGGTTCCTCTGCCTTTTCTAAAACCAGCTTGAACATCAGGAAGTTCACGGTTCACATATTGCTGAAGCCTGGCTTGGAGAATTTTGAGCATTACTTTACTAGCGTGTGAGATGAGTGCAATTGTGTGGTAGTTTGAGCATTCTTTGGCATTGCCTTTCTTTGGGATTGGAATGAAAACTGACCTTTTTATGGTAGCTCTATTTTCAATTTTTTGAGAAACCTTCATACTGTTTCCCACAGTGGCTGCACAATCTACATTCCCACTAATGGTGACATTTATGTAGTTTTAGAACCAACTCCTTTCCTTTGCAGTAAGGAGACATGGTTAGAAACCTCTGGGCTTTATGAGGTTGAGTAGCAGCTCTTTGTTCTGAAGCTTTATATTTAACTTAATGAACATTATTTCAGGCTGTCATAATTATGGGTTTGAATAAAAAGAATAAGGTGCACTGAAAATTAACAAAAGAAATTTATAGGTGTGCACTTACTAGAGAGAGAAAGAGAAAAAAAAACTTGAGTTTTAGGAACTCTTTGCTGTCACTCTCCTTTGAATAATCTGCCCTAGAGATTTTCTTTTATTTAGTGAATGTATCAATGCAACACAATCTTCACATCCTGATCCAGGGCCTTGAACATCTGGATTTTTCTCCTCTTGCAAATGCATGCCTTCTTAACATTTAGAAATTCTATTTACACTGAAGCTTCTAATAAAACTATTTTCCTAATATACCACAGAAATCTACATCTTCTCCATGTATTCACTGACATAGGACCATGAAAGTGTGTTGTTTTTATGAGTTTGAAGTATAATCATTAATTGATGGTCCTGCGTTTTTGAAGCTCAGTGGCATACTGTTTTTCCAAAGGAGATTTTTTTCATGAATGACATAAAGGTAAACCACCATTTAATATTCTCTGACGTGTTGTTGGATTTGCTGTTTTAGGTGTAGAGCAGCCAGGATGGGAAACATTGAAGTTAATTTTATCTACTTATAATTTTTTTTTAAGTCCTACCCAGTGTAAGTTTCCAAAAACAGAAATGAAGGGAAGACCAGACTACAGGTGATATGCGTATGTCCTGGTTCTTGGCACTGACAATGAGAGCAAACCTCTACAAGGCATTTCCCGAAGGACAGTGGTATTCAGGCTCTCCTAGAGAAGCGTTCGTGGCAGCTGTTTATTTTGGCCTGAGGGAGTTGAGTGTGGGCTGTGGTCAGGAGGCTGCCATCAGCAGTGCGGCTGCTGTGAATTCCTTCCCTGACTTGGAATTCTCCTCACCCAGGGCTGGCCCCACGGCAGGGCCCACTCTCTTCATCCAGGAGGCCGGTCTTGCCCCCTGAGTTCGTGATCCTTGCCCTTCGCCCTGACGGTTGCCAGAAGTTTCTGTCTTGCTCACTGTCCACCTCACATGCCCCTACCCTGCTAGCTCTGTCGGATGGCTCCTAACAAGCTTTCCTTCTCCAAGTAGGGATTCTGCTGATCTGAGCCAGGCTGACGAGACCCAGGCCACAGCTTCAGTTCTGCCTGCTGATTCCATGCCACCCCCTGGCCAGTCACCAGCCCAGAATTTGTCTTAATCACTATAGGGACCAAGCCATGGATGCCATTGGATCAGTCCAAGACAATCCTTCCTGGGAAAAACCTTTAAAATCCTTGCTTTAGGAATAAAGTCATTCACCAAATGTTAATTTGGTCACCTCATCTGGGCATCTACCCTCATGAAGCTTATGTGAGGAGTCAGGTAAAAAAAAAAAAAAGTAAATTGTAGAGGGACTTCCTTGGTGGCCCAGTGGTTAAGACTCCATGCTCCCATTGCAGGGGTCATGGGTTTGATCCCTAGTCGGGGAACTAAAATCCTGCATGCTACTCAGAGTGGCCAAAATAAATAAAAATAAAGTCTCCAGCCATGGGAAAAAAGATTATAGAGAGTGCTGAATGCTATAAAGAAAATATAACAAGGAGAGGGTATAGCGAGGAGAGGGAGGTCTCAGAGAACATGAAGACGGGAGTCAGGAGTTCACTTAGAAAACAGGGTCCCCACGTTCATATGCAGAATACGCCTCAAAACCAAGAGTGACAGCAATTCTTGGTACATGAAATCCTACTGCATGTAGGTCAGGCTTTTGTTCATGAAAACAGTCAAATGAGAAAACACAAATGGGAAAGGCAAAGTATAATGTGAATCTGAAATTAAGACGAGCTAAAGGAACAATAAATTCTAAGGGGAAACATACATATGAAAATGCCCAGCTTCAGGTCAGGGATTCTGACTACGGCCTCATCTCTTCCCCAGCTGAGGTGGATGTAAATAAACATGCACATCCATCAGAGGCTTAAGCCTGCCATCACCTGTGTCCGAACGGAAGGCGCTCGCGTCTGCTTGTGGTCAGTAGCTGTCCTGCTCTCGGCCCCTAGGCTATTCTCCAGCACCAGCGGTCTCGCTCTGTGTCACTCGACACTGTTGCACTCAGAAACAGGAGCCAGGGGTCTGTGCCTGATCCCAGGACAACCAGGCCAGAGGCCGGCCAGTGACCTGTGAGCCGGCCCAAGGTGATAAGTTCTGCGCCAGCGCGGTGCGTGCTCTCTTTCTGCTACCAGGAAATCTGGTGGCAGGAGAAAAAGCAGGGAAGCAGAGACCGAGAGAGAGGCTGAAGCACGTTAATGCTTCACCGGAGAGAGGACTCAGGTACGGTGAGTAGGTATTAGCAGTATCTGCCCACTCTTCCCCTCCCATCTCCCTGCCAGCCCTTCGGTGGCTCTGTCTGACGCCAGGTGCCAGCATCTGTGTCTCTCAGCCTAAAGATCTTATTTCCAGAACCTACAGCAGGCTAGAAATACGGGGGAATTAGCACCTCTCAGGACCAGTCCTCAATCAACGGCTCACAGGAGGTCCTATATAAACACTACCCCCGCTCCGTCACCTCTTGGCTTGGATAACTCCGGGTTTGCGTTTTCATAGCATCCTACCATGAGATGAAGCTTTAGTCACCCCTGTGATAGCGCTTAATCACACATCCTTGATTGCCTGCTGCTACTCCATTCTCTTCCATACCTCTCTACAAGTATTTCCTGTACCTCCCAAACAAAGTAGTTGCGCTTTAATTCTTTTCTCAGACTTACTTCCCTTAGGAGGCAAGAAGATGGTTCATACCCTGAAGCAATTTGAATCTTGTGCGCCAGTTGCCAAGTATTCACTCCTGAATAAGCTGGGCTTGGCATGTTGGGATGTTTTTCACTTTTTTCTTTTTTCAGATATATCTTTACTCAGCAAATGTCCTTTACTAGTGACCAAGAGCCTAAATTCTTAAGGCAGGAAACAGGTATCTGGGGAAAGAAGAAACTGGTGGTTTCTTAAAGATAGAATCATATCCTCCTTTAGGAAGTATTTTTGGTAAATATTTGTTTTGAGCTAGGACATTCTATTAAAGCAAAGGCAGGTTCCTAGTCAAAATATTTAATCAGGGCTTCAAAACATCCTCTCTGTGAATATCCTATGATTGACGGCCATGTAAGCATGGACAACATAAAAGATAAGAAAGAGCTGATTGTCTAGTACAATCTGCTCATGACACATTTTGGGGGGAAAGCTAATAATCTATGATTTGGGGGGATTCTTTGGCAATAATGCATAATTGGTTGTGTGATGCTTATTTAATAGATGCCACTTAGAGAGGGTCACAGAACCAGGTGATTCTATTATGTTAATTCTGAAGAGAAAATATTCCTCCACAACTTGAATTTAGACCCATGTGTGTGTATGTGTGTGAATAGTGATTACATTATGATACGTTGATATAATAAAGTATTATGTACAGGAATCCAGGAAAAATGCAGAAGACCTCTGAGTGCCCTGTGTAGCCCACTCTTCTGACTTATCCCCAGCTTTCATTGTCTTTGAGGTATTTTGTGCTCTAGCTTGTAGAAAATGCTTATAGTGAAAGTGACTAATGTCCAGAGAAATGCAAGTGTGGTGTCAGATGCAATTTATTATCATGTGGTGGATCTTGACCAGTTTTGTGGGCATGTTAAGTTCATTGCAGCATTTCAGATTGCCTGTCTATGTGTGGTACTTTGAATTATTTGAGGTGGCTGTATTAAAAATATCTTACTGGTTCCATCTTTGATTAATTATTCAGATAAAATCTTTTATTAGTATTCATTTTATAATAACATGAGTGTCATGATTTTACCCTTTAAAAAATTGCCCTTTGACAATACCACATAAGTAAGGGGGAGAAAACCACATTGTGCATTAGGATGAATTGTGAGATCAAGCTTCAGAGTGTGGGGGTTTGTCTGGAAATTGTTGGGAAGTGATTTCAGAACCAGAGAATGCCTTTAGGATGAATACTGTCAGACTCCCCCTGAGAAGGCAGTCTGATGTTGAGTTGAGCACGCTAGCGTGGGAATCAAGCAGTGTGTGCTGTGCTGTGCTGTGAGTTCAGTTGCTTCAGTCGTGTCTGACTCTTTGCAACCCACTCTGTCCACAAGATTCTCCAGGCAAGAATACTGGAGTGGGTTGCCATGCCCTCCTCCAAGAGATCTTCCCGACTCAGGAATCAAACTGCATCTTCTGTGCATCTCCTGCATTGCAGGCAGATTCTTTTTTTTAACTGATGAGCCACCGGGGAAGCCCAGGAATCAAGCAGAGATAGATTCAGGTTTGGATTCCAAATTTACTAGCTTCATGGCTTTGGGCAAAACCCTTCTACACATCAGTTTTCCTATTTGTAAAACAGCAGTATCTTAGGGTTCTTGGAGGATTAATCGGTGCACGTTACACCCTTCGTGGTGCCTGCACATATATGTGGTAACTAGCTACTGGAGTGGGTTGTCACTTCCTTCTCCAGGGGATCTTCCTGACCCAGGGATCGAACCTGCGTCTCTTGTGTCTCCTGCATTGGCAGGAGTTTACCAACTTTGCCACCTGAGAAACCCTGGTCTGGATAGGGGGAAATCACCTATTGCGAGCTGAGCAGTCGAGGCTTTGCAGGAAACTGAAGCGGCCAGTGTTCTTCCTAACTCGAGATAGACCAGTGCTGGAGCTTCTAGTACAGATTGCAAGGTCTATGAAGCCAGATTCCGAATTCAGTCAGAGAAGCCACACAGAGCAGGAGACTGAAAGCTCCATGCTTGGGTTTTGCATCAGTCCAGATGCCTTCTTGCCAGGACAGGCAAAGATAGGAACGGGCAACAGAGCCCACAGGCTAGACCTGGGAGTTCACGGTGTCAGGAAGCTGGTACAGCCACAAGGTGAGTGGCAAGTCCTCTTTCACTGTAGACTGTGGATGTTGGACTATGATTCCCTAAGGCTGTCCAGCCCAAAGATGAATAAAAACGGCATGCACCCATGCATAGATAAATGTGTGTACACGTGTGCACATGCACACGCACTCACACCGCTTCTGAAAGTGACAGTGAGGGGCAGCCACGAGGCAAATTACATCTGGCAGGAGTGGCGGTAGTGGCAGCTGGCTTTTGAAACCCAGAGTCATGGTGTCTGTGGCTCCGTTTCTTCTTTTCACAGGGTTTTGGGAAAGAATGGATCCCTCACAAGAGAGAAAGGCATGAAAATATATACCAGAGGCCTCTTCCTGTGTGCAAAGGGACACCATCACTGTGTTCTTCTGGGTGCTTTTCTCATTAGATATATTTGCCTGACCCCTTCTCTTTTGTCTGTCTTTCTTTCCTTTATAGAAGGGTTGCAAAATTCACATGCAACAATTCATACACCCCCTAAAATAGAGTTCTCTGTTTAGCTGGGTAAATCCTCATCTCAAGCTGTCACCTCTTTTGATAAAGCTGAGGTGAGAACCCCTCTCTGGCCAGTAGTATACATTCTTTCATTGCTTTTAATGATTTAACTTGATCTTTTCTATGTAAGTATTGTATCTTTTAGATTTTATTCTCAATCCTTGGTCTTCCCAAGGCAGAAACTACTGCCATGTATGGATATGATTTTGTAGAGGGGGAAGAGGATCTCGGGCTCAGAGACAGAGAGACCTCAGGGGCCTTCTGGACTTCATCAGATCCTCCAGGTGTCCTCCTGGTCACTGGGGCTCTACCAGTACCTGCACTGAAGCCTGAGGCTGGTGATCTGAGGCCTGTTCTCTTGGCGGAAGCCTGAGGGCCTGGTCGTCCTCCCTTGCAGACCAGTCCTCTCCTCTGCTCTCACAGGTATGGCCTCTATGTCTCAGCCAAGTTCTGCAGTTGACCTTTGGCTTAAGTTGTCCATGCCGTGGCCTCTGCACAGATATGCCTCTGTGACCATCATGGCAGCTACCATTCAGATGCCTGATAGTTACCAAAGGGGCTTCAGGAATGTTGGAATCCCCTGACACCACAGAGGAGGGGGTCTTAGGCCTCCTCGAGGTGTGTGTGCCTGCTGTGTGCATGGGGCCACCCTGTGTGTTTTTGCTTTGGCTCCATCCCTTCATTCTTTCTGGAGTTATTTCTCCACTGATCTCTAGTAGCATATTGGGCACCTACTGACCTGGGGAGTTCCTCTTTCAGTATCCTATCATTTTGCCTTTTCATTACTGGAGATCAGTGGAGAAATAACTCCAGAAAGAATGAAGGGATGGAGCCAAAGCAAAAACAATACCCAGCTGTGGATGTGACTGGTGATAGAAGCAAGGTCTGATGCTGTAAAGAGCAATATTGCATAGGAACCTGGAATGTCAGGTCCATGAATCAAGGCAAATTGGAAGTGGTCAAACAAGAGATGGCAAGAGTGAATGTCGACATTCTAGGAATCAGCGAATGGGTGAATTTAACTCAGATGACCATTATATCTACTACTGCAGGCAGGAATCCCTCAGAAGAAATGGAGTAGCCATCATGGTCAATAAAAGAGTCTGAAATGCAGGACTTGGATGCAATCTCAAAAACGACAGAATTATCTCTGTTCGTTTCCAAGGCAAACCATTCAATATCACAGTAATCCAAGTCTATGCCCCAACCAGTAATGCTGAAGAAGCTGAAGTTGAACGGTTCTATGAAGACCTACAAGACCTTTTAGAACTAACACCCAAAAAAGATGTCCTTTTCATTATAGGGGACTGGAATGCAAAAGTAGGAAGTCAAGAAACACCTGGAGTAACAGACAAATTTGGCCTTGGAATACGGAATGAAGCAGGGCAAAGACTAATAGAGTTTGGCCAAGAAAATGCACTGGGCATAACAAACACCCTCTTCCAACAACACATGAGAAGATTCTACACATGGACATCACCAGATGGTCAAACCAAAATCAGATTGATTATGTTCTTTGCAGCCAAAGATGGAGAAGCTGTATACAGTCAACAAAAACAAGACTGGGAGCTGACTGTGGCTCAGATCATGAACTCCTTATTGCCAAATTCAGACTTAAATTGAAGAAAGTAGGGAAAACCATTAGACCATTCAGGTATGACCCAAATCAAATCCCTTATGATTATACAGTGGAAGTGAGAAATAGATTTAAGGGCCTAGATCTGATAGATAGAGTGCCTGATGAACTATGGAATGAGGTTTGTGACATTGTACAGGAGACAGGGATCAAGACCATCCCCATGGAAAAGAAATGCAGAAAAGCAAAATGGCTGTCTGGGGAGGGCTTACAAATAGCTATGAAAAGAAGAGAAGCGAAAAGCAAAGGAGAAAAGGAAAAGTATACACATCTGAATGCAGAGTTCCAAAGAATGACAAGAAGAGATAGGAAAGCCTTCCTCAGTGATCAATGCAAAGAAATAGAGGAAAACAACAAAATGGGGAAGACTAGAGATCTCTTCAAGAAAATCAGAGATATCAAGGGAACATTTCATGCAAAGATGGGCTTGATAAAGGACAGAAATGGTATGGACCTAACAGAAGCAGAAGATATTAAGAAGAGGTGGCAAGAATACACAGAACTGTACAAAAAAGATCTTCATGACCCAGATAATCACAATGGTGTGATCGCTGACCTAGAGCCAGACATCCTGGAATGTGAAGTCAAGTGGGCCTTAGAAAGCATCACTACGAACAAAGCTAGTGGAGGTGATGGAATTCCAGTTGAGCTATTTCAAATCCTGAAAGATGATGCTGTGAAAGTGCTGTACTCAATATGCCAGCAAATTTGGAAAACTCAGCAGTGGCCACAGGACTGGAAAAGGTCAGTTTTCACTCCAATCCCAAAGAAAGGCAATGCCAAAGAATGTTCAATCTACCACACAATTGCACTCATCTCACACGCTAGTAAAGTAATGCTCAAAATTGTCCAAGCCAGGCTTCAGCAATACATGAACCGTGAACTTCCTGATGTTCAAGCTGGTTTTAGAAAAGGCAGAGGAACCAGAGACCAAATTGCCAACATCCGCTGGATCATGGAAAAAGCAAGAGAGTTCCAGAAAAACATCTATTTCTGCTTTATTGACTATGCTAAAGCCTTTGACTGTGTGGATCACAATCAACTGTGGAAAATTCTGAAAGAGATGGGAATACCAGACCACCTGACCTGCCTCTTGAGAAATTTGTATGCAGGTCAGGAAGCAACAGTTAGAACTGAACATGGAACAACAGACTGGTTCCAAATAGGAAAAGGAGTACATCAAGGCTGGATATTGTCACCCTGTTTATTTAACTTATATGCAGAGTACATCATGAGAAACGCTGGACTGGAAGAAGCACAAGCTGGAATAAAGATTGCCGGGAGAAATACCAATAACCTCAGATATGCAGATGACACCACCCTTATGGCAGAAAGTGAAGAGGAACTAAAAAGCCTCTTGATGAAAGTGAAAGTGGAGAGTGAAAAAGTTGGCTTAAAGCTCAACATTCAGAAAACGAAGATCATGGCATCCGGTCCCACCACTTCATGGGAAATAGATGGGTAAACAGTGGAAACAGTGTCAGACTTTACTTTTGGGGGCTCCAAAATCACTGCAGATGGTGACTGCAGCCATGAAATTAAAAGACGCTTACTCCTTGGAAGGAAAGTTATTGCCAACCTAGATAGCATATTGAAAAGCAGAGACATTACTTTGCCAACAAAGGTTCGTCTAGTCAAGGCTATGGTTTTTCCTGTGGTCATGTATGGATGTGAGAGTTGGACCGTGAAGAAGGCTGAGCGCCGAAGAATTGATGCTTTTGAAACGTGGTGTTGGAGAAGACTCTTGAGAGTCCCTTGGACTGCAAGGAGATCCAACCAGTCCATTCTGAAGGAGATCAGCCCTGGGATTTCTTTGGAGGGAATGATGCTGAAGCTGAAACTCCAGTACTTTGGCCACCTCATGCGAAGTGCTGACTCACTGGAAAAGACTCTGATGCTGGGAGGGATTGAGGGCAGGATGAGAAGGGGACGCCAGAGGATGAGATGGCTGGATGGCATCACTGACTCGATGGACTTGAGTCTGGGTGAACACCGGGAGTTTATGATGGACAGGGAGGCCTGGCGTGGTGCGATTCATGGGGTCGCAAAGAGTTGGACACGACTCAGCGACTGAACTGAACTGAACTGAACTGAACCCTGTGTGTCTCCTTCCAGAATTCTAACCCAGGAGTGGGGCACAAGATCCCTCTGCTTTCGCTTTCCTCTCAACTAGCAGCAGCCGCTTCTTTGGCATCTCATTTGAGAAGAGGCCAGAACATCTTGGCCTAAGTGTGTGTGTTTCCCCGCCCTCCATCTTTTTTTCTCCTTCCCTCTCTCTTGGAGTGAATGGGATGGGCCTTCCATCTCCTCGTAGTGTGTGGTTGGAACTTCTCTTGTGTTAACTGTAGAAGGGACTCCACCTTCTGAACCAGCCAGACTTAACACAGCCATGCAACAACCAAGGGTAATGTACATCAATTAACATCTCAAAAATGTCTCCCTGTATTCAAGCATTTAATCATCAGAATACCCTGGGCACCTACACATGACAGGCATGGCGGACATCAGAGACACAAAGAGGAGAAAGACTCAGTTCCTGCCCTCAGGAGACCTGCATGCTAGTTGAGGAGACGTGCGTGCTAAGCCAGTTCAGTCGGGTCCGACTCTTCTGTGACCCCATGTACCATAGCCAGCCAGGCTCCTCTGTCCATGAGATTCTACAGGCAAGAATACTGGAGTGGGTTGCCATTTCCTTCTCTAGTTAAGGAGGCATACATGAAAATAAATCATTACAATTCAATACAGGTGGTTCCAGAATGCAGGATAAGAAGGGGCAACAGGAGACCCGGGAAGATGTGAGTAACTTTGGTGGCCTGAGTGGTTCTGGGAAAGCTGCTCAGAGGGGAAGATAGGTTAGAGGAACTAACCATCCAGAGAAAGAGAAAGGCCATCCTCACAAGAGCAGTGAATGGAGACTGGACCAGAAGTGATGAGCTTGGAGAACAGAGAGTGGTTGAGGGGGCAGGGGACAGAAGGAGGTGATGAGGTAGGGGGTCTGGCACACAGCTTATGAGTCTGAGGCTGAAGAATTTGGACTTAATTATGTAAGCAGCGGGGTCTACTGGAGAGACTTGTCCATACGTGGTGTGGAACCAGATCTCAGCTCCCTTGAAAGTACCCGGGGGAAGGAGCATCATGTCACACCTACACTGAGCCTGACCCCCGCTGCAGTTGCTTCTCTCATTCCTCCTGGGGCTGCCAGTGATCTTGCCGCTGGTCACTGTCTGGAGCCCATGGACAGCTATGCTACTTGTCATGCGGATGCTGCCTCTGCATCATCAGCAGAGAGAGAAGTGTGGGGGCCATGGACTGTGTATTCCCCCAGCACTGTCACACACACTGTGAAGACACAGCAAGCTCAGGAGGGGCTGGGGGAATAGACAAGGTTGACATTACAGCAAGAATCTACCTGGAGCTGTACACGTGTCCAAGTCCCATGATCTGTAGTTCTTAAAGCCAGAAATCTCTGGAAACTGATTTAAAATGTGTGTTCTCACCCATAAAGACTCCACTCTGTGATATCACTATTGGGTTGTATTTGCTGGAACTACTTCTGGCTTCAGGACAGACCATGATCTCAGAGTTTAATGTCAGTGCTAGGAGCTCACATCAATGGGAATGACTGTAGCCCAACTTGGCTATATGACTATGAATGAAGCAGTAACATGGTAACAACAAAACAGTTTTTTGGAAACAACAACCCTGATAACCTACTGCCAAGAAAAGTTAAAGAACAAGAGCCTTTCTCTAGGTGCCTGAGAAATGAGGGCCTTTGTGCCATAATATTTTAACTTAAAGCAGACTCTGTTTTCCCCACCAGATAGCCTTCTGCTGGCAGAGGTTGAGGTGTTTATTTCAACCAGCTGTCTCTTACAATCATAGTGAATCTTGGCAACAGAAGGTCACACTGGGGATTAGTCAAAGATAAGGCTAAAGTTGGGCATAAAGTATATGCCCTGAATGGCAAGTTTAGGAATATAAACTTTGCAATAAAGAAGAGTTTTTAAAGATTTTAAACAGAGCATACAAATACAGTCAATCTTCACTATTTTCAGTAGTAATGTTCTATAGAGTCATGGTAACACTTAAATAGTGAAGACTGATCCATTCCTCCTGGGAAAATACAGGGTTAATAAAAATTAATTTAAAAATTAATGTGTAAGAATCCAAATGCTTAATATGATATATAAGTGTGGCAGGGTAATGGATATGTTTTCATTTTTACATAAAATATGTATTAAAGATAAGCTTGATAATAAAAATATGAATTGACTAAAAAATAAAGGAAAAATGTTCATATATTATAAATGAAATCACCAGTCAGTAGGTATAAGGAGAAAAAAATCAAGAGTTAGTAAATGTAGTTTGCCTCTGAGCTTTAAAATACTCTTAGTATTCCACTGGCGTACGCTATCACCGTGCCTTTGCATTCTTAGAGCGGGAGCGTGGATGGCTGGGTAGTGTACCACATCCTGTTGTGATAAACAAAGGGAACAACACGGAAATTGACTTTCTATCCTCTGCTGCATTTTTCCTATCTGGATTAATTCTAGATATCTTTTTCATCAAAGTGACACTAGTGGTAAAGAACCCACCTGCCAATCGCCAGAGACATAAGAGACGCGGATTCAATCCCTGAGTGGGGAAGATTCCCTGAAGGAGGGCATGGCAACCTGCTCCAGTGTTCTTGCCTGGAGAATTTCATGGACAGGGGAGTCTGACAGGCTCCAGTCCATAGGTTCTCGAAGAGTTGGACATGACTGAAACAACTTAGCATGCACACATGATGGCAAAATTACTCTATGATTTTACTTAAAAAAAAAAAAAAAACTCCATTACTTGCAGTATAATCTATTTTTTTAAAAGGTTCTTTTACTGAGAATACCCACATGGCTTTAAAAAGAAAAAAAAACTGTACAGTAACAATAAATTGATGTCAATTGTTCAGTTCATTGTTTCAACTCAGGTTACTCAAAAGTCAGTTGAGAACTCTATGGATTTTTTTTTTTCTCTTTTAAGAGGAAAATGAATGAGCAAATGAATGTGGGGAGCTTGCCAACCCTGCTTTCTTCAAAGGAAATACTTCACCACAAGGAAAGTGAAGACGGCAGACCACAGTTGCTCCAGCTGTGGCAAGATAAAAATGAATATTAATGATTGATGTCAAATCAGCCAGCACTTTTTCCTTTGCCTGCAGCTGATGCTGTAAGGGATATTGAGTCTCAAGAGATTATTGGAATTTAGGTGGCAGTAATTCATCCAATCACCATTTTAAAAAAGAAAAAAGCCCTTGTTCTGTTCAGCTTCATAAGACTTCATGTTTTTCGCATTTTAATTGTGTTTGTTCACTCCAGTGATGAAACAGATTTTTTCCCCAGATTGCTTTCCATCTGGTTGTTTTTGTAATCATAAACAAACCACGTTAGAAGTAATTTTTTTAAAGCCCAAACTCCCATTTGCTAGTCTGTGTTATGTCGGTAAGCATTTATTTTCTGTCTGTCTTGGTGCACATTTATTATTTAGGGTGTGTCTGTGTGTGTGTTTAAATATATAAATGTATCATATATATATCTGATATACTGATATACACACATATTGATATTTATGTGTGTATATATACATAATGCTGATATATGCAGATACATACATACACAAACCTCTAGCTGTTTTCTTTTATTTGCTTTTTAAAGATGTTCTGTCATGTTCTTTTAGGCTGTGATAGTTTAGGACTTGGACTGTGACCTCAGGTGTATGGCTGGAGGCTGACATCACCAACCCGGGGAGATAGGATTTGTTTTGACTACTGTATCAGGAAGGAAGGAGCTATGTAGATGTGTCCTGGAGAACTCAGGGCGCTCGTCTGAGGCCCTGAAAATGCCTGATCCATGGTTAGTTGGTCCCGGGGAAGCCAGGAAGGACGGCGTCCTCCGCACCGTCTCTGTCCTTTGGGCTAAGGCAGAGAGAACCTCGGGGTGGCCTCCCTGCTGGGTCTGCCCTGAGTCATATCAGAGCGATTCCCTACAATCAGTCCTGTCTTCATTTAGAGAGATGCTGTGGGGCTGGGCAGGGGAGCTGGGGTGGAGGATTAGCCTGCAGCTCTCTCTCTGCTCTTTATAAATCTGCATACTCAGCCTGAAAGCTCTGCTTTGGGGAAGGATCCTAGAGGCTGGGGACGGTCTTGTGTCTGTCTGTGAGCAGTGGAGGTCAGTGCTCCACGCTGCCGGCTGGGGGACCCGTAAAGATGTGCACCCGCTTCTGCTCTCAGTGGTTGCCAGGCGCTGCCTGGTCCCCTGCAGCTGCAAGCGGGGGCCCTGGAGAACCCCAAACACCGCTGCTGCCTGGAGCATTTTGCACTTTAGTGCCCCTAGATAAGGACCTGATGAGGTGGACAGCTGTGGCAGCAGGACTCTGAACAGGCCGGAAGGCCAGTCTGGGTTCTGTTTGTGTCCATATGTAGCCACATATGAGTATGTTATGAGGGGTGCGAGAGGACAAGGAAGTGTGCCAAAGGGGTGCAGGAGGAGGAAAGAAAGAAGACATCTCATTCCCTCTTACATAACACACTCTGTGAGACATATATGCTACCCTATGCCTCTTTTGAAATTTAGATGCTATTTTAGTGATCACTAGAAAAAAGAAGAGGGAAAGAAAAGCTCACTCCTAAATGAATACTTGAGCAGTCCTTAATTTGCAAAGACTCTGCAGTGACTATAGGAGGAGTCTCTTCTGCTGGCCTCAGAAGTGGACTCCATCACATACCGTCTCTTCAAATCTTCTGCTTCCTCACATTTCCAGGCTCCTTTTCTGTGGCAGCTAGCCTACACATACTTGCAAGAATGCATGCAAGAATCTATCAGGCAAAGGAAAACAAGCACTCATTTGAACCGTGCTATCTATCAAGTGCCCCTTGGCTCCTGCCTTTTTATATGACTTCTCAAAAGAAAAGGGTACACGCACCATCTCTACTCCTTCACATCAGGTTTGTTCTCAGAGCATTGGAATCTGTCTTCTGAGCTTATTGTTGTTGGAAAGCGCTCATTGTTCACCAAAGCCAATCTAACTTTCAATCCATCAGACTCTATTTATTCTTTATCTCTCTGGACCTCTTTGCCACACTGACATCAGAGTGTCATTCTTATCTGGGTGGGGATTTTGTTGTTTTCTCTCTGCTGTATCCAGAGGGTCTGGAATGGTGCCTGGCGTGGAGACTGTGTGCAATAAGTATTGGCTGAAGGAATAAACTGGTGAGTTCTTTCCCAGGACTCACTGAAGGGTCCACATCTGGGCTTCAGTGGCCCTCTTGGCTCTTCTCTCTGACCATCTTTTTTGCCTCCTTCATGGACACCCTTTCTGCATGGACACCCTTTTATGAACATCCTGCGTGTTGCTCTTCCCCAGGGTTTTTTGCTGGTCTGCATCTCTTCTCATTCTATTACTCATTACTCTGAGTAATCTGGTCGACTTTATGTTTTAGTTACTCGGGTATACTGAGGAGTCCCAAATAATATCTTCAGCCATGACCTTTCTTTTGAATTTCAGGTTCAAATATCCAAACATCTGTTGGTCACCTTTCCTTTGCATCCTATGTGATCAGTTGCTTCAGTGGTGCCCGACTCATTGAGACCCGATGGACTGTAACCAGGCTTCTCTGACCATGGGATTCTCTAGACAAGAATACTGGAGTAGGTTGCCATGTCCTCCTCCAGGGGATCTTTCTACTCAGGGATTGAACTTGTGTCTCTTATGTCTCTGGCATTGGCTGGTGGGTTCTCTACCACTAATTCTATCTGGGAAGCCCATCCTATGAAGTGCCTCAAAAATCAACATTTCCAAAACCAAATCCTCAGTCTCATCTACCGATCTGCTTCTCCTCTTGAGAAGGTAGCACCCCAGCCAGCTTATCACTGAAGCTCAGCACGAACTTTATTATGAGTCCCTGTTTGAAGTTAGACATGTCTTGTTTGTATTTGCTGCTGCTACTGCTGCTAAGTCGCTTCAGTAGTGTCCAACTCTGTGTGACCCCATAGACGGCAGCCCACTAGGCAAGAACACTGGAGTGGGTTGCCATTTCCTTCTCCAATGCATGAAAGTGAAAAGTGAAAGTGAAGTCCCTCAGTCATGTCTGACTCTTAGCGACCCCATGGACTGCAGCCAACCAGGCTCCTTGGTCCATGGGATTTTCCAGGCAAGAGTACTGGAGTGGGGTGCCATTGCCTTCTCCTTGTTTGTATCTAGCCAACTGGAAAGACGCGTCTGCCTCGGAAACCTATTTACGTAAGGGATTACAAATTCTCTTCGGAAAGGGCACATCCTAAGAGAGGGAGAGATGGACAGAACAGGGTGGCTTGAAACTGCTGAGTCTGGGAAATCGGATGGTCATCTGCAACCTTATCCCACCAGG
This sequence comes from Bos mutus, assembly GCF_027580195.1. Taxonomy (NCBI): domain Eukaryota; kingdom Metazoa; phylum Chordata; class Mammalia; order Artiodactyla; family Bovidae; genus Bos; species Bos mutus. Next base: position 32,361,633 of record NC_091625.1, read on the forward strand.
ATAAAGAAAGGAGAAACAGCAGGGGTGCTGGGTTGGAGGCTGAAACTTTCCAGGAAAGGCTTGAAAAAGTCGATTGTTAAAACTTCATGCTTCCTTCTGAAGGATCTTTCTGGATCTTCTTCTTAGCTTTGATTCTTCCTTTAGGTGGTTGTTGATGCTCTTGAGCTCTGGGGCTGGTGGAATATGAGAAGCCAGATCCTTCCTTATTTTCCCTCCACTTAAAGCAGGGCTGCTAACTCAAATGCATGGTCCCATACAGCTCAGGAGCTTCAGATAACAGAGTAGCCGCTGGTACTGATAAAGTGGGCTTGCTCCGTCTATGCTCTGTCTGTGGCTCTTGCTTGGAGCCTGCGGTGGAAGCCAATGAAAGACGGGATTCAGGGTTTCAGAGGTGTCAATCCTGCTGATGCAGAGGCACAACTACGGCACGCCACGCTGAATCTTAGCCCTGGGCCTCTTTTCCTAAGCCCTCTGCCTACCTCCTTTTCTTCCCTCTCCTTGATGACTCTACTCGTTCTGAAAGACACATTTTTTTTTTTAAACTTTACATAATTGTATTAGTTTTGCCAAATATCAAAATGAATCCATCACAGGTATACATGTGCTCCCCATCCTGAACCCTCCTCCCTCCTCCCTCCCCATACCATCCCTCTGGGTCGTCCCAGTGCACTAGCCCCAAGCATCCAGTATCGTGCGTTGAACCTGGACTGGCATCTCGTTTCATACATGATATTTTACATGTTTCAATGCCATTCTCCCAAATCTTCCCACCCTCTCCCTCTCCCACAGAGTCCATAAGACTGTTCCATACATCAGTGTCTCTTTTGAAAGACACATTTTGGATGTTCTTCTGGGCATGCTTTCCTGACCCCTGCCTGTGACACCAATGTTGGGTTTATCGTATCTTCTTTTACTGATGTATTAATATGTCTCTCTCCCTCATGGGACTGTGTGTCTTAAGAGCAGCAACATTATCTTGTTCATCTTAGATTCCACTGCCTGCTCATAGCAGGTGATCAGTTAATATTACATGAATAAATGGGTGGATGGATGAGTATGCGAATGATGGATGCTTTTCTGAGGTTCCCCACAGTACCTGATACAATGTGTTATTCATATTTTTGGATCAATAAATATTACCATCTGATTGACTGGAAACCGGGTTTCAAGATAGTCTCATTAAACTAAGCTACAGAACCAAAATAAAAACCAGACCGCTGGTCTTGCTGCCAGTACTTTTGTGTGTCAGGAATATCCCCAGATTTGGATTAAGTTTGGGCCAGTTTAGAGGTAGACCCAGACGAAGATGGAAGAGGCAGATTGGTAGAGTGAGTGGCTGCCAGTGCTCCAGCAGAACAAACAGCTCATCAGCCAAGAACTCTCTCAGATGTCCATTTATGCATTTCTCAATTAAAGATTAAATTCATTACTATCATGTAAAAAATTGTTTAGTCTGGGTTTATTTTAAACTTTGTAAAATGGGTATTATTATGGTTGAAATCTTCCAAGACTTTTAACTTTTTGAAAATTGCATTGCTAAAATTCATTCATATGACTTCATGTGCCATAATTTGTTATTCCATTTCATGGCTATATTACAGTTTATTTATCTATTTCTTGATGATGGACATTGGAGGATTTTTCCCCAATTTTTGCTGTTAAAAGCTACATTGCTTAGACCTGATTGTGTGCCTCTCTACATACACAGGTACAAAAGTTCATCTTGGATATGCCTAGAAAAAGAGTTGCTAGGTTGTAGGGAAATATGATGGTCAACTTATAAGGCGCTGCCAAACTGTTTTCGAAGGTGCTTGTATAAAGTTACTTTCCCATCGGCAACAGATTAAGAATTGCTTGGTCCCTTTTTCCAGCATTTAGTGTTTTCAGAGTTTTGTTTTTTTTTTTCTTGCTATCATCTCTTTGCTGTATGTATGCATTTCTATGATCACGAATGAGGTTTGAGACTTTTATGATTTGGGACCAAATAGTTTTTCTCTTGTACAAAATGCCTTTTCATGTGTTTTGCCCACTTCACTTTTTCATTACTATCATATTTATCCAGAATTTAATTCTAGTGTACTTGAAGGTATATTGACTTGAGAGTAGAAAACCTGGGTCATGGTTAACATCTGACGATTCCTTGCCAAGTTTTCTTGAGCAAGTCATTTTCTCTCTCTGAATCTCTATGTTCATCAGAAAAGTGGAAAAAATAATACTTGTTCTGCCTATTTCACCATCTTGGGGTGATAACTGAATTAGATTAGGTATGTCAAAAGCCTCATAAACTATAAGTTGTTATACAAGTGTTGAGTGTTGTAGTTGTATTGCACATCATTCATTAAATCCATGGGATTTGGGAGGAATGCATGCATGCAGTGAAGTAAGAACTTTACTTGATAGAAACATTTGCAGATTCAGTTATGTCTTATCTCAAGCTAATCCGTCCAAATAGTTCTTTTACCTATATTAACCTTAGATACCATTTTTATTGAAACTTTAAAAAATATTTTAGTTATAAACAAGTCTCTTTGTACATAGAATTCCATCTTCTTTTTGTCATGTTGGCAGTCTCAATTAAATACCTGACGTCTTTTAATTCTTTTTTTAAGTAAATAAGACACTGGTCCATAGTGAAGCTAAAGATGGAACAGGAAATACTTTTGCTAACACAGAAACTCATATATGTGTGGGTATATGCCTGCATGTATGTATGTGTGTGTGTGTAGAGTGGTCATTACTTTATTGAGAACTTTTCTTTCCTTCTAATTCACCATTGTCTTTTTCCATTGCTTTTATATTTACTTAATTGAATTTTAAGAATATGGTTTAAATTATAACTTAAAGTAGGCTAAATAATGGCCCCTAATAATAGCACACACTAATCCCTGGAACCTGTAAATGTAACCTTAAACAGAAAAAGGATCTTTGCAGATATAAGTAAATTAAGGGGTTTGACATGGGGAAATTATGCTGGATTATCCAGGAAGATCCCAAATGCAAACATAAGTGTCCTTATAGAAGACAGACAGAGGTAGATGTGACAAGCAGAAGAGAAGATCATGTGACCATGGAGGCAGAGATTGACGTGGTGTGGCCACAAGCCAAGGAATGCTGGCAGCCACCAGCAGCTGAGAGCAGCAAGGAATGAAGTCTCCCCGGAACCTCCAGAGGAAATGGCTCTGCTGACACCTGATTTTGGCCCAGTGAAACTTGTTTTGGATTTCTGACTTCTAGAACTTTGAGAGAATAAATTTCTGCTGTTTGCAGCCACCAAGTGTGTGGCCAGTTGCTTCCATAGCATTAGGAAACCAACACTAACCCTTCATATGTGTCAGGCAGAAGGGCACTCAGTTATAAGGACTAGTTACAAATCAGTGATTCCTAACTTCTTCTCCAAGATTTAATAACAATGTGTTCATTGAGCCTTGTAAGGTGCCTGAATGGCAGTAGGTGCCGCAAGGAACATAAAAGGAATAAGAGACATTCTTATTTAGAATGTCATCCAGTTGAAAAACCTAGATGAATTGTCATCTAGTTGAAGAAACATCTAGTCGAAGAATCAAAATGAATAGATGCAAAAACATTTAGCATACAATTCAAGACAGTGCCTAAATCAAGCACTCTTGCCTGGAAAATCCCATGGATGGAGGAGCCTGGTAGGCTGCAGTCCATGGGGTTGCTAAGAGTAGGACACGACTGAGCGACTTCACTTTCACTTTTCACTTTCATGCATTGGAGAAGGAAATGGCAGCCCGCTCCAGTGTTCTTTCCTGGAGAATCCCAGGGACGGGGGAGCCTGGTGGGCTGCGACCCCATCACTCTGTGATGGGGTCGCACAGAGTCAGACATGACTGAAGCGACTTAGCAGCAGCAGCAACCTAAATCAAGGGATAAATTCCTCTGGTCATGTGAACAAAATGAGCAAAGCTAAAGGCCAGGATAAACAAAGTAAATAATAGGCAGGGAGTCTGTCAAACCCTTGGGATGGAAAGCTCATAATAGGAATAAATTTAGCTGCTAGGAGGACTCCCTCGCAAAGGGAAAATTAGCAGCAGGATGTCATCTTAATATTAGAGGAAGCAAGGAGCCATTAGTTATTTGGGGCAGAAGAATCGAATGATGGAAACCATGTCTAAGGAAGGCTCATTTGTTTCTGATGGAGCAGGTGGTACACTCTGGTTTACTTGTCAGTCTCTTTTCTCCTAATAGGCAGTATGACATTATATTTTAGAATAATTTTTTTCTGAAAAATATCTGGGACAGCTATGATGCTCCTTAGGATAAATAGAAACACTATGGGATGTCAGAAACAAGAAATATAAATCCTTCTCTCAGTATTCCCAATCAGATGTAATTGATATTTCTCCATATCTCACCAACTAAAAAACCAAGAACATTCTTCTTTAATATCCACATTGCAATAGAACCCTCTTCATGGGCTGCAGGAAGCCCATTTTTCTTCTGAATTTACTTCTCAAGTGGTTTCTGAACATCCTGGAAGAAGGTGTGCAAACTGTTGAATCTTGGCTCTCTGGAGTTCCTCAAAACTTCCAGGGTGTGTTTGACTTCCGCAGGCTGCTCTGGTTCCACTGTGCCTGTTGCTCTGAGCAAGGACTCCAGTTGCTCTCTCCATCCTCATGGCCAAGCAAAGTCTGGGCTGTGGTGGGGATAAACAGACATTTAGAATAAAGAGTAACAGGCACTGCTGCTACATGGGTACTGCTAAGGGCCAGGTACCCAGAGGAACCTCAGAGCATGGGGTATTAAGGGAAACTTCTATCAGACTTCAACATGGAGGGGCCAAACCAACCCCAACCAAAGAGCATGCCTAGATATCTTCCCACCTGGGAGTCCAGCCTCAGGAAGAGAAGTTCCTTCCCTCCTCCATCCTGGGCCAGCTCATTCCCACATCATGATGACTGTCAGTGGGAATAGCCATTTTCTTCATTAAGGCTTAATGCACACACCACTAGGCTTTCTCCATGGACCAGACAAGACACTTGACTAGTCAGTTACATATCAGAACATCAGTGATGGAGCCTGGAGAGCCCTGGTCTGTGCCATCCACTCCTGTCATGGTCCTCCTCAGCTTTCAGCTTAAGGTGAAAGGAAGATCAGGCTGCCTCTCCCTCCCTCTGCGGCTCAGGCTCACAACCTCTTATGGGTACATATTTGGGCTTGACGACACAAAAGGAACTTCAAGAAACAACAAGAATTTTTGAGGACAAACCAATCTCAACCCCAAATTTCCTAGCGCTTTACTTTAACTCAGCGAAGTCTCAGGAAATGTGCACTTATTTTTTTATTACTATGCAGAACATTCAACATCTCAAGTTGCAATATCCTTAGTTTAACAATGTGCTAAGTCACTTCAATCATGCCCAACTCTTTGCGACCCCATGGACCATAGCCCACCAGGCTCCTCTGTCCATGAGATTCTCTAAGCAAGAATACTGGAGTGGGTTGCCAGGGGATCTTCCTGATTCAGGGATCGAATCCATGCCTCTTACATCTCCTACATTGGCAGGCAAGTTCTTTATCACTAGCACCACCTGGAAAGCTTAACAATAATTCCACATTTCCCCCATAACAATTTGTGGTGATTTTGTTTTTATGTGTCAGCTTGATTGGGCTAAGAATGCCCAAATAGCTATCAAACATGATTTCTGGGTGTGTCCTGTGAGGGTGTCTGTTAGCATCTGGATCAGTAGACTGAGCAAAGATCACCCTCATCAATGTGGGTGGGCATCAAGCAATCTGATGAGGACCTGAACAGAACAAAAAGTCTGAGGAAGGGTGAATTTTCTGTCTCGTTGCTTGAGCTGAAATATTCATCTTCTCCTGCCCTCGGATCTGGGACGTCAGTGCTCCTGGTTTTTAGCCTTTAGACTCAGACCAGGAAATTCACCATTGGTGTCTGGATTCTCAAGCTTTTGGATTCAGACTGAATTATACCACTGGTTTTCCAGTTGCAGATGGCAGAGAGGTTGTGTGACTTCTTGTCTTCCATAAAACTGTGAGCCAATTCTGATAATACATCTGCTATCTAGATCTATCCTATTTGTTCCATTTCTCTGGAGAACCCTGACTAATACACTCCACATTTATAAATAAAGAAATAAATTGCCTATTCTACTCATTATTTTCCGTGACAGAAATGTGTTACAGAAAAATTGCTAGCAGCTTTAATTGGTATTCCTCCAGTTTTCAAGAGTAAATTAAAAACTTATCACCACCGTATTCCATTCCATATTTATTGAACTATAAATGTGATTCAACAGCTATTCATTTATTCATTCATTCAACACATACTTTTTAAATGCCTACTATGTGCCCAGTGCTGTTCTAGACACTGGAATACAGCAGTGAACAAAGAAAAATCCCTGCCTTCAGGGTATCTGGTATTTCATTCTGATGCGGGAAAGTGGTGAATAAACAAATAAAACTGGAATATATTAGCTGATATTATTTGCTGAAAAGGAATAAAAACTTAGGATAAAGGGATATACAGTGACTGGGTGAGGCCATTTTCAGAAGGGTTAAAAGGAGAGATTTTTCTGACCAGGATATATTTGACTGATATACTTGATATATCAAATATTTGACGTATTTAATATATACCCATCATTCTGTATTCTTTTATTGCCTTTAGTCAGAGCGCCTCAGAGTTTTCGCAAAGTGAATGGATGACATCTGTACTGACTACATTTCCCAGCTTTCCTTGCAACCCTGTGTGCCACAGACTAATGGAGGGGGCTTCCCAGGTGGCTCAGTGAGTAAAGAATCTGCCTGTAATGCAGGAGAAACAGGTACAGTTCCTGAGTCGGGAAGATCCTCTGGAGAAGGAAATGGTAACCCACCCCAGTATTCTTGCCTGGGGAATCCCATGGACAGAGGAGCCTGGGGTGGGCTTCAGTCCATGGGGTCGCAGAGTTGGACAGGACTGAAGTGACTGAGCAGGCACGTATGCATGCACATACAGTTGCTGCTGCTGCTAAGTCACTTCAGTCGTGTCCAACTCTGTGCGACCCCATAGACGGCAGCCCACCAGGCTCCCCCGTCCCTGGGATTCTCCAGGCAAGAACACTGGAGTGGGTTGCCATTTCCTTCTCCAATGCATGAAAGTGAAAAGTGAAAGGGAAGTCGCTCAGTCATGTCCGACTCTTCGCAACCCCATGAACTGCAGCCTACAAGGATCCTCCGTCCATTGGATTTTCCAGGCAAGAGTACTGGAGTGGGGTGCCATTGCCTTCTCCAACACATACAGTAGGTACTTACTAAGAATGTTGGAGGAACAACAAAGAGGTTTGTGAGGTTGTGGTAGAGTAGGAGGAGACAAAATCAGACTTGTATCAGAGGACAGCTCATCTTATGCCTTGGAACCCTCATTAGCGGTTGGGGTTTTATTCTTATGAGCTGTGGACATACTGTTGGAGCAAAGGAATGACATTATGTGATTTCTGTTTTAAAAAGATCATCCTGGCTGTTGTGCTGAGAATAGAGCAGAAAGGCAAGGGTGGGAGCCCAGAGAGACTGCTTTAGAGGTTATAACAGTAATCCAGGCAAGATAGTACAGCAGCTGGGACTAGGATGCTAGTGGTGGGTGCAGTTACAGAGCATTTCTAAAGTAGAGATGCTCGATGTGCTGATGGATTGTAAATGAAAGAAATAAGGGTGATGAGCATAGAGGGAAAAGGGATTGACATGAGAATTAGAAAATCACATGAGGAGGTCTAGGGGTGGAGCAGGCAGTGACTTACATTTTTTTTGATCAGGAGCTTCATATGACCACTTTTTTTTTGGATAATTGTAATTAATTTTATCTCAGTCTCCACCAATCAAGTGTCCCTTGTGGCTCAGCTGGTAAAGAATCCACCTTCAATGTGGGACATCTAGGTTTGATCCCTGGGTTGGGAAGATCCCCTGGAGAAGGGAAGGGCTACCCACTCCAGTATTCTGGTCTGGAGAATTCCATGGACTGTATAGTCCAGGGGTGGCAAAGAGTAGGACACGACTGAGCGACTTTCACTTCACTTCACTTCCACCAATCAGACTTTGCATAGGGAGTTCTGCGGATGCGCTCTCTCTCTCTCTCTCTCTCTCTCTCTCTCTCTCTCTCTCTCTCTCTGTCTCCTCGTTTGACCTCTGCCATGTCTTTCTGTCCTTAGCCTAAGCATTGCTTAACCCAGTCATCTCTCTGGGGAGATGTTCAGTGCCAGCAGAAGATAGTGATCTCTGAGTGACATAACTTAATTATCTTCTCTCTCAAAAGCACTTAGGGAAAGAGAAAATGAGAGCAGGGATATTGAATCAATGTTGAAGATATGCACTGTTATTGGAGAAACGATGGGAGGTTGAAATACCGATGAAGGTCAGGAGGGAAGAGAAATCCCAAGCCTGAGACTGTGAGAACAAGTGAGAGTTGAGCAGTGGGAGACAAAGATCAGGCATCAGTGGTCTCCATGACCACGAGGTGAACCAGAGGTGAGGGGGGAAGTGATAAGGATGAGCAAACGGGAGGATTGACCTCGTTTCTCCTTCACTTGTAACTGATGCAGTCTTTAGGTGCCCCGTAAATTGATGGGATTAAGTAAACTTGAGGAAGAGGCCCCAAGACAATTGTCATACTTTTTAAGATCTGATTATAAATTAGATTTGAGCTCAGTTGTTCTTATAAGAAAACAAGGCAAAAGTTACCCTAACCCTCTGTCCGAGGTGTACAAATGACTTAAGATGGGAAGTCCTTCTTCACTTCCAGGGGGGAATTACCCATGGCAGTGTCAAGCCATCTAGGGACACCCAAAGACAAACTCCAGGGACGGCTTTTTTTTTTTTTTCCCCATTTGCTAAGTGGATGTTTCCAGAATGGACAGTCATTGCAACTGGAATAGGACAGCCTTGAAGCCACTTCGGAAACTGCAAAATATCCAGCAACTATACCAGGCATTATGAATCCAACATGGAGGGAAATATGTTTTAAACCAGTGAATGACGGGTTGAGAGTAAGAGGTACCTTCTCAATCTCTCACTATGGTTTATAGCTAACAGTCAAATTTAGCATGAAAAGCAATATGACTAGAATCTCAGCATTGCTTATATATGCTTTTATTTGACCAGGCTTTTAAAAAATTAATCAATTAATGGCTGCGCTGGGTCTTTGTTGCTGCATGTGGACTTTCTCTAGTTGTGGAGAGCAAGGGCTATGCTCCGTTGCGGTGCCTGGGTTTCTCATTGCAGTGGCTTCTCTTATTGCACAGCACAGGCTCTAGGACGCTCAAGCTTCAGTAGCTGTGGCATGGGGGCTTAGTTGTTCCACGGCATATAGAAATTTCCCAGACCAGGGGTTGAACCTGTGTCCCCTGCATTGACAGGTGGATTCTTATCCACTGTGCCACCAGGCAAGTCCCTGACCAGGCTTTTTAACATGCCTTTATTCCTTGAGATATTTGGTATTGGGATAATTTGAGTAATGATTATTGTGAATAATCATGACTGCTCCCACATCTCTAAAGACTTAGTTATTCCTTAAAGACCCTCAGAAACCTTAAAACTTTTAAGTTTTTTGCATACCTACAGAATATGTCATCACCTTTGAAAGTAAATTTATTAGGTTTCTGAAAAAGGGCAAAGTAAAAACAAACTTATAGCTACTTTTATGTACATAAAATCATGAAAACAAATAAAATCAAATATTCATATTAAGATCTTTAGTTCATTTTTTACTTAAGAACTGTTGATGATGAGGCCCTTGCTAAACTTTAGACTCGGGTAGATGAAAATCATTGTTATTAAAAATACAATTAGGCTACAGATTAGTGACGGCCAAGAGGTGATGTCATTTAACTTGAACAATATTAATCTGTGGGGAGAGGCATGTAAATATTTTCAGAGGATGAAAACTTACAGATGACTTATGAAAAAACAAAAAGATGCTACCTCAAATATTTTAGGGTGGTTACTATCATAAAAAGAAAAATACCAAGTATTGGAGAAACGAACTCATGCTCTGTTGGTGCTAATATAAAATGGTGCAACAACCATGGAAATGGTGTGACAGTTTCTCAAAAAAGATTAAAGGGCTTCCCTGGTGGCTCAGTGGTAAAGAATCCACCTGCCAACGCGGGAGGCAAGGGTTCGATCCCTAGTCTGGGAAGATCCCACATGACTTGGAGCAACTAAGCTTGTGCTGTGGAGCCCAGGACCCACAATTGCTGAGCCTGCATGAGCCCTAGAGCCCATTCTCTGCAACAAAAGAAGCCACTGCAATGACAAGCCTGCGCTCTGCAACTAGAGAGCAGCCCCCACTCACCACAGCTAGAGGAAAAAGACCCAGCACAGCCAAAAAATAAAGAAATAGTATTACCACAGGATCCAGAAATTCCATCTTGGAGTATAGACCCAAAATAATGGAAAATAGGGACTCAGAAACTATTCGTGCATCCATGTTCTCAGCAGCATTGGTCATAATAGCCAAGTGGCAGGTCGAAGCAAGCCAAGTGTCCACTGACAGGTAAGTAGATAAATAAAGTGTGAGATACACAGACAACGGACTTAAAAAGGAAGGAAATTCTGACACACGCTAAAACATGGATGAACCTGGAGGACATTATGCTGAGTGCAATAAGCCCATCACAGAAGGACAAATGCTACAAGATTCCACTTATATGAGGTAACGAGTGTAGTCCAATTCACAGAGACGGAAAGCAGAGCGTGCTTGCCAGAGCCTGGAGAGGGGATGGGGAAGAAGAGTTTGTAATTTAATGCTCACAGAGTTTGCAAGATGAGAGGAGTTCTAGAGATGGATGGTTGCACACCAGTGTGCTTGGGCTTGTTGCCACTGAACTCTGCACTTCAGAATGGTTCAGGTGGTACATTTTACGTCATGGGTATTTTACCACAATTAAAAATAATTTTTTTTAAGTTAAAAAAAACACTGAAAACAAGAAGAAAGTTTAAAACTGTGTTGTAAAATCAGCAATCATGTATTTTTTCTTCAGTTTGAGGCATCTCCTTCTGTGTTTTGCTCAGAGAGTAATTCCCTGATGTGATGCTTACACATTCCCCACTGTCCAAACCTTGTTCGCCCTGCCTGCTGCTACATTCCAAGAGTTCCTGTCCTAATTAACATTTCAGTCTAATAAGATTTTCTGGCTCTTAAAGTGTGATCTATCAATTGTTGACATATCTTGGGGTATGGCCAGGCATAACCCAGCTGACTACAGCTGCCCATGGGACGGGCAGGCTGGGAGGGGCTGGGCAAACAAGCACCAGGGAACAGGTGCCAAGAAAAAAATGCAGTAGGCAGGGTAGGTAGCAGGGCAGGAATGAGTACAGGGATGGTCCATGGGCACAAGGTTGCAGTAAGTCCCAGTGGAATTCTGGCAGGTGGTGACCTTCTGGGATATAGCAAGAACTTAGATCGGCTGAAGATATTGCGGAAGGTTGTCAGAAGCTCACAGTTAGGATTGTTCCAAGAATGGAGATTGACAAAAGCATGGCAGAGCCTCGAGCCTCAAATGACTAGAGAATTCTAGCAGGTTGAAAAGGCAAGATTCTCAACATTCAGATTCCTAGGTACCAGATATTGAATAGCAGATGGTTCAGGAAGGGTGACTGAGCCTAACGCCTAGAATGTGGAGCTAAATTTTAGGTATCCCAGGCCCCTTATAAAAAGTCAGGATTGGCCAGACACTGAGCAGGGCATAATTTAAGGACCTGAGCACCATGGGACAGCCAACTAGTCGACCATAACTCGTGATTAAAATAAAGTTGAATTACTGCTGGACTGGAAGAAACACAAACTGGAATCAAGATTGCCGGGAGAAATATCAATAACCTCAGACATGCAGATGACACCACCCTTATGGCAGAAAGTGAAGAGGAACTCAAAAGCCTCTTGATGAAAGTGAAAGTGGAGAGTGAAAAAGTTGGCTTAAAGCTCAACATTCAGAAAACAAAGATCATGGCATCCGGTCCCACCACTTCATGGGAAATAGATGGGGAAACAGTGGAAACAGTGTCAGACTTTATTTTTCTGGGCTCCCAAATCACTGCAGATGGTGACTGCAGCCATGAAATTCAAAGACACTTACTCCTTGGAAGGAAAGTTATGACCAATCTAGATAGCATATTGAAAAGCAGAGACATTACTTTGCCAACAAAGGTTCGTCTAGTCAAGGCTATGGTTTTTCCTGTGGTCATGTATGGATGTGAGAGTTGGACTGTGAAGAAGGCTGAGCGCCGAAGAATTGATGCTTTTGAACTGTGGTGTTGGAGAAGACTCTTGAGAGTCCCTTGGACTGCAAGGAAATCCAACCAGTCCATTCTGAAGATCAGCCCTGGGATTTCTTTGGAAGGAATGATACTAAAGCTGAGACTCCAGTACTTTGGCCACCTCATGTGACGAGTTGACTCATTGGAAAAGACTCTGATGCTGGGAGGGGTTGGGGGCAGGAGGAGAAGGGGACGACAGAGGATAAGATGGCTGGATGGCATCACTGACTCGATGGACGTGATCTGAGTGAACTCCGGGAGTTGGTGATGGACAGGGAGGCCTGGCGTGCTGTGATTCATGGCGTCGTGAAGAGTCGGACACGACTGAGCGACTGACCTGATCTGACCCATTCTAAAGACATGGAGCTTTGAGAGTTGTTAGCACTCTAGGCATCTTCTAATATAAGGAAACTATTGGTGAAGAATCTAGCTTTCTGAAGATCACAAAGCATGGCAGAATTTGTAAATCCAGGACGCAAAGAACACTTTGAGATAGAAGCAGACTAAGCTTTGTTTCTTGGCTGGAAGGAAAAGTCTTGGCAAAACATCCATTCTCTAATATTCCGCTGGTGTAATTGGCGAATGCCGTGTACTCTTCTCTGACCTCATATAGACAAGGAGGGTAACTTCTGAACCTAACAAGCAGACCCACAGCCAGAAACAATTCTGTATATTTAATATATATATTATATAATTTTATAAACACACACAGGGGATGACAGAGAATGAGATGGTTGGATGGCATCACTGACTTGATGGACATGAGTTTGAGTGAACTCCGGGAGTTTGTGATGGACAGGGAGGCCTGGTATGCTGCAGTCCATGGGGTTGCAAAGAATCGGACTTGACTGAGCGACTGAACTGAACTGAACTGAACTGAACGGATAAACACCCACAATCCATTTCGAGTTCAGATGGGAATGTACACGAAACCTTGGGCCTCACAGCAGAGAGAAAGCAGCTATAAACCAGGGAAGAAATCCTCCTGTTGTCCTTCCAGGGCTTGATTAAGTGCCTGCATGGGCGGTGTAGTCAGAGTCTCTGAACAGGGCGGCACTGGCATTCTGTTGAGGAGGAAACTAAGTCTGGGAGCTTAACTTATTTTCTCAAGATGTCTTGTTCAGGCAACAGCAGCCCTGAGGTATTATAGAATCTAACAGCAAGGAGGGTGAAGGAGAGTTAGAAGGTGAAGGAGAGCTCCAGATGGATAGGTGCTCAAACAGAACTTGTCATTGTGTCATGAGAAGCCCTCCTCGTCAACGTCTGCTCTAGGAAATCTCTGGTCTGGAAATATAGTTAGGGGGTCCCCCAGCTTAACCAGTTTAGACCTTGAAGCACAGTGACTGCCTTTATTCTTAAAAAAAAAAAAAAAATCAGATAGGGAATTCCCTGGTGGTCCAGCGGTTAGGACTTGGCAATTTCACTGCTAAGGGCGTGAGTTCAATCTCTGGTCGGGGAACTAATATCTCACAAGCAGCACAATGTGGCAAAAAAAAAAAAAAAAAAAAATCAAGTAAAATTACAGTTTGCAGAGTGACAGTCTTGTGATTTCTTGCTGGGAAGTAGGAGGAAGGATCGACCCTCCAGGGAACCCCCTCTCTTCAGCATCACAGTTACCCACCCTATCCTCCAGCATCCTGACCTCAGTGGCTTGGCAGGTCGTCAGGCCAGACCTCACTTCATTCTTCCTTTCTCAGACTGGGGACAATGCCGAGTGCCAGGGCCAGCCATGGAAGAAAAAAAGGGGGTATTCTTAATAAACCCTGAACTCAGAAATGCTCCAACTCATAGTATGCTGTGCTTGACCAAAAATATACTGGTATTCATTTTTTGTTGCTGCTTTAATATCACAAACTTAGTGGCTTAAAATACACACATCTATTCTCTTTGAGTTCTGGAGGTCTGAAGTCTGAAATGCATCTCATTGGGATAAAATCAAGGTGCTGCAAGGATTGTTCTCCTTTCTGGAGCATCTAGGGGAGAATCTGTTTTCTTGCTCTTTCCAGCTTCTAGAGGATGTCTATATCCCTCGGCTTACACACATTTCTACCTTCTAAGCCAACCGTGGCTGGTGGAGTCTTTCTTGCTAGTTGTTTATTTTATCCATTAGAGCATGTTAATCAAAGTTGTTTTAAATTTTCAGTCTGGGAATTCCAACATCTCAGCCACGTCTGGGTCTGACAATTGTTCTGTCTCTTCAATTCTGTCTTTTGTCTTTCAGTATGCCTTGTCATTTTTTCTTAATAGCTGGACATGATGTATGAGGTAAAAGGAGCTTCTGTGAACAGTATGTAATGGTGAGGTGTTGGGAGTGGTCCCATGATTAGGTCTCAATCTTTTAGTGAGCCTGTGCCTCTGGGTTGGGATCTCCTAAGTGTTTCTCAGGTTTTCCCTCCTGTTTAGGTGGAATAGGATGGCTAAGTGGGCTGGAGTTGGATATTTCCTTTCCCTCGGTCAGTTAGTCAGAGAATACCTAGCCGGTTAGGCTCAGTTAAAGAGTTTCTGCAGAGGGCATGCCTTGCTAAGAACAAAATGTTCTGGCATATTTTAAAATTGTTCCTTTTCCCCTTCCCTTCTCATACTGGAAGTCTGAGACCAGTTTTTCCCTCCAATATTTACTGTGGGGACCTGGTTAAGCCCCTGGAGAGAGCTTATCTCACAATATTGTGCGGACCCCCTCTGAGAGCGTCCCCCCGGAGTATTTAACTCTCAGCATTGTCTGCATTGAGCCTCTAGCAACTCAACAGTAATAATTCATGATAACCCTGGCATTGGTTCCTGTGGTAACTTCCCCTCTTGAGTTTCTGTTCAGTTCAGTTCAGTCACTCAGACGTGTCCGACTCTTTGCGACCCCATGAATTGCAGCACGCCAGGCCTCCCTGTCCATCACAAACTCCTGGAGTTCACTCAGACTCACGTCCATCGAGTCAGTGATGCCATCCAGCCATCTCATCCTCTGTCATCCCCTTCTCCTCCTGCCCCCAATCCCTCCCAGCATCAGAGTCTTTTCCAATGAGTCAACTCTTCACATGAGGTGGCCAAAGTACTGGAGTTTCAGCTTTAGCATCATCCCTTCCAAAGAACACCCAGGGCTGCTGTCCTTCAGAATGGACTGGTTGGATCTCCTTGCAGTCCAAGGGACTCTCAAGAGTCTTCTCCAACATCACAGTTCAAAAGCATCAATTCTTCGGCGCTCAGCTTCCTTCACAGTCCAACTCTCACATCCATACATGACCACAGGAAAAACCATAGCCTTGACTAGACGGACCTTTGTTGGCAAAGTAATGTCTCTGCTTTTTAATATGCTATCTAGGTTGAGTTTCTGTTAGAGAGGCAGAAATGCCATGTATTTGCCTATCTGTCTGTCTTTCTAGTCTTGTGGGCAGTGGCTTGCCCTCGGTCTTCCTTGCTGTTATGCATCCTAGAAGAGCTGTTGATTTTTCAATCTGTTTACCTTTTTACCTGTTGTTAATATGGAGAAACAACCTCCAAGCTCCTTATGGCAGTACCAGAAACCAGAGTTGTGGCGTCTTTCTGTTTGGCATTCCACTTAGACTCCCCCACCTCCACTTTTAAGGACCCTTGTCATTACACTGGTCTCAGCCAGACAGTCTAGCATATTCTTCCCATTACAAGATCAGCTGATTCACAATCCTAGTTTCATCTGCAATTTTTTGGGAAGTTCTTTTAATTTATATATTTATTTTTAACTGAAGGATGATTGCTCTACAGTATTGCATTGGTTTCAACCAAACATCAGCATGAATTGGCCATAGGTTTACCCACGTTGCCTCCCGCGTGAACATCCCTCACTCTTCCTCCCCATCCCACCCGCCTAGGTTGTTATGGAGCCTTGATTTGAGTTCCCTGAGTCATAGAGCAAATTCCCATTGGCTATCTATTTTACATATGGTAATGTATGTTTCCCTGTTACTCTCTCCATACCTCCCAACCTCTCCTTCTTCCTTCCCCAGCTGTGTCCCTAAGTCTGTTCTCAATATCTGTGTCTCCACTGCTGCTCTGCAGGTAGTTTCATCAGTACCATCTTTCTAGATTCTGTATATATGCATTAGTATACAAGCATTGTTTTTTTTCTCTTTCTGACTAACTTCACTCTGCGTAATAGGCTCCAGGTTCACCTACCTCACTGTGGCTGACTCAAATGCGTTCCTTCTTATGCTGAGTAGTATTCCATTGTGTGTATGTGCCACAGCTGCTTTACCCATTCATCTGTCAAAGGATGCTAGGTTGTTTCCATGTTCAAACTATCGTGAATAGAGCTGCAATGGACATTGGGTTACAAGTGTCTTTTTCAATTTTGGTTTCCTCAGGGTACATGCCTAGTAGTGGGATTGCTGGGTCACATGGTGGTTTTATTCCTAATGTTTTAAAGAATCTCCATACTATTCTCCATAGTGGTTGTATCAATTTGTCCATCTGCAATTTTAATCTCCCCTCGCCACATAATATAACATAGTCTCAAGTGCCAGGGACAGGACCAGGACATGCACATTTTTGAGGGACCATTATTCTGACCAATGCAAGATCCTTCCTCAGAATTTTTTGGGGGGAGGAAGGAGGCAGAAGATACTGGGAATCATGACGAGAGGAACAAGGGTGCTTTGTCCTCAAAGCACCGGGACAGTGATCTCCATTTCCTAAACCCCAAGATGGCTCTTCCATATACCTTAGAGACCTGCTATTCTCCCTGTCTCTGAGTTTATTTTAGGAGAATTTTTAAAATTTCATCTGTTTGGGGAGGAATGGCTTTCTCATTCGGTACAGATACTACGTGTTTCAAAAAGTGAAGCTGAGGATCTCCTCCCTAGGGCCAGGGCTCCCAAGTCTCAATCCATGAACGAGAGTAATGACAGTAATGAGTCCTGAGTATCAGTTTAAGGGGTGAGGAATAGTGTGGGGAGGGGAGACGGAGTGAAGGAGGAAAGGGAAAATGAAGACAAAAGTTAAAAAGACTGGGATAGAAAAGATCAGGGTGCCTCACATGTTCTAAGGATGAAAGTTATTTCAGTCATGTCTAGACACAGGCACTGGCTTGCCATGTGAGTGCATTTCACAGCACGGCAGTCTGAGCCTAGGGGCTCCCAGGCAGCTCCAGATGTTTGCAGGGAGAGGTTCCCCCAGTCCCTATTGTGAAAGTGCAGAAGCTTCAAAAGGATATTAGGAGACCCAGGAACAAAAAGGATGGGAGTGTGGAGAAAGGAGATCAGAACAGAAGAGGTAGAGATGGTAGTTCAAAGGGGAAAAGAGAAAGTTGAAATGCAGTTAAGAACGTTCATCTTGTTGGATTAGGAACCAAAAGAGTAGACTCAGGTAAGAAATCAACCGGAAAGATAAGCGTGGATTCAAGCGGTTCCTGGGTGAAAGAGAAAACCCTCAAACCAAAACCAAAACCCAGCCCCCACTGTGCTCAGTGTCCTGTCTTCTTGCAGCTGCTAAGCCCAACCTCCAGCAGCCCTCTCTGCATGGCAGGCGCACATGGCCGACGCTGGTACTCGCGGCTGAATGTCTGGGCTTGCTGGTGTCTCGGCGCTGTGACCTCCAGCTGTCCCTGTAGCTGGCAATCCTAGCAAGAGAAAGTGAAAATGACAGGGGACCTGGTCTGAGTGATGGGCAAGGAGGTGGAATGAAAGCGCTGCTGCAGTCAGCACGCAGCCCCCAAGGGCGGTTTCTGTTTAATGCTTGCTAAGGACCCGATGCCCTTGTCTCATCACAGACTCAGGGGAGTTGAGCACTATTGAGCCCTATTAAATGCCCTATTAAATTTGTTTTTGTTTGTTCAGTTGCTAAATCGCGTCTGACTTTTTGTGACCCCATGAACTGCAGCATGCCTGCTTCCCTGTCCTTCAGTATCTCCGGGAATTTGCTTAAACTCGGGTCCATTGAGTCAGTGATACCAACCAACCATCTCATCCTCTGTCGCCCTCTTCTCTTCTCCTCCTCTTCCTATTGAGCACTGTCAAATGCAGACCAGGTACCATGAGGGCTTCCCTGATACCTCAGCTGATAAAGAATCCACCTGTAATGCGGGAGACCCTGGTTTTATTCCTGGGTTGAGAAGATCCCCCAGAAGAGGGCATGGCAACCCATCCCAGTATTCTTGCCTGGAGAATCCCCATGGACAGAGGAGCCTGGCAGGCTGCAGTCCTTGGGGTCATAAAGAGTTGGACCTGACCGAGCGACTAAGCACACACACATGCAGGTACCATGAATCCTATTACACAGAGAGGAAACTGGGTCTCAGAGAGGTATAAGAAATCATGCAAGATCAGTTAAGTGGGAAAGCTTGACTCCAGCCACTCTCTGAACTCTGCACAGGGCTCTTTTCAACACAACTGCCCTTCAAGAACAAACCTTTGAAAGAGGCTGCCCCTGCCTATCACATCTGGAAACCATGTGAGCCATTGCAGCCTCAGGCCCATGTGTCCTCTGCCCCACCAGGTCCCTACTCTGAAGTTTAGATCAGTGGATCTTTGGGGGTGGGTGGGACGGTTACTTTTTGAGGGGAGTGGAAGCCTTACAGCATGCCTTCTTCTCCCATCAGGGTTCTTGGACAGGTGCGGTGAACGGATGAAGGCAGCCTTCTCTTCCCAAGTTTAGAGTGGAGTTTCAGGTCTCCTAAAAATCAAATGCTTAAAAATAAAGAAAATACAATTGTCAGTTCATTCTTACACAAAAATTTACAAACACCTGGTTAAGGATAATATCCACATCTGTTGTATGCTCCCCTGATGTAGAGACAAAGTCAGTCTGCCAGTCACCGTTGTCCTTCCTGGTTATCTTTTCCACTTCTTTTTCTCTTTATGTCTTCAAGCACAAAGTCCTGTCAGCAAGTTCAGGCAGCGCTCGGACAATTCTAACTGGGAGGGGCAGGGCACCTGACATGAAAACTCTGGAAAAGACAGCCACTTACACGGAAGGTCTGAGGAGCTGAAGTGGGGACTCTGGAGTCCTGCTCACCTACCCCTTTAGGGAAAGAATGTCTGGAGACATGGGGACTGCAAAGAGGCATGCAGACCTCCAGAGGGGTCCAGCTGACATGAGGACTGCTGCAAACTCTCTCACCTGTCATCTCTCTCCCTGGGGCAGGCTGGCCCCTAGGTAAGGGAGGTGTCATACCCACTTGAGGAAACATTGTTGTCAGTTGCTCAGTCGTGTCCAACCCTTTGCGATCCCATGGACTGCACCACGCCAGACTTGCCTGTCCTTCACCATCTCCCAGAGCTTTCTCAAACTCATGTCAGTTGAGTTGGTGATGCCATTCAACCATCTCATCCTCTGTCGCCCCGCTTTCCTCCTGCCCTCAATCTTTCCCAGCATCAGTCTTTTCCAATGAGTCAGCTCTTCACATCAGGTGACCAAAGTATTGGAGCTTCAGTTTCAACATCCGTCTTTCCATTGAATATTCAGGGTTTATTTCCTTTAGGTTTGACTGATTTGACCTCCTTGCTGTCCAAGGGACTCTCAAGAGTCTTATCCAGCATCACAGTTTGAAAGCATCAGTTCTTCAATGCTCAGACTTCTTTATGGCTCAACTCTCACATCTGTACATGACTACTGGAAAAATCATAGCTTTGACTAGATGGACCTTTGTTGGCAAAGTGATGTCTCTGCTTTTTAATATGCTGCCTGCTACTGCTGCTGCTAAATCACTTCAGTCGTGTCCGACTCTATGCAACCCCATAGACGGAAGCCCACCAAGCTCCCCCGTCCCTGGGATTCTCTAGGCAAGAACACTGGAGTGGGCTGCCATTTCCTTCTCCAATGCATGAAAGTGAAAAGTGAAAGGGAAGTTGCTCAGTCGTGTCTGACCCTTAGCGACCCCATGGACTGCAGCCCACCAGGCTCCTCCATCCATGGGATTTTCCAGGCAAGAGTACTGGAGTGGGGTGCCATTGCCTTCTCTGAATACACTGTCTAGGTTTGTCAGACTTTATTTTCTTGGTCTCCAAAATCACTGCAGATGGTGACTGTAGCCATGAAATTAAAAGTCACTTGCTCCTTGGAAGAAAAGTTATGACAAACCTAGACAGTGTATTCATAACTTTTCTTCCAAGAAGCAAGTGACTTTTAATTTCATGGCTAGTCACCATCTGCAGTGATTTTGGAGACCAAGAAAATAAAGTCTGTCACTTTAGATTAAGTAAAATTAAGCAGAAGCCTTTCCTTCAGGAATTGATGAGCTTAATAAACTAACAGTTTTTATGAGTCTCCCAAAGAAGAGTATGGTAGGAAGTCAGGAGTGCGATCCAGATTGGTGGGATCCTGAAGCTCTTTCTGGCAGCTGTTTTAAGGAATCACTAGATGTGGGGGAGATATTATTAATCTTGTTACACAGAAGAGGGAAGTGGGTCTTGGAGCAGTCCAGGGAACTATGGTCCACACAACACAAAATCATGAATGTGAGTTAGGTGTAGCTATGGTTTTGGATGGAACCCACACAAATAAGCTTTATGCTTCCTTAGTTCACGGTCAACCCATATTTTCTGAATATTTTTATCACCTTGAGGAGGGTGCAGGGAACACTCTTCGGGAACTCTGAGTCTAAATGTCAAGTGTTCAGGGTCTTGGGCGGCTCGCCTGTTTCTGCAAGGAAGGCACCCAGGCAGATGTTGTTGTCCAGCTTGAGTGTTCTTTTGTTGTGGTTGTTTAGCCACTCAGTTGTGTCCAACTCTCTGTGATTCCATGGACTGTAGCCCACCAAGCTCCTCTGTCCAGGGGATTCTCCAGGCAAGAATACTCAAGTGGGTTGCCATTTCCTTCTCCAGGGGAGCTTCCCGACTCAGGGATCAAGCCCAGGTCTCTGTGTGTCCGGCTTGGCAGGTGGACTCTTTACCACTGTGCCGCCTGGGAAGTCCCTGGAGCCCCCCTTTAGCACTGCTTTCCTAATCCACTGAGCAAAGCAGTGGCCCCCAGGCTGGAACTTCTCTGACAATTAAAGGTACACCCTAATGCTGGCTTCAGGGGGTTGTTGTTTTTGTGGCTGTTAGATTAATCCTGGACACAGTGCAAAAGGCTGAGGCCTCTCAGAAGGTGGGTGGGAAGGGGCAGCTTCTAGAGAGTGAACCAATGCCCTGGGGTGCAGTACACTCGGCAGACACAATTCGGAGGACAGTTCCTTTCATTTGGGGATTCTTTTAAATGCTGCTCACTCTGATTCATGTCACATGAGTCTGTGTGTGATAACTGTCGAGGAGGAACTTGGGCTGTGACTTTAAGCAAACACTGCTGGAGTGTTTCTAATCACGTTCATGGTGCAGCAGTCTTCTGCATGTTAACTCATCGTGCTTGATAAGGCTGACACTGAATGCTCATGTTAGCACATATGTATATATTTCTAGCTGTCACTTGGTTCAATACCAATATGATTATCAGTAATATCTGAGTTAAATGTGAGATGATCAGACTAAAATTAGAGCACAAAGGATTTAGGTGAATTCTGAAGATTTACCAAGGGAAACAGTGGCTAAACACTAAAACAGGTTATTGAGGGAAGTTATGGAATCTGTTTCCCTGGAGATTCTTAAAACAATGTCTATTCTATAGAAGGTTCCACAATCCTGACAGAAGGAAGAGAGCTTAATTTACTGGTGAGATCTTCTAACTAAAATCGTAGCTACTCTGCTCAAGGTAAATACTGAGGGGTCATATAACCTCAGATACGCAGATGACATCACCCTTATGGCAGAAAGTGAAGAGGAACTAAAAAGCCTCTTGATGAAGGTGAAGAGGAGAGTGAAAAAGCTGGCTTAAAACTCAACATTCAAAAAATGAAGATCCAGTCCCATCACTTCATGACAAATAGCTGGAGAAACAGGAAACAGTGACAGACTTTATTTTGGGGGGGCTCCAAAATCACCGCAGATGGCGACTGCAGCCATGAAATTAAAAGACGCTTACTCCTTGGAAGAAAAACTATGACAAACCTAGACAGTGTATTAAAAAGAAGAGACAAAGGTCCATCTAGTCAAAGCTATGGTTTTACCAGTAGTCATGTATGGATGTAAGAGTTGGACCATAAGAAGACTAAGCATTGAAGAATTGATCTTTTTGAGCCATGGTGTTGGAGAAGACTCTTGAGTGTCCCTTGGACTGCAAGGAGATCAAACCAGTCAATCCTAAAGGAAATCAGTCCTGAATATTCATTGGAAGGACTGATGCTGAAGCTGAAGCTCCAATACTTTGGCCACCTGATGTGAAAAGCTGACTCATTGGGAAAAACCCTGATGCTGGGACAGATTGAAGGCAGGAGGAGAACGAGGGGTGACAGAAGATGAGATGGTTGCATGGCATCACTGACTCAATAGACATGAGTTTGAGCAAGCTCTGGGAGATGGTGAAGGACAGGGAGGTCTGGCGTGCTGCAGTCCATGGGGTGGTAAAGAACTGGACATGACTGAGGGACTGAACAACAACATACCCTGGGTGGCATTTTGATTCCTTAACTCTTTGCCTGCTGGAGAGCTAGAAATGCTATTTCAGGTCAAACTAGACAAAGGTGAACTTATTACCAACAGGCTGCTTTCTTAATTACTGTATAAAGTATGGTGATTATACTCTATAAAGTAAGGTAATTATTATTGTTGTCACTACTATAATAACAATTATTAGTACATATTAATTATTATTATTACCTACCATTTTTGAGCACTCACTATACATTAGGTACTGTTCTAGCTGTTCATACACATTGCCTCATTTTCCTCCTGTAACAACATTTCAAGAACAGTGTTATATCCATTTCATAGATATTTAAGCAGAGTCTTGAGGCTAATAACCTGTTGATGATACAGCAGGATTCAGACCCAGGTCTGTCTGAGCCCAAGGCCTGCGCTTCTGTGTATTACGAGGTGTGCTCCTACATCTAAAGGCACACCGGATCACACAGGGTGCTCACTCGTGCAGTCCCACTGGGCGGCCACACTCTTCCGCTGGCGCTCAGCAGAGGTGGGTTCTCTTTTGGACTGGCTTTCATCTCCACGGACACCCCAGAGGTTCATAAAGAATGACGTATTTCCCATTAATTGCTGAAATATTAAATGGGATGAGAGAGACCTTCAATATTAAATGGGATGAGAGAGACCTTCATAACAATCACCTATTTCCTGTGTAGGTTCTCATTAGGATAAGTAAAGTTCTGTTGTTTAAAATGTTTGCAAATATATTCTTTTAAAAATTCTCAAATGAGAACTTGTCTTGGGGTGAGGGAACAGCTGAAGATTATTCAAAATCAAACCTGGTGAGTTGCAAGAATAATCAATCCAGCTATCATAAAACAAGGTATGAATGATGAAATAATGATGTCAGTTTTCTTATGTAATGTTGTGACACACACTGACAGTAAACAGCCTGGATCTCCATCAGAGCCAGCTCTGGCCCCAACACTGACATTCATGTCAGAGTCCACACGGTGACCTAGAAACATCTCACCTACTTATTGACCAGTGTCCCAGAGAGGACCAAAATGATGACTTATAGGAAATGCGTTAATCTAGCAGCTGGTGAACTTGGGAGCAAGACAGATGGTGGAGGTGATGATGTTGCGTGAATTGTTTCCTCTCTCAGCGAGATTGCCAAAAACATGTTCCTCTGCAATTTTTTCTACCGAGGAGGGAGTGGGAGGAAAGACTCTTTTATTGGTATCTGTAACAGACACATTTTCCTTAGACAAGATATAGGTCAGCGATAGTCATGACTTTTTGTGCATGTATAATAGGGAACAAAACATTTAGCCTCATGATGAAAAAACAGCACAATATTCTTCGGCTAAGAATTCTGAAATTTTTATATTTAGAGTTTTGACTTCTTTTTCTGATTCAGGTCACTTGTTGGTTGAATGCCACCTACACTTAACACAGTTAAAATCAGCTTATTTCCCTCCCTGTTCTCCTTAAGAGCCTTCATCAGATCAGAAGCTCCCCAGTATTGTCAGTGGCTCCATTCTCCTGCCAGCCTTCTATGTTCCTAACTTGGTCAAATTTTTCCCTTTCTATCATTTTATCCAGGCAATCACCAATTCTAAGCATCCTTGCTCTGCAGGGCTTCTTGAAGCCATGCGCTGTCTCCATTCCCATGGGCACAGGCTAGGTTGGACTGAAGCATTGCATCTAGACGTGGGGAATAGTTTTTAATCTCCCACTTTTAGTTCCTTTCTTATACACACCATCCTGTCCAGAAACAAGCAGTTTCATCATTTGCCTGACCAAATTACATTACAGTTCTGCCGCAAGTGTTCTATCACCTCAGGACTCAACGTACTGTCTTAAAAGGCCCTTACTGTGCTCATCAGACCCCTTACTGTCCTTCCCTTCAACCCCGTCCACCTCGGATGGACCCATAGACCGTTCAGCCTGGCACTTCCCACCAAGGGATGCCACTTGGTCCCTTTCAAACAGTGTTCAAGACTAGAGAATACATGGTTTCCATGTTTTCATCCCAACTTTCTTCATTATCTTCTTATCACTTAGCACTGATACACAATACAATGAAAAGCTGAATTAAAATTTTATGTGCCATTGTGTTTGTATTTCTACCTTCTACATAAATTGTTCCAGCTTCTTGTGTAAAGGGACTGGGCGTTGGGCAGCCCCTACACACAAGACAGGTTTCCACTAGTCCCATCTCAGTAAAGGAACATTTTGGAAAATTCCATCCTTTCCTTACAAACTTTGAAATCAAATTGTCCTTGCATGTGCTATGTAACGAAATTTCTTTGACTGGAGTGAATTGACCCATTGAAAAATATATCTCCTTTGTAAAGAATTTTTTCTGTAAGGAAATCATTGAGTCTAAAGATAATTCTTTCTTTATTCAAAACTGATTTATTTAATGTTGTGTAGCAAAGAGAGATTTGAGATTTTTAGAAAGCAATTTCTGTCCACAGACAGACAAGTTGTTAAACAATCAACCCAGAGTTAAGGTGCCTACTAAGCTATTCAACTAGGATATTTTCATTTTTTTCAGTACCAGAATTTGTTAGGTAGATTCATATGTATCAGTTTATTTTACCCTCACAATGATTCTTTGATATAGATTTTGTTATTTTTCGCATTATTGACAATGAAACCAAAGCCCAGTGCACTTAAGTTCCAAATTCAAGTTCATCAAACCACAAGCGGTAGAACAGAATGGTTACTCGGCTTCTTACCATCTAAATCCTGCACTCTTTCCTAATCCTGAGCCGTTCTGTGCCAGGGGCTTCTGGTTAGCACTGGGCCTCTTACTAATGAGAAAGAGGCACAGGACCAGCAGTGTGGCTGACAACGGTGGTGAGGCAGGCAGAGCCCTGAGGAATGAGCCGTGTTGATTAGACACTGCCTTCCCATATGCATTTGGAACTCTTTCTGGGCATTCTTTCAGTTCCATTGTTCTGTCTGTGTACTTATGAATTAGTACTGTAGTCTTAGTTATTGAAGCTTTGTATTTCACTATTTTATAGGGCTTACCATTCCCCGCAACCCAGATTTTTCCTCTTACTTGAGAATCAGCTTATCTAGTTCAAAACATCATTATGAAGTTTGGGGGATCTGATGTCAGATTTCTAGATTGTCAGGGAGCGTTGATATTTTGTATCTTCAAAACACAAAGAAGAGCAGGTCCCCCCATCTGTTCCAGTGTCCCTTTGGGTCTCTTTTTGTTTCTCAGTATTACTGTCTTTTATGTTTTCACTAGATCATAAAAGTAAACCTATTACTTAAAAAAAATATAGTTCTGTCTTGGTTTATTCTGTGTTTCAGTGTTGGTCTCTTTTCTTGTTTCTTTTCTTCTCTCTTTCACACAGCACACATGGACACATATACTAACTTCTTCATCCACAGGGTCATCAATGGCATTTGAAAGACATTGAACTAAAAGTTCCAGAATCTTCTATGACAGGGACACAGCAAGATGTTCTTTCTCTCTAGAACATGGCAATAAACTGTCACAGCTTCATGATGGAAGAACTTTTATCTCATTTGTTCATTGCAGTTTTCCACGTGTTTAGAACAGTGTTCATTAACTCTCAATTGCTGTTTGTTGACTGAATGAAAAATCCAGTATATGCCTCTCCAAACTGCACTGGAACAAAGCCCTTGGTTCATATTTTCTGCCAGGTGAAGCTGACTGTTGGGTATTTTGCTGTAGAAAATCTGTTGAGAAAAGCAGCAGTGTGTGGAGGATAATTACCTTCCTGTGTATGCTCTACTGACCTATTTCTCCATTAGAGTATTAATAATAAATGCCCAAGGCTCTACTGAAAATAAATAACCTTATTCCTTTTTGCTTATTAGACAAAGCCTTGAAATTCACATTTGCACAATGAGGGCTCTAAAATGCATCCTGGCAGATGGATACTTCTTGAGCTGTCATAAGGAGACGAAGAAAATTCAGTCAAATGTGTGGGTTAAGGCGGCAATGAACACTTGTCATTCTGAACCGTGTTAGAAACCAAGGCCCTTGGTCTCTTCCGCGTTACAGCGTTTCCTGGCAGTGTGGGCTGTGAAGTGTGTGCAGGAAGCACGGTTGCGCTGTGGTTTCACACCGGAGCTCAGGTTGCCGCTCATGAATATGTATGATGAGGCTGTCACTTGAGTGTTCTTGAGCAGAACTGAACCCCTGCACATACCCATTTCCTGCCTACCGTTTGAAGAGGTTCCTTGAGGAGGTTTGAAAAAGTGAGTTGCATCTCCAATTGTGGAGCGTTTTACCTTATTTCTCTTCGAGATGGCAAATTGCACCCTGATTTATTTTTACTCACTGTGAGTCATTTGCTAGTCTTATTTTATAAGTAATATTTTCTACATCTTACCCAGAGGCAGATGGGAAAGTTCAAGGAAACACCCTCTTGGAAAGAGGAAAAGTACTCTGGTCTGGGTTTGCATGTTGGTGCCTTTCCTGGAGTCCCTGATATAAGCAGAGGAATAAACAGATGGTGAATGGGTCTAGCAGAGCCACATTTAGAGTGGGTTTTCTTTGTTTTAGAGGCTGTTATTCTGCTCTTACTGTGGACTCTGTGTACTCCTGAGAATGCAAAAAAAAATAATAAATAAAACTGGAAGCTCTTTCCTGATATTCATAACACAGGTCACCAGATCCAAAGGTACTTGGCCAGTTGGGAACTCTCTCTCACACACACACATACACATGTGCTAAGGGTTATTGTGTGTTGTCTTTGTGAGAGGAAATGGGGGAGGAGAGGGGGACTCTAGTGCTTCTGAAGCCGAGAGGCAGTGCTCCAGAAACCCACGTAGTGAACAGCATGTGCTGGGAAATGCCAGCCTGTGTCGCTCTCAACTTGGCGTATAGACTCGACTCCTGTTTGACAAAATTTATGGAGCAGACAGCGAATAGTAGGGGTGTTTTCCCTAGACAAGCAGTAAGGGTGAGAGATGGGCATATGTGGGTTGCTATGCAGTTGTTTCACTGTTGATATGGGAGCCTTGCCAAGCAGGACTTGGATCCTGGAAATGTTTGCATGATTCCATGGAGGTCCTGGCTTTCCAGCTGAACCCATGTACGTGTCTTTTCCTTTAATGACAGTCATGAGGGAGAAAATGTACCTGCTTTCTGGATGTGTTGCTTCTATTTCTCCACAGTCTGGAGGCTCCTTCTTGAAGTCGTGACTGGCATTATCTTGGTTGTCATAATGAGCTTCTAATGAACTGTCTGTCTAGATTGTTCGTTCCTCATGTTAGATGTTCTTTTCCTATGGAAAAAAAACTTATCCTTTAGAAATTGCTCAACATGGTTTTGGCATTGAAGTTTCGTGATTTAAGAGCTGATGATTTTATCTCATTGTTAGATGGTGAAATAACAGGGTCAAACTGAGGTTAACAGGATTTAGAATTTCAATTTGGCTGGAGTCTTTCCTTCTGAAAAATGGTGAAAGAATGGAAGGATGGAAGGAAAGAGAGGAGGAAGGGAGAGGGAGAAGAAGGAAAATCTATTTAAGGAAAAGTCTGATTAATAAATAGGTGAAATCATTGACTAAATCTAAGTTTATCTGAGCTAAACATTTTTCAGTTCAGTTCAGTTGACTTTGATCTCTTTAACCCTCTTATGTATTCATTTATTTTTATTTTTGGCTGTGCTGGGTCTTCGTTGCTGTGAGGGCTTTTCTCTGGTTGTGATGAGCGGGGAGCTACTCTCCAGTTGGGGTGATGGGCTTCTCATTGGAGAGGCTGCCCTTGTTCTGGAGCATGGACTGTAGGGTGCACAGACTTCAGTGGTGGCTTCCAGGCTCTAGTGCACAGGCTGAGTAGCTGAGGTGCACAGGCTTAGTTACTCTGCCACATGTGGGATCCTCCCAGATCAGGGATCAAACCCACTGTCTCCTGCATTGGCAGTGGATTCTTTACCACTGAGCCACCAAGGGAAGCCCCGAGCTAAACCCTTTTATGTATATTTGTTAAATTAAAGAGGGTAAAATAATTACATTTTCATTTTAAACACTTACTCTAATATCTCACTTTTTTCTTCCAGTTTTATTGAGATAAAATTGACACACAGCACTGTATGAGTTTTAGGTATACAACATGATGATTTGATCTACATACATCATGAGATGATTATCACAAATTTAGTGAACATCAGTTATCTCATACAGATTCAATAAAAGAAAAAAAATCCTTATGATGAGAACTCAGGATTTACTCTCTTCAGGACTTTTGTATACATCTTTCAGCAGTGTTAATTATATTTACCATGTGGCACATTGCATCTCTAGTACTTACTTATCTTATAGCTGGAGGTTGTACCCTTTGACCACCTTCATCCAATTTCCCATCCCCTTCCTCCTTCCCCCCCAACTCTGGTAATCACCAATCTGGTCTCTTTTTCTTTGAGTTTGTTTGTTTGGTTTTGAAGTATAACTGACTCACAACATCATCTTACTTTCTAATATACAACATAGATTCGATATTCTGTACATTCCAAAATGATCACCACTGAGCTAAACATTTTTACATTCTCTTCCCATCTTCGTTGGGTCAACAAATACCTTTCAAGAGTGTACTCTGTACCAGGCATAGAACAATACAATGTTTTTGGCTACCATTTAATCATAGACTCTTTTGATTCTATCACAACAAGGAAGTCCTTTTTCCACTGTGTACCTCATATTCTGTCTCCCCTGCCATTAGAAAAATTAGATTACCTGTGACTTTTGTTTCATGTCCAATTTAGGGTTATGTTTCCCCATGTCCAGTTATCTTTATCCTTTTCAGCTCTCCTGGATCATGCAACTTAATCCAAGGCCTTAGGAACAGGCTATATTTTACCAAGTTATGTGAGTGCACTTTTCAGTGAAGTTTTTGCAGCCCTCCATCTCAGGCCTGAATTGCTTCCTCAGCACCTCTCTTGTGAACTCCAACTGCTTGGTTACTTAGCTGTCTTGGCTATGAATACCTTGAGGGCAGGGCCTGTGTCTTATTCATTTCTGAAGTGATGGCAACATAGCACTTGGCAAGTATTTGTAGAAAAAAATGAATATTGCCCAAAGCATCTTTGTTTATATATTCTAACCTTTTGGTCTTTTCTTTTTATGGGTTGGATTCTAAGAATGAGTTTGTTGGTCTAACTCTATATATAATTTTAGTTTTAATAGATGTTGCTAGATTGCTTTCCAAGAAAAGCTAAGGCAGTTTACTCCCATATTGCCCTCAGTAATAGGTTTTATTGTTTTTTAATGTTTGACAGTTCAATAGCTATAAAGTAATATCCCATTGTTTAATTTTTCTTTTCCTGCTAGTAAAAGTTTGAGTATCTTTAATGTGTTTATTGGTCATTTATTGCTGTTTTGTGAATTAACTTTTTATATACTTTGTCCATCTCGACACATAAAAGTTTATATTTATTTCAAGATATATAAAACAACAATATAAAGCCCTTTCCCCCTGAAATTCCAATTCTAGGTCTGTGTCCTTGGAAACACCTCGTGCGTGTGTGCTTAGCCACCCCGAGAGTGGGTGGCTCACATCCGACTCTCTGTGGCCACACGGACCATAGTTCTCCAGGCTTCTCTGTCCATGGGGTTCCCCAGGCAAGAGTACTGGAGTATCCATTCCCTTCTCCAGGGGAGCTCCCTGAACCAGGAATCAAACCCGCATCTCCTGCAAGATATGTACACAAAAATATACGCAATGCATCTTATTGGAGTATTGTTTGTCGTAATTAAAAATCAAGTTTAATGAAAAGGAGTAGTTTTATGTCTTATGGTGTTTCCTTATTAAAATAAAGAGAATGAGGAATTAAAAGATATGAGGTATTACTCAACTATAAAAAGGAATGAAATTGTGTCATTTACAGAGACATGGAATGGACCTAGAGACTCATACAGAGTGAAGTAAGTCAGAAAGAGAAAAACAAATATTGTATATTAACACATATATATGGAATCTGGAAAACTGGCACAAATCATCTTACTTGCAAAGCGAAAATAGAGACACAGGTGTAAAGAACAAATATATGGACACCAAGGGGGAAGGCAGGCTGGTGGGATGAATTGGAAGGTTGAGATTGACATATATACACTAACCGTGTACAAAATAGACAACTAGTGAGAACCTACTGTAGAGCACAGGGAACTCTACTCTGTGCTCTGTGGTGACGTAAATGGGAAGAAAATCCAAAAAAGAGGTGATATATGTATACACGTGGCTGATTCGCTTTGCTGTACAGCAGAAACTAACTGTACAGTAACTGTACAGAAACTAACTTTACAACACCGTAAAGCAACTATACTACAATGATATATATATATTTTAAAGTGAACTCTCTCAACATCCTTCTTCTCCTTTCCCATTCCCTGTCCTTGTACATGGGGACAGAGCACCAGTGTTCAGTCACAGGAGATACTGTGGGATGATAGATAACAGTGATGAAGTGGAGCAGAAGGGGATAAAGGAATTAAACATGTGGAGATGTGAAGAAAAGAAATTAATATGACATGCGGTGTTGACTGCTACCTCAAGTTGGATAGAAGAGGGTTAAAAGAGAGAATATTGAAAAGTAGTAAAAATTATGTGTAATTTTCAGTTGTTTAAGCAGTATATAAATAAATCAAAAATTCCAGGATGTTCAAATATATATATATTTCATGAGTTGAGATTACCCTAAAATAAAAACTAAAATCATGTTAAAATTTTCTGAACCTTTCAGAAGATATAGTATCCCAAAGGGGCTTCATTCTAGAAGGAAAATCATAGTAGCTTGCCAATTCCAGTTCTGGTCAGGCATTCTTAGAATATCTTGGAGTGGATTTTAGGCTCGTGGGGATTCTACTCTATCAACCAACGAGCCAAAACAAGGCTCTTGAAAATTTTCTCTACTGAAATGCTCAGTCTGCAAATCTGGATAGTGATGCAAATATATAAGTTTCATTGCTGGTACTTTGAGTGCTGATAAATTTGGGCTTTAATACAAAGAAAATGATCGCTCTTTCTCTTCTCTAGAAAATAAAACTAAGAAAACAACTCCCTTAACAGAGTACCTGTGTTCTACGACTAAACATAAGGCAACTGATCAAGTATACATTACACACAGGCTCTGAGTTCATCCCTCACAGAGAGCTGTACCTGAGGAGTAAGGACACACAGCGAGTGAAAGGCTGTGGTGCTTACAGACAAAGCACCCCGAATACCCCCCAGTTAGCTCAGTGGTGACAGTGGGCAAAGGACCGAGAGCAACAACGTGGGGCAGGGTTATCAGGGAAGGCTTCCCAGGCATTACATCAATGCACAAGGAGAGAGAAGGAATTCACACCAGGGAGGGAAATTATTTATGGCATTGCAAGGGGGAAAAGAGGATTTTTTTTCAAGGTCCTGGTATCTCTGTTACTTGGTCCTAGTGTTTGGACATATGGAGGTACCATTGCCATTAAAGTATTAAAATGTGCCAGAAGACTTGGAATGTCTTAAGAGCATGCTGTGAAGGGCTGCTGACACAATTCCAGTTATGCCTTGGTACAAATGTCATGTCAGATTGATGTTTGGAAAAGGACTGAGATTTGAAAAACTGCCTAATGAGCTCTTGTGTTCTTTTCATCTTTTATTTTGTGCAAACCAGACTCAACATGCCATTGGTAACTTCCTCAAAACTCAACAAGATAAAGGTCTGTAAAAGGGACTTGCTGGCTATCTTGATCCCTAATGGAAAGTTCTTAAAACCTGGATTTGATGAGCCCAGGCCATGCCATGTAACATTTAGTTACATGTTTAGTCTAAATATTTTCTATTTTGTGCTCCCTTTAGCAGGCACTATATCCCTTCTCCCATCTATAAATTGTCTTAGCTTAAAGGGATGGTTTTTGCTGTGTTATGTTATCTCACAGCCTGGGGCAAATTAACAGATAAAGTGAAAGTGAAAATCGCTCAGTCGTGTCTGACTCTTTGTGACCCCCACAGACTATACAGTCCATGGAATTCTCCAGGCCAGGATACTGGAGTGGGTAGCCTTTCCCTTCTTCAGGGAATCTTCCCAACCCAGGATCAAACCCAGGTCTCCCGCATTGCAGGCAGATTCTTTACCAGC
Organism: Bos mutus; assembly: GCF_027580195.1. NCBI lineage: Eukaryota > Metazoa > Chordata > Mammalia > Artiodactyla > Bovidae > Bos > Bos mutus. The sequence continues at coordinate 32,394,432 of NC_091625.1, forward strand.
TGAGCCACAAGGGAAGCCCTAGAATACTGGAGTGGGTAACCTATCTCTTCTCCAGCGGATCTTCCCAACCCAGGAATCCAACGGATAACAGATAAAACAAGAAGCCAAAATCTAGTAAGAGGAGGCCAGTGCGGATGGGTGTGCATGCCCTGGGTATGAAGAGAAGAACGAAGCACCTTCATGTTCTTTGAGAGCCCCTTTGACCCATGCACTTTTAAAAGCAGCAGAAGAAATGAGCTGAGAGTGGAAAAGAGTGTGTGGGGGTGAGGTTGTTACTTAGCAACAGGGAAGCTTCTGGCCAATGTTCTGAACTGAACAAAGGAAAGCAGCTGGGATGGCGTGGAATAAATGAATGTGGAAAAAATGAAAGGGAGGAAAGCAGATGTGGCAGCGAGGGAGGGCTTAGAGGAGAATGAAACATAACACAGCAAAGGAAAAGCATGAAAATGGATGTGGTAGGTACTTAAACACCAGAAGACTATGAATAAAAATCATTTGGGAATAAAGAGATCTGAAAGAAAGGTGAAAATAACCAAAGGGTAAAGAAACATCTGCAGTGGAAGCAGCCGGCAACTGGAAGGATAAAATCCCCCAGTGCAGGGAACTCTTGGCTCAAAATCTGACTCTTCCCTGGTGTTACAGGTCACACCAGGGTGGATTGGCTGCATGGTTCCTGGAACAGAGTTCAAACCACCTGAGCCTGATTCTATTGAAAGATGAGCTGGGAGGTAGGGTGGCTCTAGGAATATTTTTTGTTACATTTTATAATAGGTATGAATCCTTATGTGTTAGTTCAGATGGTAAAGAATCTGCCTGCAATGTGGGAGACCTGGGTGCAATCCCTGGGTTGGGAAGATCCCCTGCAGATGGGAATGGTGACCCATTCCCTTGTGTTCTTGTCTGGAGACTCCCATGGACACAAGAGCCTGGAGAGCTACAGTCCACTGGGTGGCAAAGAGTTGGACATGACTGAGCGACTAACAATTTCACTTTCATGAATCCTTCAGTTCAGTTCAGTTCAGTCACTCAGTCGTGTCCGACTCTTTGCGACCCCATGAATCGCAGCACGCCAGGCCTCCCTGTCCATCACCAACTCCCAGAGTTCACTCAGACTCACATCCATTGAGTCAGTGATGCCATCCAGCCATCTCATCCTCTGTAGAATGACCCAAAAATAACTTTTTGGCTTTTGGACCACTACATCAGGACCAACCAACCAAGAGAATTGGATATATACTTTAAACCAGGCTAGAAAACTTCTAATTCTGTCTTTGATTCCTCTAATAGTGCATTAGTTTCTACTGTACAGCAAAGTGAATCAGCCATACATATACTTTGTTGGTGTTGTTCAGTTGCTAAGTCATGTCCAACTCTTTGCATCCCCATGAAATGCAGCATGCCGGTCTTCCCTGTCCTTCACTATCTCCTGGAGTTTGCTCAAACTCATGTCCATTGAGTTGGTGATGCCATCCAACCATCTCATCCTCTGTCACTGTATACTTTTATCTCCTCTTTTTTAGATTTCCTTTCCATTTAGGTCACCACAGAGCACTGAGTAGAGTTCGGTGCTACAGAGTAGGTTCTCATTAGTTATCTATTTTATTATATAGTATCAGTTAAGTTCAGTTCAGTCGCTCAGTCGTGTCCAACTCTTTGCGACCCTATGAATTGCAGCAGGCCAGGCCTCCCTGGACGGAGGAGCCTGGTAGGCTGCAGTCCATGGGGTCGCTGAGGGTCGGACATGACTGAGCAACTTCACTTTCACTTTTCACTTTCATGCATTGGAGAAAGAAATGGCAACCCACTCCAGTGTTCTTGCCTGGAGAATCCCAGGGACTGGGGAGCCTGGTGGGCTGCAGTCTATGGGGTCGCACAGAGTCGGACACGACTGAAGTGACTTAGCAGCAGCAGCAGCAGGCCTCCCTGTCCATCACCAACTCCCAGAGTTCACCCAAACTCTTGTCCATCGAGTCGGTGATGCCATCCAGCCATCTCATCCTCTGTCATCCCCTTCTCCTCCTGCCCCCAATCCCTCCCAGCATCAGAGTCTTTTCCAATGAGTCAACTCTTCACATGAGGTGGCCAAAGTACTGGAGTTTCAGCTTTAGCATCATTCCTTCCAAAGAACAACCAGGACTGATCTCCTTTAGAATGTATATATGTCAACCCCAATCTCCCAATTCATCCCATTTCCTCCTTTCCCCTTGGTATCTATACATTTGTTCTCTATGTCTGTGTCTCTATTTCTGCTTTGTAAATAAGATTATCTATACCCTTTTTTTTTTAGATTCTTCATATATGTGTTAATATATGGTATTTGTTTAAATGGCATTTTCTCAGTCCCTGTGCAGGGTTATCATATCCTGTTTTACAGGGCTGCATGGATTTACTTATATTATCAACAACCACATTGGTTGATATGTTATTTCTCTTTGTCTATATATACAATAGGACTAAGTATTAGTTATTCCTCTTTAAAAAAACTTTTCTTATCTATAATATATAATTGTCCTAAGTAGCATCAGTCATGTCCAACTCTTTGCAATCCCATGTACTGTAGCCCACCAGGCTTCTCTGGCCATGGGATTCTCCAGGCAAGAAAACTGGAGTGGATTGCCATGCCCTCCTCCAAGAACTTATTACAAGTGATTTCTAATTAAGCATGTTGAATGATAATACGCTCTTTGGTCTACGTGTTTCCCAAATCTCACTTAAATGACAGTAAGAGGACACAACATGAAGAACGAATGAAAATTAGACAAGGTTTGGTATACCAGTTATCTGTCATTGTATAAAAACCACCTCAAAATTTAGTGGCTTAATATAATAGTATTTATTAGTGCACAGTTCTTGAGGCAGCAGTTTGTTCAGGATTCAGCTGCAATAACTTATCTCTGCTCCACGTGGCACTGACTTAGATTACTTGCAATTGCAGTTAGTGGACAGTTAGGTGGAGTTAACGATTGGGGTGCCTCAGATCTCCACAAGCCTCTCCAGCAGGCTGGCTTAGGCTTCTTCACATGTTATTGAGGTTCCAAAGGAGGTGAGAGGAAGCGAGGCCTTGTTATTAGTCACAAATGATCACTTCTGCAGCTTTCTATTGTCACACAAGTTGCGAGGTGTTTTGGACTGAACTGCATTCCCCCCAAATTCATATGTTGACACCCTAACCTCAAATGTGACTTAATGTAATTTAAAAGCAGATAGGGCCTTTAAATTAAAGTTAAATGAGATCATAAGGGTGGGGAGATCATCCAGTAGGACCAGTGCTCTTATAAGAAGAGGAAGAGACTAGGGATGTGCATATACAGAGAAAATGTCACAGTGAAAGTGTGGCCAGAAACCAACTCTGCTAACGCCTTGATCTTGGACTTCCAGCCTCCAGAACTATGAAAAAATGAATTTTTTTTGGTTAAGCCACCAGTCTATGGTATTTTGTTATGGTAACCTTAAGAGACTAATACACAAGGCCAGTTCAGATTCAAGGGGTTGAAAATAGACCACCTCTTGATGAAAGGAGCCATAAACAATTTTGGATCATTCATCCACCACACTTGGAAAATGTCAGCTCGCTTTAGAAAGTAGAGGTGTATCAAGAGGTATACTTAAAGTAAAGCACAAAATACTCCCACTTTCTCCACACACACTTATTTCACTTTGTAATGGATATTGCATTGATTTTTTTTTAATTTAGGTAAATAACAGATAGTCATTTAGTAGGCATATATCTAAGTAGGATCTAGAAAATGATATTAAGACATAGAATTTTCATTAGAAATGAACCACTCATCTATTCTCAACGTTCTCCTCCTGCTTAGGAAAAGGAAGAAATGATTAGAAAATAAGTCCTATACCAGAGGCTTGAGAACTGTATAGATATAAAAAGTGGTTTGCTTTTCTTATTCATGTGCTGGGGTAAGAAGGAAATACTTTTTGGTTGAGAGGGCTCCTGATTAATAGGGATGCTAAGATAGAAGAAGACAAATAGTGGTAATTAACTGCTAAAGCCAAGGTAGGTGTGCTGACCATAATAACAGCAGTAGGATTGACATAGGATTCAGAATGATGCATTTCTCAAAAATCTCTGCAAGAGTTCTATGTACATTAGAGTTACAGCGATCATAACGGATGGCAGACAGCTAGGTTTGTAATTCATCTGTATAATGGGAAATTCTGCAGTATTGAGACTTCCCTGGTGGCTCAGACGGTAAGGCGTCTGCCTACAATGTGGGAGACCCGGGTTTGATCCCTGGGTTGGGAAGATCCCCTGGAGAAGGAAATGGCAACCCACTCCAGTGTTTTTGCCTGGAAAATCCCATGGACAGAGGAGCCTACAGTCCATGGGGCCGCAAAGAGTTGGGCACGACTGAGCGACTTCACTTTCTTTCACTTTCACTCCAGTATTAGCGGTTGTGGCTCTGATGTGTCTTTGAACTCAGTAGTTCTGGTGTCTGGAGAAGGCAACGGCACCCCACTCCAGTACTCTTGCCTGGAAAATCCCATGGATGGAGGAGCCTGGTGGGCTGCAGTCCCTGGGGTCACTAAGAGTCAGACACAACTGAGCGACTTCACTTTCACTTTTCACTTTCATGCATTGGAGAAGGAAATGGCAACCCACTCCAGTGTTCTTGCCTGGAGAATCCCAGGGACGGGGGAGACTGGTGGGCTGCCGTCTCTGGGGTCGCACAGAGTCGGACACGACTGAAGTGACTTAGCAGTAGCAGTAGCAGCAGCAGTTCTGGTGTCAGCCTTCTGACACTTGTGTTTCCAGACTTTCCAGTGATTTTTGTGAGCACCTAATTCCCTGTCTTAAAACTCTTTCTACTTAAAGTATCTAGAGTGGTCCCGTGCCCTGAACACTACTAACATGCATCCCAATAGGACCCTGAGTCCCTGCCATGTTTACTTCCCCAGTTTCTGGGTATATTATTAAGACAGATGACCTCAGAAAGTGGCAGAATTCCTACAACTTGACATGTTGAGTAAAAAATTACTGTAATATTTTTTAAAGTGCATCCCTGGGGAAATCACAGAGATGAGGCCATGGTATTTCCTATCCATCTGCACTTTTGGCCAGTGCAAAAGATGGATGAGTCTTGAAAATCACAGAGGATTAGTGTAGGCTAAGTCAAGTGGGAATTCCAAATACAGTAATCTTCCAAATCCAGTTGCTTTATTGCAGCAAATCTACACACACTATGACTGCAGCTTTTATCTGGATGCTCCGTTCTCTCTGTTCCAACAGAGAACATTATAAGTAGTTTGATTTCACCTCAGATGACAGAAACAGATTTTCAACTCCAAGTTATTTTAACTCTCTATTCTCTGTGCCATGAGTTAGTCTATAAGAACTAAGTTGTCTCACCATCCTCAGCCAAATCAGCAATAATATGCTGATGAGCTCCAGAGAGCAGGAAGTGGCTGGTATTTTAGACTGAAACTGCATGCCAGAAAGTAGGAAATAAACCCTATTCTAAAGCAGTGACGGCTCAGTATCTGTGCTGTGTGGCCTGTGAAGTTTATCCTCTCTAATGTCAAGGACAATTTGTTTCCTACCTCTAGAAAAAAGTACTATGATTTCTGGTGCTCTTTGGATTTTAGAAGCAACAGATGTGGTGTTTTGTGTGCCCTTCAGCTCCTTCCTGAGTGACTTGAGAGGCTGACAGCTTCAAGCAGGGTCCAGAGGAAGACTCTCCAGTTTGTCCAGGCTGTGGCTTTTCCATATGGCCTATTAGGACCCAGTGAGATCAGTGATGGTCAAAAATCACATGAAGTCTGTGGTGTGGAAAGGTTGCAACAGTACAAGATTCACAGTAGAAATGTCAAGGATTTAGAACAAAGCTATGCCTTCTTCAGCGAGGTCCATTCTTCTTTTGGAGGAGGAGAACTTGGCTGGCCACTGGGTCCTGATAGAAACCAGGTGACTACGAAATATAAGCTGCTCATCATGCACTGGGTGTTATCTGATCTACCCAGCTATAAAGTCAAGCATATCCAAGTGGAAACAGTATATAGATGAGTGCATCTGAGCAGGTCCTGAAAGCTCAAGTTTCATAGGCTGGTGGCTTCTTACTATGCCTACCCACGCCACATGCCCCTTCTCCACCAACCAGACTTGCAACACCAGGAACACTTCTCCAGTATCAGCTAACTGAAAAAAAAATGAAAACGAAAATGGAACTTACAGATGGCTTTGCATAATAAGCTGGCCCCAGCTTCAAATGGATTGCTGAGAGCCACTCAGTCCCACTTACTGGAAGGTGGAAAATTCTCACAGTAGGTAGAACTTTAAGTGGTATAACATCTTTGTTTTATCCTGGAGAGATCAGCTGATGTACAGTAACAAATACATTGGTCAGATTGCTATAGACATGAAAAGAATAAGACAAGAGAATAGGTGACAAAGAAGCTTGGGAAGAAGCATGTGGATGGGTCTTATAAAATGGGCCTATATTGTGAAGACATTAAGGTTCCATGGAAATGTCCACCACATTGTTTGTCAACCGATAGCTGTTCTTTCTTGAGAACAAGACTTCTTCAGTTTTGTACAGGTACCCATGCTCCTCCTGTGACTTTATACTTCAAGGAATACTGGTCTTCCCCAACAGGTGAATCAATTAATCTAGCCCACTATGATTATTCTATTTTCTATATGAGTGGTTGGCTTAAAAAGGACCATGTGACCCAATTTTGGCCAATGAGACTTTGAAGGAAGTCTGCTGTGGGGTTAGTTCTGTGTGAGTTTATCTATTAAAAGGAAACATAAGAGGCGATCTCTTCTTCCACCTCACTTTGAATTGGGAGCTAGTCTTACAAATAAGACAGGGGGAGCATTTCTGCTTGTAGTGGTCGTAGCAGCAACATCTGGTTTCTAAGGCCAGCTGCATCTGTAGTAGCATCCGATGTCAAGTGCCAACACTGTCAACTGTGCAAGCTGTGATTTCTGATACTAAGTGGCGGCAGCAGCTGTGTCCTCACAGGAATAGTTTTGTGATGTGATTTTGGTCATACCCCGGACCGCATGGCTTCTGAACTTGACTGCTCCCCTGGACAATCTCTGAACTAACCAATATCCTTTAAATAATCCCTTTTCTGCCCACACCAGGCAAAGTCCATTTCTATTGTTTGTTATGAGGCTCCCTGGCTGATATCAGTTCAGTTCAGTTCAGTTGCTCAGTCGTGTCCGACTCTTTGCGACCCCATGGACTGCAGCACGCCAGGCCTCCCTGTCCATCACCAACTCCCAGAGTTTACTCATACTCATGTCCATCGAGTTGGTGATGCCATCCAACCATCTCATCCTCTGTCATCCCCTTCTCCTCCCACCTTCACTCTTTCCCAGCATCAGGGTCTTTTGCAATGAGTCAGTCCTTTGCATCAGGTGGCCAAAGTATTGGAGTTTCAGCTTCAGCATCAGTCCTTCCAATGAATATTCAGAGTTGATTTCCTTTAGGATGGACTGGTTGAATCTCCTTGCAGTCCAAGGGACTCTCAAGAGTCTTCTCCAACACCACAGTTCAAAAGCATCAATTCTTCGGTGCTCAGCTTTCTTTATAGTCCAACTCTCATATCCATACATGACCACTGGAAAAACCATAGCTTTGACTAGACGGACCTTTGTTGGCAAAGTAATGTCTCTGCTTTTTAATATGCTATCTAGGTTGGTCATAACTTTTCTTCCAAGGAGGAAGTATCTTTTAATTTCATGGCTGCAGTCACCATCTGCAGTGATTTTGGAGCCCCAAAATATAAAGTCTCTCACTGTTTCCATTGATGCTGGCTAATATAGGTCTTCTGTATAAAATCGTCTGTGAGCTTTGGTCCAAAAGAAAAAAAAAATGTATTTTTGCTACACTTAATACTGTTCTTGTAATTAAGTGTTTCTTTGTAAGTTTAACTTTTTGATATTATTAAAAGTTAGCAAAGACAAATGTTCCTTCACCTACCAGCAGCATCCTTTTGGAAAGGATGGGAATTTTAAAAAAATGTATTAATAATGGACCCAACGGAAACTAAATATACAGTTGGGAAATGTAAAAATAAAGGCAGTGCCTTCCATGCAGGCTGAATACTGAAGAATTAGCAATAATTAATTACAAAACTGGTTCAGTCATAAGCAACCTGAGACACTGTATCCCCAAAGGTGTTGGGGGAAGAAGTCTCCTTCAAAAGCAGAGACATTACTTTGCCAACAAAGGTCAGTCTAGTCAAGGCTATGGTTTTTCCTGTGGTCAGGTATGGATGTGAGAGTTGGACTGTGAAGAAGGCTGAGCGCTGAAGAATTGATGCTTTTGAACTGTGGTGTTGGAGAAGACTCTTGAGAGTCCCTTGGACTGCAAGGAGATCCAACCAGTCCATTCTGAAGGAGATCAGACCTGGGATTTCTTTGGAAGGAATGATGCTAAAGCTGAAACTCTAGTACTTTGGCCACCTCATGTGAAGAGTTGACTCATTGGAAAAGACTCTGATGTTGGGAGGGATTGGGGGCAGGAGGAGAAGGGGACGACAGAGGATGAGATGGCTGGATGGCATCACTGACTCGATGGACGTGAGTCTGAGTGAACTCCGGGAGTTGGTGATGGACAGGGAGGCCTGGTGTGCTGCGATGCATGGGGTCACAAAGAGTCGAACATGACTGAGCGACTGAACTGAACTGAACTGAACTGAAGAAGTCTCCAGGGTACTAGACAAGCCTAAACCCCATATAAGACAAAATGCCAGGATTGATTCAGACATACAAGATGCTTTTAAGTGAACTGGGCAAATCAAAAGAGAGGGACTAGGATGTAAAACTATACCTGAGATACGAACCACAAATAATTGACTCTACTGAAGGTGGGAAGATAAAAGATGTATTCTTAAAAGCAAAATAATGGTGTGCAAGGCAAGAAGAATGTATCACTATTGCAATTAGTCTTGCTTTATTACTACATGCTTGAATGAATGAGTTTTACTTATGGAGCATCGAAATCAAAACAAAGAATTCTTTTGGTAGTCATATGGTACAGTCATCTTACCCTACAAACAGTAAGGCTGAGTTGGTTTAGTACTGAAGCAGCTCTATTCACAGGCACTGATCACTGTCTATTTTAGTCCCATAGCCATTAATTTCTTGGTTTCCTATCCCACAGGAAATCTAATGCAGCCAAACACTCCTTAAAATTATTCTGCTACATTCTATAATGAAAAGAACCCCCTACCTCCTCTCATTCCTAATGGAATCACAGTTCTGAGACCATTTTCCTCACAGAACAGCGGAAATAACCTATTAACAGTTGAAAGTTTGAAGATTTCAAAATAAGCTAATGTCCATATGAACTATAATTTTTCTCATCAAACGAAAACCATAAAAATTATTGTATGTGAGGTTACATGCTGCATATTATGCTATATGCAGTATTCGAAGGTGAAAACCCAGAATTTAACGTGAAATATTTTGAACCTTAAATCTGGACAATCAATTCATAATTTAAAAGAAAAAGCTATGTAAGTTATAGAGCTAATTTGGCTTCCACTTAAAGCAGAGGATGAGACAAAGACTTGGCTGCAGGGCATGTGTTAAGGAGGTGATTCCAGGGAATAAGAGTAAAGGAGCAAGGAGAATGGGACCAGAGGAGTAGAAAAGTCAACACAAGGGGGTGTTATCCAAATCTCTGTTGTAGGCACAGGGACTCAGTTTGGCTGCAACTTTTGCAAAGTGTGAATTTTTTCAAGAATTTTCCATCTGAGGGAAGAGAGGATGAAGCCTGGCTCCCACATTGGTTGATGGCTGATGTCTCCCTGGGCAGCACTAACAAAGCTCCCCTCAGGGTTATGGTGATACATAAGCCCAGGGTATGGGAGAGGCTCAAGGCAGAAAGCAGAATAATTCTGTACCTGCTTGAGTTGGGACCTTGTCAACAGGAGTTAAACCTGAGCTCTCAGCAGATGAAACAGAGATGGACCAAAGAAATGAGAATAAGGTTCCAAGGTATTTGTTGCATAAAACAAACATATGTGAAGGCCAGTTATGGTACATTGTTTGCCAGAATTTGACCGTTGGGCCATTGGCTTGAAGGTGAAGGTGAAGTCGCTCAGTTGTGTCCGACTCTTTGCGACCCCATGGACTGTAGCCTACCAGGCTTCTCCATCCATGGGATTCTCCAGGCAAGAATACTGGAGTGGGCTACCATTTCCTTCTCCAGGGGATCTTCCCGACCCAGGTATCGAACCCAGGTCTCCCACATTGGAGGCAGACGCTTTAACCTCTGAGCCACCAGGGCCATTGGCTTAGAAATTCACAAACTGAATTCACAGAATCATCTAACGAAGAGATCATAGAGATAAAATATACAATTGTTTTAAGAAAGAGGGCTGATTTCTGCTTTTTATTTATACATTAATTCAATTAATTTAATGAATATTTACCACATGCTAGGTGCTGGAGATACATCAAAGAATAAGATAAACAAAGTATCTGCCTTGTTGAGCTTGCATTCTGGTTGGGAGGCAGTCAAAAAACAGTGAGTAAGGTGATTTCAGGGTTCTTAGTCACAGGGGCTTGTGGAAATGAACCAGAGTCACACAGAGTCAGACACGACTGAAGCAACTTAGCAGAAGCAGCAGCAGCAGCAGCAGCAGCAGCAAGCTAATAGCGAGAGAAGCATGGCTGCTATTTTAGGTAGGTACGTGGAAGGCTTCTCTACGTAAATGATGTCTGAGAAAAGACCTGAATGAGAAGGAAAGAGCCAAATGAAAGTCAGGGAAGAACATGCTGGGCAATTGCTGAGTCATAAAGTCCTGCCTGCCTCTTTGAGACCTCATGGACTGGAGCATGCCGGGCTCCTCTGTCCTCTACTATCTCCCAGGGTTTGCTTAAATTCATGTCCATTGAGTTGGTGATGCTATCTAACCATCTCATCCTCTGCCACCCTCTTGTCCTTTTGCCTTCAATCTTTCCCAGCATCAGAGTCTTTTCCAAAGAGTCAGCTCTTTGCATCAGGTGGCCAAAATATTAGAGCTTCAGCTTCAGCATCAGTCCCTCCAATATGCTAGGCAAAGGGAATAGTTGATGTAGGAGCCCTGAGAGAGGCATAAGTGTTTGTGTTTCATGAAGTTGAGAGTGAGACAAAAATAGCAAGTGATGAAGTGAAACAGGTCGGCTGGAGGCAGGTCAGGCAGAGTCCCGTGAACTCTGGCAAGGAGGTCAGGCTTCACTCTTAATGAGATGGGAAGCCACTGAAAAAATGGTAATTAGAGAAGGGATGTGATCTAATTTGGTTTTTAAAAGTCCACTCTATGTGCTGCATGGAGTGTTTCCAGGCAATTATGTTCCCTGGAACATAACACACCCGAGAATTTGTGTTTTCCATAAACAAGTTAATCTCTCAGTCACATTTGCTTAAAACACAATAGGTGTCCACATAAAGACTTGCAGGCAAAATATTCTAAGCAGCATTATTCATAATAGCCAAAAAGTAGAAACAACTCCAATGTCCACGAACCAGTGAGTGGAAAAACAAAATGTGCTTATACAAGGGAAAACTATTTAGCATAAAAAGAGATCTTCATACACATTCCAACATGAACATCAAAATCATCATGCTAAGTGAAAGACTCCAGACACAGAAGGCCACATACTGCATGATTCTACTTATATGAAATGTCCAGAAAAGGCAGATCTATACATAAACAGATTAGTGATTGCCTGGGGCCGGGAGTGGAAACAGAGATTAACTGTAAAGGAGTGGGAGGGTCATATTGGAATGATGGAAATGTTCTAAAACAGTGGGGCAGTCATGGTTGTGCGAAAATGATAAATTTGCTGGAAATCATTGAATTGCATACTTGAAACAGGTGAATTTGAAGGCATGTAAATTATACCTCAATCAAGTTGTTTCTAAAAACATGTGGATATTTCTAAATTTAGGACATAGGTCTTCAAATTGTATGGACCCTTGGTCTTCAAAGACCTTGGCCTGATCTGAGGTTTTCCCTGCCCACCCTTGCTCCAGGCAACACCAAGCTGGCCAGCTTTCTAGTCACCAGTGCCCTGCTTCAGAACCGGTTGAGTTAAAACTTCTCCCTCTTTCAATTTTCTTCCCTTTCAAGAGGTCATACCCCTTCCAAGCTCTATCTGTGCATATTTCAAGTCTCCGGTTGGTTGATTCCTATGTAAGGAATCTCTTTATCATCTTTAGCCCACCTAGTTTTCTCTCTCACTTTTCTAGCTTTTGTCAAGTGTTTCTATTTGTTTTAAACTATTAACACTTATTTGCTTTTAAATATTTATTTGGTTGTCCGGGTTTTAGTTGTGGCATGCAGGATCTAGTCCCCTAAGGATGGAAATGGGGCCCTCTACTCTGGGAGCACAGAGTCGTAGCCACTGGACCGCCAGGGAAGTCTCTTGTCAACTGTTTTGCTTTGTTTTTTAAATTTCCTTTACTACTACAACTTTCTCTCCTCTCTCTCTCTCCCTCTATTATTTTCTTTTTCTCCCTTTTCTACTTCTGTTTTCTTCTCTGTCACCTCCCACTCTTTCTCTGTTTTTGTTCCACTTGTGACCCTGAAAATTGCCCTCCACCTCACTATTGTACAATCAAACCTGCTTTTACCTCTACTATATTCATGGGAAATAAAAAGTTATGAAATCATATTTTAATACATTTGTTTATTTGTGTATCAGTTCAGTTCAGTCGCTCAGTCGTGTCTGACTCTTTGTGACCCCATGAATTGCAGCACGCCAGGCCTCCTTGTCCATCACCAACTCCTGGAGTTCACTCAAACTCATGTCCATCGAGTCAGTGATGCCATCCAGCCATCTCATCCTCTGTCATCCCCTTCTCCTCCCGCCCCCAATTCTTCCTAGCATCAGGGTCTTTTCCAATGAGTCAACTCTTCACATGAGGTGGCCAAAGTACTGGAGTTTCTGCTTTAGCATCATTCCTTCCAAAGAAATCCCAGGGCTGATCTTCAGAATGGGCTGGTTGGATCTCCTTGCAGTCCAGGGACTCTCAAGAGTCTTCTCAACACCACAGTTCAAAAGCATCAATTCTTCAGTGCTCAGCTTTCTTCACAGTCCAACTCACATCCATACATGACCACAGGAAAAAAACCATAGCCTTGACTAGATGGATCTTTGTATAACTGTATTTTAAAATTATTTTTTATTATGAACAAGCATATAACAAGCATAACAAGCATAATTGCAAAAAAAGTATTATATTGACATTGATGAAAATACTTTTGTGTGCTGATCCAGTAAAAGACACAGTACTTAACATATTATTTCTATGGGAAAATGATGTCTGAAGTCCAAGCAAAATTTACGGTTTATTTTTGGTTTATTAATTGGAGACTGTTATTATTTAATTAGTTTTAAGTACTTATAAGTCTTAAGTGATAGTCACTCAGTCATGTCTGACTCTTTGTGACCCCACGGACTGTAGCCTGCCAGGCTTCTCTGTCTATGGAATTCTCCAGGCAAGAATACTGGAGGGGGTTGTCATTCCCTTCTCTAGGAGAACTTCCTGACTCATGGGTTGAACCCAGGTCTCCTGCATTTCAGGCAGATTCTTTACCATCTGAGTCACCAGGGAAGTGCTATACATAATTGTTCTATTGGCTGACTTCGTATCTTGTTTTATTGCAATTTTTCCCTGATACATTCTTAAAAGCAAAAGGTAACTAAGCAAAATTAAATTTCCCTGTGGAACAGATGACAGATTTATCATCATCCTTGGATCTTCCTTTTATATGAAATATATTATAATGGTGGAAATGATTAGCATATTAATAGTCTAATATTAGGGGCTACCCAGGTGGCTCTAGTGATAAAGAACTCATCTGCCAATGCAGATATAGGAGACACCAGTTCAATCCCTGGGTTGGGAAGATTCCCTGGAGGAGGGCATGGCGACCCACTTCAGTATTCTTGCCTGGAGAATCCCATGGACTGAGAAGCCTGGTGGGCTATGTCCACAGGGTCTCAAAGAGTCAGACATGACTGAAGTGACTTAGCAAGAAAACAAGTCTAATATTAGTATCATCTGACTTCATTTCTTGTTTACAAATATATTTAAAAAATGAGTTTCTAAATTCCTTTAAAATTCAGCTGTAGGGAAAGAATTAGGACCATAGCTCATGATTACTTATTATGCGAGATTATGAAATCAGAGGTTACTGGTATGTCTTGCCTTAAGGGATGGATAAATACAGACATGCCATGGCAGACTGCATACAAGGCTGAAAGAAACTCTTCAGTTCTACTGGGAGAAGAGTAGGAGGAAACAACGCTGACCTTTCATTTCCTGTAGGTTGCTTGTAATTTATGAGATTCTTTTTTTAAAACAGCTTCAAATATCTTTAAACCTTACATATACTAGTTAAACTTCAATAATGAAAGCTGAGATCATAAACATCAAAACTCCATTTAGATGTAGGGTGGATTTTTCTAATGTAACCTAGAGGGAGAGCCTCTCAGAAGAAGGAGTTTCATGTTTTGATTTTTAACTGCTAATTTAAAAATTGGCTGCTAGAGAAAAGGGTGTGAGTTTGTTTTAGTTTTGGTCTCCATTTCCTGTGTAAGTACTTTGGGATGGATGTTGTTGAGATATGAAGCTGAATTCACAGAATCATCTAACTAAGAGATCATAGAGATAAAATATACAATTGTTTTAAGAAAGAGGGCTGATTTCTGCTTTTTATTTATACATTAATTCAATTAATTTAATGAATATTTACCACATGCTAGGTGCTGGAGATACATCAAAGAATAAGATAAACAAAGTATCTGCCTTGTTGAGCTTGCATTCTGGTTGGGAGGCAGTCAAAAAACAGTGAGTAAGGTGATTTCAGGGTTCTTAGTCACAGGGGCTTGTGGAAATGAACCAGAGTCACACAGAGTCAGACACGACTGAAGCAACTTAGCAGAAGCAGCAGCAGCAGCAGCAGCAGCAGCAAGCTAATAGCGAGAGAAGCATGGCTGCTATTTTAGGTAGGTACGTGGAAGGCTTCTCTACGTAAATGATGTCTGAGAAAAGACCTGAATGAGAAGGAAAGAGCCAAATGAAAGTCAGGGAAGAACATGCTGGGCAATTGCTGAGTCATAAAGTCCTGCCTGCCTCTTTGAGACCTCATGGACTGGAGCATGCCGGGCTCCTCTGTCCTCTACTATCTCCCAGGGTTTGCTTAAATTCATGTCCATTGAGTTGGTGATGCTATCTAACCATCTCATCCTCTGCCACCCTCTTGTCCTTTTGCCTTCAATCTTTCCCAGCATCAGAGTCTTTTCCAAAGAGTCAGCTCTTTGCATCAGGTGGCCAAAATATTAGAGCTTCAGCTTCAGCATCAGTCCTCCAATATGCTAGGCAAGGGAATAGTTGATGTAGGAGCCCTGAGAGAGGCATAAGTGTTTGTGTTTCATGAAGTTGAGAGTGAGACAAAAATAGCAAGTGATGAAGTGAAACAGGTCGGCTGGAGGCAGGTCAGGCAGAGTCCCGTGAACTCTGGCAAGGAGGTCAGGCTTCACTCTTAATGAGATGGGAAGCCACTGAAAAAATGGTAATTAGAGAAGGGATGTGATCTAATTTGGTTTTTAAAAGTCCACTCTATGTGCTGCATGGAGTGTTTCCAGGCAATTATGTTCCCTGGAACATAACACACCCGAGAATTTGTGTTTTCCATAAACAAGTTAATCTCTCAGTCACATTTGCTTAAAACACAATAGGTGTCCACATAAAGACTTGCAGGCAAAATATTCTAAGCAGCATTATTCATAATAGCCAAAAAGTAGAAACAACTCCAATGTCCACGAACCAGTGAGTGGAAAAACAAAATGTGCTTATACAAGGGAAAACTATTTAGCATAAAAAGAGATCTTCATACACATTCCAACATGAACATCAAAATCATCATGCTAAGTGAAAGACTCCAGACACAGAAGGCCACATACTGCATGATTCTACTTATATGAAATGTCCAGAAAAGGCAGATCTATACATAAACAGATTAGTGATTGCCTGGGGCCGGGAGTGGAAACAGAGATTAACTGTAAAGGAGTGGGAGGGTCATATTGGAATGATGGAAATGTTCTAAAACAGTGGGGCAGTCATGGTTGTGCGAAAATGATAAATTTGCTGGAAATCATTGAATTGCATACTTGAAACAGGTGAATTTGAAGGCATGTAAATTATACCTCAATCAAGTTGTTTCTAAAAACATGTGGATATTTCTAAATTTAGGACATAGGTCTTCAAATTGTATGGACCCTTGGTCTTCAAAGACCTTGGCCTGATCTGAGGTTTTCCCTGCCCACCCTTGCTCCAGGCAACACCAAGCTGGCCAGCTTTCTAGTCACCAGTGCCCTGCTTCAGAACCGGTTGAGT
Organism: Bos mutus; assembly: GCF_027580195.1. Classification (NCBI taxonomy): domain Eukaryota; kingdom Metazoa; phylum Chordata; class Mammalia; order Artiodactyla; family Bovidae; genus Bos; species Bos mutus. The sequence goes on from NC_091625.1 coordinate 32,410,796, forward strand.
TAAAACTTCTCCCTCTTTCAATTTTCTTCCCTTTCAAGAGGTCATACCCCTTCCAAGCTCTATCTGTGCATATTTCAAGTCTCCGGTTGGTTGATTCCTATGTAAGGAATCTCTTTATCATCTTTAGCCCACCTAGTTTTCTCTCTCACTTTTCTAGCTTTTGTCAAGTGTTTCTATTTGTTTTAAACTATTAACACTTATTTGCTTTTAAATATTTATTTGGTTGTCCGGGTTTTAGTTGTGGCATGCAGGATCTAGTCCGCTAAGGATGGAAATGGGGCCCTCTACTCTGGGAGCACAGAGTCGTAGCCACTGGACCGCCAGGGAAGTCTCTTGTCAACTGTTTTGCTTTGTTTTTTAAATTTCCTTTACTACTACAACTTTCTCTCCTCTCTCTCTCTCCCTCTATTATTTTCTTTTTCTCCCTTTTCTACTTCTGTTTTCTTCTCTGTCACCTCCCACTCTTTCTCTGTTTTTGTTCCACTTGTGACCCTGAAAATTGCCCTCCACCTCACTATTGTACAATCAAACCTGCTTTTACCTCTACTATATTCATGGGAAATAAAAAGTTATGAAATCATATTTTAATACATTTGTTTATCTGTGTATCAGTTCAGTTCAGTCGCTCAGTCGTGTCTGACTCTTTGTGACCCCATGAATTGCAGCACGCCAGGCCTCCTTGTCCATCACCAACTCCTGGAGTTCACTCAAACTCATGTCCATCGAGTCAGTGATGCCATCCAGCCATCTCATCCTCTGTCATCCCCTTCTCCTCCCGCCCCCAATTCTTCCTAGCATCAGGGTCTTTTCCAATGAGTCAACTCTTCACATGAGGTGGCCAAAGTACTGGAGTTTCTGCTTTAGCATCATTCCTTCCAAAGAAATCCCAGGGCTGATCTTCAGAATGGGCTGGTTGGATCTCCTTGCAGTCCAGGGGACTCTCAAGAGTCTTCTCCAACACCACAGTTCAAAAGCATCAATTCTTCAGTGCTCAGCTTTCTTCACAGTCCAACTCTCACATCCATACATGACCACAGGAAAAACCATAGCCTTGACTAGATGGATCTTTGTATAACTGTATTTTAAAATTATTTTTTATTATGAACAAGCATATAACAAGCATAACAAGCATAATTGCAAAAAAAGTATTATATTGACATTGATGAAAATACTTTTGTGTGCTGATCCAGTAAAAGACACAGTACTTAACATATTATTTCTATGGGAAAATGATGTCTGAAGTCCAAGCAAAATTTACGGTTTATTTTTGGTTTATTAATTGGAGACTGTTATTATTTAATTAGTTTTAAGTACTTATAAGTCTTAAGTGATAGTCACTCAGTCATGTCTGACTCTTTGTGACCCCACGGACTGTAGCCTGCCAGGCTTCTCTGTCTATGGAATTCTCCAGGCAAGAATACTGGAGGGGTTGTCATTCCCTCTCTAGGAGAACTTCCTGACTCATGGGTTGAACCCAGGTCTCCTGCATTTCAGGCAGATTCTTTACCATCTGAGTCACCAGGAAGTGCTATACATAATTGTTCTATTGGCTGACTTCAGTATCTTGTTTTATTGCAATTTTTCCTGATACATTCTTAAAAGCAAAAGGTAACTAAGCAAAATTAAATTTCCCTGTGGAACAGATGACAGATTTATCATCATCCTTGGATCTTCCTTTTATATGAAATATATTATAATGGTGGAAATGATTAGCATATTAATAGTCTAATATTAGGGGCTACCCAGGTGGCTCTAGTGATAAAGAACTCATCTGCCAATGCAGATATAGGAGACACCAGTTCAATCCCTGGGTTGGGAAGATTCCCTGGAGGAGGGCATGGCGACCCACTTCAGTATTCTTGCCTGGAGAATCCCATGGACTGAGAAGCCTGGTGGGCTATGTCCACAGGGTCTCAAAGAGTCAGACATGACTGAAGTGACTTAGCAAGAAAACAAGTCTAATATTAGTATCATCTGACTTCATTTCTTGTTTACAAATATATTAAAAAAATGAGTTTCTAAATTCCTTTAAAATTCAGCTGTAGGGAAAGAATTAGGACCATAGCTCATAATTACTTATTATGCGAGATTATGAAATCAGAGGTTACTGGTATGTCTTGCCTTAAGGGATGGATAAATACAGACATGCCATGGCAGACTGCATACAAGGCTGAAAGAAACTCTTCAGTTCTACTGGGAGAAGAGTAGGAGGAAACAACGCTGACCTTTCATTTCCTGTAGGTTGCTTGTAATTTATGAGATTCTTTTTTTAAAACAGCTTCAAATATCTTTAAACCTTACATATACTAGTTAAACTTCAATAATGAAAGCTGAGATCATAAACATCAAAAACTCCATTTAGATGTAGGGTGGATTTTTCTAATGTAACCTAGAGGGAGAGCCTCTCAGAAGAAGGAGTTTCATGTTTTGATTTTTAACTGCTAATTTAAAAATTGGCTGCTAGAGAAAAGGGTGTGAGTTTGTTTTAGTTTTGGTCTCCATTTCCTGTGTAAGTACTTTGGGATGGATGTTAAGTTGAGATATGAAGCCACTGGAAAAAAACAGGTAAAGAGAAAATACTATCATGAAAAATTAAACACTAATTTTCCACATAGTTTTTTGGAAAGGAAAATCAGTTTGGCAAGGTGAAAAAGGTCTTTGGCAAAATAGACGGCTTGAGACCTCCCTGATACATAGGCTCCCTGATAAAAGAGTCCAGTCTATGGACAGATCCCCGATAAAGACCAGCAGGCCACGATCCAACAAATGCCTCTTTACCCCACAGGCTGAAGTCTGCAAGAAACAGATGAGTGTTTAGGGCTTTTACAGAGTTAAATAAGCTTTTCAGTCCTGCTCTTTTAATTAATGATGTACTTTACAAGACCAGGTAGCTGTAACAGACAGTTACACCCACTTGTTAATCACTTATTTCAGTAAGAAAACACATTGGCGTTTATGAATGGACATTGGTCTGTCACTATATGTTGATGAAAATGTTAGGATCTTGGTGAAACCATGCTGCAAATACACAGCCAGAGGCAGCACTGATTTTCCAACACCACTGCTGAAGCTGGGAAAGGAGACAGAGGATTGGTTGCAGGCGACCCTGAGGGATGTTACTCTCTGTTCTTGCTTGGGCGAAATGACTCCTTGCAATGTAGTCAATAAAAGGTTAAAAAGTTAAGTTTTCATATAAAAATATTTATAGTTCATATTCTTCTACCTAAACATTTAAAGGTGGAAAAAAAAAAAAAAAACCCTCCAGCTTGGCATGAAAAAGATTAAATTTTCTCCCAAACATTGGTTTGGAAATTTTCCCAAAAGAAAGCTGTCTGATCAAACTGCTGCAATCTTAAGCAGTAAAAAGAATGTACTATATTTAAATGTAGCGATCGGATTTTTCTGATCAGTGTACTGCTGCTGCTGCTGCTAAGTCGCTTCAGTCGTGTTCAACTCTGTGCGACCCCATAGACGGCAGCCCACCAGGCTCCTCTGTCCCTGGGATTCTCCAGGCAAGAACACTGGAGTGGGTTGCCATTTCCTTCTCCAATGCATGAAAGTGAAAAGTGAAAGTGAAGTCGCTCAGTCATGTCCAACTCAGCGACCCCATGGACTGCAGCCTAGCAGGCTCCTCCATCCATGGGATTTTCCAGGCAAGAGTACTGGAGTGGGGTGCCATTGCCTTCTCCGTGATCAGAGTACAAGAATCCTCAAAAATCATCTTGTCTGGAATCTTCAGAAAAATACAGAAGCTTTATGATTTAGTATGGATCACTGTAGGAGGCCTCTGGGAATCCCACAACTTTTTTTCATTGTCACCATAGCATTCCAACTGCCTTAACCTTCATGCTTGTAAAAACAGGTACTTTTTCAAATTTGGGCCATATCTCCCATGTGGCAGTGTTCTGGGTTCTTTGTCCTCAATGCGGTTATGACCACTCCGGAAATTTAAGAAAGACATACACCTCTAGATCCAAGCTCTAGAAACATTTCCATATTGGAGCTGAGAACTCTAAAAATAACATGTTAGCACTAAATCCTTGATATTCAAGAGCAAAAATATAGAGCAAGCTGAAAGTGTGTGTGTATGTGTGTATTTTAGGAATAGGAGAACTTTAGAACACAAAATTATGTGAAGCTTCACTCACTCAAAGCACAAGGAAATGTGAGTAACTGGGCAGTGAAGGGGACATGTTCCTTGTACAGTTGGGCTGCCAAATCATTTCTGTTCCCTCAATATCTAGTGAAGACACCCCTCTCTTTGAAACTTCTTTACTGAATGAAACCATGGGCTCCTGGAGGTGAAGACCACATTTCACAACCGTAAAGCATGTGTTTCTGGATCCCAGCACCTAGTATAACCATAGTACATAAAGTACTAAAAATAAGATTGATGAATGAAAGGAATCAGTGAATGAGTAAACATGTATTTATAAACTGCTGTGACTGTGAAATGTAAGGCTTTGCTCAATAAAATTAGCTTACGATATTTTTCAGTTGAAAATCTTGGTTCAAACAGCTGCTTGGTTTCTGAAAGCCACCCACTTTTTATTTTTCCTTGTTTGTTTTTGTTTTCCTGAGATTAATAATTTTGAAATGAATATTAATGTCTGTGAAAGCATTATTAAAGCTCTGATGATATTTAAGTGCATCACAGGTTTAATCATAGTGAAATAATAAATAGATCCGGATTTCAAAATTATCTATATTAGATTAAAGTGTCCTAATCCCACATCTCAGATACTTTAAAAATTCTGTCCCCTATTATAGCATTGCCTTTGCAGGAAAATTTCATGGGGTTCATGTACTACTAAAAGGAAAAATGCAAAAATCTTATAATTCAGTGGGGAAAAAAAAAACAAAAAACAGAATAGCATCAGATATTTTGAAATCTTTAAAGTTTTCCTGAAAATATTCACATTAGGTTTCTTTACTATTAATAATGGACATAACTGGATTATTTCATTCTATATCCCTGGTAACTAGTGTTCAGACTTATTCAGTTCCTTGCTTTCCACTGCTTCTCCTTACGATTCTAGAGTTGAACCAAAGCATACCTGAACATAATATACTCTACATAAAAGCACAGCACAGTTCCTTGTTATAAAAAAATGTGGTTCTGTTTGTTGTAATTGTTTACTCTCATTTGGCCTGTATTATCTAATCCACATTTTAAAAATTTCAGACTGCATTCAGTGTTTCAAGGTCAAAAACTGTACTTTTTAAAGTTGAATTACTGGTGAGTATGTTTTCTACATTGAATTACTTGGCAACCAAGGGAAGGTTCTTTATAGACTGGACTCAAAAGCTCTTGTTTACTGTTAATCCTGAATTTGGTTCTCAAAGCAAATGTCATATACACAATAGCTCTGTTGTGGATTCAGAACCAAATTCCATTTCAACAATGGGAAACTCCTCATCAGCCCTGTTCTACAGACATGTGGTTTCAGTCAGGCACTCCAGAGCCTCCTCAGAATGTAGAATCTCTTTAATAATTTGGTTGGATCGTAAGTTCTTACAGATACCCAGCTGTTTAGAACTGAAGTATTTTCCTGTTTTCCTGCTACCTAGCTCTGAGCATGCATGTCAATTCCACAGTTCCACCTAGTATCTGATGCACAAACTAACATGCTGGTAGATGTTGATGGTCCAATTTTGAGGAATTTTTTTTTTAAACTTTTTTCTATTTCCCAAATATGCTACAAAGAGTGTGTGTTAGTTTTGGAATCAAGAAGAAAATAAACTCTGTTTAGAAGAAAGTAAAATCAGTGTCAAGGTTAGATACCAAGATATTTTGTATAGAAGATCCTTTGGGGGGCTGCCAGTGAAATTTCTGATCTAATATTCTGGCAGGCTATGAAAACCACTTCAGAAAGAATTTTTACTTCTTACTAGAATTATAGAAACAGCCTATTTTTCTAAAAGATTGAAAAGATTATCCATGTCTCTCCCTACTCAGTTCCACTGTAGTTCAGAAGATGTTTTGCTTTCAAAATGCGTGGGGAAGGTAAACTCGTGCCTTGCAGACCACATCAGACCCAAATACTGTTCTGTTTGGTAACACATGATTTAAAAATAGAAATTGATGCATGAAAATCATGAACATTTAGTTTGTCACAGACCCATCACACCTTTAGGTAACCTGCCTAGCACCTGAGCTTATCTCAAGTTGATACCTAAAGGCTGCTGCTGCTGCTGTTAAGTCGCTTCAGTCGTGTCCAACTCTGTGCGATTCCATAGACGGCAGCCCACCAGGCTCTCCCGTCCCCGGGATTCTCCAGGCACAAACACTGGAGTGGGTTGCCATTTCCTTCTCCAATGCATGAAAGTGAAAAGTGAAAGTGAAGTCGCTCAGTTGTGTTCGACTCTTAGTAAAAAATGGACTGAGAGATGATGTGACTAAGACATGTTAGGCAAAGCAACAATTGTGCTGATAGCACCAAGCTTCTCTTCATTTTGTATATGGAAGAAACTAATTTTGGAAATAAGGAATTACAATTAATTTAGTATCCACAAACACATGCTTCTTACATAACCTTATGTAACTTTCTCCTTATCTTTCTCCCTATTTAGTTCATTCTTCAGCTACTTCCTGCTAATATTCCTAGAGCCTAACTGTGCTCATGTATTTGTTTTTGGCTGCACCACGCAGCATGCGTGTAGGATCTCAGTTCCCTGATCAGGGATTGAACCCACACCCTCTGCAGTGAAAGGGCGGAGTCATAACCACCAAAGTCTTAACCACTGGATAGCCAGGAAAGTCCCTGTACTTACATATTTATTGTTTATTCTTTCTCTCTTTTTTCTTTACTGGGTGCAAAGACCCCTTTTAGGTGCTAAGGAAACAACAGTGGATATGAAGTGTACAGTCTCATATGTCCTGAAGGGGCTCAGACATGAACATTAAAAGTAACAGGATTGTGACAGTTGGCAGGAACTGAGTGCCATGGAAACACAGGGGATGAAGGCTGTGACTGCCTGGGAAAGTGTTCCAAAGGCGACAACTTCACTGACTCTGAGAAGGAGAGATTCAGCTGATGATCAAGTCAGACAGAGGTATTCCGGGTCAGAGGAGGGCAACCAAAGCCTGGCTTCAAGGGAAGTCTTGGGAGATTCAAAGAACTGCAATTTGTTTGGTTTGACTTAATCACCAGTGTGTAAGGAATGGAGAGAAATGAAATTTGCATTATTCATTCATTTAATGATTCATTCGATAAATTGTTTAATCACTTGCTCTGTGCCAAACATTGAGGATACAATAGTGATTTATATAGTCACATCATTTGTTGCACAAATATAACAGTCTAATGAGAAATGGGGAAGTAAGGAGGCAATAAAATAGAGTAAGTGCTATGATAAATTGTCTTCACTGTCGTCTTATTTTAGGAATTTGCCACAACTACCCCAACCTTCAGCAACCACCACCCTGATCAGCAGCCATCAGTATTGAGGCAAGACCCTCCACCAGCAAAAATATTGCAACTTGCTGAAGTCTCAAATGATGGTCATATTTTTTGAACATAAAGTAATTTTATTTATTGATTTATTGGCTGCACCATGTGGCATGTGGGATCTTAGTTCCCCGACCAGGGATCAAACCTGCACCCTCTGCATCAGAACCACAGAGTTTTAACCATTGGACCATCATGGAAGTCTCAATAAAGTAAATTTGAATTAAAATCTGTACATTGCTTTTATAGCCATAGTGCTACTGTATACTTAATAGACTATGGTATAGTAAAAACATAACTTTTATATGCGCTGCTGCTGCTGCTGCTAAGTCACTTCAGTCGTGTCGGACTCTGCACTGGGAAACAAAAAATTCATGTGACTTGTTTTATTGCGATATTCGCTTTATTGTCATGGCTTGAAACTGAACCCACAATATTTCCAAGTAAGCATATATTTGAAAATACATGCTGAGAGCTGGAGAGAGGTCAGTGCTAGACATATGGGTTTGGAGACCATATATGTGGTCATTAAAAACATAGATGTACATGAGTGCAGAGATCTCCATGTTGCTTCCCAAAGCAATTCCTGACTTCTCCAAATGGCATTCACACACAACAATGGTGGTTCAGCACTACGGACAGTGGCAGGATCACTGGCACTTCCCTGCCCCCTACTCAGCCCATCCCCAATCTTTTAGTTCTGTAAGGTCAGAATTTCATTATCTTTCCCATCCTAGCTTTCTTGATTGACTTCCTACCACTGCCCTGACCCATATCTATGCTTCAGGCAATTGTGTTCAGTTCAGTTTAGTCGCTCAGTCGTGTCCAACTCTGCGACCCCATGAATCGCAGCACGCCAGGCCTCCCTGTCCATCACCTACTCCCAGAGTTCACTCAGACCCACGTCCATTGAGTCAGTGATGCCATCCAGCCATCTCATCCTCTGTCGTCCCCTTCTCCTCCTGCCCCCAATCCCTCCCAGCATCAGAGTCTTTTCCAATGAGTCAACTCTTTGCATGAGGTGGCCAAAGTACTGGAGTTTCAGCTTTAGCATCATCCTTCCAAAGAAATCCCAGGGCTGATCTCCTTCAGAATGGACTGGTTGGATCTCCTTGCAGTCCAAGGGACTCTCAAGAGTCTTCTCCAGCACCACATGTCAAAAGCATCAATTCTTTGGCGCTCAGCCTTCTTCACAGTCCAACTCTCACATCCATACATGACCACTGGAAAACCATAGCCTTGACTAGATGATGGCAAGAATACACAGAAGAACTGTACAAAAAAGATCTTCACAATCCAGATAATCACGAGGGTGTGATCACTGACCTAGAGCCAGACATCCTGGAATGTGAAGTCAAGTGGGCCTTAGAAAGCATTACTACGAACAAAGCTAGTGGAGGTGATGGAATTCCAGCTGAGCTATTCCAAATCCTGAAAGATGATGCTGTGAAAGTGCTGCACTCAATATGCCAGCAAATTTGGAAAACTCAGCAGTGGCCACAGGACTGGAAAAGGTCAGTTTTCATTCTAATCCCAAAGAAAGGCAATGCCAAAGAATGCTCAAACTACTGCACAATTGCACTCATCTCACATGCTAGTAAAGTAATGCTCAAAATTCTCCAAGCCAGGCTTCAGCAATATGTGAACCGTGAACTTCCTGATGTTTAAGCTGGTTTTAGAAAAGGCAGAGGAACCAGAGATCAAATTGCCAACATCTGCTGGATCATGGAAAAAGCAAGAGAGTTCCAGAAAAACATCTATTTCTGCTCTATTGACTATGCCAAAGCCTTTGACTGTGTGGATCACAATCAACTGTGGAAAATTCTGAAAGAGATGGGAATACCAGAGCACCTGACCTGTCTCTTGAGAAATCTGTATGCAGGTCAGGAAGCAACAGTTAGAACTGGACATGGAACAACAGACTGGTTCCAAATAGGAAAAGGAGTACGTCAAGGCTGTATATTGTCACCCTGTTTATTTAACCTATATGCAGAGTACATCATGAGAAACACTGGACTGGAAGAAACACAAGCTGGAGTCAAGATTGCCGGGAGAAATATCAATAACCTCAGATATGCAGATGACACCACCCTTATGGCAGAAAGTGAAGAGGAACTAAAAAGCCTCTTGCTGAAAGTGAAAGAGGAGAGTGAAAAAGTTGGCTTAAAGCTCAACATTCAGAAAACGAAGATCATGGCATCCGGTCCCACCACTTCATGGGAAATAGATGGGGAAACAGTGGAAACAGTGTCAGACTTTATTTTTCTGGGCTCCAAAATCATTGCAGATGGTGACTGCAGCCATGAAATTAAAATATGCTTACTCCTTGGAAGGAAAGTTATGACCAACCTAGATAGCATATTCAAAAGCAGAGACATTACTTTGCCAACAAAGGTTTGTCTAGTCAAGGCTATGGTTTTTCCTGTGGTCATGTATGGATGTGAGAGTTGGACTGTGAAGAAGGCTGAGCACCGAAGAATTGATGCTTTTGAACTGTGGTGTTGGAGAAGACTCTTGAGAGTCCCTTGGACTTCGAGGAGATCCAACTAGTCCATTCTGAAGGAGATCAGCCCTGGGATTTCTTTGGAAGGAATGATGCTAAAGCTGAAACTCCAGTACTTTGGCCACCTCATGTGAAGAGTTGACTCATTGGAAAAGACTCTGATGCTGGGAGGGATTGGGGGCAGGAGGGGAAGGGGATGACAGAGGATGAGATGGCTGGATGGCATTGAGTCCATCCTGACTCTATGGACGTGAGTCTGGGTGAACTCTGGGAGTAGGTGATGGACAGGGAGGCCTGGCATGCTGTGATTCATGGGGTCACAAAGAGTTGGACACGACTGAGTGACTGATCTGATCTGATCTAATGTGACTAGATGAACCTTTGTGGGTAAAGTAATGTCTCTGCTTTTGAATATGCTATCTAGGTTGGACATAACTTTCCTTCCAAGGAGTAAGCGTCTTTTAATTTCATGGCTGCAGTCACCATCTGCAGTGATTTTGGAGCCCCAAAAAATAAAGTCTAACACTGTTTCCACTGTTTCCCCATCTATTTCCCATTCCAGCTTTTGTTTTTATCAGATGACAACCTGAGGCCCGAAGAGACTAAATAGTTTGCTCAAAACCACATTCCTAGTTAGTGATATCATACATCTGTTCTGAATACATCACCTTTTCTCCCATCTTATTTGCTTCTATATCTTTTTCCTCTGAGTTCTGGAAGATTTTTTGAGTTTGTCTTCAAATTCATTAATTTTTGGCATTTTCGTATTTTGCTCTTTGCTACTTTTGCATTCTCTTTTCTTTTAATGATCCTATTCTTATTTCTAAAGCAATCTCTCCTAATTTCAAATAGTTACCATTTAAAAGTGTAATATTTTTTAAAATGACAGCCTTATTGAGATAAAATTCACACACCACACAATTCACTCTTTTAAAGTGTACAATCTTATTGGTTGTCAAGTGGTATCTCATAATGGTTTCATCTTCCTAATAACTAATATTGTTGAGCATCTTTTCAGATACTTACTGGCCATTTGTCTATCTTACCTGGAGAAATGTCTATTCAGATGATTTAAAAATTGTCTTTTTATTGTTGAGTTGTAAGAGTTCTAGATACAAGTTCCTTACCAGTTTTATGATTTTCAAATAATTTCTCACATTCCCTGGGTTGCCCCTCCAGGTTTCTTTTGAAGCACAGAGTTTTTTAATTTTGATGAAGTCCAGTTTGTCTGTTCTTGTCTTTTTTGTTTGTGCTTTTGGCACGAGATCTAAGAACCATTGTTTAACCAGATCACAAATATTCCTGCCCATGTCTTAAGAATTTTATACTATTAGCTTTTACAATTAGGTCTTTATTTTGTGTTAAATTTTGCATATAGTGTGTATATGATGTAATGTAGTTTTTGCATCTTGTTGATAACCCAGCATCTTTTCAGTTCCTGGCATTTAGAGTTTTCTAAAGTTCTTTTTTTTTTTCTTTCTATTTGTATTATTAACTATTCATGGATCAGTTCAGTTCAGTCGCTCGTTGTGTCCAGCTCTTTGCGACTCCGTGGACTACAGCACGTCAATCTTCCCTGTCCATCACCAACTCCCGAAGCTCACTCAAACTCATCTCCATTGAGCCGGTGAGGCCATCCAACCATCTCATCCCCTGTCGTCCCCTTCTCCTCCTGCCTTCAATCTTTCCTAGCATCAGGGTCTTTTCCAATGAGTCAGTCCTTTGCATCAGGTGGCCAAAGTATTGGAGTTTCAGCTTCAGCATCAGTCCTTCCAATTCAGGACTGATCTCCTTTAGAATGGACTGGTTGGATCTCCTTGCAGTCCAAGGGACTCTCAAGAGTCTTCTCCAACACCACAGTTCAAAAGCATCAATTCTTTGGTGCTCAGCTTTCTTTGTAGTCCAATTCTCACATCCATACATGCTGCTGCTGCTGCTGCTAAATTCCTTCAGTCGTGTCTGACTCTGTGGGACCCCATAGAAGGTAGCCCATCAGGCTCCCCTGTCCCTGGGATTCTCCAGTCAAGAACACTGGAGTGGGTTGCCATTGCCTTCTCCCATCCATACATGACTACTGGAAAAACCATAGCTTTGACTAGATGGACCTTTGTTGGCAAAGTACTGTCTCTGCTTTTTAATATGCTGTCTAGGCTGGTCTTAGCTTTTCTTCCAAGAAGCAAACATCTTTTAATTTCATGGCTGCAGTCACCATCTGCAGTGATTTTGGAGCCCCCCAAAATAAAGTCTTTCATTGTTTCCAGTTTCCCCATCTATTTGCCATGAAGTGATAGAACGGCATGCCATGATCTTAGTTTTCTGAATGTTGAGTTTTAAGCCAACTTTTTCACTCTCCTCTTTCACTTTCATCAAGAGGCTCTTTAGTTCTTCACTTTCTGCTATAAGGGTGGTGTCATGTGAATATCTGAGGTTATTGATATTCACGAATGTGATCATTGAAATTTACTCCTCTGGTTAATCTCCTTTTGTAGATTTAAACTGGTGCTTTTAATCTAGAAGATGGTTCTTCTGCTTGTTCATTTTTATGATTGTGTTCATCTCCATGGATGCAGTTCACAACTTTCAGAATTGTTTGAGGCTCCAGTTCAGTTATTAGGTGCAGACAGTGGGAGAACGCAAAATTAAGATTCATCACAGTTCTGCTTTAATAAGTTGGATTCCAGGTGTCTGTCTGAGTAGAGGAAGAGTTACAGCCAGAGGGGGCACATTCAGAGACTTTACTATTGTGTCACAGAATTCTTGTTTTCTTGTGGCTCAACTCAGCATATGAAGGGTAAGTAGGATGTCCTGGGATGTTGCTCTGTGTGGACTCTAGCATTTAATGTTCTTCCTATAGATATTGGTGTGTGCATGCTAAGTCACTTCAGTTGTGTCCAACTCTTTGTGACCCTATGGACTGTAGCCCACCAGGCTTCTTTGTCCATGGTATTCTCCAGGCAAGAATCCTGGAGTGGGTTGCCATGCTCTTCTCAGGGGATCTTCCCAAACCAGGGATTGAATCCGCATCTCTAATGTCTACTGCAATGGCAGGTGGGTTCTTTACCACTAGCACCACCTGGGAAGCCATATAGATAAATATTACTAGGATTGATAGTTGTCCCTCCCTGACTGCCCTATATCTCACATTGGTCTCTAGTTGCAGAACCCTTTAATAGAGAGCCCCTAAGTTTATACAAGTGCCAATTCATTTTTCCTGCATTTAAAAACACATAAATTTAGATCAGTGTCTTGCACAGAAAACTTCTTTCAGCCTCCGATTTGACTCTGTTCATTACTGATTATTCTTGGCATCTATCTACTGACCCCAATGAGTTCAGTTTCCTATTCCCCTTACCCTGAATGATTATTTTGTGGTTTTTGCTGGTGTTTCCTATGCTTGTCCTTCCCTAACCACTAGCCCCCGACTTTGGTGACTGATCTATTTTTTTGTGTTTTACAGCAATCAACTACGTTAGAGATCAGATTGTGCTTCTGTTCAGTAGATTGATTTTAAGTCATGCAGTGTCTTTAGCACTGACAATAGCCTGCTGCTTGTCCTAATGAGAACATTTCCACGGTCAAGTTGAAATGCCTAGATGCCGCTAATGCCGCTCAACAGCCTTGAATGAGTTTTCAGATCAGTGGGGATATCACTGGAAAAAATGACCAAAAAAAGTAAAAGAGCAAGAGGTCTGTGGTATTAGTCAGATTTCTGCTGCAATAGTGCCGCATAATAACCAGCCACAAACTTTAGAGGCTTAGAACAACAGAGGCTTGTTTTTCTTGCTCCAGGATTGGTCAGCTCCACATTTCTTCATTCTTGAATCTGGCTTTACGGGAGATCACAGAAGTAAAGAAGTGCTAAAGCCAAAGACAGGTGTGTTTAAAGCCTCTGCTTGCGTCACATCTGCTAACTTCAGTTGCCCAAAGCAAGTCACGTGGTCAAAGCTAATATGAAGTCAGTGGGGAAACAAAAGCTGCCTACTCTGGTGGGAGGTACTGCAAAGCCACTTGACAAATGGTGTGTAATTCCACTTCGGGGAGGGAATGAAGCATTGAATACAATCCAGTTGTATGCTCAGTTGCTCAGTCTTTGCAACTCCGGGAATTGTAGCCCGCCAGTCTCCTCTGTCCATGTGATTTTCCAGGCAAGAATACTGAAGCAGGGTGCCATTTCCTACTCCAGGGGATCTTCCTGACCCAGGGACCAAACCTGTGTCTCCTGCACTGGCAGGCAGATTCTTTACCACTGAGGCCCAATCCAGTTACCATAACCATAATTCTATTTGCTATACCCCTTCCCATTTCACAACTTTGTATTAGTAAAGAAACTTAAAGGTTTTGTAATATGATCCTTTCATTGTGTATATGAGTTATCTGGGGCCGAGAGAGACTATGGGAATTGCCTATAAGTCAGTTCAAAGTTCTGTTCCATGAGACTAAATGCTGTACTGCAAACTTTCCTCCAGATCCCAGCTCTCCGTGGAATTATATGAGTTTAGTTCATGAGATAAACCCAGGATTAAGGACCTAAATGAGTCAATCTCCAGAGGTAAAAACCTAGATTGGCTATAGATTTGAAGAATTTTGGTAGTATACTGAAGAGAGACCTTCAGTTCTAGATTCTGACTTAAAAAAAAAAAAAAATTGTTTTTTCATAGAGTTTTTCCAAAGAAAATATTTAGAGACTCGGAGTTGTTATTTAAAAATAGGTAATGTTTCCAGAAGGAAATGTTTAGTTTCTTTCCCAGTTGCTTTCCATTGTCTCCATGTTTTATCTGACAAAGAATCAAATGTAAGGAAGGGCCGGGGGCGGGGAGGTAGACCCAGTGGAAAACTGCCAGAGATGGAGGGAAGCTGTAAAACAGGGCCTGTGCAAGCTGACTTTTGCTTTTTAAGTTTCCCTAACGTCCTCCCTAAGGTAAATCACCAGTGGCTAATGGGCTTGGCTTACTCCTCAAAAGCAGATCCGAGCTGGTAAGCTAACTGCAGTGCACTGGAGTCGGGTTTGTTTTGAGAGAAGGGAACAGCTGTTCCTCCGGAGTCCTCAGCCTGTCTATTACCTCAGTGTTCCTAGATGCTACTGCTTACAGCCCTTTCTGTCTTGTTTACTGCTCCAATTCTGTAGGTCAGTGTGACTACAGATTACTTTTTTTTTTTTTAAGAGATACTTAATAGTTAAGATAGTATTTGTTATTAATGTCCTGCCCAAGTTTGCCGGTTTCTTTAACATTTCATGGTTATACTTCTAGTTTGTTTACTTCTTGCGAATCGACTCTGCTGGCAGGAAACTTGACCCCTGTAGATGATATTATCTTGGAGGAATGTAGGGCTAGGCTAGAGGGTAGTTTTTCTGCGAATCAGTGATCTGACCACACATAAGAAACAAAGCCAGATAAGAAGCCACCATTCAAAATGAAAAACAGAGTAATAATTTAGCAATACAACATTAAAAGAGAAACACAGGAAAAGATACAAAATATGTTTCAAATAATTATTTTCTATCCTATTATTATTCTGTTCCCTTTATTTTACCCTCGAACAGATGGTCCCCAAGTTTTCAATTACAATCTCATCTTTAACATGAAAAAATTTCACAGAGCCCCCATAACAGTAATTACAGTTTTAGTAGAATTTGATTGATAATACATTAGGACAAAGCACATAGTTATGAATTCACTGATGCTTTTAATTAAAATCATGCTTTATAGAACAAAACAGTATTTACATCCATTTGAAGAATAGGTATACATATCAACACAAGGCACCTTATTCAGGGTACAGATAAGCATACTTCATGGAAGTATGCATGTCTTCCTGTAATAATTATAAAGATCAGCAGATGTCCAGGACCCATCGTCTGGCGTCTAAACCTTGTCCTCCATTTTTATGCCTGTCAGTTTTGGAAGCTGTCCTATTTAATGACATCATTGGTCTCCTGTCTACACAGGCACTGCATATTCTTGCTGGTTGGATTAATCAGGACATAACAACATGAACTGAGCCTTGTCTTTCTAAAAGATGACTGGAGTTTAGAGTATTTTTTTGTTTTTGTTTTTTTAACCTATTTGTATGTTTCCTTGAGGAAATCAGTGTCTTTGAAATATTGATACATCTTTTACCTTTTGCAAAATTAAGGATAGGGTCTAGGAATATACTTGGTCTGCCCAAGTCAACAGATACTGTGAGGTTTAAACTAGATTATATAGCACCTCACTGCATACACAACAAATGGTAGCCAGTCAGTATCTTAGTACAATCTTCCCATTTAGAACCTAATTCTTAGCTGTTGCAGAACTAGGAATGTGTAATTCACCCAGAGTTACACTGGCCTGGGTGACTGCCTTACTTCCGAGACCCACAGTGGCCTGTGGACAGGAAGTAGAAGGTCCGCACAGTGAAGTGCGCTGGGAGTGATGACTTAGTTTTAAGATTTACCTTGGCCATTCCCAACGAATCGTTTAATCTTTCTGGGCCTCAGTTCCTTGTGTGTGTGTATGCTAAGTCGTTTCAGCTGTGTCCAACTCTTTGCAACCCTATGGACTGTAGCCCACCAGGCTCCTCTGTCCATGGGATTCTTCAGGCAAGAATACTGGAGTGGGTTGGTGTGCCCTCCTCATGAATAGAAGAATGGACCAAAACCTTAGAGGTATTCACTTTTTACAATGGGGCTCTTTTATTTCCCTAAATGAAATCTAATCGCAAAACTCCAATGTATAAACCAGATACAAAACAACATACAATTTTCACGTGCAATTTAAAACTTTTACTGTTTGCCATTGAGGCCCTAGGAGTACACCTTGGAAACCACTGATTTAGTTCATATTTAAGATCCAGCTCTAAACAAAGATATCCATTTTTTCATTTAAAGTGAGAGAAAATGTTCCTTTCCCCAAAATTGCTAGTGGTCATCTCCATGGGACATCTAGCTCTGATGGTCTGTCCGTTCAGGAAATCAAACCTTAGATCAGAACATTGAGCATAAAATAAAGCAAGTTCTTCTTTTCTTTTTTTTTTTTTGACTGTGCTGTGTGGCTTGTGGGATCTTAGTTTCCTGACCTGGGCCCTCAACAGTAAAAGCGCTGCATCCTAACCACTGGACAGCCAGGAAATTTCCCACATGCTCTCTATTCTTGAGGAACAGTTTTATCAAGCAGTGGTGACCTAGTTTAACACCCTTCTTCATGCTAATAATTTTTTTTCTCTAAAGAACTGGGCAGGGAAATCTAGAATCTCAGCACCAGTCTCCATAGGTCAGTATTGGCAGAAACACTCATTAGAACCTTACCCTTTAACTTATCTTTTTCTGTCTCCGTATAGATCTCCATACTCCTGACATGACTGCCCTCCTAATATTCAGAATACACATCTAGACTTTAGGAAGTTGTCAAACTTTTCAGTATGTTTGAACACACCTGAGCCAGGTGGTCAGCTAGGCTCTGTCTTGTCCATTTCCTATGTTGGAGGGTTTGCCACTGGAGATAGACTCATTTCTCTTTCCTTGACGGAGTAGTTCTTAGATATTTTTTAATACATTGATCTGAAATACAAATCTCTTGCGCTCATCTCACACACTAGTAAAGTAATGCTCAAAATTCTCCAAGCCAGGCTTCAGCAATATGTGAACCGTGAACTTCCTGATGTTCAAGCTGGTTTTAGAAAAGGCAGAGGAACCAGAGATCAAATTGCCAACATCTGCTGGATCATGGAAAAAGCAAGAGAGTTCCAGAAAAACATCTATTTCTGCTTTCTTGACTATGCCAAAGCCTTTGACTGTGTGGATCACAATCAACTGTGGAAAATTCTGAAAGAGATGGGAATACCAGACCACCTGACATGCCTCTTGAGAAATTTGTATACAGGTCAGGAAGCAACAGTTAGAACTGGACATGGAACAACAGACTGGTTCCAAATAGGAAAAGGAGTATGTCAAGGCTGTATATTGTCACCCTGTTTATTTAACCTATATGCAGAGTACATCATGAGAAACACTGGACTGGAAGAAACACAAGCTGGAATCAAGATTGCCGGGAGAAATATCAATAACCTCAGATATGCAGATGACACCACCCTTATGGCTGAAAGTGAAGAGGAACTAAAAAGCCTCTTGATGAAAGTGAAAGAGGAGAGTGAAAAAGTTGGCTTAAAGCTCAACATTCAGAAAACAAAGATCATGGCATCTAGTCCCATCACTTCATGGGAAATAGGTGGGGAAACAGTGGAAACAGTGTCAGACTTTATTTTTCTGGGCTCCAAAATCACTACAGATGGTGACTGCAGCCATGAAATTAAAAGACGCTTACTCCTTGGAAGGAAAGTTATGACCAACCTAGATAGCATATTGAAAAGCAGAGACATTACTTTGCCAACAAAGGTTCGTCTAGTCAAGGCTATGGTTTTTCCTGTGGTCATGTATGGATGTGAGAGTTGGACTGTGAAGAAGGCTGAGCGCCGAAGAATTGATGCTTTTGAACTGTGGTGTTGGAGAAGACTCTTGAGAGTCCCTTGGACTGCGAGGAGATCCAACCAGTCCATTCTGAAGGAGATCAGCCCTGGGATTTCTTTGGAAGGAATGATGCTGAAGCTGAAACTCCAGTACTTTGGCCACCTCATGTGAAGAGTTGACTCATTGGAAAAGACTCTGATGCTGGGAGGGATTAGGGGAAAGAGGAGAAGGGGATGACAGAGGATGAGATTGCTGGATGGCATCACTGACTCGATGGACGTGAGTCTGAGTGAACTCCGGGAGTTGGTGATGGACAGGGAGGCCTGGTGTGCTACAATTCATGGGGTTGCAAAGATTTGGACACGACTGAGCAACTGATCTGATCTGATCTGATAGGTTCAAATATCATCAAATGTGTAACTCTGATGAATGAGTCATATTACAGCATGCTCTAGACTGCAAGCTCCCCATAAGATTCTGAACTACTGCAGGATTTGTTTTTGTTTGCTCAGCACCTAACAGGACCTGAGCTACAAAGGAAACTTGATACATCTTGAATGACTGACTAAATAAATTAAATGAATTTGTAGCAACTCATTAAGCAAGAAAAGACTGAATGTCATTATTATTTTGAAAAGCATCAATTACAAAGTTTATAGTTCAGTTTATCACTGAACAAATCTAGTTTGTGCCTTCAGACCCTGATAATGCTCCTGCATTGTCACAGCTTCAGAAAACGTGCATTTCTAAACCACATGGATGCACCCCAGCCAGTGTCTTTCCCAGTTTCCAGCCACTGAAAGAGCTGCTAGGAGCTAGAGCATGAAGCCAGTCGAGCCGGCAGCTGAGGAAGAAACCACGGAAACTATGGGTTCTAACCCTAGCCTTTGCTTGCTATGTGACTTGGGGCAAGTTCCTTACTGTCTCTGTATCTATGAAATGGGTATTAGCTGATGTGAGGATTTAATGAGCTGATGATCCTAAAGCCCTTGGAACAGAGCCAGGCATGTCGTAAACATTCAATAGGTGCTTTCATATATTCATCCTGATTTAGTGGAAAGAGCATAAGCTTTAAGTTAGGCAAGCCAGGCTTTTAATTCATACTCTGGCCCTCTTTCTTGTTTAATCATTTAATTTCGCTGAACTTGTTTCATCTTGTGTAAAATGTGGATAATAACAGTGGTGGTGGGGAAATGCTATTAAAACTGCCTTCAGATTCCTAAGACTCTAAGCTTAGGAAAACACCTTGATGAGCCTGCTTAGGATATGAAAGAGGAAGCCCCAGAGAACTAAATCACTTTGTCTGATAAAGTAAGACTTTTGAGCATTCCAGAGCTTCAGATGAAAACAGCAACCCCAAGAAGAACAAAAGTCCAGCAGAATAGCCCCAAATCTGGGCTGTTTAGGGGGCAAGAGTCTTACTATTCAGTGTTGAATTATTACTTGGCACCATAGTGAACCATTCCCTACCTTTTCACCAGAATATAGATATTTGTTATATAAGTAATCATATGTGGGTGATAATAGGGAAGTGAAGAAATTAGGGTGATGTGTTTGTAGTAGAAGGAGAAGCGGGTAACAGAAGATAAGATGGTTGGATGGCATCACCAACTCAATGGACATGAATTTGAGCAAACTCTGGGAGATAGTGAAAGACAGGGAAGCTTGGCATACTGCAGTCCGTGGAGTTGCAAAAAGTTGGACGTAACGTAGTGCAGTCATGCACAACAATAACGTTTGTAGTCCTGGATAAGGCAGTACAGTAGAAGGGAACAAACACAAGAGGTATATAGAGGAGAGATGAAGATACCTTGGCCCACATAGGAAAACAGGATGCAAGGTAAAGAAACCTGGATAAGTGGGGAAGCCAGCAGACATCTCACCAGGGTGAGATGGCGATCAAGCACGTTTATTTTACATTGATCTTCGTTGTTGTTTAGTCACTAAATCAGGTCCAACTCTTTTGCAACCCCCTGGATTGTAGCCTGACAGGCTCTTTTGTCCATAGGATTTTTCAGGCAAAAATACTGGAGTGGGTTGCCATTTCCTTCTCCAGGGGCTCTTTTCAACCTAGGTGTTGAATCCGTGTCTCTTGCATTCCAGACAGATTCTTTACTGCTGAGCCACCAGGGAAGCCCACAGTGATTTTAAAGGATTTAAAAAATGAAAAATAAACAGAAAACCCCTAGAGTCAGTTAAAGAAGCTAAGTATCCTGGCATTTGTGCTACACACTCACTAGGATTCTCATGACAATTAGTGTTAATGGATGTAAACTCTTAGCGCAAAGTAATTATTCCATAAATAAAAACTATCATCCATTTACCCTGTTAACGCATATATTATTCAGTAATTATTATCTTACCCAAAGAAGCTGGGCAAAGAGCAGCTGGTATGTGAGGGCAGTGGAGCATACAGGCTCTTTCCTCTTACCTAGCATACCTCTTCCTACTCTGCACGTTTCTATCCCTGGCCTCTGTCTTTCTGCACAAAAAAATAACACTCTCTGAGACTTCAGGAGGGTCAGCAAAGCACAGGCAGGCTTGTGTGATTGAAAAGATTTTTCCTACATCATGCTCATGTAAGAGAAAGCTTATAGATGGAAAGTTTAAAAATTATTTCAGTAATCAGCTCAGTTAAGAGTGACAAGCAGGGTTCTAAAAACATGGAGCTATTTTATCTATGATCCATTTTCCAGTAAGTGACTACCAAGATAGCTGGAGCACAAGAATAGGTAATGGCTTTGTTTTCCTAAGATGTAGTCATTGCAATTATTTTTAGATGAAAGATTTGGAGCCAGAAGCACAACTCATAATTATGTTGCTATGATTCTACAACCAGTTGTTTTGTGGAATTAATTCAACCATAACAACTTTAAAAGTCACCACATTTTCCCAAAAAAATGTGCAGATAAAAATGGAAAATAAAATATTCCATGACACGAAGTGCTGCCATTAGCTCACATCGTTCTACTTTCGAAGCTTGCATGCCCTCTTCCCTAGGCCCTTTTCTAGTTCCCAGTTCTCACCCTCCTTGACCCATTATTGAAGCTCACTGACAGCCACTCCTGCAGGAAGCCCTCCTAAAGAACCCAGCCTGATGAACACCCCTTCTTCTGAACCCCTGCATTGATTGTGGATGGTCTACAACTTTCCTTAGAACTCTTCATTCTCTCCCTTGAATTTTTTTTAAAGATATTTTTGACCTGGGCCATTTTTTTTTTCCTAAAATCTTTGTTGAATTTGTTACAAAATTGCTTCCGTTTTCCATTTTTGGTTTTTTGGCCATGAGGCACCTGGGATCTTAGCTCCCTGACCAGGGATCAAACCAGTGCCCCCTGCATTGGAAGGCAAAGTCTTAACCACTGGACCATCAGGAAAGTCCCTCTCCCTTGAATTTTAGTTTATTTTCAAATTTATATCATTATTTCCAAAGCTAGGTTTGTATCCTGTAAAAATTTTACATTATGAAAACAATATGTCAGAGATCAATATTATCAAAAATTTGGATGAGAGGAAAGAAAACTGTTCATAATCTCATCATCTTAACACTAGTCCTGTACTCATCATTTTATGGTGTTTTTCCTAAACTTTTTTTCTATGCTTCCTCTTTCACTAATTTAATTCCAGTGGCAATGTAATTTCACATTTTGAAGTTTTGCAACTAATGTTACATCACCACCATTTTGTTAATTGCTATAAGCCTTCATAAATATTCCTTTAAAGCCTGCATAATATTGACTATTGTTAAAATTTTAGATTGTTAATTATAGTCCACTATTATACTGGGCTTCCCTGGTGGCTCAGTGGTAAAGAATCTGCCTGCCAATGCAGGAGATGCAGGCTCAATCTCTGGATCAGAAAGATCCCCTGGAGGAGGAAATGGCAACCCACTCCAGTATTCTTGCCTGGGAAATCCAGTGGTCAGAGAAGCCTGGCTTGCAACCATGGGGTTGCAAAAGGGTTAGATGCCACTTAGTGACTAAACAATTATGATACAGCAGTTGACATATTTATGCATGTAGTTTTTTCAGTGTGTGCGTTTTTTTTGTGTGTGCATGCATAGTTTGATAATTTTTTCTTGGGATAGTATTCCAAAAGGAAGATCACTGAACCAAAGAGTATGATTATTTTTATGGTTTTAGAAACATATTGCCAAATTGGTTTCCGAAAGAGCGACCAATTTATATCAGCAGAAGCAAATGAGAATACCAGTTTCTCCAAATTCTTACAGGAATTATTTTTTAATTACTTAGTCTTCATATAAACAAAAAAGGATGAAATTGGTTCACTGTTTTAATTATTTACTATGACTTCAAATATACAGAAAAGTTTGGAGAAAAATATTAATTCATGGCTCTGGTTTAACAAATCTTAATACATTTCCATATTTTTTACTAGTTCTATGAAAATATATACATGGATAAAGTCTTTGTGTACCCCTTTCCCAATTCTATGCCAACACTCTGCAGAGACAGCCAGAATTGGAAGTTTATCATCCCTTTGCATTTCCATTTCCATATCTTTTAATTGTTAAATCTTTGATTAGTAATGAAGTTAAACTCTTTCCTATGACATAGCTAATATGAAAGTACTCAGGTTCTAGAGTCAGGTAGATCTGGCCTTAAATTCCTACTCTGTTTCTCGCTACCTATGTGTCCTTGGACCTCTCCTTGCCTTGGTTTACTGATAGAAAATGGAGATAAAATCATTCCTACAATTCTCTAGTCATTAAGTCGTGTCAGACTCTTTTCGACCCCATATACTGTATGTAGCCCGCTAGGCTCCTCTGTCCATGGGATTCTCCAGGCAACAATACTGGAGTCAGTTGCCATGCCCTTCTCCAGGGGATCTTCCTGACCCAGGGATCGAACATGGGTCTCCTGTATCTCCTGCATTGGCAGATGGGTTCTCTACCACTGTGCCACCTGGGAAGCCCCAATTGTCTATGTTGCTATGAAAATTAAATGCTATGGTTCAGGTAAAATTCTTGGCACCATGCTCAGCACTAAATACTACCTTTCATTATTACTCTAGTTTCTCTTTTGGATTGCTTGCTCCTTGTCCCTCATAAAAAGATTAGCTTACCTACAACTGTGAAACACTTTATCAAACATGATCCTATTTACTTCTCATGACAGCTTTATGAGATAGCATTGCAGTGATCCCTGCTGATAAATGAGGACACTGAGCCCGAAAGGTCCACATCCAGCAGGGAGCAGAGCTGTGTGTGTCTGAGCTCGCATCTCTGGTACCAGCGACTTGCACTGAGCATTTCTAGGCTGCAGCCCCATCACTTCTGAAAGTTAACAAGCTGTTTCATGATACAATATGACTGGCCTATGAGGTGGTTTTAGCACAGTTCTTTAACTCAATCATTATAGATAGATTCCAGTTTCTTTCCCCATTTATAATTATTTTCTTTTCCTTTAGTTTCTAAATATCCTATAGGAAATATTTCTTTTTATAAAACTAGATATGTTTTTAAGTGTAACAAAAATTGTTACCAGTTAGATAATATAATCATATTGTATTTACATGGTTAGAGATTTAACATATCTATGTTTGGTATTTTTTCTGATTTTTAAAATTTATTTTAAAAATAAGACAAAGAGAAGATCTTAAGCAATTTCTGCACCCAATTTTCGGTCCATGAATGCATGAGCCCTAAGTATTCTAACTAAAGTAACCCGTAATGATCCAGAGTAAACATTCAGTTAGCTGGAGTAAGATTAAATTAAAATTTCATGATTTATAAAAATTTAATTTAAAAAGAAAAACAATGTCTTAATAAAATGTATTTATAAACTATATTTCATGAAACCTTGGTTTTCATTGTCTTTTTTCAAGGCTAGGAAAAAAGTGCCATGGGTATAGATTACAATCTACTCTGGCGTGCATTAATAGGACACATTCATAAATATCAGTTCTGTTTATATAAATCTTAAACTACAAGAACATTTTTTACAGTGACATTTTATGGTAGTCATAGTTTTCTCAGGTCTCATATTTCACTCATTTTTTTCTTTGAACATTCTGATCTCTCACATCAAGTGACATTCTTCTTATATTTAAGAAAACCAGAAGATGGGTTAGGCGTTAATGAGGCAGTCACAGGCAACATGACAAAGCCCCCAGGGCATAGTAGATGGAGGGACCCTTAATGGCAGCTTGAGCAGCAAAAAACATCTCAAGGCTCAGGAATGGTGTGTTACGGACACAAGATCATACAAAGACTATTTACTGAACTAAATACCGAAGTATTTTTGAAACGACCAATATAGATTCCACCAACCTAAATCCAGTGTTTGTTTTGGTTTTATTCCAATGTGAGAATAATCTGGTCCTTTTTTTCTCCCAGAAACCACAGGATTCAGGTAAGTGGCGGTACGGGTTACTGGGAATCCATAAAAACCATCACTTTATACATGACCGTCTGCCCCTCACCTGGCAATCTGCCAATTCTCCCAGCGACTCCCTGGAGCAATACTCTGGGTCTGGCCTTCTGCCAGTTTGTGAAAAGGGATCGAGGCACGAGCTTCACTGTGGCTCTCTTTGCAGGTCTCCCTCAGCGGACCTTCTCCGGGAGCCGGCAGCCACCTCAGGAGAAAGCCATCTGGAAACTCTCGCCAAGTTTACCTCTTTAAGCAGGAGAACGCCCATACGAACCAAACATTCTAAGGAAATTCATCAGAACCCCTGGATGAAAGGGTAACAGGAAAGCGACAGCGTCTGGTACCGGCTTCTCCTGTATCAGGCAGGTACTTACAGGATGATAACCACCTCTGCTCTGAACACACGGAGATGTTACAGACAATGCTAACTAAGACTCATTTCCTCTAAGAAATGTTAAGCCATCTGTCCAAAGAGATGGTATGAGGATGAAAGTTCCTTAAAAAAAAAAAAAAAAAATGATGTGGTAAAGCCCAAACTCAAACCCAGAGCAAAAGTGGTGTTGATCTTCTATGCTTCGATTTTCTAGAAGCAGCTTCAGGCAGCAGGCTCCGCGGGCGGGTGAATTCAGGGGCCGTTTTAGGGCAAGCCGGGTGGGATTAGATGTTCCAGTGTGCACTGTGCTCCTAAGCCCGCTGTGATCTGAAACTGAGCTCTTGGGCCTGGGCCAGAACCAGACTGACGTTCCAGGGTGAGCAAAGAAGGCAGCAGCCTTCAGGCAACCGCCGTGCAGAATTCTCTGGATAATGCCTTTGGCTCTGTTCTCTCTAACACTGGTCAGATGCTCCCAGTCCATCTGCGACCTCCTTAGTGTCTCTATAGGTGCGTCCTGCTGAAATTGTATATCTTTTTAAGATTCTGAAAATAAATCCTATCACTATCTTCTGGTGTTAGTTGAGAATAGTTATCTTTCAGTGGTTTTCACAGTATAAATAACTTGCCCAATATTACTAAGGCTCTATAACTTCATTAGGAGGTTATCTGT
This sequence comes from Bos mutus, assembly GCF_027580195.1. Classification (NCBI taxonomy): domain Eukaryota; kingdom Metazoa; phylum Chordata; class Mammalia; order Artiodactyla; family Bovidae; genus Bos; species Bos mutus. Next base: position 32,436,628 of record NC_091625.1, read on the forward strand.
AATGAAAAAAAAAATAAGTACCTAATTAGGTAAAGACATGGAATATCCCAATCAGGAAAATGCCATATAAATTTATGTATATCATATATATCTTTTATAATTTATTTTGTCATCATCCATAATATATGTATGAGGAAGGAGTGTGAATTTAATTTTAGATGCTCTGTTCATTGTTAATTCATCTCAGATTCTCTATAAGCACTTATGATAATGAATGTATTTGATGTTCAGGTGGCTCTTCTGTGCTTTCATTTGCAGTTTTGCAGTTCAGTAATTGGCAATTCAGGGTGCAGAAAACATTTTTTAAAAGATCTCAATAAGTGTACTAAAAGTACAAATTGGTTATTCTAGGTTTTTAAAAACTTTTAAGTATTATTGAGTTGTAAGAAAAGTCTATAAGAAGTTATTCCTTCTGAATTCAGCTTTAGGTAGTATGTTAAAATAGATTCCCCCTAAATAACACTATAAAACATTATATATGTTTAGAAATACCTTGTCTATGGCTCAAAGTGGAGTAAAAAGTAGACCAATTTAAATGAATTAATTTTAACTTATTAGTTTAGATATGTCCAAATATCAGGTGATCCCCATTTTTTTCAAGACACATTCAGAAATGTGTCCCAAGTTTGGGACAGTGTGATATGTTAAAATTTTCAGATATAAGTGAAAAGATTAAATATCAACACATTATTGCTTAACCATAACACAAAACATGTTGCTTTGTCCACTTTCACATTCAACATATATTTATGATTACTAAAATGTGGTCATTATTGTACTACATTTTACTGTTTTAAAATTATCTATTAAAAAAAAAAATACTGGCTCCAGAGTTTACAGATGGAATTTACATCAAGCTAGATGACTTCTCCAATCAGTATGCTGTTCATCAAAATAAATTAAGAGTGAACCATAATATTAGGGACTTGTAAGGACTGGAGCACAAAGTGACTCCATCTTTTCTGAGAGATAATTTGGGCTTAAAAACCCCCAAAGAGCCCTCACCTTATAAATATCTATGTATGTTTATAAAACAGAAAATTAAAAAGCTATAAGGCATTATAGTGAAGTAAGTCAAACTTTTACACCTAGCCCTACTTTTTCCTGCTCTACTTAGATATTCAACAAATATTAATATTTACTAAATGAGTAAGTAATGAACATTTATGTACTATCTTCTTTTGGTTTTTAATATGTATTATTTTTATAATCAGAAGAAATAACAAAGAAATTAGTTCCCCCATAAATCCAGAAACTATAGCTAGACTTTTCTTTTGTTTTCTGACTATAATACTTGTTAAAATTCCATTGACATTTTAGCCAATGTGTCCATTCTTTAAATTAACCCAGATCACTCTAGGGGTTGTTTTAGTGATATTAGCTTTATTTACAGTTCCTGAGATCCCTACATCCTCCTATTGTGTAAGAAAAATAGGAAAACTCTTTGGAATGAAAACTTACCAAAGTTAATAGAGCTATTGAATTGAATACTACCTACCACCTAGAAGTAACAAAATTACCGTGAAAACTGTCTTAATGTTTTAAAATTATTTTAGTGGTGAAGTTGTAACCTATTAACTACTCTTAATTAGTTAATTAAATTCTGTGGGCCTCAGTGAACTCAATCAGCTGCCCAAGTCTGTAGTCTGCTTCTGGAAGCACTTTGGATAGTGGTAAACTTGTTTCGGAGAAGGCAATGGCACCCCACTCCAGTACTTTTGCCTAGAAAATCCCATGGACGGAGGAGCCTGGTAGGCTGCAGTCCATGGGGTTGCTAGAGTCGGACACGACTGAGCGACTTCACTTTTACTTTTCACTCTCATGCATTGGAGAAAGAAATGGCAACCCACTCCAGTGTTCTTGCCTGGAGAATCCCAGGGACGGGGGAGCCTGGTGGGCTGCCGTCTATGGGGTCACACAGAGTCAGACACGACTGAAGCGACTTAGCAGCAGCAGCAGCAAACTTGTTTAATTGGGAGAGCCGCCACCGGCACCAGCCAAGGCAGGACTATTGAGGACTTTGTCCAGTGAGTTTCAAGTGTGCCCAAGTGGCATTCTGAGTGCACTCAAACCTGTTGTTCCTCTCAATCTTGTCTTCCTCTGCATTTATCTGTATCATTGGAGTCAATTCACATTGCTCTGTGCTGCCTTTCTGATTACTCATTCTTGGTTGACAGCACTCAGAAACATTTTTATCAGGCTCCAAGAACCCCCATTTTACTACTTAAACAGATACATAGACGAAAACCCACTCCTTTATATCTTTATCTTCACAGGTTGTTTCAGTTGGGCTCTCTGGGAAGCAGATGCTAAAACGGAGTTAGGATGCAAGGCGTTTATTAGAGATAACACCTGCAAAAGATGAAAGAGGCAGGAAATAGGATTGGAAAGGAAAGACTCAGACCGCAGTGCATATCTGATGGGGTCTCAGTCAATCCAGTGGGGAGCTAGAGAATAAAGGCTGGTAATTGGAAGGGTTCTGCATTGGAAACACTAGTACGCCCCAGTACCTCTGCCATGCTTCGTCACTGGCTGGGGCTCTCCAGGAAAAGAGGCCTCCACTCAAGAGCTGAGGCAGACTCCTCATGTGTTAACAGCTTGTGGACTGACCACCCTTGTGGGTGAACATCAAGGTCTTTCTTGAAGGGAAATCAGAGGGAAGCAACTCTAGTTAGTACTGCTTCATCAATTGAATTTCTGTATTGTCTCACCTCTGTAATTTTAAACTCTACATGCTACCTGTTTACTGTAACACCCTATCTTTCCACTGTTCATCCCCTTATTCTCATTATATCTGCTCTTCGCTTTTGTGTGAAACTTTCACTCCCCTACTCCCTCCACCTTCTCTAAACATTTCACCCTCTCTTGACATCACTGCTTTCTCCAGGTAGGCTAGACCATGTTCCTCATCACTTCATCCATTCTCCAGCCAATATCCTTAAATTCTCTGCCCCTTTTCCTTAGTGCCCACAATGCAAAACCATGTTTATCCATCTGCCTTCTTTATTCCTACACTTAAGCTGATGGGCACAGCTAAAGAAAATCATACAATAGTACAGATTAATGTCACATAGTTTCCAGTCTTGGCTGAACCCTAAACACTGTACAGAAATCCTATAATTAGATTCTTCCTTCTCATATGGCACCTGAAGGAAAAATCTTATAATTTTTGTTTTGCAACATGTTAATAAACATGATGGGGAAAGTTCCTTAGGGTAGATCTGAATTCTACCTTTACTGCTTGTGTGAATTTGTTTAACTTCTCCAGGTCTTTTTCCCTCCATCTTTAAAATGGAGCTATTATTAGCTGCTGATGACATTGTTTTCAGGATTACATAAAATATTGAACCAGTTTAGTGAAAATTCTCAAATCATTGACAGTACAGACCCTAAGGTTTTCCCCCCACTAACTGACCAACTGTAATCTACTGAAAACCCCTCTTTCCACTAAGTACATCCCAATCTAATTTCATAACATTTGGACATTTTAAGTTATTAAACCAGTCCTCTTTCTCCATTGGGGTAGCTTAGGAAACTGTGTGTGCCTTTAGTGAAGGCATGATCAGCTTTCTTGAACTCCACAATTTCCTCCTTCCACTTAACACTTGGTGTCTGAAAAGGAAGACACAGAAGAATTTGTTTCTTCATAAACTGTCAAGGTTGCTATCCTGCTTTCACTGTAAATGACCTTGAATCTTTTCTATAGGCTCAGCATGACCAGGTTCAGTTCAGTTCAGTCGCTCAGTCGTGTCTGACTCGACTCTTTGCGACCTCATGAATTGCAGCACACCAGGCCTCCCTGTCTATCACCAACTCCCGGAGTTCACTCAGACTCATGTCCATCAAGTCAGTGATGCCATCCAGCCATCTCATTCTCTGTTGTCCCCTTTTCCTCCTGCCCCCAATCCCTCCCAGCATCACAGTCTTTTCCAATGAGTCAACTCTTCACATGAGGTGGCCAAAGTACTGGAGTTTCAGCTTTAGCATCATTCCTTCCAAAGAAATCCCAGGGCTGATCTCCTTCAGAATGGACTGGTTGGATCTCCTTGCAGTCCAAGGGACTCTCAAGAGTCTTCTCCAACATGACCAGGTAGTGACTGTAATAATTTCCACTGACAAAGAGATCAGTTATAAGCAGTTCAAGTAAACATTGATGGTCCCTGGAAGACTAAACTTTATATTTTGGCTTAATTTAATTCTTTCCAGTCTCACCTCCCACCCAAAGGACCACTCCATTATTCAAGTGATCCATATCTTACCTACTTTCTCATCAGCCATTGCAACCCAACCCTGGAGCCAAAGGTATAGTTAAGACTCATTTTCTGTTGTTGTTCAGTTGCTCAGTCGTGTCTGACTCTTTGTGACCCCATGGACTGCAGTATGCCAGGCTTCCCTGTCCTTCATCATCTCTTGGAGCTTGCTCAAACTGGTGTCCATTGAGATGGTGATGCCATCCAATAATCTTATCCTCGGTCATCCCCTTCTCCTCCTGTTTTCAATCTTTCCCAGCATCGAGGTCTTTTCTAATGAGTCAGTTCTTCACATCAGGTGGTAAAAGCATTGGAGCTTCAGCTTCAGCTTCAGCATCAGTTCTTCCAAAGAATATTCAGGATTGATCTCCTTTAGGATTGACTGGTTTGATCTCTTTGCAGTCTGAGGGACTCTCAAGAGTCTTCTCCATTTTTCTGTATCTCTAAGGAATCAAGGGCTTGAGATGACGTGTCCTCACCCTCTTGGCCTGGTTATACCACCCAGCCACCTCTCCCTAATCTTTCTTTTGCTATTTTGGTAGTTTTGGGCAGAGACAGGAAACCCAGTAGCTGAGCAAACATCCACATGGGAAGTTCAGGGAATCAGAGCCTAGAATGAAGTCTTCTATGAACTTGGACCCAAAGAATTTGGTAAATGTTTTGCAAAAGTGCATCATTTCACCATAACCTGAAATAATTAGTAACCCCAAAGGGTCAGGAAAAGCTATCAATCAGTACTTTATAGTATTCTGATATATCATTCTGATACAAAGTAAGGCAATGGCACCCCACTCCAGTACTCTTGCCTGGAAAATCCCATGGATAGACGAGCCTGGTAGGCTGCAGTCCATGGGGTCACTATGAGTCAGACATGACTGAGCGACTTCACTTTGACTTTTCACTTTCATGCATTGGAGGAGGAAATGGCAACCCACTCCAGTGTTCTTGCCTGGAGAATCCCAGGGATGGGGAGCCTGGTGGGCTGCCGTCTATGGGGTCGCACAGAGTCGGACACGACTGAAGCGACTTAGCAGCAACCTCACTGTACGCATCAATGCTGTTTTTTTCTTGGTGAGGTATATCAGGACTCCATTTCTAGATTGTATGTTGGTGTAACTAATATACGGTGCATACATGCATTTTTCTAAGCACACTACAAGTATTAACTCATTTAATATGCACAAATGTCCTATTCAGTTCAGTTCAGTCACTCAGTCGTGTCCAACTCTTTGTGACCCCATGAATCGCAGCACGCCAGGCCTCCCTGTCCATCACCAACTCCTGGAGTTTACCCAAACTCACGTCCATCGAGTTGGTGATGCCATCCAGCCATCTCATCCTCTGTCATCCCCTTCTCCTCCTGCCCCCAATCCCTCCCAGCATCAGGGTCCTTTCCAATGAGTCAACTGTTTGCATGAGGTGGTCAAAGTACTGGAGTTTCAACTTCAACATCAGTCCTTCCAATGAATATTCAGGACTGGTCTCCTTTAGGATGGACTGCTTGGATCTCCTTGCAGTCCAAGGGACTCTCAAGAATCTTCTCTAACACCACAGTTTAAAAGCATCAATTCTTCAGAGCTCAGCTTTCTTCACAGTCCAACTCACATCCATACATGACCACAGGAAAAACCATAGCCTTGACTAGATGGACCTTTGTTGCAAAGTAATGTCTCTGCTTTTCAATATGCTATCTAGGTTGGTCATAACTTTCCTTCCAAGGAGTAAGCGTCTTTTAATTTCATGGCTGCAGTCACCATCTGCAGTGATTTTGGGGCCCAGAAAAATAAAATCTGACACTGTTTCCACTGTTTCCCCATCTATTTTCCATGAAGTGATGGGACTAGATGCCATGATCTTCGTTTTCTGAATGTTGAGCTTTAAGCCAACTTTTTCACTCTCTTCTTTCACTTTCATCAAGAGGCTTTTTAGTTCCTCTTCACTTTCTGCCATAAGGGTGGTGTCATCTACATATCTGAGGTTATTGATATTTCTCCCGGCAATCTTGATTCCATCTTCTGCTTCTTCCAGCCCAGCATTTCTCATGATGTACTCTGCATATAAGTTAAATAAGCAGGGCGACAATATACAGCCTTGACGTACTCCTTTTCATATTTGGAACCAGTCTGTTGTTCCATGTCCAGTTCTAACTGTTGCTTCCTGACCTGCATACAGATTTCTCAAGAGGCAGATCAGGTGGTCTGGTATTCCCATCTCTTTCAGAATTTTCCACAGTTTATTGTGATCCACACAGTCAAAGGCATAGTTAATAAAGCAGAAATAGATGTTTTTCTGGAACTTTCTTGCTTTTTTTATGATCCAGCAGATGTTGGCAATTTGATTTTTGGTTCCTCTGCCTTTTCTAAAACCAACTTGAACATCTGAATGTTCACGGTTCACGTACTGCTGAAGCCTGGCTTGGAGAATTTTGAGCATTAGTTTACTAGCATGTGAGATGAGTGCAATTGTGCAGTAGTTTGAGCATTCTTTGGCATTGCCTTTCTTTGGGATTGGAATGAAAACTGAACTTTTCCAGTCCTGTGGCCACTGCTGAGTTTTCCAAATTTGCTGGCATATTGAGTGCAGCACTTTCACAGCATCATCTTTCAGGATTTGGAATAGCTCAACTGGAATTCCATCACCTCCACTATCTTTGTTCACAGTGATGCTTTCTAAGGCCCACTTGACCTCACATTCCAGGATTTCTGGCTCTAGGTGAGTGATCAGACCATTGTGATAATCAGGGTCGTGAAGATCTTTTTTGTACAGTTCTTCTGTGTATTCTTGCCACCTCTTCTTAATACCTTATGCTTCTGTTAGGTCCATACCATTTCTGTCCTTTATTGAGCCCATCTTTGCATGAAATGTTCCCTTGGTATCTCTGATTTTCTTGAAGAGATCTGTAGTCTTTCCCATTCTGTTGTTTTCCTCTATTTCTTTGCATTGATCGCTGAGGAAGGCTTTCTTATCTCTCCTTGCTGTTCTTTGGAACTCTGCATTCAGATGTGTATATCTTTCCTTTTCTCCTTTGCTTTTTGCTTCTCTTCTTTTCACAGCTATGTCCTATTAGGTAGTTACTATTGTCATCCACAAATTAAAGATAAGGAAACTGATCCACAGACAGGTTAATTAACCTATATCTCTTCTACTCACTTTTGTATTGTTGTTGAGTACTAAGTCATTCTGACTCTTTGTGACCTCATGGACTACAGATGCCAGACTCCTCTGTTCTCCACTATCTCCTGGAGTTTGCTCAAACTCATGTCCATTGAGTTGGTGATGATATCTAATCATTTCATCCTCTGTCATCCCCTTCTCTTCCTGCCTTCAATGTTTCCCAGCATCAGGGTCTTTTCCAATGAGTCAGCTCTTCGCATCAGGTGGCCAAAGTATTGAAGTTTCAGCTTGAACATTAGTCCTTTGTATAGTCGAATGTATCTGCTAAGAATCCTATTGCAATTTTCAAACCCATCATCAAGTGAAAAAGTTTCTGAGTTTTCTTTTTTTCATTATTTTAAATTATTATTTGAGATTACAACAACACATAATAAATCTAGTAACTTGTCATTTTTGTGATCTGGAAGAAGTTATATATCATAGTCCTTGTCACACCTTTGATACACCAGAAGTATCTGTACCTTGGAATTTTTCAGACTTCATCCACAAAGTTCCTATCAAGTGGCAACTGTTCTTTAGGAACTCTTTCAGTTGTTATTGGTTGGTTTAATTTTTCTACATTTTGTTGGTTTTGAAATTTTATTTTTTTGTAAACATTACACTCTCTTGAGGTTGCTTATATTATGTACCATATGTTTTCCTAATTTTAAAATATCACATATCCATTGTTACATCACTTCTTTGTTCACTGGTTGTTTGCTCAATATGATACGTTTATATAAGAAAAATACATGTAAGATAGTTTAAAATTAATGAGTTTAGAGATTTATACCCAAAGAATTTAAGATTTATGAATGCAACATATATTTTTATTTTCAAATAATGTCTTTTTAATGCAATATTTCAAATGAGGAATTTAATACAGATCTGACAGTAAATTTTTAGTCCTATTTTCCTCTTTTTAAAGTCCTTTTTCAAAACATTAAATATGCAAATTTCACCTAAGCAACTGTATTTATACACATATATACACACACAAGCATATACAGTCACTATTTTCATTACTTGTATTATCTCTACTAAGAAAAATTACTAAAATATTGAAGTTCAATAATAAATGTCTTGGGCTTCCCAGGTGACTCAGTGGTAAAGAATCCACCTTCCAGTGCAGGAGACTCTGGAGACGTGGATTCACTCCCTGAGTTGGGAAGATCCCCTGGAGGAGGAAATGGCAACCCACTGAAGTATTCTTGCTGGGATTATCCCCTGGACAGAGGAGCCTAGGGCTACAGTCCATTGGGTTGCAAAGAGCAGGACACAACTGAGCAAGCAAGCAAGCAAATAATGTCAGAATGTGTATTAATAGGATTCTCCTTATGGTCTTTACTTACTATCCCAATGAAACAAAAACATGCTGGTTTATAACATTGGCCTTAATAATGGTTAGGTAGTCCTCAGTCTCTCAATCTTTTGCTATGATTAATTTTAATCATTCTGAGAACCATGGATACTGGGTGTATCATAGATGTGGCTGGAAATCTCAATTCAGTATATGGTTGACCCTTGAAAAATCAGGTTTGAACTGTGTGGTATGGCTTATATGTAGATTTTTTTTTCAATAGTAAATATTGCAGTATTACAGAATCCTTGGTTGGTTGAATCCTTAGATGCCACAATGTGGATACTGAGGAGTTGGGGATGAGGATTCAGGGCGACTGTATTTTATACTTGGAAATACCTACTGTGCAGAGGGTAACCCCTGTGTTGCTTAAGGATCAACTATGTTCATAATGCGTATGATTTTTTAAAAATGATGGTTACAGTTTACTTCATATGCATAGTATTTTTAGTATTTCAATTATTTTAATTGCATTAGCTCTCTATCCTCTCAAGTTTAATTAGTAGGAACACAAAAAATTTATCCTTGGTGGTGCCAACTGCCAAAATAGCAACATGTTTTTCAATTTCTATTTAGTACAGAGCATATTTTACATAGTCTCAACTTCACACTTTTTTTGGTGTATGTAGTGGCATGCCTTTCAATTTGATAAAAACATAGAAGAACTGAGTAAAATATTTTTTAGAAACACTGCTTAGAATTGAGTGAAAGTTGGCAGAGTTTTAGAATAACAGTAAGTATATATTAACTCACAAAGGACTGAGATATATTTGTAATAGTTCATACATGTCTTAGATCTGTATAAAAAAGTTTGGTATGTAATAAATTCTATACCTAATATGAGAATATAGTAATTATAAATCATGAAAAAAGAATACTTTCATATAATTCTATAGCTTCTGATAATTCATGTTAGAATTTACTTTTTTAGGTTTCTTTTTGAACCTATACTATTCAATTATCATATTACATGGGTTAATGCACATTTAAATCACAAAAGGAAACAACTGCATTCTTTTTTTCATATTTCTATCACTTTCTAGCCTTAGAAACAGTTGACCCTTGATCAGTTGTTCAGGATTTGGAGAAATAAGTGGAACTCTACCTGTGGGAGACTAAATGTAAAACTGCAATCAGACAAATTACAAAATACCTAGATGTAGATTAACCTCTAAAAGTTTTAGAAAAAGCAGAGAATTCCAGAAAAGCATCTACTTTGCTTTATTGACTATTTCAAAGCCTTTGTGTGCTGCTGCTGCTAAGTCACTTCAGTTGTGTCCGACTCTGTGAGACCCCATGGACAGCAGCCCACCAGGCTCCCCCGTCCCTAGGATTCTCCAGGCAAGAACACTGGAGTGGGTTGCCATTTCCTTCTCCAATGCATGAAAGTAAAAAGTGAAAGTGAAGTCGTTCAGTCGTGTCCGACTCTTAGCGACCCTATGGACTGCAGCCTACCAGGCTCCTCCATCCATGGGATTTTCCAGGCAAGAGTATTGGAGTGGGTTGCCATTGCTTTCTCCTAAAGCCTTTGTGTAGGTCACAACAAACTGTGGAAAATTCTTAAAGAGATGGGAATACCAGACCACCTTATCTGGCTCCTGAGAAATCTGTATGCAGGTCAAGAAGCAACATTTAGAGCTGGACATGGAACAACAGACTGGTTCCAAATTGGAAAAGAAGTACATCGAGGCTGTATATTGTCACATTGCTTATTTAACTTATATGCAGAGTACATCATGTGAAATGCCAGGCTGGATGAAGCCCAAGCTGGAATCAAGATTGCAGGGAGAAACATCAATAACCTCAGATATGCAGATAACACCACCCTTATGGCAGAAAGTGAAGAGGAACTAAAGAACCTCTTGATTAAAGTGAAAGAGGAGAGTGAAAAAGTTGGCTTAAAACTTAACATTCAAAAAACGAAGATTATGGTCTCTGATCCCACCACTTCATAGATGGGGAAATAATGGAAACAGTGAGACTTTATTTTCTTGGGCTCCAAAATCACTGCAGATGGTGACTGCAGCCATGAAATTACAAGATGTTTGTTCCTTCGAAGAAAAGCTATGACCAACCTAGACAGCATGTTAAAAAGCAGAGACATTACTGACAAGGATCTGTCTAGTCAAAGCTATGGTTTTTCCAGTAGTCATATATGGATGTGAGAGTCGGACTATAAGAAATCTGAGCACTGAAGAACTGGTGGTTTTGAACTGTGGTATTGGAGAAGACTCTTGAGAGTCCCTTGGGCTGCAAGGAGATCAAACCAGGCAATCCTAAAGGAAATCAGTCCTGAGTCTTCATTGGAAGGACTGATACTGAAGCTGAAGCTCCAATACTTTGGCCACCTCATGAGAAGAGCTGACTCATTGGAAAAGACCCTGATGCTGGGAAAGATTGAAGGCAGGAGGAGAAGGGGGTGACAGAGGATGGGACGGTTGGATGGCATCACCGACTCAATGGACACCAGTTTGAGCAAGCTCTGGAAGATGGTGAAAGACAGGGAAGCCTGGCATGCTGCATTCCATGGAGTCACAAAGAGTTGGATACGACTGAGAGACTGAACTAACTGAACTGAATACAAACATGAGGGCTTTGTTAGCAAACATCCAAAACAGGAAAAAGCATCACTGTGGTCAAAGCTTGTTAAGAGTTAGCAACCTGCTTCCTGGTTTACCGGATTCATCAGCCAGGTCCAGAGCTCAATTCCTTCTACAGTGCTTAACCAGTATTTATTAAATGCACTATTTTAAGGGTTATAAATATTGCCAGTGAAAAGGAAGATTTAAAGAGGATGCTGCACCTTTTTGTCCTTCCTCAGGATACCTGCTCTTGCACTCTGGGTTCAGGTGAAGGGTGGAATCTGACCAGGCAGAGAAGAACGTGAAGGTGTAGTTGCCCTCCCATTACATACTTTGGTGTCATTTTGACTCCTGATTGCTTATCTGAAACACTGAGCTACTAGATTAAAATTGACAGCCCCTCCCTGAACCCCCTGGTACTTATTTACCTCGGGTCTTTTTTCCTGTTTTTTTTTTTTTTTTTTTTTTTCTGCACTCGTGTCCATGTTGTAGATATTTTGGTACCTTCTCCCCGCCTCGGTTGTAAATTGAGGAAAATGACCTCTTTACTATCCTCCACAATGATCAATAAACGATGCTTATAGAATGCATGACGACAACTTTAATTTCAACCCCAACCCTCTTTTATCACAAGCAGTCTTGATGTGAAGGCAGGTCTTCCATGCCTTTTTCTGAAAGGTGCCCCGGAGGGCCTGAGGGCTTAACCAACGGAGCGGGGAACCTCAAGACAAGTCCCTGACCCAAGTTCCGCCCTTTCCTCACCGCATTGAGCGCTGGGATGGGAAAAGAGGGATACAGCAGGTATGTCGGACTGACTATTCGCAAACTGCGGAGCAAAGGGGCTTGATGGTACCCACCTGGAACGGCCCGCAGGCCCCGCCCCGCGCCGCGCACGCCTTTTGTAAGCGCACTAAGCCCCGCCCCCTCCAGGCCCCGCCCCTGCCCGGCTCCGGCTCCGGCTCGGGCTCCGCCAGCGGAGGGGGTGGAGAGAAGCCGCAGCTGCAACTTCGTCTGGAGCCTCGCAGCCTGGGCTCGGCCGGGGACCGAGCCGCCGTCACCGCGGAGCCGCCGCTTCCCTGGCCCGGGCCTCAGCACAGCTGGGCTGACCATGGCAGCCGCCGCCGCCGCCGCGACGAATCCGGCCCCTGCGCCCCCTTCCCGTCGCTGAGCGGCCGTTGCTCAGCCCACCCGCTCGCCCCGCCTCGCGGGTGCCGCCGCAGCTCAGGCTCCGCACAAGTTTCCGCCTCCGAAGAAGCAGAAGGCAAAGGCAGCGGAGGACGGGCGTGGGGAATCGGGCGCCCCCGGCCCACTCAGCACTCCCGCCCGCGATGTGGGGGCGCTTCCTGGCCTCTGAGGCCGGCGGCCCGGACAGCCCCGGCGAAGCCCGCAGCTTCCCCGCGGGTAAGTAACTGGACAGGCCGCCGGTCGGGGTGGGGGTCGCGGCCGACCGCGGCGCCCTGGGGACCCCGCCGCCGCCGCTCCCCTCCCTCCTCCGGCCTGGCTTCCCCCCTAGCCGCGCGCCCGCCCTCCCGCCAGCCCGGTTTCCTCCCGGCTGCCGACACCCAGCCGGGCGGGCTGACATCTGGCTGCCCGCCTCCCGGGCCAGATCCGTCCGGCATCGCGGCGCGCCGGCCCGGCGTGGCTCCGTGTCCCGGCCGCTCCTCGTCGGGCCTCAGCCCCAGCGCCCAACTTACAGCTCACTTGGGCCTCCTCGGATTGGGCTTTGTTGTGCGTCCCCCTCCCTTTTTTCTCGGGTGGGGTGTGGGGACGTGGGTAACGGGGCTCCCGGAGATCCGGGCTGGAAGGTCGCTGCGACCGTGCTGCAGCGGCGGCGTTGCGGCGCGCTCCAGGGGCGCCGGGATCTGCTGCAGCCGCTCCCGCAGACCTTACTGGAGGGCGCGTTTGAGGGTGGGAGGAGGCTGCTGGGGATGTCTGGATTGCTGGTGCCCGCCCAGGGGTCCATCTCCTCACTGAAACCTGGTCACCGCCCAGCAGTTCTCTCTGGAGGACACGTCCTGCCAAAGCCAATCGATCTTTGAGCAAGAGGGGATGTTAATTCGTTTGCCTGTTCCTGGCCTTTTCGGGGAAAATTTGGGTTTTGCCGCGTTGGGTGTGTGAAGGGAACTGTTTTGTAATGCAGAGCCATTTCATGCCTGCATCACTTGAAAGTTGTGTAGGAGCCACCAAATTAGAATAAATCGTCTCCTGATTAGGAATGTAGAAAATAAGACTTGGTTATCTGATATTGACAAGTTACATGACGTTGGCTGTTTTTTTTTCAGGCGCTTTAATTTAATCTTAATTGTATTTTGAGCCACCCACCTCCCCTCCCTGCGCCCCAGAAGCTGCAAGTTATATGGATCATTTATCCAGAAAAAGCCGCCATATGTACATACACAAAAATTTTCCTGCAACTCCAGGTGCTTCTAGGACTCCTCTGTTAGGTAACCTCTTGTTACACAAAATGTTTGAGCTCTACTTGTGTAACTGACATTTTAGTATACATTTTCAAGGCGATTTGCAAACAAAACAATATTTGGAAGTGGTTTTTTGTTGGTAGTATTTTTGCTATTTAAAAAATATCAGACACAAACTCAGATTTCTATTAAAATTTCAAATAATACAGTTCTGTGATACTTTAAAAATTAGTGATTTTTTTTTTTAGACAGATAATTTTCTCAGGTTTATTTTCTCAGGGTGTAATTGACATTTAGAAATTGTAATATACTTAATATGTGCAACTTGGTTTTGATATATACATGTGTATATACACATTGTGAAATGATCTCCACAGCCAACTAGTTGACCTGTCCATCACCTTATAGTTACAGGTTTTTTGTGTGTCATGTGTTTGGTGAGAAAACTTTAAGATTTACCCTCTTAACATTTCAAGCATATAATAATACACTTTTAACTGTAGTGGCATAATGTACCATTAGATCTAGACATAAATAAACTTTCAAATTCAGAGTTAGATTTGAAATTGTTCTCTTAAATTTGGTCCTGCAATGCTTTTAGAAATAAGATAATTTAATGTAGGCATGAGTTTAGTAAAAAAAAAAAAAAAAAAGTAGGAAATTATTTTCTCTATAATTTATACCATTTGTCCTAAGAGGAGGAGACAGGAGTTAAGAGGTTTCTGATACTCATTGGTTATTTACAAATTCTGCAATCACAGTAACTTCAGTCAGTGAGAAGGCACTTCATTATCCCCAGAGGCTGGAGGGAGTGGTTTCAATTTATCTGTATATGTCAGAAGCCATCTGTAATGTCTTTGCAAATTAACCTCTTAAAATTTATTTTTATTTGTTATAATAACATGTTTGAAGGCATAATATCATCCAAGCATTGTATCCATTTATTCCATTGTTTTTTAGGGAGAAGAAAACATCGTAGTGCTTAGAAATTGTTAATTAACTGAATAAAGGACTTGGAGGTTATATTGCAGCCTCTAAACTTTTGCTGTGTCAAAGAATATTGTGGAAGAAGATACTTTATAAATATCCAAATTTAGTAAATTCAGACAGTATGTCTTTATAACACATTTATTTTATCTAATCTTTGACAGTAATAAATCTTTGGTAAGTCAGGGCATGTCTTTCCAATACAATTTTTCTTCAGCTGTGTGCTAAGAATAGATTACTTTTACAGAATAGTAATGTAATTATTTATGTTTATTCTCTTCTTAAGTAAAGCAAACCTTTAAAATTATTTTTGTAGCTTAATTTGTACCTCATTTGTAAAACTTAAGTGTGGTTTCTTTAGCAAATGAGCAGGTGGTGAAGGTCAAAATAATGACCTCTGGGTTGGTTCATGTAGGCATTTTTTTCCTTAGAATTTAAAGAAAATTTGTATATTTGAAACACTGCCCAATATTACCTTTTGACTACCTTGAGTGATTTTAGAGCTTTTCTGAAAGCAGAAGGAACCAGTCTTCTGATTGAATTTATTATCAATCATTTTGGTTTTGAGGGCCAGTATTAAGACAGGGATACATAAATAATTTCTAGTATTTAAATGAGTTTGTCTCAATATGTGGGTTAATCCTAGATGTCCAAAAACTAGTTTGTTTATACAGTTATGTAACTAGACCAATCTGCCTGCTAGTGCAAGAGACACAGGTTCGATCCCTGGGTCCAGAAGATCCCCTGGAGAAAGAAATGGCAACCCACTCTAGTATTATTGCCTAGGAAATCCCATGGGCGGGAGCCTGATGGCTACAGTCCGTGGAGTTGCAAAGTTGGACGCAACAACTAAACAACAGACAACTAAACTAGACTAAAGAGAAAACCAAAGATAATACAGAACCAGTTTTAAAAAATGGGAGAAAACTTTTCTTTTTAAGGTAATGGCAATTAAAACAAGTAGGAATAATTAGTGGGTATGTTAAGTACTGAACTTTGGACCTTTGCTGTAGGATTTAATTTTGCTTTGGCTTTATCCATAGTTTTTCAGCTTTACAAAGATAACTGTTATAAATGAAAATAAAATGAGTATTTTCTTAACATTCCCATGCAAAGATCAAGCAAAAGTGCCCTCTCCCCCGTTTTGATTGGCAAGTGTGGTTAGAAAGCTAATTTTATTTTATTTTCCTTTGCCTGCTTTTATTTTAATTTTTTCAAACTTTCAACTTTTTTTTTGGTATTGGAATATAGCCGATTAACAATGTTGTGATAGTTTCAGGTAAACAGCAAAGGGATTCAGCCATACATATACATGTATCCATTCTTCCCTAAACCTCCTCCCATCCAGACTGGCACATAACACTGAATAGAGTTCCATTAGCTAGCTATACAATAGATCCTTTAGGGTTATCCATTTTGAATACATAGAAAACTTAATTTTAAGTAGAACATGTGTTATGTTTTTTATGATTTGGTTGAGTGTATTTGAGAATACTCCATTATTCAAAATGTATAATAGTTTTAAAGTTGGATGAAAGCTGGATTATTTCCCTTAGGTTTAAACATCTAGTATGATATGGTGATATTTTGAGTACTTGAACTTAATTATATTGAATTTGTTGCTTTTTATAAATCATACTTTCAAAGTATTAATATATTTAATCCTTAAAACATTTGGAGGTAGGATATGACAGTTTTAAAGTCTGCTAAAATTAAAATGTTATAGAAAATACTCACCCGATCTGAAGAAGTGTCATTTGAGTGCCTAGAGCCTTAGTGCCTTACTGCCTCTCCCTAGTTGATGCCTGGCTATAAGGTGTTTAGTGATGTCATAATGATGGTGGTAGTAACTGGTATGATTATGTCAAATACTAAGTATTTCTGTGGTTTTGAATTAAATGAACCCAAAAGTACAATGATACCAGTGAAACATAACTCTTCTGCCTAAACTCAGTTGAGCATGTTCTTTTATAATAGGCTTTCAGGGATGAGTGGTTAATCTCAGCTTTAGTAATGACTTTTGTGAAATGAACCTGATTATTACTGATAGCTTCTTGGCTTGATGAAGGTGGTAAACTAATCTGAGGCCAGGAAATAAATGGTGAGTTGACAGCCTCTGTTGTGAATGTTTCTGTATGTTGAGAACAGAAGGTATTTTACAGTCTCAAGTTTCCTGACTGGATCAGATGTGTCTGTGTGTACTTGAGAAGATGAAATGAAGGCTCTCAGATTTTACTGCATTTTATCTTAATTAGTTCCCTCAAATTGTGTATTAAAAGTGAATAATGCAATCATTTAGATACCTTCTAAAGGTATAATGATATGCTAATTATTATTACTTTAAGGATATATATATTTACACTGGCAAAATAATATTCTACAGGGTGGGATTTATTGTATACGGTCATTTTAAGAATGAGGATGATCAACATAAAAGAACATCAAATTGCTCTTCATACTAATATTTTACTTGCATTTTCTATTTTTCTTTAAAAAAAATTCATTGTTACCTAGCATAGTGCTTGGCACGTACATAACTACTTGGTAAACTTGAGTCATTCTTTCAGTATGTATTGTGTGGTAGGCATTGTACTGGCCTCTGGGAGTGCAACATTGAACAGGAACGTTCCCAGCTCCAAGGGAACTTACATGCTAGTAGGGAGGAAACGGTTTGTAAGTTTCAGCTTATGATGTTTCAGAAACGATGATTCAGCTAATGTTAAGTACTATGAAGAAAAGGGAGCTGAGTGAGATGATATAGGATGGGTGGATCTGGGTAGACAAGGCCTCTCTGAGGAGGTAACATTGCTCTGAGACCTGAGTGATGAGGAGCCAGACATTAGGGCAGGAGTGTTCAGGCAGAGGGTAAATAAACAGCTCCAGGCTAGAAATGAATTTGGGGAATTTGAAGAATATCAGTGAGTCTGGAGCATAGTGACCAGGGATATGAGGTGAGGGAGTCCTGTAAGAATTTGAAAGAATTTTAGGTTCTATTCTATGTGAGGGGAAGGCAGTTTTGGATGGTTAGGGAGATGACTGTTCATTCTTTCACTTAGCACACTGAGTGCTACTGCAAGGCAGACCTTGTTTTTTGTTCTACATACTGGGGAGATGAAGCAGACGTTAGGCATTGATAGATCACTCCTGGCTGTTTCGTGGGAGGAGGAAATTGTGGTGGGATGCAGAAAAGATTGGTAGCAGAGAAACTGGTTGATAGGTCACTGCAGTTATTGGGTGAAAGATGATGGTTTGGATTAGAGTGGTAAGAGTGGACTGGAGAGAACAGAGTGAGTCTGGAATATACTTGAGAAATCGAGCTAACAGGATTTACAGATGGCTTGGAGGTGGCAAATGAAGAAAAGAGGAATCAAAGATGAAGTCTTAGTGGTGGCTTCAGTAATTGTAATGGATG
Organism: Bos mutus; assembly: GCF_027580195.1. Classification (NCBI taxonomy): domain Eukaryota; kingdom Metazoa; phylum Chordata; class Mammalia; order Artiodactyla; family Bovidae; genus Bos; species Bos mutus. The sequence goes on from NC_091625.1 coordinate 32,454,789, forward strand.
GTAGTGTCATTTCGTAAGGTGGGGAAGGTGAGGGAGTAAGTAGAATTAAGAGTTCTGTTTTAGTCCCGGATGGAGTTTGAGTTGTGTTTTAGAGGTTCAGGTGAGATGTTGGGCATAGAAGTCTGGATCTCAGTGGGGAGGTGGGAGAGCTGGAGGTAGAGAGTTTGAACATGGTGTTTAAACACGATCACATAGAGTATCCAGAAGACAGCAGAGGTTAACGTTTTCTAGTCAGATAGAGGAAGAAGATCCAGCCACAGAGAGGCCGTGAAGGAGCAGCCACCAGTGAGTAGGAGTGAAACTGGGAGAGTGTAATGTTCCAGAGGAGAGAAGACTGAAGGAAGGAGTCAAGAGTCAAAAGCTAACCTTCTGGAAGAGTCAGAGTCACATGCTTCCAAGAGGCCAAGTAAGATGTGACAGGGAGAATAGATCAGTGCCACTGCCTAGTTTCAGTGAGAGCTTTAAAATGTTTAGACTAGTAGGGATTAAAGATCCTCTAATCCAATCAGCCCATTTTATTGGATTTATAGGATTGGTATATAAGTGCTTAGTAAGTGTTTGGGTGGCTTTCTTTGCCCTTACCACTTAATCAGGCTAGGGTGACCAAGTGTTTGGGTTTGCCTGGGACATTCAGTTTTGAAACTAGGGGTAGTGTCTCCTGGAACTCCTCACGCTGAACAGTTGGCTGAATCTTGACTATAGGATTCTGCCCAGGGCATCTGAACTGGGTAAAGCTTTAAATTACTTTAAAGAGATTTTAAATTACTTTAAAGAGAGTAGATTTAAGATCAGGAAGTTTTATGCCCTCTTTATATAGTAGATGTCTTCATTGCTTTATTGATGCTGTTTCAGTACTAAAGTTCAGAATTCTGAAGTGAACTCTAGTTTTTGACTAACCTTCTGAAAGAATGGGATGAAACAACCACCTCAGAGACTACATGGACTACGTATCATGTAAAGTGTAAAGTTTTCTATAAGGTGGTTTTACTGTCGTGTAGAGGCAGAGATCGTGTGTTTATAGATCACAGTCAATGAACATTGCTTTATCATGACATTACTGAAGCTTTTTTGAAGCTTTTTCATTAATTCTGCACATCCTATCTCCTTTTAAGAATAATGTACTGAGAAGTTTGACTGGAAATGAAGTTTTTAAATTTGGGGGTGTAATTTTATAAATTTTGTCAAAACTTTATTTTGGAGTGTTTTAAAACTGAAGTTCTGTTTTAGTTTTGGCTCTTAAGTATTGGAAAATTAAAGACTGAGAAATAATGAGCTTACTCTGCTTTCATTGGAGACCAGTGGCTATGTGAATTTTCATTAGGTCTAGCAACTTTATTTAGCAGTGTTTATTTTTATTGGGACGTTTATTTCTTCCTGGGTGCTGATGATCCTTCTTAAGTTTGGACTTAATTTGCTACCATGTAGAATATTTTCTCTATTAATTGATATTATGAAATAGTTGCATTCAAAGACAGAGGTAAACCTCTCTGGAATACCACTTGTTATATTCCCTCCTGTTTATAGTGGTTTTATTAAAAAAACCTCTTACTAGTTTTTAATCATACCTATTTTTTCCAGGTTATAGATAGAAACAAAGGCTTTTTGAGAGACTAAATTAGTTATGTGGCCTTCATTCCAAATAGCTCCAAAAATACTGTTTTGAATACAGCATTTCATGTAACCAGAATATAAGATAGGATATCTGTGGCCTCTCCACATATGAAATCAACAAGCACATAAAATTTTTTTCATAGAAAGAGATAGTCTTACCTATATTGTTTGCTACCTTAACCCTCCTGAGTTCCTTGTCTTACATGATGAGAATATTACTGGTTTGGATTCACACTTTTTACGTGAAAGGTGAACCATTTATTTTCATCTGATCTTGGCCTTATTGAGTTAATTTTAACCTCAGCTGGAACCAACCTAGTTTAAAGCTCTTCCTTGTTATACTCAAATTGCAAATAAGAAAATTTAGAACCACATTTGAAGACTATATAGTGTTATAACTTTGGTGGTGGTAATGTTTTTAAAAATTAGTTTTATTAATAATTTTAGTACTAATACTAATAATAGTAGTTTTAATAATAATAGTTAATGAATAACTTCCAGATATCATTTTTATATTTAGAATGCAAAGAATACTAGCTGCTAATTATTTAAACTTCAATTTATTGAAATCCTTAAATGCAGGAAAGCCAATTAACTTAAATTGAGGTGGATTTTTTCCCCCCAGTTTGATTGAGATGTAATTGATATATAACATTGTATTAGTTTAAGGTATACAATATAGTGAATGAAATATATATATATTTCAAAATTATTACCATAATAAGCTTAGTTAACATCCATCACCACACATATTAATAGTTTTTTTCCCTTGTGATGAGAACTTTTAAGATTTACTCTCTTAGTAACTTTCAAATATATGGTATAGTACTGTTAACTATAGTCACAATGCTGTACATTATATCCCCAAACTTATTTATCTTATACCTGGAAGTTTCTACTTTTTTACGGCTTTCATCCTTTTCTCCCACCCTCCCACTCCCTGCTCCTGGAAGCCTCCAGTCTGTTGCCTGTCTTTATGAGTTTTGTTTTGATTCTGTGTGTAAATGAGATTATACAGCATTTGTCTCTGGGTATTTATTTGACTTAGTGTGATGTTCTCAAGGTCCATTCACCTTGCAACAAATGCCAGGATTTTCTTCTTTTGTGGCCGAATAATATTCCATTCTGTACAAACACAGTTTCTTTAGTCATTCCTCTGTTGATGGGCCCTTTAGTAGTTTCTGTGTTTTGGCTATTATAAATAATACAGCAGTGAACACGGTGGGGGTGGGGTGGGGGATGTAGATATTAATATCTCTTTGGGACAGTGATTGTGTTTTCTTTGGATGTATACCCAGAAGTGTGGATTGCTGGATCATATGATAGTTGTATTTTTAGTTTCAGTATGGGTAGCCTCCATACTGTCCTGTGGTGGCTGTACCAGTTTACATGCCCACCAATGGTGTACAAGGTTTCTCTGTTCTCTACATTTTTGCAAACACTTGTTATTATGTTTTTGATAGTAGCCATTCTAATAGGAATGAAGATCTCATAGTGGTTCTGAATTGCATTTCCCTGCACTTAGTGATCTGAATCACCTTTTCACATGGCTGTTGCCCTTGTATAGCTTCTTTAGAGAAATATTTATTTAGTTCCTTTCCCCATTTTAAATCAGATTATTATTATTATTATTGTTTTTCCTATTGAGTTGTGTGAGTTAGTTCTCTCTTTTGGATATTAACCCCTTGTCAGATGGATGACTTGCAAATATTTTCTCCCATTCAACAGATTGCCTTTTCATTTTGTTGATAATTTCCTTTGCTGTGCAGAAGCGTTTTAGTTTGATGTAGTATACTTTTTATTTTTGCTTTTTGTTGCCTTTGTTTTTGATGTCACATCCAAAAAAAACATTGCCAATTCTGATGTCAAGGAGCTTACCCCATGTGTTTTCTTCTAGGACTTTTATGGTTTCAAGTCTTACATTTTTTAACCCAATGAGTTGATTTTTATATGTGGTGTTAGATAAAGTCTAGTTTCATTCTTTTGCATGTGGTTGTCCCGTTTTCTCAATACCATTTATTGAGGAGAATATTCCTGGGCCTTTTATTCTGTTCCATTGATCTATGTGTCTGTTTTTATGTTTAGCCCTTTGAAAAATATCTTTGCATATTAACTCAGTTATCACAATAGCTCTAAAAGATAGACACTATAATTTTTTCTCCTCTTTTTACATATGAAGAAATGGAGGCACAGATTGGCTAACTGACTTACTCAAGATTTCACTGCTTCTGAGAGTGGTACATAACTCGAACCCAGGCAGTCTAGTTTCATAGTCCACATTTTTTCCCACTATGCTATGCTATTAATTCTATAATTAAAGAAAAATTAAGGTAATTGGAGTCACTTACCCTAGAGATAAACAGTACTGAATTGAAGTAGAAGAGTGGGATGAATAACAGACACCTCTATGGTATTAGCTTTTTGTCACTTTACCTAGGTATTCTCCAGTGGGGTGGATTTTCTGTTTCTCTTTTCCTGATTACTATTAATGTGGATATTTTTCTGTGTTTTAATCTTCTATTTAATTTTTTGGTGACTTTTTTAGTGCCTTTTATGATTTTTGAAGATTGTTTTCCCCCATTTTTTAGAAATTTAGGCCAACAGCCCCTCAAATCACTTTTAATTATTAGTTTTTTTTTTTTTTTTTTAGCTGCCTTGGAAAATATTTACTGATCTTTAAATAGATGCTTAAATGTACACTGTCTCAAGGGATAGCTTAAAATTTCCTGGATTTTAAAATAGACTACCAACCCACCCCCCAACCCTGTTTTAATCCTTCTAAAAGAAAGAATATTTTTAAGATCTAATTATAAACCTTCCAAAATTTTATTTTATACTAGGAACATTTATTGGTTACCCAGTGGTTATAACACTGCATTTATTGAGACCCTGTCTTAAATGTGCAGCTCTGTGCTAGAGACTAAAAAAAGTTGCCTTTCACTGTTCCTATTTGGTAAGGAGGAAGAAAGTCATATAAATATGAGTTAATATAGATTAGTAAATGTTGTTATGGTATTTTAAATGATATATTGGGAGAGTACAAAGTAGTAGTTATTTTAATACTCCCTGAAAGAATCAGAGAAAACATTTAGAGCAAGTTAATTCTGAATCGAGACTCTTAAAGAAGAGAGAGAGGAGAAGTAGCTTGGAGTCAGAAAGGACCTGATCTCTTTGGAGGCAGTGGTTAGGTATGTGCGGCTATAGAGTGTTGGGAGCTGGAGCTGGGGAGGTAGGAGTTGTAAAGTGTTAGAAAATGAGGTTGCCAGTTGATGAAGAACTTTGCCAAAGTTAAGGAGTTTGAGTTTTATTTAATATGCAGTAAGGAACCCACAGACTTTTGTAAGCAAAAGAATGATGTAAGTGTATTTTCTGATAGTAGGGTAGAGGCTGGCTTGGGCAGCCGCCGCAGCAGGAGGTCTGTCTAGCAGTTGAGCCAGAAGCCATAATCTGTGACAGTGGGAAGGAGAGGAGAGACGTAATTCAGTGAATATGTCTAAAATGGACTGAAGAGGTTCAGAAACTGATTAGACATATGAGATAAGGAAAAGAAGGTTTTTGGTTGTGTTCCCTGGGTTTCTTTCTTTTTAACTTGGTTTCTACTGATAATAGAATGGGGCAGTTGAAGGCTACTGTTCTGAACTTTGTGCAGAAGTGCTTTGTACTTGTTAACATTTCAGAGATGTTATATCATGAGATTTGTTTATCTTATGTCAAATAAGGGTAAATATGCTTTGATATTTTCCATTTTGTTCTGTTTTATTAAAAAGAGTTGGTCTCAATGCACTGAATGGTGATAACCTGCATTTAAGAAAAACACTGTACTTTGTATTCATGGTTTGTATTATATATTCAGCTTTTTATTTAAAACTATAAATCTGCTTTGTCAATTTTTGTTTTTCGGCTTAGTGTTGTCATTTTTAAAATTCAGTAAGGTTAGTTCTTCTAAATGCAGTTACAGTTATGTTAGCATATTATGGAAGACTTGATATTGTATGAATTTTTGCTTCCAGATTTAGAAAAGAAGCTTCAGAAAGAATATATAATAGATAACTTATTCATTTGATGTTCATCTTCCTGTTTTTTCCAGTGTGAGAAATATTAATAGTTATTAAATAAGTTAATATTTAATATTCTATTTAGTATTTAAATACTGGACATTTAATATTTAATGTATTTAGTATTCTATTTAAAATAATCAAAATTGGTGTTAAAAAATGTAACATATTGTCTTCCAAAGAGAAGTCCCAATGCACGGTGTCTTGGGAATTTTTGCTGTTCTTATAGAAATGCTCTTTTCTCTAGGGAGAGCAGATTCTACATAGTCATTCAGTTACTGTAATATGATAGGACCTAGGTAAGATTTTATTTCAGAGATCACTGAGCCTTATTTTAAGTTATTTTTAAAGTGCCCATATCTAGAAATTGAGTAACTCCCATTTTAGTAGTGTAGTCTTATAACAATTGGGTGAAAAAATTTTCCTTATATCACTTGGTAAGCGTATTCATGTCATGTCTAGTTCTGACTGCTTTGTGATTCTGGATTATGTTGACTAGAGATACAGCATGTCATTCTTCTCAAGTTGAATTCATTCAATCTGAATTAAAGCTTAGAATGTTATTTTAATCATGACATTTTGTTAATTATCTCCAGTGTTCTAGGCATATAAAATACCGTGTCCTTTAAAAAAACTGTAGTTATATTTAAAGGAGAAGACAAATGTGAATGCAGCCTGGAGGAGATCAATTTCTATAGATAATTTGGTCATTTCATGATTCTTCTGCCATTTTGGGAAATCTGAATGAATCTCTTGTTCCTTTAAAAGGAAAAGTTTAGCAAAAATAAGAGCATTGTGATACTATCATAAGTAAATTAAAATGTCTTACTGATTTAAAGGAATAAGATGCTATTCTGAGTAGGACATGTTTTCCCCACTGACTGATCAAATAATTTGTCTGACGTGATTGGACTTATGCTTTCTTTTTCTAAAGTTCTTTTGATGAGAATACCTTCCTATGAAAAGTGCACCAGTCTTTTGTCAAAATGTTTGAGTTACTTTGTTTCCCTGGTAGACTCTCCTACAGCTTTAAAAAGCTTCCTAATTTGTTTCTGCTACTGGACTAAATTAATTGTGGTATTATTGATACAGACTTGTAGCTATCAACCAAAACAAAGAACCAGTCTGTTCTAAATTCTTTATTTTGAATTTGAAGAAATTTTTTTCTTTTTAAATGTAGAAATCTAATTCAGTTTATGAACATTAATATGTAATTTTGAATTTTTGAACAATTTTTAAAAAGTTATGGTACTTTGATTTACATGTTAGAATGTACCCATTTTGTTCCAAAATAGGCCATATAAGTTGAGTACCCTTTCCAGGAAAACATATCTCCAAAGGCTTTCATTAATAGTTACTTAGCACAGGTATAGAATCGCTGAGGTACTTAATAACTAAATTATTTGGTTTGTTATTGGTGGGGTTAAGCATTAAAAAAAAACCTATTTTTCTGATTATTAAAGTAATCATACAAAGCATAAGAGTCAAATTACTGATAATCCTACCATCTAGGAAAAACTGCAAGTAGTATTTTGATGTACTTCTTTCCAGTTGCTCTGTGCATTTTTTGTTTGTTTGACTCTTTGCTGTATATATGCTGGCTGCAGCACTGAGTCAAGTCTGGAACACTCGTCCCTGCCCTTAGTGAATATTACTACAGTCTAGAAGGAGGACAGATACTTGCACAGGTAACTTTTAATTTGATATAGTGAATGCTAAGCTAGAAACAGGCAAAAAAACGAGTTCAGAGAATTCCTAGATGATATGAAATCTGAGGTTATTTTTTAATTTCCCATTTATTGTATTTTATATCTTACTTAGATTGATAATATAAGCATTTTAGACTTTTATATCTTCATTATTTTAATGGCCTAGATTCTGTTCCTTTCTCCCTTTTGGGGTTTATTTGTAATAGTTCCTTATTAGAAATAATGCTTAAAGAACATTCCAAAGACCCATTCTCCCAAATGTTGGATTCTTTTTTTCTTTAGCTTCGTTGAGATATAATTGATAAATTGTAATGTATTAAGGTGAAAAAGTGATGATTTGGTTTGTGTGTACATTGTGAAAGGATTCTGATTAGAGTTGATTAACATATCCATCACCTCACTGTTACTTTTTTTTTTTCAGTTGAGAACATTTAAGTTTTATTCTCTTAGCAAATTTCGCTTACACAGTGTTGTTAACTGTAGTCATTGTATTCTACATTAGATTCTAAGACTTAGTCATCTTATAACTGCAAGACACCCTGCCATTCTCTCCCAGTTTCCCCATTTCTTGGACCCTGACAACTACCATTCAACTCTCTTTGAGTTCAACTCTTGTTTTTTAATCCCACATGTATTATACCGTGCACTAGTCGTCTTTCTTTGTCTGGCTCCTTTCACTTAGCATAATGCCCTCCAGGTTCATCCGTGTTGTTGCATATGGCAGGATTTCCTTACATTTTATGGCTGTATAATATTCTGTTGTGTGTATGTGTCTTTGGAAAAATGTTATTCAGATCATCGTTTATTTGGATGGTTTTTAGCTGTTGAGTTATATAAGTTCTTTGTATGTTTTGTGTTATTAACCTCTTATTGGATATATGGTTTGCAGATATTTTCTCCCATTCCATAGATTGTCTTTTCTTTTTCCTTCTTCCTCTCTCTTTTTTAAATTTTCTTAACTGTTCAAAAGCTTTTTAATTTGTGCCATGCTGTGCTCAGTTGCTTCAGTCATGTCCAACTGTTCGCAACGTTATGGACACAGCCTGCCAGGCTCCTCTGCCAGAATTCCTCTTGCCATGAAATTCTCCAGGCAAGAATACTGGAATGGGTTGCCATGCTCTCCTCCAGGGGATCTTCCCTACCCAGGGATTGAACGTCTCCTGCATTGGCAGACAAGTTCTTTACCACTAGTACCACCTGGAATGCCCTTAGTTTGATGTAGTTCCATTCATTTATTTTTGCTGTTAGTGTCAAAATCCAAAAAATCATTGCAAGACCAATGTTAGGGAGCATATCTGTATAGTTATTCTAGGAGTCTTGTGGCTTTACGTCTTATGTACAAGTCTTTAATTCATTTTGAGTTCATTTTTGTGTATGGCGTAAGATGGTGGAATAGTTCATTCTTTTGCTTGTGGCTGTCCAGTTTTCCTAACACCATTTATTGAATAGACGGTCCGTCCTTTCCCCTTGTATATTCTTGGATCCCTTATAGTAAATTAATTCACTGTGTATGCATGGGTTTATTTCTGGGCTCTCTATTCCATTCCATTGATCTGTGAATCTTTTTAAATGACAATACTGTTTTGATTACTATAGGTTTATAGTATAGTTTGAAATCAGAAGTTTGATGCCTCCAGTTTTGTTCTTTTTCAGGATTGAGTTGGCTATTCAAAGTCTTTTGTGGTTTTAGTTTTTTTTTTCTATTTCTGTAAAAAAATGCCTTTGAAATTTTTATAAGGATTGCATTGAATTTGGATTGCTTTGGGTAGTATGAACAATTTAGCAATATTCTTTTGATTCATGAGCATGAAATATCTTTCCACTTTTGTCTTCTTCACTTTATTTCATCTCAGTGTATTCTAATTTTTGATGTACAAATCTTTTACCTCCTTGGTTTAATGTACTTCCAAGTGTTCTTTTTGATGCAGTTTTAAGTGGGATTGTTTTCTTAACTACTAATGTCTCTTTTCAGTAGTTTGTTAGTATATAGAAACACAACTGATTTTTGTGTATTAATTTCCGTATGCTGTAAGTTTATTGAATTTGCTGATTTGGTTTTTTGGTGGTTTTTTGTATGAAGTATGTCATGTGCAAATAGAGACAGTTTTACTTCTTCCTTTCTGATTTGGATGCCCTTTATTTCTTTTTCTTATATAATTGTATAAATGCTCTGGCTAGAACTTCCAGTACTTTATTAATAAAAGTGATGAGAGTAGCTATCCTTGTCTTGTTCCTGATCTTGCTCCTCAGCTGTTCACTGTTGAATATGATGTTAACTGTGGGTAGTTATGTATGGCCTTTATTGTGCTGAAGTATGTTCCCACTATATCTAATTTGTTAAGAGTTTTATATTGAAAGGATGTTGAATATTGTCAAATACTTTTCCTACATCTGTTGAATTGATATAGATTTCTGTGCTTGATGTTGTTAATGTGGTATATCACTTTTATTGATTTGCACACGTTGAACCATACCTGCATCTTTGAAATAAATCTCATTTGACCATGGTGTTTGGTCCTTTTGATGTACTGCTGAATTAGGTTTGCCATTATTTTGTTGAAGATATTTGTATCTATGTTATTGGGGATGATGGCCTGTGATTTTCTTGTAGTGTGCTTATCTGTCTTCAGTATAGGGTAACAATGATTTCTTAAAGAGCTTGGAATTGTTCTCTCCCTTTCCATTTTTTTGAAGAGTGTGAGAATAATTGGTATTAATTTTTTAAATGGTAGGATTCCTCATTGAAACCATTTGGTCCTGAATGTATCTTTGTTGAAAGATTTTCGATTATTGATTTCTAGTAATCAGTCTGTTCGGATTTTCTTTATCTTCATGATTTAGTCTTGGTGGGTTGTATGTTTCTAGGAGTTTATTCATTTTTTCTAAGTTGTCCAGTTTGTTGGCTTATGATTGTTCACAGCAGTTTCTTATAATCTTTGTATTTCTATGTGAGCAGTTGTAATGTCTCCTTTTTCATTTCTGATTGTATTTGAGGCTTTTGTTTTTTCCATAGTCGTTCAGTTGTCAGCTTATCTTTTTAAAATAGCGTTTAGTTTCATTGATCTTTTCAGTTGTCTTTTTTAGTCTTTATTTCCTTTATTTCTACTCTGATTCTTATCAGTTCCTTGCTTCTTTTTTTTTTTTTTGCTGCATTGCGCGGCTTGTGGGATCTCAATTCCCTGACCAGAGATTGAACTTGGGCCATGGCAGTGAAAGCCTAGAATCCTAAATTAGTTCCTTCCTTCTACTAACTTTGGTGTTTGTTCTTCTTCTGGCTCCTTAAGGTATAAAGTTAGATTGTTCATTTGAGCTTTCTTAATGTTGGCATTTATCACTATAAATTTACCTCTTAGAACTGCTTTTGCATTCCATAAGCTTTGGTATGTTGTGTTTCCATCATTTGTCTCAAGAAATTTTTTTATTTCCATTTCACTCATAGTAATTTAGGAGCATGTTGTTTAATCACCACGTATTTGTGAGCTTTCTGTTTTCTTCTTTAAATTATTTCATACCATTATCATTGGAAAAGATGGCTTGGTATGTTCTAAATCTTAAATGTAGTGAGACTTGTTTTGTGGCATAAGGCATGATCTGTCCTGGAGAGTGTTTTATGTGCACTCAAGAAAAAAAAATTATATTCTCTATCTCTATATAACTTAAGGAGTAGATTTATTGTAAGGAATTTATTCATGTGATTATGGAGGCTGGCAAGACCCAAGATCTGCAGGCTGAGTCAGCAAGGTGGAGACCCAGGGAAGTCAATGGTTTAGTTCCAAATTGAATTTGAAGGCCTGAGAGCTGGGAGAGCTGAATGTAGAGTTTCATTCTGAAGGCTGAAAGGCCTGAAGTCCAGGAAGAGCTGATGTTTCATTTCCAGTCCAAAGGACAGGGTAAAGCCAGTGTTCTGTTTTGAAGACCTTCAGATGGGAAGAATTCTCTCTTTATTGGGGGTGTGTCAGCCTTTTGTTCGGAGAAGGCAATGGTACCCCACTCCAGTACTCTTGCTTGGAAAATCCCATGGACGGAGGAGCCTGGTAGGCTGCAGTCCATGGGGTCGCTGAGGGTCGGACATGACTGAGCAACTTCACTTTCACTTTTCACTTTCATGCATTGGAGACGGAAATGGCAACCCACTCCAGTGTTCTTGCCTGGAGAATCCCAGGGACGGGGGAGCCTGGTGGGCTGCCGTCTATGGGGTCACACAGAGTCAGACACGACTGAAGTGACTCAGCAGCGGCAGCAACCTTTTGTTCTATTCATACCTTTAGCTGGTTTGATGGAGGCCCTTCCACATATGGAGGGCAATTTGCTTTACTCAGTCTACAATTTAAATATAAGACCAAAAATAGTCTCATAGAAACATCCCAATATGAGGACACCTCATTGTCCAGTTATGTTGACACATACAATTAATCATCATACACATTAATATGTTGTTAGAGAGTTTTCAACCATGCAGGGGAATTCCATGGTGGTCCAGTGGTTAGAACTCCAGGCTTTCACTGCCAAGGGCCTGGGTTCAATCCCTGGTCAGGGAACTAAGATCTCATAAGTCAAGCAGCATGCCTCCCCACCCCGCCTCCCAAGAAAAAATATACAAATAAGCTTGTCACTGAGTCCAAGCTCATATAACTGGCCAATAAATTAAGAGATGAGTTGTTGAGGCAAGGAGTAGTGACTTTATTTGGAAAGCCAGCAAACAGATGATGGTAGGCTCATGCCCCATAGAATCCTCTGGCCTGACTTAGAATTCAGGCTTCTTTTATAGTCAGTGGGGAGGGAGTCAAGTCAGACATTTCGTGGTTCTCATCAGCTTTTGGGGCTTTCCCCAGTGACTGAGTGGTAAAGAACCCACTCTGGAGATATGGGTTCGATCCCAGGTTGGGAAGATCCCCTGGAGAAGGAAATGGCAACCCACTCCAATATTCTTGCTTGGAAAAGCCTCATGGACACAGGAGACCTGGTGGGTTCAGCCCATGGGGTCTCAAAGAGCTGGACACGACTGAGCAACTGAACAACATCATCATCAGCCTTTGGAGGGGATGTGTTAGCCTCCCTGTAGTTGTTCAGGGTGGGCCTGGCCTAGATGTTTCCTGTGAGCTGAACAGAGGTTTTTTTTTTGTTTTTTGTTTTGTTTTTTTACCTTAATGCTCATTATCTGGGAGGTTTCCCGGAGATGGGTCGTTATAAGGTGCGTATAGCTTATAGGCAACCTCCCTTTAGTGATTAACTTGTAATAGAATATAAAAGGTTCTTTGTTATTACAAACTGAGACTGTTTATTCTGGAAAAAGAAATCCAAAAAGTTACTGGTATTGGTAGTCCACAGAAAATTTCGATAATGCTGCCATGAATTTTCAGATTTAGAGCAGCAGTACTCGCTGGTATGTGCTCTAGGATGAACTAGAATTTCTTCTGAATAAAGGAATGAATTAACATGCTGGCTAGAGTTACTCATTTTGAATCAGCTGAATTTTAGAGAATATTTACAAATTAGAATAATTTTTTTTTTTACTCTAGATCAGGGATCTGCAAACTATGACCTTTCGGTCAAATCTAGCTTTTCATCATTTTGTAAAGTTTTATTGTAACACAGCCACATCTGGTCTTTTGTCTGCTACTGCCTTTATGACAGTGGTGAAAGTTTTGATAGAGATCAGATCAGATGGCTTGCAAAGGTGAAAATACTAATCTCTGACCTTTTACAGATGTTTTGTTGAGCCGTTCTTCCTGGTAATAGTTAATGATTTAAGCTAGGAACATCTTCCTAGCTTCTGATGATAATACTGTATCATTTTTGGTGGGTTTTTTCTCTTTTTTTTTTTTTTTATCCCCATTACTGGTGTGTCTGTGTGTGTACATGGGGCGGGGGAATTTATATCCTTTCTATATACAATTGGTTTCCTTGGGTCAAGATTTGTTAACAACAAATGGAGTGGAGTTGTTGTGGGTTAAATATGTAACACTACTTTATACTGCTCAAAATAGTTACATTGTCTAAAAACAGGTGTATTTCCTTTATTTCAGGGGTCTTACCGCAGCTTTTATAAAATTGTTGACCAGGAATCTGTTGAATTTACATATCTTGCTCTGTAACTGGTTCCTTTCAGAATCAAATGCTGATGTAGCCTGTGAATGAGTAAAAGTAATCAGCATTTTCTTCTTAAGATGATAGTGTATAATCATCATCATTATCATCCCTAGTGACAGAGTAAATGTTTCTCTATTTGTTTCTTTAGTAAAACATTGTAGTTAATATCAGCATTTAGATGTGGAGCTCCCTGAAAGCTCCTTTTTCCGTATGTGTAAATGTACAGTCTCTTCTGCAGCCATGGAAGCATACTATATAAGCAGCAAGTGCTTTTCTCCCATCCATACTTAACGTTTTGGATGTCACTACATGTTAAAAAAAATAGGTCAATAAAATTATTTTTAGCACTTAAGTAGTATCAACTAACTTACAGACAGTGTTTTGTTTCTAGGCATTTATTTTTTTATTTAAAGAAGTACTGTCCTTGTGCTTGTATATTATTATACTTCTCTGTTATTTTTTTTTATAAAAATTCCTAGTAGGAGGTCTTATGTTGAAATTTAGGTACATGTTGAAATTGAGATACCTGTTTTCAGATGTTCTAATTTTGAAATGCTCTATCAATTTATGTACCCATAAAAGTATGTGGACGTTTCCTGCACTTTGACATTGGTATTTCAAATATTTGCCAGTGGTATTTAATGTTATAGATGATTTAAAAGTCTAAAAATAGAAGCATTGTTGTCTTTTTCATTTCATTATTACTAAGGTTGGACATCTTTTCATATCTTTATTCGCCATTTCCATGTACTTCCAGCCTATTTATGCTCTTATCTGCTTGCTAAGTCACTTCAGTCGTGTCTGACTTTTTGCGACCCTATGGACTGTAGCCCTCCAGGTTCCTCTGTCCATGGATGGAATTCTCCAGGCAAGAATACTGGAATAGGTAGCTGTGTTCTACTCCAGGGGATCTTCCCCACCCAGGGATCGAACCTGCGTCTCTTATGTTTCCTGCATTGACAGGAGGGTTCTATACCACTAGCGCCACCTGGGAAGCCCATGTTCTTTATTCCTAAAAAAATATTTCTCCAACTAATAGGTTTGCACTTGGGAGAGAAAATAGTGGGCTGTTTTTCCTTTTTGATAATGGTTTAGATAGGACTTGGAGTTCATTTAAATGGAATATTATTAATACCTGAGGAACTGTTTAAAGGAGGGATGTTTGGTGCAGATAATAGACAGATCACAGTAGAGCACTTTTGGTGACAGAACGCCTTCACTTGGTGCTTTAATATGTGAGTGCCTAATCAGATGAATTAAGATAAACCCAGTTTTGAGACTGATGTAGAATCTACAGTTTTCACTTGTTCTGGACCTCAAAGCTGGTGGAAGTGTTTCTTTGGCTACCATTTTTTAAACTTGAGTTAATTCAAACTTAATTTATAAATTGCATAGAAATAGAAAATAAAATAATTTGATACAGTATTTTATTAAAACTAAAGCTTTAATGTTGGGGTTAATATGGTAGAAAATAGATTCTGGTTTTATTATTAATCTCTTTATATGTTTTGATATTAATATAGAGAGTGTCTATTATAAATATGGTAAAATAATGGTGATTAATTGTCTGGATATGTTTGTCATTTTGTGATTCTTGAGTTTATTAAACTGCTAGAAAGTTCTCCTTGCCTGCCAATTTCGATAGCATGTAACATGATAATTCTGTAAAGGTGTCTTATTTCACATCATGATGATAAGTGCCTTGTCATTTCTCCATTACTTGGAAGCAACTGCAATTGCAAACATAAAACCCAATGGGAGCATTATAATTATGTGATAATAAGTCTGCTTTAAGGTAGCTATTCAGGTCATCTGTAATGTGCTTATTACTTTTCAAGGGTATAATTGAAATGAAGTCTTAAAATTCTTGTACAGAACTTGTTAACACCCACAAATAAGTCTGCAGTCTTCAGGTTTAGAGTCACTGTGTTGAACATTAATAAAGATATGTACTGCTATAGCTTTTGTATAAATTTCAAGATTTAAAATTGCTTTCAAATTACTATAAGCATTTTTCAGTGCTTATCCTTTATTTCTGTTCCTAATTGTTAACAGGCTAGTAGTAAATAGTTCACAGATTGACCCTGGTCCATGGTATATTTTGAGGCATTGTAGATAAGAAGGAATGAACAAGAAGGTAAAATGATGGATAAATCAGGTAAAGGCAAATGTCAGTTAAGTAAAAATGGGCAACATAAGTGAAAATGAAGTTTAAGAGAACATTGAAAGTGATAAATTAGCTGAACAGTGAAGATGTATTGTAACTCAAAAGGGAAAATTAAGAGCCAGGAAATGCTCTGGTGTTAAACTTTTATTGAAAGATAACTAAAGAAATAGAATCAATTAAAATAATGCAAAATAATTTTAAATTTTAAGTGGTTAGGCTATCGTAGTAGAAAATAGATTGTTTTGACTTTCCAGCTTCCCTAGTAGCTCAGCTGGTAAAGAATCTGCCTGCAATTCAGGAGACCCTGGTTTGATTCCTGTGTAGGGAAGATCCTGTGGAGAAGGGATAGGCTAACCACTCCAGTATTCTTGGGCTTCCCTGATGGCTCAGCTGGTAAAGATTCTGCCTGCAATGCGGGAGACCTGGGTTTGATCCCTGGTTTGGGAAGATCCCCGGGAGAAGGGAATGGCTACCCATTCCAGTATTCTTGCCTGAAGAATTCCATGGACTGTATAGTCCACGGGTTCACAAAGAGTCGGACACGACTGAGTGACTTTCCACAAGTGCATTCTACATGTATTGTCATGCAATATGCTTTGATTAGATTTTTCCTGAGTCCTAGTTCTCAGATAATATCTGTATATGGGATCACAGATGCCTACCTATCAAATATTACAGAGCAGAGTACTAACATTTCCATACAGATTGATGATAGAGTTGACATTTTATATCAGACAGTAGTTCTGTGTTTAAAAGTTCAGTATCTGTAAGCAGAAATCAGATATCTTCAGTCAAAGAAAGCTAAGTCAGCATCGAATTTGTGTATGTCTGATAAGTAAGTTTATTTGGTGACTCATAGATATTACTGATCTATTTGAGTTATTTTTGGCAGAAAATAAGCTTTTTATCTTACTTGTATTTTTTTTTAACAAGGCCAAAAGATGTCTTCTACCTACTCATAGACATCATAAATTTATTAACTTTTTGCATATTTTCCTTTGTAGGCCCAGATTATTCTTCATCAGCATGGTTACCTGGTAATGAATCATTGTGGCAGGCCACAACTGTCCCATCTAACCAGCGAAATAGCCATATCAGGAGACATAGTATAGCTTCTGACAGTGGTGATACTGGCATTGGAACTTCCTGTTCTGACAGCGTGGAAGGTGAGTTAAATTCTTACTGGTTAGACATGAAGCTTTGTAGAATGGTTGTAATTGAGAAAGCAAGGGACATGTCTTATTGTTCCAAACTAAAAAATTATAAAATAATGTTTGAGTATTTAGTAATATTCAGTGTTGTTGTATATCAAATGAAATTGTTCTGATCAGATTAGTTTTTCCTTCCTTCATTTTTAAATTAAACTTTTTATTTTGAAATAATTGTAAATTCACACGTGATTTAAAGAAATAGTACAGAGATGCTAATGCAACCTTCAGCTCATTGCTCCCCCACCCCTTGGTCTCTTGTAAAACTGCACTGCAGTATCACATTGATAAGGTCAAAATACAGAACATTTCTCTCACCACAGTATACCTGATTCTGTTCATACCCACTTTCCCTCCCACCTCTTCGTAACTGTTGGAAACCACTGATCTATTCTCCATTTCTGTAATTTTGTTTGTCATTTCAAGCATACCCTATAAACTGTACCATACAGTATGTAACTCTTTGGAATTGGCTTTTCTCTCTGTAGATTTATCCTGGTTGTTGTGTGCATTAATAGTTCCTTTCTTTGTATAGCAATGGTGGTATTGGAGAGACCACATTTTGCCTAACCATTAAACCGCTGAAAGACGTCTGGGTTGTTTACAGTTTGGGGCTTTTAGAAATAAAGCTGCTATTATAAACATTCATGCATAAGGTTTGGTGTGAACATACGTCTTCGCTTCTCTGTGGTCAGTGGCCAGGAGTGCAGTTGCTGGTCGTATGGGAGCTGCACGTTTAGTGTTTAAAGAATCCGTCACACTGTTTTCCAGAGTGACTACTGTGTTTCCATCAACAATGTAAATAGATCAGTATGAATAATCAAACTTTCTCTTCAGCCTTGCTAGCCCTTGGTGATTTTTATTTATTTGTTTTTTTCTTTGGTTTTTAAATTTTAGGTTTTTCTGGTAGGAATGTAGTGATATCTCATTTTGGTTTTAATTCTCATTTTTTTTTAAAGGTTAAAAATGTTGAACATTTTTTCACAGATGTTTATTTGCCATCTATCTGTTCTGTTTGTTGAAATGTTCTTATCTTTTGCTGTTTTCTAGTTGGATTTCCTCCATTTTTATTGTTGAGCTTTGAGTATTCTTTGTATATTTCAGACACTAATCCTTTGTTGGCTATTTGATTTGTAAACATTTTCTTCCAGTCTGGCTTGTCTTTCATCCTCTAACTGTGTCTTTTGCAGAGCAACAGTTTTTAAGCTTGTAAATCCAGTGTATCAGTTTTTGCCTGTATGGATCATGCTTTTGGGATCAAGGCTAAGAACTCTTTGTCTAGTCCCAGATCTTGAATATTTTACTTTTTTCCTCTTTTTTTTCCCCCTAAAAGTTTAATCATTTTATATTCTGTAAGTCTGTGGTCCATTTTGAGTTAATATTTTTATAATGTGTATATGTTTGGGTGTTTCTGAGAACGCTCTTAGGCTCAGTTATTTGCTGGAACTCAGAAAAGATATTATACTAGTGGTTATAGTTTTTTTTACAGCCAAAGGATACTGATTTAAATTAGTAACAGAGAGGTAAAGGGCAGGGTCCAGAAAACACCAGGTCCAAACTCCCAGTTGTCCTCTCCCAGTGGAGTTGTGTGGACAGTAATTAGTTCTCTCAGCAGTGTTGTGCGAGGGCACACAGTGGCAAGGCCCAATCCTTGGTGTTTGGGATTTTTACTGTGGGTAGGTTATATTGATATGGTTGAATGCCTGTATGCATGACCTTAGTTTCCAGCCTTTGAGAAGTCAAGCTGACCTTACGTGGTTCAAGACTCCTACCATAAATCACATTATTAGCATAGACTATATGCTTGGAGTTACCCAAGGTCCCCAGGTAAACAAAGACACTCTTATTAGGCAGGGTGTTTCAAGAATTTAGAGGTTACATCTTAGGAGCCAGACAAGGGCCAAACCTTTCTTGGAATGTGCAGTGTGTGGAAAACCCAGACATGCTGATCCTTAACTGCACAGTGTGAGATTTAGATTGAGGTTTATTTTCTTTGCAATATAAATCTTGAAACCAGAATAATATCCACTTAATTTTTTTTGAAAATTGTTTTAGCTATTCTGGTTGTTTTGTTTTTCTGTGTAAGTTTTAAGTAATTTTGACTATACAAAAAGTCTTGCTGGGAATTTAATAGGAATTATGTTGTCCATCTATCAGTTTGGGGAGAGTTGCCATCTTTACTCTGTTGAGTCTGCTAATCCATTAAAATGGTATGTTTTCCCATTTATTTAGATCTTATTTCATTCACCAGTGTTGTATAGTTTTCAACATACATGTCCAGTACATGTTTTGTTAGATTTATAGCTAAGTATTTCATTCTTGGGAGAGTGAATGTAAATGGCATTTTATAGTCCAAGTTTGGTACCAGTGTGTTAGTTGTATATTACAAGATTGCTGAACTCACTCTTTCATTCTCAGAGGGGTTTTGGGGGTTTATTTCTTGGATTTTTCTCTGTAGATAGTTATGTCATCTGTAAGTAGGAGTATTTTTCCTTTTGATATCAGGATAATACTAGCTTTCTAAAATGAATTGGGAAGTGTTTCTTTCTATTTTCTGGAAGAGATGGAATAGAGTGGTTTTAATTCTTCTTTAAATGTTTAGTAGAATTCTTGTGACACCATCTGGGCCTAGGAATTTCTTTTTTTTTTTTTAATATTAATACCTTAAAATCATGAATTAAGTTTCCTTAATAGTCGTCGTTCTTCACTCAGTCATATCTAACTCTGTGACCCCGTGGACTGCAGCACACCAGGCTTCCCTGTCCTTCACTATCTCCCGGAGTTTGCTCCAACTGATGTCCATTGTGTCAGTGATGCCATCCAACCATCTCATCCTCTGTCACCCCCTTCTCCTCTTGCCCTCAGTCTTTCCCAGCATCAGGGTCTTTCCAGTGAGTCAGCTCTTCTCATGAGGTGGCCAAAGATTTGGAGTTTCAGCTTCAGCATCAGTCCTTCCAATCAATATTCAGTGTTGATTTCCTTTAGGATTGACTGGTTTGATCTCCTTGCAGTTCAAGGGACTCTCAAGAGTCTTCTCCAGCACCAATAGTGCTAATAGTCATAGAACTACTCAAATTATCTTTCATGTTGGGTGAGTTGCAATAGTTTGTCTTTTTGAGGAAGTAGATCATGTTGGATGATGGTGTTGATTTTTTTCTATATCCTTGATGATTTTCTGTTGAGTTGTTCAGTTGTTGAAAAAAGAAGTATTAAAAGTCTCAACTGTAATTATGGATTTGTACATTTAATTTTTTAGTTTTATAACCTTTTGTTTGATATCTTGCAGCTCTGTTGTTCAGTGCATATGCAATTAGGATTGCTATATATTCTTGGTGGGTTGTCTCTCTTATTATTGCATGATGTCTTTCTCTGTCTCTGGTAATTTTTTTGTGCTGAAGTCTACTTGGACTGCGAGGAGATCCAACCAGTCCATCCTAAAGGAGATCAGTCCTGGGTGTTCATTGGAAGGACTGATGTTGAAGCTGAAACTCCAATACTTTGGCCACCTGATGCGAAGAGCTGACTCTTTTGAAAAGACCCTGATGCTGGGAAAGATTGAGGGCAGGAGGAGAAGGGGACAACAGAGGATAAGATGGTTGGATGGCATCACCGACTCAATGAACGTGAGTCTGGGTGGACTCCGGGAGTTGGTGATGGACAGGGAGGCCTGGTGTGCTGCGGTTCACAGGGTCGCAAAGAGGCAGACACGACTGAGTGACTGAACTGAACTACTTTATCTAGTTTAATATCTTCTACTTCCTTTTGATTAATGTTTAAATGGTATATATTTTCTGTTCTTTTACTTCTAACTTGTCTAAACATTATATTCAAAGTTAAATCATTATTAACAACGTACAGTTGGGTCATGGTTTTTAATCCACTTTGCCAGTCTTTGTCTTTTAGTTGGTATATTTAGACTATATATAATGTAATTATTGATGTATTAATACTCAGATTTTCTGTTTGTTCTCTTTGTTTTTGTTTTCACTTTCTTGGCTTTCTCTGGGTTACTTGAACAGTTATAGAATTCTACCTGGATTTAACTATAGTATTTCTAAAAGGGTATCTCTTTGTATAGCTCTTCTAGCAGTTGCTCTAGGTATTATATGTTATATATAATGTGGATATATAATATAAAAGCTTATGTATATATAGCTTACCATTTTAACATTTGGACTATAGAAGCATTTTCTCCCTTTATATCCTTTTATGTACCCCATTTATAATAAAATTATTTCAGCTCTTTCCTTTACATATAACCATAACCGCATCAGACAGTGTTATAATTTTTATATCATCTGTTAAACATAATCTAGGAAACTCAGGAGGAGATAGAGAACCTGCTGTGTTTACTCATATTTTTGCTTCCTGTGTTCTTCCTTTGTGTTGTTCCAAGGTTCCATTTTATTGGTTACATTTGGTTTAGAGGATTTCCTTTAGTCAGTTGTTTAGGATACATTTGCCGGCAACAAATTATCTTAGTTTTTCTCCCACTGAGACTGTCTTGGTTTCACCTTGATTCCTGAAGGATGGTTTCAGTAGGTATACAATACTGCCTAGTTTGACAGTTCTTTTATTACTTGAAAAGTATTATCACTTCTTTCTGACCTCCATGGTTGATTAACAATGTTGTGATAGTTTCAGTTATACAGCAAAGTGTTTTCAGTTCAGTTCAGTTGCTCAGTCGTGTCTGACTCTTTGTGACCCCATGGACTGCAGCACACCAGGCCTCTCTGCCCATCACCAACTCCCGGGGTTTACCCAGACTCATGTCCATTGAGTCAGTGATGCCATCCAACCATCTCATCTTGCCATGCCCTTCCTCCTGCCGTCAATCTTTCCCAGCATCAGGGTCTTTTCCAATGAGTCAGCTCTTCGCATCAGGTAGCCAAAGTATTGGAGTTTCAGCTTCAACATCAGTCCTTCCGATGAACACTCAGGACTGATTTCCTTTCGGATGGACTAGTTGGATCTCCTTGCAGTCCAAGGGACTCTTAAGAGTCTTCTCCAACACCACAATTCAAAAGCATCAATTCTTTGGCGCTCAGCTTTCTTTATAGTTCACTTTCACATCCATACATGACTACTGGAGAAACCATAGCTTTATACATATACATGTTATCTATTCTTTTTCAAATTCTTTTTCCTTTTAGGTTGTTACATAATACTGAGCAGAGTTCCCTGTGTTGTGCAGTAAGTCCCTGTTGGTTATTCATTTTAAATACAGTAGTGTGTACATATCAATCCCAAACTCCCTATTTCTTCCCCTGACCCATCCCCCTTGGTAACCAAGTTCATTCTCTAAGTCTGTGAATCTGTTTCTGTTTTGTGTATAAGTTCATTTGTATCATTTCTTTTTAGATCACTGCATATAAATGATATTATACGATGTTAGTAAACTAGTTTTCAAAAGATGAAATGATTTATTCTCATCAGTATGGTGATTAAGAGCTATAGCTTTGGTTAGACCTGTTATCAGTTAATTATCTGTGCAACCTGGAATAAATTCTCATTTCTCTGAGCCTGAGATTTTTCATCTTCAAATTGGAGATAATATTTTTTAAAAGTCTTATGGAAATTTAATAATATGACTTTTAAATTGCTTAGCACGGTTTCTTTGTATTACCATCAGTACTTTAATAAATAAAGTGATTATTCTCCTTCCCCGGACTCTTACTTTTTCTCATGTCTCTTCAAATTTTCCCTCCCTGGGAAGGTTCCCTGAAACAGTGATACTTCTGTTGCCACTGTCACAGCTTTGTACCTACTACCCTGCTTTACTTTGGGTTTGTTATTTGTTGTTTATTGCTTGTTATTTGGGTTTGTTATTTATTGTTTGTATCATAGAATAGGGACTGGTATAGGGACTAGTATGTACTGGGTGCTCGATTTTGTTCAATGAAACGATGCATATATATATGTGTGTGTGTGTGTATATATGTATATGTATATAGAGAGACTTTCAGTTACAGATTCTTGTTTTAGCCTGCTTTGTACTTGGTATTTCTGAGATTGGTGCCTCTTTGATATTTCCCCAGAGAGATGGACTCCCTGTGCTGCATTCCCAAGACTTATTTTTTCAATAGTTACCACACTAAATTTTCTGTCTTCTGAAATTTTGTTGTAATCTCTTATTGCTGATGGTCCTATATTATTCATTGCCATGAGTTTCCACTTTATTACTTTTCTGTTATTTCAGTGGGTTTTAGAGGGGGAGAATGTAACTTTGTGAACTTAGGCAATGATCTTGAACAAGAGAATTTGTCATATAGATATAAATGAGAAAAAATAAAGAGAAAAATAATTAAAAAAAGATTGTAAAACTTTTCCTTAATGTCAACTAGTGTGTGTATTTTTTCTATTCCCCCCACCATGATTTTAAAAAAGGTGAAAAATGCACATTTTTAAAAAGCACATTTAAAATGAAGTAAATTTATTTTATATGACCATAATTTTAAAAGCAAATTTGTATTTCAAGTATTAAATTTATGGGCTTTGAAAATTTTGAATTCATTTAGCATTAAATAGAGGAAAAGTAAAATTTCCCTTTATCTTCTGTCTTCTGATCCTTGCTTTGTTGTCAGAGGTCACAAGTGTTATTAGGGTATTGCATGTTCTTCTAGATATTTTGTTCTGTGTTTATTCACATACACACAAACTTTAGAATAAAACTGGATCATCCCATATATACTTTGTAATTGGCTTTTGTATTTTTTAAGTCTGTATTGGAGTTCTAAAAAAAGAGTTTGTTTTCTTTTTTCATTGTGATATGAGTCATATAAGCTAAGGCATATTACCCGAGGCTCCTAGAATTGCTCTGTTCTCCACGGAAATCCAGCCATTGAGATAAGCCGAGGACTGGGTTAGACCCAGGAATTCAAGGGTTAGGCAGGCTTACATGGGGGCTTTCTTCACGATGCTTTGAAAATAACACACAGAATGAATCAAAGTCCTCCTACCAGTTTACAACAGAATCAAGCAACAAATCAGAGAAGAAAACAAACTTATAATTTTTATTAGATATTGAGATTTCTCTAGCACATATATCAACCTTAGTACTTTTTAAAAACACATGGTTATTTGGAAATTTAGTACATGATATAAAAACAGCATTTCAAAGTAGTAAGGGAGGATTAAGCCTGAAAAAAAGTGTTATTAGAGCCTGACCTCAAACTGTAAGAAAATTAAATTTAAAATGGAGTAAATTTATTTTATATTTTTACATTAGAAATATTCTTAAACAAGCCATACAACACAGATTTTAATAGAAATTTAAATTTTGAACACTGCTAAAAGCTACTAAATATAAAAGGAAACATACTAGGAAAAAAATATTTGTAATCAAATTAACAGGAAAATAGTATCCTTATTTAATGCACCCAAATAGGTGTTTATCTATAAAATTTTAAATATTTAATAATTTAAAAATTTCACAGATAAAAGAAATACATAATTCATGTAAAAATTACAAATGGCCAATAAACATCAAAAAGATGATCAAACTCAGTCATAGTGAAGTGAAAGACTGTACAATTAGATACCACTTTCACCAGTGAAATTGCCCCTTTAAAAAAAAAATAGACTGTAATATCCAGTGTCTGAGCAAAGATGGGAAAAACAGTACTCTAAAAAATAGTATATGTAGTCAGCCTTTATAGAGGGCAATTTGGCAATGATAACTAACAGCTGTGTGGCTGTTAACCATGTTCTAGGCACTTACAGGTTAACTCATTTAATCCTCACAGCAGTTCTCTGATGGGAAAACGAGACAGAGGTTAAATTACTTACCTGTAAATAATATATGTACAGTGTATATATCCTTGATTCAGCACACACACAGGTAAATAAAGATAACATATATAAGAATATTCACTGTAAAACTGTTTCGAAGAAAGTTAGAAACAAATCCAAGTGTCTTATCAATAGGGAAGTGGTTAAATATTTCACTGTGTATTCAGTTAAAATAATTAGGTAGCTATATATATGCTGCTGCTACTGCTAAGTTGCTTCAGTCGTGTCCGACTCTGTGAAACCCCATGATGGCAGCCCATCAGGCTCCACCGTCCCTGGGATTCTCCAGGCAAGAACATTGGAGCGGGTTGCCATTTCCTTCTCCAATGCATGAAAGTGAAAAGTGAAAGTGAAGTCGCTCAGTCTTGTCCAATTCTTAGCGACCCCATGGACTGCAGCCTACCAGGCTCCTCCGTCCATGGGATTTTCCAGGCAAGAGTGCTGGAGTGGGGTGCCATCTCCTTCTCCGAGCTATATATATACCAACCTAGAAAGATATTGAAGTGAATTTGCAACTTAAGATAATAAACTAAGCACATTCCTCTACTTTTGTTTCTTTCTGGAAAACCACTAAGTCAGGAAAAAAATTAAAAAACCAAACCAAATTTTACATTCTAAAACAGCAACAAGAAATTCAGGAATAAACCATTGATTTATACTATTAAAAATGCTTAGAAATGCTCAAGAACCAGTAGTATCAGACTTGCTATGTTTTCCCACCATATAGTAAAGGTTTTTCTCCTTTCTATATTCTGTTCTTTGGATGCAAGTTAGAAGGGAAGGATTAAACTCTGCCTCCTAGAGGAGGAAGTTTCTGAGTTTAATATTTGAAATTATTCTTTAAGATATGTTTGTCCTTTCTTATTTATCTATTTGGTAATTTGTAAATATCAACACGAGCACTTTGTTAAAGTGCTGCACTCAATATGCCAGCGAATTTGAAAAACTCAGCAGTGGCCACAGCACTGGAAAAGATCAGTTTTCATTCCAATCCCAAAGAAAGGCAATGCCAAACAATGTTCAAATTACCATACAACTGCACTCATTTTACATGCTAGCAAGATTATGCTCAAAATCCTTCAAGCTAGGCTTCAGCAGTACATGAACCAAGAACTTCCAGATGTACAAGCTGGATTTAGAAACGGCAGAGGAACCAGAGAAAAATTGCCAACATACACTGGATCATAGAAAAAGCAAGGGAATTCCAAGAAAATCTATTGTTGCTTCATTGACTATGCTAAAACCTTTGACTGTGTGGATCACAACAAACTGTGGAATATTCCTGTATAGAGAAAGCCATGGGAGTTTCAGAAAAACATCTCTCTGTTTCATCGATTGCACTAAAGCCTTTGACTATGTGGATGATGACAAGGAAAGCTCTTAGAGAGATGAGAATACCAGATCATCTTACTTATCTCCTGAGAAACCTGTACGCAGGTCAAGAAGCAATGGTTAGAACCCTGTATGGAACATCTGATTGGTTCAAGATTGAGGAAGGAGTACAACAGGGCTGTCTGCTGTCACCCCTTTTGTTTCACCTGTACGCTGAGCACATCATGAGAAATGCCAGGCTGGGTGAGTTACAAGCTGGAATCAAGATAGGCAGGAGAAACATCATCAGCCTCAGATATGTGGATGACACCACTCTAATGGCAGAAAGCGAAGAGGAATTAAAGGACCTCTTGATGAGGGTGAAGGGGAGAGTGGAAGAGCCGACTTAAGACTAAATATTAAAAAAACTAAGATCATGGCATCAGCCCCATTACTGCATGGCAAATAGAAGAGGAAAAGGTGGAAGTAGTGACAGATTTCGTCTTCTTGGGCTCTAAAATCACTGTGGACAGTGACTACAGCCATGAAATCAGAAGGTGATTGCTTCTTGGCAGGAAAGCGATGACAAACCTAGACAGTGTTGAAAAGAAGAGACATTACTCTGCCGACAAAGGTCTGTATATCAAGGCAGTGGTCTTCCCAGTGGTCAGGTATGGTTGTGAGAGCTGGACCATAAAGAAGCCCAAAGAATTTATGTCTTCGAACTGTGATGCTGGACAGCAAGGAGATCAAACCAGTCAATCTTAAGGAAGATCAGCCCTGAATATTCATTGGAAAGACTGATACTGAAGCTGAAACTCCAGTATTCTGGTCATCTGATGTGAACAGACGACTCAACTGCCCTAGAAAAGACTGAGGGCAGAAGGAGAAGAGGGCATCAGAGGATGAGATGGCTGGACAGCATCACCGATGCAATGAACATGAACTTGCACAAACTCTGGGAGATGGTGAGGGACAGGGAGGCCTGGTATGCTGCAGGCCATGGGGTTGCAAAGAGTTGGACACGACTGGGCGATGGAACAACAACTTTCTTAAAGAGATGGGAACCACACCACATTACCTGCCTCCTGAGAAACGTGTATGCAAATCAAGAGGCGACAGTTGGAACTGGACATGGAACAATGGATTGGTTCAAAATTGGAAAAGGAGTATACGTCAAGGCTGTGTATGGTCACCCTGATTATTTAACTTACATGCAGAGTACATCATGCAAAATGCCAGGCTGGATGAAGCACAGGCTGGAGTCAAGATTGCCTGGAGAAATATCAATAACCTTAGATATGCAGATGATACGACTTAAATGGCAGAAAGTGAAGAGGAACTAAAGAGCCTCTTGATGAAGGTGAAAGAGGAGAGTGAAAAAGCTGGCTTAAAACTCAACATTTGAAAAACAAAGATTATGGCATTTGGTCCCATTACTTGGTCCCATGGCAAATAGATAGGGAAAAAGTGGAAGCAGTGTCAGATTTCATTTTCTTGGGCTACAAAATCAATGAATATGGTGACTGCAGCCACAAAATTAAAAGACACTTGCTCCTTGAAAGAAAAGCTATGACAAACCTAGACAGTGTATTAAAAAGCAGAGACATCACTTTGCCAACAAAGGTTCCTGTAGTCAAAACTATGGTTTTTCCAGTAGTCATGTATGGATGTGATAATTGGACCATAAAGAAGGCTGAGCACTGAATAACTAATGCTTTTGAGCTGTGGTGCTGGAGAAGACTCTTGGGAGTCCCTTAGACTGCAGGGAGGTCAAACCAGTCAATCCTAAAGGAAATCAACCCTGAATATTCATTGAAGGACTGGTGCTGAAGCTGAAGCTCCAATACTTTGGCCACCTGATGCAAAGAACTGACTCATAAGAACAGACCCTGATGCTGGGAAAGATTAAGGACAAAAGGAGAAGGGGTTGACAGAGGATGAGATAGTTGGATGGCATAACTGACTCAATGGACATGAGTTTGAGCAAACTCAGAGATAGCGAAGGACAGGGAAACCTGGTATGTGGCAGTCCATGGGGTCACAAAGAACCAGACATGGCTTAGCTACTGAACAAAAACAACAGCAGCAATCATTTATTTTAGTATGGACTGGCTTATTATCCAGTGTGTGTGTATTAGTCTCTCAGTCATGTCTGACTCATTGCAATCCCGTGGACTGTAGCCCGCCAGGCTCCTCTGTCCGTGGAATTCTCCAGGCAAGAATACTGGAGTAGATTGCCATTTCCTTCTCCAGGGCATCTTCCTGACCCTGGGATCAAACACGGGACTCTTGAATTGTGGGCAGATTCTTTATCATCTGAGCCACTAGGGAAGCCCAAGGAACCAAAACCAAAAAATATAGATGACCATACAGCATCCTTATTGCCAAATTCAGACTTAAATTGAAGAAAGTAGGGAAAACCACTAGACCATTCAGGTATGAACTAAATCAAATCCCTTATGATTATACAGTGGAAGTGAGAAATAGATTTAAGGGCCTAGATCTGATAGAAATGTCAATAACCTCAGATATGTAGATGACACCACCACCCTTATGGCAGAAAGTGAAGAGGAACTCAAAAGCCTCTTGATGAAAGTGAAAGTGGAGAGTGAAAAAGTTGGCTTAAAGCTCAACATTCAGAAAACGAAGATCATGGCATCTGGTCCCATCACTTCATGGGAAATAGATGGGGAAACAGTGTCAGACTTTATTTTTCTGGGCTCCAAAATCGCTACAGATGGTGACTGCAGCCATGAAATTAAAAGACGCTTACTTCTTGGATGGAAAGTTATGACCAACCTAGATAGCATATTGAAAAGCAGAGACATTACTTTGCCAACAAAGGTTCGTCTAGTCAAGGCTATGGTTTTTACGGTGTTCATGTATGGATGTGAGAGTTGGACTGTGAAGAAGGCTGAGCGCCAAAGAATTGATGCTTTTGAAGTGTGGTGTTGGAGAAGACTCTTGAGAGTCCCTTGGACTGCAAGGAGATCCAACCAGTCCATTCTGAAGGAGATCAGCCCTGGGATTTCTTTGGAAGGAATGATACTAAAGCTGAAACTCCAGTACTTTGGCCACCTCATGCGAAGAGTTGACTCATTGGAAAAGACTCTGATGCTGGGAGGGATTGGGGGCAGAAGGAGAAGGGGACGACAGAGGGTGAGATGGCTGGATGGCATCACTGACTGGATGGACGTGAGTCTGAGTGAACTCCAGGAGTTGGTGATGGACAGGGAGGCCTGGCGTGCTGCGATTCATGGGGTCACAAAGAGTCGGACACGACTGAGGGACTGATCTGATCTGATCTGATACAGCGTCCTATAGTACCTATAGTAATTTGTTGCTCAAATTATTCCAGCTTTTGCCATTGGGAACTCTTTCAGGTTGACTCCTGTGATACTTTGTGTTCTCCCCCCATCCTTTTGTTTTTGAGCACTTCTTTTGAATACTGTAGGGTGTTGTATGGTCATCTTATGTTTTCCCTACCATAGACCTAGAATCAGCCATTGCTCCAAAGAGCCCTAGTTTTTTTGTTTTTGTTTTTGTTTTTGTTGGAGAAGAGTATTTAGAAACCAAGATCTGTGTGCTGGGAGTGCTTGTTACTTCTGGGGTGTCATTGCTTCTGTGCCATCATGAAGGACAGAAGTAGCTTCTCTGGGGTATATATACTCACCTGTATATATGTGCATATCTAAAATTATTTGTGTCTATTCATAAGTATCTGTATTAAGCTAAGTTAGTTCCTACTGATGTCTCTCACTCTAGTCCAGTACAGCAGAGCTCATTTTAGCTTTTTCCCCTCCTTGTCTGTAATTTCCCTCTCCAGCAGTGAGGCACCTCCTACCATCTACCATCCATTTACATATTTGTTTATCTCCCAGTGTACAAGTAAAGCACGTTTGGAAGTATTAACCCATATTTCACTGTATTCGTTTCCCAGGGCTACCATAACAAATTACCATAAACTGGGGGCTGCTTACAACAGCAGAAATATATTTTCTCACAGTTCTGGAGACAGTAGATTCAAAATCAAGGTATCAGCTGGGCTATGTTTTTCCGAAGGCTCTAGTGACAAGTCTTCCTTAATTGCCTCTCTAGATTCTGCTGGTCACTGGGAATCTTTGACCTTCTGTGGTTTGTGGCACCATAGCTTTCTTCTCTGCTTCCTGTACATGGCCTGCTTCTCTAGGTCTCCTCTGTGTCTTCATGTAGCTCTCTTTCCCTTTGTAAGGACACTGGTCATTGGATTTAGGGCTCACCCACATACAGTATAACCTCATCTTAACTTACTACATCTGTAAAGACCTGATTTCAAAATAAGATAACATTCACAGGTACTGGGGGCGTTAAGATTTCAGTGTATCTGTGTGGAACACAGAATTCATTCCACAGCACTATTACATGTATTAATATCTGGTTAAATAGAAAGGCATAACATTTTTGGAGAGTAATTTGAACTAAGTGGAGTTGAAAATAAAACAGGAAACTACTGTGATGTTTTAAAAAATGTATTATTAGTTATTTGGTCTCATCAATAAACTTTAAAAACGTTTTTGAGTATAGAATTGTGTGGAAAGGATACAGATCCGGAGATTTAAACGTTATAGAATGGATGTTCTGGGGTGGTTTTTTTTTTTTTTTTAGTGCTATTGCAAAGCTGTTTAAGCAAATCAGACAGTCTGTTAACTCTGTTTCCGTGTTGTGACTTCTGAAAAGTTTACTTGGATTCAGAGATAAATTTCACTTTTTTAAGCTTTGGCTTAGACATTCAAGATCAATGCTTTTTTTTTGGTCAGTTACTTCCCAGGTGCTGCAGTGGTAAAGAATCCACCTGCCGTGCAGGAGCTATAAGAGACACAGGTTCGATCCCTGGGTCAGGAAGATCCTGTGGAGTAGGAAATGGGAACCATTTTAGTATTCTTGCCTGGGAAATTCCATGGACAGAGGAGCCTGGTGGGCTACAGTCCATGGGGTTGCAAAGAGTCGGATGCGACTGAACATGCACTCATGCACCTTAATTTCCATAGAATATTATGATATTAATCTGGGTCCAGCTGCGAAATTTTCTTCCTGAGTTCTTCCAGGGAAAGCTTTAAAAAAAAAAAAAAATCCCTTCTTTTGCCCATATTAGGCCACACAGTGTCAGGGCTGTGATGCTATATTTTCTTAATGAGTGGCTGAAAAACTGAAAATACCTCATTGAGAATATGATAGTACTTTTTAAATAATTTCCAGAAACTCTTTGATTCTGCTCTGTATTATTATATATAATTACTTATCTTTTCTATTTCTGTTTAGAAAAATGCCTTTTCTCTTTATTCTTTGAATTAATTTAAAACTTATTTGTGTCAATAGCAAATATCACTGCTTTTCTCACTGAATAATTCATCAGGTGTTAAATACAAATCCCTATAATGTTTTAGGGATAAAGAACATGATTTTCACTTTCTTCTTGAATTGGGCTGATGTGTGAAGATGTTGTTTTCTTTTGGCCTTTCATTATTTCTTGCCATTACCTCCAAGTTGAACTCAAACTCCTTTTCCTGCTTGTTATTTAAATTAATACATAGAATCAGTGATTTTACTGGTATGTTACAGAGCACTGTACAAGATATTCAAATGGACAAAGAATCCATTGAGTTTAAGGCATTATCATAGAAGGTAGTGTTATTTAGAACCTATTATATATGGATGAAGCAATGTCAAAGTTTGAAGACAGAGGGCAGATAGGGCAAGAGTTCTAGGAAAGGATAGTAACGTGTAAGGGTGGTGCATGAAAATAAGGTGGAGTTATAGGATTCTTGGAAATTGGCAATAACAGAGACTTGGTGCTTCTGTGGAAAATGAGTCAGAATTATGGTTTGAGTGATAATACTGATAACAGATGACTTTGATTGCAATTGTTTGACTGTCAGGAGAGGTGCAGGGTACTCCTGTTAAAAAAATCAATTGTTTAAAAATTTTATCTAAAAATAGGGAATAGTTTTAGCAGGCTTGTTAAAGATTATTTATTTAGAATGAAAGCTTGTGTGTTTGCTGATGTAACACCTGATTCCAGTTAGTGTAGTTTTCTTGCCTGAATTTATGTCTTTCTGAAGTTCTCATGATTTCTGCTTTGTGAGAGCTGTTCATTGATTTTTTACCATCTCTGTTCTTTGGAAACTTTCCTGAGTTTTCTAATTTGTGATCTTTGTTTTTCCTTGTTGGATTTGCTTCATGTCATCATATCTGTTTAGTATAAAGGGCTCAGGGAAAAAAAGATCGTGGAGGATTATTGAGTGTTGAAAATAGCCTTGCATTAGAATGTAGCTAATAGGTTGATATTTCTAACATAATGTCAGCTTTAAAACCGACTGCATGAACCAAAGTTCTCACCTCATGGTATCATCGCGCAGTGCACAATCATGTATCTGTTTGCGGGGGCCAGGGCTCGGGGCGGGGGCTCGTTCTGTTGACACACAGCACAGCAGGCTGGCGGGGTGCACCGCTGGTTCATTTGTCCTTAGTTTGTGGGTCAGTGTGAGAGGCTGCATCTGGGGTTCATCTTTCTTGAATATTGATTTTAAGTAAAGAAATTTAAGTGGCTCATTAATCTGCTAATTGGTTGCCTATAAAAACACAGTCTGTGATTAAAAAATAAATAAATAAATAAAACATGCTGTGGATTAGATTATTCCATATCAGTGTCATGTGGATACTTTATATATGCTTTGCATATTAATACTTTGGTCTTTAATTATATCATTTTGTCATTCACTAACCGTAGGCTTACAAAGTGTTTGTTTTTTCTGATTTATAAAGTTAAATCTATCCTTATTAAATTCCAAACCTCATCAAATAACCTAAAAAATGTTTATCACCTTTGTACTAAACCCTCCAGCTGAGAATTGTGGTAGTGTACAATTATATTAATTTAAATAATATACATGAAATTTGGACCTGTTACCAAACACAATTGGAGTTTGTTTTAGAGTGTATCTGCAGAATATTTTAGTGAAGTTTTACTATTAACATTTGTCTTAGAAGAGGGTACATATTCCTTCTGGATTTCTGAGGCTTTGGCATGAAGTGCTGCATTATTTGGTTTGCTGTGACAATTTTTGGGTGAAATGTGTAAATGCATTTGAAATCTTAAAACCGATTATTTGCTGAGCAATATTCCACTATATGTATACATACCACATCTCCTTTGTCCATTCATCAATTGAAGGACATCTAGGTTGCTCCCCTGTCCTGGCTATTGTAAACAGTGCTTCTGTGAACATTGGGATGCATGTGTCTTTTTTGATTATGATTTTCTCAGAGTATATGCCCAGTAGTGGAGTTGCTAGGTCGTACGTTAGATTTATTCCTGGTTTTTTAAGGACTCTCCATATTGTAGTCCCTAATAGCTGTATCAGTTTATATTCCCACCAACAGTGTACGAGGGTTCCCTTAGCTCTAGTGAGATGGACGAACCTAGAGCCTGTTATACATAGTGAAGTAAGTCAGAAAGAGAAAAACAAATGTAGTGTATTAACGCGTATGTATGGAATCTAGAAAAATGATATCGATGAACCTATTTGCAGGGAAGGAAATGAGACGCAGAGGTGGAGAATGGACTTGTGGGCAGTGGGGGAGGGAGGGAGTGGGATGAATGGAGAGCAGCGTCAACAGACATACACTGTCGGGGCAAGATGGACAGCTGGTGAGGAGCTGCCGTGTGGCACGAGGGCCCAGTCTAGCTCTCGCTCATGACCTGGAGGGATGGGAGGGGAAGGGGAGGAAGGCTGCGGAGGGAGGGTATGTATGTATAATTATGGCTGATTTGCGTTGTCCTGTGGTAAAAACCAACACAATGTTGTAAAAATTTCTTAAAAATCAAAAAAAGATTATTGTTAAAACCTCAATATACATAGCAAATAACTGCATGATTTATATACTACATTGGACTGACTAGTAACAAAAACTCCCAATTTAATTCTTACCACAATTTACATACTATGCTTGATACAATATGTGTACTTACAGCCATTGTAAATTATTGTCATTTCCTTTCTGAAGATATCTAAGGTAGTTTATGGAAAACAGTAGTATAGCACTGTGTGATCCAGTGTGGTAGCCACTAGTAACATGGGGTTACTGAGTGCTTGAACTATGTCTACCCAAATTGAGATGTAAGATTCACACTGGATTTGAATAAAGAAAAGACTGTAAAATATCTTATTAATACTTTTTAATATTGATTGCATAATGATATATTTTAGATATAGTGGATTAAATAAGTTACTGAAGTTAGTTTTACCTTTTCCTTTTAATTTTTGATGTGATTGCTATAAAACTTAGAATTATAAATGTAGCTTGTATTATATTTTTATTGGACATTTGGTAGTGACAGTGTAATTTGTAAAGGGTTTACTTTCAGATTTCATGAGCATATATGTATGTTTATATATTTCCCAGTAGAAATGGCATTGGCTTCTCAAAATAACTCTTGTCCCTCTACTTAATACTCAATATAATAGAAATTTGTATCGATTAGCATTATTTCTATGATAAACTATATTCTGCTGTCAGTCTGGGAGTCCTAAGAGCATACTCCTGCTGTCATTTTGACAGTGCTAAAGGCCTCACTGCAGTGGAATTGCCCTGGTTCTTTTGGCGAACAGAAAGTTAATGTGGCTATGGTGAGATACAAATGTCTGGGTTAGGGGAGATTTTAGATAGGAGAATCCTTGAAATTCTAAAGAGTTCTCTTGCCCACTTAGAGGATAGAGTAAAGGAATAATGTCAGTAATTGTTGCTAGAATTCTCCAGTCGGGTGTGAAGTGCAGGCCCTCAGGCTTCATTAGGAGGAAGAGGGAATCTTACCCTGGAGTCTCAGAGCACACTTGGCTGCTAGACCAGCGGATACCCACGTGAAGCTGAGAAAGTAAAGAGTGTGATTGCACCAGTTTTTCATGTGTAAAGTTTGGTTGGAATTTGAGTGTTTAGGAGGGAAAAGCCTATCTTGCTACAAGCTTCTAAAATATGTTCTTTGCCAATAACATTATGCATGTGTTAGATAATTCAAATATGTAACCTGTAATAGTAAATTTTGAGTTCTTGTTTATCTTAGCAATTATTTATTTTTAAAAGATGATCATGGTTAAGTGGTATACCTCTGTATACTAAATGTAAATTTAATTTTTGAGGTAGACATAAAAGAACATGAATAAGTTTTACTTCAATTCCATGACATACTAAGTAAGCAGTACAGCTGTGAAGTAAGTCATCAGGCTTTAAACAAACTGAAAGGTACTGTCTAGTCAGACCTTTAGTGTTGTTTGCATGTAACTGATGTTCCAAGTGATGCTGGTCATTGATGTTCATCATTTCTGAATCCTCAAGGTATTCTGTGCATCATCTGAAAAAATAACATACTCTTTTTTACTATTCCTCTTTATTTTAATGTTGTGTTTTTTGATTATTTAAAAACTTAAAATTCATACATGAATGTAGAATATATATTTATCATACAGACTCTAAATGCTTTAGGAATTAGAAATATCCAATTTTATAAGTGACCTTATATGAAAAAGTAACCTTTCTATGCTCTCTTCTGTGCAGCTTTTGGAATCTGTTCATTTATTCACTTCATAAACATTTATTGAATACTTACTCTGTTTCAAGAACTGCAGAGATCAACATGGAGAGGATTACATCAGAACGCAGCAGAGAAGGGACTCTCATACAGAAAAATACTTTAAAATTACCACTGAGTGATTTACTTTTAGCATGGTATTTTGAGATTTTAAATAATGCTAAATAAGAGTGTGACATTTTTGTATTTAACAAGTTGGAACACTAATTCGACATTAGCGGCGCCACTTTTTAGCTGTGGTAATTTGTTCATGGGGTGTCAGATTCCAGGGTGGGAGGAAATAGATCTGTGACGCGAGGAGATGAGCCTGCAGGACTACCAAATTGTAACGTAAGCCACACTGCAGATCACCTGTTTGTTCCGTGATTTTCTTTGCTGAGACCTGGAGGCCGTGTAAATAGCTGCTGTTGGCTCAGAGAGGAGAGTTGTCTTTGAAGTATACAGCACTTGTTGTATAGGGCATAACCTCGATGTGGTTCCAGACTTGAGTGATTAAGGGAGAAGCAAGAGGAGGAGAGGAGCCTGTCTAAAAAGGATTTACGTTTTCTTAGACTTGGCTCTGTAAGCTTCCATAGGAGCCGGCCTCTCGTGAATCACAAGGTGCCTGAGAGGCAGGCTCACATGCAGTTCTTTTATCTTTTAAAACTTGAGTTCGGAAATGTAGCTTTAAATAGTCTATTTGGGGCTAATTTTCAAGCATATTTATATATTTTACTAATGAAAAGGTAAGGTGGAATTAAATATTTTTTCTTTGATAATTCCCAACTGCTATATGTATTAGAGATAATTTTCTTACCTAATTAACCTCATTTATTTCAAATAGGAGGGACTGACAAAAGTGGACTTTAGTTTAATCATATCTTCATTAGTTAGTTGTTTTTACTAAGAAATAATAGGACTGTCGAATAGTATACATTCTGAGGTCATCTTGTGAATGTATGTCAAAAAGGAAGACGACGGGGAGGGAGGAGGGAGGAGGGTTCAGGATGGGGAACACATATACCTGTGGCGGATTCATTTCGATATTTGGCAAAACCAATACAATATTGTAAAGTTTAAAAATAAAATAAAATTTTAAAAAAAATTAAAAAAACAAAAAAACAAAAAGGAAGACGAATAAGAAAGGTTAACATTTGTTGCGTTGTGGTTATTTTATGAAGAAACTAAGGCCTTGTAAGGTAATGATTTGTTCAGTCATTTATTTATTCATGTAACCAATATTTATTGAGTGTATATTATGTGTCAGGTATTATGCTAAAGGTTAGAATTAAATAGACATTTTCTCTCTTCATTGTATGCATAAAGTCTAGTGGAGAAGACAAGACAGGAAATAATTATAAAAGATGAGATGGTTGGATGGCATCATTGACTTAATGGATATGAGTTTGAACCAGCTCTGGGAGATAGTGGAGGACAGGGGAGCCTGGCGTGCTACAGTCCCTGGAGTCTCAAAGAGTCAGACATGACTCAGTGACGAAACAATTGAAATGTAACTTACATACCATACAATTCACCCATTTAAAGTGGACAGCTTAGTGGCTTTTAGTATAGTCACAGAGTTGTATAAACATCATTGTATGAATTTTAGGACATTTTTACCACCCTAAAGAGAAACCCGACTCCCCTTAGCCACCACCCTCAACACCCCTATGCTCTCAACACTAGACAACCACTAATTTTGGAAGACATCATACAAATTTTCCAGGGCTCTGTTTTCTTTGCTTGTGTATTTTATTACAGTGAGTAAGTTTCATTACCTTACTTTGCTAAATGGTTTCTTTCTTTTTTTTTTTTTAATATATCTTTATTTATTTTAACTGGAGGCTAATTACTTTACAATATTGTATTGGTTTTGCCATACATCAACATGAATCCACTATGGGTGTACACGTATTCCCCATCCTGACCCCTCCTCCCACCTCCCTCCCCATACCATCCCTCTGGGTCATCCCAGTGCACTAGCTCCGAGCATCCTGTATCATGCATTGAACCTGGACTGGTGCTTCGTTTCATATATGATATTATACATATTTCAGTGCCATTCTCCCAAATCATCCCACCCTCACCCTCTCCCACAGAGTCCAAAAGACTGTTCTATACATCTGTGTCTCTTTTGCTGTCTTGCATACCTGGTTATCATTACCATCTTTCTAAATTCCATATATATGCGTTAGTATATTGTATTGGTGTTTTTCTTTCTGGCTTACTTCACTCTGTATAATAGGCTCCAGTTTCATCCACCTCATTAGAACTGATTCAAATGTATTCTTTTTAATGGCTGAGTAATACTTCATTGTGTATATATACCACAGCTTTCTTATCCATTCGTCTGCTGATGGACATCTAGGTTGTTCTGGTTTCCTTGGTGTGTATTCCCAGCAGTGGGATTGCTGGGTCGTATGGCAGTTCTATTTCCAGTTTTTTAAGGAATCTCCACACTGTTCTCCATAGTGGCTGTACTAGTTTGCATTCCCACCAACAGTGTAAGAGGGTTCCCTTTTCTCCATACCCTCTCCAGCATTTATTGCTTGTAGACTTTTGGATTGCAGCCATTCTGACTGGCGTGAAATGGTACTTCATTGTGGTTTTGATTTGCATTTCTCTGATAATGAGTGATGTTGAGCATCTTTTCATGTGTTTGTTAGCCATCTGTATGTCTTCTCTGGAGAAATGTCTGTTTAGTTCTTTGGCCCATTTTTTGATTGGGTCATTTATTTTTCTGGAATTGATCTGCAGGAGTTGCTTGTATATTTTTGAGATTAATTCTTTGTCAGTTGCTTCATTTGCTATTATTTTCTCTGATTCTGAAGTCTGTCTTTTCACCTTGCTTATAGTTTCCTTTGTTGTGCAGAAGCTTTTAATTTTAATTAGGTCCCATTTGTTTATTTTTGCTTTTATTTCCAATATTCTGGGAGGTGGGTCATAGAGGATCCTGCTGTGATGTATGTCGGAGAGTGTTTTGCCTATATTCTCCTCTAGGAGTTTTATAGTTTCTGGTCTTATGTTTAGATCTTTAATCCATTTTGAGTTTATAGAACACAAACAAAATAATGTGTTCTCGTTCTAGAACACAAACTAGAAAGTGTTCTAGTTTCATTCTTTTACAAGTGGTTGACCAGTTTTCCCAGCACCACTTGTTAAAGAGATTGTCTTTTCTCCATTGTATATTCTTGCCTCCTTTGTCAAAGATAAGGTGTCCATAGGTGTGTGGATTTATCTCTGGGCTTTCTATTTTGTTCCATTGATCTATATTTCTGTCTTTGTGCCAGTACCATACTGTCTTGATGACTGTGGCTCTGTAGTAGAGCCTGAAGTCAGGCAGGTTGATTCCTCCAGTTCCATTCTTTCTCAAGATTGCTTTGGCTATTCGAGGTTTTTTTGTATTTCCATACAAATCGTGAAATTATTTGTTCTAGCTCTGTGAAAAATACCGTTGGTAGCTTGATAGGGATTGCATTGAATCTATAGATTGCTTTGGGTAGTATACTCATTTTCACTATATTGATTCTTCCGATCCATGAACACGATATATTTCTCCATCTATTAGTGTCCTCTTTGATTTCTTTCACCAGTGTTTTATAGTTTTATATATATAGGTCTTTAGTTTCTTTAGGTAGATATATTCCTAAGTATTTTATTCTTTTCGTTGCAATGGTGAATGGAATTGTTCCTTAGTTTCTCTTTCTATTTTCTCATTATTAGTGTATAGGAATGCAAGGGATTTCTGTGTGTTGATTTTATATCCTGCAACCTTACTATATTGCTTGATAAGCTCTAGTCATTTTCTGGTGGAGTCTTTAGGGTTTTCTATGTAGAGGATCATGTCATCTGCAAACAGTGAGAGTTTTACTTCTTCTTTTCCAGTTTGGATTCCTTTTATTTCTTTTTCTGCTCTGATTGCTGTGGCCAAAACTTCCAAAACTATGTTGAATAGTAATAGTGAAAGTGGGCACCCTTGTCTTGTTCCTGACTTTAGAGGAAATGCTTTCAATTTTTCACCATTGAGGATAATGTTTGATGTGGGTTTTTTATGTTGAGGTATGTTCCTTCTATTCCTGCTTTCTGGAGAGTTTTTATCATAAACGGATGTTGAATTTTGTCAAAGGCTTTCTCTGCATCTATTGAGATAATCATATGGTTTTTATTTTTCAATTTGTTAATGTGGTGTATTACACTGATTGATTTGCGGATATTGAAGAATCCTTGCATCCCTGGGATAAAGCCCACTTGGTCATGATGTATGATCTTTTTAATGTGGTGTTGGCTTCTGATTGCTAGAATTTTGTTAAGGATTTTTGCATCTATGTTCATCTGTGATATTGGCCTGTAGTTTTCTTTTTTTGTGGCATCTTTGTCAGGTTTTGGTATTAGGGTGATGGTGGCCTCATAGAATGAGTTTGGAAGTTTACCTTCCTCTGCAATTTTCTGGAAGAGTTTGAGCAGGATAGGTGTTAGCTCTTCTCTAAATTTTTGGTAGAATTCAGCTGTGAAGCCGTCTGGACCTGGGCTTTTGTTTGCTGGGAGATTTCTGATTACAGTTTCCATTTCCGTGCTTGTGATGAGTCTGTTAAGATTTTCTTTTTCTTCCTGGTTCAGTTTTGGAAAGTTGTACTTTTCTAAGAATTTGTCCATTTCTTCCAGGTTGTCCATTTTATTGGCATATAATTGCTGATAGTAGTCTCATGATCCTTTGTATTTCTGTGTTGTCTGTTGTGATCTTTCCATTTCATTTCTAATTTTATTGATTTGATTTTTCTCCCTTTGTTTCTTGGTGAGTCTGACTAATGGTTTGTCAATTTTATTTATCCTCTCAAAGAACCAGCTTTTGGCTTTGTTGATTTTTGCTATGGTCTCTTTTGTTTCTTTCACATTTATTTCTGCCCTAATTTTTAAGATTTCTTTCATTCTACTAACCCTGGGGTTCTTTATTTCTTCCTTTTCTTGTTGTTTTAGGTGTAGAGTTAGGTTATTTATTTGACTTTTTTCTTGTTTCTTGAGGTATGCCTGTATTGCTATGAACCTTCCTCTTAGCATTGCTTTTACAGTGTCCCACAGGTTTTGGGTCGTTGTGTTTTCATTTTCATTCATTTTTGTGCATATTTTGATTTCTTTTTTGATTTCTTCTGTGATTTATTGGTTATTCAGCAGCGTGTTGTTCAGCCTCCATATGTTGGCATTTTTAATAGTTTTTCTCCTGTAATTCAGATCTAATCTTACTGCATTGTGGTCAGAAAAGATGCTTGGAATGATTTCAATTTTTTGAATTTACCAAGGCTAGATTCATGGCCCAGGATGTGATCTATCCTGGAGAAGATTCTGTGTGCACTTGAGAAAAAGGTGAAATTCATTGTTTTGGGGTGAAATGTCTTATAGATATCAATTAGGTCTAACTGGTCTATTGTATCATTTAAAGTTTGTGTTTCCTTGTTAATTTTCTGTTTAGTTGATCTATCCATAGGTGTGAGTGGGGTATTAAAGTCTCCCACTATTACTGTGTTATTGTTAATTTCCCCTTTCATACTTGTTGGCATTTGTCTTACATATTGCGGTGCTCCTATGTTGGGTACATATATAATTGTTATATCTTCTTCTTGGATTGATCCTTTGATCATTATGTAGTGTCCTTCTTTGTCTCTTTTCACAGCCTTTGTTTTAAAGACTATTTTATCTGATATGAGTATTGCTACTCCTGCTTTCTTTTGGTCTCTATTTATGTGGAATATCTTTTTCCAGCCCTTCACTTTCAGTCTGTATGTGTCCCTTGTTTTGAGATGGGTCTCTTGTAGACAACATATATAGGGGTCTTGTTTTTGTATCCATTCAGCCAGTCTTTGTCTTTTGATTGGGGCATTCAACCCATTTACATTTAAGGTAGTTATTGATAAGTATGATCCCGTTGCCATTTACTTTATTGTTTGGGGTTCAAGTTTATACACCCTTTTTGTGATTTCTGTCTAGAGAAGATCGTTTAGCATTTGTTGGAGAGCTGGTTTGGTGGTGCTGAATTCTCTCAGCTTTTGCTTGTCTGTAAAGTTTTTGATTTCTCCTTCATATTTGAATGAGATCCTTGCTGAGTACAATAATCTGGGCTGTAGGTTATTTTCTTTCATCACTTTAATTATGTCCTGCCATTCCCTCCTGGCCTGAAGAGTTTCTATTGAAAGATCAGCTGTTATCCTTATGGGAATCCCCTTGTGTGTTATTTGTTGTTTTTCCCTTGCTGCTTTTAATATTTGTTCTTTGTGTTTGATCTTTGTTAATTTGATTAATATGTGTCTTGGGGTGTTTCGCCTTTGGTTTATCCTGTTTGGGACTCTCTGAGTTTCTTGGACTTGGGTGATTATTTCGTTCCCCATTTTAGGTAAGTTTTCAACTATTATCTCCTTCAACTATTTTCTCATGGTCTTTTTTTTTTGTCTTCTTCTTCTGGGACTCCTGTGATTCTAATGTTGGGGTGTTTAACATTGTCCCAGAGGTCTCTGAGATAGTCCTCATTTCTTTTAATTCTTTTTTCTTTTTTCCTCTCTGATTCATTTATTTCTACCATTCTATCTTCTACCTCACTAATCCTATCTTCTGCCTCCTTATTCTACTATTTGTTCCCTCCAGAGTGTTTTTTATATCATTTATTGCATTATTCATTATATATTGACTCTTTTTTATTTCTTCTAGGTCCTTGTTAAGCCTTTCTTGCATCTTCTCAATCCTTGTCTCCAGGCCATTTATCTGTGATTCCATTTTGTTTTCAAGATTTTGGATCATTTTCACTATCATTATTCAGAATTCTTTATCAGGTAGATTGCCTGTCTCTTCCTCTTTTGTTTGGTTTGATGGGCATTTATCCTGTTCCTTTACCTGCTGGGCATTCCTCTGTCTCTTCATCTTGTTTATATTTCTGTGTTTGGGGTGGCCTTTCTGTATTCTGGCAGTTTGTGGAGTTCTCTTTATTGTGGAGTTTCCTCACTGTGGGTGGGGTTGTATGGGTGGCTTATCAAGGTTTCCTGGTTAGGGAAGTTTGTGTCCCTGTTCTGGTGGGTGGAGCTGAATTTCTTCTCTCTGGAGTGCATTGAAGTGTCCAATAATGAGTTATGAGATGTCAGTGGCTTTGGAGTGAGTTTGGGCAGCCTGTATATTGAAGCTCAGGGCTATGTCCCTGTGTTGCTGGAGAATGTGCATGGTATGTCTTGCTCTGGAACTTGTTGGCCCTTGGGTGGTGCTTGGTTTCAGTGTAGGTATGGAGGCATTTGATGAGCTCCTGTTGATTAATGTTCCCTGAAGTCAGGAGTTCTCTGGTGTTCTCAGGATTCGGACTTAAGCCTCCTGCTTCTGGTTTTCAGTCTTATTTTTACAGTAGCCTCAAGACTTCTCCATCTATACAGCACCATTGATAAAACATCTAGGTTAAAGATGAAAAGTTTCTCCACAGTGAGGGACACCCAGAGAGGTTCACAGAGTTACATGGA
Organism: Bos mutus; assembly: GCF_027580195.1. NCBI lineage: Eukaryota > Metazoa > Chordata > Mammalia > Artiodactyla > Bovidae > Bos > Bos mutus. The sequence goes on from NC_091625.1 coordinate 32,497,819, forward strand.
GAAGAGAAGAGAGAGGAGGGAGATAGAGGTGACCAGAATGAGATGAGGTGGAATCAAGAGAGGAGAGAGCAACTAGCCAGTAATCACTTCCTTATGTGTGGTCCACAGTCTGGACCACTCAGAGATGTTCATGGAGTTATACAGAGAAGAGAAGAGGGAGGAAAGAGACAGAGGTGGCCAGGAGGATAAAGGCGGGGAGTCAAAAGGAGACAGATCCAGCCAGTAATCAGTTCCCTAAGTGTTCTCCACTGTCCGGAACACACAAAGAGATTCACAGAGTTGGGAAGAGAGGAGAAGGGGGAGGGAGGCGATATAGGTGACCTGGTGGAGAAAAAGGAGAGTCCAAAGGGGGAGAGAGCAGCCAAGCCAGTAATCTCACTCCCAAGTAAAAATGGGTACTGAAGATTGGGTTCTTAAAGGTACAAAATTGATAACAAATACCAAAAAGCAATGATTAAAAATCTGGAGTAGAGGTTGGATTTTCAAAAAAACATTAAAGAAAAAAAAAAAGTCACAAAAATTGTAAAATATATATATATATATATATGAAGTTTGCTTTAAAAAATAGGGTCTTTTTTTTTTGCAAAGTAATAGTAGGTTATAAAAATGAAAATTAAAGGAGTGATAGAGGACTTAAAAATAAAAAAATTAAAGAATTATAGTAAAAATAGTAAAAATATATCTGGGACTTTCTCTGGTGGTGGTGTGGGTAGTTCATTTTCGGATAGTTCCTTGATCCGCCTTATATTTCTCAAGATCTATACGCCCCTTCCTGTGTAGTTGGTACTAACTACAGGGTTTTAATCTATTGCACCTGTCTCTGTTTTAGCTGCTTCTGTTTGCTGGTCTCTTCAGTGTCTAATTTCCGCCCTGACACAAGGGGGCAGTGGTGGACAGTTTTTTAGGCTCACTTGTTCAGTCGTGCTGTGGGGAGGGAGGGACGCTGCAAACAAATAACACTGGCGTGTGTTCACACTGTCTCGGCCACACTGGGTTTGCCCCTGCTCACAGGCGTGTGTACTTTCCCTGTCTACACTGCTTAGGCTCTAGGTTGCTCTGCCGGGAAGTGTCCGATGCTGGCCCTGGGCTGCATGCACCTTCCAGGTCTAAGCCGCTCAGGTTCAGGCACTCGGGTAGTCCTCAGAGGCGCAGACTCAGTTGGGCCTGCGTTTTTGAGCAGCTCAGGTGACCAGGTGTTTGGCCAGCATGGTCGCTGCGACTTATCGCTGCTCGGTTTTCTGGGTGTACAGCCGGCGTACCTTCTCAGGCGGATGTTGACCATCCAGAATCTCAAGAAGTCTTAGTTAGCAATAAGCCTGCTTGCAGTTTGGTAGCTGATGCCTCTCTAGGGCCGCGATTGCCCCCTTCCGGCTCTGGCTGCCCTCCCCTGCCTGTCACTGGAGGGTTATGGGCCGGTCTGCAGCCGGCTAGCTTTGCTCAGTCCTTTGCTCTGTGAGCGGGCCTGGCGGTGTCTTAGGTTAGGGCTTTTTGCGTGGTAGCTATCCCCCAGTGTGGTTTGCTCTCCCAAGTTAGTTCCCTCAGATTGCCCTCAGGGCATTCAGGCCCGGTCCTTACTCTAAGCAATGCAGCCCACGCCTCCCTGCCCAGCCCCCGCTTGCTAGCAGCGGGTGCAGGTGTCTGCGCTGCTGCTCCGCTGGGGCAGTTACCGTTGGGCACTTAATCTGTGGGTTTTAATTATTTATTTATTTTTCCTCCTGGTTATGTTGCCCTCTGTGGTTCCAAGGCTCGCCACAGGCTCGGCAGTGAGAGTGTTTCCTGGTGTTTGAAAACTTCTCTCTTTTTTAAGACTCCCTTCCCAGGATGGAGCTCCGTCCTTACCTCTTTTGTCTCTCTTTTTATCTTTTATATTTTTTCTTACCTCCTTTTGAAGACAGTGGGCTGCTTTTCTGGGTGCCTGATGTCCTCTGCCGGCATTCAGAAGTTGTTTTGTGGAATTTTCTCAGTGTTCTTTTGATGAATTTGTGGGGGAGAAAGTGGTCTCCCTGTCTTATTCCTCAACCATCTTAGGACCGCCTTTCCTAAATGGTTTCTTTAAAACACCTCAGCTTAATGTAAAATATCTTCTCGTTCTTACCCCTTTTTTTCTTTTTTACAGAATATTTTAATTGTTACTAAGGTAAAAAGATGGAGAAGGAAATGGCAACCCACTCCAGTGTTCTTGCCTGGAGAATCCCATGAACGGAGAAGCCTGGTAGGCTGCAGTCCATGGGGTCGCACAGAGTCGGACACGACTGAAGCGACTTGGCAGCAGCAAGGTAAAAAGAAGGTGAAATGGTAAACCTACATGTACACAATGCCAAAGTTATACAGGTATAAATTCTAACACATGGCAGTATTATTTCAGATATTCTGTGCTCATCCCCATACCTTAGGTAATATTTTAAGCAAATTGAGAGTTCCTTCTTAAACTTTAATTAAAGTAGTAGTAATATTTATTTTGCATTTACTATGTGTAAGGCATTATAAGAGGTTTACGTGATTGTTTAAGTTAATAAAAAAATTACGTTAGGTACAATTCTATATCCATTCTGTAGGTGACATAAATGATATTTAGACTGTTCTCTAACTTGTTTCCCTATTTAATTAAGGTTCATTTCATTGGTGAACAACCTTATGTTGCTGTAACTTCATAGCTTTGGCACTTTCAGGGCTCTTGATGATGGATACTCCCATAACATGGTCTCCAGAAAATTACAGTAAATTAGATAGTCAGTTGACCTTAACCTTAATGAGAATATGTGCTGTATATTTTTGCAATGTGAGGTTTTATAGTTCTGATGTGGTGGTTGTTCAATCACTAAGTCATGTCTGACTCTTTGTGACACCATGGATTGTAGCATGCCAGGCTCCCCTGTCCTCCACTATCTCCCAGAGTTTGTTCAAATTCATGTCCATTGAGTCAGTGATGCCATCCAACCATCTCATTCTCTGCTGTCCTCTTCTCCTTTTGCCTTCAGTCTTTCCCAGCCTCAGGATCTTTTCCAGTGAGTTTGCTCTTTGCATCAGGTGACCAAAGTATTGGAGCTTCAGCTTCAGCATCGGTCCTTCCAATGAATTTTCAGGACTACTTTCCTATAAGATTGAGTGGTTTAATCTCCTTGCAATCCAAGGGATTCTGGAGTCTTCTCCAGCACCACAATTCAAAAGGAACAATTCTTTGGTGCTCAATCTTCTTTATGGTCCAACTCTCAAATCCGTACATGACTACTGGAAAAACCATAGATTTGACTGTACGGACCTTTGTTGGCAAAGTAATGTCTCTGCTTTTTAATATTCTGTCTAGGTTTGTCATAGCTTCTGTACACGATTAAAAATTTTTTCACTATAGAATCCTTCTAAGGTAAAATACCTTGGACATGGAACAACAGACTGGTTCCAAATTGGGAAAGGAGTATGTCAAGGCTGTATATTGTCACCCTGCTTATTTAACTTCTGTGCAGAGTACATCATGAGAAACGCTGGGCTGGATAAAGTACAGGCTGGAATCAAGATTGCTAGGAGAAACATCAATAACCTCAGATATGCAGATGACACCACCCTTATGGCAGAAAGTGAAGAGGAACTAAAGAGCCTCTTGATGAAAGTGAAAGAGAAGAGTGAAAAGTTGGCTTAAAGCTCAACATTCAGAAAACGAAGATCATGGCATCTGGTACCATCACTTCATGGCAAATAGATGGGGAAACAATAGAAACAGTGACTTTATTTTTGGGGGCTCCAAAAATCACTGCAGATGGTGACTACAGCCATGAAATTAAAAGATGTTTGCTCCTTGGAAGAAAAGTTATGACCAACCTAGACAGCATATTAAAAAGCAGATACATTACTTTGCCAACAAAGGTCCATCTAGTCAAAGCTTTGGTTTTTCCAGTAGTCATGTATGGATGTGAGAGTTGGACTATAAAGAAAGCTGAGCCCTGAAGAATTGATGCTTTTGAACTATGGTGTTGGAGAAGACTCTTGAGAAGTCCCTTGAACAGCAAAGAGATCCAACCAGTCCAACCTAAAGGAGATAAGTCCTGAATATTCATTGGAAGGACTGATGCTGAAGCTGAAACTCCAATACTTTGGCCACCTGATGCGAAGAACTGACTCATGGGGAAAGACCCTGATGCTGGGAATAATTGAAGGCTGGAGGAGAAGGGGATGACAGAGAATGAGATGGTTGGATGGCATCACTGACTTAATGGACATGAGTTTGAGTAAGCTCTGGGAGTTGGTGATGGACAGGGAAGCCTGGTGTGCTGCAGTCCATGAGGTTGCAAAGAGTCGGATGTGACTGAGTGACTGAACTGAACTGAATTGAAGGTAAAATACAATTACCTTCTCTTTACTGAGAGAAAGTAAAAAATAAAACTTAGAAGATGTTAATAACATATCTGGGGTTGCACAGCTGTTCAAGTGATGGAGCTGAGGTTCTTCAAATCTAACTCTAAAGGTATACCCTTACCCACACCATTAGATATCTGTTCTTAAAGTGAGACACTAGAGGAGGAAAACGGAGAGGTGTAGTGTAGTGTGTAGGATAGGATAGGTAACACTAGACTGAGAAACAGGAGACTGGGATTCTGTTTTGAGATCTGTACTTGGTCAAGTAATCTAACCTTTATGGATTTAGTTCTTCATTTGCATATGGAATTAGGTCAGAAGTTACACACAGAATACTTTTTTGCTTGTGAAATCAAATAATTTCAAGGCAGTATTCAAAACAATTATGATTTATGTTCATTTACAAACCAAATAACTGTTTTCCTTAGCCCTGCATCTCTACTTAATTTTCTTGTTAATCTACATTTTTGCTGAAAAGAAAATATTTGAATTTAAAACTTTAAATGTGACGTATAAGAGCATTTCAGCTGTAGTAAATTTGCAGAAATTAAAATTGTTTGTTGGAGGTATATTTTGTATCTTTTTGGACCTCATTTTTACTTTCATTGTTATCCGTCCATCCATCCATCCATTCATACACTCAGGTTTTTCTATCATTTTGCATCTTAGCATGGTAGAATATGACTTCCTGAGCCTGACCCAGCTGACTGACCTGAATGTAGTCCACTTTTGAGACCTGTGTTGAACCCAGGTATTTCTGACCTGGAAAGACTCTCAGTCAGACAGCCATGGGTTTAGAGTAGAGGTTAATGACTTCATATCTCCCCAGACATGTAGGTGGTTAGAGGACCAGATGCTAATTTTTTTGTCAGCTCTATCATAAAGTAACAGTTTTTTTTTCCTGAGAAAATTTGAATTTTCAAAATCAGTCTTCATAATTTGAGATCATTACAATTTGATTTATAAACATTTTTAGAGAGAAAGAACACTTGCAGCTCTTTGCAAGTAAACTGCTGATGAGACAATCTAAATTGAAACTCGTAAGAGATATCTAGAAAATGGTACAGTTGAAAGAAATTTTAAAAGCCTTTCAAGAACATAAAAATACTACAGTTTTGGTGTAAATACAAAAAGGAGCTTCTTTTTTTTTTTTAAACTGACCAACTTTTAAAATGAGTTTTGCCTTGAATTGTTGACCTCTTTAAACAGTACCTAGATTGTCCTTTAAGTTGCCAATAATCTGACTGCAGATCAGAAATGCTCCCCCCACTTTAAAAACCAGCTTTTCATCTTATTTTACATAAACTTACAAAATGAAGTTTCTTAGTTTGTTGTGAATGATTGGTAAGAGTGTACAAAAAGGGCTTGAGAACTAACTTGTGAACAGTATAGACTTCTATAATTATTTTAAACAAGTAATTTTAGAACTTGTCACTCAATTTCTGCCTCAGTAGGATTTGAAGTGACTTCACAAAATACAATTGAGAAATATAAAATAGTTAAGAAAAAATGGTGATTGGTGATAATGATTAGACAATAACTAAATGAGAACCAAGATTTGCACATAATTGTGTATTATTACTGTCAAGTACAATTGCTGAAATAGTAGGTCATATGTTTGGCAGTAGGGAAACAGAAGCTTCTCATTATAACAAGTAAAAGCAAGCAGTTCAGGAAAGTATGCTTTTCATGATCTTGATACCTGATACACAGTTCTCCTCATGTTCTTGATGGTTATTTCTGTATGATTCTTTAATGCAATCATTCTCAGTTTCTATGCAGATACCATAGTGCCAAAATAGGATTTAATATTTTAGGTATATCTTTTGTAAACATTTAGCTGGATTTAAAAATTATGTGAACAGTTCTTTGAGTGGATTTTTACTTACTGTGATTGTTAAATTTTGATTTTTAACCATATTGTATACTTTCTGTTCTGCTTTTCTCAAGCTTTTTCTTTCTTACCTTTTTTTGATTCACTTTTTCTCTCATGACATTTTCCTTCTAGTGTATCACAAGTTATACACACATATCTTTAAAAAATCTTTACTGAGCTATAATTCATATACTGTATAATTCACCCATTTAAAGTATACAGTTTAATGCTTCTTAATATATTCTCAGAATTGTTCAACTGTTATACAATCAAATTTTAGAACATTTTTTAGCTCCTCCTCCCCTAAGAAATCTGTAATCTCTCTCTCTCCATCTTTCCTTCCATCCCCTTAAGCGGTCACTTATCTGTATAAGTTTCTTTGTTCTGAACATTTCAGATAGAGTCATCTAATATGTTGTCCTTTGTTACTGATTTTCACTTAGTGTAATGTTTTCTAGATTCATTCATGTTGGAACACATATCAATCAATACTTCTTTTCATTACTGTATAATATTCCACTGTAACACTTTTTATTTATCCATTTATCAGTTGATGGATGTTGAGTTATTTTGACTTTTTGACTACTAATAATACCTCTATGGATATGTTTTCATTTCTCTTTGGTGTATACCTTGGAGTGGAACTGTTGGATCATATGGTAACTCTTATTTTTGATTTTTTAGGAACTGCCAAACTGTTTCTTAAACAGCAGTACTATTTTACACTCCTGTCAGCTTTGTATGAGAGTTCCAATTTCTCCACCTCCTTGCCAACACTTATTATCTGTCATTTGGATGATAGCCATCCTAATGGATGTGAAATGGTGTCTCATTGTGGTTTTGAATTGCATTTCCCTAAAAATGTTGAGCATCTTTTTGTGTGCTTTAATAAGACCATCTGTTGATCTTGGGAGAAATGACTTTTCAAATTTCACATCCATTTTTACATTGGGTAATTTGTATATTTATTATATAATCTAATTGTGTTTCTCATATAATCTGAAGTCCCTAACAGATGTATAATTGCAAAGATTTTCTCCCATTTTATGGGCTGTCCTTTCACTTTCCTGATGGTATCATTTGTAGCAAAATTTTTAAAAATTTTATTCAGTTCCAATTTATCTTTATTTTCTTTTGTTGCTTGGGCTTTTGGTGTTGTATCTGACAGATACTCCCTGACTTAAAGGTCATGAAGATTTACGCCTATGGTTTCTTCTAAGGATTATATAGTTTCAGCTGTTACATTTAGGCCTGCGATTCATTTTGAGCAATACTTGTTGAAAGTATAAGAGAGGAATCCAGCTTTATATTTTTTTGCTTGTGGCTGTACAGTTTTGAGCTCTCCCTATTCTTTTAGTTGTTTAGAAATTATAATATGCATCTCTAACTTGACTATAATGTTAGAATGCTGTTCCATCCTTGTTTTGTTCATCATAGTTGATATTTTGGTTTTCTTTGCCCTCTTTTTGTTAACCCACAAGTTGGATATTGTTATATAACCATTGGTGTTCTTAGGTTTAATCACACGTTTATTTTTTTTTTTTTTAATCTTGTTTTTACAACTCAGGACTCATTTTTCTTTTTTAGTGAAAGAACCTTAAATGTTAGTATGATTTTAGTGACTCTCTTGGTGATAAGCTCTGTTTTTGTTTAGCTGGATTATATATTTTGCCTTTGATCTTGGAAGATAGCTTAGTGCTCCAAACAATTCTTGGGTGCCAGTTATTTACTGTTAACTTTCAGGAGCTATTTCACTGTGCTCTGGATTCCATTATTGCTATAAAGAAGCTGGCTATCATTCTGAGACTTGTTGTATGAATAAGCTGCCTTTTCTCTCCAGTGCATTTCATACTGTGTGGTGCTTTGTAGTTTCCTTATGATAAGCTGTAGTTCTGTCCTGCAGCTGTGTGTGTGTAATGGTGAAATTGTAAACCCTGAGGAGGGCTATTTTCATATTTTATTGTGAATAATATATTTGTATAGTCTTTTCTGCCTAGTACAGTGCCTTGTACATTATACATTGCTAGAAGATTGTTTGGTTGAATATTATTGAATTTCCTTATATAGCTCTTTTCCTACCAGAGTATAGTTAAGAATATTTTAAAAATATTTACCTAACAATGTAAGGAATGCTTAGAAATGTTCATTTGTTTAAAAAAATGGGGAGAGTTAAATGTGGCTTAAATTTTTTTTTTTCTCATGATACATTATCACGGCATTAGCAGGAACGGGAAAAAGTCATGGTATTCTATAAAACTTAATTATTGCCTTTGGGTTAGGCTTAATATTTTTATTTAAAATGTAAAATACTATATTTTATATTGAATGAAAATACAAGCTGTTATTTTTAAAATCAGAATATTTTAATATATTTATACAGTTTCCTGATTATTTTTTAATTGTAAACATTTATGATTTCTTATTATACTATAGATCTGGAAGGTGTGGTTTTTTAAAAAATTTAATTCCTTTTTACTATAAGAAAGAATAGAGAGACTGTCCCTACATGTAAGAAGATAGAATCAATCTGGCATGAATTGCCAGGTAAGAATAAGATGACAGTGATTTTGTTCAGAATCCAGAACTTTTGTTGTCTTAAATGTAATTCACTTGCATTATCAGGTTACAGCAGTGTCCTCTTCTTCTCTTTTTCCCCCTATAAGCTGAAATCTGTCTGCAATCATTAGCTTTTCTGTGTTCTCTGTGAATACTATGGACCCTGCCCTCTGGCTTTTAAAAGGACTACCTTCTGTGGTTTCAGATTTCACTGTTCTAACTTAGATACTGCTGGATGCCATCATAATAACTTGCCTTTGAGATTTGTGGCTACAATTAGGTGGTATAATGAAGCACATTAGGAAATGCGTTGCATCTGCCTCTAATTGTGTTTCATTAGGCAAAATAAATTAATTTTCAATTCATCTCTGAGAATGGTCGTTTTTTTTCAGGTATCTATCCTGTCAAATGTTTAATTCTTTTTTCATTAATTTATGTTGTGTGTGTGCATGTGTATGTATGTGCATATGTATGTGGATAGAATAAACTTTAATTCTGAGTTTTCACAGAACAAATTCTGAATGTCACAGTAAATCAATTTCTACAATGAACCTCAAATACTGTTGATAGTTGGACTTGAGATATTTAATCTTGAAATTGAAGGTTTCAGAACTGAAATCAGTCACAGGTGTACTGAATAGAACATTGTACTGAATAGAATAGCAGAATCACTTATTAAAAAGTGATGTTTCCTGGACCTTCTCTACTCTTGAATTGAATGAGAATCTCTTGGAGTAGGGCTCCAGATACCAGGTAACTGTGTTTTGTGCTGAAATTTGAGAACTTTAGATGTAAGTGAGTTTTGGAGTAAATTCTATTCTTAATGTAATATTCTATGAACAGGATATATTACAGTAGCTTTTAGATTTGTAGGAGTAAATACTAGTGTGATGTAGAATTGGTTTGTATCACCAATTGTTGATTTTCTATGCAGTTTGAAAATATCAAGCTGGCAAAGGTAGACAGGAAGTTAGCACATGTTCAGACAGAAGTAGCATCCAGGACTGGTGAAGTTTCAGCTGGTCTCAGAAGTTTCAGCTGTGGCATGGAATGTGAGACAGTCACTTCATATATAATTCAGACTTTAGAAGCGGCGTTCTTTGATATTTCAGACTCTCAGAGGTGACACAATAAAACATCTTTGCAGAAGTTTGGCTAAATGGTAAATTTATGCTCTTTGGAAAGAAAATAAGACATTGTGTAAAGTAGAATGTAAAAGTATCCTTTCTTTCTCTCCTCTTTCTACCTGTGTTTATTAAGTTTTGAGTATATTCCTCCAGATCATTTATGTGCCCATGAATATGTGTGTACTTATATACACAGCTTCCCTCGTAGCTCAGTCAGTAAAGAATCTGCCTGCAGTGCAGAAGACCTGGCTTTGATTTCTGGGTCATGAAGATCCCTTGGAGAAGAAAATGTTAACCCACTCCAGTATTCTTGCCTGAGAAATCCCATGGACGGAGGAGCCTGGTGGGCTACAGTCCATGGCGTTGCAAGAGTTGGACACGACTGAGCGACTAAACCACCACCACATATTCCTCCAGATCATTTATCTGCCCGTGGATATGTGTGTTTGTTTGCATGTTTTAAATATTGATGTATACATATTACCCCTCTTCTTCCAAAGGCTGTAACAGTTTTATGTCCTATCATCGTAGGATATTAGCAATCATTAATAGTTTTATGTGTATAGTAGGGAATGCACTTTTACTGTTTAGTGAGTTTAGCATCTTTTTTTAAAAAATAAGTATTCTTTTTAAAAACATTTATTTTATTGAAATATTTTCCTGGCTTCATACTTGGATCAGTTAGTGTTCTTAATCAGCAGAAGAAACTGACTGGATGATTGAGAACAGGAGGAATTTATTTAAGGGTGTTCTGTTAACTCAAAATTTCTGAGGAGCATTGGAGAACCAGGCTTAGGGTTAAGCTTCCAGGTAATACGCCTCAGGCGCCTCTGAGAACGGACACTCTCCTGCCCCATTGGAGGAACCAACCGATGCCGCCCAGTTACTGCCCCTTCTGTGCCAGCACTTGGTTTGGCCACCTCTACTGTTGTCATTGGGAGGCTAATGTGTCTGCTGTTGCCAGAAATGGTAGCTCCACACAGAGCCCATTTTCTCATGTGACTCACTTCCAAACTGAAATCTGTGCAGGTGCTTCTGAATGTCTGTATCGTCGTTGCAGGGTATGTTGGGAATTTAAGGTCTAAAATTTATTTTGGGAGGTTGGCTTTATAATATGGGAATTTTCTTGAGTATGAAAGGGTTTTGTAGAAGCTGATGGGAACCTGTAATATGGTAAGTTACAGTGATATTTTGTGATACTTATTCTTTCATCTGTAATATTTTTCCCCTTCCATCTCCAGGTGACTAAATTCTGTGCAGAGACCTCTTGGAATTATATTTTTAAAACAGTTTGCCCGGCTCTTTCTCATCTGAATCTTCTTATGATTTCCTCAGCATTTCTTTTCCTGTTACTTTATTTAAAACAATATCAAAACTCATAAGTAATATTTAAATATATACTGAGTCAAACATTATGGAAAGACATAGAGAACAAACTGTAAAAGTTACATTTCACCATCTACCCCTGCACTTCAAATTGCTATCACCTTTCAATCCACTCCAGCACTCTTGCCTGGAAAATCCCATGGATGGAGGAGCCTAATAGGCTACAGTCCATGGGGTCGCAAAGAGTCGGACACGACTGAGTGACTTCACTTTCACTTTCTGTATATCATGTGATAAAATGATAATCTTTGATTTTAGTTAGGCATATTTGATGGCGGTTTGGCATTTGATAGTAAGTCCATTGAGTGTAGAGGCCCTTTGGGCTTTATTTATTCTTTGGGCTTCCATATTGCCTACTACAGCTGTTCCTATGTTTGGGATAGTATTATGTGAAGGTCTGATCTATGGCAATAGCTATGCAGTTATTTTGGAAGTAAAAATGTACAACCTGGGAATTTAGTAAATGTTCAGAGAAAGATAGGAATCAAAGTAGACGTCAGGTGGTCTAGCTTGGGAAAATAGATCATTGAGGATGCCATTAAGGGAGACTGAGAATGTAGAAACTACTCTCCATCTGCAAATATATTGCTAGAACCCTTTCTGTTTATTTTCCATTACTGAAGGAGCACCTTTACCCATATTTCTGATTTGCTTTCGAGTGTGGAGAGGTACTACAGTGTTCAGGTTGGGCCTAGATTTCCACAGTTGAGGAAAGACACTAAGAGATACCATTTTTTAAGTAAAGTTAGAAGTTGTGTCTGAGGCTTCAATGATTTATCATGAATAAAACCTTTCAATGGGGAGATGGATTTTTCTTTGAAGGCATAGTACTTTGGTTAAATAGCATGAATATATACCTGTTTTCTAGTCATTTTCATCTGTAAGTAGATTGCAAATGAGCATATATTTTATGTATCCATTTTTAGAAAATGTATGAAAGTAGGTTTGATTTGTTTCAGATGACCAATAATAATAGTAACAGTAATAAGTAGTAAGTCTCTCATGTTGATGAAGTGCTTTTGAAAAACTTGTGCTGGGAAACCATATTCAGATTTTTGTTTTGGCATTTTACATTTTACCTCTTTTTTTTTTTTGGTCTGTTAATTACAACTAATTTGGCATTCTTTTTTCTTTCCAGATCATTCAACTTCAAGTGGCACATTATCTTTTAAGCCTAGTCGGTCATTGGTTACTCTTCCTACTGCCCATGTCATGCCGTCTAACTCCAGTGCTTCAGTTTCCAAACATAGGGAATCATTGACATCAGATGGCTCAAAATGGAGTATAAGCCTCATGCAAGCATTGGGAAATCATAGTAGGGGGGAGCAGGACTCTTCACTGGACATGAAGGACTGCCGGCCCCTCCGGAAATGGTCATCTTTATCCAAACTCACCGTCCCAGAGAACTGTAGCCAGGGTGGCATGGTGCACACAGAAGAATCAAGGAGAGGTTTGGAAAAGACAGGGAGAGACAAGGCATTAACAGCACAACTAAGGACCATTGGACCTAGCTGTTTACATGACAGTATGGAGATGCTTAAGCTAGAGGATAAGGAAATAAATAAAAAACGACCATCAACTCTGGACAGCAAATATAAATTTGAGAGCTGTAGCAAAGAGGACTTTAGAGCTTCTTCCTCCACTCTTAGGAGACAGGCCTTAGACATGACATACAGTGCCTTACCTGAAAGCAAGCCTATTATGACAAGCTCAGAGGCTTTTGAATCTCCGAAATATTTAATGTTTGGTCAGCAAGCAGTAGGTGGAGTTCCCATTCAGCCTTCTGTGAGGACGCAGATGTGGCTCACTGAGCAGTTGCGGACAAACCCCTTGGAAGGTAGAACTACAGAGGACTCTTACAGTTTAGCTCCTTGGCAGCAGCAGCAAATTGAAGAGTTTCGGCAAGAAAGGGATACACCAATGCAGGTAAGGCTCAGAACCTAGTGTTTGCCTCCCTCCAGTGGATGCTCTGAGTACTAGCACACTTGAAGTAAGCATTTGACAGCGTGTCTGTAAGCACAGATTGCTTTACTTTTCCTTTCCCGTGGACAGTAATAAGCATAAATGTTATAAAACTCTAGAAGTATTGTGTTGATAAAACTTTAAAAATATTTGAGACTTATTAACATGGAAAACTTGAAACTTTGTACTTGACTTGTTGTTTTTCTTCTCATTTGTTTTGCTTTTGTTCAGTTGCTCAGTCATGTCCGACTCTTTGTGACTATGGGGCTGTAGCATGCCAGGCTCCCTATTCTTCACTATCTCCCAGAGTTTGCTCAAATTCATGTCCATTGAGTCAGTGATGCTATCTAACCATCACATCCTCTGCCACCCGCTTCTTCTCTTGCCTTCAGTCTTTCCCAGCATCAGGATAAACACAGCAAAAAATATTCAATCTAAAGAAAATTGAAACAGAAACAAAGGAGGCTGGCATGATATAATAGAAAGAACATTAACTTGAATGAAGGCTTGGATTTTGTTTCTGGTTTTATCAGATTCAGAATCTGGATGATTCTCTTATCTGTCACTTAATATCTCTGGGCCTGAGTTTTTCTTTCTTTCCTCCCCCCTGCCCCCCAAATTGAGATATCATCGACATATAACATATTAGTTTCAGGTATGTAGCATAATGATTCGATATATGTGTGTTATAAAACGATCACCACAGTAAGTCCAGTTAACATCCATCACCATACTTAGCTACAGAATTTTTTCCCTTGTAATAAATAAGATCTACTCTTAGTAACTTTCAAATATGCAATACAGTATTATTAGCTGCAGTCACTATACTATATGTTATATCCCTGTGATTTATTTATAACTGAGGGTTTGTACCTTTTGATCGCCTTCATCCATTTTACTCCCCCTCCAGCCTGTGCCACTGGCAACCATCCATCTGTTCTCTTTATATGAGTGTAATTTTTTTGTTTGCTTTTTTAAAAAACATAATTTGTCTTTCTCTGGGTGACTAATTTCACTTGGCATAATGCTGTCAGGATCCATTCATGTTGCCACAAATGGCAAGATTTCCTTCGTTTTATGTGAATGTTCTAGCGTGTGTGTGTGTGTGTGTGTGTGTGTGGAGAGAGAGAGACCGAGCACGTTTTCTTTTTTCATTCATCTATTGATGGATACTTAGGTTGCTTTCATGTCTTGGCCATTCTTGTAAAACTGAACATAAGGTTGCATATATATCTTTTCAAGTTTGTCTTTTCTTTTTCTTCAGATAAATACCGTGGAATTACTAGATCGTAGACAGGGTAGCTCTCTGATTTTTTTGAGGAACCTCCGTACTCTTTTCCATAGTGGGTGTGCCAGTTTACTTTCCCACCAACATGTATAAGGTTTCTTTTTTCTCCGCATTCTTACCAACACTTGTTATTTCTTGTCTTTCCGATAATAGCCATTCTAATGAGTATGAGGTGATAGCTCATCGTGATTTTGATTTGACTTTCCCTGATGACTAGTGGTGTTGAGTACCTTCTCATATATTTGTTCGCTGTGTATATGTTTCTTCAGAGCTTCTGCCATCTATAAAATGAGGAGGTGGAAATAAAGTCATTGATAAAGCTTTGGCAGTGGTTGGTATGTATTCAGGTTTATAAAACAGATGCGCTTTTAAAAAAAATTGGGTTTTAAGATTTATTAATCATTTTAAGCAAAGTACTGTATGATAATATTACATAAAAAGAAAAGTGTGTACTTCCTAATGTCACATGTAAATGTGTAAATTTCTTGATGTGAAAATGTCTTTTGTTCCAAGGTAATTGTCTGCAGCGCATTTTAACTGGGAAACCTATTGTCTATAGAATTTTTCATAAATCCTGTCATCCATTTTTTTCTTATTACCAGAGTTTTCTGAAACAAAGTGATTTCATCGAAAATTGCAGAATTTCCCTGGAGTAAAAACTTAAAATTACTAATAAAAAATAATGAAGATTAAAGGAATATATTCTATGAAAGAATAAGGAAATCACTTATCTAGTAACGTCACGAATCTGAGCACAGCCCCAAAACATACACATAACCTAATGTGCTCCATTCACAGGAGAGCCCTTAACACCTCCTCTGCGCTTTCTTTACTCTTATTTTGAACATAGTTCTTATCATCTTGATTATATATATTTAAACTGCATAACCAAACAGATGTATCATGATGTTTGAATAACAAATCATAAAAGAGCAGTTTAACCAGATTTATTGTGATTTATCTGTTCAAGCAGTTGAAAGATAGGAAACCTAATTTATCAAATGCTGTCATATTTTAGTTCTCAAGTGCTTGTGGTTATAGGAAAACAGGGATTGGATAGTTGTTTCTCCAGCTGGTGTCTTTACACAGAACTGGAATAACCTGGGATGGTTGGGGGAGGGGACTGAATGTTTTGCTCCAACCTGAAGTAGGTGCCATAGAGAGGTAACTGAGAAGCTTGAGTGAATTTCAGAGAATAAGTACTAATTTCATTCCTTCCATTCTGTTGGGAGGATCCTCTTCAGTAATCAAAGTTTTCCCCAACCTTGAAGCAATGCAGAGAATGGGTAGGTAGCTTGGAGGTGCTTTGTGGAGCAAACTTATTTTTAAATATTCTTGGTGCATGGTAGAGGAAGAAGGTGAAAAGGGACAAAATTTGCATGTGCTTGGAGAGTCCTACTTTTAGATTAACCTTTAGGATGGTCTCTTTATAGTGCTTAAAGTTTAAGCTCAAAGTTTCATAGTAGAAAGGTGAAACCAGGTAAAGAAAACCTAGATACTTTAACTGAAATGTTTGACAACTTCTCTTCTAATTCTCCTGGACTGTTACAGAAGAAAACAATCTTCAATACCTTCTCCTTGGAGCTTGCAAATATCTTTCTTTTAAAGTTCTCATCTTTCTTGTTTCTTAGGTCTCTTTAAAACATTGACTTCTTTTTAGTCTAATTTTTGTATAAAGGGAAGAGCCTTAATAATAATTATTCCATTGATAAATTGTGAGAATGTGATTTTCAATGACAACTGATTGTCACTGTGAAGAAAAAACAAAACATTTTACAGCTAAGAAAAGGAATTTGGCTGAGAGTCACAATCTAACATCACCATAAATTTATCTAGAACTTTTGTAGCTGTCAGAATGTTTTACCTCATTTGATGCTCAGAGCCTCCTTCCTCCTTTTACTCCCTCAAAAGATTAGTATTGCGACATGAAAGTGTTTCTCTTCTTAGAACTCAGTCCTGAACATCTACTGAGCCAGCCTCACAGTCTTATTTGCATGGTGTTCCTTGTTTCTCATAGTTCCTTACTAAATTAGCTAGAATACAGGTGGTGTAGAACTCTGAAGCATTTCCCCTTGTGAATGAAGAGAGGCATCGGGTGTCCTTAGGTGTCCTTAGGATATAGGTCTCCATGTACATGTCCACCATAGTCTTTGGTTCTTTCCTCTGCTCTACATTAGCAGCTCTCTTCCCACCTTTGCCTAAAGCTGTTTAACCCTACAAAAACTGTGACGTAAGAGGAAAACAAACAGCAGACTCTTGTCTTCTCTGGAAAGACTGTGTCCCTTTTTAAGCCCTTTTTGCATTTCTTTTTGGGGGATGGGGAGAGGGGTGGGAAGGAAATGGAGGATGCATATTTCTACATACAACACGATCCATTGAATCCCTGTAAGCTCACAGTGGATCTTCCAGACAGAAGTGAAGGAGTGGTCTCTTATTGACAAAGTAGCTCTGCTCTTCTCTTATATTCTGTAGGATGTTTCTGAGTACTGTGTTGCAGACATTAAAAAGAAGAAGATAAAATTTTGTGCTTGTTTTAAACAAGGAAGGGCTTGATCATCCAGGATATTGACACCTAATGATTTCAACGTATTTTACTGGAAGATTTCTCCTGTGTAAATGAAAAATATAAATATTTAGTAGAATGACTTAAATGACTTGGTTTTTGTCTTAACATGACATAAGAATGGTTTATTTTTAATGTGAGAGCATTTTGTGTATTCTATTACATTTTCTGAAAAGAAAGTTTTCTTGTTTTTATTTTTTTTGCACCCTTTTTTTTTTTTTTTTTTTTTACTGTTTAAGATAATTTTACATAACTATATTGAAAGATGTGAAAACTTCGACACTCTCAACAAATAGACTATGACATTATGACATTCACTAGGTAACTAAAATGCATAATTGATTTTTGTTATACATGTTTTAATGAATAAAATTATTAATGTGTTTGACTTTTTCCAAGCCATCATCTTTTCTATATAGTATTGGCACATAATCTTTAGACATTTTAAAGTGTGCTATTACTTAGAAGAGCAAATTGTTTTGAAATTTTACTGTTTTCGCAGTATGCCAGAAGACTCAAAAATAATCAAAGGATAAATAATTTCTAGCTAGCAGGAAATTCATTGTTTTATGTCTGTCTGCCCTCTTGTGTCTCTACTAGGAAAATCTTGATCTTATTTGGGGGAAGTTACTGAAAACAGCTTACAAAATCAAAACTCCTTATAGATAGATTGTTTTATGGTCATATCAATCATGAGCAATTTCATTGAGTTCAAGAAGGTTCATTTTAATGTAGGTGATTTGAATTAAATAAACATTTTGAACCAAATAATATAAAAGGCAACATTAAACATTTAAAAAATAGTTCCATTTTGGTTCCCTGTAAAGTAAGGTTAGAATTTGAGCATTTGGTATATAAGTTTTTAAAATACATAATTCATTGTATCTTACTCTTTACAGATTATGATAAACAGAATAAATAAGTTCCATTTTAAGAATGAGTATTTATTTTACAATATAATCTGAGTTACAGTATTCTGTAATCCTTAAGTATAAGGTTTTAATTTCTATTAAAGGCAGAATGAACAACAAAACAATTCTTATTTCTGTTTGACTTTGGAAAAGCTCCATAACCTCACAGTTTATGATTTAAAGTTGATGTTTGTAATGAACAACATAATGAAAAGGCTAGAACCTATTATTTCAAAATTTCCACTTGTTTTTAGGATCATTGCAGCTAATTAATTATAGAACTTGGTTATTTTTTGCCTGGGTAATTATTGACACCAGTGAAGTGAATGCATTAATTACTTCTTGTTTATAAGCTCTTCTGGTTGATATTAGGGATATCCGATCCATAGTGAGACTTAAGAAATCCCTCTCTCAGTATGAAACCTCTGTTCTCAGATATCAGTGAACCAACATTATCCCCCTTTCTATCTCTAGTACCTCTCAGGGATTAAAAAAAAACAGTAATATTTCTTTCATTATTTTGTTAGTAGCATTTGTGTTACAAGCCATAGTCAAGATTGACTTTTCCAATTTTTTTTTTACCATATTTTGGCAAATTTTATAGTAAATTACGTCTATTCCTTTAATAATTACTATATTGGTAGTATGTCTTTAACTGTAGTAAAAATTGTTGAATTATGTAATATAGGTGTAAACTGTTTTAGACTTAATTTTAAACTAAGTCAATGTACCAGATTTTTGTGAATGTATTTTCCAAACCAGCTTTTGCTTCTGTTTTATGAGTTGTTTGAAGAAATTTTTAAATGACCAGTTTTTGCTTCTATTGTTCTATGAGTAGTTGGAAGATATTTTTAAATGAAGAGAAACTTGAAATGTATTCAGCAAGAAAATCATTGTAGATTAGTGTTGCTGGTTAGTGTAGTAGAGTGGCCTACCACATAGGTGTTTACAACCTGGTTGATAGATTAAGAAAAATAGCTACACCTTATCATGAACAGTAGTGGGATAAAAATTTTACTTTAAAATTTAAGAATTTGTTGATTTTGGAGAGAGAGTTAAAATTTTCATTTTCTGATGCTCGAAGTAATATTTTTTCTTTTATTCTTTTGCTTGCCTACAATGAGCGTGAGATTAAAATAGAAGACAACCTGTAGAATCATTCTAATCTTAAAATTTTATGATTCCAGTGGCAAGTTATGTGCTCTAACTCAAGTAATTAGCTATAGTGCTTTAAAGGGAGAGGTTCTATTCTACTAGTGTATTAGTAATTATGGCTAATCACACTGTCAGATGTTAAATTAGCCAACAGTTCTTGTCTATTGATCATAAAGTCCTGGTGAGAACAGATTATGGTTTACCTGCACATATTAAAATTCGGTAATTCTTTGAGAAGATTAGTTGTTTTATTATCTAAGGGTATGGTCTTGCTTGTTTTTACTCAATTCTCATAAACTTAAAATATTAGGGTATTGTAGAAAAAGTATAATTTCTGTTTTAGAGTGTAGGGTCTGATAGAGTTACTATGGAGACTTCTGTATGATGATAAACAAGATAACAGATATGAGGGGTATTTCAAACGATATTTCATTTGAATGATTATGTTGATATACTTGGTGAGGACCTGAAAAATACTCAATAAATCATCCAAGAGGCTTTTACAGTACAATATAAATTATATTTATCCCAAAGTGTGAAGCTGATGCTCTCTATATGAAGTGAACTTATTAGCAGTGCAGTTTCAAAACTAAACTCCTAGTTCATCCTTAGGAAAGATTTGGGATAGAAACTTAAGGTCTGTTTAGAAAATTAGCAGTTACATTATGCACACTTACATTATAGTCACTTTAAAGTTAATTTTTGAAAATAAAGCCCTTCTTATGTTTACAACATCCAGCAGATGAATACGTTTGCTAACAATTTGCTCTGTTCCAAATCTTGACCTTTTCACAAAGAAATTCTTCTATTTAGGAAGTGGTCTCTTATATAGTATTGTTTCCCCTTCTTCATGGGATGACAGATTTTAAGCAGATGGTGGTAAGTGGCAGCACTGGGATTGCAGCAGAACTTCAGAGAAGCATCACGATAATGCAGATCAGCAAGAGACATATTAAGATGAGACAGAAATTGATAAATAGGTTCTGGAGATTTTGACGTGCTTGTTGAGGCATTTCAATGGTTGAAGCTCTTCTTATAGCAGAGCGAGTGAGGTACTGGACTTTATCCATGGTACCAGGAAGGCAGGGAGCCCGGAGTTTCAAATGCTCAAGAGAAAGATAAAAAGCTGCCAGCCAAGTGCGTCTTCTTTTTGGTAGCCTGGAATGTAAAAGTAGTAAATGGTTTAGGATCATAGGTGTGACCTATCCTCTGAACAGGTAAAACACTGTTCTGTGTTAATCCCTCTTCCTCAACCTAATTTGTATTTACAACATCAAATACCTCTATAGTCTTTGTGTATTGCTCAGGCTCTGTCTTTTTTGGTGATGGTACCATCATATCTTATATTTGGGGTATAGTAACTTCAGTCTTTGGAGAAGGCAGTGGCACCCCACTCCAGTACTCTTGCCTGGAAAATCCCATGGACTGAGGAGCCTGGTAGGCTGCAGTCCATGGGGTCGCTAAGAGTCAGACACGACTGAGCGACTTCACTTTCACTTTTCACTTTCATGCATTGGAGAAGGCAATGGCAACCCACCCCAGTGTTCTTGCCTGGAGAATCCCAGGGACGGGTGGGCTGCCGTCTCTGGGATCGCACAGAGTCGGACATGACTGAAGCGATTTAGCAGCAGCAGCAGCAGCAGCAGCAACTTCAGTCTTGGCCTCCTCCTCTCAAAATGACTGGAAGTATAGTTTGGTTAGGATGCAGCTTGTCTTGGGCTACCTTGGGCCAAAGTTCTTATGTGTTATTTCATTAAGACTGTTTTCTCTCTGAGCACAGTTGTTCTGAGCATCAGTGTATAAATAGCTCCAGAGCAAACTTTATAAAAAGAAATGCATGCAATAAATTATTCTACAGATGTTGACTTCACTCCAAAATAAAATAGTTCAATGAGAAGTGTTTTACCAGAACTATAGATTGAAATGTTTCTCATTTGTTTTGACGATTTTATAGCTTTGTAAAATATACTACTTTAAGTAGCATTTTAACAGGATGATATTAAGTACTAAAGATTGTCAGACTCAGAAGGCATAGTAATAAAATTATCATTGTCTCACTGTCTACTACACATAGTTGCCATTTGCAAAGGGCCTATACTTACGAACAGTGTTTGCATTTGCTTTCTTTCAGAGCTCCCACAAGCTGTTCTGCCTAATTAATTAATTATTTGCTGCCTGATCAATTATCTGTGCTGATTAATAAACAAAATAAAACTTAAAACAGTACATCATTGTAGAAAATTAGGTATATTCAGTAGATTAAAAATTAGCTGTAAGTTAAGTGCCCAGAGGTAATAGTTTGGCAATATTTGTTGTCAGTCAGGATACTTATGTGTATTTTGAAATAAGAAAAATTAGAAATGGAATTTTAAAAATAGTCATAATTAACTGCCAGAGATAATAACTGTTAACATTCCTTGATACATCTCTGCTGATCAAGATATTACTGCCTTAGCCCAGCTGCCTGGTTTCATTTTCTCCCTAGTGGTTGTACATCTCATGAAGACCCATCTCAGTCTTCAGCTGTATTTTGCAAGAGAGACTAGTGCTGAAGAAGAGGGAAGAACTGAAAGAATGAGAAAGGATCTTTAGGCCTGATCTTTAGATTAGGTTAGAACTCATTTACTGTTGCAAAGACACCACGTGATACACAGTGGTTGGTTGGATTCTGTACAGTTTCAGCACTTCAGCTTGGCTCCATTGGCTGAAGACCCTGTGGTCTCCTTCATAGACTAGCCTGTAGTGAGGAGATCCAAATAAAGAAATAAAGGGTTTTTCTTTTGTTCTTTAAGAAAAAAGTTCTTTAACTTGTTTCAGCTTATATTTGCTTATTATAGATGTAGTGGGTTTCTACTGTTGGGTAATTGTGGAGAAGATTATTACTTTTTTATATAAACTTGACTGGTCTCTTTATATAACAGAGCACAACCTAGAAGACTGTAAAGAATGAGCGTTGGTAGTTCCTATCTGAACTTAATTTTTATGAAGCTTTAGGACTTAAATGGTGTACAAGCCCTGAATTTTAAAGTTATTGTGAGATACAACATGGAAAAGGAAGAGCAAGCCAGTTCATCATGAAGTCACTCCCCTCCCCTGACACCGGGGAGCGACACTTTAGTCACATGAAACGTGTCACCTTTCCATAAATACTTCATTCCCTTTTATGATTGTCTTTTGCACATGTTTTTCTGGCTCTGCCTGGAATGTCTCCCCTCCCCCAGCCTCTACCTTTGATTCTTTGCCAGGCAAACTTCAGTTAATCCTTAAGGTCCAGTTTAAATATCACTTCCTAATGAAACCTTCCATTACTCATTAAGGCAGGATTGGTTATCACCTCCGTTGGGTTTTAGTAGGGCTCTAGTGCTGCCTGTATCAAGATGTGGCTAGCGGGCTGTGCTGTAATGTTGATTTGCATGCCTGTTCCTCCTTCTAGACTTCCTGTTCATGAGTATAAAAATTCACGGCCTTACTTTGTATTCTAGTGCTTAAGTGCAAAATGAGTAACATTTGAATAAATCAGTGAAGCTGAACGGTGATTTATTTTGATTTACTTTAATATTTTTAGAAAATTTTTAATGATCAAAGATAGTGCTTTGATTAACAGATGAATCATTTAGGTCATAGAATTTGATAAACATAATGTCCAGTATTCTTCTCAAGTCTCTTTACAGATGAGGAAAGTGAGGCTTAGAATATTTACTTTAGAAATTAAAACTTAAATAAACTATTGTTAGTGACTAACAGAATTAACGTGAACTGAACTTTGTACAAGTGGGTATTTGGTGTTTATGAAATACAAAGAGGTTTGTCCTGAAGAAATGAGCTATCCGATGATGATGAATAATGGATAGACTTAAAAGATGATCTCATAATACTTCAGCCAAGTATTGTCAGAAAAGTTCCTGGAGACAAATTGGGTATAAAGGAGACCACCAAAAATACTGTTTTGTTTCTTGTCAAACTTAGAAATATGTTATAATTCTAAATAGTCACTTTATAACCTTGTGCTAAAACCAAAACAAATCTTGTTTACGTGCTGAAATGTTAAGCTTTGTGCGTGCAGTATTTTGGGCCCAGTTCTATTTGACGGTGGTACGGTCTGAAATGTGTTGAGTCCTAATTCTGCTGAACTTCCAAAATGTATATGATAGTAATTAAGCCAGAATTTGTCCCTACCAGATGGGGCTTCCGGTTGTAAGTTGAGAATTGAAAAGCTGTGTGTGGGAACAGCACAGCCCTATTTTTAAAGCTGTCTGTGACCTTCACTCCATCATAATTTATGGCATGGTTGTCAGGTGTTTTATTCTTTTTCCTCCTCTCTGCACACAGTTATCCTGTGAGTTTAGAACTCTTGTAGTCTTTTTTTTTTTCCCTTCCTTTTCTTAGAGCCAAGCTGTGAATGCAGCAGTATTTGGTGGAAGAAAGAGAGAACAAACTACAACTCTAATCTTTCAGCATTTACCATGTGTCATGTTAGGCCACATTTTGGGTCAGCTTCGGCAGCAGTTCTCACTTTGTAGTGAGTTCTATTTCTTAAGGTAACATCAGATGCATTCTTGTGCAAAAGGAACCTTAATAGACCTTTGAAAACTTTTTGGTGTCTGCATTAGGTTTTGCTTACAATTGATACTTTGATGTTATAAATGCTGAACAGTAATTCCCACCTGTAATTTAAGCACTTCAGTGCTTTGCAGAATTTACTGAACTTCAGTTTTTTTCAGTACTCCCTCTGCTGAAACCATGAATTCTTTAAATTCTTTGTGGCATTCAGAATTTTGCTTCCCTTTAATTTTTGTCTGCTTGTTTATGCATTTAGTGAAATAAACATGGGGATATTTTGTGAGTAACTTCAAGTAATACACATCTAAGACTATCGTCTGATAGATAATTTTTTGAAAAATTTTTCCCATTAAATTGATTCGGAAGATTAGAATTCTCTATAGGTTTGAGTTACAGGATTTGTCTGTATTAGGATTATTGGAGGGTTTTATTTTTCCCCTACTCTGCAGTCATTTTTGCACATAATCCAGAAGCGATTGTATATGCATCTTTGTTGTTGTTGTTGAATTAAATCAGACCAGTTCATCTTTAGATTTGTCATCAATTAGTTGGCATCCACAAGTTCACTTTGGTTGGATCTCTTTTCTTTTGAGATTGCCTAGTGCTTTGGCTCAGATGGTAAAGCATCTGCCTACGATGCAGGAGACCCGGGTTCGATTCCTGGGTGGGGAAGATCGCCTGGAGAAGGAAATGGGCAACCCACTCCAGTACTCTCGCCTGGAAAATCCCACGGACGGAGGAGCCTGGTGGGCTACAGTCCATGGGGTCGCAAAGAGTCGGACACGACTGAGTGACTTCCCTAGTGCTAATAAAAGGCAATGGCACCCCACTCCAGTACGCTTGCCTGGAAAATCCCATGGACGGAGGAGCCTGGTAGGCTGCAGTCCATGAGGTCACTAAGAGTTGGACACGACTGAGCGACTTCCTTTGACTTTTCACTTTCCTGCATTGGAGAAGGAAATGGCAACCCACTCCAGTGTTCTTGCCTGGAGAATCCCAGGGACGGGGGAGCCTGGTGGGCTGCTGTCTATGGGGTCGCACAGAGTCGGACACGACTGAAGCGACTTAGCAGCAGCAGCAGCAGTGCTAATAAACTTGGAAGTTGTATTAGAAGTTATTTTGTAACAGCAGCTTCCCAGAACTTTGTTGGTCCACAGTGGCTATTTGAAAGAGTCTTCAAACTGCTTCTGCCTGGTTATGAAAAGAATTGTGTAAACATAAAAATCAACATATCCTCAACCCCTAGATTGATCTCATAATGAAATGTTTCCCTTGTTCAAAGCCCTGCCTTTAGGGAACTTCATTAAACAGCAGCGTAGAGATTTTTCTCTTTGAAATTAGCAGATTGCTGTTGCCAATCTGTAGGCTTGTCTTTAGTATCTGTTCGTTATGTTAAAATTAATTTATTTGCAATTAAAATACTCTTTAACCTTCAGATTCTTCTTTGGGGGGAAAAGCATGTGGGGAGGAAGTTTTAAGGAAAATGAATGCCAGTTAAATGTACCCCCACTAATGAGTAAGTTGGTCCCCTCTCTCCACCCTTTTTGGGAAAAACCTGTAGGTGAAATGCATTTACAAAGCACTAGAGGTCCTCAGTTGACTACAAGTATACTGGGATGGAGCTGTACACCCAGGCCTCATTTTGTTGTGTTTATTTGGTGCTGCATGCTTCAGAATTATGTAGGATAAGAATATTGATGGACTATTTCTGAAAATGTTCAAAAAGATACATACTATCTCATTTAGTTGATTGTAATTTATAAGCATCACTTACTTGACTTCTAACCTTTAGATTTTCTTCTTTGCTGGTATGATCAGTACTGTGTTAATTCTTACTTTTAGATGAAAGTGATTTTTCATAGCATAAATAAAGCAAGATTCCTCTGTTCAAGCACTGCAGAACAAATAGGCTTGAATATTTTAAATGGTATGATGTGGGGAGGTCAGAAATGAAACCGAGGAAAGCTAAGAATTTAGTATGAAACTGGAATAAAATATGCAAGTGTGGTTTCTGTTTATGCAAATATTCTCCTATCTCTAATTAATTAGTGAGATTAAGAAACAATATCAATATGTAACCAAACGCAATTTTGGGGAAAGTTTTGAGGAGAAATTAACCTGCGTTTTCGATATCAAAGCTAAATAGATTAAAGACATGAGTATTTTAGCAATGAAACAAAAAGAAACTTTGATTATTCTTGTTACTGTTCTTTAAGGTCTGTGCCAGTTATTTTGAATTTTGTCTTCCAAGATGTTTCGCTTAATAATTGAGGGACATCTATAAGTATTATATCCCTAGCTTTTAAAATGATCAGAAGAATATTATAAAGGTGATTAAGGACATCATGCCTCAGGCATAAATTTAACTTTAAATGAAATGGAGTGGTTTTAAATTAAAATAGAAGTTGTATCCCCTAACTTTGCCTTTTGGAGTGCCATATAGTATTTGAGGACTTGGAGTTCATTTTGTTTTGCCAGTGTCTTGATTTATTTTTAAGCCGTTGATCAGTGGATGAGATGTGTGTGTGGTGTAGAGTCTTAAAATCTTGGCTCTTGCCAAGGCGCCACCATTTCCTAGCTCTCTGACCTTGGGCAATTCACCTTTTTGCATCTGTTTCCTAAACTGTAAAATAGAGATGGAGTGTCAAACTTTTGGGAATTAAGAGGATCAAATGAAATATTTGTGGATGGTACATTTAGAAAATTGTTAAAGAAGAAGGAAGCTTTAATTAACTGTTTCTAGGATTGTAAGAAGTATACAGTCTAACTTAGATACTCTAATTTTTACTTAAAACTTTAATACATTACATAGTTAATATTTTACCTAGTATATTAAAATTGGGGGAACTATTTTGTTCATTCAAATATTCTTCTAATTAGTGAGATTAAGAAATAATATGTAACCAAATGCAATTTTTCTGGAACATTATTTTCCTTTATGTCCACTGGAATACTGTTAAAATAATTTTGATGTTTGAGTTTTAGGAAATCATAGTGACACGACTCTGCTTACTTAAGCAAAGTACTCTAGCTCTTACCTGTGTTTTTAAAACTCACTCAGTTTTTCACAATTTAAACATATTTCACATTTCTCCTACTTTATTTCATCAGACTTATTTTTTAGCACTTAGTTTTAAACTGCATGAAACAAAGACAGTATTTAAATTTCACCTTATGAAAGAGATGAACTAGTTAGGACATAGTGTTTGACACCATGTGTAAAATTTGGGTCACAGTCACTAACTATGTAATTTCTGTTAATCTGGACACATGAAGGATAACTTTAGTAGAATTTCTGCTCTTTCTAGAAATTATCAACTTTGTGGAGCAATTATGTAATGTGAAATTTTGGTACTATAAAAGAACTCATAAACATCTCATTTGAAGTGTGAGAATGTTATTTGATGGATATTTGAGTAAAAATGTACAAATCTGCTCAAGTAACACACCTACACTGAGTGACTCTTGAGTAATATCAAAGGAAAAATGTTTTATGAATATGAGGACACTTAGAGGCACTTGACAAAAACGAAAGGCATGCTTGTAGATGCCTTAAGGAAAGCTGCTTATGGAATTATGCAAAGTTCTTATCTCTTAAAAGCAGTAGAGTTAACATTTGTCTTAAGAACTTAGAATTCTAGAATTAAATTTTATTTTGACATATATAAAAATAAAACTAATGAAATAAAATCAATGCAGTATCCTTTATGCCCTGACTAGAAGTTAAGAATGAAAACACATTTTGTATATTAAATTAAGAATCTAGAGTGGAAAAGAATATAAGCAGAAGTTATAAAATTTATGATGGCATCTCCATTCCTGTGCATTTTTTTCATACTGCTCCCCACCTTCTAAATGCCAGAGAGGAAACACTGGAGGACAGTAACTTAATAAAAATATATTCATTAATAGGCAGAATAAACATTCATTTCAAATTCACTCAAATGAGATTCTTAGGAATACATGTACTACCAAAATAACAAGCGTATGGCAATTATTTTTAAAATAAATTAATGTTCTGTAACTTTAGAATTTTACATATTTTTGACGAGTGTTTTGAAATATCCAAAGTCTTAGTTTGTGATTTAATATTGAATTTAATATAAATAAATCGATTTATTGAAAGCTTTTTTTTAATAGAAGTAGACTAGACTTTGTAAAAGTAGTTTGTGATATATTTCTTAAACTCTACTTTGTTAATATTCACTGTAAAGAATCAGAATAATATTGGAGTAGTCATGCCACTAATGTGCCTCTTGTACAGTCACACAACTGTTCATAAAATTCTGGATGTAAGTAGACCAGTCCCACCCTACTTCTCAACAGAGTAACACATAGCAAAATGAAATCGTTATTTTTGCATAGAGAAATCAAATCACCACTAGCACCAAACATGGTAACATAATTGAAAGATTTTAATTGGCAGAAATTTAACAGCAAAGCTTCATACTGAAGCTTCATAATGTTAGCTTGTAACAAGATAATAATTTTTGAACAGCAAAATAAAAATGAAAGTTAAATCAAAATGACAAACCAATAACCAAGATCAAAGATGAATGCTACCTTTATGATTTCTAAGTTGTCTTATTCTTACTATCACTGCTTAGATAAACATTTATTTAGAAATTAAGCTTTATGTCAGTCAGACATTTTATTATTTAAATTTGAACTGAAACTTAGAAAATATGATTAACTCTTTTTTAAAAGTTCAGTAAGTTTCAGTTCTAGAAAGTGCCATAATCGATGTAATCTGTTTCTTACCTTGGCTGTTGTGACGATCACAATATAGAATACTGTGGGTTACATGAAGTGTTATCCGACGTTTAGCTGGAAAGTTTTCTGACTGTTACCAGAGTTATGGGAACAATTGAAGTAGGTGGAGGAGAAAAAGTGTTCCAGGGAGGTCTTATGATGTCACACAGGAATTCTGAAGTTATGATTGGTTAACCATAGTCTTATCACAGCCAAACATTTTAGAATGTCATTTATCTTAACCTTAGGTATGGAAAGGTCATTAACACTTTGTGCCTCATTTTTTTGTTTTTAACTTTAAAAAGCATGTGGGAGATAAGTGAAAAAGTTCAGAGTGGTAGAAAGCTCTTTTTTAAAGGTTCATGCATCTTCAGCTCAGAAGTAATTGTAATCTGAGGGTGATAATGTTAAAGAACTAAAATTGTTAAAATAATAGGAATTTTAATAGAGTGAGAATAATAATACTGCCTTAAGCCAAACAGCTTTCATTGAGTTGTTGTTGCTATACTGAAGCTTCATAATGTTAGCTTGTAACAAGATAATAATTAAATTGCCACAGAATCAAATTTCCTATTTTTTCCCAACTTATTCTTTTCTCATACCTATTTGTATATGGGGGAGAGAGTATGTGTGAGAAAGCCAGAATGAGAAATCTGATTTTGGTTTTAAAAAATTAGCTTTATCTTATAGTTAAAGTAAGAACCAAGAAATGTAGTTAGTTCACTTTTGTTTTCTCAATTAGTGCTCTAAAAATAGCAATGTATTTACGAACATTAATTCTCATTTTTTAAACTGATAGATATCACCCCAAGAAAAGTTGTTGTTTTCAAATTTAAGTATTTAGGTTTTTTAACCAGCTGCAGTAAATTGCCATAAAATCTTACTAAAATTCCAGTAAGCTGATAGTATCAGGAGTAACTTTCTAGCCAAAAAGATGTAATCCCACAAAACTGATCAATGGCATCCTAGTTAATGCTACTTTATTGACGATAGATGTGCATGTGTCTGGAAATTTAAGTAGTATTTCTAAAATGGTGTGCCTCACTTAATGCAGTAGTTGTTTTCCTGAAATTTACTATGTAAATGAAATTTTAGTAAATGAAATGATCTTTTGAACTTCTGAGAACAGAAAAGAATTCCTTTGACAAACCAGGCATCGTTTTCCTGTCCCCCACCCCCCAATTTTTTTGTTTATATATTAGATTAACTTAAAATCACCACTCCTCCAAATTCTGATTCTTAAATCTCGACTGTAATTCTGGAGAAGCTACTTGTTATTTTTAATTTTTAAAATGCTTACAGCAAAGTGAACTCAGCCTGCTTCACTTTCTTATGGGTAACTAAAATCTTTTGCAGCAGCTGCTTATGTGTCCTTAAATGGAGATGATTTTGGCTTCTTCCAAAGAAAGATAAATCCTTTGCTAAAACAAATCTCTTGTTATTTAAAGAATCGGCTAAAACTATCAGAGAAATAATGTTCAGCAAAGGCCCTCTGTGAACATTGCTAAGGGAAAATTTTACAGCTTAAAAGGAAAACCCGAAATTAAGTAAATTGCATGAACGTTTGACATTTTGCTCAGTACTATTCAAGCATTTTTTCTTTCAGTCCTTACATAATAAGGATCTCTGGTTATTATCAATTGCCAGTGATTACTGACATTCAAAACCTAGGGACTTGAAATACAACCCTAACATGATTTATAGTAATTTGTCAAATATGACAAAGCTGCTAAGTGACAGATGGTTCAGATTTGGACCTCTTTAGTTATAATTCTCTGGTAGGTTGGCATGTTAGAGGGGGAAGCTATAGTGTAACATGGATATGCATTCCAGAGAGTAGCATTTATTAACTAAGAAACTATAAGATGGAAATAGATGAATTATTAAAAACAAACTAATTTTAGCAAGTCTGCTTTAAGTTTGCCTACACATTCATTTGAAAATGAACCTTAGAGGATAGATCATTGTGTGAGTGCCTCTAGTTCTAAGAAAATAGTATTAGTAATACTTAACTTGTATAAAGTAAGAAACTACCACAGACTGAATAAAATATGGCCTAGGTATTTTACATGTTGGCAGATTTGCTCAAAAAGCCTATATAGGTTGACACACACACACGCGCACACACACACACACACACACACGTACACCCAGAAGGATATTAACAAAGTGTGTGTGTGTTTAGAGTTGGAAAGAGGAGATAAAAATCTACTTTTTAGATGTGTGCAAGAGTGGGGAGCTTCTGTGTCTACCGTTTTTCTTTGGTTTAGCTGCTATTGCTGCAGCTGATCATCATTGTTAGTCTAAACGGAGCTCTATAAAGTGTTACATCTTCCTTTTGGGCTGATTGCCTAAACAGAAAGTTGTATACTAGGAGCGTTGGTGAACTACAGAATAATCAGTAGGTATTTCCTCAGAAATTCCACTGTGATGGTCTAGAAAGTGTTTTTAGAGGTGCTTTGTCAGAATCTTCATTTGGGGTCAGACTGTAGTCTGAATCCATTTTTGGTATATATGACCTTATACAAACTTATTTAAGCTGCCTTATCTGTGGGATGGGTTTGTCGTGAGGATTTTCCTAAGATGAAATATGTATATAATGACTTAGAGATCTTGCAACACAGTGTCCATTTAGTGTTAGTACTTATTTTCCTTTTAAAGATGATTCTTACAGCCCAAGGGTAGAGTTCAGTGCCCTTTGAACTTGGATAGGAAACATGTTAAAGATCTTTATTTTTACTAAATTCTGAATGAGATTTAGCCTTTCCTCAGTTGTATGTTTACTGTCACTATAGTAGTCTTAGATAATTTCATATAGAACAGTTGGAGGGATATAGCTTGAAATACTATTCATATTCATACCACTTGAAATTATGCAATTAAGCTGTCTGTAAATATTGTTATTTAATGCATTAATAAAGAAGAACAGAAAAGAAAAAAGGAAATAAAGCAGAAATATTACAACATAAATTTGTTTTTTTTTAAATACTTATTTTGGTGAAATTTCTTTTCTAATGTATGTTTCTCATTTTTTCAAGTTTTATTTTAAAACAGTTCTGAATTTACAGAATTAGTGCAAATACATGGACAGAGGAGCCTGGTGGGCTTGCAGTCCATGGGGTCGCAAAGAGTCGGGCACAACTGAGAACTAACACTTACTTACTTACTGTAGTGTAGTGTAAACCCCACACCTGGCCTCCGCTGTTGTTGACGTATCCGACACAAGTCTGGTACATTTATCACAACAGGTGTACCAGTGTTGATACTTTATTTTAAGGAAACCCATTTTTTCAGTTTTCCCTGGTGTTCCTTTTCTTTTCCAGGATTTCCCCAGGACCCAGATTACGTTGAGTAGTCATGTCTCCTTTGGTCCCCTTGGTTGTGACAGTTTCTTACAGAGCGTCCACAGGTGGGACTTGTCTGATGTTTTTCTCGTGGTGAGGCCGGTTGATGTGTTTTCGAGAGGAAGATCAGAGAGGTAGAGTACCGTTCTCAGCACATACCAAGTGTACATGCCTATCGGCATGACTTACCAGTGCTGTTAACCTGGACCACCTGGCTGGAGTGACGCATTCGTCAAGCTTCTCCATGGCAAAGTTACTCTTTCCCTCTCCTTCCTTCTTTTACTTTCCAGAAGAAAGTTACTGTACACAGCCCACAGTTATGCTTCCCTACCTTAGGAGTGGAGTGTCTATAAAAATTACTTGATATTCTGTGTATTTTATGATATAAAAACACAAAAACGGATCAGTCAGCTTCAGCCATCTGCCAGAAAAAGTCCATGGCACAGAAAATTAAGAAGTCCTGTGCTGGAGGCAGTTTCTGTCTTTGTATGGGGCAGCCCTTTTTGGAAAGAAGACTGACAGGCTAAAACCAAGATCTCCCAGTCTGCTTTTTTAAGCCCTGCTTTTCCAGCTTGTCTCTTATCACATTCCTTTGTATCCTGTGCCCTGGCCCTGTACAGCTGCCTGCAGCTATTTGAACAAGCTATTGTTCTATTTTAAGCCTCCTCACTTTTTGTAGGAATGCCCTCCTCACTAACCTGTGTCCCCGTTAAAGCACTGTTTCAATTTACGTCTTCTGTGCAGCCCTCTCTTTCTTATGATAAACACTTTTGCATGTACCCCTATAATTATCTATCTCATTTTATTGTGTTTAGAAATGTATCTGCCTAAAGTAAATTGCAAGCTCTGCTGATCCAATAACTCATGTTTATAACCTCTTTATTCCTTATAGTATTATTACCTAGTATAGCACCTTGCTCATAGCAGTTCTTATAGATACTGATTGAATGGATGATTGGATGAGTGAATTAATAATGGAGGAACCAGGAAAGATTGCATGGTGGTACTGAATGATTCTGCAGAAGTCTTTTAGGCAGTTAAAAAAAACAAAACATAAATTTTAAAGCTCATTGTGGGGGAAGAAAATAATTGGGAGAGATTGGGGATAAGAGTACAGTAATTGAGAAAATAACTTTCTTGTCATTTAAAAATGATGTAAATATATTTATAGAGTAAGAGTGAGGGAACATTGAAGTATAAGCCTATACTTGCTAAATTTGAATCTATATATAAATTTTTTAAAAAATTTTATTTACTGTGCTCATTTGATTCATAATAATTCATGGTGATTTATATGCTCTTAACATTGCAAAGCCTGCTTTTATGTAATTACTAGTTTTATTAGTTTTAATTTTATTTTAATAGTTAAAAAATAAGCACCTCTACATTTACCACCTAAACAAAAGCCAAATTTTTAAAAATATTTTTTTAACGTGGACCATTTTAAAAATCTTTATTGAATTTGTTACAGTATTGCTTCTGTTTTATGTTTTGCTTTTTTGGCCACGAGGCATGTGGGATCTTAGTTTACCCAACCAGGGATCAAACCCACACCCTTTGATTTGGAAGGCAAAGTCTTAACCACTGTGCCACCAAGAGAGTCCCCCCAAATTGGGCTATTAACGTATACCTAAATAGTTATATGATCTTGCCCATATTCCCCCTGTTTTCTCCTCCCAGGTAAATGATTAGTCTGATTCCTAGGTTAATTTCTTTACATTTGTTTTTATAGTTTTGTGGCATTTTTAATTTGGTATTCTTTAAAAGTTTGTGTTTTTTTTGAGATTTTACTTTGTTTAAAGGAAATTATGATGTATAAAGCGAGTCCCAGGTGGCTTAGTGGTAAAGAATCGGCCTGCAATGCAGGAGCCGTAGGAGACGCAGGTTCGATGCCTGGGTTGGGAAGATCCCCTGGAGTAGGAAATGGTAACCCACTCCAGTATTCTTACCTGGAAAGTTCCATGGATGGAGGAGCCTGGCAGGCTACAGTCCATGGAGTCTCAAAGAGTCAGACATAACTGAGCACACACACACATGATGTATAAAATCTTTTACACTGAGTGTTTAAACTCCAAGTTGTGGTGTGTGGAAGCAAAAGACCTTTCTAGGTAGACCTGTTTTTTTTTTTTTTTTCCTTCTGGAAACTTTTTGACAAGAAAATTTAAGTTGTGACAGAATTAAAGCATTTTAATACTTAAATATGTAATACAGTAAAATGCAAGTTTTGAATAAATTTTTGTGATACTTGAAAGAAAAGGAGCTTTTCTGGGTTAGACTCCCAGGATTTTACTTAAGTCGTAAGGATTTTGTTCTGTTGAAAGTTTGAGAAATTACTGCTTTAAATTTTAAAGCTACCTAAAGAAGAATTTGTTGAAAAGACATCTAAGAGCAAAAATGATAAGAATAGTAGTCTATGACTTAGGGAATGGGAAAGTGCCTAAAATCATAGAGAAGGGAGGATAGGAGTTATTCATCAAGTTGGTTAAAAAAAAGACCAATACTAAAGTAACTTATAAAACTTAAGAAGATAGATTTTAACTTATAAAACTTAAAGGAAGGTAGATTTTGCTTTAGAAATTGACATGTCAGATGCTTGAAGGCTAAACCATTTTTTTTTTTTAATAAATGCTGAACTCTGGACAGACTCTTGCCTTATTAAATATTAATAACCCAATTAGGAAAGGGGAAGAATTTGACATCAAGAGAAGCAAGTTAGTTTAAAGGAAGTGCTTGTCATGTAGGTTTGCAGAATTTGGGAGAAATTTATGAAGCACACTCGAAGTGATGGAAAGAAATGCTGTAGCATGCTCTGTGGCTTTTTAAGGAATTTGTCTATCAGTAAACAAGTAATGTACAGATAAACATTTAACATTTGGAAGTTAACCACTAGTGCAAGATAACACTAGGAGGACAAGAAAATTCAGGATTGAGAGTCAAATTAGCACCAATATGATTTCTAAGAGAGCTGCATATTTTATACAAAAGAAGTTGACAGAACTGAAGCCAAAAGAAGAAATGGAAAATCTCATTCACACACATACACATAACAGCCAGTTTAACAACAGAAGGCGACCCTCGAGTCTCCAGATACTTGCTTCAGAACTCTGTAGACCATGAGGTTATTCCTTTGTTAGGAAGATTCCAATCCAATTCAAAGATTTGTAGATCCCGGCGTATCCCACCCCTGTTACATTCATTATCTTTTGCTCTACACCCCAGTGCTTGAGCTCCTTGATTCCTGGTCTCTTTGTTGGCATCATTATTTGTCATCCAAAATGGAAATTTGGGACTGATCCTTGTTTCTGTCTTCTCACAGATTCTGGTCCACTAGGAAATCAAATGCAGGTTGCCGATTCGAAATCTCTGTTCCCATGGCCTCATCAGCTCTCCTCTGAGCTTTTATATAACCTACTCTCTTGACCCTCTCCTGTTCTTTACTCTGATATCCAAGTTGCCTTCTCATGGGTAAATTTGGTTCTCACATGCTGAGAACTTTTCTTTATTATCACCATGTCCCTCAAAATTAAAAACCCAAATTTTACAGCCATTGCATACAGAGGTTTTTCCTAATTTGGTGTTGTCATCTCCTCCTAACTGACTGTATTTGACAACTCTGCCATTTGTGAGTTTTATTTCTTCTATCTGGAATCTATTCCTTTCTTTCTTGACTTTATTATTCAAAAATGTGTAGGGAGAAGCCTGTTTGTTTGTTCTTAATTTTTAATTGCGTAAGTATTAAGTATCTCTTACAATTCAGGAAACTCAGATAAATCAGAAGTTGGAGGGGTACTTAATATGTTTTTTAGGTATTTATTTTTTCTTTGCATGCATTTCATGAATGGGGGCTGATTTATTTTTTCTTTACTCCTCATACTACTTATCCCATAGAAGTTAAGGTTAATGGATATTTAAAATATTTTTTGCCATTACAAATGAGCTTGTAAAGGGCTAAGTCAAAGGAAGTTATGGAATACAAATGCAAGTGACCCTTGAATTTTTAGCATAGATGCATTCTTGAAAAGGTTATGTAAAATGGATTTTAATATGTAGAAATCGTGTTTATCTTATAAAGCAAGAGATGTCCCAGCAGAAAAGATTAATAAGCACAACTTTCTAATGTGCAGATGTTAAGTTTTTATCAGCAGTTTAATGCATTGAGAATTGTACCTGTTGTACACTGTTTTGATATATCGCAGTGAATCTGTACTTCCTCCTTAACCCATCTCCAGATTAAAAACTTATATAGCACAGCAAAAGGATGTGAACATGTCATCTGCTGTTTTCATTTGCCCTTGAGTTGGTCAGAGGAAGTGAGTAGGTTCCAGGGCCAGCTGTTAGCATTAAGATCAAGAGCATACTTTTGGCAAATTTGGTTGTTCAGGCTTCCCTGTTAAAGTATTCATTTTTATAGGTTTATTGCTTAGTTGGGGCCATAGATATCTGAAGAGTTGATTGTTGACTCCAGCATTACTATGTCAGTTTTAAAAATCTAACTTGAAAACATAACATATCTAAAAATTCAGTGTTTGGATTATTATGAACCTGGGTGCTGAATGTGTGAGAATCAAAAAGTGCTCTTGAGACTTTACACGTACAGAATAGAAGTACAACATAGTCACTGAAGACTTTTTTCCCCAAATGTATGTCTAAAATGCAAACTAAAATTAGTTATATAGATTACTCAAAGATTACCTGGGTCTGAGAGAAATGAGGCTGAGCCTCAAGGTTTGGAAAGCATCATTTTTATTCAAATGTAAGTCTGTTGATTAATCTTTGAACTATGATCTTTAGAGTGTGTATACATATCTTTTTTATTATATATATCATTGCTATAAAAATGTTAATAGAGGTTTTAAGTAATGATAATTTCAGGGATGGTAACCTTTTGAAGTTTGTAAATTTTTAGATTGCTTAATATTTAGCAAATATTACCAGATTCTGTGTTGTGTACCAAGAGTTTTAAAAGAATAAGGCCGGGCTTATCAGGATACAGACTAAACTGGGATAGGAAGCACTGTCATAAGTACTGTCATAATACTCTTAATTGCAATACCTGTCTGTGCTGTTCAAAACAACTTTGGATTTTTTTGAAAACTGAGAAACATCCTTGAGGGATCATCGTTAGTCATTCTCTTTTTGTTGATTGTGTGCTATGGTCTAGGGAATGAACTCGACTCTGGGCATTTACCACAAAAATTTAAAAAAATCTCTAACATTGCTGGTGCTGATACTTTTTAGAAAAATACGTGAAGGCATGTTTAAATTGAGCAGCAGTCAACTTGCCTGTCTAAACTCTCAACAGTTTCTCTGAGATTACCCATTGTTGACTCTTGGAATATATATTTAAAAAAAACAACAGTGTTTTAACATATGAAAGAAGAAAGTGCTTAATGGCCCTTAACTGCACTGTCAGAAAAGAAAAAAAGTAGTATATGTATGCCAAGCAAAGTCAGTTAATCCCAGTTGATGTAAAGTAGAAGCCAACTCCCTGTCTTCTCACAAGATAACCATCATTCATAAATTCCTTTTGTATCCTTCTAGAAAAATTCTAGATAACATTTTTAAATAATGTAGGCAGTACTTTGGCCCCAAAACACATTTATTATTTTATACTTTTCTTTTACCTCTCAGTGGTACAATATGATAAAAAAATTGATAAGACATATTTTGGTAATTTGCTTTTAAAAATAAGTGGAATATGTCAGTGCTCATACTACCGCTTTGTTTTAGTAGACTCTGGCTCTGTAATCTAAGTTTGTTATCCTTAAGTAATTATGCAAAAGGTTTGGAAAATAACTGCATTCTCTTTTTTTACAGGTGAAATACATTGTTACATTTGAATACTTAAGCACTTCCACTCTCAATCTTCTGATTGATTTGCTTAGGGAAAATGGTTCGCTCCTCAATCTTGGATATATCATTTACCCCTTCACTTTTGTGTTACAACTGTAATGAGATCATGTTTCATGCGTAGATCATTCCTTTGTTGGCATTTTTAAAAAACATGCTGATGCTAACAAAGATTATACATCAACCAGATTGATTTTTCAGAAGAAAAATGTCTTTTCCTCCAAAAGAAGAGTTAAATTAATCGTAACTTAAGCTGTGTAGCATGGTGGAAATCAGTAACACTTTTACAGTTCTATTTTCATATACATGTACTTCTAAGATATAAAATGTAGCTATGTATTCCTCTCATCAGTTTCTTTTTATCATTTTTTAGAGTCTTTTACCCTTGAAGTAACTTGATATATTTGTATTGTTATTTCAGTAAAGCATATCAGGATGGCAAAAATAGCATCATAGAATTAATAATATAGACAAAGAAATAGTGAGATCATTAAAACCTCAGTTCCTTCTGTAATTTTAACTTCAAGAGTCATGATGCAGACTTTTGTTTATAATTAGTCACTCTGATAAAAAGTTTATGGATAGAATTTTTTGTATGATTTGTTTTTATTTTTTAGAGAAATATGTAGTAATGCATTCCATAAATAATAACATGGGCTTAAAGATAGAATTTTTTTTTATTTTATGCACATTCTTTTAGTAATAATACAATATGTAAGATACAGATTTTGTTGTAATGATAGTTCTGTAATCCATGTTTTTCATTCTCTTTGAATAAAAACTCTAAATTCTACATAATTTGTAATTTATTTTCATCTATATTGTTGAGCTTTGTGAATTTACCTTTGGGTGAGGTATCCTGATATTTTTAACAAAAAGCACTCGTAGAGTATCTCTTCAGATAGATTATTCCAGGAAAGAGAGGAAGATTTGCTGTGTTATTTGACATGTTGTGAGTGATGAATGAGCTAAATAACAAAGGCAAATGAAAGAGAGATAACAAACTTGAAGATTTGCAGAGGTTGTAGTCCAGTTAAGTGTGGCAGCACTAGATTATCTAAGTTTAACAGTATTTGTCCAGGCTGAGGCCAAAGAATTTGGAGCTATTTTCAGATGCAAATAGTGCGCTTATTTTAGAAGCATGTTTGACCATTACGTGACATGTTTTGGCAACTTTTCATAGCATCTGGGTCTCATCTAAATAGATATATTTGGGATTGTTGTAGATGCATGTTTTCCCTATTCAATTATTAGACTGAAATTTGCTGTTTACAATGAGGTGGCCATACATACGTTAGAATTCTGGGTGGTTGGGGTCTAGATGCAGAAGAGTTATGCTAGTATACTGGCTAGGCTGGGTTTCCCAGGTGGCACAGTGGTAAGGAACCTGCCTGCCAGTGCAGAGGATATCAGAGAGACAGGTTCAATCCCTGGGTTGGGAAGATGCCCTGGAGTAGGAAATGGCAACCCACTTCAGTTTTCTTGCCTGGAAAATTCCAATGGCAGAGGAGCCGGGTGGACCCCAGCTGGTGGGGTTACAAAGAGTTGGACATGACTGAGCAAGAACACTCTGGCTAGACTGTGTGGCTAGGCTACTGTTTTCTTTTCTAAACCACCACTGCAACAGTGTATCTTAATGCATTTTTAGGTAAAACATCTAAATGAGGAGTTCCCCTCCCTCCCTGAGTTTGGTAACTACCAATTATGTATTAAAAATGTTTACTTATAAAAGATGTCCTTGTTTTGCTGAACACATTTTGAAATGTTCCTGACTTTAATGACTTCCTTTCTGTTCCATACTTGGAGTTCACTCACAGCTACATGCCTTTGTAATTATCTTCTAGATTTCATGTTCATGTCTAGTTAAAGTTTTATTATTATTCACAAGCTATAAATTATATGTTCATATGTTTAAATTACTTTCTCTTTGATTACTTACATTAGTTATGGGCAAGTAAAAATATGACTGATGACTTGAAATTCTGCCACAAAATGGTATTCCCCTCCTGACCAGCTACAACTTTATTGAATGGAAATTCTTAATTGTCTTCTAAATACTTGGGATTAAAATGTATTACTACTGGTCATAGGGAAGACATTATTTGAATATAAAATACTTTCTTCTTTTTCATATCTGGGAGCAGAATTGCCCCCTGTTTAATTGGACAGCTTCATTGTTCTTCTTCAGTATCGACAGCTCTTAAGAACCATCTTGTAGGTTGTACAGGAGGACAAATAATTTTCTCTCTACCATTCTTAGTTCTTAGCTGAGACCCTCGTAATAAAAGATGGATTACAAGAGAAACAAATAGAAGTTTATTAACATGTGTACCTTGTACCCATGGAAGATACTCAGGGGAAAATGAGGAGCTCAGAGTGGTAGCTTTAGAATTCAGGATTAGATACCGCTCAATTCAAGAAAAGCAGAGGAAGGATACAGGTCTCTCAGGGGAGATACATGATTTTTAAGAGAGATGAATAGGCCTTAGAAGAATAGATAGGAGCGACGATAACCTGTGAGGAACTTTGGGTACACTGTCTGCTTCTAGTCTTCTTTTCTGTGCTAAGAGCCAGTCCTCTCTGATGAAACTCCCGGGGAGGAGATTTATGACAGTTGAGTTCCTTTGGGAGGATCTGTCTTTAGGCGGAGAGTGGAGTTCAGAGAAAGCCTCTCCCTGCATTGGCTGGATTTCAACTGCCTACCGCTCAAAATAATTAACATGTCATTAATTATGGTGGCATGTTGATGAGCTCCTACAGTTGTGTTTTGGAGTGGCATGTTCTGCTGCCCTTCATTGCCAACTCTGTTTTTGCATCCTTGGTGTACAGTATTGACTTCACCTGATCTTTCTCTCTCAATTATTTGTCAATGTAAAATGGTACCATAGTGATGAACAGGTAGGAAATTATAGCCGAGGCAGTGCATTGTCTCATCCACAGTGCATCTTTGAGTACTTACACATTTTCCCCAGGCAGGCAAGACCTTGATTTTACTGCAGTCTTTCTTTGAGGTAGAAAAATAAAGTTTAAGCCCACGGCGTTTAGGTATACATTTTGTTTTTGTTAATTAGTATTGCATTTTGTGGATATGGCACAGTTTATCCATTTATCAGTTAATGGTTTGTTTCCAGTTTGGAGTGATGAAGTGTTCGCCTGTAGGTCTTTGTAGACATACATTTTTCACTTCTTTTGATTAGACACCAAATTCAGTTCCCCATTTAATTAGCTTTGTACCCCTTGTGAAAGTTAGTTGACCAAATGAAATAAGTCGGAGGAAGACAAATACCATATAATGTCACTTACATGTAGAATCTAAAAATGCCAAACTTATAGAAATAAAAACTAGAGTAGTGGTTACCAGAGGTTAGGGCGGTGGGGAGATGGGAAGATGTAGGTCAAAGGATACAAACTTCCAATTTGCTATAAATTATATTAAAAATAAAATTTCATCAGTTTCTTTTCTGTATATCTTAAGTAATGTAGTTGTTTATATAGTGTGCAAAATCATAAAGGTACAGTAGCTGCCTTGCTATGATTTTAATAACTCTTACTAGGTGTTTCAAATTGTGTTCTATAAGTTCATTTAGAATAGCATACACTAAGGCCTCATTATAAAAGCCTTAAAAGGTAACATGTTTCCATAATTGTCATTTTCAGTGTAGGGCAGATATAAACAGATTTTTTAAATTGCATGTAACTCTACCTGCAGCATTTGGTTGTTAGGATTCATTCTGTTTTTTGAACTATTTTAATGAGTCAGGATTAAGGCTTCCCTGGTGGCTTAGATGGTAAAGAATCTGCCTGCAATGTAGGAGACCTGGGTTTGATCCCTGGGTTGGGAAGATCCCCTGGTGGAGGGCATGGCAACCCACTCCCGTATTCTTGTCTGGAGAATTCCCACGGCAGAGGAGCCTGGCGGGCTATAGTCCATGGGGTGGCAGAGTCCGACACGACTGAGTGACTAATTACACACCGCCTGCAGCATTTGGTTGTCATGATTCATTCTCATTTTTAGACTATTTTATGAATCAGGATTGAAGTTTAGTAAGAAGATTGCCATGCAACTGGTTTGGTAATTGTTTAATTGTCTTAATTACAGAGAAAGGTTTCCTTTCCTTTCTTCCTATTTGCTCAATTTTCTAAAGGGTTTAGATCAAGGAGGGTACAAATTGGAAGAATAAAGTCTCATATTTTGTTTTATATATATTCATAAATGTGTCTGGCAAGTATTGGATTGGCCAAAAAGTTCATTCAAGTTTTTCCATACACCATTACAGAAAAACCTGAATGAAATTTTTGGCCAACTCAATACTTCAGCAGTCCATCTTGTCAATAGATGAAGTGCTATAAACCAAGTATATTGTTGATTGCTTTTCTACTGCAGACCTACTTTTTTCTTTTCTTTACTTCTTTCTTGATGCCAAGAAGTTTTATAAAATAAGAAGAGACTTCTTAGGAAGTTGTCAACCATGGGAAAAATTTTTAGCAGCTAACTTGTGGAAGAATAGAATAATTCATGTCATCTTGTAAATGTCATCATGTATTGTCTAGGCACTTGTCTTACTGAAATAAGTACAAGATGTGTAAAGTAAAGCATAGCTTAAAATATCGTGGTATAGGTCTTTCCTGACTTGTAATCCTCAATGGAGGAAACTTTTTTAGATCCTTGGAAGAGGATACCGTAGATGCTCAAGCTGTCTTAGAAGTTTTCTGTTAGGCATGAAAATGATATACAAAAACCAGTATTTAAAATATCTGTAACATGTTACCAGGAGATTAATATTTAATTCAATATATAAATTAAATATATATTCACTTTTATTCTACAAATGTAATAATTATAGCACAAACAGTTTACCATATCATTCTGATAATTTCCACAACTTATGTTGAGTTTTAGAATTATTAATATGGTCTTAGTTGTTACCACTTTTAATGAATTCCTGTTTGAACTACAGTTTGACTAAATTGCATGAAATGACTACCCATTAAATTGATAGTCACTGGAAAAGGTCAGTTTTCATTCCAATCCCAAAGAAAGGCAATGCTAAAGAATGCTCAAACTACTACACAATTGCACTCATCTCACATGCTAGTAACCTGGTGGCTCAGAGGTTAAAGCGTCTGTTTGGAATATGGGAGACCCGAGTTTGATCCCTGGGTCGAGAAGATCCCCTGGAGAAGGAAAATGGCAACCCACTCCAGTACTCTTGCCTGGAGAATCCCATGGAGGGAGGAGCCTGGTAGGCTACAGTCCATGGGGTCGCAAAGAGTTGGACACGAGTGAGCAACTTCACTTTCACACGCTAGTAAAATAATTCTACAAGCAGGCTTCAGCAATATGTGAACCGTGAACTTCCAGATGTTCAAGCTGGTTTTAGAAAAGGCAGAGGAACCAGAGATCAAATTGCCAACATCTGCTGGATCATTGAAAAAGCAAGAGAGTTCCAGAAAAACATCTATTTCTGCTTTATTGACTATGCCAAAGCCTTTGACTGTGTGGATCACAATAAACTGTGGAAAATTCTGAAAGAGATGGGAATACCAGACCACCTGATCTGCCTCTTGAGAAATCTGTATGCAGGTCAGGAAGCAACAGTTAGAACTGGACATGGAACAACAGACTGGTTCCAGATAGGAAAAGGAGTACGTCAAGGCTGTATATTGTCACCCTCTTTATTTAACTTATATGCAGAGTACATCATGAAAAACGCTGGGCTGGAAGAAGCACAAGCTGGAATCAAGATTGCCGGGAGAAATATCAATCACCTCAGATATGCAGATGACACCACCCTTATGGCAGAAAATGAAGAGGAACTAAAAAGCCTCTTGATTAAAGTGAAAGAGGAGAGTGAAAAAGTTGGCTTAAAGCTCAACATTCAGAAAACGAAGATCATGGCATCTGGTCCCATCACTTCATGGGAAATAGATGGGGAAACAGTGTCAGACTTTATTTTTTTTTGGCTCCAAAATCATTGCAGATGGTGATTGCAGCCATGAAATTAAAAGACACTCCTTGGAAGGAAAGTTATGACCAATCTAGATAGCATATTGAAAAGCAGAGACATTACTTTGCCCACAAAGGTCCGTCTAGTCAGGGCTATGGTATTTCCAGTGGTCATGTTGGATGTGAGAGTTGGACTGTGAAGAAGGCTCAGCGCCAAAGAATTGATGCTTTTGAACTGTGGTGTTGGAGAAGACTCTTGCGAGTCCCTTGGAAGGACTGATGCTAAAGCTGAAACTCCAGTACTTTGGCCACCTCATGCGAAGAGTTGACTCATTGGAAAAGACTGATCTCTCACCTGATGCTGGGAGGGCTTGGGGGCAGGAGGAGAAGGGGACGACAGAGGATGAGATGGCTGGATTGCATCACCGACTCGATGGACGTGAGTCTGAGTGAACTCCGGGAGTTGGTGATGGACAGGGAGGCCTGGCGTGCTGCGATTCATGGGGTCACAAAGAGTCGGACACCACTGAGTGACTGGACTGAACTGAACTGAAGTAACATGGAGTTGTAATAAGCAGAGACTTTCGCTTAATATCAGCAATATTGTTTATAGTGCTTAATTGTCTCAAGTTTTTAAGAGCAGTTACTGTCAAACATTTTTTCCAGCTCCTATGATATGAAATTTGAAATACCTTCTTGGTCAGCTGGGCCATAATAGAAAGAGTGAGACGGTGTGGTACTTTTTTGCTAGGCTGCCTGTATTTGAATCCTGGCTCTGGCGGCTACATATAAGCTGGTAGATAGTGTTGAAATGGGAGAATT
Source organism: Bos mutus (assembly GCF_027580195.1). NCBI lineage: Eukaryota > Metazoa > Chordata > Mammalia > Artiodactyla > Bovidae > Bos > Bos mutus. The sequence goes on from NC_091625.1 coordinate 32,542,265, forward strand.
TTGAGAGACTGATTAGCAGAAACCAACCAGTCAGGAAGGATGCCATGAGTGGTGTCCTGAAGGCCCCCGTTTATGCCAGGAAGTAACTCTTTGTTGGGTGATGGAAAGCTCTGAGGAGTGGCCTAAGTAGTGGATAGGACATTCAGGGGTTTGAAAGTGTTAGTCACTGAGTTATGTCTGACTCTGCAACCCCGTGGACTGTGGCTTCAGGCAAGAATACTGGAGTGGGTTTCTATCTTCTCCAGGGGCTCTTCCTGACCCAGGGATTGAACCTGGGTCTCCTGCGTTGCAGGGAGAATCTTTACCATCTAGCCACTAGGGAAGCCCTTCCAAGGTGTTTGGGCAGCATCTATTTTCAACCACAGTGAAAATGCTTCAGTACTGCAACAACTAATATATCCATACTGGCGCACGTTTGCCCAGTGTCAACCTGAGCTGTATATTAGGCAGAAGAAAGAATGAAATTAAAAAACTAAATCTCTGACTAACCTGTCTCTATAACCCTGTGTGTCATCTCGACTCCAAATATCTGCCCATTTGACAAAGTGAAGTACCCTGTTACCACCTGGTTTCTACCATTCTTAGTCTGTTCATCTGCTGCTGCCTGAAACATCCTGTCCTTGTATACTTGACAGGCATTTTAAAGGTTTAATCTAGGACTAGTTGATGTCACCCAGTTACTGGTTTATTCAGAAGCAAGTCTTGTCAGTAGATCTTTGGAAAGCAAAGGATAAAGATATTGCTGCAAGTTTGAATTCCTTGAAAGTTGCTTTTTGGTGTTCATGTAGCATCTCTTAGCTTGCCAAGGAATTTGTGTTCCTCTTTGATTTACCAATTGTATTAGTTTCTTAGAGCTGCCATAACAGACAAACAAGGTAGCTTACACAACAGAAATTTATGTCTCACAGTTCTGGAGGTTAAAAGTTCAGAATCAAGGTGTCAGCAGAATGCATTCCTTCTGAGGGCTGTGAATAAAAGTCTGTTTCAGGCTGTTTCTAGTGATTTTCTGGCAATCATGTTATGTTCATCTCTTTACACAGTCTTCCCTCTGTGCATGTCTGTGTTCACATTTCCCCTTTTGTGTTAGTCTAATGACTTCATCTTGACTTTATCTGTAGAGTCTGTATTTCTAAATGAGGCTCCATTCTGAGGTATTAGGGGTTAGAACTTCAGCATCATTTTGAGGAGTCAGTTCAGCCAGTACCACCAGTATTAAAATTTTAATTTTGTTTCAGTGATAGAAGTTTGAAGATATGTTAAATTGGTTTTGTTGTTGTTTGTGTTGTTTAAATATCTTAAATATTTTTAAAAGTCTAAACATTTTTTTTTTCTAAATGATACACTAGAGAGGGGCAGTCATCTAGATTATCTGATTAATAGTTATTTTCTATGGATATATTTACTACTTTGGGAAAATACTTTAGCTTTTGAAATTTTGATGTAATTAAAGGATGATGTGATGAATGACAATTTCAAGATGTGGAAACGCTTCTGGTAATACATATACAGTCTAGTGTAGCCTTACTGTGCTCCTTCCTTACGCAATGGTTAATTTTCTTATTTGCAGAAAGCTTCCACAAGATAATGAGACCAACATCTTACATTTAGTATTATAATGTGTTCTGTTGTCTACCAATTCTTGATTAGATTTGCACATTTACTTTAGAACTTCCTTGAAATTCTTCATGTTATGTTGTATTCACAGGTGTAATTTAAATTTTTTTATGAAAATCATTGGGAAAATACTAGATGACATATAAATATTCCCTTTAGCCACTTCTGACATACTAATAGCGTAAACATGTTTGTGCAGGTTTTGTCTGGATCATCTCGTCAAAGTTATTCACCTCCCGGCTATCAAGATTTCAGTAAGTGGGAATCAGTGCTGAAAATAAAAGAAGGACTACTAAGGCAGAAAGAGATTGTAATTGATCGGTGAGTCATTTTTTTTTAAATTATTACTGAGTATTTCAGGCATGCAGAAGTGTAGATTAATAAAGCAAGTATCTTTGTACCTACCACTTAGAGTTTAAGAAATAGAACCTTACAAGGACATTGAAGTCTCATGTCTGTCTATTCCCAGTCCCAGACATTTCTAAAATTTTGCCTGAGTACCAAAGCTCTGAAAAAAAAAATTATTTTAAACTGAATAGACTCCTGATTATTCTGAGCAGTAAATCTTAATATTAATTATTTATGATCTATATTGATTCTACATCATTTATGTATACTTTGGGGATAATTAAACCTGTTGCCTATCATGGTAATTGGAAGATAGCTTGAGAAGGCATTTTTTCTTAATCAATGCTAGTTACTAATTATTTTCATGTGCTATTATGAGGTAAAGTACTAGGTATTTTAATCTTAAAATTAGATCCTTATTCAAACCTTTAAATATATTTAATAGTTGAAATTTCAAAAGATTTTGCTTAGAAACTTAATGTTAAGCATGATCTGCTGGAATATAAACTAGTGCACAGACCTTCTGACTTCCTTACTCTCCACTATGTTCTCAACCATCTTGAACAGAGCCTGGCATGTAGTACCTGTGCTTAGTGCTTGATAACGTCCATATTAGTATTTATTTATTTATTAGTATTCATTTAAATGAATGAAGATTGCAAGAGATTGTTACAATTGATTTTATGAAAAACTATCTTAAAATATTAGATGTTTCCAGTATAAGTGAATTTTATGTAAAAGTATAGACACAGTTTGGAGAAGGCAATGGCACCCCACTCCAGTACTCTTGCCTGGAAAATCCCATGGACGGAGGAGCCTGGTGGGCTGCAGTCCATGGGATCGCGAAGAGTCAGACACGACTGAGCAACTTCACTTTCACTTTTCACTTTCATGCATTGGAGAAGGAAATGGCAACCCACTCCAGTGTTCTTGCCTGGAGAATCCCAAGGACAGGGGAGCCTGGTGGGCTGCCATCTATGGGGTCGCACAGAGTTGGATATGACTGAAGCGACTTAGCAGCAGCAGCAGCATAGACAGTTGGATATATATTTTTAATACTTAATTTATTGTATATACTCGAAATTAATGCTGTTTTTAAACAGACCAAAATTCAGACTTTCATTAATATGAATTGATTTGTCCTCAATGAGAATCACTCAGCTTTTATTATTATTTAGACACCATTATACCATTCTATTGAGTATAAGTTAATAGATGTCTTAGTTCATTTGGGCTGCTATAACAAAATACCGTAGACTGGGTAGCTTATTATTGTTCAGTTATGCAGTCGTGTCGGACTCTTTGTGACCCCATGGACTGTAGCACACTAGTCTTTCCCATCCTTCACCATCTCCCAGAGTTTGCTCAAACTCATGTCCATTGAGTCGGTAATGCCATCCAACCATCTCATCCTCTGTCATCCCCTTCTCCTCCTGCCTTCAGTCTTTCCCAGCATCACTGTACAGGAAGCACTGATGAAAACCATCCCCAAGAAAAAGAAATGCAAAGAGGCAAAATGGTAGTCTAAGGAGGCCTTACAAATAGCTGAGAGAAGAATCGTGAAAGGCAAAGGAGAAAAGGAAAGATATACCCATCTGAATGCAGAGTTCCAGAGAATAGCAAGGAGAGATCAGAATGCCTTTTTAAATGAACAATGCAAAGAAATAGAGGAAAATAATAGAATGCTTATAGACAATAAACATTTATTTCTCCCACTTCTAGAGGCTGGGAAGTCCAAGGCACTGGCCAATTCAGTGAGAATCTGGTGAGAGCCAACTTCCTGGTTCATAGGTGGCCATCTTCTTGCTGTAGCCTCATGTGGTGAAAGGGGCAAGAGAGCTCTCCAGAGCTGCTTTTGTAGTGATGCTAATTGCATTTGTGAGAACTCAGTCTTCATGACCTAATCACTTCCCAAAGACCCTCCACCTCCACCTTCTGTACCACATGTTGGGCGTTAGGATTTAATGTATGAATCTCAGGGAAGGCTCCCAACGTTCAGTCTATGAAAGTAAGAAATACAGATAGTTATTAATATAGTCTATTAAATATATTTATCAATTTTGTATATATAGAAGGATACTAAGGAAATAATCCAAAATCATTCAGAGTTGCTCAGTTGGCCAATTCTTGTTTTAATTAAAAAATTTTTTATTGAAGTATAATTGATTACAATGTATAGGTATACAGCTAAATGATTCATATATATCTGTATGTGTATATATATATTCATACATATTTATATATAAATCTTTTCAGATTGTTTTATCATGTAGGTTTATTACAAAATATTGAGTATAGTTCTTTCTGCTATGCTGTAGGCCCTTATATATGTATGTGGTGGCTCAGATGGTAAAGAATCTGCCTACAGTGCAGGAGATGTGGGTTCAACCCCTGGATTGGGAAGATCCCCTGGAGAAGGAAATGGCAACCCACTCCAGTATTTCTTGCCTGGAGAATTCCATGGACAGAGAAACCTGGTGGGCTACAGTCCATGGGGTCACAAAGAGTCATACACAACTCAGCAACTAACACCATACACTGTGTTACTCTAGTTTTTAATTTATCCATCCCCACCATCTTTCCCCTTTGGTAGCCATAAGTTTGTTTTCTATGTCTGTGAGTTTCTGTTTTGTAAATAAGTTCCATTTGTATCATATTTTAGATTCCACATATAAATGATATATTTTTTTTTACTGTAAAATACTTATCTGGACTGACTTAGTATGATAATCTCTATATTCATTCATGTTGCTGCAAATGGCATTATTTCATTCTTTTTTATGGCTGCATAATATTGTGTTGTTTATGGGTACCACATCTTTATCCATTCATCTGTTGGTGGACATTTAGGTTGTTCCCATGTCTTGGCCATTGTAAATAGTGTTGCAGTGAACATTGGGGTGCATATCTTTTCAAGTTATAGTTTTCTCCAGATATATGGCCAGGAATGGGATGGCAGGATCATATGGTAGCTCCACTTTGCATTTTTTAAGGAACCTCCATACTGTTCTCCATAGTAGCTGTACCATTTTTCATTCCCACCAACAGTATAGGAAGGTTCCCTTTTCTCCACACCTTCTCCAGCATTTATTATTTGTAGACTTTTTGTTGATGGCCATTCTCACTGGTGTGAGGTCATACCTAATTGTAGTTTTGATTTGCATTTCTCTAATAATTAGCAATGTTGAGCATCTTTTCATGTATCTTTTGGCCATCTGTGTGTCTTCTTTGGAGAATTGTCTGTTTATATCTTCTGCATTGTCATGAGTAGGAGTTGGCTGGTCTAGGCTAGCCTCACCTGGATGGCTTGTATGCTCCCATACAAGCATCTGCAGGGTTCCGTTATCCTGCAGTATTCTAGCTAGGGTTTGTTTGTAGGGTGGCTGGGTGAAGTTCAAAGAGAAAATGAAGCACACTCAGTCTCTTGGAGATTAGGCTCAGAAATGGCACAGAATCACTTCCTCTATGTTCTGATTGATCACAAGGCCAGGAGACTTCACCTGTGGACAGAAGGAACAAAAGGTGTGTAAGTAATATAGGGAAGGGAATAATTATGGATGTTTTTGTGAATCATACACCGCACCCAATGTCTTAAATAATCTTCGATATTTTACAAGTCTGTTATAAAATTTGTGATGATTAATGCATTTGATATTGTATAAGACAGAGGAAGAAAAAGTAGCTCCTCTTTCTGTAGCAATAGAATCAGAATTTAAAAGCAAAAAATGTTCAAGTATAAAAATCTTTATATAACAAATATAGTACTAAAAATGAGAACAAAATAATAGTATATTTTTTCTAGGAACCAGATTAGAGTAATGGCCTTTAAAATTGTGATAACACATACAGAGGCTATTTGAGAGAGTGAGATGACAAGATTTAGTTTCTTAATGGATGAAGCTAAGAGTAAAGATGCCAAACTTTTCTATTTTGGAATATGGTGTGGTTGATGATACCTTACACTGGATATTATTCCTGAAAATACCAAGTTGTTCATGATTGCATGAGAAAAAAAATTTTTTACCATGCCTATAGCTTTTATAGATTTTGGTTAATTAGATCAAAGAAGATCAAATGTTAAGGAAAATTAGCTGCTATAGAAACTGTTCTTATGGTTACCAGTGGGAAATGATCAGAGCGATAGATTGAAAGTTTGGAATTGACATAGATGTATTTTTAAAATAGGTAACCGACAAGGACCTACTGTATATGGCACAGGGAAATCTGTTCAATATTCTGTAATAACCTAAATGGGAAAAGAATTTGGAAAAGAATGTACATTTATATATGTAACTAAATCACTTTGCTGTACACCTGGAACTAATAGAGCATTGTTAATCAACTATACTCCAATATAAAATAAAATTGTTTTAAAAAGTAAGAAAAAGAAACTGTTCTTAAGTGTCCCCATCTTATGAGAAAAAGCACATAGTTTAATTGCAAAAGCAACTCAAAGGAGGAAAGCTGGTTTCCTAATTCTTTATACTCGATACTAATCATTTAGGTCATTCTGAATAAGATAGTTGACCTTTTGCAAATTGATTGTCTCGTCTGCCTGGGTACAAGGAGTTTCACTACTTAAGCAAAAAGTGAGGTTTTCGAAGATCACTGTTTTAGGCAACTCCCCTCTCCCACCTAGCTGTACAGCATGAGGATTAAATGAATGAATGTGTGTAAAAAGTCTTAATCCTGTCTGATGCACAGTGGCCATTTAACAAAGAGTAGCCTCATTATATGTGTTTTGTGTATATAATAGTTATATTTATGTAATTGTCTTTCCTCAGTGGATTCTGAGCTCCTTCACAGAAGAGAGTTTCAAGTATATTTTATTATTCATAATAGAAACTCACTAAATATTTGTTCAGAGGAAATAGCCTCATTTTAATGAAAAAGCAGCTAAGGTTTTTGGTTAATCTATGCTGTTGCTGATACTTATGGTTCTTATAATGGTTTACACTTAGAAGTTGCTTGGCTCCTGCCACTGAATTGAACAGATAAAATAGAAGGTGCACTGGAGCCTGATTCAGAGAGGAAACCTGCTACGCTCAGTGGAGATAGCTGAGTTAATGTTATTAGTAAATGATACTATCAGCACAGAGGAGAATCTCATTCTGTCATTACTTGCAATTTCCAACATAGTACCTACAAATCTTCTTAAAATTGTCCAATATTAAGAAATCTGACTAGCCACTGTTTCGGGGTTCTTCGGAAGGAGACTAAATCTTTCAGTTCAGTTCAGTTGTTCAGTCATGTCTGACTGTTCGCAAACCCCATAGACAACAGCACGCCAGGCCTCCCTGTCCATCACCAACTCTGAAGTCTACTCAAACTCATCTCCATTGAGTCGGTGATGTCATCCAACCATCTCATCCTCTGTCGTCCCCTTCTCCTCCTGCCTTCAATCTTTCCCAGCATCAGGATCTTTTCAAATGAGTCAGCTCTTCACATCAGGTGGCCAAAGTATTGGAGTTTCAGCTTCAGCATCAGTCTGTCCAGTGAACATTCAGGACTGATCTCCTTTAGGATGGACTGGTTGGATCTCCTTGCAGTCCAAGGGACTCTCAAGAGTCTTCTCCAACACCATGGTTCAAAAGCATCAATTCTTCAGCACTCAGCTTCCTTTATAGTCCAACTCTCACATCCATACATGACCACTGGAAAAACCATAGTTTTGACAAGATGGACCTTTGTTGGCAAAGTAATGTCTCTGCTTTTTAATATGCTGTCTAGGTTGGTCATAACTTTTCATCCAAGGAGTAAGCATCTTTTTATTTCATGGTTACAGTCACCATCTGCAGTGATTTTTGGAGCCCCCAAAAATAAAGTCAGCCACTGTTTCCTTATCTATTTGCCATGAAGTGATGGGACCAGATGCCATGATTTTTGTTTTCTGAATGTTGAGTTTTAAGCCAACTTTTTCACTCTCCTCTTTCACTTTCATCAAGAGGCTTTTTAGTTCCTCTTCACTTTCTACCATAAGTGTGGTGTCATCTATATATCTGAGGTTATTGATATGTCTCCTGGCAGTCTTGATTCCAGCATGTGCTGCATCCAGCCCAGCGTTTCTCATGATATACTCTGCATATAAGTTAAATAAGCAGGGTGACAATATATAGGTCTTTTGTATTCATGAGCCCTAGAACACACCTGCATTTATACTAATGAGGTGATTCTTGAGCCCTGAATTTCTGCTTCAGGACCTGGGCTGTTCACCAGAGAGACCAACGCTGTGGTCAGAGGGTTGGGTCTTGGAGCTAGTTCAGCCTCCAGGACTGGAGATTGAATTCAGTCACACAGCTGGTGATTTAATCGGTCATGCCCATGCAGTGAAATTCTATAATAAAAATTTGGGGAACTCACCAGATTTGTGGCCAGTTGGCTAAAAGTGTGGGTGACCTGGGATCCCACTTGCGTGGCATCTGAAGTGAGGCTTTCTTGCTGGGGACTCTGCCCGAAGAGTTGTGAAATCCAGTGCTAAGTTACAGTGTTTGGTGTCTGAATGGAGTTTCACACAGTATAGCAGTTGGCCTTGAAACGAAATAGATTTAGAAATTGATTTTACGATGCTATATACCTAGGTTCTTTTAAACTGCCAGTGAGTCTGTTCTGGTTCGGGAGCACTGGTTTGGGACCCTGTGACGAGACCTAAAAGGCGTGAGAGCAGGTGCTGTCCACGTGCCATAGAGGTGGCTCTGAGGTTCCACAATGCCACCCCAGGTGCCCTGCACCAGGGCCTGGAGCGGAACCTACGTGTCCCATGCCCCGGCCACTCCCAGCCCACTCTGGCTAGAGTCTGATGGCAGTGGCAGCGCTAAGGGACCCACCTCAGGAACAGTATAAGCTTTGAAGACGTTGCTGGGTACCTCTCCTGGGAGGAAGGGAGGCTCCTTGTTGAGGCTCAGAGATGCCTGTACCTCATTGTGATGCTGCAGAACTTTGCACTCGTATCTTCACTAGCTAGGGCTTCAGGGACAGTGCTGAAAAGCAGTGGGTAGAAGGATATCTATGCCTTCTTCCTGATGTCAATGACCCAGATAACCATGATGGTGTGATCACTTACCTAGAACCAGACACCTTGGAGTGCGAAGTCAAGTGGGCCTTACGAAGCATCACTGTGAACAAAGCTAATGGAGGTGATGGAATTCCAGCTCAGCTATTTCAAATCCTAAAAGATGATGCTGGTAAAGTGCTGCACTCAATATGCCAGCAAATTTGGAAAAGTCAGCAGTGGCCACAGAACTGGAAAAGGTCAGTTTTCATTCCAATCTCAAAGAAAGGCAGTGCCAAAGAATGTTCAAACTACCTCACAATTGCACTCCTTTCACACGCTAGCAAAGTAAGGCTCAAAATTCTTCAAGCTAGACTTCAACAGAACATAAACTGAGAACTTCCAGATGTTCAAGCTGGATTTCGAAAAGGCAGAGGAATCAGATCAAATTGCCAACATCCATTGAATCATAGGAAAAGCAAGAGAATTCCAGAAAGACATCTATTTCTGCTTCATTGACTACACCAAAGTCTTTGTATGGATCACAACAAACTGTGGAAAATTCTTAAAAAGATGGGAATACCAGACCACCTGACCTGCCTCCTGAGAAACCTGTATGCAGGTCAAAAAGCTACAGTTAGAACTGAACATGGGACAACAGACTTGTTACAAATCGAGAAAGGAGTATGTCAGGCTGTGTATTGTCACCCTGCTTATTTAACTTCTATGCAGAGTACATCACACAAAATGCTGGGCTGGATGAAGCACAAGCTGGAATCAAGATTGCTGGGAGAAATATCAAAATAACCTCATATAGGCACATGACACCACCCCTATGGCATAAAGTGAAGAGGAACTAAAGAGCCTCTTGATGAAGGTGAAAGAGGAGAGTGAAAAAGCTGTCTTAAATATCAACATTCAAAAAACCAAGATCATGGCATCCAGTCCCATCACTTCATGGCAAATAGATGGGGAAATAACAGAAACAGAGACTTTATTTTCTTGGGCTCCAAAAATCACTGTAGATGCTGACTGCAGCCATGATATTAAAAGACACTTGCTCCATGGAAGAAAAGCTATGACCAACCTAGACAGTATATTAAAAAGCAGAGACATGACTTTGCTGACAAAGGTCCGTCTAGTCAAAGCTATGGTTTTTCCAGTAGTCATGTATGGATGTGAGCCTTGGACCATAAAGAAGGTTGAGCACTGAAGAATTGATGCTTTTGAACTGTGATGTAGAAGACTCTTGAGAGTCCCTTGGACTGCAAGGAGATCCAACCAGTCCATCCTAAAGGACATCAGTCCTGAATATTCATTGGAAGGAGTGATGCTGAAGCTGAAGCTCCCATACTTTGGCCACTTGATTCGAAGAGCCTACTCCTTAGAAAAGGCTCTGATGGGAAAGATTGAAGGCCAGAGAAGGGGACGACAGAGGATGAGGTGGTTGGATTGCATCACTGACTCAACAGACATGAGTTTGAGCAGGCTCCGGGAGATGATGAAGGACAGGGAGGCCTGGCGTGCTGCAGTCTATGGGGTCATAAAGAGTTGGACATGACTGAGCAACTGAACAATAAATATATCTAGGTATAAACAGCCAAAATAACTTAGAAACACACTTTATTAAAACTGTATTAAATACTCAAGTAAACTGATAAAAATAATGAAATCTTAATTCAACACTTGTGATAGAGAATAAATATGATATAAATATAATAAATAAATACCCCATCTTGCATTATGGGATCTATCTCAAAATGAAAGCTGTACTATAAATTGCTATGAGCAATATCTCATCTGTTAATTGATCATGTATGTGAAATTAGAGTTAACTTTTAATAACCTGATATGTACACATATGCCTTGTTTTAGGAATCTGATCATAAATCCCAGGTTATAAAGCAGGTGAGTTAGAAGGACATTTAGTATGAATTCTTTTTTTTAAAAAAATCCACACTATACCAAAGAATTCACCACTGATTTTAAAAGTTTACCTAGCAAAATTATATGATTTTACTTCCACATGTAATTAAGTGTGAAACATACACATTGCTAAAGGCTCAAATGATAGCATTTTTTAGTAATAAAATATTTTAAAATTAAGATATTACATTTTTTAGACATGTTATCACATACTTAATAGTTTATAGTATAATATAAACAAACTAATAAAATTTTACTGGTCTTTGTCTTTCCACCCTATACCTTTGGTCACCTCTTCTTTTATTTCAATCTGTCTTCCCTGTCTATCTCTTACAACCTCATTATGAGTCTTGTTATTAAGTTTTTGATGATTAATGATAATACATATAAAACTCTTAGCATGTTGCCTGACACATTAACAGTTTTCAGATGTTTTAGGAAACATTCTCAAAAGTTACACAATTTGATTAAAGTAAGTTATGATCCACTGAGGAAATATTTGAACTTCAGCGTGTCCGGGTCCAGCATGAGGTGACATTAAAATGAAATTTCAGCGCCATCAAGAGATGTAAATCTGCCACCATGTGAGTTCTCCATCCTTAGTGATGTTTCTGCATAGATCATGCAACCTGGATATTGTAGATAAGGTGCAGGCAGAGTACAGCAAGTGAACTACATGATATTTATAAAAATACCTGTCACTCCTTACAATGAGTTTTTTCAGATGTTTCAATTGGTATTGTATGTCAAAAAGAATTTGGATGAATGGAAAGAATGATATTAAGATAACGACATTCCAGACTGAGAATGAAACAGTTTGTATACTAGGCAGCAAGAAGAAAGAAAGCAAAGCATGACTTTGTTAGAACCTAGAAAGAGTATTCTACAAAAGATTATGTTCTTTTAAGTAACCAGAAGTACTCAGTATAAACTTTTTTCTGTATTTAACATATCTCATGGTACTGTGGTTTAAAAAGATTTCTTCTTATGAATTTTAAGATCATACTTCTAACTCTTAATGCCAAATTAGAATACGAAAATTCTGCTTTTAATTGTATCAACTTATAAAAGTATGTTTTTTGTAATGTGACCCCAACTTATGTTTTGCAGGCAGAAGCAACAAATTACCCACCTGCATGAAAGAATAAGGGATAATGAATTACGAGCACAGCATGCCATGTTAGGACACTATGTAAACTGTGAGGGTTCTTCCGGGGCTGGTTTACAGGTAAGATTACAAAGGGTTTTGTAGTTATCGTTTTACTAGTCTTGTCAAACATATGCTTAAGCTGTATGATTAGGACATTTGGGGACTAGTAATCTGTTCCTATGGTTCATATTTATATGTGTAGTAAAAGACGTTCCAGTGCTGTTTTCCAGCTGTCCAGTTCACATGCTTTTCCCACACTAACAGGAATTACTATTATCAGTTTCTAGTGTAGCCTCCCAGAGTTGATATTTATTACAACTCACAGATAAATTTATTTTATCCTACACAAAAGATATCAAAATATATAAAATATTCAACATACTACTTTTTTTTTTTTTCATATTATATAAAATACAATGACTATTTCCATATCATTACCTAGGCAGCATCCCTTTCCTTTGCTTTTATAGCTGCTTGATTTCCCATTTTATGGAAACAGCATAATTTATCCATCCTATCTTTGCTTATCAAAATTTGGGTTGTTTCTAATTTGGGACTACTATGCACAATCTTATAAAAGTGAAAATCTATACTCATTAAACAGTAACTCCCCATTTCACTCCCTGACCCATGGCAACTACCATTCTACTTTCTGTCTCTGTCATTTTTAATTACTCCAGGTATCTCATGTTAAATGGAATTATGTAGTATTTGTCTTTTTGTGGCTGGCATATTTCACTTAGCGTAATATCCTCAAGGTTCATCCACATTGTAGCACGTGTCAGAATTTCCTTCCCTGTTAAGGCCAAATAATATCCCATTGGATGCATACCATGTTTCGCTTTTCTACTCATCTTCCAGTGGACATTTGGCTGGATTCCGTATTCTATCTGTAGTGAATAATACCGCTGTGAACGTTTTTGCATCATTTATTTGAACATGAATACTACTGGCAAATACTTTATGGTAGTACGTACTTCTATTTGGTCATTTCCGTTTATATCTTTATTCTTAGAATTAAATCAATTTAAGTGTAATTTTTTCCTCCATTATATTTTTAAACTTGCAGTTTTATTAAAGGCATTGTTATATTAAAATCAGGACATGATAAATGAAGACCAAATAACAGACTTATTTGCGGCAGAGGCACTTAACATAGAGATTCCAGCTTGTTTGTCATACTTCAGTTACTAATACATCAAATAGCTTGTTATTATGTGATGTCATCTAAAAGTCTCTATCATACTGAGATTAATAGTGTTCAGTTATTTGAAAGTGGTATTTCTGTACTACTTAAGTAGTATAATTTGCTTTGATAAGGGTATTTTAATAGAACCGTGCAGTTTCCCCTTATAACTTCGTTATTCTGAATAAAGGTTTTACTTGAATTATACAATTAATATTACCAAAAAACATAAAACTCAATATCTGTCTGCAAGCTAAAGAAAATGTTTTTTGACACATAGCATCAGACCAGTAGAGGGCTCTCTAAGTCAGTCTGCAAGGACAGATAGAAATAGAAGGAAAATGGGGTTGCTAAAAATATTATAAGAATTTTAAATTATGTGGGGGAATTAAAATATTGTTGAGAAATTCATTTTAAAAGATAAGTGTGAGACTCCTCTGGCGGTCCAGTGGTTAAGACTTCACCTTCCAATGCAGGTTCAATTCCTGGTCAGAGATCTAAGATCCCACATGACTGGTGGCCAAAAAAACCCCCAAAAACATAGAACAGAAGCAATGTTGTAACAAATTAAGTAAACACTTTAACAATGGTGTACATCAAAACAATCTTTTTAAAAAAAGGTAAGTGCAATTAATAAAAGAGAATGCAAGGAACCCCCTCCAATACTAAATGGATACAATAAATATATAAATTTTTTTCAGTAGATTGATACAGAGTGAATAAAATGGCAAAGGTTTAGAAGTAACAACTAATACAATAAATTCTCCTTAGTGAAGGAAGTTCTTATTTTTCTTTATATTTTATTGAACAAATTTGACATGTAATATGGAATGAGTTTGGGCTTCCCTTGTGGCTCAGAGGGCAAAGAATTCACTTGCAACCCAGATCTGGGTTTCACCCCTGGGTCTGGAACATCCTTTGAAGAAGGGATTGGACACCCACTCCAGTATTCTTGCCTGGAGAATTCCCATGGATAGAGGAGCCTGGCAGGCTACGGTCCATGGGGTCACAGAAGAGTCAGACACGACTAAGTTACTAAGCACACATGCACAGTGTGTTTAAGGTGTATGGCATGTTGCTTTGATACATTTATATGTAATATGATTGCTATTTTAGTGGTATTTATCACATTACATAATTATAGTACAATATTATTATCTGTATTCATTATACTGTGCATTAACTACTTGTGGCATATTTACTGCTTGTTGAAATTTTACCCTTAAACACCACACTCTTATCCTCTGTGGGTGCTCCACCCCTTCTCATGATCTCTGGTAAGAAGGTTCTCTCTGTTTATTACAGGTTTAATTTATTTAGATTCCACGTATAAGTGGTATCATACAGTACTTGCTTTTCTTTATCTGATTTATCTCATTTAGCATAATGTGCCCAAGATCTGTATATGTGTGAAGATATCCTCCTTTCTCATGGCTGAATAAACTCCATTGTATATTACATCTTTTACCCATTCATACGTTGATGAATGTTGGGATTGTGGCCTTATCTTGGCTGTTGTAAATCAGCTCAGATCAGTCGCTCAGTTGTGTCCGACTCTTTGCGACCCCATGCATCGCAGCACGCCAGGCCTCCCTGTCCATCACCAACTCCCAGAGTTCACTGATACTCACGTCCATCGAGTCAGTGATGCCATCCAGCCATCTCATCCTCTGTCGTCCCCTTCTCCTCCTGCCCCCAATCCCTCCCAGCATCAGAGTCTTTTCCAGTGAGTCAACTCTTTGCATGAGGTGACCAAAGTACTGGAGTTTCAGCTTTAGCATCATTCCTTCCAAAGAAATCCCAGGGCTGATCTCCTTCAGAATGGACTGGTTAGATCTCCTATGATAACTATGGGAGTGCATGTATCTTGTAGAAATCATGTTTTCTTCTGGGTGTATATCCAGAGATGAAATTGCTGGATCCTGTGGTAGATTTGTTTTTTTATATTTTTGAGGAACCATCATGTTGTTTTCTGTAATGGCCACGCTAATTTATACTCCCACCAACCATGTTTAAGGTCCCCTTTCCACCACATCCTTTCCAGCACCACTTATCTCTTGTCTTCTTTATGATAACCATTCTAACAGGTGGGAGGTAAGATATTATTTTGATTTTGATTTGAATTTCTCTGATGATTAGCATTCCCTGATGTGATGTTGAGCATTTTTTCACGTGTCTGTTGGCCATTTTTATTTTCTCTTTGAAAATATGTCTGTTTAGTTCTTCTGCCTATTTTTAAATCAGGTTGTCTTTTGTTAAGTTGAATGAGTCTTTTATATATTTTGGATTTTAACCCCCTTATCTGATACGGGGTTTGTAGAATGTTCTCCCAGTCAGTAGGTTGTCTTTTCATTGTTAATTGTTTCTTTTACTGCACTTCTTTTTTGGTTTGATTAGTCTCATTTGTTGATTTTTGCTTTTGCTGTTTGTCCTTTTGGCATTATGTAAGAAAAAAGTCATTGCCAAGACAAATATCGATGACTTCGAGGAGTTTTATGGTATCAGGTCTTATGTTAATTTTTTGAGTCATGTGATGCAGGGGCCTACTTTCTTTGTTCTGCGTGTGTTTCTACAGTTTTCCCAGCACCATACCCACTGGGTGCTCTTGGCCCCTGTTGAATACTAGCTGACATCGTATTTTAGAGTCTAATTCTGGGCTCTCCGTTCGGTTTCAGTGGTCAGTGTGTCAGTGCCAGTACCAGTTTTATTACGGTGATTTGTAGGGTAATTTGGAATCTGGAGTGTGATGCTTCTGGTTTTGTTCTTTTTCTCAGTATTGCTTTGGCTGTCCAGAGTCTTTTCTGGATACTCACAAACTTCAGGATTGTTTATTCTATTTCTGTGAAGAGTAGCAAAGGAATGTTTTCCTTGGATTTATAAACATTACTTTTTATGCACAGCATTTTGTATTTGCACATTTTTGGGGTCCATAACTTGTTCATCCTAACTCCTTAGTATATTTAAAAAAGGAAATTATGCTTTTAATATTCTGTGTATTCTAGGTTTAAAAAGTATATTTTTGAAATAAAATACCTTTTAAATTAATTTACAGATAAAAAATACAACTCTTGAGAAGTAAATGCTGTTTGCCTATTAAAAACTTTGAATAACCTTACAATCAAAATGACCTGAGAACTAGACATTGCCAAATCTCATAGGTGGAAAATGAGAACCAGGTCTTTATCCTAAAATTCAAACTTCCCCAGTTGTTTCAATAGTAGAATTACTAGAACCAAAGAGTGGTTTGTACTTACAATATCTTATACCAAAATTTCAACCTGTAGTTAACAGGCTTGCATGGAAAAAACCCAAATGTGAAAGACCCTTCTTCCTTTTGTTAAAAATTGAAGAAGAAAGGCCAGCACTTGTTATTTGTTGTCTTTCTGATGATAGCCATTCTGCTAGGTATGAGGTCTGTCTCACTGTGGCTTTGATTTGCATTTCCCCAACAATGAGTGATGTTGAACATCTTTTCATGTGCCTGTATGTCTTCTTTGAAAAAATTTTTTCAGGTCCTCTGTCCATTTTTTAATTGGGTTTTTTCTTTTTTTTTCCCCTTGATGTTGAGTTGTATGAGTTCTTTATGTATTTTGGATATTAACCTCTTATCAGATGTATCATTTGCCTTTATCTTCTCTCATTCAGATCTTGTCTGACTCTCCCTCAAAGCCTTGCTCATGAAGAGAATAATACATTTGTTGATTTAGCAATTATTTTTTAACTCATGTTGTGCTCAGTCACTGCTCTATGAAATAGGGATATAAGAACAATTAAGATGAACAAAAATTCCTGATTTCATGACCCTTACTTTCTGGTTAGGGGAAACACTCTATTAATATTTATTGATATGTATTTATTGGTATGTATTAACTTTATTAAGGATGTCTCATTTACCTGTTAGCTAAAAATGATCACCTGTGAGAAAAGAGTTCTTTAGTCTTCATTTCCCCAGAACTTTTACTTCTTTATAATGTACTTTTTACACTCTAATTATGCCTTTTAACCAAATAATAACTACTTTTTATTTAGCTTCTGCCTTGTGCTAAAACTTCGTGTAACTTGGCCATGGTAGGTAATTTGAATTGATCATGGCACATAACTGAGAAGCAGGAGAGCTGGGATTTGCTGAGGTCTGTCATTAAAGGCTTGTGTATGCTCTTTGTTCTGTCCCTCATTTCCAATGTCTTTCCATTGGTTCAGGACAAGTAAACTTGTAAAGCCTTGCCTGTGTGTTTCTCTTTCTGAATAGCCACAATATGAGAACACCTCCCTCCAGACTCCATTTTCAGACCAGTCAGCATCCCATTCCCAGCACGAGGAACTTGAGCAAAAGCTTGCATCTACTGAGAAAGAAGTTTTACAGCTCAATCAGTTTCTCAAACAAAGAATAAGCCAATTTAGTGAAGAGAAGAAGAAACTGGAGGAAAAGGTAGGTATTTTTAATAAAGTTAAATAAGGCCCAGGGCATTCCTTCAGCATATGATTTTTTTTTTGTTATCTACTGTATGCCAGGTATCTTACCAAGTTTATTATTCTAAAGTGAATAGTTGTACAGTAACTTTTGAGAAACCCTGTGCTATCTACAAAAATCCAGGCCTTTTTTTTTCTTTTGAGAAACAAAAACACCATTGTATATTATATTATGTCTTTCTAAATAATAGTAAAGCTCTTTTTAGTTGCCTATGCTGAGATTTGACACCAATAACTTTTCTCCTTTTCCTTTTTGGATCCTGTATCTTTGTCATGTGTGGTATGAAGGACTGCTAAATGAAATAAAAGTGGTCTTTCTTTCAGAAGCACATGACTTCAAGTTATTTAAGCTGAAGCCCTTGAATAGAATAAGTAGTGAAAGCCAAATGCCTATATATACACAATGTATCTGTACATTTATTTGACCTTTCTGCCTTTATTATTTTCACATACTTCATCTCATTCCATTATATTGGCTTTAGATTTCTCTTGTTACACTCAACTTACTCTTCTATTAACTAACCTCCCATTCAGGTGATCTTAAGGCAGTCACCATAATTTTCTTTAGACAAGATTGGCACTATTGATAAGGAACTCATTGATATTTTTGAGTCAGTATAGATATACATGTGTGTATATACACACACACACATGAGCTAAAATTTTTTGTCTTCCCCCCAAAATTTGACATTTTACATGGTAGATAGAAATTGTTGAAAAGCTAGAAGTAAAATTCAAGATAATTTAACTCTTTGTTTGCTGCCTTGGTTCTAATAATAATTTATAGAAAAATTAGAGGAAAATACTTTTTCCCTAATTTATTTTGTTCTGATAATTGTATTTAAAATAAAGAAAAATAAATCTGTAAATTTCTTCTAAAATGGGACTCTCCTATTGCTTTCTAGGAATGATGTCAGTATTGTGTAATACCTTCTTGAAAGAAAAATCTTATCTTTTTATAACTGAAATAAGAAAGATTTATTAGCATTGTGTCATTTGATGGCTTCCCTGGTAGCTCAGACAGTAAAGAATCTGCCTGCAATGCAGGAGACCCAGGTTCAGTCCCTGGGTTGGGAAGATCCTCTGGAGAAGGGAATTTACACATTCTAGTATTCTTGCCTGGAAAATTCCATGGACACAGGAGCCTGACGGGCTGCAATCCATAGACTCACAAAGAGTCAGACATGACTCAGTGACTAACACTTTCCCTTTTCTTTTCTTTTCATTTTTTGTTGCTGTTGTTCAGTCACTAAGTTATGTCCGACTCTTTGTAACTGCATGGACTGCAGCTTGCCAGACTTCCCTGTCCTTCACCATCTCCTGAAGTTTGCTCAAACTCATGTCCACTGAGTTAGTGATGCCATCCAACCCTCTCATCTGTTGTCCCCTTCTCCCCCTGCCTTCAATCTGTCCCAGCATCAGGGTCTCTTCCAGTGAGTTGGCTCTTGGCCTCAGATGGCCAAAATATTGGAGCTTCAGCATCAGTCTATCCAATTATTTGAATATTCATGGTTGGTTTCCTTTAAGATTGACTAGTTTGATCTCCTTGCAGTCCAAGGGACTCTCGAGAGTCTTCTTCACCCCAACAGTTTGAAAGCATCAATTCATTTACCCATAGGTAATCACTGGAGTTCAAAATTCAGTGACCTCTATTAATCTGAAACAGAAAACTTGAAAGTTAAATAAACAGAAACCAGAAAATAGAGAACTCATCAGTCAGCACGGTAAAGAAAACAAGAAAACTAGATCCAATAATTATGTGTGGTCAGCTGCTTGTGGTCACAGACAACAGAGATAATGTGTGATCAAGCATTGGCCAAGATCTGTGATCCAGAGCAGCAAGCCTGACATGATAGCAAAGAAGAGAGTTGACCAACCAGAGAAAAAGAAGTTACCTAGGATGCCTTTGCATGGTAGAAGACAACATGACTAAATTATTCTAGTGGCTCCTGTCTGAGGTCACAATAATGTCACATTTAAGACAGTTAAACAATCAAGTGTGAATTAGGGAGCATGCAGTAAAAGTAGACTGTTTACTTATGTAACTTACAGGGTCATTTGCTAAGGCAAAAACAGGATTGTGTGGTCTTTTCAGGTCACAACCAGTGCCAACATCTGTAAGTTCTGATAGAGAACAAGTTAAATTGTCACACCAGTACCTTGATTTTAGTCCTAAGAAAGCCCCAGCACATAGTAGGATTTGTCTATTTTACCAGTGTTGCTCCTTACCCAAAGAACTAAGTGGCTCCTAATTTTATTAATGGAATAAATAGATGAAATAGGATGTGATGTTTTTCTAATTGAAATTGTTTTAATAAAAGTTGTTATACATTGGACCTGAAAGAAATTAGATAAAGCACAAAAGAAACTAGATTGTGGCCAAGCATTAGCTTTTATAAAATTTGGAAGAGTAATCCATTATACTACTAATTACTACTTATTTCCATAGTGAATATGAGAAAAGGCTATAAAGTTATTTTAGAACCCTGTAAGCTTGTGAAATAATATTAAATGTCTGAAAGACAGGCAATTTAAAGCAAACATAGTCTAGAGTTTACTTTTTAGGCAACTATTTGTATATGCTTTGTTTTTAATTGACCTTGAGTATGAAAGAGTTGTAGCAGTAGTATCTCTACAGAATCTAAAGATTTGTATATTTCAGGTGGAAAGGCAAAAACAAATAGCGCATAAAAATCTGAGGTTCAACCTGTACAAATTGGGATTTACTAGTATTATGAATTGTATATGTTCTCTAGTAGGTGTTCAGTTAACGTATTTCATCAGTGCTAGGGTGGCATTAATGATAAGGTACGTTTTTATTTTATATAATTTTTGGAAGGAAAATACGCTGCAAGTTCAGTTTGACACAGTGCTTTAGCAACAGTCTTGCTTGAGCTATGGGTTACTCTCACTAGTCCCATTATTTGTTCTTAAGTATTTGATCATTTTGATAAGTGTCCTGGCTTTGATTGCATTGCTTTATTTAGTACACGATAAGCAATTCCTTTGTAAGTAACAAAACAGCTTTAATTACTTATAGATATCTCCTTTTCTTAATTCACATAAAACATTGCACATAACTTTGCAAGAAATAAATTAAAATCATCATTCCAGAGATGAATACTTGCTTAACTGATTTCAGAATTATGCCCTGAAACTGTTTCTGTTTTTCTGGGTACCAAGACAGAAACAATGCCAAAATAAATTGGTTTTTCAATGCCAAACTATAATGTAACATTTCAAAAGTATTTTAAATGTCATTTAAACTTAGCACTATTTCAACTTGTACATAATACTGTTGAAATGACATATGAATAGTCTTGACTAAATTTGCACATATACACACAGTAAAAACTGTATCATTCATGCAGCCTGGCTGACTGCAGTTTATAGGACATCATCATTTGTAAAGCAAATAAAAATTCCCAAACTCTTAATTTCAGTGATATGAGAATTTGCAAAAATGTGAATCTTAGAATTTATGAAATAAGGTAACTCATACGTAAGTTGGAAGTGATGTTAGCTATATCTGAAACTGATGGAGAATTCAGTGATGCCTAAGATTAGGATGTTTATATAATAACAATAATAGTATTATTTTTTGACACGAAACCACTAAAGATTCTTAATCTTTTTCTTTAGCTTAAAACCAGAGATAGATACATAAGTAGCTTGAAGAAGAAATGCCAGAAGGAGTCTGAACAGAATAAAGAAAAGCAGAGAAGAATTGAGACCTTGGAAAAGTATCTGGCTGATCTTCCAACTCTTGATGATGTGCAGAGTCAGAGTCTACAGGTAATGTGAAATAAAATGCTGATCTTTAAATGGCAGAAAACATATTCTTTTTTGAATTGACTCTTTTGACATCTGAAATTTATAGTTTTTCATTCATTTTGTATTAAAATTTTGGGTTGTATATTTGGCTAATTGTAAGTTAAATCTGTGTGCTTAATTGCTGTTTTTAGGATTAACTTTAATTAGAAACTTTGTTCATTTAAGCATGAATAGCTCTTTCTTGTTCTTAATTAATACGTGGTTTCCTGCCAATGAACCTGTGTCTTAACTCTCTCACTGTTCTACTCTATAGTTTCTAAGCCACTGACACCCCACTCCATGCACACACCACATGCTCCTCAGTTCTGACTTTTCCCAGTATTCTCTGGGAGCCACCGAGGCTTAACAAGACCCTTTTGGACTATCTTTCTAGATACTTGTCTTGTTTTCATCATTCTTCTTAATCTTTCCATAAATTCTTCCTTATACTTTAATCTATGACCTCCATTCACTCCTCTGACTCCTGACTGTTTTCCTTTCTTAGCAATATCTCATCCAAAGTCCTTTTACCAACTCTGGAGAGGCCTTTCCTCTTGAGGCCTTATTTGTAAATGCTACAGATTCGGAGTAGTCCAAATCTGTAATGTGTTAAATGTGTTGTGGACATTTGCTAATATCTAAACCTACTCTTAAGTCTTTTCTCAAAGTCTTTCTGATCATGGGATTTTCAGTCTCCATGCTATTGGTACTTGAGGGCAAGTAGTATTTTGTTGTTTGACTCTATCCTGGGCGTTAAAGGACGCTTAACAACATTTCTGGCCTCTATCTACCGGATGCCAGTGGCACTGCTCCTTCCCTTCCCTCTAAACCAAAAATGTCTACAGACTTTTCCAAGTGTCTGCTGCAGGGAGTGGAGGGGTGAGAATCGTTGATCTAATCCATGGTGTATCATTCTGTAGACTTTAGACCTATAGCACATTCTCTGTTTACATTAATTTATAAGTTGTAAAACTAAGAGAGGGTGATATCATGAAGGAACTAAAGAAGGATCCACAAGGGTTTGAGCAGGAACACACAGGACCGTAGATTGTAAAATGTGTGTTCATACCACATTATACCCATTAGGATGGCTAATACTCAAAAAACAGAAAGTAACAAGCATTGGTGGTGATGTGGAGAAATTCTAATTCCTCGTGCACTGTTGGTGGGAATGTAGTATGGTGGCAGCCGCTATTGTAAACCATATGGCAGTCCTCAAAAATATTAAAAACAGAATTATTATATGCTCCATTAATTCCGCTTCTGGATGTATACTAAAAATAATGGAAAGCAGAGTCTCAAACAGATGTTCATTCACAATGTGTGTTCATAACAGCGTTATTTCCAATACCCAGAATGTAGAGGCAGCTCAAGTGTCCATCAGTGGACGAATGGATGTTCAAACTGTGATGTATACATACATTATAGCCTTAAAAAGAAACAACTTTCTTACACATACTACAACATGGGTGAACCTATGGAGATTTGCTAAGTAAAATAAGCCAATCACAAAGATAAATAGATTAAAGATAAATGAATCAGAGAAAAATAGGTATGAGGTACCTAAAGTAATCAAATTCATAGAGATACAAAGACAGAAAGTCAAAGGGTGATTACCAGGGGTTGAGGGGAGATGTAGATGGAGAGTTGTTAATGGATAGAAAGTTTATTTTGCAAGATGAAAAGAATTCTGGTGATTAGTTTACGACAATGTGAATGTACTGAACTCTACTGAATTGTACACTTAAAAATGGTTATTAAGATGGTAGATTTTATGTTACATATATTTTGCCACAATTAAAAATAGAATTATACCCCCAAGCTGAGATTATTCACCTTTCTCTCTACGGCTTCCAGAAATTTCTGACTGTATTCTCCTCTTCATAATCCCATTCTCTAGGCTCCCTTTATGCAAAGAAAGAGATAAAGTGTTAAGTGCTTTACATGAGATGAAGATAGTGTGATTTTAACAATCAGTCCACTAACTCTTGAGAGCCTGGTATCGATTTCTAGTAGGAACACATTTAATATTCTTTGTGTTATGAACTTTAAAAAATTTCTCTTTAGCTTCAAGTTCTAGAAGAAAAAAACAAGAGTTTGCAAGAGACTTTGATAGATGTGGAAAAAAAGCTTGAAGAGTTCAAAAAACAGTATCAAGAAAAAGAGGCACAGCTAATATGCCAGAAAAAGAAAGAAAAGGAGTTGGTAACTACAGTTCAGAGGTAAGAAACCCTCAGTAATCCTTTTATATTATTCTTTATTTTTCAAAGAGCATTTTCACTTAAAATGCATTAATTTATAATTGGTGCTCTACTATTTTTCTTAAAGATGTACTGTTGATAACCAAAAGTATTATGTCATCGAAACAGATTGTCTCAGTTGCAGTTTATTTGATCCAGTGTACTGACATCTTGGTTTTAGACGATTTTAGATGAGAATATTAAAAAAGACACCAGTTGAAAACAGGAAGCATTAACACAAACCCTTTATCTCATGGCTTTGTCAAAGAAAAAGTAAAAATTCTAAATAACAAAAAGCAGGGCAGCCGGACTGCACCTCTTAATGGGACCGTCCGAGTAACTGGTCCCAGTAACTGGTCCCATTTCACCTGACCACAGAGTAACAGCTGTGGCTCTTTGCCAGGCACCTTCCAAGTTTTCTCACATTCTCTTGCCTCACAGGACTCTTCTGATTTAATATAGTTAGAACTGCAGTGCATATTATTTGCTTGCATATTTTGTTAATGTAAATGAAAATTGATATTAGATTTCTGAAAAACCTAGAGAACGAGGCAGTATATTCATCTACATATACTCTGTTTTTTAGAACTTAAAAAACCTTAATAGATGATCAACTGTTAGTAGTAAAACTATCTTAAAGAGGAAAACAACAAAGCAACAAAAAACTGAATTTGAGAAAGACACTCTTAATGCTTCTATCAATTATGTATAACTCAACCAAACTTTTTTAGTCAAAATCCTTCAGATAATTCTATGTTAATATTGCTTTACTACTATTTTCTAAGTCTTAAATATGTCTCATCTACATTTTCCCCTTGGATTTCAGTGCAGAAAACCTCTGATTTCTAGGACAATTCAGTCGTCAGTGTCTCTAATCTCAGCTTCAAAAGAATCCATACACCTTTGACTCTACCTTTATTTTTCTCCTGTTTTCTGCTTTCTTGATCTTAAATTTCTTTTTATTACTCCACTCCTTATATCCTATTCTCTAGTCTCAAAACAGCTTCCTGACCTCTGTTAATTCAACCACATATCTTTCTTTAATCTTACGACAAAAGGCCAAGGGATAATGCATTTGTTCTGTTTTATAGTGTTACAGTCTTAAACTCAAGCTGTGTTTTTATGAGTAGAACTAGGAACACCTGAAAATAATTTGAATGTTTGTTTTGTTCCATTGTGTGTTTTTACATATTTGATATGATTTTATACCTTCTCTTTTATTTTGATTTTCTCTTTCATTATGCTTTTGGAGAACATTGAGCTTGGTATTCTTGATTTGGAAAGATTTAGTTTAGTGCATTTCAGAATTCATTTTCCATATCTTCAGTATCTTGATCCTGAGATGACATCATCCCAGGAAATTTCTCTTGATTTCTAACAAACGTAAAGGACCAGAGAAGGTGTTCTAAAATTGTTCAGTACTTGTATGCCTATAGTGTCACCTGACTTTGGGGGTAGGAATGTTATTTCAGTTTCCTCAACTATATGATGTAGTTAGTATTCCTTAAGTTTCAGAAGAATTTAAGATGTATTATGTGACTATAAATTATATCATTACATTGATCTGTTTTTATATTCTATTTCCAAGTTTCCTGCTTTGTGAATATGTAAGAGCTTTTGGGATTTAAAAATGAGGCAAACGTTTTTCACTTGGAAATGAAAATCTTAAGTAAAATATGTGGAAGGGATTCACAGTTACGCAGTAGTTGGTACCTTTGCTGTTCAAGAGATGTATCACTTTTCTAAATGAGCATGCTTCATAACATAAACAAAATGAGAATGTGTACGTGAAGGAATACTTTTTGCTATTTTTACATGACAGAGTACATTTTTCCTTCCACATCACTGACTCTTTTGTTTTCTTCTTAATGATAAGCCTTAACAGTTTTGATGTAATTTATTTTTCTTGAAATGTTTGTAATAAATACATAGAAATAGTACCTTAACACTGAATTGGGACAAAAACATTCTGAGATAGAAATAACATATTTTTTCACTCTTAGACTGAAAAAGCAGATACTTTTATGACAAGTAACAGTATATTACAAAGCCGTACAGTATATTTATAATATGTAAAAACTTCTCTGGTGCCATTATTTATGAACACATCCGAATACCTCATTGTACTATTTCTGACTGTCAATTCTTTGTCCACAGGCTAGATATGGCATTTCTTTATGAGGCATATGGAAGGGGAGACAAAACATGACAGCCATACTAGTTGAAAGAGGAAAATAGTGAAAATATAAAAATCCACATTAAAGGAATTCTGTTTCTTTTAGTAGGCTGCAACTCTTAACTATGACTACATGCTAAAGTAAAACTATTTCTAGGTGTCTTGCTGTTTTGTTTTGTTTTGGGTCGTTGTTTCTTTTAACCTAAATACTACTCTTCCTTTCTCAAAGCTAACACCTACCCCCCTGCCCTTATCTTTTTTTCTTAATATACCAGAGGGGCTTCCTTTTATTGTTTCCTCATAAATGCAATTCTGTGCCAAGCATAGCATGAGGAATTGCTATGTCACATAATAAATGTATAAGATTATTGCTTTTCAAAGAGGAGGCCCCACTCAACATCCAGTACAGATTCTGGTCACCACCACACCGATCATACCTGTTGGGCCAACACACACTGAGGAAAGACATGGTAGGAATCCATACTAAAAACAGCCCTTGCATCAAAAAAATTATATTCAAACAGACTTCACAGAGATACTCCCACAAAACAGCCCTTCAAGACCTTTAGGTAACTGTTTCTCCTAAACTCGTACAGTTAGAGAAGTATAAGTAAAATGCAGAAGCAAAGGAACCACTCCCAATTAAAAGATCAAGAGAATTCCCTAAAGGAATAAACAATGAAACTGACCTTTCCAGTCTACTACATCCCAGGTTCAGAATGAAGTTAATAAGAATGCTGAAGGAAATTTAAAAAAGCTGTTGATAGAAATGCAGATTATTATAAAAAGGGACTGGATTGTTGCTTTCACTCATGAAGGAGAAATGTAATTCTGCTGATTTAAGTAACAGATATCTTTACAAACAAACTGCTGCTGAACTCAAAATGAAGGGCAAAAGACATACATCCATATTCTTAGGCTCCCTACCACAGTCATCTTAATCAAGGAGCTCGCCTTTTGGGAAGGAGGGAAAGAACACAGTTTAGATCGCGGAGCTCAGATTAGGTCATGCGGGACTTTGCTAGGGCCTAAGGATTTCACATACTAAGCAAATCTGGTCTTGAATCTGGTCTCACATTTGCTGTTTCTGAAAAGATGATCAACCTCCATTATATTTTTTACTTGTAAGAAATATAAGTACTCAAACTTATTCATCTACTCTCTGTAGGTTTTTATTATTGCTTGCCTAAAATATATTATAGACCCTAAGAAGAGACTTCATTTATGTTGAAGTCATCTACCAAAATCAGCACATAGAGCTTATTTTCTTCATACAATTATGTCTCTCTAAAACAGTTTGCAGCAAAAAGTAGAAAGATGCCTTGAAGATGGAATTCGCCTTCCCATGTTAGATGCAAAACAGCTTCAGAATGAAAATGATAACCTGAGACAACAAAATGAAAATGCCAATAAGGTCAGTACATATCTTTGATAGTGAACTTTGACAGTGAAATCTGTAGATATGTGTGTGCATATATATACCTTATTTACTTTATTTGATTTATATTTTTACTAATATTTAGCAACTTTTACAGAGAAGGCAATGCCACCCCACTCCAGTGCTCTTGCCTGGAAAATCCCATGGACGAAGGAGCCTGGTGGGCTACACAGTCCATGGGGTCGCTAAGAGTCGGACACAACTGAGCAACTTGACTTTCACTTTTCACTTTCATGCATTGGAGAAGGAAATGGCAGCCCACTCCAGTGCTCTCGCCTGGATAATCCCAGGGACGGGGGAGCCTGGTGGGCTGCCGTCTATGGGGTCGCACAGAGTCGGACACGACTGAAGCGACTTAGCAGCAGCAGCAGCAGCAGTAGCAGCTTTTATAGAATTTTTAGTTTGAATGTCTTTATTAGGAAAGAAAATAGCAATTTAAGTAACTGTAAATTAAATCCAAACTAAAGAAGTTATGTTATTTCTTAGCAAAAACAAAAGGATATCTTTTTCTTTCCTAAATTATTCAAAATCTGTTTCAAACTTCCTATTTTTTTAAATATTTATTTATTTGGTTGTGCCAGGTCTTATTTGTGGCTCACAGGATCCTTAGGTGTGGCATCAAACTCTTGGTTGGGGTGCTATCTAATTCCCTGACCAGGGATCAAAACCGGCTCCCTTGCATTGGGAGCACAGAGTTTTAGCCACTGGACCATCAGGGAAGTTCCTCAAATTTGTTTTTATAAAATGTAAAGATTAAAGGTTTATCAAGAACTAGAGTAAGGCATTCGCAGTTTTGTTTACGTGTGATCTAAATCATATGGCTATTTAAAGGATACTTTGTATAAATACTTCTGTAAAAAAAATCACATTTTGATTTTTAAAAAAAAAATTCATGATTCTGTGTGCTTTTGTTTTCTTGAAATTTAGTAGTTCTAAAAAAGAAATGAAAAAAAAATTTGATTCAGACTGATATATTTCCTGTGTTCTAGATAATAGATAGCCAACAAGATGAGATTGACAGAATGATTTTGGAAATTCAGGTAAGGAATATTTTGTACATTTTTAATCAAGCTGTATGCTCAATTACATATCTAAAAATATAAAAGCATATATGTTTTGTGTAAAAATATTAATAACACTGGAGATGACATTATAAATTCTTTAATATTAATCTTTTCAGTTTTTTAGAATGAAAATGATTCTTGGTAAATCATTTCTTCAAAAAATTGTTCTCTGTTCCTTACCTTGCCTCTTTTCAACTGGCTGTAGTCTGTCTCTACTACTGAGAACACATTTGAGTAAGACCATCAGTGATGTGCTATTTAAAGACAACGGACTGTTTTTAGTTCATTGTGACTGGGCAAGAACCCACCCCTCCTACTAATTCTATATGTTGTTTTCTGTGTTATCAAAGTATAACACTGCATATTTGTGTCTGTTCCTCCTACTTATTTTCTTCATAGTGTGGAGACTACTGTAGATCACCTACTGTCTAGAGCTTAGGGTGTCTGACCCATATTACAAACCAAAATTTGTAGATTAAGTGGATTTTCATTCTTTTATTGATTTGCCCAATATTTACTGAGCCCCTGCATATATGCCAGGTACTGTTCTTAGCACCAGAGGTTCATCAGCAAGTCCCTGGCCATTTTAGTGGGGTGAGTTGGAGAAATGGAAGTATAATGCCAAGTAGAGAAGTGAAGTGGAAGTCTCTCAGTCGTGTCCGACTCTTTGTGACCCCGTGGACTATCCAGTCCATGGAGTTCTCCAGGCCAGAATACTGGAGTGGGTAGCTGTTCCCTTCTCCAGGGGATCTTCCAACCCAGGGTTCAAACCCACGTCTCCCGTGTTGCAGGCAGATTCTTTACCAACTGAGCCACCAGGGAAGCTCCAAGAAGAAATATGTGCTATTATTAAAAAAAAAAATTAAAAAATAAATTATTAAAAAAAAACACAGAGGGCAATGACAGATCATGTTGCATTAGATACAGTGTCCATGAAGTTTTCCCCTAGTAAGTCACATTTGGACATAGATTTGCAGGGAGTTAACCAGGGGAAGAACATTCCAGGCAGAGAGAGCAGCCAGTGCCCTGAGTGTGCTCCCTGACGAACAGGAAGGCAGCTGGTGTGGAGAGCCCTGCTTGTGAGACCCAGCGAGAGCTGACCAGTGGGAGAAAGTAGCCCGGGGCCAGATCACACAAGGGGATATTACGTCTTCGTGTTTTATTCTTCAGGTGATAGGAAACCATTGGACAAGTTATGCTGAATACATTTTTATTTTTATATCTCCTGATAGGAGTATTCTCAAAGCTGGAGATAAAAAAGAATTACATAAGTGGTTTGAACATCAGAATTTATGGACAGTCTGCTTTGTCTTTTGACCATGTTAAGTGATCTATCAGTGTGATCAAATACTAGTCCAGTTCAGCAAGTATGTGGACTTACTGGATTGATTCACAGAGGTTATACTTTTTAATGTGTATTCCTTCAGTTGTTCTATAAGCCATTCAAATCGAGAAACCAGTTGTTCTATAAGCCATTCAAATCGAGAAACGGTTGGTTTCCTCAGCCATTATCTAACTTATCACGGACAACAGTGAAAGGAATTTCTATTTTATTTGGTAACATTTTCCAAGAAGTAAATCTAATAAAAATGATCTCAATGCAAATTAAGGTCAGCTTTGTCCTTTGGCATTGAAAACCTTTTATAGTCATTTAAAAATATTTATGTTTGGTTACTCTGGATCTTGGTTGCTGTGTGCAGGCTTTCTCTAGTTGCAGCAAGCAGGGCCTGCTCTTGGTTGTGATGCTTGGGCTTTTCACTGCAGTGGCTTCTCTTATTGCAGAGCATGGGCTCTAAGCTCCTGGGCTTCTGTAGTTGTGGCTCGAGGATTCTAGAGGGAGGGCTTAGTAGTGGTGGTATGTGGGGTTAGTTGCTCCGCAGCATGTGGGATCTTCCCTGACCAGGGATTGCATCTGTGTTCCCTGCGTTGGCAGGCAGATTCTTACCCACTGTACCACCAGGGAAGTCCTTGTAGTTCTTTTATAATGGGAAGTTTGTCTCTTTTGCCACGTTTATGTACATCAGTATGGATTCATGGCTATGTTTTATACCTTGGGTTATGATTTAATACTATTGTACTTTGTTGCTCAAATTGTTCCAGTTTGGGGCATTGGCAGCTCTTTCGTTTGACTCATGTGTCCTTTTGGATTACTTCCTCTCCCTACCGCTTCTGTGTGTGTGTGTGTGTGTGTGTGTGTGTGTGTGTGTTAGCACAATAAGTCTTTCTATCTAGGAAAAAAAATTGTTTTTAATAGAGGTTAAGTTTTAAACTCAGGTGATCTTTCTATTTTTACTCTCTTGCTAACCCTAAAACGCCATAATAACTAGCAAAATTCTGCTATTATGATCATGCCCTATTCTCGGCTTTCTTTATTCTGGTACTTTCACAGGCATTGGTGAATATTATCTTGGAAGTGAATATTGTCAAGATAGAAAATCCTAGAAGATTTTGAAGTTCTTGAAGCAGTGAAAAATGCCTATGCTTACTACAGGAAAATTTAGCAGAAAAAGGAGTTCTTAGGCCCAGTTCTTAGGCCCATGGATATATTTTTTAAGAATACTGCAGAAAAATCCCTTCAAAGGAATATTTAAATATCTAAAAAACATCTTTGAAACATACATTTATTTTACTTTTGATCAACTTTAATAGTTTTTGGTGATATAAAACTCATTTCCAGGGATTGGACCCTAATATATAATCTGTCTGTAGAGTTTGATTTATTAGGAGCCAGTGAAGTCATTGTTTGGAGTGAGGTTACTCACTAATGGTAATTATTCATAGAAATATAATAGTCATTAGCATCCTCTGAAAGTCAGTTCTAACACGGTTGTCTATGTAGTTGAAACATTCTCTAAGTCAGATAAGATGCTTCTGTGTTACTAGTTTTTCTTAGCTCTCCAGTACATAATATTAATAGTCTCTTTCCATTTTTTAACTATTCCCTTTAAGGT
The DNA here is from genome assembly GCF_027580195.1 of Bos mutus. Classification (NCBI taxonomy): domain Eukaryota; kingdom Metazoa; phylum Chordata; class Mammalia; order Artiodactyla; family Bovidae; genus Bos; species Bos mutus. The sequence continues at coordinate 32,573,629 of NC_091625.1, forward strand.
AAAAATGACATTCTTGTTATTTAAAAGTCCAAGTAATACAAAAGTGTCATCCTCCCTATCCTGTTCTACTCTTCACTCCAGAGATAACTAGTTACAAAATTGTATCTTTGTAGACATTTTCCTATGCATTCACTTAAATGTGATTCTTTATATGTTTGTATTTAAATAGCGAGATAATATAATAAATATTGTTTTGTGCTGTACATTTTTTTTCATCTAATAATATATACTGATCATTTCATGTCAGTAAATTCAAAACTACTTCATTCTTTTTAAATAAAACATTTTATAATGAGCACATACCATAATTTAGGGCTTCCCTGGTGATTCAGGCGGTGAAGCATCTGCCTGCAATGTGGGAGGACCTGAGTTCAATCCCTGGGTTGGGAAGATCCCCTGGAGAAGGAAACGGCAACCCACTCCAGTGTTCTTGGCTGGAGAATCCCATGAACAGAGGAGCCTGGTGGGCTACAGTCCGTGGGGTCACAAAGAGTCGGACACGACTGAGTGACTTTACTATACTATATTATACTATAAGATGTGTTCAGTTCAGTTCAGTCCCTCAGTCATGGGTGACTCTTTATGACCCCATGGACTGCAGCATGCCAGGCCTCCCTGTCCATCCCCAACTCCCGGAGCTTGCTCAAACTCCATCGAGTTTGTCCATCAAGTCGGTAATGCCATTCAACCATCTCATCCTCTGTTGTCCCCTTCTCCTCCTGCCTTCAATCTTTGCCAGCATCAGGGTCTTTTCCAGTGAGTCAGTTCTTCACATCAGGTGGCCAAGGTACTGGAGTTTCAGCTTCAGCATCAGTCCTTCCAATGAATATTCAGGACAGATTTCCTTTATGATTGATTGGTTGGATGTCCTTGCAGTCCAAGGGACTCTCAAGAGTCTTCTCCAACACCACATTTCAAAAGCATCAATTCTTCGGTGCTGTGTATCAGAAGTCAGATAAATACTGATTTAGGTCAGTGACAAGTTTATTGATTCACAGCTTTGAAGTTTGGGGAGAACTCAGTCTTCTACCGATTATAATGTATTTGTTGTTGAATATAGAAAAGGTTTTACTTCATGTAAAAGTGTATACTAATTTTGAAATTGAATTCAGTGCTATAAAAACGCAGATGTATCTGTTTTGTTCAGCTGTCAAGGTAATATTGTTAACTGGTGTGAATACCTTGATTACTAGTTGATCCTTTAGAAATACTGCCTTTCCTTTTATCCACAAAACCAGTGTAGCTAAACTGGCTTCTCCTCTTAAAAGGTTCTTCTTCTGTCAGTGTACAATAGAAAAGACATTTTGCAGTAGAATGTTTACCATCATTTCCATAAACCTGGCTACAGTCCTTGAGTGTGAATGAGTTCTTCTTTGGGAATTATTACCTTCCTTCCTATTTACTTCTCAAAAGTACATTTCACCCATGTAACTTTGTTTCCAGTGAAATCTTACCATTTTATGTTACCATTATAATCTTTTGGCAGAGGACATACAAAGTAAAAAGGCTTACTTGTTTTTTTCTAACACATTAAAATGTGTTCTCATTAAAAGGATTTATGCACTTACATGATTTTTCACTAGTTTCCTTGGGGACTAGTTCTGAGTAGCTCTTCATGTCATCATGCTAAAAGCAGAACTCTCAGGCAGATGGCTTGTAATGTTATATCAGGTAGCAAGATGATAGTTAAGAAAGGAATTTGAGCTGGACACTGTCTTTAATTATTATTAAATAGGAACCTTAAGAAATGTGATTTTTATGGGGCTTGCATATCATTTATTGCTTAGTTTTAAAATACTTTGAAAATTCTTTTATCAATATGGAAGAATGAGGGAAAGTGATTTAATATTTGTCCACACTTAGGCCAAAGTGAGAAATGGAACCTCTGTTGCCAAATGAAGAGGTGTCAGTGATGGTTCTGGGTGATGATATTATACGTTATAGGAATGGTTCTTTCTGGTTTATGTTTACTATCCCTAGACTTCAACAGTAATCGTACAAAGTAAGAAAGAGCATATTTTTATACATGAAGTTGCTTAGATTTTGAAAGGTGTGCCCAAAGTTTCAGCTGAGATTCTAAGTCATGTCTGTCTGACCTCAGAGTTTGTGCCTTGGGCATTAATCCTGGCTACTTCAAAGTGAAAAAAAAAAATGTTAGTCTGATTTGTTCCTTATATTAAGATAAGCCTTAGGGGAGAGAATTGTTTTAAGGGGTTTTCCTGGAATGAAACGGAGAAGGCAATGGCACCCCACTCCGGTACTCTTGGCCTGGAAAATCCCATGGACGGAGGAGCCTGGTAGGCTGCAGCCCATGGGGTTGCGAAGAGTCGGACACGACTGAGCGACTTCCCTTTCACTTTTCGCTTTAACGCATTGGAGAAGGAAATGGCAACCCACTCCAATGTTCTTGCCTGGAGAATCCCAGGGACAGGGGAGCCTGGTGGGCTGCCGTCTATGGGGTCACACAGAGTTGGACACGACTGAAGTGACTTAGCAGCAGCACCAGCAGCTGGAATGAAAAAGAGTTAAGCTGGAGCACGTTGGGAAACTAATCTCCTGTGGAAAGCACCTTATACTTAGTTGCCTCGAAGTGCAATTTGGCAATTTTGTCCCCAAAGTGAAATCTTTTAGTACATTACACTCTACTATATGGTGGCATTATTAGCTCCTTGAGAGGAATAAAATGCCTTTTTTTCCCCCTGATACATTTATTTCAAAAGCTTTATCATGACTTTATCTCTTACTATTTTCTGTCATCCTAGCTCTCTTTGCTATTTCTCACACAGAAGAGACACCTGTCTGCCTCAGAACCTTTACACAACTGAAACATACTCTCTAGTTACCTAAGGGACACAGTCTCTCACCTCCTTCAGGACTGTGCTCAGATGTCATCCTCTCCATGAGCCCTTATTCTTTCGGATTTGACATTCCACCCTGCCTCCATCACCACACTCTGTTCTCCAAAGCACTGGGCAAATTCTAATATGTGATACTACATAACTTACATATTTATTATGTTTATATTCTTTGGCCTTTTTCCTCCTAGTACAAGTTCCACAAGGACCAAGTGTTTTTGATTGTTTTGTTCACTGATGTGGATATATTTTTGCTAAATGAATGATTATATGAAGAAATGTATTTGTGATGCTCTTTTGTGTGTGGGATGGGGTGAGGTGAGGTTGGTTACTTGTGTGTGTTTATATAACAAAACTGCTAATATAAGATTCTTTTAAAATATTGTGTCCTAAATTAGGTTTGTGAAGTATGTAGAATACGTTGAGTAAGGCACATTTGGTTTTTCTTCATTTGGGCTCTCTGTATTTAAGGGGGAAAAAAATGGTTAGCATTTCTGGATATTTAAATCAAAATATTAATAACAAATGAGTTTAAAACCACATTCAACTCCAAGAATGATTGTGATACATACCTGTTTAGGTTAGTAACTTAGACTTAAATCATTATTAAACAAGAAATTTAAAGAGAAATTGTAGACATTTAAAAATTAATTTATTTTTAACTTTAGTAATTCTATTCTAAGCTTAGCTGAAATGCCCCTGCCCTTGCTTTTTTCTTAAACATGTGCTTTTTCATGTAGTTTGGAATAGAGAAGTAATCTTTTAGCTGAAATGTTAACTGTTAGCCAGCTATAGCGCTCACACCTAATATTATCCTATAAGTAGTACAGCATTTGGTCTTATTAGAATAAATGTATCTGTGAACTCTTTCCTCTGTTCAAGGACCACCTAGCTAGTGCCTTTGAACCCAACCAACATGTTAAGCTTGATATTAATATTGTTCCCAAATTCAGTTTTCCTTCTGGTGACAAACAGCACTAGTGCCAGACATTTCTCATTCATTCTGGTGAAGAAAATTGCCTCTTTCTTCACTGGTTTAAATTTAGGTTTATGTGGTGACACATTAATCAGATTTACTAGCTGATTATCAGTCACATTCAACATGCTAAAAATAAAAAACTGTAGTCTTTCAAAGAATTATTTTACACTGTTATGAAAATACCTGTTTTGGGTTCAGTTTTCATTGTTAAAATGAGATTTAGAGTAGTTTATTTGTGATGCCTTTATTTACAGTATTAATAAAATAAAGTCATAAATCTTAAGAAAATTTTGGATAAATTCTGGATTCCAGCCAAATAATTTTGTCATGCCAGTAAGTATCAGTTTTTGGCTAGGTAGATAAATCCCAACATATCATGCAATCAAATGGATTTTGATTCAGTCAAGTGTAGTTACAAAGGAATTTCAGTACCCAAAAATATATATTCTCAAATAGCCCATGTGACTTTATGCTGTGGAGCTCATTTTTGTGGAATATAAAGCAAGTTTTTCCTTGAAATAAAATGTACTTGTTATAGAGCTTGATTCATTTGTATCCAACTTTTGAGTTATTAAATATAATATTTTTACAGAGTTTAGCAGACAAATGAAATAAAAAAGCAAAAAGGTTAGGTACTGTTACTAAGAAAACCATTTTATATTTAGAGTCTTATCTCACCAGTGGTGACTACCATCCTCTCTTATTCCACCCAGAGATAATGTGAGGGGGAAAAAGTAGGTTGTGTGCTAATTAGGTGGTCAACATTCTGAAGTATTTTTAGTGTTGAGACTAAATACAGACCTGAAGGGAAAAAAAAACGAAATCTCTTCTCTAGACATATTTATTGATCTTGTGGTTTAAAAGGAGAAAAGTTGATAGAAAAAAGTCACTGATAAGTACAAGGTTTATAACAAGTTCTTCTGTGGTATGTTGCTGAAAATCAGATTTATAAGCTGAAATAACCCAAGAGCTCTTAAAATATCCTGTATTCTGCTTTGATATACTCAAGATTTTCTCACAATAGTGTCATGTCTGTTTAATTTATAATTTTATAATGGAGTTAAGAGAGAGATTAGTTTATCTAAGCCCTATAGTAGACCTTTGGCTTGAATTCAACATTATATTCACTGCTTGGAATACTGTATACCAAGAGGAATGTTTACCTGTGTTTCAAATAATAGAAAACAGGGATAGTCTTATGATCTTATCATCTTGTAGCTTATTAATCATAAGAAAAGGATTTTTTTTTTTTTCAAGTATGCTGTGCCATGCATAGTTGCTTCAGTCATTTCTGACTCTTTGACACCCCAGGGACTATAGCCTGCCAAGCTCCTCAGTCCTTGGGATTTTTTAGGAAAGAATACTGGAATGGGTTGTCATTTCCTCCTCCAGCGGATCTTTCCAACCCAGGGATCGAACCCATATCTCCTGCATTGCAGGCGGATTTTTTCCTGCTCAATTTTTCAAGTATAGATTTGCTAATACACTCCCAGTATATAAATGAGAATCAGTAAAATAAAAACTGTTTGTAATATAGCGTTAAACTGCACCTTTAATTTAATATGTTTTACCAAGAATTAAAACTTACTTGGTAAAGATGATACTTTTCCTTCCTAGTCTTGGAAAAGATGATACTTTTCTTTCCTTCTATCCACTCTAGAAGTAGTATGACTTAATTGAGAAGTGGAGGCCTCATTTTCCAAGGGATTGGGGAAGTCAGGACATCTAAAGTGTTCAGAGCCAGTATTCCTGGTTGCCTACCTAATTGTATTATGCTTTAAGCATTAACATGCTTTGCTTTCAAATTCTCTTTATTGTAGTCTATGCAAGGGAAACTTTCTAAAGAAAAATTGACTACTCAAAAGATGATGGAAGAGCTGGAGAAGAAAGAAAGAAACCTTCAGAGATTAAGAACATTGCTTGATGTGAGTAGAAGAAATTCAGATTGCTTTCAAGGATGATTCAGTACCTATTTAAGTTACAGGAAATGCCTGTTTTGTACATACTTGTAAATCATTTTTTAATTGAAGACTTGATTTTGTTGTGCCAGATAATTAAATTCATTAGGTTTCTTAATAAGATTATAATAAAAAGACAAACTTTTAGTTTTGTATTGTCTTAGAAACAATTTCATACACTTAACTACAGCAAAGTCAGCTGTTACATAGAGATTAGATCCCAAGTCATAAAATGATGCATAAATTGAATATAAATGAAGTTATGCTTGAAAATCCTTAAGGAAGGTAAAATGTAGACACATCATCTATGGAACAGATCACTTTCTTCATTTAATTATGAGATGAAATGTTAATATTTGGCTTGTATTTAACGACATGTTATGTAAAAAGTACTTATTTTAGTTTTTGAGCTGTCATCGTGACATTTTCCTCTAAATAGTTAGAAATACATCTCCAAAAATTAGGGACAGTACCATTTCAGCACTGTCCCACCATATAAGAATAAGAATTTTCCTTGATGTTTGGTAATATCTATCTTAGAAAAATTCCTGCCTTTCTTCCCCAAATGTTAAAACCAGTATCAATCAAGACCATGTGTTGTGTTTTATTTTGCTTTTTAAACCTAAAGTTCTTTTCTTCTCCTTAACAGAATCAAGCCTTTTGTCATAGACTCAGATTTGTTATACCTGGATTTGTCTGATTGCTTCCTCATGGTGTCATTTATCTTGTTCTCTACCCCCTGTATTTCTTATAAGCTAGAAGTTAAAGCTAAGGATATTAGACTCATTGCAAACATTTTTTGGCATGAATACTTTGTAGGTATTTTTCACATCGTCAAATTATATGTGTTTGCTTATCCCACTGTAAGTGTCACAAATACCAATCTCACTGGACTAAGGTGGTGACAGACTGATTCTTCCCGCTGTAACACTAGCCTCTGCAATCAGCAGATCTGTGGGCTTGATACTCAGGCAAGTGTGTGAATAGCCAGTGTGCCAGCACCCTTTCCCTTGATGGTTTTAACATCCACCAATGATCATCTGAATCATTAGACAATTAAAAGAGTAATTTTTATATCATTCCTTTTACAATTATTAGCTGGCATTCTTCTATAAAAAAATTTATTTTCCTCATTAACCCAGGCTATTTGGCTTTTCTGAAATTTCCAATACCACCTGGAAAGTTAGTCAAACTTACCTTTAATTAGTAATTTTCAGGATGAGGAATAAATGGTGGTAATTTGGGGAGTAAGTGAGTGTCACTTTTTCTAAGCATATTAAATCATGAGCTCACACTGATACTTCTAATTCAGATTTAACAATTGAGAGTTGCTTGGACTTTTTTCTTCATCTTTGATTTTATACTTTTCTTTTCCTCTTATACTGAAAAATTTGGTTCCTATCAACACCGTAACATATATACTTTTTTCTCAGTGTACAAAAAATAGTTTCAGATTAGGTAAATCACTGTTGCTGCTAACAATAAAACTACAGGATGAGGTTTCAATTTTCTTTGCATTTCTTTCTATTCTGGGGATAAATCTCATAGCAAATTACATAACAACCAAGGTACTTTTAATATGAGACCTTGGGAGACTCCCTAGAAACTTAGTCTGTTGGAATTTATGTTTCGTCTCTCAGATTCACCCTCGGACATCAGATGGCACAGAGAAACCCTTTCCAGTATTGAATTCTTTTTCTCTCCTTTTTTATTTTTCTTACTGCATGCATATATGCAGTTAAGTCTGGTTACTGTGCATGTAATATGACTTCACTGTTTTGTTTATAGACTTGGGTGGGAGAATGTCAACCTTTATGGCTTTTGAGTACCTTTCCTCTGTTCTGACAGCCTGATTTTTGTTTTCTTTATCCAATGCAGAACCAAAGACAAACAGAAGAGACCTGCTCTTTATTGGATCAGGGCCAGGAAGCAGAACAGTCCAGGCAGCAGACCGTTCTTTGCAAAAGGCCACTCTTTGATTTGAGTGTGATTGATCAGCTGTTCAAGGAAATGTCCTATTGTTTGCTTGACTTGAAGGCATTGTGTAGTATTCTTAATCAGCGTGCTCAGGGCAAGGAGCCTAATCTTTCTTTATTACTGGGAATCAGATGTAAGTGGCTAATGACTTGTCCTAACTGTATTGCCTAACAATTAGAAACATATCTTCTTGAATTAGAAACGTCTGTCTTTTCCCTATTTATTTTTATCTCCCTTCCTATTTAGATTTATAAATTTCTGAATCAGTCTGTGGCTCTGAATACCTGTTACTGCTTAATAGCTAGAACTTGCCTCATTGGATTTATAAAAATGAGGAGGGTCATGGTTGATATGGACTGCCACTCGGAAGAATGCCTATAAATCCACATATATGGATGAGTTAGGAGATGTTGCCTGTGCAGAATTCCATACGTGACCAGAATGGTAGTTCAGTGTGATTTTCTGATTACTTTCCTAAAAGTGATGATTCTCTTTGCTTTCATGTGGCAATTGTATTAAATTAATGACCCATCCATCAGTCCGCTGGTAAAATATCTGAGAGAAAATACTTAGACGCTTTCCTGTGTATGTTCTGCGGCAGCTGTTTAATGTAGGTGCCGATGCTGCCACATGAGCCAGTTTTCGTGCCTGGAGCTCTGTTGTCCTTGCGATGTGTACCTGCTGGCTTTGTCCCTTTCCATGTGACACCCACCCGTTCTGCCTCATTCTTCCCTCCTGCACCCTGATGGTGAGAGCTGCCTCAGTACTATCCTAGGGTCTGGTCCCTTCTCTGCTGCTTTTTCTGGAACACTCAACTTACATAAGGGCCCAAAATCATTATAATATTAATATGTTGGTCTCTCTTTAATATAGAGGAAATAGACTTCAGTAAGGAGAAATGATGGAATAAGACCATAATGTTTCTATACCAACATGCTGTATTGAGTTAATTGCTTAATAATATGATTACTATGTGACCGAGTGGAGACTAGTTTTATTTCCAGTTTCATCAAAGAGATTCTACAGTCTTGTATCATAATAGTTATTTTGGCGAACCAAATAATACTCCTGATCGTGTAACTGTCTCAGAGATGTCAGCAGAAGTTTCTTTTCCATGAATGTAAGAACACATATATGAGTGTGAGTATATAGAAGCACTTTGAAAGAAATTTGAAGTATAGTTGATTTACGGGGTTGTATGTTAGTTTCTGGTGTACAACAAAGAGATTCAGTTATACATATAAAATATATATTTCATTATAGGTTATTATAAGAAACCAAATATAGTTCCTGTGTTATGGAGTAGGACCTTGTTGTGTTTACATATAGTAGTTTGTATCTGTTAATCCCATGAAAGAAAGTGAAAGTGTTAGTCGCTCAGTTGTGTCTGACTCTCTGTGATCCCACAGACTGTAGCCTGCCAGGCTCCTCTGGCTCCTCTGTCCGTGGAATTCTCCAGGCAAGAATACTGGAGTGGGTAGCCATTCCCTTCTCCAGGGGATCTTCCCAACCCGGGGATCAAACCTGAGTCTCCCGCATGGCAGGCAGATTCTTTACCATCTGAGCCACCAGGGAAGCCCATGCTCCTCCTTTATCCTCTCCCCTTTTCCTCTCTGGTAATGATGTTTGTCTTCTATGTCTGTGAGTCTGTTTCTGTTTTTTAAATAAATTCATTTGTGTTGTATTTTAGATTCCACTTATGGATGATACCATATGGTATTTGTCTTAATCGTCCTTACTTCGTATAGTATGATAATTGCTAGGTCCATCCGTGTCGCTACAAATGATGTCATTTTATTCTTTTCATGGCAGTTCTGTATTTAGTTTTTTGAGGACCCTCCATAAGGTTTTACATCGTGGTTGCACAATTTATACTCCCACCAGCAATGTAGGAGAGTTCCCCTTCCTCCACCCCCATTTATTGTTGGTGGGCTTTTTAGTGATGACCATTCTGACTGGTGTGGGATAGTACCTCACTATAGTTTTGATTTGCATTTCTTTGATAATTAGCAACATTTAAGCATATTTTCATGTTCCTATTGGCCATCTGTATGTCTTCTCTGGAGAATTACTTGTTTAGGTCTTCTGCCCATTTTTTTATTCAGTTGGTTTTTAAAACACTTTATAATGTTATATTCAGTCACTCAGTAAGCATTAATCAAATGCCTTCTATAGTCCAAGCACTGAAGTGCTGATAATGCACATAAATTGAACACAGTTCCTGCTCACACATTAACCACAATATTAGAGCATTGAAATAAGTGCTATAATTGAAACGTGATCAGAGGACAGTGGGAGCACAGAGGGGGAAAAAACAGTGAAATCTACCTGGGAGGGGCTGTGAAGCCTCCATGGGGGTGTTTAGCTTGAATCTCAAAGGAGGAGAAGTTTGACGGGTGATCATGGGGTGTTGGAAGTTAGCAGTCATCTCTTGGAGCAAGAAATAAAAGCTTACACACAAAAGACTCATTTTCTCCACCATTTCAGGGCTGGCCATCCTTTGGGTTATTTTGTAACCTTCTACCTTTGTGCTTTTTATATAGCGTTTATTAACTTTTGCAGTGATAGGGTAAGAGAGCAACCCTAACATGAGTAAAAGGGAGATTCAGCAATCTTGGCACCATGTATACTCCCTCCAGTCTGTTAGGGTTTAACCCCAGAGTCCTTACCTTATAGTCTGGCCTTGTGAAAATTTGACCAACCAGCTAATTTCTCAAAAACAATGGAGGTTTTTCTGATCCTTGTCTCATCACCCCATCAACTGTCTGCTGACACTGTTCACCTCACCCTTGATAAAGCTCTGCTTCCATGGTTTCCATGACATCATTCTCTAGGTTCTGCTTCTACCTTTATGACTGCTCAGCCTCAATCTGTGAAATTCTCTACCACTTAAATACTGGCAGGCCTCCTGGAAACTTTTGTTGTTGTTTACTTTTTCCAAGTAATCTTGTACATACCCACTTGTTTTCTGCTTTCCCTGTACCTTTGACCCATAAAGATATTTATCTCTCACCCTGCCTAGACATTCATCCCCTTTCAGCTCCTGACTTTATTCACCTGTACGTTAGAACCAGCGGTTTCATAGGTATCGCAGACTCAATATGTCTGAAACAGAACCTACTTTTCTTCCCTCCCTAAACCTGTTCCTCCTCTGAGTGAGTAGAACCACTATCCAGCTATCAACCCAACCCAGATTTTATTCTCCACCCTCTCGTTCGCCCATCTGTGTCCTTTGCCTAATCCCTGGGCCCCTTCCCAAGCTGCCTGGTAATCAGACTTCATCTTGTCTGTGAGCCCCTTCCTACTTGTAACATTTATTCCTGCTGCCACATCTCCATTGCACTCTTGCCTTAATTCAAGCTTTAATAGTCCTTCATCTGGACTGGTTTCTTTGTCAACCGTTGTGCCCCACCCCACCATCCCTAATCCATCTTTTTTTTTAATTTTCTTTTTAATTTTTTTTATTGAATGATAATTGCTTTACAGAATTTTATTGTTTTCTGTCAAACCTCAACATGAATCAACCATAGGTACACATATAACCCCTCCCTTTTGAACCTCCCTCTCATCTCCTGCCCCATCCCATCCCTCTAGATTGATACAGAGCCTCTGTTTGAGTTTCCTGAGTCATATAGCAAATTTCCATTGGCTATCTATTTTACATACAGTAATATAAGTTTCCATGTTACTCTTTCCATACATCTCACTCTTTCCTCCCCCTTCCCATGTCCATAAGTCTATTTTCTATGTCTGTTTCTCCATTGCTGCCCTGTAAATAAATTCTTCAATACCATTTTTCTATATTCTGTATATATGCATTAGAATATGATATTTATCTTTCTCTTTCTGACTCACTTCACTCTGTATAATAGGTTCTAGGTTCATCCACCTCACCAAAACTGACTCAAATATGTTCCTTTTTATGGCTGAGTAATATTCTATTGTGTATATGGACCACAACTTCTTTATCCATTCATCTGTCAGTGGACATCTAGGTTACTTCCATATTCTAGCTATTGTAAATAGTGCTGCAATGAACACTGGGGTCAGTTCAGTTCAGTTCAGTTGCTCAGTCGTGTCCGACTCTTTGCAACCCCATGAATAGCAGCACGCCAGGCCTCCCTGTCCATCACCAACTCCCGGAGTTCATTCAGACTCACGTCCATCAAGTCAGTGATGCCATCCAGCCATTTCATCCTCTGTCGTCCCCTTCTCCTCTTGCCCCCAATCCCTCCCAGCATCAGAGTCTTCTCTAATGAGTCAACTCTTCGCATGAGGTGGCCAAAGTACCGGAGTTTCAGCTTTAGTATCATTCCTTCCAAAGAAGTCCCAGGGCTGATCTCCTTCAGAATGGACTGGTTGGATCTCCTTGCAGTCCAAGGGACTCTCAAGAGTCTTCTCCAACACCACAGTTCAAAAACATCAATTCTTTGGCGCTCAGCTTTCTTCACAATCCAACTCTCACATCCATACATGACCACAGGAAAAACCATAGCCTTGACTAGACAGACCTTTGTTGGCAAAGTAATGTCTCTACTTTTCAATATGCTATCTACGTTGGTCATAACTTTTCTTCCAAGGAGTAAGCGTCTTTTAATTTCATGGCTGCAATCACCATCTGCAGTGATTTTGGAGCCCCAAAAAATAAAGTCTGACACTGTTTCCACTGTTTCCCCATCTATTTCCCATGAACAGTGGGATACATGTGTCTTTTTCAACCCTGACTTCCTCAGGGTATATACCTAGGAGTGGGATTGCTGGGTCATATGGTGGTTTTATTCCTGGTTTTTTAAGGAATCTCCATATTGTCTTCCAAAGTGGCTGTATTTACATTCCCACCAACAGTGCAGGAGCATTCCCTTTTCTCCACACCTTCTCCAGCATTTATTGTGTGTAGACTTTTTGATGATGGCCATTCTGACCAGAGTGAGGTGATATCTCATTGTGGTTTTGATTTGCATTTCTCTAATAATTAGCAATGTTGAGCATCTTTTCATGTGTTTGTTAGCCATCTGTATGTCTTCTTTGGAGAAATGTCGGTTTATGTCTTTTGCCCACTTTTTAATTGGGTTGTTTGATTTTCTGGCATTGAGTTGTATGAGCTGCTTGTATAGTTTGGAAATTAACCCTTTGTCGGTTGTTTCATTTGCTATTATTATCTCCCATTCTGAGGGTTGTCTTTTCACCTTGCTTATAGTTTCCTTTGCTGTGCAAAAGCTTTTAAGTTTAATCGGGTCCCACTTGTTTACTATTGTTTTTATTTCCATTACTCTAGGAGGTGGGTCACAGAGGATCTTGCTTGATTTGTCACTGAGTGTTCTACCTATGTTTTCCTCTAAGAGTTTTATAGTTTCTGGTTTTACATTTATGTCTTTAATCCATTTTGAGTTTATCTTTGTGTCTGGTGTTAGGAAGTGTTCTAATTTCATTCTTTGACATGTAGGTGTCCAGTTTTCCCAGCACCATTTATTGAAGAGGCTATCTTGGCTCCATTGTATATTCTTGCCTCCTTTGTCAAAAATAAGGTACCCATAGGTGCATGGGTTTATTTCTGGGCTTTCTTTCTTTTTCCATTGGTCTATATTTCTGTTTTTGTGCCAGTACCATACTGTCTTTATGACTGTTGCTTTGTAGTATAATCTGAAGTCAGGAAGCTTGCTTCCTCCAGTTCCATTCTCGAGACTGCTTTGTCTATTTGAGTCTTTTGTGTTTCTGTATGAACTATGAAATTTTTTGTTCTAGTTCTGTGAAAAATGCCATTGGTAATTTGATAGGGATCGCATTGAATCGGTAGATTGCATTTGGTAGTATAGTCATTTTCACAATATTGATTCTTCCTACCCAGGAACATGGAATATCTCTCTATCTGTATAGGTCATCTTTGATTTCTTTCATTAGTGTCTTATAATTTCTCTGTGTACAGTTCTTTTGTCCCCTTAGGTAAGTTTATTCCTAAATATTTAATTCTCTTTGTTGCAATGGTGAATGGGATTGATTCCTTCATTTCTCTTTCTGATTTTTCGTTGTTAGTATATAGAAATGCAAGTGATTTCTGTGTATTGATTTTGTATTCTGCAACTTTGCTAAATTCACTGATTAGCTCAAGTAATTTTCTGATACTATCTTTAGGGTTTACTATGTACAGTATCGTGTCATCTGCAAACAGTGAGAGCTTTACTTCTTCTTTTCTGATATGGATTCCTTGTATTTCTTTTTCTTCTCTGATTGCTCTAGCTAGGACTTTCAGAACTATGTTGAACAACAGTGGAGAAAGTGGGCACCCTTGTCTTGTTCCTGTCTTAGGGGGAATGCTTTCAGTTTTTCACTATTGAGAGTAATGTTTGCTGTAGGCTTATCATATATGGCCTTTACTATGTTGAGGTAGTTTCCTTACATGCCCATTTTTTGAAGAGTTTTAATCATAAATGGGTGCTGAACTTTGTCAAAGGCTTTTTCTGCATCTATTGAGATGATCATATGGTTTTTATCTTTCAATTTGTTAATGTGGTGTATCACATTGATTGATTTGCATATACTGAAGAATCCTTGCATTCCTGGAATAAACCCAACTTGATCATGGTGTATGAGCTTTTGATGTGTTGCTGAATTCTCTTTGCTAAAATTTTGTTGAGGATTTTTACATATATGTTCATCAGTGATACTGGACTGTAGTTTTCTTTTTTTTGTGTTGTCTTTGTCTGGTTTTGGTATTAGGGTGATGGTGGCCTCGTAGAAAGAGTTTGGAAGTGTTCCTTCCTCTGCAATTTTATGAAAGAGTTTTAGAAGGATAGTCATTACCTCTTCTCTAAATGTTTGATAGAATTCTCCTGTGAAGCTGTCTGATCCTGGGCTTTTGTTTTTTTGGGAGATTTTTGTTCACAGCTTCAATTTCAGTGGTTGTAATTGGGTTGTTCATAATTTCTGTTTCTTCCTGGTTCAGTCTTCTCTTTTTTTCTTGATGAGTCTGGCTGAAGGCTTGTCAATTTTGTTTATTTTCTCAAAGAACTAGCTTTTAGTTTTATTAATCTTTACTATTGTTTCTTTCATTTCCTCTTCATTTATTTCTGGTTGGATCTTTATGATTTCTTCTACTAATTTTGGGGGTTTTTTTTTTTTTTCCAGTTTTAGGTATAAAGTTAGGTTGTCTGTTTGATGTGTTTCTTGAGGTAGGATTGTATTGCTATAAACTTCTCTCTTAGAACTGCTTTTGCTGCATCCCATAGGTTTTGAGTTGTCATGTTTTCATTGTCATTTGTTTCTAGAAATGTTTTTATTTCCCTTTTGATTTCTTCAGTAACCTGTTGGTTTAGAAACACACTGTTTAATCTCCATGTATTTGTGTTTCTTACAGTGTTTTTTTCTTGTAATTGATATCTAGTCTCATAGCATTGTGGTCAGAGAAGATGCTTGATACAATTTCAGTTTTCTTTAATTTACTAAGGTTTGATTTGTGACCCAAGATGTAGTCTATCCTGCTGAATGTTCCATGTGCACTTGAGAAGAAGGTGTATTCTTCTGCATTTGGATGGAATGTCCTGAAGATATTGAGATCCATCTCATCTAATGTATCATTTTAGACTTGTGCTTCCTTATTAATTTTCTGTTTTGATGATCTGTCCATTGGTGTGAGTGGGATGTTAAAGTCTCCTGCTATTACTGTGTTACTGTCAGTTTCTCCTTTTATGTCTGTTAGTGTTTGTCTTATGTATTGAGGTGCTCCTATGTTGGGTGCATAGATATTTGCAATTGTTATGTCTTCCTCTTGGCTTGATCCCTTGATCGTTATGTAGTGTCTTTCCTTATCTCTTGTAACCGTCTTTATTGTAAAATCTATTGTGTCTGATACGAGGATTGCTACTTCAGCTTTCTTTTGCTCCCCATTTGTATGGAATATATTTTTCTATCCTCTCACTTTCAGTCTATATGTCTTTAGGTCCGAAGTAGGTTTGTTGTAGACGGCATATATATGGGTCTTGTTTTTTTATCTATTCAGCCAGTCTGTGTCTTTTGGTTGGAGCATTTAATCCATTTACATTTAAAGTAATTATTGATATACATGTTCCTATTGCCATTTTCTTAATTGTTTGGGGTTGATTTTATAGATCTTTTTTCTTTTCTTGTATTTCTTGACTATATAAGTCCTTTTAACATTTGTTGTAAAGCTGGTTTGGTGGTACTGAATTCTCTTAACTTTTGCTTGTCTGAAAAGCATTTTATTTGTCCATCAATTTTGAATGAGATCCTAGCTGGGTACTATAATCTTGGTTGTTAGTCTTTGCCTTTTAGTACTTTAAATATGCCTGCCATTCCCTTCTGGCTTGCAGAGTTTCTGCTGAAAGATCAGCTGTTAAGCATATGGCTTTTCCCTTGTATTTTACTTGTTGCTTCTCCCTTGCTGCTTCTAATATTCTTTCTTTGTGTTTAGTCTGTGTTAGTTTGATTAGTATGCGTCTTGGCGTGTTTCTCCTTGGGTTTATCCTGTATGGGACTCTTTGTGCCTCTTGAACTTGTATGACTATTTCCTTTTCCGTGTTGGGGAAACTTTCAAGTATAATCTCTTCAAAAGTTTTCTCATACCCTTTCTTATTCCCTTCTTCTTCTCAATACCTATAATTTGAATGTTGGTGCTTTTGATATTGTCCCAGAGGTCTCTGAGACTGTCCTCGGTTCTTTTCATTCTTTTTATTTTCTTCTGCTCTTTAGATGTTATTTCCACCATTTTATCTTCCAGCTCACTGATTCGTTCTTCTGCTTCAGATATTCTGCTACTGATTCCTTCTAGAGTATTTTTAATTTCAGTAATTGTGTTGTTTTTCTCTGGATGTTTATTCTTTAATTCTCCTAGGTCTTTGTTAATTGATTCTTGTTGCATTTTCTCCATCTTGTTTTCAAGGTTTTTGATCATCTTTACTATCATTCTGAATTCTTTTTCAGGTAGTTTGCCTATTTCCTCTTCATTTCTTTGGACTTCTGTGTTTCTAGTTTGTTTCTTCATTTGTGTAGTATTTCTCTGCCTTTTCACTTTTTTTTTTAACTTAGTGTATTTGAGGTCTCCTTTTCCCAGGCTTCAAAGTTGAATTCTTTCTTTTGGTTTCTGCCCTCCTAAGGTTGGTCCAGTGGTTAGTGTAAGCTTCGTATAGGGTGAGATTTGTATGCATTTTTGTTTGTTTGTTTTTCCTCTGCTGGGCAAGGCTGAGTGAGGTGGTAATCCTGTCTGCTGATGATTGGGTTTGTGTTTTTGTTTTGTTTGTTGTTTAGATGAGGCGTCCTGCACAGGGTGCTATTGGTGGTTGGGTGATGCCAGGTCTTGTATTCAAGTGGTTTCCTTTGTGTGTGTTCTCACTGTTTGATACTCCCAGGGTTAGTCCTCTGGAAGTCTGGGGTCTTGGAGTCAGTGCTCCCATTCCAAAGGCTCAGGGCTTAATCTCCTTAGAAGCATCTTTCTCCTCTTTGGGCTTGGTCACCTTTCCATTCGTAGATCCCAGCTTGCTTGACAAGGTTGGGCCAGGAGACAGAAGTCCTCGCCAAGCAGGCCGGACTTGGGAGAGTGCCTAGGGCGGCAAGTCGCAACCGCGAGCTCCCCTTGGTGTGGCTCTGGTCAGAATCTGCTGTTCCCCCGCACTGCTGCTGCCACCGCTGCCTTCCCTCTCTCTCTCCCTACACCCACACCTCCTAGGAGCTCGCCTGCTCCCTCACTCACGCTCTCCTTCCAAAGAACCCTCAGGTCCTGGAGCGCCCCCGAACCATCTTTTATGTTGCTGCCAGAGCCATCATTTAACCCGTAGTTCACATTTCCTGTGGGGAAATCAGAGGAAATACTAGGGGACTTCCCTGGTGGCTCAGACAGTTAAACGTCTGTCTACAATGTGGGAGACCCAGGTTCGATCCCTGGGTCCAGAAGATCCCCTGGAGAAGGAAATGGCAATCTATTCCAGTACTATTGCCTGGAAAATCCCATGGACAGAGGAGCCTGGTAGGCTACAGTCCATGGGGTCTCAAAGAGTCGGACACGACTGAGCGACTTCACTTTCACTTGGGGCTTCCCTGGTGGCTCAGAGGTTAAAGCATCTGCCTGCAATGCAGGAGACCTGGGTTCGATCCCTGGGTTGGGAAGATCCCCTGGAGAAGGAAATGGCAACCCACTCCAGTACTCTTGCCTGGAAAATCCCATGGACAGAGGAGCCTGGTGGGCTACAGTCCACAGGGTCGCAAAGAGTCGGACACGACTGAGTGACTTCACTTCAGATTTCCTCAGACACCCCTTAGAACAGACATAAAGGTAGTTCCCACCTGCCTCTCTAGTCTCGTTTCTTGACATTCCTCTGTCTCAACCATTTATGCTCAACCATTTTAGAGCTGGTACTGATTTTCTTGATGTTTCTCAATTTATATCAGACTGTTCTGTTTTCTGTTTCTGTATACCTGTGTTCATTCTGCTTCCTTGGCCTCTTCAGAGAACCTGTCCCCTCTCCAGTTAGGCCACCTTGTTCTCTTCCTTATGTTGCTGTAGCCTTTGTGTCGTGGGCGGTTACCTAGGACACCTGACTGAATTTGCTTGTTTATGGAATGTATGTAAATCATTAAGAATAAGCCACCAGGTGCATTATTTTGCTGACCTCAGCACTCAGTACAATGTCTAGATCATGGATCATGAACAATAAAACAGTTAAATTAGTATTTGTTAAAATAATATGTTACCTGATTCTGAATTCAGCCCTTACCCTCAGTGATTTAGCCATTGGGCAGTTGGCTCTCAGCTTGATTCAATCATTTGGAATTCAAATGTTTGGAATTCCAGCATACACACACACACACAACACACACACACACTCACACTCTCAATTCTTCTTACTTTGCAGTCTGTAAAAATATAAGATAGTGCCCCTTACCACCCAAAAGATTTTCAGATTTTTGTCTCTAGTTGGGTTTGAAGAGAGCTATTAGCATGTTCCTTTTTACTCTGGGAATATTGTCATCCATTAAACCTGTTGAATTTGTGCGTATCACTGTATGAATTTATGCATTTTCACTAGCAAAATTTTAAAAGGACCAAATAGATAAGATCCATTTACTGTAGTGCAAAATTTAAACCTGAGCTTGACCTGTATTGAGTGTATAGCATTATATTTCCAATGATAATTAGGCTGAAAATCCTAAAATGCCTTTGTTACCAAAAAATGTGACATTTTCTCCATGTTCTATATCCACAGCAATGAACTGTTCAGCTGAAGAAACTGAGAATGACCATAGCCCAGAAGCACTCACTAAAAAACTGTCAGATGTATGCCAGTTACGGAGGGACATAGATGAACTACGGACCGCAATATCGGACCGCTATGCTCAGGACATGGGAGACAACTGCGTTACCCAGTGACCAGTGTTGGGCCCACAGCAACAACAACCCGTTGCAAAGTGCTGCTGTGTTCAGTTCTTCATGTTTCTCTCCAGGAGCCATGATAGAAAGTTGCAAGTGACATGTGTCTTGCTGCGTAGGTTTTTTTCTGTGGATTTGTTCTGTCGCAGAAGAATTGGGATGTGAGAAAGTTTCGAAGGGGCTTATCTAATCAGGCAAAAAAAATTAAATTGCCATTTGAAAAATATGATAAAATGTATAAGAAAAAAAAAAAATCTGTATTCTCAAACTACTGACTGTAGGACCAAGCTGTGAAGAGTGCCCTTCAGATAAAGGGATAGAATTTCTTTTAATCACATAATTGTGTGTGTGTGTGTGTGTGTGTGTGCATGCATGTGTACTTATTTACAAAATTGTAAGGATTTCTAAGATCAAAGCAGAGCTTCTGAGAAAGGCACACACTATATTCTTGTGCTTCTTTTTTTTCTTTATGGAGAAGCTTGTGTTGTACTTGGGGTTTTCAAGGTTGGCTCAGCAAGAGTTCCCACCAGGCAAGTGTTGTAACAGCAGTACAGCAGCAAAACCTTTTGTGTTTTGAACGATCACTGTGCTGAGATGGTGAGGTTGTGGGGTTGGGTTGATTTTCGTACTGTAGACAGGTCAGTGATTTTTCCAGAGTGATTGTGAATCCTGTAAGAGGTGTGAAATACTGATGTGATGGTTAATCCCATTAGCATTATAATTTATGTATTACAAGGTGATTTAACATAATCGGAATTAATTTTAACATGTCCCTTACTATTTACAATTTTTATTTATAGATTATATATATATATATATATATATATATATCAGTGTAAACAAAGCCATATACAATTAATGCAAACCTAAGGCCTCAGATCATTATTGTAAAATGAACAAAATGACTCTGGAACAATAACTCGTTTATCCAAATCTCCAGTGTTTACATTTTCAACAGTTTTGTATCTGTTTTGAAGTTGAAACCACTTTAAGAAAAAATCAACCTGTATTCTTTATATCTGAATTATCACTAGCATAGAACAAAATCTAAACCTAAGTGATACTGAAATTCCTTTTATTAGGTAAAGTACATTAAAAACAGGGTTCTTCATAGAATATAAACTTGCCCCAGTTAGTTGTTCTTCTAGGGTATAAGATATCACGATGAAATACAACTGATTTTTTTAGTAGACATGCAATCATTTAAACTTCCAAATGAGTATTTCCCTATTTTAGTTGTATCTCGGAAGGAGTTTATATTTTATTACCTTCAGAGCATTTAGTACATTCTTTTGAATGTACTTAGTTGTGGCAATCAATGTCCTTTACACATTGGTTTTGATTTATCTCTTGATACAGCCCCAAGTCTCATTTAGGTCAAGACAATAGTAGGTAGAAGGAACAAAGGATGAAAATCAAGCTGGAGAATATTGTTTGGGGCAAGAGCAGATCACATGTCTGTTTTCTTGCCAGACTTATATTTAATGGTATAAAGGCTGCTCCTAGAAAAATATGCTCCTGAATAATTTCAGCAGTGAAAACATATTTGGGATAGACCTTCAAAGAAACTACCCAGGAAGACATTCAGCTCAGAATTTGACTTATAGACAGTTCTCAACAGTTATTCAATAGTTACATTTCAGCAATCAGTTATAATACATTGTAAGGACATCAGCCTTCCCTTCTGTTCAGTGCCTGAGTCCTCCCTGCCATTTAATGTCTTAGGATCTGAACACTAAGAAATCAGTGCATTGTAGGGATTCTGCTTCCCACGGTCCTTAAGTTAAAAGGAGGGACTTGGTCAGTAGCAAAAATTTGGCTTTCTAAGATGTTGATCTGTTTTTGAATGTTGGTGGTTTAAGACAATCAAGGAGTAGTAAATATATACCAAAAATCTGATACAAAGAATTCTGCCTTGTAAAAATTAATATCTGTAAAAATGGTTATTTATAGTAAAGTAGATAATTAGCATCTAATAGATAATCCACAAGTGTAGCACACATTTTTACATTCTCTTTGAATAGAGTCCCCTCCCCCCACCCTCAACCTCCACAATTTTGAAAATAAAGGTACTCTGAAATGATAGTGATAATGGGCAAATAGTCACTGATTTGGATCACTAGGTTCTTACTAAAATGTATATGTTTGGGAGTTTTATGGTCATTAGTGTTGTTTAAACAAACTGTTGGTCATTTGTTTTGACTGTAGATACTTTGTTTTCCGCTTTTGTTGTGATAAAATAATTTATATTTTTAAAAAGTAAGTTTTCGAAAACTCAAAAAATTTGACTTAATTTACATATCTTGGGGTAAAAAATTTTAACCTAACAGAAAATTAACTAACTACTGCTGATATATTTCAGTTTCCCCTCCATGAAAAGGAGAATTAAGATGTAATAATTTAAGTATAACCTTGAATTACAGACTGTTTATCTCTTGGAATCTGGGTTTTGTAAAGGGTCCTAGATAATAAGCAGACAGCCTTGGAGGGAATTTTGGGGGAAATAAAGCTATTAGCAGTCTAATTTGTTAGTATTTAATTTTGATTTTTCAGAAAATTCCCTTCTCCAAGACAACCTTTTATGTTAGAATAGTAAGAATAATGATATCTCTTTAAAAACAAAGATTTTATGGTTAGACTAGGTAAGGTGGACAAGTAGAAACTCTGTAGTGTCGTGTCCTAGTTTGAAGTAGGATATTCTTAGGAGTTATTACAGTGATTATCTGTCTGAGGTGAAAATTAACCTAAGTTTTAAAGTAAATCTATTTGAAATTTGCTTAAGTATTGACTTAGGTAAGCCTTGTCTGAGTTTATTTCTTTCTTTTTTTTTTTCAATAAGTGTGGCCCCTTTTTGTGTTTGAAATAGGAGTCAGTATTCAATGTTAACCATATTGTTATTAGTGACATTTGTTTTGATCATGACAATTTATTAAGCTGAATTAGACTTCTTTCAGTAGCTCGTTAGAGACAATCTCAAGGGCTGGAAAGTGTTGCTAAAATGGATATTGTACATTTCCACAATAATGTACAATAATGAATGACTAATGAAATTATAAATTTTGTCATAGTTCAAGACTTATTAATAGGATTCTCTTAGATGGCATTTTTAAAGGAACTACTTTATTAGGAGAATGTTCTTTCAATATCAGTAATAGTTCATTGAATAATACAGTAGCTGAGAACTTGGACTCTATTTTTACATCACATAGTTCAGCTCAGGCACATCTTTGGATTTTGGCATTCTCTTATGCAGCTTTGTATCATTGTAGATACGTAATTACAGAAATAAGCAATTCTCATAACCATGCTTACTCAGACAATGTCATTTGAAACTGCCAGTAGCTAGAGGTCTCAGAGCCAAAGTTAATTCATTTTGTTTCCATTTTTGACAGTTTTTTTTCCAGTGTTCACAAAACATAAAATTTCTAGCTTCACCCCAAAATGTCATGCTAGAAATTGCTGTATAATAATAACTTGCATTTAATCATGAAGAGGGAAAGGTTTTGGATATTTGGATTTTTATCTTATTTAAAAGAAGCATTGAGTATATTAAGAATGTAGTTTCAAATCAATGTCATTAACAACACTGTTGCAACTGCATACATGAAGAACCTTTTGTGCCTTTTTGCCTGCAGTAAGCATTCATTTCTATTTACATGAGCTGTAAGAATGTTGATGATTATTGCACCTTGTTCTTCTGTAAATAGACTTGATTAAGGATTTTCGTTTAAAGCAAGGAGGAGTTTTTGTTACTAGGTAGATACCTTAATAAACATAAAGGGAGTTATCAAATAATACGTCTTTGGAGTCCAACCTTTTCCCTGTTTAGTGAGCAGGAAACTCCTTTGGAATGTAGTCATTTGTGTGTATGTGTGTATATATGTATATGTATAGTTATTTAAATACATAAACATAAAATTCAGCATCACATTGGTGTGATGTCAAGAAGTAGTAAGGTGCTAGGTGGCTACATTAAAAGCACAGCAGAGTATACCATCAGTCACTATGACTGGTGGCTTTTATAAACTAGGTTCAGTTTTTGAACCGCCCAGAATACCTCATGTGTAAATACAATAGTCATGACTTAATTGAAATACAGTTATTGTAAAAAGAATGTGAAGCCACTGGTTGGCTTATGCCTTCTGATTATTATCCTTGCCTCTTTTTTTGTAAAGGGGTTGTTTTTTGTTTTTGTTTTTAAATAGGGTTTACAGCTAGAATTTTGAATGCCAAAGTTCTATTTATTAAATTTTAAAAAGTTTTCAATGTTAATGGCTAAGTATTTTTCCACTGGACTATTGTTTGTTGATGTTGGAATTTGTATTAACAGAGAAATAAATTTTTTATAAAAGATTTATGTCTACCAAGTGCCTAATGTTGATATAAAAATGTATTTGAAATTTTACACTCTGAATTCTCAATGACAAGAATATGCTGGCTTGACTCTTTCAAAGTTTTCTTTATGCAAGAAAAAAATCTTACTAGAACAGGGGCACTTCTGCCTCCTATGTCTGTCTGAGGGTTTCTTTTCAGTCATTGCAAAGCGTTTTGTCAGGCCTTTTCCTTAAAGGGCACTGAGATTTTCTGATGGCATAAATGCAAGGCATGGCTATGCATTTCAGCTCATAGAACTGTATCTCTACTTTGAATTTCTAAAATTCTTATTTGAATCAAGAGTCTTCTCTCTACTTTTCCAACAGACAAAATCAGATTTCAGTTTTTTATATTGCTGAAAGATTGGCAAGGTAAATCTTTTTTATTTCCTCCCTTCTAATCAGAGATTAAAACCTTACTGAAACATATACAAATAAGACCTTGTTAAAAGATTGCTCCGCAGAGGCCTCAACATCTCAGATTGATGGCCTGGGTCCTTGTTCTAAGTCATATGTGCCTTAATGTTGCCTGCTGGTTAACATTTGGATTAGCAGCGTCTGTTTCTAGTCCAGTTAACTTGGCATTGCTGTCAAGAGTTTTTAATGAGGCATCTAATTCAGTTAACAGGAAAAAGAAGCATGCATTACAAACCCCATAGGTTGTAAGCAAATGACTTGGAAATAAAAACAGAATAGTTAAAGTCCTTGAGTATCTCCAAGGTTATTAATGAACAGTCTTCTGCTTTATAAGAAAACATATGATCATTTTGATCTGCTTTTAAAAATAAAGTTTCAATGGAGTCAGCAAAGACTTTTGATGGGGTTCATCCCAGTGATTTTGCCAGTACTTTGAGCTTCCTTTTTAGGCCAGTTTCCCAACCAACCAGTCTTTCTGTGTAGAAATACAAAGGACTCAGTTTGAAAGGAGTAAATATCCTCTTAGTGTTGGTGCAAAATGATGGCATGTGGATCCAGTAGAGCAAATTGTTTACAAATAAATAGCACTCTAACATCATGTCAGTTAAGATGGTCTCCTTGATTTAGTGGAGATTCCCATCTGAGGACTGAAATTGTGACAAAGATTTCTTCAATGTTCAAGTAAAACTGCTCTCCCTGATAAATTCAGTGTGATCACAAAAAGAAAAAACAGCTTTCCATTTCAGCCACCTGTTTTTACTTAAACACAGTCTCACTTCACAATCTCCGTAGATTCCTTTATAATAGAAGTTTTAATGAAACATACACCTACCCTACTCTGTGACCTGGAAATTCCAGTCTAGGTGTTTACTTGAGATAAATACAAACATTCATCTAAAAAGAGACTTGGAAATGAATGTTCACAGTGATTTTATCCATAATAATCAAAAGCTGGAAATAGCCCAGGATCTGTCAGTAAGAGTTCTCTATCTAGAGTTGAAAACCAGCATTCTTTCATAACCTCAGGTTTTGATTGATTATTGAATATATGTTAATACTTTGGGGAAGATGGAGTAACATTTCATAGACAACAATGCGATGGTGTATCAGACTTCCTCTGTATACCAGAGGTGCTTTTGTTTCTCTTCCCTCTGGGGTGAGCGTTGTCCTTTGTCGTGCTCCCACCTGTGTTCCATGAGTCTCCACACTTGATGTGAAGCTCTTGGTTTCACCCTTCTTGAAACTCATCTTTTATGCCATTGTTTTTGAACAGCATAAAGAGCTCATCAGACTTTGAACTCTTTGAGAGCATGCATGTTGTCTTATTAGACTTTGCATTTAATAAGCCTGTAGGACATACTAATCTCCAGAGACGTGCAAATACCTGTTGTTAGCCCCAGGAAGGAAGAATGATTTCAAAGGGGAAAGAAATGGTTTTTATAGCATAGGTCATCCTTGGAGGCTGTGGGGCTTTTAATGGGACATGTAAAGTGATAATAAACCCTACTTAGGCAAGTTCCATTTTCCTCCGTCCCTTGGGCCTCTTGCTAATCTCTCCTGTGACTGTCCTCTCTCTGCCCTTCTGTGGGTTCAGGCCACAGGATTGGACACAGTTGTTTCCTAGCCCCAGTGTTCCTGGAGCATAACAATCTCATTGGGCGTTAAGCCAGCTGTGGAGGTTTTGTAAGGACAAATTCAAGGTCTTAAAGGAGCAGCAAAATGTCAGCTTAAACAGTGAATGCAGTTCCATCTATGTATATATCTATGCACAAGTCTGGCGAATAGTCATTGAAGCATATAGTAACAGCTAGCATCCCTTCTACTTAAAGTAGTTTATGTCTGTGACTTGGTATCCTTCAAGACTTTCAAAAATTTCTCAGTCATATTCCTCTGCATATTGTTTTTTGTCCTGCTTCCTCTTTTCCCTATAACTGTGCCTCCAGTTATGTGTATCTTCTCTTTTATCCACTATGTGTCTTATGTTCTTTACTACTCTTGTTCCCTTCATTCTTAATGTTCTCTTGTGATATATCTTCTAATTGACTATGTCTCCTTTTGGCTATATTTAATTATCTATGAAATCCAACTGTAGAGTTGGCCAATATCAGGTTTTGTATTTTTCAGTTCTAAAACTTCCATTTGGTTCTTCCTTAGAATTTTTAGTTTTCTTTCAACATTATCGATTTTTTCACTGATTTCTTAAGCAAATTAAGCATAAATATTTTAAAGCCCATTATCTGTATCCTCAGTTTGTTTCTATTATCTGT